>NC_142460.1:141171885-142421885 GCF_049115385.1 Moschus berezovskii
CTTTGGCAACACTCGAATATACTAGTTATTGACTGATTCCCACAAGGTACCCTCCTGAATCAGGACTTTTGCACTTACTGTACCTTCTGCTCCTTCTCTGAGATATTTGCATGGCTAATTCCTTCACCTTCTTCAAATCTGTGCTCAAATGTCACCTTTTCAGTGTGACTACCCTGACTATTTAAAACCATAAGCTCCTCCCACATCCATCCCTGTTTCCTGCTTTGTTTTTCTCTGTTGTACTTATTACCTTCTAATATATTATGTTATTTACTTATTTTATTTATTGTCTATCTTCCCACACTAAAATGAAAAGGGGAGAGGGCAAAGTCTTTTTAACCTGTCTTGTTCATTCTTATATTTCCAAGATCTATAATAGAGCCTGGCACATATTAGATTCTCAATAGATAGTGTATAAAAAAATGAATTTTCCATTTTTATAACATCCTACATTTTCATTCAGTATTATGAAAATAAAACAATATGCCTAAAATCATGGAACAGTGGGAAATTCCCTGCAATAACATGTATCTTTAAAAGAAAAAATATTTAAATTAGATGAAGATTTTTATTGAAGCAATTTTAATTTTTGCAGAAATTTCAGAAGATATGCAAGCTATATATATTGGATCATATGTAGAAGTCCTTGAGAATACAGCATCTTTAGTATTCTCTAGAAAACAGAAGGTTGAAATTTTGATCAAGAATACACATTCCTTTGATGCTAGCCATTCTTAATCATATTTAACTCAAGGCACATTGAAATATTTTAAATATTTGGTATAATAGTTTAAATAGCACTTCCTTTACATAGGAAAATTTAATAAATAGAATCACTCTAGGGGTTAAAAAGTCCTTATTTAGTTTTTAAAATATGGGTCTTATAGATATGTCACTATAGTAACAAACATTGGAAAAACAAGTCTATTTTGAATTTATAAAGTCTAAGTGTTATGGATTAATGAATACCTAGACTAAAAAAATGTCTTTTTTATAGACTCCTTGGCCTTTGTTTTCTTCATGTTTGGTTTGGCTGCTCTCATTTACATACTTGTTCTCATTAGGGTTTCAATTTCAGAGCTGGCCTCACTCTGCAATGGGAACAAATGTCTTGCCACGTGATACCAACTTTCCATTACATCCTGAAGCATTTGCAGTCCCAGAGGCAAAGAATTTATGGTTGGTACATGAGAGATGGAACCGTCACATGAAAGAAGCCAAATTTGAAAACATTTTTTCTCAGTGCCAATATAGTTTTAACATAATGAGAACTCAGAACAATCATCTAATGACCAAAAATGAATCATTGTTAAAAAACTGTTTGGGGCATAAAATAGCTAATGTTTCTAGTTAGCTGATAATTTTCATAGCAACCATGGTATTTGGCATGTCCTAAACACCTTTCATTAGAGGCCTTCAGACCTCTGAAGCAGTTCATTATACTCTGAAACAGTTCAGAGAATAATCAACAAGTTTTGCTGATATTCTGTAGCTGCCTAGTGGGCATCACGTAACAAATACTGAAAATGCACTATTAGATTTCTCTGCAACTCTCTAGTCAAGTAGGAAATGGAGTAGATGCAGCAAGAGACATTCAGAATAAGTACTGAAAGTCAAGTCCCAAGTTAGAGTTTGGTCAGAATTCCAAACTTAATTGTTTTATTCTTTTTTAAAAGTTGAAGTATATGAATTGTTTTAGTCTTAAAAAATAAGTAAGTAGATGAATCATGAAGGCTATTTTAATGAAGTTGAAGTGAAGTTGCTCAGTTGTGTCCGTCTCTTTGTGACCCCATGGACCAGGCTTCTCCCATGGGATTTTCCAGGCAAGAGTACTGGAGTGGGTTGCCATCTCCTTTTCCGGAGGATCTTCCCCCCTAGGGATCGAACCTGGGTCTCCTGCATTGTAGGCAGACACTTTACTCTCTGAGCCACCAGGGGATAACGAACCATGGAGGCTATTTCAATAGCAGGGTCACTATTAATATCCATAAAAATAACATGGCACCATATTCCCAAGGAATTCTGTATACTTCCCATTTCTCCTTATTCCTTACTGTTTTAGAAGTTTTATGGTGGCAAGTATTATTTTAGTTTTGGCTAGAAAATCAAGGGAAAAGAGTATTGAGAATAGCAGCCATAACTGTAAGAACTAATTATGTAACTGTCCACATCTCTGATCATACCTTGCACTCATTTTACACTTTATGGTTGTTGAGCTCTTGCCATGTATCATATCATTTCACCCTTATAACCATATATCTATGACTTTGGACAAGTCATTCAGCCCATGGCCGTGCTTCCCATTTTTACCAAATGGACTGCATTTAATAGATACCCTTAACTAAGTCTATAGGAATGTTCCAGAATTAATAATAGAGTAGTCCAATGCATTATGAACCCTTTAAAAGAAAGGTATTATTGTAAGTGGAAAGTATTATTATTTATCTAACTTGGGAAACCGAAATTTAGAGAGACTAAGTGAGTTGGCCTTAAGCATTTAACCACAAGAAAAACATAGAACCAAGGATTAACATGTTTATATTTTATAGCTTAGGTAAAAAGCATGAGCTCTTATTACAAACGACAAAATATTGCCTTTTAAGTGGAGAATAGTACTTTCCAAAAACATAAACAAATATTTATTCTGAACCAAGACTCTCAGTCATATCCAACTTTTAGCAACCCCATGGACTGTAGCCTACCAGGCTTCTCCGTCATGGGATTTTCTAGGCAAGAGTACTGGAGTGGCTTGCCATTACCTTCTCCGATTTACTTGTTAGCATTTACTAAACATTGCTAACATTCTCAAAAGATCATTTTAAATTATTTTATTTAAAACTTTTTTATAATGGAGAATTCCAGTATATATAAAAGTAGAAAGAATTGTATAACAAGTGACAGCAATTGCATATTTAGCAGGGTTCCTTGAAAATGGATAAAAAGTGAGAGCAGAGAGAGATGGATAAAAAGTGAGAACAGAGAGAGATGGAAAAGAATAAGTATTTAGCATGTGCCAGGCAGTGTGGTAAATGCTTAAATGTGTCTTCATGGAATTTCTACAACAATGCTAGAGGATCAACATTATCACCTCTAGTTCGGAGATAAGATGTTGAGCCTGATAGAGATTGAGGATTTCCTCAGGGGTTTAGAATCAGAGCCACATTTGAACTGGATCTGAGTGCCCCCCAGGTCCATGTTCTTGCCATGGTTCCATTTGATAATTTATCAACCACCAGATTCAGTTTAGTTCAGTTCAGTCGCTCAGTCGTGTCCGACTCTCCGCGACCCCATGAATCACAGCACGCCAGGCCTCCCTGTCCATCACCAACACCTGGAGTTCACACAAACCCACCTCCATCGAGTCGGTGATGCCATCCAGCAGTCTCATTCTCTGTCGTCCCCTTCTCCTCCTGCCCCCAATCCCTTCCAGCATCAGAGTCTTTTCCAGTGAGTCAACTCGTTGCATGAGGTGGCCAAAGTATTGCAGTTTCAGCTTTAGCATCAGTTCTTCCAATGAACACCCAGGACTGATCTCCTTTAGAATGGACTGGTTGGATCTCCTTGCAGTCCAAGGGACACTCAAGAGTCTTCTCCAACACCACAGTTCAAAAGCATCAATTCTTCAGCGATCAGCTTTCTTCACAGTCCAACTCTCACATCCATACATGACCACGGGAAAAACCATAGCCTTGACTAGACGGACCTTGGTTGACAAAGTAATGTCTCTGCTTTTTAATATGCTATCTAGGTTGGTCATAACTTTCCTTCCAAGGAGTAAGCGTCTTTTAATTTCATGGCTGCAATCAACATCCACAGTGGTGGAGAGGTCTGAGAGAACCACCAGATTAGATGTTCCCAAACTCGTGAAGAGGAACTACTTTCTGGATTTTTGTTTTGTTTGGAGATCTCTTAATGGTGAAAGAAGAGGCCAAGAGAAAGTGGTTAAATCTGTTATGAATGAATTTAAGGAGAAGGGTTGCTGTTCTTAAGTGGGGAAGGAAGGCATAGTAAAAGAGTACTACCTCACTTAAGAACCTCACTACCTCACTTACGTGAGGTTCTTAAGTGGGGAAGGAAGCGGGGAGGAGGCAATTCCTTACCAAATGAAAGAAGCAGCACAGGCTTTGGGGTATGCCAGTCAATTAGGCTGATGTGTTGAGAACCTATGCTGAGGTTGAATAAAGCTCCCTAGATGACTTATTTCTGTTCAGTTATATTAAGGAGTAGAGCTTTTCTGATACGAGATAAATAATTTTATTTTTCTATTCTTAAAACAACCGGAGGTGTTGGTCTGTCATTCTATTTCAATTAAAATGAAGATGCATCTTTAGCTGGAATGTATGTGTAACTGTCTTGGAATTAGACTCTCCAGGGTCAGACTATCCCCACACAGCAGAGAAGCAAATTCCCGGGATACCAGGCAATGTTTTCAGCAGGCTGCTGCTACTTCCTGTCCCAGAGAAGGGGAGACTGGTTCTAATCTCAGCTGTGCAACTGGCAAATCATCTTACCTCTCTGGGCCTCTGTTTTTCCTCCTCTGAAAAATAAATAGGCTGAACTGAACAATTCCTAGAACCCCTTCCAATGCTTCTTCCATGCGTTTCCATGAAAAGAACAGAAATCACAGTTTATCCCTTAGTCCCTTTGGGGGAATAAAGCAACATGGAAGGAATTACCTTCCATGGTAAAAACTCTCTGTCTGCTATACAGATTTTAGCGTCCAAAGATTTAAAGTCCATTAATCCTGAAGACTTCCTGGGAAGCAGGTCAGTTGACATTTCCATATACTTACTTGAATGTGTTTTAGTGAAGTTAAGCATTTTTTCCTGTAGGCTGAATAGAGTCAAATTAAAACAAAAAAAATTTTTTAACGTTTCATTTTGAAATGTAATTGACTTGTTTTGAGTGTCTTATTTAGGTGCTTTTAAAATCTCAAAGAATTTTGTCCAACACCCCCAAAACTGTGCTGCACCTTCAGAAATTATTATAGGGACTATTGCTTGCTCTATCAAACGGAATAGATGAAAATTTAAATGTTATACTATTTTAGTTATTCAAATATATATACCTTAATGATGAATACATACTAAATGGAAACATTTTACTATAAAATTACCTTCTGCTTTTGAATGACATAAAGTTTGTTATTTTATGAATGGGTGGATAACCTTGGTAAGAAAATGAGAAGACTTAAAATTGTGTGAAAATATAGATTTATCTTTCGGAGTTGTCGCTTGCTCCATATACTTGTGGATTTCCTGCCCACTTAATGAGCACTGCCTACTTGCTAACATTACAAAGATGAGTGGATGAGTAAGATATACTCCCTGCTCCTAGAAATCATAACTAGTAGATATTTGTAGTTTGTCTGGAGAAAAGAAGAGCTAATAAAGTGTTTCTATTGTATTACCTCATTTGAACTGATGAAGTAGTACTATTATTTTCTTTATTTTACTCATGAGGAGACTGAGTCTCAAGGAGATTAAATCATTGTCATGGTCAACTTGTTATTTGCTCAATATCTGTGGTTCTGTTTAACAAAGGCTGGGACCGTGTCTGTCCTTTTCACTCTGCAGCTCCAGTGCCTACCATAGTACCTGAACATAATAGGTACTCAGTACACATTTGATGGATGAATAGATATTGGATTATTAGTATATCCAACAAATATTGGATTGCAGAGAAACATTAGTAACATTAGTCCTCTCCCTCAAGTAAGTACTCTTTTACTATGCCTTGCTACCTCTTTAATTATATCTGTTTAGTATTAACAGAATGAATGCTTCAGGTCTGGAAAAAGAATTATGTACCACCTAATATTTTAAATAAGGGAAGAGATTTCCTTTGAAAAGCAGAAGCTGAATACCCTTGCAAAAATACCAAGAAAAATCCCCCAGATTTAAAACTCAACCCTCAAAGTATTCTTTATGAAGAAACAATTATGTATCAAGCTTTGCCATTGTTTAATGGCAAATCCAATTATTTAGAAATCTTTTGGAATTAGTCATTAGAAGAGATGGCTGCAAGCTTGAAGGTCGAGAAGTACTATGTGTACTTTATTTATTATAAATACGGATGATATTTACAAAGCTCAGTTTATAGTTGATGCTAAGAAACAGGGTTATTAACACTTCAGATTATAAGAATGGAATTCAAAATGACCTTGGCAAAATGGAGAGTTGTTAATTCTAAATAGGAACACATGTAGGTAGGAAAGACAGATGTACAATAGCTGCAATGTGCAACTGTGGCAGAAAGGAATTTAGAGTACAAATTCAGGAATCACAAAGTGATTCTTGCATTACATTCTCCAGACTTTTACTGGAATACTCCCATCAGGCTTGGGCCTACCAGTTGAAGAGATTTTTTTTTTAACAAGCTGGATGAGACTCAGAGGATACAGAAAATAACAAAAGACTGGAAACTGAGAAATGTAAAAATAGAAAACAAGTTGAATTTTAGTCATGGAAGTAATTTCTCAAAAATGTTTATCATCCTTACACCCACTTTCAGAAGCTTCTCCAGATGTGCTTCACCAAAATGAAGGGATGAATCAAGGTAGGAGAAGACAGTGGATTCAGGACACGGACAAAGGGAATTCCCAGGAGATAGGGAAGGGACAGCCTGGTTGGCCAGTAAGCACCTGGTCCAGGACCATCCTTCTCACTGATGCAGGTTACAAGGTTCAAGGAAAGACTTCTTTAAGAAGGTAAACATGAAAGAATTTCTAATGTGTCTGAACATTAAAAAAAAAAAAAAGTTTCAACAAGCTGATGGAGATTTTGGTGTTCAGTTTGTGATAGTACACAGAATATTTGACAAAACACACAAAAACCAACTCCAAGGAAACAAGTTGGAGCCAAAAAGAAAGAATCATAGTATACAGATGACAAAACTTACATATAAACAACACTTATATACTGACACTAACATAGATGCTAAGTATTAATCTAACCAAGATTATGATCTGGTGATATTGAGTGGATGAAGAGATGAGGAATAGAATGTGTGTGATGGGCAGGAAGAGGGTGGTGGAGAAAGCTTTGTATTAGATTAGTAAGAAGTCTTAGCATAATCCCGCACTTCAAAAATCAAATTTGCATATAGACAGTCATAGCATACTTAAAATTGTGGGTGGTGGTAGTGGTTTTGGTCACTAAGTCATGTCCAACTCTTGTGACCCCATGGTCTGTAGCCCTCCAGGCTCTTCTATCCATGGGATTTTCCAGGCAAGAATACTGGAGTGGGTTGCCATTTCCTTCTCCAGGGGATCTTCCCAACCCAGGGATTGAACCCCAGTCTCCTGCATTGCCAGATATGTCTTTTGTAATCACAATATTAAAGAGGGCAAAAGTGTTAAAAATCCGTCTACCAGAAATGAGCGATTGCTCCTTTGTAGTAGGATGGTCCAACCTAATTGTCGGGCAGTTGTGTTCCCTGACTACGCAGTCAGTTGAGAGACATCAGCTATAGAGAGGAGTTGAACATGGGCGAGAATGGAGATGGACTCGGAGGTGCTGAGCAGAGAGAGAGAATACAGGCTGTGGATGAGTATGGCTGGTAACAGATGAACCTCTTATTTCAGAAGAGGTACCCCTCCGATTGGACCGAGAATATAGGCTGTGGATGAGTATGGCTGGTAACAGATGAACCTCTTAGTTCAGAAGAGGTACCCCTCCGATTGGACCGTACAGCTGAAATGTTTGGGAAATAAGGTTAAACTGAAGAAATCTGAGCTAAATCCTAGACACCCTTGTGTTAAATCAGCTTATTTTTCAGGGACCTCTGCCGCCCCACCAGCATTCCGTGTTCTCCTTGGGACAACAGTATAGAAGCCCATCTTCCTCATAACCCTGTGTTTCTAGTGGGCTTCCTCGTGGGAGACAATTTTAGTTTTCTTTTTAGTAAGGGTATATAGCTCCCTTTTAGAGAGAATGATCCTGATTTGAGCGGGCTTTAGAGCTCTTAGGATAAAGTGAAAGGAATTACAGAAACCTATATCCTAATAGTGGAGAAGGAAATGGCAACCCACTCCAGTGTTCTTGCCTGGAGAATCCCAGGGACGGGGGAGCCTGGTGGGCTTCCGTCTATGGGGTCACACAGAGTCGGACACGACTGAAGTGACTTAGCAGCAGCAGCAGCAGCTCCTGCATTGCAGGCAGATTCTTTATCGACTGAGCTACCAGGGAAGCTCAAAATTGTGGGAGTAAACACCAAAAACAAGAACCAACCAATGAATTCAAACAAAACAAAATAGCTAAAAACATTGAATATGGTATAAGGAGAAAGGTATTGACGGGAGACACAAGGGACTGCTGTTTTTCACAGCAAGCTGTATAAATTGGATTCTTTAAATTGTGTACTGTGAGGATGAAAGAGGAGAGTGAAAAAGCTGGCTTAAAATTCAACATTCAAAAAACTAAGATCATGGCATTTAGTCTCATCACTTCATGACAACTAGATGGATAAAAAGTGGAAACAGTAGCAGATTTTATTTTCTTGGGCTCCAAAATCACTGCAGATGGTGACTGCAGCCACAAAATTAAAAGATGCTTGCTCCTTGGAAGAAAAGCTATGACAAACCTAGATAACATATTAAAAAGCAGAGACATTACTTTGCGAACAAAGGTCGGCATAGTCAAAGCTATGGTTTTTCCAGTAGTCATGTACAGATGGGAGAGTTGGACCATAAAGAAGACTGAGTGCCAAAGAACTGATGTTTTCAGGTTGTGGTGCTGGAGAAGACCTTTGAGAGTCCCTTAGACATCAAGAAGATCAAACCAGTCAATCCTAAAGGAAATCAACCCTAAATATTATTTAGAAAAACTGATGCTGAATCTGAAGCTCCAATACTTTGGTCACCTGATGAGAAGAGCCAACTCATTGGAAAAGACCCTGATGCTGGGAAAGATTGAAGGCAAGAGAAGAGGATGACAGAGGATGAGATGGTTGGAAGGCAACCAATGGACATGAGTTTGAGCAAACTCTGGGAGATAGTGAAGGACAGGAAGCCTGGCATGCTGCAGTCCATGGGGTCACAAAGAGTTGAACACAACTTAACAACTGAACAATAACAATCATTTTGATTGGCTTCCCTGATGGCTCAGATGGTAAAGAATCTGCCTGCAATTCAAAAGTTTGATCCCTGGGTTGGGAAGATCCCCTGGAGAAGGAAATGGCTACCCATTCCAGTATTCTTGCCTGGAGGATTAAAACAAACCAAAAAAGAAATCAAATTAACATTAAAATCATTAACATAAAAATATAGTTAAGAAGTTACCTAATAATATTACCAAATATGGGGAAATTTGTGTTTTCTTAGAGTGGTAACTACTTGCTGTATTTGTGAAGTTAGGATTTTGGCTAATGCTCTGTTCTAGTAAGGGTTGATTTAAAGGAGTTTCTAAACAAATGAGATGTTTCCTTTCCTGGAGCTGTGTAGGACTAACAATCCACACTCAATAGTCTGGCATGGCTTATATGCAGTGATTGAGTAAGGTCCGAGTTGCATTGTCTTGGCTTATCTTCTAGGTTCCTTATAACTCTGTGGACCTCTGGCAGAGGTGTGGTGTGAAGGACAGAACAATAATAATTTGAATCATATTATGATGGCATCTATTTAACTCATACAATCAACAATAGAATTAGAAAATATAATGCATATGTATATATATACACATATATGCACACACTCAAATATTCAAATTATTATTGCTCTGCACCTGTGAGGAGATTACTACCTCTGAAAGGAAGGAACTAAAATGTTTTGAATATCTTCCAAGTGCTTCACATAATAAACATAATTTCATTTAATCACTCAGCACTGCTGAGGTGGGTATCACATAGCCCCATTTTACAGATGAGGAAATTACAGTTCAGAGAGGTTAGGTAACTTTTCTTCTGAGGTCACATAAATAACATAGGATTGAGCTGGTCTGTGTGTCTACAAAGCCAGTGTTCTGTTTTACCTTTATGCCTATCAGTTCAGTTCAGTTCACTTCAGTCGCTCAGTCATGTCTGACTCTCCGCGACCCCATGAATCACAGCACGCCAGGCCTCCCTGTCCTATATGCTTGTTTTAATTTTAACATAATGTAAAACAACTAGTTCTCCCACTCTGAATGAATATGCTTTGAAAACAACTGATTTGCTCAGATTAGATAGCTATTTTGATGTCTTGAATTTTTTTTTAATTTTTTTGGTCACTCTGCATGACGTGTGGGATTTTAGTTCTCCGACCAAGGATGAAACTCGCACCCCCCGCATTGGACGCACAATCTTAACCACTGGACTGCCAAGGAAGTTCTGATTTTGATGTCTTGTAGGTACAACTTGAAAGCCTCTTGATGAAAGTGAAAGAGGAGAGTGAAAAGGTTGGCTTGAAGCTCAACATTCAGAAAACAAAGATCATGGCATCTGGTCCCATCACTTCATGGGAAATAGATGGAAAAACAGTGGAAACAGTGTCAGACTTTATTTTTTTGGGCTCCAAAATCACTGCAGATGCTGATTGCAGCCATGAAATTAAAAGACGCTTGCTCCTTGGAAGGAAAGTTATGACCAACCTTGACAGTATATTAAAAAGCAGAGACATTACTTTGCCAACCAAGGTCCGTCTAGTCAAGGCAATGGTTTTTCCCGTGGTCACGTATGATGTGAGAGCTGGACTGTGAAGAAAGCTGATCGCCGAAGAATCGATGCTTTTGAACTGTGGTGTTGGAGAAGACTCTTGAGAGTCCCTTGGACTGCAAGGAGATCCAACCAGTCCCTTCTAAAGGAGATCAGTCCTGGGTGTTCATTGGAAGGACTGATGCTAAAGCTGAAACTGCAATACTTTGGCCACCTCATGCGACGAGTTGACTCACTGGAAAAGACTCTGATGCTGGGAAAGGTTGGGGGCGGGAGGAGAAGGGGACGACGGAGAATGAGATGGCTGGATGGCATCACCGACTCTGTGGACATGAGTTTGAGTGTACTCCGGGAGTTGGTGATGGACAGGGAGGCCTGGCGTGCTGTGATTCATGGGGTTGCGGAGAGTCAGACATGACTGAGCGACTGAACTGAACTGAACTGAGGTACAACTTGAGTGTTTATGTGTTGCATGTGGCCTAGTTCTGTGAGAGGACTTCAGAAAGGCTCCAGGTCTGTAGGTGATGGAATAGTCAAAACATGTCCCATCCAACCAGTCTCCCAAATTGCAGTGTAGCCCCTCAAGATCCTGTGAATCAGAGTTTATAAACAACTATTCATAGACACAGGTGTTTTCCTTAGGCTATTATTTATGTGAGGCAGCTAAAAAGCAACCAGTTTTTCCTTGATAAGTATTAATTCTAGCACCTGGCTCACAAGGACAGAGGGGAGGGAGGGTGGAGAAGAATCCCCTTAGAAAGAGAATCTGAAAAAGTCCACTGCAGAGAGAGGATGGCAAAGAAAAGTCAGCCTTTGAAGAAAAGTCTTTCTAAGGAATAAGGACCACGTGATCCTGTCATCCTCCATAATCTAGATGCCAAGAATAACTGATCTTGGTTGAAGAGCAACGTGCCACTTACTCAGCTTTGTGATTCCGCCTGAAATAGATTTCCAGTTGAAAGATTAAAAAACGACAACAAACGCCATCTCTTTGTCGCTGCCTCTCAAATATGCTCTTAACAGATATTGACAGCTCACTGCCTATGATAGGAGTGCCTATTTTCACAATTGAAATGCTTCCATTCAATAAAGGTGTAAAATTTCAAAATGTAGCCAGTAATTATTTTAATTTTTATGGAATTGACTCACAGTAAAATAGATTTCT
The DNA here is from genome assembly GCF_049115385.1 of Moschus berezovskii. NCBI lineage: Eukaryota > Metazoa > Chordata > Mammalia > Artiodactyla > Moschidae > Moschus > Moschus berezovskii. Next base: position 141,183,680 of record NC_142460.1, read on the forward strand.
CACCTTTAATATAGGTAAAAGAGTTTCTGCTTTGTATTATTGAATTTCTATATTGTATTATTTCATTTTCCCTACCTCAAACAGAAAGAAAATTCCTTTTAACCATTCATCAATTAGATTCCCTTGAATTGGGAGCCATTCTTCCCTGGTAGCTCAGACTGTAAAGAATCTGCCCGCAATGCAGGAGAGCTGGGTTTGATCCCTGATTCAGGAATATCCCCTGGAGAAGGATATGGCAACCCACTCCAGTATTCTTACCTGGAAAATCCCACAGACAGAGAAGCCTGGTGGGCTATGGTCCATGGGGTCGCAAAGAGTTGGACACAACTGAGCAACTAACACACTTGAATTGAGCACCTGCTACACTTTGGGGACATCAGGTGATTGTGACAGGGTAGCTGGCCTGGAGGATCCCATTTTCTACTTAGGAATGATGGTGGAGGCAGAGAAACCTAGTTTTGGAAATAGACCATGATGACAGTAAAATTGCATACGAAGGTTAAGATAGCACAAAAGCTATTAATAGCCAGACTAACTCTGGGACTTTTCAGAAAGTCTCCCACAGAGGAGGTGAAGTTCTGGTTTGGTCCTGAAAGCTTTGGGAGAGTTTGCCAGTCAGGCAAAGGGAACAATGAAGACATTTGCGAAGGATGACAAAAAAAATGGTATATGGTAAAGGAATAGAGTCGAGAACCAAACAGTGTGTTTGGGGAATGGCGTGAGGCTCCTTGTGGTTGGGGTAAGGAGTAAATATGGTAGGGTGGTGGAGGTAAATATGGGAGGTGGAGAAATAAGAAGTAGGACATCCCACAGTGTGTAAGAGGAGTGACAGGCTCCAAGATGGTTTGTCAAGAAAACACTGACGACAATGAGGATGGGCAAGCGTGAGGCGAGAGAGTAGTTGGTTGCCCAAGTGCAGATACACAGAGTTCTTGAACGTGTGATAATAAATCTGTCAAAGAGGGGCTGGTAAGGAATCAGAAGTTATTTAAAAATGTAAAGCACTAGGACTTCCCTGGTGGACCAGTGATAAAGAATCCCCTTGCAATGCAGGGACATGGGTTTGATCCCTGGTTGGAGCAACTAAGCCCCTGAGCTGCAATTACTTGAAGCTGGGAAGCTCTGGAGACTGCATGCCACAAGTAAAGGATCCGTGCTCTGTAGAAAGATTCCACATGCTGCAACTAAGACCTGATACAGCCAAATAAATAAATACATTTTTTTAAAAATGTAAAGCACTATGTCATATTATAAAAAGATATTAATTATTGGTATTTATTATCTGTCCTAACTTGGAATGTGTTGTGACAAGCTATCCCTACTTAAATGAAGATTTCCTGTGACCAATCTAATACATGATACCTTCTACAGTAAGTAAGTGCTACCATCCAACAGTCCTCTTGTGACTCCCCAGAGTTTATCATGGAAGCTATGTGTGGAACAAACTCGTTTTAGTCTCTTTAAACATCCTAAGATAAACTTAGATCGCGCATTTGATTGTTAAGGATCCTGCAGAAGACAGTTAACTTTACTTCTAGCACATGTGATCATGTCTATATAACTTGTGTGTAATTGGTAAAATGGGGAAATTTAAGGATGTGATTTTATAAGCTTTTCACTCAGATGAATGAATTGATGGCCTTGTCGCAGCATTCCAGACTTGTGATAGAATGGAATTCAAGTTTCTTTTAGCCTTCATTTTAAGGAACCAAGTGGCCCTTGTGATTAGATGTAGGAACATTGGTAAATATACATACTTGGATTTGACCATGATTTAACATTTTGACCAAACACCTATGCTAAATCCATCAATGAGATAGCTGAGGAAAAAATTTCTGGAAGAATTTTTACTGTTCTTCAGTGCTCCTCAGGCAGGAAGCCACAGGAAATATGTATTGTGCATATTTCCCTGCAGGATTTGGTGTGTCATTCATTGTACACAATTCTGCTTTCCAGCTGCCTGTACTTCACATTTTTGTACTTGCTTTTCCCTCCAGCATAATTCGATGAAGTCAGTTCCTCTGAGATAGAAAATGTCTTTTTTTTTTTTTTAAGGTCAGAGGTTTTTTTCTTCCTTCCCAATTGAGAGATAAACTTGATTAAACAGAAAAGATTTAAGTAGTCAGAACTAATCATTTTGACATATGAAAAATTGTGATTGCAATTTGAAATAGTCATTAGATAATTTTATTAATCTAATAGGATGAGTGTTTTTTGGGCTAAATGAAAATAGGGTCTGTCAAATTTGGAGCAGTTTAAGATGTAATAAATTAGAATCTGGGATATGGAGGTGGAAACCAGTCTTTTCTGAGAGAACCTTACTGCTATTTTATTAGATACAGTTTTTTACTTTAAAATTTCTCTGCGTTTCTTTTTTTCTCACTATGCTGCACCCATTCCTTAATGTAGGGTAAACTGTTTTCCCCACTTTGAAATGGGAAGTAGTGAATAGAATGCTTGAAAATCAGACTTAGTGTTCTCATATTAAGCAACTTTTTAAAAATATATTTAGCTGTGGTTTTTCGATCTGCCTGTGCATGAAAAGCACCTAGAGTACTTAAAACAAACAAACAAACAAAAACACAAATTTCACCCCAGAATTACTGAATGGGGTTGAGCCTGGCTGTTCACATTTCATAAAATCTCTCAGGCTCACTCTAACAATGTAAGCAGACCACTTACTTCTACTTTTCTTTGTACAGGTATCCCCAGGCTCATTTTTAACCTGCTAAACTTAACTCCCCTATCACCAGGTCAAGGATGGCTGCTGGGAAAACTGACAGTCAAGTGCAGTGGTCTAGAAGAGAGGAGTCGAAGATGATTTCTTAGGCTATGGGGAAAACATGAGAACTTCTATCTTTATTTTTGAATCTCATCCTCTAACAAAACCTGTTTTAAGAATATTTTATGGTGCACATATTAATACAACAGAATTTTTTTCTGAAGTCTGGAGATGTATCATCAAAATCTTCACAACGTTATAAATAGGCAGAACAGAAAAGACCCATTTCCCTATTACTAATGTCTCTTAATTCTTTATGGTCACTGAAACAGCTCAGATATTGGTTTTTTATGTGTCTATCAATTGCTGCAGAGTTCTCTAGAGCTATGCATGAAGTCCTGCAAGATGTTTGTCCCCTACTTCATAGCCTAGAAAGGCCAGTATTGTATGAAAACCTATCAAACACTGTCTTCTCTTGCTGGATCTTAGCTCTTTCCAGAGTTCCCGCTACAACTTCATTTCCTGGTCCCTTCTTGTGGTAAAACTTGTTCTTGTCCTTTTAAACTCTTCTAAAATGCTCAAGGGCCTTTACATACAGCAACAGGAGAGACTTTAATGTAGAAATGCCTTCAAAATGTCTCTTGATATTAGGGAATTGTTTTTAAGATATAATATTGATATTGTGGTTATTTAAAAAGAATAAAAAGAATCTTTGTTTTTTAGAGATACATATGTAATCTTGAGAGTCCCTTGGACTGCAAGAAGATCAAACCAGTCAATCCTAAAGGAAATCAATCCTGAATATTCATTGGAAGGACTGATGCTGAATCTGAAGCCCCAATACTTTGGTCACCTGATAGAAAGAGCCAACTCACTGGAAAAGACCCTGATGCTGGGAAAAATTGAAGGCAAAAGGAGAAGGGGAAAACAGAGGATGAGATGGTTGGATGGCGTCACCGACTCAATGGACATGAGTTTGAGCAAGCTCCAGGGAAATGGTGAAGGACAGAGAAGCCTGGTGTGCTGCAGTCCACGGGGCCACAGAGAGTCAGACATGACTTAGCAACTGAACAACAATGTAATGTATATGGAATGTGCTTTAAACTAATATGAGAGTATATTTAACTACAATATGGTAGATCAGCAGTAGAGAATCCGCCTGCCGATGCAGAAGATGGGGGTTTGATCCCTGGGTCAGGAAGATCCCCTGAAGAAGGAAATGACAACCCACTCCAGTATGCTTTCTTGGGAAATCCTGTGGACAGAGGAGCCTGGTGGGCTACAGTCCATGGGGTTGCAAGAGTCAGACAGGGCTTAGTGACTGAACAACATTAACTCCTACCTTGTCCTTTTCATCTGCCTTCAGGATTTTCCTATCAAATCACTTTGTTCTCTGCCTCACCCCAAGTCCCCCTCAGACATCAAATACTCCAGTCTAGTCAGGACCCTCAGGTCATTTTCTCACCCCACCACCTAGTTTTGCCAGGCAGCCTGACAACAGCACAATCTTCCTCTACTGTTTTTCTGTTCTTGCCTGGCTGGGGTGACAGCAGAGCCAATAAGGTAGCTTTGCTCGTGTCTTCTGTGAGTGGATTCTTGATCTTTTGACTCTGGTCTGAAGTCTCACCCTGTGGGCTCTGTGTCTTCCAGCCTCATATCATAATCCTGCATGGGGGTATTTCTGATATTTTCCAATTGGGAGGAGGCAACCTTTCTGTTCCTTTCTCCGAGGCCCAGTGGAAACCACCCTACTCCTTGTCTCCATGAAATGGAAAGTCTAGAGGCAGCTCTCACAGTTTCTGTTGGGGGAATTTCTGGGATGTCTATTTATTTTCCTGAGCTTTTATATTCTTTTTAAATATATGAGTTGCTCTGAAAGTCCCTAAAGCATTTATTTTCATAACTGTAATGAGTCCATGATATTTGGAGGGTTTTTGAGTAACTTCTGTTCCGTTCCGTTGCTCAGTCGTGTCTGACTCTATGTGACCCCGTGGACTGTAGCCTACCAGGCTTCTCCATCCATGGGATCCTCCAGGCAAGAACACTGGAGTGGGTTACCGTTTCCTTCCCCAGGGGATCTTCCCGACCCAGGGATCGAACCCAGGTTTCCCTCATTGGAGGCAGACGCTTTAAACCTCTGAGCCACCATGGAAGCTGTGTAATCTCACTTGTAAGGAGTGTCTATTGTCTTTTGTTCTTTGTTTTTGTAGCATGCAGGGCACCTGCTTTGCACTTTCTGTTGCTATACTGAGAAGCTCCACTCTTAGCCACTGGAGTACACGCTCCATCCCACTGTCTGCATCTTATTTCCTTCTTAACTCTCTGGTCCCCCACTCCTAGCATGGCCATTGGATATTGCATCACCACTTCCCTTTCCCCTAATGTCCGGTGACCTGCCACGTGAAAAGTGTTGGGCAGTGTGAACAGCTAGCATCTCAGCATTCATCTCCCCTTATAGCTGGGTTGGGGAACGGAGGGGGAGGGGCTGGAGCTGGGAGAGGGAGAGAAACTGATAATTGTTCACTTTCTCTTCTCTCTTTGCACTTCCAATTTTAGAGTGAGGAGAGGCAAATCTCCCATTCAGCTGGGATTTCAAGGACACTAGAATTACAAAGCTTAGGACCTGTCAGTCCCATTTGCACCCCCAGGACTGAGACCAACCTGCAAGGCAGTCCCAGGAAAATGAGAAGAGAGGGAGCAGGCCTTGGGAGAAGAGACAGTGGGGGAGGGGAAAGAAGCTGAGGAGGAGGAAACATTTACTCTTTCATTTAGTTATTCTTTTAGAATGAAGCTGAATTATCTTGTGCCTTACAGCATTAAAAATGCATTTCACTGGACCTCTGATGAGATATTTGAAATGTCCAAATGGTAGGGGAGATATTGATATACTAGGAGTTTATGGGCAAAAGGAGGCAATTTTTCAGATACTCCCTAACGTGAGAAGTTCCTGACTTTGAAGAGACAGTCATTTGTTGACCACGTTTATCCACATTTACTTCCAAACTCCTCAATAATATATTTCATATAATACACATTTCCCATCAGGTTGATGTTTTGACTCAATTTTCCAGGATTTTAATAGCAATTACCTAAGACTCCTGCTTTTGCCTATATAGACAAGGTCTATGTGTTGACAAATTTGATTTATTCTTTTTGTATAAATCCAGGCAGGGGTGTACAGATAACACTTATCTTTTTTTTTCTTTATTGCATTGATGATATGTTCACTTAAGGAAACTCAGAAAAACTACCAAAAATAAAAGCAAGGACCAACCCTCAGAGAGAATTGCTTAGTATTTGGTGCTTATCCACCAAATCAGCTGCTATCCACACATGTATTTCTTTTCCTTTTCTTCCCCAGTAGGGATCATGGTGATTGTTCTACTCTGAACCCTTCTTTTTATTTAATACTACATCACAGCCCAGGTGGATCAGTGGTAAAGAACTCACCTGCCAATGCAAGAGACATGGGTTTGATCCTTGGGTCAGGAATATCACCTGGAAGAGAAAATGGCAACCCTCCTCTGGTATTCTTGCCTGGAAAATTCCATGGACATAGGAGCCTGGTGGACTACAATTTATGAGGCCTCAAAGAGTTGAACACGGCTAAGCACATGCAAATACACACTTATACACACACTATAGACCCATTACTGTGTACACTATAGGATTTCTAAAGTATAAATTTTATCGCAGTATAACATGCAGAAAATTCACAGACTGTAAGTGTGTAGCTTGATGAATGTTCACAAAGTGAACACACCCATGTAACCAACAGAATGCAACAGGTACCCCAGAAACAGAATATACCAGCACCCCAAAGCTTCCCTCATGCCCCCTTACAAGTACTATGCTCCATCTCAAGTGTTATTGCTATCTTTACTGCTAAAACATAGACTTCCCCATCCCTCCCAGTTTTGAACTTTATACAATATATTTATAAAATATATGGTATATTTAAAGTATAAGAACTGCAGTATGTACTTTTTTTGTTTTTGTCTAGTTTTTCTTATCATTATGCTTGTGAGATTTATTCCATTTTTGTGTATGGCTGTAGTTTGCACATCTGAATTGTGGTATAGTATTGCCTTGTATGCCTATTCCACAATTTATTGAACCATTCTATTTTTGATGGGCATTTGCCCCTCCTGAGGTATTATGAATAGTGTTGCTATGAACATCTTTGTATACAGCTACAAGTGACATATGCACTCTTTTCTCTCAAAAAAAAAAAAAAAAGATTGTTGGTTTATAGGTAAGGCATATGTTTAGCTTTATTAGATAATGCCAAACAGTTTTCCAAAGTGGCACTTCCAATTTTCACTCTCATCAGTAATGTCTGAGTCCACTTATTTCATATTCTTGCCATTACTTGGTATTTTAAAAAGTCCAGGCCATCAAAGGTAATTACTAGAAACTCTTCTTTTGCCTAGACAGATAAGGCCTATATATTTGTTCTTTTTATGTATATTCTCCAGAATTAGAGTCCCTCCCTTGGAAGGCAACAAACCAGTCAATCCTGAAGGAAATCAATCCTGAATATTCATTAGAAAAACTGACACTGAAGCTGAAGTTCTAATACTTTGGCCACCTGATGCAGAGAGCTGACTCATTGGAAAAGACCCTGGTGCTGGGAAAGATTGAAAGCAAAAGGAGAAGAGGGTGACAGAGGATGAGATAGCATCACTGACTCAATGGACATGAATTTGAGCAAACTGCAGGAGACAGTGAAGGACAGGGAAGCCTGGTGTGCTGCAGTCCATGGGGTCACAGAGTCAGACACAACTTAGCAAATGAACAGCAATAACAGCAATAAGTATTTTATTTTTATTATTATTATTACAATGGCAATATGCACACTTAAAGAAACCCAAGCAAATTTTGGTCACTTGGGTGGGTGGATAATAGTCTCTTACTGCAGTTTTAATTTTCATTTCATATATTTAGCAGTCATTTGAATATGCTGTTTTGTGAAATGATAGTTCAAGTCTTTTGCCTGTCTTTTTTCTTGGGTTGTCTGCTTTTTCATGTTGGCTTTTAGGAGTTCCTTATACCTTTGGAGGAGTCCTTTGCTGGATATGTCCTACAGATATTTTCTCTGTGACTTGCTTTTTCAAGCTTAATGATGATTTTTTTTTTTTTTATGGAATAGAAGTCCTTAGTTTTAATATAATCCAATTTATCTTTTCTTTTATGGTTAGTACTTTTTGTGTTCTGTTTGAGAAATCTTGGCCTATTTTAAGGTCATGAAGATATTCTCTTATGTTTTCTTTTAGAAGCTGTATTATTCTACCTTTACATTTACATCTATAATTTTTACACGTGGTTTGAGGTAGAGAATCAAGAGTTTTTAAAAATCATTATGTACCTATGTATCTAATCGATCCAGTGTCCTTTATTGAAGGCACAATTCCTTCCCTAAACAATGTGAGTTTTACGTGGATTCATGCCTGCCAAGGAACTTCCCAGGTGGCAGTAGTGGTAAAGAACTTGCCTGCTAGTGCAGGAGTCATAAGAGAACTGGGTTCAATCTCTGGGTCAGAAAGATTCTCTGGAGGTGAAAATGGCAACCCACTTGAGTATTCTTGCCTTGAGAATCCCATGGACAGAGGAGCCTGGTGGGTTACAGTCCATAGGGTTGCAAAGAGTCAGACATGACTGAAGTGGCTTAGCATGGCTACCATATCTAGATATGCCATTTAACCACTTGGGAGAGCATTTTGATTGAACATTTTCTTGCATATTCTTCCTTGATATTTAGCTTGAGTGACTTAAACAAAAAATTACTGGTGTGAGTGCTAGAGTACTTATAAAGAAAGAATATCAAGATGCTGAAAACAGCCAAGCATTTGTTAAAATATGGCTAAAAAACTCTTAGTTATAATTTTGAATTGCCCATTAGGAGCCAAATAAAAGGTTAACTTTAAAAAGTGAATTTTGACTGCTTGTATAAATCAGTATTTTCGAGGGCTTGGGTTTTAGTTTAGAATGTACTGATCTTATGTTGAATAATTAAGCTTCTCTTTTATTATTTTGAAGACCAGTTTGGGGAATGTAACAAATTATTTTATATTTACCAGAGGAAACTTAGTTTGAGAATGTGTGTGTGTGTATGTGTGTGATTGCTGCTGCTGCTGCTGCTAAGTCACTTCAGTCGTGTCCGACTCTGTGTGACCCCATAGACGGAAACTCACCAGGCTCCCCCATCCCTGGGATTCTCCAGGCAAGAACACTGGAGTGGGTTGCCATTTCCTTCTCCAATGTGTGAAAGTGAAAAGTGAATGTGAAGTCGCTCAGTCGTGTCCGACCCTTAGCGACCCCAAGGACTGCAGCCTACCAGGCTCCTCCATCCATGGGATTTTCTAGGTAAGAGTACTGGAGTGGCTTGCCATTGTCATGTCCAATTCTCTGTGACCCCATGGACTGTAGCTTGCCATGCTCCTCTGTGCTTGGAATTTCCCAGGCAATAATACTGGAGTGGGTTGCCTTTTCCTACTCCAGGGGATCTTCCCAGTCCAACAATTGAACCCATGTCTCTTGCATCTCCTGCATTGGCAGGCAGATTCTTTACCACTGTGCCACCAGGGAATTATACGATTAATATTTATTGTTATTACGCTATTAGCATTCATTTACTCAGTGACTTATTTTGAAGTCTCAGTTTTATTTGAGATGGCTCATAATTTTAAAGGTATTACAAAATGGAAACTTAATGAAAAACTATTTGACAAATAGAGCCATAATATTTAGGAAGTGGGTTCTGTATATTCTGATAATATATCTGTGAACTGTATGATTGAAATTTTACATTTTAATAAGTTTGTAACAGTTATTTTACACAATTATATTTACTGGAATAAATCTAATCAGGAAATATAAATTCAGTTTCCCAAATGGACTTTAAATATAATACAGCCTGATATTAGAGAAACTTGCTATTAGTCTTATTTTTAGCCACCAAGAGAGTATCAGCATTGTTAATTAACCTTTGACATGGAATTTCCCACCCTCTATTAAGTATCTTTATTATTATAAAGTGTGATGTATTTGATTTTTAAAAATTAATCTTAAAATGCTTAATAATTCTTCCATTCAAAACGGTTGTAATCAAAATAAGGAAGATGGATTTGTGATGAATAGGCTTAATATTTTTTGCACTTGGCTGAGCAGAAATTAATTTAAAAAACCTAACTAAGCCTTAGGGCATAAATGAGCATTCAAATCGGATTTTAACTTTTAGTAATTAAGCTTCTTATTTTATATTAGTATATATTTACACATATTTATATTTATATGTATTCAGTTCAGTTCAGTTCAGTCGCTCAGTCATGTCCGACTCTTTGCGACCCCATGAATCACAGAACGCCAGGCCTCCCTGTCCATCACCAACTCCTAGAGTCCACCCAAACCCATGTCCATTGAGTCGGTGATGCCATCCAACCATCTCATCCCCTGTTGTCCCCTTCTCCTTCTGCCCTTGATCTTTCCCAGCATCAGGGTCTTTTCAAGTGGGTCAGCTCTTCGCATCAGGTGATCAAAGTACTGGAGTTTCAGCTTCAACATCAGTCCCTCCAATGAACACCCAGGACTGACCTCCTTTAGGATGGACTGGTTGGATCTCCTTGCAGTCCAAGGGACTCTCAAGAGTCTTCTCCAACACCACAGTTCAAAAGCATCAATTCTTCGGCAGGCAGCTTTCTTCACAGTCCAACTCTCACATCCATATGTGACCACTGGAAAAACCATAGCCTTGACTAGACAGACCTTTGTTGACAAAGTAATGTCTCTGCTTTTTAATATACTGTCTAGGTTGGTCATAGCTTTGCTTCCAAGGAGTAAGCGTCTTTTAATTTCATGGCTGCAATCACCATCTGCAGTGATTTTGGAGCCCAGAAAAATAAAGTCAGCCACTGTTTCCACTGTCTCCCCATCTATTTGCCATGAAGTGATGGGACCAGATGCCATGATCTTAGTTTTCTGAATGTTGAGCCTTAAACCAACTTTTCACTCTCCTCTTTCACTTTCATCAAGAGGTTCTTTAGTTCTTCTTCACTTTCTGCCATAAGGGTGGTATCATCTGCGTATCTGAGGTTATTGATATTTCTCCCGGCAATCTTGATTGCAGCTTGTGCTTCCTCCAGCCCAGCATTTCTCATGATGTACTCTGCATATAAGTTAAATAAGCACAGTGACAATATACAGCCTTGACGTACTCCTTTTCCTATTTGGAGCCAGTCTGTTGTTCCATGTCCATTTCTAACTTGCAGCCACCCAAGACGGGCAGGTCATGGTGGAGAGATCTGACAGAACGTGGTCCACTGGAAAAGGTAATGGCAAACCACTTCAGTATTCTTGCCTTGAGAATCCCATGAACAGTATGAGAAGGCAAAAAGATAGGACACTGAAAGATGAACTCCCCAGGTCGGTAGGTGCCCATTATGCTGCTGGAGATCAGTGGAGAAATAACTCCAGAAAGAACGAAGGGATGGAGCCAAAGCAAAAACAACACCCAGTTGCGGATGGGACTGATGATAGAAGCAAGGTCTGATGCTGTAAAGAGCAATATTGCCTAGGAACCTGGAATGTTAGGTCCATGAATCAAGACAAATTGGAAGTGGTCAAACAGGAGATGGCAAGAGTGAACGTCGACATTCTAGGAATCAATGAACTAAGATGGACTGGAATGGGTGAATTTAACTCAGATGACCATTATATCTATTACTGTGGGCAGGAATCCCTTAGAAGAAATGGAGTAGCCATCATAGTCAACAAAGGAGACCATTATTAGTCAAGATTAAAAGTGGGATCTTGGTAGATTGGGACTAGAAACATAATAGCATTATCTTATAAGGAGCATTAGACTAAAAGTCAACAGAGCAGGGTTATAGTTAAAAAATAATAGTTACCATATATCCAGCTCAACAATTCAGTAAAATAGGTGTTATTATCCCCATGTTAATAGTAAGGATACTGTGGATTAGAGTGTTTAAATTAATTGTACAAGGCCACATAGCTTGGGATTTGAACCCAGATCCATACGATTCCAAAGTCAACAATTTTAGCCACTTGGAAATGCTCTTCCTGGCAGCTCTGGCAGTGATTCATTTGAATGATCTGTGACTTTAGACTCTGAGGTCCCAGATCTGTCATTTGTGAAACAGCAGAATTGAACCGGACGACATCTGAAGTCCCTTCCGTTTTATGATCTGTGATCTACAAGTATCCTGGAGCTCCCACTAATTTCTTCCCTTTTACTCAGCTTTACCACTTTGAGTTGGATTTACTCCTTTGAGTAGTGAAAGAAATGTGAGGACTTCCCTGGTGGTCCAGTGCTTAAGAATCCACCTTTCAGTGTAGGGACGTGGGTTCGATCCCTGGTTGGGAAACTAAGATCTCACATGCTGTGGAGCATGTAAGCCTGAGTGCCACAACCAGAGAGCCCTCGAACCTCAGCTACTGAGCCTGCGTGCTCTAGAGTCCGTGCTTTGCAACAAGAGAAGGCCAAGCACCACAAGTAGAGAAGCCCTCGTGCCGCAGTGAAGACCCAACATAGGCAAAAAATAAGTAAAAAGGAAAAAATATGAATAAAGATGACCTGGATAGGTAGGTTGCAAGGTGAGCATAGGATGGAGAGCAGAGGGCTGGCTCCCAACCAATTGGAAACTAAAAAAAGAATTGAAGGCAGGCTCCATACAGGCAAAAGATTGGAGGAAAACAATGGGGAAATGGTTACAAAATGTCAAGGTTGCTCAGAGGCCCTGTGAGAATCATGAGGGAATAACCAAAGGTATGTAAGCAACTAGTGCATGTGGCAGGTGTGGTGGAGGGAGAGGAGTAAGAATGGAATTCAGTGGAGAAAAACCAGGACTTAGTGGATCGTCTGCTGAGACAACATTGTGTTGAGAACAAAGGTGGAGAAAAGCCAGTCAGTTGGGTGACACCTGATCAAGGCAGCTTGTCTAAAATGAAAAGATCACATGCCATCTGGGGACATTTCCTAGGAAATGTGTTTGGAGAAAACCTGAGTTTTTAGTAGACCAATGGCTGGGAAAGCTTTCAGGAGAAAAGATGCAGGTCATGTTTGCCTGGCTCATTATACATATTTGGGGTTTTTGAAGGAATGCAATTAACAATTTGCCTTTTTAGAGTTTTCACATCTGGGAAAACAGAAGTGTAAAAGATGAGAAAGGGTGAGGCTTTAAGGGAGTGAAGGGGTGGGGGGAGGCTTAATTGGCATGTGATAAAGAAAAAAAGTAGGAAAATAGAAATCTTTTTGTGCAATCCCTGGGTAATACAACTGCAATAGATCATTAGGAAAGAGGCTCCATTCCTGAGTATCGCAGGCCTCTCTACAATTGCTTAACTGTCTCTGTCTGAAATATTGAAGAAAAGTTCTCTTGTTGAAGAGTACAAGTTGTCAAAGACCCAGAAATATTCTTGTTCTGAAATCTTCTACATTGAAAATGTGATGAGATTCAGTTCTTTTTAGAAGAATAAAGCTAATCAAACTTTCAGTACTGGGGCCTGATGTTTAGAGATACTCTTCCCCTGGGTGAGGAAGATCCCCTGGAGGAGGAAATGGCAACCCACTCCAGGATTCTTGCTTGGAGAATCCCATGGACAGAGGAGCATGGCGGACTACAATCCATAGGGGCACAAAGAGTCGGATATGACTGAAGCAACTGGACACGCATTCCGTTATCTTTTGGTCTTGTTTTCTCCATGTAGTAGTGGTCCCCAACCTTTTTAGTACTAGGGACCAGTTTTGCAGAAGAGTTTTTCTATGGAGGGGAATGCAAGCAGTGGGGAGAGGTGGTAAGTATTAGAAGAAGCTTTGCTCGTTCACCTGCCATTCACCTGCCGGGTGGCCTGGTTCCTAAAATGCCACTGACCAGTACTAGTCCATGGCCCAGAGGTTGGGGACCCCTGCCATATAGAATAGGGCTCATTTAAGTAAGGTATGCTACACATGTAGTAGAGGAGCTGCTTACAAACTGATGCATGTAAAAAATAAAAATTGGAGATATTTTGACACATAAGTGAAGTGATAGAAAATTATCACTTACAATTCTAGACTCCTAAATGCTATGAAATGTTCTGAAAATATGACCTGTCATAACAGTGTGACCAACCAAAGTTCTGTGTCACAACTAGAAGTCGGAAAGATTAAAATAGGAATACAGAGGCTGTTTTAGGGTAAATGATGGTATAACATAAGTAATTCTCAAGAGGCAAATGCATTAATAATAAGGGAGAAACTTGAGACTTCACAGATGTTCAAGTATTTAGGAAAATATGGAGGCTTCCTTAAGCAAAGGAACACAGACAACACAGTGCCTGATTCTCAGTAGATCCTCAGTAAGTCTTCCTTTTTCTCATTTTCTCTACCGATGCTAAAGCTGAAACTCCAATACTTTGGCCACCTCATGCGACGAGTTGACTCACTGGAAAAGAGTCTGATGCTGGGAGGGAATGGGGGCAGGAGGAGAAAGGGACGACAGAGAATGAGATGGCTGGATGGCATCACCGACTCGATAGACATGCGTTTGAGTGAACTCCGGGAGTTGGTGATGGACAGGGAGGCCTGGCGTGCTGTGGTTCGTGGGGTCGCAAAGAATCAGACACTACTGAGCGATTGAACTGAACTGAACTGAACTAGTGAACTAGAGAAAGAAATGGCGACCCACTCCAGTATTCTTGCCTGGAAAACCCAATGGGCAGAGGAGCCTGGCGGACTACAGTCCACGGGGTGGTAAAAGAGTCAGTTGTAACTGAGCATCTGAGCAACTGCTGAACATGAGAAAAGAGAGACTTCACTCTTCGAACACTTTTATTGAACTGAAACCAGGTTCATGTGAAATCACTGTGGAGAAGAGAACTAGTGTCTGTAGAAACAGGATAAATTCTCTGAGGGTTCCTGCTGCTGCTGCTCCTGCTAAGTCACTTCAGTCGTGTCCGACTCTGTGTGACCCCATAGATGGAAGCCCACCAGGCTCCCCCATCCCTGGGATTCTCCGGGCAAGAACACTGGAGTGGGCTGCCATTTCCTTCTCCAATGTGTGAAAGTGAAAAGTCAAAGTGAAGTCGCTCAGTCGTGTCCGACCCTTAGCGACCCCAAGGACTGCAGCCTACCAGGCTCCTCCATCCATGGGATTTTCTAGTCAAGAGTACTGGAGTGACTTGCGAGTGCCTTCTCCGTCTCTGAGGGCAGAGGCAAGCAAATTAGCATATAGTATTTATTGAGCACCTATTTTGTTCGGGGCACTTTACTATGTCCCAGTGATTTTGTTTTGTGCTCACAACAGTCCAGTCTCCCTTTCGAAGGTGAGAAATCAAAAGTGTGAAAATTTGCCCCAAATCACATAGCTGCTTATGATGTAAAGTTGGAGATTGTTTCTAATACAAACTGCACTCTTTCTTAAACTGTGTGTGCACTCAGTTACTTCAGTCCTGTCCGACTCTTTGCGACCCCATGGACTGTAGCCCACCAGGCTTCTCTGTCCATGGGTGTTTCCAGACAAGAATACTGGAGGGTTACCATTACGTCCTCCAGGTATCTTCCTCACCCAGGGATCGAACCTGTGTCTCCTGCATTGCAGGCAGATTCTTTACCACTGAGCCACTGGGGAAGCCCTTTTTAAACTATCCAACCCTTAAAATCATCATGTAAGTCCTTAAAGGGCAACTTTAATGATGCAAGATATAGATGATGGTACAGGAAGGTCACCTGGCTGATGTGCTTTAAGGGTGAGCAGAGACATCACTCGCTCCTCCTCCACATGGCCTTAAGTACAGCAACAATGTTTTGCTGTTGTTGTTCTGCTTGCAAATATAATACAAGTTATTCACACCTATGGAAAAGTAAAAAGAAGAAAACAAAAGTCACCCAGGAGCTTTCCTGGCAGTGCAGGAGTTAAGACTCTGAGCTTCCAGTGCAGGGAGCTCAGGTTCCATCCCTGGTTGGGGAACTAGGATCCCACATGCTAAGTGGCGTGGCCAAAAAAAAAGTTACCCAAATCCTGCCACCCAGAGATTAACAGAGTTAATATTTTTATCTCTCTAATGCTTTCTTGTGTGCTTATGTACAGTTAACCCTTGAACAACTTGGGGGTTAAGGGCCTGTCCCCCAGAGCAGTTGAAAATCCATGTGTAACTTGACAGTCTATCCTCCCAATGGAAGCTTCTGCATCTATGGATTCAAACAACCTGGGATTGTGTAGTACTGTAGTAATTTTTTACTATTGAAAAAAATCTACATACAAGTGGGCCCACACAATTCAAACCTGTGTTGTTCAAGGGGCAGCTGCATTTATAAATATAATATTTGTACAAATGTACATTTTGTTAAAAGTGATCATAATGTACATAGTTGATTTGCAAACTGATTTTTGCTCTCTCAACAGATGGCATGTGAAAGAAGTTTCTTTACCTTAAAATTATTAGGACTGGTTATTATAACAATATTTTGATCAACAACTCTATTTGCATTAATGGAAGTGTTACAATATTAATTAAATTTAGTAAGACTGACAGAGGAGGAGTAAAATGAATGAGTGTTAATGCTATTTATATCCACTGAAATAACATTCATTATGTTTAGCACAATAGCCTAATCTCACACAAATTTGATGTCCAATGCTAATACCAGTGCTGAAAGGACTGAGTATACAAAACTATGTTTCCTTTGAAACTACAATTTTTATACACCTTCAATCAGCAATGAAGAGCACAAGAGTTAAGTTCTTTTCAGGCATTATGAGACCTCAAATTATGTTATTACATTAGTCTGGCTGAGAAAAATAATATTCAGAGAACACTAAGTAACATACTATTCATCTTCTCCTCTAGAGTACTCAAAGTTCTATCTTTGGATCAGATAATATCTTTAGGCTATAATGTATTTATGTATCTCTTCTTTTTTTTTTTTTTTTTGCTGCAGTGTGCAGCTTGTGGGATCTTAGTTCTTCAACCACGGATTGAACATGTGCCCCCTGCATCAAAAGTGTGCAGTCTTAACCAGTGGACCACTCGGGAAATTCCCTATTTATATATCTTGAAGTCTTTCATTGACTTTAATGAGAATTCCTATAAGAAGCATGTATGTGAAATTCACTCCTATTTTCTCTGTAGTGATGTCCTTGAGTGTCGAGTACAGTCTACCACCCTACTTCATACTTCCAATATTAAACTATTTGAGAGAATTTGCTTTAGGCTTCAGCTGAGAAACAGAAAATTGCTGAGAAACTCGCTGAGAAACTCATATGCTTCTTTCTTCATCATCATAACAACACTTTGAACGATTGTAATTCCTGACCTTATCACCAACCAGGAAGTTTAGAGTCAAATTTGACACCAAATCAAATAAATTGTGTTAATAACGTCAACATGTTTGCATTTTCCTCTTTTGCGGTATTGTTTTCTATTTCCATTTTGTGACCCTTGGGTTATATTTGTATTTAAAGGACAATTCTTTCTTTTCTCTCTTTAGCCCAGGGAGTTAAAGCAAATATCTTTTTGTTAAAGGAATGTAATATAAATTTGTGTTTTGCCACCTTACTAATTTATTTTGTTCATTTCAATTTGCTGTGTGTATGTCATCTTGTAGGATTTTTCTTGTGACCCTTGGAATTTAGAAAGTGTGACAGGATGTAGCTAAGTGTGATTCTATTTTCAATAATCTTACCTGGCTATTAGTGAACCTCTGGGCCTGAAAACTAAAATTTCTCTCACCCCAGAGAAATTTTCTTCTTTTGTTTCTCTGATGATTGCTTCCCCTTCATCTATTCTCTCATGAGCTAACTTTTGGAATTAAACTATTGTAAGGTGGCGAACTCATCCTGGTATGCCTGGGGCTTTGCCAAGTTTAGTGCAAACCAGGACAGTTGGTTATCCTATACTTAGCTAAGCTATTGTGTCCCTGGGAACAGTGGTTTTCAAACTATTTATAGTGCCAGGGGAGATATACATTTTTAATTTCTTATCTATTGTAGGGACTGATCTTTTTAAAATATAACAAAAATAAATACAACAAAAGTGAAATAAAAAATACCTACAAAATACAGGTCCAATTTAAAAAACTATTATTGTATGAAAAAACAATCACTGTCAAATTGCTCTGAAAGTTTCACATGCTTTCTCTCATTTTCTGTAAGTAGCTTGTAGGATCTGGTGTTACCTTGTGGACGACACTTGGAGTAGCTCTGCTCTGGAACTTTTCTAATCTGTTCTGATAGTCCCTTCCATCTCCTCCGCTCCACATTCTGTTCTCGCCAGCCTCTTTTGTGTTCAGATACCTCATTACATTAAGTTGTGTGCCCCTTAAAGGAGAAGGATTGAATCTTACGCATCTGCACTCAGCATCTACCGCACTGCCAGGCAAGGAGTTCATTAGGTTGTTGTATTCATTCTTTATTGAGACTGGAAGAAATTTACAGGGTTTTAGTTATGGTTTTTTTAAGGGGGAGGGTAAGATTGTGGGGTTTCCTTTTTTTATACTTTTCAGTATTTCCTAAACTTTTTCTAACACACATCTACTACTTTTTGAAGGAGAAAATTGAATTAAATTTAACAATTTAAAGTTGTTAAAATTATTTTAACAACTGCTATTGTGGAATAACTGATGTCTACCTTGTGGCTTGTGGTCAGTAAAAAAGTCCGCTTTCATAGTGTAGCTGAATTGTAGGATAGAAGCCAACTTGTGTTAGAACAGAGAACAACAGTAAATAATTCCTGTCTTCATCGAAGAACAGGATCCTATTCTCATCCTATTTGGATTGGGGAAATCAAGAGATTGAAATGACTAATTTTAGAATACAGTTGAGGAAATATTGAACAAATTTTCCCCTAAAAATAGAGGATAGAAAGTGTTTTCTTTTCACATGTTCCCTTTTAAGTGGCCTCTGAATTTGTGGAGCTCAATAACCACCTCATTTGCATTGTTCAGACGCTGAAATAAATGGATGTGATCATTGAAACTATGAGTGATGGTCCCCTGACTTCCCTCATTAGACAATGGTGCTGTTTGAACTGGCAGTTAATCACAGTTTAAAAGTGACTTATCGGTAATGTACAATGTGACTAATTTAGTGTCTAAGCAGTTTCATTGTGATCCTGGTGTCAGTGGAATTCCTGTCACCTATCCAACAGTTAAGTCATATTGCATAATTGTTGAGTGACATCACCAGGCTACAAGATTATTGGCTGAAGGAATAAAAAAAAAAAGTTTCCTGGACTGTCAGCCTTTCCGGTATCTGAACAAACAACTTGTACTGTGACTGCAGTACAGCCAGAGAGCAAAGAAAAAGTGTGAGTTGAAGTGGCAGGCTTTTGGTGTCTCTTTGAAAAGCACAGTCTGCAGCATACGAGGAGACTCTCCAACAAGGCTAATTATGAGATGTGGTCCGTTTCTGTGAGACTCCACAGTGCCAGTCACTAAAGAGTGGAATGAGAGGGCTGAGACCATGGCACGCTTTTGTCACGAGGGCATTTAATTTTTCTGAGAACTTTACAGTCTTCTCTTTGGGAGGAATAGTTGAAAGAAATGCAGCTCACCATCTGCTATATACATAGACGCTGAAAAGATGGTCAGCTGGGATCCAGTTGAAAACCTTTGATAGTGAAAAGCCTGGCTTATTTCCAAGGGAACTAATAATTCAGGTTAATCGCCACAGAACACATAAACTTTAAGTCTATTTAATTGCACACAATATCCAGCTTTAATATTATCCACAGACATGCATAAAAACTGGATCTATGGCTTATTGGAATTTATGCTAATGATGGCTCACATTTATTCTTTATGGTGCATCAGCACTACGTATTTTGCATATAGGAATTTATTTCATCTTATGAAGTAGATACTATTATTATTCCTAATTAAAGATGAGGGAATGAAGGCTGTGGGATTGTGCGGCTTGTAAAGAGCAGAATGATGATCTGAACCCAGATCGTTCAACACAAGAGGACACGGTCTTAACTGTTGACCTCCACTGCATTTTTTATAATAATAACAACAAAACAACTGCTCCTACTATTTCCATCAACTGAATGTTTTTGATGTGACAGGCACTGTGTTATAACCATCCATATCCTTTCATCAACTCTGTGAGATAGAAACTATACCTAATTATTCCCATTTGATAGATTTGTTAACTGAGGCATAGAGAAAATAAATCACACTGAGAGTAGATAATAAAACAAGAATTCGAACCCAGACAGTCTAGATCCAAATTTCAAACTTTTAACCACCAAGCTACATTGCTTTTCATTGTTGCTATTTATCTACTAATGCGTGATTTTCACAATAATCCTGTAATACCTGTGATCCACAATAATACCTGTATTGTAGGTATTATTATCCCCAATTTCTAGATGAGGAAATTGAGGCTACAAGAGATTGCATAACTTGTCAGCTTCTAAGTAGCAGAACTGGGAGTTTTCCAAGTCCATTGAATTTCATGAGACCCTAAGGTAGAACCCACACTACCTCTCAAAACTCAAACCTGCAAGTCTGATGCAGGATGACAGATCACATGTCAGGGAAAGGGCTAGAATCTCAGGAGCCACTGAGTGTGAGGAGCCAGAGCTGGGCCTGAGCATCCCCAGTGGGTGGGAGCTGATAAAGAGATGCCAGAAGGGGCCTGGCAGTCAGAGGTACACTTTTTTGAATGCACTCTCTCCATTTGGGGGTTCTGAGGGATCTCCTGAATATGCCCAAACTCCCCTCTCTCCCTTAAATTCCCTTTCTCTTTCCATTAGCCTCAGTATTTCCAAAACTGCACTTTTCTGCCCTTCTCTTTGTACAGAGCTTTGCACATGCTCAGTTCTCTTGCCTTGTAAGGGTTTCCTTCCCACTCCCAGCCTCCTTTCCTTTCACAGCACATATTCATTTCTCTGGAATGTGGCCACTCATAAGCATGACACACATTTTCAAAGGGCTTTGGAAATGAATGTGATTAGTGAGTTCAATTTTGTTAAAGGAGAAGTGTATCAACACTGCACACGTGTAACCTGTCCTGCATTCAGGAGTGTAATAACTTGAAAAAATCTGAAATCACAACAAAAAGAAAAACCAAACAACCTAAAAAACAACAGAAGTTTGAAAAAGTTTGCATACTACAAAAATATTTACCTTAGAGTTTTTAAGAGTAAAGAGCTTTTTAAAAATGGTATTCTGTTAAAGGAAATCAAGTGTGTGTATTGAACAACAGCATGTGTGACATGTTCTGCATGTATCTAAATACTTATAAAACAAACTCAAATGCCATATAGTGAAACAAGCTATCAGATAGGGTTGGTCCAATAAGGAAGTGAAGCCTCTAGATGAGAATAATCAGGGGAACCTCTTGAAGGAGCAGAGTTTTGGCTGGAACTGGAAGAACTGGTAGAATTACAATCAGTTTATATGAGAAGTTGAAGAAAGGACAGTCCATACAGGGTACTGGTGTGACACAAAAGGATAAGATGAAGGTAAAATGTCATGAAACCTTCTTCAGGGTACACAGCTTCTAAGTAATGTGAGAATCTTCTATAAAAATCTATAGAGATGGTAGATTTTATACCAAAGATTAGGATTTAGTGGGAAAGTGTGTCTCATAACAAAATTTAAAAAGGAAAAATTTTAACATATTGATGTGCTATGAGTTGGCCATTTCTTGGACCCATGAATCACCTTTGAATGAAGAAAGAACACAGCATTCTAAACAACTGGACAACACTCAGATGTGTGAGCCTCTAAAACTCATGCTGGTTATTCTCAGTAGACAAGGAGTCTCTTCCTGACCTTCTCAGTGACCTCAGGTCAATCACCCCATCTTCTTTGGTCTAAGTTAATTTTCCTGAAATATGACAAGGTCCTTCTATTCAAAGAGTGGGTGAATTACACATTGGAACCTCTTTCAAGTGCTGTTTGTGGTCCTAGTCAGTATCTGGAGATGACTTTCTTATAGCTAAGACTGCCTTAAGATAAAAGAGTTCATTCTGGTTCTTCGATTACTTTGGGAGATGGTCCAGAGGAGGTCACTTCGTTCACTCATCAATTCATCCCTTTAGACATTGAATAACTACTACTGTGGCTGTCAGCCTCTAAGAAGGAACCCACTGATCCCTGCATCTTGGTATGCATGCCCTGTGTAGTATTCTACATTTACCAAGGTTGTTCTCTGTGACCAATAGAATACAGCAACAGTAATGGTACTTCACTTCTGAGACAGATTATAAAAAAGTTGTGACATATGCCTTCCTTTCTCTCTTGGACTACTTTCTCTGAAGCAAGCCAGTTGCCATGTTATGAGGATAATCTGTACTCTATGGAGGGGACCATGTGTGGAATTGAGGCCCTCTGCCAAAAACTGAAGAAGAATTGAGATCTTTTGTCCACAGTTTTGTGAATAAGCCATCTTAGAAGAAGATTCAACAGCCTCAGTCAAGTCTTTGGATGGCTGCAGCCCTGCCTGACACCTAGATTTGAGCCCTGTGAGACCCTAAGGCAGAACCTACTCATCTAAGCTGCTTTTGACTCCTGAAACTTAGAAACTATATGATAATTATAATGAAACTGTTGCTTTAAGATGCTAATTTTTAGAGTAATTTTTTATATAGCAGTAAATAACTAATAAGCCTACCATTTGTTTCTGTGCCAGGTGCTAGGAATGAAGATGGCTTAGATTTTTGCCTCTAGAAGCTCATAGTTCTCAGAAAAACAACACAGCAATGCCAATAACAACAATAGATACATAGCATCTACTTACAACACAACAATCCTGCAAGGGAAATCCTTACCAAATGCCATAAGGAAGAGGAGATTAACAATTAAATCTATTTGGAGAGAAAAAGTCCAAAAAGCTTTCCAAATAGATATTTGGAGATTAATATACCAGAAAAATCAGGACTTTTCTAGCAAAAAAAAAGGGAATGGCATATGCAAAGACCTGGAGTAGGGAGACATGTGTCATGTCATAGGGAGTGTGTTCAGTTCCATACAGTTTTGGCCAAGCATTCGTGTGAGGAGCCCTTGCTAGGAAAGATGGATTTATTCTAAGATATGAAAAGCTATTGACAAAGTTTAAGCAGGAAATTGACGTGATCAGATATATGTTTTAGACAGGCAGCTGTTGAGGATTTCATCAAGTGGGCATAGTTAAACTAGAAGCAGTGAGAGATGGAGGCCATAAAGAAAATGACTAGTTCTTTTTCAGTAGCTACTCCTGTTAAAGATTAGTGAGCTTCTGACCAATTATATCATTCATATTGTTTTTCACTGATCCTTTAATTAGATACATATTTTCTCATAATAATTAAAATTTTTTATTTTCATTTTGAAGTATTTCAGATTTACCAAAAGTTGGCAAAATGAATACAAGGAATTCTTACATACTCTTCATCCAGCTTTTGCAAATGTTACCATTTTATTTAGCCACAGTGCAAATATCAAAATTAGGATATTAACATTGACCTAACACTTTACCCTAGTCTACCAACTTTATTCAAATTTCACCAGTTGTCTGGTTAATGTACTTTTTTTTCCTGGTTCAAAATCACACCTTGCTTTTAGTTGTTATGTTTCCTTAGTTTCCTTTCATCTGGGACAATTTTTCAGTCCTTCTTTGTCTTTAACGACCTTGGTATTACTGAAGAATACTATCCAGTTATTTTATAGAATGTTTGCCAACTTGGGTTTAGCTTATCTGATGTTCTGTCATTATTAAAACTAAGTTATGCATTTTTGGCAAGAATAACACCGAAAGTGCTTCATATTGGAAGTCTCATGATATTGAGACTCATTATTGATGATGTTAGTGCTGATAATTTGGTCAAGGTCGTGTTTGCTAAGTCTTTCTACTGTAAGTTATTATGATTGCCTTTGGAATTATTAAGCTGTTTCATGAGAAGATACTTTGAGACTATACATATTTCTTTTTTTGTTGTTGTTGTTTTGCTATGCCACAAAGCTTGCAGAATTTCAGTTCCCTGACCAGGGATTGTACCTGGAGCATGGCAGGGAAAGTTCCAGATCCTAAACCACTAGACCACCAGGGAACTCCCTCTAATTTGTTTTCTTAATCATACTTTCAGTTATTTTAACATTTTTTGGTACCTGAAATAACAAATAACTTCAGCGGTGCTTTACTTGATAAGTCATGTCTGACTCTTGTGACCCCATGGACTGTAGCCCACCAGGTTCCTCTGTCCATGGGATTTCCCAGGCAAGAATACTGGAGTGGGTTGCCATTTCCTTCTCCAGGGGATCTTCTTGACCCAGGGATTGAACCCATGTCTCCTGCATTACAGGCAGATTCTTTCCCAATGAACCAGTGCTTGCCAAATGGTGACAGTCAAGAGATGTTAGATTGTGTTGTGTGGTGGTTTTAAAACATGTCCATAAGTTCTTTGGTATTTCATCCTTTGAGAAATGGAGCCTGCTTCCCCTCTCCTTGTATGTAGGTTATTCTTAGCACCTCTATTCCAATGAATACAAAACGGCAGAGGTGATTTCCAAGGCTAATTTGTAAAAAGGCACTGTGATTTTTCTCTCTGCTCTCCCTCTCTTGAATCAGCTTTGGGGGAGGTGAGCTGCCATGTCATGAAGGACTCAAGGTGCCCTATTGAGGCTCCATGTGGAGAGGAACCAAGGCCCTCTGCAATGGCCCTCACTAACTTGGAAGGAGTATGAGTGAGCACCCTAGAAGTGAATCCTCCAGTCCCAGATAAGCCTTTAGATGACTGCAGCCCTGGTAGACCTCTTGATGACAACCACAGAAGAGACCCTAAGTCAGATCCTAAGGCCCTCCTGCATTCCTCAGCTATGCAAATGAGTGTGTGAGATAGTTTATTTGTTTTAAGCCGCTAATTGTGGGTATAATTTGCTGCTGCTGCTAAGTCACTTCAGTCATGTCCGATTCTGTGTGACCCCACAGACGGAAGTCCACCAGGCTCCTCCATCCCTGGGATTCTCCAGGCAAGAACACTGGAGTGGGTTGCCGTTTCCTTCTCCAATGTGTGAAAGTGAAAAGTGAAAGTGAATTCACTCAGTCGTGTCCGACCCTTAGCGACCCCACGGACTGCAGCCTGCCAGGCTCCTCCATCCAAGGGATTTTCTCGGCAAGAGTACTGGAGTGGCTTGCCATTCACAGGAGTAAATGATGAATTCATGCTTGTACGTAGGAAAGAAAATATTAAGAGTAAATACTAGGAAAAAAGTATACCCTCAAAATGGGATAGGAATGAGAGACTACCACTCTCCAGATCAGCTAAAATTTAAAAGTCTGACAATGCCAGGTATTAGGAATTAAACACTGTTGGTCAGAAAGTACATTGATAGTCCTTTTCAGAAGGTAGTTTGATATTATCTAATAAAGGTGAAAGTTATCATAATCCCACTCCTAGACATATATGTAACAGATATAGGTGCACATGGACACTGAAAGACATGTCCACGAATGTTAGTAGCAGTATTACTCGTAATAGCCTGAAATTGGAAACAACCCAAGTATCCATTCACAGTAGAATATGTAAACAAATTATGGATCATTCATTCACTAGAATACTAGATATAAATAAAAATAAAAAACTATAGCTACAAGCAATAATGTGAGTGAATCCAAAAAACAATGTCTGGTGGAAGAGATCCAGCACAAAGGAGCAGAGATTATGTGAGTCTGTTGATGGCGAGTTCAAAAGTAGATAAAATTAAACTGTTTTTAAGAGATGCATATTTAAGTGGTAAATCCATTAAGAAAAGCAAGAAAAGTAAATACCTTAGGAGTCAGAATAATAGTTTCTTTAGTGAAGAATATAAGAGTTGTGATTAGAAAAGAATCATGGGTGGGAATTTTCTGAGGTGTTTATAGTACATTATTTCTTTTTATTTTTCCTTTAAAAATCATTCTTATTGAGGTTTAACTCACATTTAATGAAATGAATATAACACTTTACATATGCATAATGTATGTATGTAAGTAATGTATAAAGTAAACTTGTTAGTTACACAGATGTTGACTTTATAATAATCCACCAAGCCGAACATTTGTGTTCTATGCAAAATAGGTGCTATATTTCACAGTTAAGAAAGGTGAAAACAGAGTCTGAGTATAGCAGAGGATCTTAGGAATTAGGCTGCATCAAAGGTGAATATGAACTAGCAACTAGGGCTCTGTTAAAAACAATGAACACATGTTGGAAAATAAGAATGAAGTAGACAAGAAACTATCCTTGCAGTTTATGTGTAGAAGCATCACTGGGTGATGCCAAAGCAGGTCTTAAACTTGTGCATTATGTTGTTGTTTGTGTCCAACTCTTTTGTGACCCTGTGTACTGTAGTCCACCAGGCTCCTATCTCCATGGACTTCTGGAGTGGGTTGCCATTTCCTTCTTCAGGGGATCTTTCCAACCCAGGGACTGAGCCTGCGTCTCCTGCATTGGCAGGTGAATTCTTTATCACTGAGTCACCTGAGAAGCCCTTCTTGTCATATATTCACATTCAAAGTCAAGTCAAACCTAAGACCAGATGTGTTTATGTCTAATCAGTGGTGTTTCTATCATACCACAGAGGCCAAAGGTGTTTGTACCTTAACCTTGATCTCTGATTATGAATGAAAGGTTTTGTATCCTATGAAAGAAATTTCTGTCAGCAGTGACTGGTTGTATGAGGTGTATTTTGGGTGGAGTGGGCCTTCCTGCCCCTGAAGTAGCACACAGTAAGCTCTGATATGGTATGTCTTGGGGAGAAGCTGCCAGTAACTTCAAAAAAAAATCACCCCAGGTGATTCAGATATGACAATCTGTATCCTGTATGACAACCTGCCTTCTCTCCACACCCCAACTCTTGCTGAGAACCACCCATTTCCAGGAAGGCCACTCACTGAGCAGATATAATATCTATCCATCCATCCAGCCATTCATTCATTCAACAACTATTTCTTAAGCTCTAACATGTGTCTGGCCGTGGGCTAGCACTGATGATTCAGAAATGAACGAAAACAGGCATGGGCCCTGCCTTCTTGGAATGGTTTAGTACAAGACACACTTTAATGAAATCAAGCAGATAAATGTAAAATCACCAGTCAGGTAAGTGTTATAAATCTAGATTTACTCATCGAGAAGAGAGGTGAACTGAGGAGTAGCTTAATAATTAGGACTTTTAAATATAAGATGAAGAAATTATATGGAGACTGGATAACTATTTTACATTGAGAAAATACATAAAATTGATGTTAGAAAGGAGATTTGCTGTAGCATAAAGAATTTAATGTAATAACTATCTTTATCAGAGGGGCTGCTCTGTGCCCAGCAAGGTGTTAAGTGATGTATAGCTATGTATATACATTTATATGTATGTGTATATATAGTTCAGTTCAATCATTCAGTCGTGTCCGACTCTTTGTGACCCCATGAACCACAAGCACACTAGGCCTCCCTGTCTATCACCAACTCCCGGAGTTCACTCAAACCCACCTCCATTGAGTCGGTGATACCATCTAGCCATCTCATTCTCTGTTGTCCCCTTCTCCTCCTGCCCTCAATCTTTCCCAGCATCAGAGTCTTTTCCAATGAGTCAGCTCTTCGCATCAGGTGGCCAAAGGATTGGAGTTTCAGCTTCAACATCAGTCCTTCCAATGAACACCCAGGACTGATCTCCTTTAGGATGGACTGGTTGGATCTCCTTGCAGTCCAAGGACTCTCAAGAGCCTTCCCCAGCACCACAGTTCAAAAGCATCAATTCTTCGGCACTCAGCTTTCTTTATAGTCCAACTCTCACATCCATACATGACCACTGGAAAAACCATAACCTTGGATGGACCTTTGTTGACAAAGTAATGTCTCTGCTTTTTAATATGCTGTCTATGTATAAGCATATACAAAATTATATATATATATATATATATACGTATATATATATATATATGTAACTTAAAATAGTGATTATATATGTTTGAGTAAGTGAGTTGTTAGTTGCTCAATTATGTCTGACTCTTTGCGACCCCATGGACTGTAGCCTACCAGGTTCCTCTGTTCATGGGATTTCCCAGGCAAGAATACTTGAGTGGGTTGCCATTTCCTACTATGGGTAATCTTCCTGATCCAGGGATCAAACCTGCATCTCCTGTGTCCTGCATTGAAGGCAGACTCTTTATCCACTGAGCCATCAGAGAAACCCATATATATGCTTAAACATCAGATTACATATATAAGAATGATTACAAATAAATATTTATTAAAGTTATATGTAAATTATATATATATATAAACCCTCATAGAACCCTACAGAGATAAGAAATTAAGACTCAGAGATTAAATAAGGTCACACAGCTAATATATGTGGTTTAATAATACTTTATTGATATATAAGTCACACAGCATAAAATTCATTAAAAATTGTGTGCTCTTTAAAGTACATAGTTCAGTAGTTTTTAGTATATTCACAGAGTCATAAACTTCTAATATCTAATTTTAGACCCTTTTCATCACTCCCCAAAGAAATTCAGTACATATTAGCTTCCACTCCTCATTCCTCCTTGTCCCAGATAATCTCTACTTTCTTTCCATCTGGATTTGCCTATTCCGGACATTTCATATAAATGGGATCATCAGTAAGACAGATGTCTATGTCATATGAGAACTCTACTTCAACCCTTTGAGAAGTTGTTGGACTATCTTCCACAGTGGACGTGCCTTCCATCTAACAGCATATAAGGGTTCTAACTTCTCTGCATCCATACTAGTATGTCACTTGTTATTATGTCTTTTTGGTAATAGCTATACTCATTAGTGTGAAGTGGTATTTCACTGTAATTTTGATTTGCAGTTTCTTAATGGCTAATGATGTTGAATATCTTTTCACAGGCCTATTGGCAGAATACTATGTATGATATAATAGATTCTTTAAAAATGTGAGATACCATCATTCATAAACAATTGTATGAAAAGCACAAGACTACACCAAACTGATAGTGTGGGTATAGCTGAGAAATAGGATGTTTGTTTCTTAAGTTCTATTTTCCGCCTTGTTAATTTTTATAACGGACTACATTTCTTTTATAATTAGAACAAAACACAATTAATGAACAAATAGCAAACAGAGACACAGACCACCTCTAACCCTGAGGTGCCAGAAGCAATTCTCAGGCACTGTGCTTCTTTCTTCTTGGTCTAAAAGTACAAGCAAGGGGAGAAGGAGGATGGTTAAATGATTCCTGAGCTATGTTTTAGAATTCATTTCCTCGTGGTAATAATGTTATAAATCATGGTGCATTTCCAAGACTAGCCTATTCTGTTGTAGGTTAGGTATAGGTTTCTGAGGCTATCTTGTAAACCCAAGTACCAAGCTTAATATTGAACACATGCACACACACACACACACACACGCACACACATTCCATAAAGCCCAAATGCCCAGCTTCAGGGATGCATCCTTCCAATCAGCAGAGAGCTGCCTAGACAAGTAAATACAATGAATAGATACAAGATTGTGACTGTGAATGTGGCCTGTAACGGCAATAGGTTCAGTGTTTTTCATTTTCTTTCACCATAGAATTTTTTTTTTGATTTCTCACTTGCTACCGGTGTAGCTCAAGAAGGCAATTACATTCCAACTTTAGTACTGTGAGAAATAAAATTGTAAAACTTCTGAATGTATAGTACTTTCTTATTTTTGTACAGATCAATTTTTTAGAATAGGAAAAGAATAAAACAGTTCTTTTGGAAATGGACTTTTTCCCTGTCAGTTGTTTATCCTGAAGTGAATAGTTTTGGTTTAGATAGAATCCCCTGAAAATAGAAATGTTGTCACATTCTTATTTATATATGACACTTTTTTTCATTACAAATGGCAAGAAATGCTAATTTAAACTAACTCTTAAAAATAAGTTCAGAGAAGCTTAGTTTAGAATTATTTATAGTTTGAACACTTTGAGGGAATATTTGGGTCAATTTGTATTCACTGAAACTGTTGAAAATGTATATGATTATTCTGATTCCATCTTTAGGCAAAAGATTGCTTTCAATGGAAAAAATACCCAACAATATCTAAGGTTATTGAAATGCCATCCATATAAGCATCCATGCTCCATTTACAGTTTGCATATATATGTGGGATATGGTGCATGTGTGCATGCATGCGTGCCAGCACAAACACACACACACACAACATTCCTTAAAATTATTTGGATTATTAACAAATAATATCCTTCCCTTCCATGTTAGTGCAGTAATATTAGTCAGGTGGATGATCATTCCATGAGACTCTGCAAGCATCTTGCTAACAACTAGTTTTATATCTTGACTCCACTGTTTGGGGCCCACAGCAGCTTGCCCACATTCAGACAGTGAGTTAGTGACAGGCTCTATGGAGAACAGAGTACTTCTCTGTTCGAAGAATTCTGGGTACCAGGATGGACACGTATGCACTGTGTACTCTGAGTATTTTTCTATGACTTAGTATAAATGTATACATTCACAGCCTCATGAGCACATGTCTGTAAATAGGGGACCCTCAATAGCCTCATGCATTTTGCTCACCAGCCAGTGAGTTCTCCAGTATGTTTTATAAATCCTCTACTATTACTGGATAGGAAGTACTAAATTTCTGAGGTTTTGAAAAATACCATGTTTCACTTAAATAGTGTAGGAATGATCCCAGAATTAAATAGATTATTTTTTAATGTTTTTGGTTTTAACTTTTATTATTTAAAAAAATGACATATGTCATGCATAATCACAGTGAAAACATAAAATTCAAGTTAAGCAATAATAAAAAAAATCATACTTGATCCCAGCATCTGGAGATAATAATAGCCATAATAAATTTGATGTATGCTTCTTTAGATTTTTTTATGTACTATGCCTTTATATACATATATAATTTTTATAAAAATAGATTAAGCAGATGTCTTAAAATCTTCGAACCTCACTTTTGAAATTTAATATACCATAGATACGTTTCCATTTCCAACATAACTCACTGGAAAAGACTGATGGAGGGATTGGGGGCAGGAGGAGAAGGGGACGACAGAGAATGAGATGGCTGGATGGCATCACTGACTCGATGGACATGAGTTTGAGTGAACTCCGGGAGTTTGTGATGGACAGGGAGGCCAGGCGTGCTGTGATTCATGGGGTCGCAAAGAGTCGGACACGACTGAGCGACTGAACTGAACTGAAGGGGATTCTAGCTCCATGGGACTGGGAATTCCTTGCCCCGGTGATGTCAGCTCACTCCAGGGCCTCATCTCCTGAGGGGAGTGGGCTGCACCACTGTGGTATCATAAGGTAGACAGTTGTTTTAGGTGGCTGGATGTCCATGTGAGTGTGTGTGTGTTTATGTGTGTGTGAGAGAGACTTCACAATGTGAAACTGAGCTGAGAGCAGAAAGAGGTATGGACCATGGGTCAGGGGCTAGGGACCAAGGGCCAGGACTTGGGGTTGGATATCCCCACACTACCATTGACAATCAATGGTATGGGAAGGATCTGAATTCAAATCTGAATTCAATGCTGAGTTCCAAACAATTTTTAAACTACCTTTTTCTAGGTAAAGAGAATACATTTAATTTAATATTTGTGTTAGCTTTTATAACATCAAAATATTCTGCATATGGCAGGTATGTGACCTTCCATTTGTACTCAAGGTGAGTCCCAAATGTGTTAAGAGAAGTCCTGAATATACATATTCTATGACTTCAGAGTTTCTAGGATGTATATTTGTTTTGTTTAGCAATTACCTTTTTCTGATGGATTAATGGTAGTAGTACCTATACGTGCTCACTTATTGATGACAAGATTCAGCCTAATGTGGCATTTATTAAAACGTTAGCATATTTCACACTCCACTAGATACAGGGACAAGAGATAAAGACACATAGCCAGACCCTATGCACTCAGTCTCCTGGGATCTCAAACATAATAACATGCATCAGTCAACACAAGAAATAAAAATCTGCAGGCCAGGGTCCTGGGATCAGTTGATTAACCTGGCTAACTCTAACTCCACAGAAATCTTCAAAAGTGTAGAATTCATTCCATTCAAGATTAAATTGTTGTGCACTTTCTAAATAGTTTAAATTTTTTGTTAAATTTGGTCAGTTGGTCACTTGACACAGTAATCATTCAGGAATTCCCTTTTGGCAAATAATTTCTAACTAACTGGCTCACTTCCTTGAGGGGGAAGGCTGGGAAATGAAGAATGCATAGGAGTTTAAAGGGGAAGAAACTTGGAGAATTGATGGAAAAAGATATTCTGTGAAGAGAGAGCAGTACATGGGACCTTTTGGAGGCATGAAGTGGAAAGACATCTTCTGAGAATGGTACGTATTTAGAAGTGAGGTGAGGAAGCAAGAGTGGACAAAGCTGGAGAGGAAGAAAGAGTCGCTGTCTGGAGGGATTTGTGGCCTTGGGTTTCCATGGAGTTTTGTCATATAGGAAACAGAAGCTGTTGAATGGTTTGAAACCAGGAATGAGAACATTAGATTTGCATTTTAGACAGATCATTATGGCAACAGAGGAAGAACAGATTGTGGGGGCTTCCCAGGTGGCGCTAGTGGTAAAGAATCCACCTGCTAATGCCGGAGACATAAGAGACACAAGTTCGATCCCTGGGTTGGAAAGATCCTCTGGAGGAGGGTGTGGCAACACACTCCAGTACTCTCTCCCATGGACAGAGGAGCCTGGCAGGCTACGGTGCATAGGATTGCAAAGAGCTGGACACGACTGAAGCAACTTAGTATGTATGCAGAGTCTGGAAGGAGGGAGTCCACTTCTGAGAAGGTAGAATGTTAATACATTAGGGTCATGATAAGAGAGAGAATTCTGGATTCAGACTGCTGAGATCCAGCACCTGCTTATCTTAGCAGCTGTGTGTTTGGGCAAGTTTTTTTGGCCTGTCTGTTGACCTGGTTTCCTCATCTGTTAAATGCAAATTGTGATAGCTGTGAAGTTTAAAGGAAACAACACCTATAAAGTATTCAGGGCAGAAGCTGCCATATAGAAAGCTCTCAATACATCGCAGCTATTATTTTTTTGGCCTAAATAAATATTTATTGAGTTTTTATTGTGTATTGGCTAGAGCTCCAGACTTTACAATTACAGCCATGAATAGCACATACAAAGCCTTCTGCCTTGGCTGCCCGCTCACCACGTGGTGATGCCTGGCAAAGCAGGTCAAGTACAGCTCCTGCTTCATGACAGCTATTATTATTAAAGTATTACAATGACAGTCCTTCAGTATTTCATAAGAAAGATGATGATGGTCTGAACCAAAGCATAAGCAGTGGAAATTGTGAGGAGGGGATAGAGATGAGAAGGGTGAAGAGTGGATCTGACAGTTTAGTAAGGTGCACTGGGATGACCCAGAGGGATGGGATGGGGAGGGAAGTGGGAGGGGCGTTCAGGATGGGGAACACATGTACCCTCATGGAGGATTCAAGTCAATGTATGGCAAAACCAATACAATATTGTAAATTAAAATAAATTAATTTAAAAAAAAAGGAAAGGAGAAGGTTTCCAGCTGAATGATGTAATGAAGGGTGTTGGAACCAAAATGTAGGGGAGGGTAGGAGCAGAGACAAGTTGGGTGGTAGAAGATAATGAATACTGGTTTGGTGATGCTGAGTTTTAGATACTTATGTGTCAAGAAGGCAGAAATGTCTAGAAGGTAGAAATGTGTAGAAGATAGAGGTACACACAGGCCTGGAGCTCAAGAAGGAGGGGTAAAGTCCATATGAACTGAATCTAGGGAAACAGACTCATGAATCAGAAATAGCTTCACTGATGTACAAAAGATATTTCATTCACTTGACCCTTAATGCATGACTTTTTCATGCCCAGAAGGGAGGGCACCTTGATAACTATGTCAGGTGCAACTTCCATTATAAAATCTTTTGCTGATCAACCCACTGGGTAGTGTCTCTGTACTCTGAGACCCCTTGTTATGGAGTGAATGTTTATGTCTCCTCAACATTCATATCTAGAAGTCCTAATCCCTTAGTTTGATGGTATTACAGATGGGGCCTTTGAGAGGTAATTAGGATTACATGAGGTCATGTGGGTGGGGTGCTGGTCTGAGGAATTGGTGCCCTTATAAGAAAAGATACCCGGTAACTTGCTGTCTGTCTCCACATGTACTCAGGAAAGGCCATGGGAGCCAAGACAGCTGTCTACAAGCCAAGAAGAGAGCTCTCACCAGAAACCAACCCTGCTGGACCTTGATCTGGGACTTAGAGCTTCCAGAATTGTGAGAAAGTAAACTTTTAATGTTTAAGCCACCCAGTCTATTTTGTTATGCAGCCTGAGCTGATTACAATACTTTTGTATAGCGGATTCTTTGTATTTCTCCTGTGGGTGAAATAATGTATGTTTTCTACTACTTCTTTTAGATATATGCAGCTTGAGTAAGTCCTTTGTCATATTTATGGTCCCTGCAGTGCCCTGTACAAGGTTTTACTCCTGGTAGATGTTCAATAAACTTGAGGTCAGCTTGGAAAGACTCAAGATCAGGCAGCAATTTGCATGAAGAGGGTCACAGAGAATGGGCTTAGGTCAAGGTACTAAGGATAATCCTGGGGAAAATTCAAGACTGGAGTTTAGGTGAAACTAAAGGTTTCAATATGATATTTGGAGATAAGAAAGAAAAGATAGTGTTTCCCAAAGATCAGTGAAAGAGTGAAATGGTTAATGTGTCCACATTAGGCATATTTTTTCTTGAGTATTTTGTATTATGCAAGCCATTATATAGTATTACATTGTTGGATTGGTTGTTTCAAATTGACTGAAAAATCCTTTGAGTTAGAACTTATCTAAAACAAATGTGTTTCAAGTTTAAAATCAATAATGGTTTAGTTCCCTAATAATTTGATGCAATTCTCTCTCTCTTTTGGTTGATTAGTTTGTATCTTTCTTTGGTTAGTTGATTGTTCTTATATACATGAAACCAAAGAAACCAAAGATCCAACAGTCATTTCCCTCCAAATAGGTGAAACAACAACAACAAAAATAAAACAGATTTTGGTTTTTGCACTTCAACTTCTCATCAACTTTACTGGGAATCATTTCAATTTTAGAAATGATTCCCAATGATCCTGGGAATCATTTCTGAATGTTCTTTTGAGACTGGGTGGGGAGATGATGCTGTGAGTCTGTGTGCTCTCTGTGGGATGCCATGATTTTGGCGATCCTGATAGAAAACACAAGAAACTTGCCCCCAAATATCTCAAGACACTTCTCTATGAGGATGGGAGAAGTTGGAAGGATTTACTTTTTTCTGTAGCATCTTCCACTACCATCTTGCTAATCTCCTGAGTGCTACTAGAAGGGACTTTCTAGCATCAACCTCTCTGAAGCCCAACAGTACAGAGGAAAAAAGTGGAGTATATTTGTGCTGACCTATAACCTAAGAGAAACCAAAGTTACATGGATCAGTGGACATCTTACAACCTGGGGCTTCAGGAACTGTTAGACTTGAACTCTCCAGTATGGGAGCCACTGGCCACATGTGGCTGATGAGCACTTGAAACTGGGCTAATCTGAATCGAGATATGCTATGAGTGCAAAACACACACCAGATTTCAGTGACTTAGTTAAAAAAAAGGGGAAGTATGTCAAAGAGCTCA
This sequence comes from Moschus berezovskii, assembly GCF_049115385.1. Classification (NCBI taxonomy): domain Eukaryota; kingdom Metazoa; phylum Chordata; class Mammalia; order Artiodactyla; family Moschidae; genus Moschus; species Moschus berezovskii. Next base: position 141,218,998 of record NC_142460.1, read on the forward strand.
TTAGCACTTGCTCACCTGGATTACAGGTTGAAATGATATTTTGGATATATTAAGGGAAATCAAATTATTACAATTATTTTTATTACAATGATTCATTTTATGTTTTAAATTTGTTTTAATATGTGGGTCACATTACATTTCTGCTGGACAGAGTCTAAGCCCTATACCATCAAGAGGTAGATATATATCCTGGTCTTGACAGGATGTAGAATCTTACAGGAATTTGTCTCTTCTCACTTGAATCAAGCCCAGCTGTTTATAGGAGTGTATAGCTGTGTATAGCAGTTTTGTTTGTGTAATAGCCCTCTGCACATCCAGAGAGTCTTTCATCTGAAGATCTCATGTATTAATTACTTCTCATTGAATGGCTGTAGAAGACTGGTATTCTTAGTTCTATTTTACAGATGAGAAGACTGATGCATGGAGAGATTTAAGTAATTTGCCCAGAGCTGCCTAGGGTGAACTGGCAGAGCTCAAAATAGAAGAGTGAGTCATTATAATTAATCACACATCTAGACAGCAAACAAAATTTTTTTCTTCCTGATTAGGTGAACTTCCTCAAGGTAGACGCCATGCTTTGAAAATGCTATTTCCTAATGACATTTGCAACAACATGGATGGACCTAGATATTACCATACTAAGTGAAGTGAGTCAGAAAGAGAAAGACAAATACCACATGCCGTCACTTAGATGTGGAATCTAAAAATGTGACACAAATGAACTTATTTACAAGATACAAACAGACTCACACACATAGAAAACAAATGTATTGTTATCAAAGGAGAAAGGGGGTGAAGGAGGGATAAATTAGGGGTTTGGAATTGGCAGATACACACCACCATATATAAAATAAATAATAAGGACCTACAATATAGCACAGGGAACTATACTCAACATATTATAATAAACTATAATGGAAAAAAGGATATATTACCTGTGTATCTGAATCACTTTGTTGTACATCAGAAACTAACACAACATTGTAAATCAACTGTATTTCAATTAAAAAATCCTATTTCCAGCTAGCAAAATACTGAATGCTCAGTGAACATTACACTGAGCAGCAGTAGTCATTGCTATCAGATTCAACAAGTTTTGGCATTAATAATTAGATGAAGTACAAAACAGGTAACTAAGAGGCATTTTAAAATTGTATGCACTTTTTCATATTCTGAAGGAATGAACTGTTGTTACCCCTTACTTTGGAGGTGGATAAATAAATCTTACCTGTGATTAGTTCATTTGTTTTTAAAACTAGATTTCCTAGATCTTACTTTGATATGTTGAAGAGAAGACACTTTGGGCACGTGCATGCTGGTCTTGAGTTGAATTCCAGACTAGCAGAAGAGGAGAGGGGCTTTGGAACTCTTGGTGCCCCTACTCACATTCTTCTATTCTCTTCCATCTGATATGTTCTTCTTTTATAAGCTCAGGCATCAGAACTCCAGAACGTGGCTTTTCTCAGAAGCATGTACCTTTATCAAACTTATTTTGGAGAGAAGACTCTCCAAAACAGGCATCAGACTTCCCAGGCAAAAGCTTCATGAAGTGAAAAGTTTTTTCTCCCCAGTCTTCATATTAATTTTTATTATTTTATTAATTCATGTTAATTTTTCTTAAGTAGGGGAACAATAATAAAATCTCCTACCTAGAGATTACATTTCCTACCACCTTGTTATTACATTCTCTTTAACTGAGACTGATTTTCAGTGTCACTCTAAGTAATGTACCACTGAAGTATATGAGATCAGGACTAAAGTTGAAGAGTTCTAGAAACCTTTGTTTCATTTATTCAATAATATGCACCCTCTTTTATATATGTCAAAAATATTTATTGTGAGTGCGTGAATGAAAGGTTTCTACATCCCTCTAATTCTGTTCCTTGTAAAAATTATTTGAATAAAATGTAATAGTTTTCAAGAATGGTTGAAGCATGTTCATTTTGGCTGACACACATATGTATACGAGGGTGTATGCACATACCATGAACCCGCTACTTTCATTGCTGAAAGAGTTAAGTCCGATCAGTTCTCAGTGTGTCATCTTGCCCTTCTGACAGGAAACATGACTGGAGTGCTGAAGGGTTTTTAATTATACTCGCAGTTGCCTCAAATAATGATAGCCTATTTGCGAGCCCATGTCTTAGAGGAGAATCATAGTCTGTGCTTTGTGCATCAGACAGATTCCTTCACTTCCTTTGCCTTTTGCTTGAACCAGAAAAAGGGCTTAGAGAAATTCATGCACACTTCCCTGCTGTCCCCACCCACGATGGTGAGGCTGAGTCAGTAGGAGAAGAGTGTTAAGACCTTTGGTGTCTTTGATATTCCAGGCTCAGGATAGAAGGGGGTGAGTGGGAGAAGAGAAGTGGAAAATTCTGCAGACTCCATCCTGAACAACCATTCTGCACTTGATGTTTCCGTTCCTTCAGTGAATGAGATAAATTCCATTTTGGGGGGATGATGGTAGAGGGTGGGGGGCAGGTGAAGTAGAGGATGTGATATGTGTATGTTGAATCCTTTACAATTTTTTTTTCCCAAAATGGCTTCTGCCAATCTCCTTGGTCACCATGTCCTGCCATTCACTTTGCCCAGATGTTTTCCTTCATTTTTTGATTGCTGCAAAGCCTTTCAGCACCTCATTACCAAAAGTGTGATGCTGATTCTAGCACATCTCTTCTGGCAGAGAAATCAGGAAGATTTTTAAAAACAGTGATCATTTAACTTTGCAGTAGACCTTCATAGCTGACTTCAAAGTTTTGCACAAATCTAGTTGTTAGTCCAATGAGAAAGTGACAGAGCGCTTTCAAACTTCCTCTAGGGATTTCAATACCTGGAGGAAAGAGGGAGTCATTTCATGGACTGATGCCTCAGAATCCTCTAGTCTGGAAAAGGACTGTTTTTATAAACAGAGTATGTTTATTCTTCCAGCAGCTGGGCTAAAATCTATAGGGGCTAACCTTCCAGGGAGTATTGTCTCACTGACGATCCAACAGATAATGGAAACAACTGATTCCAACTGAAATCTTTATCTAATAAAGCTTCATGCAAAATATAAAGTTTCAAGTGATGATAAATGGAGTAGTGAGCCTATAACTATACTAAAGTGGGGTTAATGTGTTGATGCTATTTTACTGCAGGGGAGGTAGGGAAGATGGGGGAAAAGCAACAGACTCATGGAATTAGAGGGTGTTTTGAATTCAGAAAACAAATGTTTCCCCCTTCCAATGGGCTCTCTAGAGACAGTTCTTTGAGCATGGCCCACTGAACTTCTGTAGGACGGCAGCCCCCTCCCCTCTCCAGAAGCAGCAGGGCAGGGCCCAGGACAGGGCCCAGCCCTGGGTACCAGCAAGCGTGGCGCCTTTTGCCCAGGCTCTAATCCATGCCTGCAGAATAACAATCTGCTCTCGGTGCACCAGCCACAATAAAGGCCCTCTAAGCTGCCACTCATGTGGGGCGGGCTAACAGTCTGGGCCCTTGTTTCTGATTCTTGGCATTGTCAGGGAAGGCAGTGTGGGGAGTGCTGCACACTTCCATGCTGGGAAAGGCAGGGCCCCTGGCGGCCCCAGCCAGTCATCAGATGGCCTGGATGACAGCAGCGGCCAGACAGGCTCAAGCAGAGCTTATACTTCCTGGCAAACTCGCCAAACATTCAGGAATTTGGGATTGTGGTTTCAAAAAGTCTAGTCTTGGTTCTCTCATCCCCCAACTCCAAAAAACCCCCCAAAACAAAACCCTCATTAAAAATGCTCTTGGCACGACAGACTGCTAGAAAGTCTGATCCAGTGCTGACATCTTTCTAACACCCTTCAAACAGCAGAGCTGACAAATTTCCAACAGTACTGGGGCAGCCATCAAACTATATAACTCTGTTCACCCCCCTCCGCTGGCTCCACCTTCCAAACTATATAATCTTGGCACGGCTGAATAAAATGGGGCACTCTGGAAGGTGATTGATTGGGGATTATGATAGGTAGACAGATAACATGGGGAGTTATGAGAACTAGCAGACGTATTGCTACTCTACAACTCTAGGCAAAAGAAACAACATGTCAGGGACTTTCCCAGGGGTGGTTGTGACTCCACCTTCCAGTGTGAGGGGGTGTGGGGGGTGTGGGTTCCATTCCTGATGGGGGAACTAAGATTCCACATGCTGCAGTGTGCAGCCAAAGAAAAAAACAGTGACAGGTCAAAAACGCCATGCACACCATATATTCATTATGTGTGTGTGTGTTCAGTTGTTGAGTTATGTCTGATTCCTTGAGACCCAATGGACTGCAGCCTGCCATGCTCTTCTGTCCATGGGACTTTCCCAGCAAGAATACTGGAATGGATTGCCATTTTCTCCTCCAGGGGCTCTTCCTGACCCGGGGATCAAACCTGCATCTCCTGGATTGCAGTCAGATTCTTTAGCCCTGAGCCACCAGGCTTCCCATATGTTCATTATTGTTGTTATTGTTGTTCAGTCACTAAATTGTGTCTGACCTTTTGTGACCTCATGGACTGCAGCATGCCAGGCTTCCCTGTCCTTCGCTATCTCCTGGATCTTCCCTACCCAAGGATCGAACCCAGGTCTCCTGAATTGCAGGCAGATTCTTTACCATCTGAGCCACCAGGGAAACTCCTGTATATTCATTACGTGTGTGTATGTTAAGTCGCTTCAGTTGTGTCCAACTCTTTGTGACCCTATGGTCTGTAGCCCTCCAGGCTCCTCTGTCCACGGGATTCTCCAGGCAAGAATAATGGAGTCAGTTGCCATGCCTTCCTCCAGGGGATCTTCCCGACCCAGGGATGGAACCCGTATCTCTTATGTCTACTGCATTGGCAGGCAGGTTCTTTACCACTAGTGCCACCTGGGAAGTCCCGGTATGTTCATTATAGGAGGGAATGACCCATTCTTCAGCTTGCAGTATCATTGGATGTCAGAGGTGAGCCTCAGAGCTTGTCTCAAAGCAAAGACTGGCATTGATTCCAGCCAGTTTAAGGGAAAAGGAACCACAGAGCTATGTGAGGATAAAAATAATAGGTTCTACTTTTGGAGCACTATGTCCCCAGATTTTAAACACATTATCTAATTTTGGCCTAATGGAAGTTGGTCAGATAGATACCATTGGCTCCCAGTTTATATAAAACCAAAATCACTGCGGATGCTGATTGCAGCCATGAAATTAAAAAGTTGTGTCGCAAAGAGTCAGACACGACTGAGCAACTGAACTGAACTGAACTGAGGATTCTGAAGCCCAGGGAAGTTCAGTTCAGTTCAGTCACTCAGTCGTGTCCGACTCTTTGCGACCCCTTGAATCACAGCATGCCAGGCCTCCCTGTCCATCACCAACTCCTGGAGTTCACTCAAACTCACCTCCATCGAGTCGGTGATGCCATCCAGCCATCTCATTCTCTGTCGTACCCTTCTCCTCCTGCCCTCAATCTTTTCCACTATCAGGGTCTTTTCCAATGAGTCAACTCTTCACATCAGGTGGCTGAAATATTGGAGTTTCAGCCTCACCATCAGTCCTTCCAATGAACACCCAGGACTAATCTCCTTTAGGATGGACTGGTTGGATCTCCTTGCAGTCCAAGGGACTCTCAAGAGTCTTCTCCAGCACCACAGTTCAAAAGCATCAATTCTTCAGTAATCAGCTTTCTTCACAGTCCAACTTTCACATCCACACATGACCACTGGAAAAACCATAGTCTTGACTAGACGGACCTTGGTTGGCAAAGTAATGTCTCTGCTTTTTAATATGCTTCAAAGCCAGTGCTTTTGGATTGACTGTATTAAAGTGCCTCTGTGGGATAGCTATATTTAAAATGGGTAACCAACAAGGATCTACTGTATAGCACAGGGAACTCACCTCAATGTTGTGTGGCAGCCTGGATGGGATTGAAGTTTAGAGGGAAAATGGACACATGTATATGTATGGCTAAATCCCTTTGTTGTTCACCTGAAACTATCAAAACATTGTTAATCAGCTATGTCTGTATGTGAAGTCGCTTCAATTGTGTCCAACTCTTTACGACCCCAGGGACTATACCCTCCAGACTTCTCTGTCCATGGGATTCTCCAGGCAAGAATACTGGAGTGGGTGCCATGCACTTCTCCAGGAAATCTTTACGACCCAGGGATCGAACCCAGGTCTTCTGCACTGCAGGCAGTTTCTTTACCATTGAGCTACCAGGGGAGCCCCGTAAATCAGCTAAACTCCAATATAAAATAAAAAGTTTTAAAAAATGCCTCTGTGGGGCTAAAAGGAGCCACAAACTCATGAAACAAATGGGCTTCTTCCCTAAAGCATTCCAGGTTTCCTTGAGCTTTGATCAGAGCTTTATTTTAAAGAACTACCTATAGCAGTTCATTGCAGACAAAGGACATCTAATATTGAGAGAAACAGTATTTCCATTTCTGCTGAATGGATCAAAATGGGACCAATGAAATCTAGTCTTTGTGACAGTTCTTTGTCTCCTCCTCGGCCAAGAATGTCTGGACACTGAGTCAGTCGGGGTGTCAGCACTCTCTTGACCTGGCACACAACTTACCATGAGTCACTGGAAGGATCTGAAACTCAGGGCTAGGAAAAACCATTGCCATTAAGTTGCTGCGGCTAAAAATATTCAGGCGTCAACCTTGGATTGTAACTTGTTCATTCATCTATTGTTTATTCCTTTAATAAACATCTATCTGAATCTACTCTATTAAATACAACATACAGGGTAAAAATTTCCATTGGTATAAAATAATAAACAGTGACAAGCAAATTTCTCATCCCCAGTCTCCCAGTTCCTTTGCTTAGAGACAATCACCGTTATCAGTTTTGTGTATGTGTGTGTATCTTTCTAGAGACATTCCAGGCATAAATGTATCTTTCCTTTGGTTTTTATAATTGTTATCAAATCTTTGCTACAGCTTGGGCACTGGACTATCACTGGTTCAAAGTGATGGTTAAGACTTGGCCCCTATCCCTGGGGCAGAAGTAGACACAGAAACCAATTGCTGTCTTATATTTGATTGCTATGTGCCCAATTGGAGGTACTTCTGGGGGTCGTGGTGGGCTGAGTGGATCAAGGTTTAAATATCTCTGAGCCTGAACAACTGTCACAAGTAAATTATTGTTACTAATAGTGAAGTGCCAGTGTTTGCAAATTGTTTTAAAAAATAGATTGGAGCTTATTTCTGTGACAATTAACTTCATCTGCATTCTAATTTGCCTTTGTGAGTGACAGCAAAAGGCATGGGGATCAAGCTGGTTCACTGAGAAGTGTGTGTGACCCTGAGCACACCCAAAGTGTGTACTTTGTAAAGGTGATCTGGTGCACATTCTGGGGGATTGAAAATTCCAGACATTCAGGAGGAAAAAGGGGGCATTATTTCATTTCTTAGGAGGCCACTTAAAAGCTTTCCCTGAACAGTATACACCTCCCATTTAGCTGGGATATTGGTCTCCTAGTTGCCTGGTTTCAAAATATTCATACTTGCAATAGAAGGGAAGTCAGGAAGTCGTAAAGCCGCCCATCTGGATTGAATACAGTCCGGGACAGTAGTTTGTGCACGGTGGGGCAGATAACGTTTTGCAGATTTAAGAGACAGCCGAATCCGATGCATGTGGATGCAAGCTACTGGTGGAAGGCTTGGCGCAAATCCTCTCAGCACAGCTGGGATTTATGGGAACAACTCGGGAGTTCATAGACTTTAAAGAGGGGCGTACAGCGGTGATTTGGTTCACAAAGAACCCGTGTTTACTTCGGTTCACCTGGCTTCTCACCCTCTATTGAATGTTACTTCCAGCATGATTGTAACTAGCTCCAGATTCAGATGCAACCTCTACTCAATGTCTGATAGGGAGTTAAAGAGAGAAAAAAAAAATGGCATAAATAAGTTTCACATGATTTCCAATCAAAGCAATGAGCTCTGTTTCACTCAATCAGCCAGGGGCAGAGAGGATTTTGCAAACTTCTGTGACCCTTTCAGAAAGCTCTGTCTACATCCTGCCTTCAGGAGGAAACCCAGAACCGGTCAAATGTGCCCTGTTTCCTTTTCTATGGCAGCTTGCCTTGTAGCTGTCCTGGGAGAGAATGTGCCCCAAGTACATTCTCCTACTGATCTTCCAAAAGTGCCCCTCCAAGGGGCAAGAAGTTTAGCTGGTTATTATGACACATGGGCAGAAATGCGTCTTGAAATGAAGCACAGCTGAATTGCTGAGGGCAGAACTATAAAATACTTTTCCAAGGATTTCCTTCCTTGTGAGCTCAAATGGCAGCCCAGCTTGACGGCAGGGTCTCCATGCTGACTTAAGTTTTCAAATCATGTCAGAAAACTATAATTACAATTTTCTTCACTAAAGAAACCTGAAACTCAAATTTGTACAATTAGTCAAATGTTAGTTGAAAAAATACTGAGGTATATCGTTACCCTTTTAGAAGTCCCCTGTGAATGCTGTAATACATGGTGGGGGGTTTGAGAGGGTTCCCCCCCCACCTCCCTCCTCCCTTCCTCCCTTTCTTCTTCACTTCCCTCCTTCCCTCTTTCCTAAAAGTAATAGGAAGCAGAACTAGATCTGAGTGGAATCTTGCCTTTTTACTCAGTTTTTTTTTTTTTTTCTCTCCTAGCTGACTTAAAGCACAAGAGTGCATTTTCCAAGTACCTTATGGGATTCTGTCAACTTATTTCTTCCCCCTTGCTTTGAAAATGACCCACAAAGAGATAAAATTACTTGCACTGATTCCTACAGAAAAGCAGCCAAAGTTTTATTAAAAACACTGCCCCTCGTATTCTTGTGTATTTTCTTTCCCTCTTTAATATGGAAGGATGTCAAATATAAAAGAAACACAAATGTAAAACACTGCTCCTTTCATCTTTGCTCACTTTCCCAAATCTTCCAATATATCACCTTATTTTTCTTCTTTAAACTTTAAAGTGGAGCAAGGGGAATGTTGCATTTGAATTTTGAGGGCACAAGGGACTTGGGACAGGCTATCTGCATTGTGTCATTCATTAGATTCTAATAAGATCTTATTCTGAGGATATGGGAAAAAGGAAACCCTTGTTACACTGTTGCCGGGAATTTAAAGTGGTGCAGCCACTGTGGAAAACATTAGGGAAGTTCCCCAAAATACTAAAAATAGAACTATATGATCTAGCAATTCCACTCCTGGGCGTAAATTTGAAGAAAAAAAACATCAATTTGAAAAGATATATGCACCCCAATAAGATATATGCACCCCAATGTTCATAACAGTATTATTATAATAGCCGAGATATGGAGCCAACCTAAGTGTCCATCAACAGATGAATGGATAAAGATGTGGAACACACACACACACACACACACACACACACGTACACACACACGTACACACAGAGAGACAATGGACTGCTTACTCAGCTGTAAAAAAGAATGACATTTTGATATTTGCAACATCATGGAGAGTACTATGCTCAGTGAAGTAAGTCATACAGAAAAAGACAAATACTAGATGATACCCCTTATATGTGGAATCTAACAAATAAAACAAATTAGTGAATATAACCAGAAAGAAACAGACTCACAGATATAGAGAAACAGACTCACAGATATAGAGAAACAGACTCACAGATATAGTGGTTACCAATGTGGGGAGAGGGAAGCAAGGAGGGGTAAGATAGGGGTAGGGGATTAAGAGATACAAACTACTATGTATAAAATAAATAAGCTACAAGGATGTATTGTGCAGTACAGGGAACATAGCAAATATTTTATAATAACTATAAATGGAATTAACCTTTAAAAATTGTGATTCACTATGCTGTACATCTGAAACATATAATATTGTAAGTCAATCATATCTTAATAAACAAAAATTGGGACTGGCCAAACTTTTGTATACCTTGGGGAACACATTCCAACAAACTAGTTTCCCATAGAACTCAGAATTCTGGGAGTTCACCCTCCTCACTGTCACTGGATTCTTCAGTTTTTAAGAAGAAAGGTAAAGAGTCATTGAAACTTGGCTGAATAAATAAACTTTAAAACAAGTTCAGGATTTCCCTTCAAATATATACAATGTACTAACAAATGTTGCTTGAAACTGCAATACTCTGAAATACATTTGAAAAATAATTTGATGATGAACTATAATGATGAAAAATAATGTAATGAAAAATGTTCAATGACCTGGATTTCTTTCTTTACATATTTTGCAATTCCTAGGGTAATTTTGTTCACTAAAACCTGTCCTTGTCAAAAGCCACCTGTATAAAACCTATGGTTATAAATAAAGTCAAGTCTGTAGCAAAATGGGGGCACACTTATAACAGGTTAATAAAAAATTCAAAATGCTATTTATTTAAAAAAAAAAAAGACTAAAAAGAAACACACCAAAAGAACAGCCTAGAATAATTTGTATTTTTCTTCTGCTTTTTTTATCCTTTCTGCAATTTGGGAAACTACTTTTCTAACAACAACAATAATAGAAAGATTAACCATAATCCTTATATTTTGAGTGGGTCTGATTTATCCTGGACCAGCTTGTACTTGCAGATGTAGAGCTCTGACTTTTAAAAAATATGTGCTTTAAACTCTAAAGAGTTCATCAGAAAATGTAATGCTGATAAAAATCTCAGCTTTAAAAAGAAAAAAACACTGGAGTGGTACAGTACGTGCTGGGATAAACATTCTGAAGGCAAGTGAATAATGAGTCTACTAACTCAGTGATGAGCACACCTGAGTTTTGTTAAACATGACCCAGTTGCACGTGGTGAAACCCTCAATTCACAGAGTGTGTCTCATCTTTACTGAACTCAGCAGAATGAACATTTTGTCCCTCTAAAGCAATGTGCAATAAATCGGAGGGGGAGCTGCAGAGCCCGTCAGACCTGCTTGCATTCCTTTCCCCTCAGTGATTCCTTAGTTCAAGAGGGTTCATCCTTTGGGAATGTTTTAACACCCTTTTGGAAACAATGCCAAAATCCAGGGCTTTGACAGCTTGATAAAACCTTATTTTATCCTGAGATAGAGAAAAGCCTGACTCTGAGCAGGGCTGAATTGTCAAAGGCAGCACTATGTAGCTGCAGTAAGTTAACTGGCAGATCTGGCGGAACTGAGAGTGCCTTTGAACTTGCTGGGAACTTTAGTCCTGGGAGAAAATCTGTTACTAAAAGAAGATGAACTAAGTAGCTTTCCAGCTGGACACAAAAGCAAGAAACAGAATCCATCAACTCAAGAACCCATGTTCCATTCTCATACTAGCAGAAGAGAGTAAATGCAGAGAACATTATGGGATAGTGTTGAAAATAGACGCCAAAACAAGAAGTTGGGAAGATTCATTTTCCTTTAGTACTGTGGATGAGGATTTAAAATATCAATTTGAACAGGGAATTCACTGGACTTGGTGGAATGCCGAGTCAGGAGTCATCAGGGAACCTGGTGATTTACTGATGCCAAGGCCGGGACTCTCTTTGAAGTCAGGGGATGTTGGGAACACAGGGGGCGAAGCGGGGAATGGGAATTAGGGTAAGAACTGGCTTTGTAGTTGTATCATTTCCTCCAAACATTTATTGCTTTCCCTCCCTCATTCATTCAGCGAGTACTTCATGACTTCTCTATGCCTGGCATTTTACTGGGCATTTGGGATTTGAAGATGAATACAGGAGAATTCCTCCTCTTAAGAAGTTTGGACATAATTTCAAATACTGACCAAAGGTACCCATTCCCATTAGGAGGAGCAGTTCTGAAGGAGGGATGTGCTGCCCCATGTTTCTGTAACTTTATGTCTCTCATTTCAAGGCATTTTCCATTTCACAGCATTTTACTATTTTAAATAAAAGTGGTTCATTAAATGTAGACAAGGGGGTTTAATTTTACGCTATTTATAAGACTTTTTCACCTCAATGAATTAATTCATTAGAAAAGAAAACCCCAAGTCACAGACCTTTCATTCTGTTTTGTTTTTTAGCAATATGATTTCTGTGTTGATTTCATGAGCCTCCATGTTGGAATCCATGTATAGTGTTAGAGATTTGATCTGCTGAGGTAGATGGATTATTTTTTATCAGTTAGGCATCTGGACGGGGCTTCTCCAGTGGCTCAGTGGTAAAGAATCTGCCTGCAATGAAGGAGACACAGGTTCGATCCCTGGGTTGGAATGATCCCCTGAAGAAGGAAATGGCAACCCACTCCAGTATTCTTGCTTGGAGAATTCCATGGACAGAGGAGTTACAGTCCGTGAGGTTATAAAGAGTCAGACATGACTGAAGGGACTGAGCACTCACACACGCAGGCATCTAGACAGTCCTAAAAAAAACCACAATAGGGTTTTTGTTTGGTTGTTTTTGCCTCTGAGAAAATTAACTAACAGCCATACAACCAAAAGAAATTTTTTTGAAAAAAAAAATCTCAATTTTGTCCTACCCAGTCTTCACTGAAGAGAGGGGGAAAAACTTCTGTAACTTTCCAGGAAGTGAAAGCCAATGAAAAGTTTAAAAATCACATTACTCTTATTACCAGTAATATAGTAAGTTTTTAGAAGAGCCATTTCTCTTTTTTTCAGTTTATTTTTGGCGGCACTGGGTCCTCATTGCTGAGCGTGGGCTTTCTCCAGTTGTTGGGAGGGGGCGTCTACTCTCTAGCTGTGGTACACGGGCTTCTCATTGTGGTGGCTTCTCTTGTGCAGAGCACTCAGGCTTCAATAGTTGTGGCATGTAGGCTTAGTTGCCTGTTCATGTAGAATCTTTCTGGACCAGGGATCAAACCCATGTCCCCAGTATTGGCAGACAGACTCCTAACCATTGGACCACCAGGGAAGTCCTAAAAGAGTCATTTCCGATCAGACTCTGAAAGACCCTGATGCTATGAAAGATAGAAGACAGGAGGAGAAGGGGATGAGAGAGGAGGAGATGATTGGATGGCATCACTGATTCAGTGGACATGAGTTTGAGCAAGCTCCAGGAGATGGTGAAGGACAGGGAATCCTGGTGTGCTGCAGTCCACCGAGTCTCAAAGAGTCAGACACGATCTAGCAACTGAAAGACGCTTATTTCCTTGATAGGCTTAAACTACTCTAACTTTTCTGATATTTCTCATTGTGTTGGACATTTCTAGTCTCTCAAAGATGCCATAGGGAGGGCACAAAGGGCCCCTAGAGTTCTCTGTCTCCACGTATTTATGTCCCTCCCATGCTCTAACAGGATTGGTCTGTGTGACGAAAAAATCTGGCAGAAATGATGGTATGTCCTTCCCTGGGCAAGATCATAAAAGACATTCTGGCTTCTGCCTCTCCATCTCTTTCATTCCCTCTGAGGGACACAAGCTGTTGCCTTGTGAAGACATTCAGGCAGGCCTGTGAATCATCATATGGCAAGTTGCTGAGGCCTCCTGCCTACAGCCATATGAACGAGCCATCTTGGAAGTCGATCCTCTGGCCTTGCCTAAGCCTTAGATGACTGCAGGCCCTGCTGACAGCTTGTCTGCAACCTCATGACAGACCCTGAACTAGAACCCTCAGTTGAGTCACACCCAGATGCCTAACCCATAGAAACTGTGTGAAATAATAAGTATTTCTTGGGTTAAGCTGCTAAGTTTGGGATAATTTGTTATGCAGCAATAGATGACTAATACTTGGGCCATTTCACTGATTCTCTGATTCTCACATCACCCTGGTAATATTTGCCATGTGAAATATTCTTACTCAGTATCTTGGGAAGTTTTAAATCTCTTCAGTTCCCCGTACATTGCATGCATTAATGAATACATATATTTATATAAAGCTAACACATTTTTTCTAAACACTTTTTGAAGTTCATTTTCTGTTTTAAAGGAACTACATGCTTGTTAAAGAAAATGTGGAGGGGGAAGTTAAAAAAAGTAATTATTCATAACTTTAACACCCAAAGAGAACCATTGTTGACATTTGAGTGTATTTCCCTGGTTTTCTTTCAGTGTATTTAAAAGCAGATGTGACATATGTGATATGCCACACTTTGGATACATGAAATTCATTTTCCTTAATAAAATCCAATAACGTTCCTTGTTTATTCTTGTCATTCAGCTCCCTGCTTGGGGTGATAAGTTGTCAGGGAAATCAGGTGTGTCTGTGCCCTGTGTGTGCACCAGAGTGTCCTGTGGTTGGAGCCCAGCTGTGACAGAGAGTGATCAGTGACTGGGGGTGTCAGATGCATGGAAGATGACTTATACCAAATATCAGTCGCTTCTCTGTGTGTGTGTTTAAGTTTCAGAATTAACAAGTGTAAAAGGCTTCTCCCTGCCCTCAACAACTTCCTAAGGGAAGTCTACACCCCTTTATTCTCACTTCCTTTTCCAAGAGGGCTGCAAGATGTGGATTTACTGGGATGCTGATGAAGCATAATAAGTAGCAGAGCCCTATCTAAGGCCCAGAGAGGGATGCTGGCAATGTGTTCATATGGTCAAAAGTTTTTACAAAATTTGCAAAAGAAAGAAACTTTAATCACAGTTGGCAAAGACTGCCATCTCTTTCCGCTCTGCCCCTGCCCTGCAACACCAATACTTTCCTTCACACAGGGTGGAGTTGACTGATGGTAGGCATTTTAATTTTTCATACATTTTGTATTCTTTCTTTCAATGGCCCAAAAGACTGCATTCATTTCAAGACCTAACATGTTGGATATAACTCTTGGTTTCTGAATTGCAAACCATATATACAGTTAAACAATTTTTAAAAATTGTTTGGTACTTACATCATATCGTACGTCAACCACACTTCAACAAAGAAATAAAACAATTGGCTTGTACCGTGAACCTAATTTATTTGTTATGTGTTAGTCTGATCTGTTAAATCATTGGAAACTCAGAGCTATGAAAGTTACAGAGACAGAGGGTACCCAGTTAGCTCAATCTGTTCCCAATGGTTGTATGTATTAATAATTTCCAGGGCTATTTCATCAGAATTCACAGGTTCTCAAGAGGCCCTTCTTTTTGTGCTCAGGAACATTATTCCTTAACTTGTGGACACTTTTTGGAGAAAATGACTGCCTCTCCAGCATCCATCCTGACCCCTCAATTAAGAAAGAACCAAATAAATTTAGTTTTATTTGTTGTTGTTTAGTGGCTAAGTCATGTCCTACTCTTTTGTGACCCCATGGACTGTAGCCCACCAGGCTCCTCTGTTCATGGGATTTCTCAAGCAAGAATACTGGAGTGGGTTGTCACTTCCTTCTGCAGGGGATCTTCCTGACCCAGGGTTCAAACCCGGGTCACCTGCTTGGCAGGCAGATTCTTTACCACTGCTTCATCAGGCAAGCACTTAACACAATACTTTTGGACAAAAAACGAATGCAAAAATCTGTAGTACCAATCAGGTGGTACTGATGATCATGTGAACGGCTCTCTAAAGGATGATACAGTTCTCTGAATGTTTATTCACTTCACCTGTTGATCAGAGGAACCTATTCTTCTTTCAAAAACTTTTTGAAATTTAAAAATCAAATCAGTGTCTCCTGTGGGTGCCTAGCCGAGTGACAAGCACAGCTGCCACGACTTTGGAACCACTGGCACTCACGCTGAGCCCCGCCCCTCTGGGCAGCCAATAACTAAGCACTGCTGAGCTACAGGGTGTGCGTGCTGGCCCGTCCTGCCTGACGTTGGACTCCTGGAGCCGGTGACTTTTGCTGGGACACTCCCCATCAGCCTGGCAAATATTTCTCAGAACTTTCCGGATTTTGAGGCTCTTTCTCTCCAATTTTTTCTTCCCTCTCTTCTTTCACAAGTTCGAGTCTGATCACAGTCTGCCTACTCTTCCATCTATTCGTCCTCCCTCCTTTCACCCTTCACAGGCTTTCCTCTAATAAAGTCTCTCAACTATCAAAGCCCGTCTTAGCTTCTGCTTCTCTGAGCATCTGAACTGGTGCACCTAATCCAGAAAGGCTTATATTTAGAGCAACAGTTCCTTGCTTTCCTGCCTTGGTTAACGCTGTCTCTGTATTTCCTTAGGTGGGGAGCAACTTCTATTATTTCATTTTATTTAGTTCCCTGACCAGGAACTGAAATCATGTCCCCAGCAGTGAAAGCAGGAAGTCTTAACCATGGGACCACCAGGGAAGTTCCCCGGGGAACAATTGCTTTTGTTTTTTTTTTTTTGATTTGAGGGTAATTGCTTTACAACATTGTGTTGGCCTCTGCCACACATCGACTTGAATCAGGTATAGGCATGTCCCCTCCCTCCTGACCTCCCCTCTCACCTCCCACCCCATCCCATCCCTGTAGGTTGTCACAGAGCACTGGGTTGAGCTCCCTGTATCACAGAGTAAATTCCCACTTGCTATCTATTTTACATAAGGTAATGTACATATTTCCATGCTGTCCTCTCAATTCATCCCACCCTCTTCTTCCCCTACTGTATCCACAAGTTTGTTCTCTATGTCTGAGTCTCTATTGCTGCCCTAAAAATAATTTCATCAGTACCATCTTTCTAAATTCCATATGCATGTGTCATGCAATATTTGTCTTCCTCTGATTTACTTCACTCTGTATAATAGGTTCTATGTTCATTCACTTCAGTCAGTCAGTCAGTTCAGTCGCTCAGTCGTGTCTGACTCTTTGCGACCCCATGAATCACAGCACGCCAGGCCTCCCTGTCCATCACCAACTCCCGGAGGTCACTCAGACTCATGTCCATCGAGTCGGTGATGCCATCCAGCCATCTCATTCTCTGTCATCCCATCTCTTCCCGCCCCCAATCCCTCTCAGCATCAGACTCTTTTCCAGTGAGTCAACTCGTCGCATGAAGTGGCCAAAGTATTGGAGTTTCAGTTTTAGCATCAGTCCTTCCAATGAACACCCAGGATTGATCTCCTTTAGAATGGACTGGTTGGAGGGACTAACTTAAATGCATTCTTTTTTTAATAACTGAGTCATATTCCACTGAATGTACGTACCACAATTTCTGTATCCATTCATCTGTCAATGGACATCTAGGTTGCTTCCATGTTGTAGCTATTGTAAAAAATGCTGCCACAAACATTGGGATACATGTGTCTCTTACAATTATGTTTTTATCAGGGTATATGCCCAGTAGTGGGATTGTTGGGTCATATAGTATTTCTATTCTTAGTTTTTTAAAGAAATCTCCATACTGTTCTCCATAGTGGCTGTATCAATTTACATTCCCACCAACAGTGCAAGAGGGATCCCTTTTCTCCACATCCTCTCCAGCATTTATTATTGGTAGATTTTTTTAAATGATGGTCATTCTGAGCTGCTTGAGGTGATACTTCATTGTAGTTTTGATTTGCATTTCTTTAAAGCATCTGCCTGCAATGCAGGTGACCAGGGTTCGATCCCTGGGTCAAGAAGACGCCTTGGAGAAGGAAATGGCAACCCACTCCAGTATTCTTGGCCTGGAGAACCCCACGGACAGAGAAGCCTGGTGGGCTACAGTCCATGGGGTCGCAAAGGGTTGGACACAACCGAGCAACTGACACACAAACACACACACACACACACACACGATGAGAGAGGTTGAGCATCTTTTCATGTGTTTGTTGGCCATCGGTATGTTTTCTTTGGAGAAACGTCTGTTTAGGTCATCCACCCATTTTTTGATTAGGTTGTTTGTTTTTCCGGTAATGAGCTGCTTGTATATTTTGGAAATTAATCCTTTGTCAGTCAGTTCATTTGCAGTTATTTTCTCCCATTCTGAGAGTTGTTTTTTAATCTTGTTTATTGTTTCCTTTGCTGTGCAAAACCTTTTAAGTTTAAGTGGTGCTGGAGAAGACTCTTGAGAGTCCCTTGGACTGCAAGCAGATCCAACCAGTCCATTCTAGAGATCAATCCTGGGTGTTCATTGGAAGGACTGATGCTAAAACTGAAACTCCAATACTTTGGCCACCTCATGCAACAAGTTGACTCACTGGAAAAGACTCTGATGCTGAGAGGGATTGGGGGCAGGAGGAGACGGGGACGACAGAGAATGAGATGGCTGGATGGCATCACCAGCTCGATGGACATGAGTTTGAGTGACCTCCAGGAGTTGGTGATGGACAGGGAGGCCTGGCGTGCTGTGATTCATGGGGTCGCAAAGAGTCGGACGCGACTGAGCGACTGAACTGAACCATTTGTTTACTTTTTAAAATTTCCATTACTCTAGGAGATGAGTCAAAGAGGATCTTGCTCTGATGTATGTCAGAGTGTACCACTTATGTTTTCCTCTAAGATCATTTTAGTTTCTGGCCTAGGTAACAACTTTTAAGTTTCTCTTTTTAGTTCTTTTGGCAGTTACCTCCATATCTCTAAAATAATATGTTTATGCCATATTGTTTATGATTTATTTTTCTTGTTTATTTGTTATATTTTAACGTATTATAAATATGGGCTTTCCAGGTGGCTCCTGTGATAAAGAACCTGCCTGCCAATGCAGGAGACACAGGAGACGTGGGCTTGATCCCTGGATGGGGAAGATCCCCTGGAGGAGGGCATGGCAACCCACTCCAGTATTTTGCCTGGAGAATCCCATGGACAGAGAAGTCTTGTGAGTTACAGTCCATAGGGTCACAAAGAGTTGGCCACAACTGAAGCGATTTAGCACGCACGCATGCATGTATAAATATATACATAAATATACATAACACATTTATTTGTTGTTTTTTATTATCATAATGTTTATGCCATATCTTTTTTCCTTTTTAGCCACTGATATAATCGATGTACAATAAACCGCTCATATTTAAAGTGTGAACAATTTGTGTTAACATTTGTACATGCCATGAAACTATCACCACAATGGAGATAGTGACCATTACATCACACCTGAAAGTTTCCTCATGACCCTTTAAAATCACCCTTCCCCTTCTTTCTGCAGTCCCTGGTCTGTTTCTGTCACTACAGGTTAGTTTTATTTTTCTATAATTTTAGATAAATGGAATTGCGCAATAGGTACTAGTTTTTTTGTGGCTTCTTTCACTTGGCATGATTAATTTGAGATTCATCCATGCAGTTGTTTGTATGTATAGTTCATTCTTTTTCACTGCTACATTGTATATTCCATTGTATGAATGTAGCACAATTTATTTATTCATCATCTTTTTATGGACATTAGGAGCTATTACAAATACAGTTGCTTTGAATATTTGTGCACAATGCTTCTATGGACATATATTTTCTTCTCTTTTCCCTCTTTCAATGATCACTGTCCTTTATTGACTAATGTCCAATGTCTGGAGTGCCATTGTTTCATATATTTTGTCAGATATTTTAATCCTTTCAGAGAGGATAGTAAATCTGACTCCTCTACTCCATTTGACTGGAAGTAGAAGTGTTGTATATTTCTTTAACATATTATAATCTTCCTCTAAGTGATGTTACACCATTTTATGCATAGTGTAAGAACCTCCAAGATAACACTATCTTTTCCCTCTTGGCCTTTGTGCCATGGTTGTCATATATTTTGCTTCTACCTCTTATAAATCCTTTTGTACATTACTTTTGTTTTCCTATTTCTTTATTTAACAATTTTAGATATTATCTGTTGATTTCTCTGATGATGGATACGGATTTAGCCCACTGATCTTTTATCTCTGGCCATCCTCTCTTTCACTTCATTAAGATTATGCCACTATTTTTGGATTCTTTTTATTAGTTGCCTTTGTAACTATGTAAAATATAGCTTTGTATACTCACATCCTCATGTTTAATTCCATTAATCACTGACAGTGTCTCTTGACTCTATGCTTAGTGAGGTGAACATATGAATGTTCTTACCCTTTTCTTCATTGCTGTAAGCCTTCTTATCACAGTCAACTGCTTAATTTTAACTCATGATGTCAAGAAAGAAAACAGGGACCTTGTTCTGCAACCAGATCCAAGTCTTCCTTTTGTCTGGCTTGTAGGTTGATTCCAGAAGCTAAAAATTGACCAACAGTGTTTACAACACTATGACTATGTAAAGATTGGTCACAACTCAGCTACATAGTATACTACGATTGCATATCCTTTTTAGTAGTTGTGTGTTTCTTGGAATTTCTAATTGTTTCCTCTTCCCCATTCCGTTTCCTGCATTGCTGAGCTTTTTTTTAACAACTTTATGTTCAACTTCTTAAAGATAGTATCAAATCTGTGAATTCATTCTGCTTATGTACATTCTCTTCCTAGACACCTGTCTTTTGGAGGCCTCCTTCCACCAGCTCCAGATTGGACTCTTATGCCCTAGGTTTGATGAAAAGCTGTCACGATTAAGTCTTCCATTTTCTTTCTGATTGGCTTAATTATTTCTTGAACTTCTCATTTTTTGGTTTACTCTCTTACTTTGGTGGAACACAGTCTTAAATCACTTCCATAGAAAGGGGATGTGGGAGGTAAATGTATTGAGTTCTCCCATGACATAGAATATCTTTATTCTACTCTCAGATTTTCTCTCTGAATTTCTAAGTGTTCCATTTCTCATAGCATACAGTATTGCAAAAGAGTAGTTTGATGCCATTCTCAATTTTAAAAAATACAATTTGTTTTTTCTCTCTGAAAAGTTTTTGGATGTTAAAAACTTTGATGTTCTGAAATTTTACCGTTCTGTGACTGAGTGTCAGTCATTTTCATTCAGTGTGTCTGGCATTGTAGTATTTTTCCCCTCCTTCTCTCTTCAATCTAGACACTCATGTTTTTCAGTTGAGAAATCTTTATTATTTCTTTCTTTATATTCTCCTCTCATTTATCTGCTCTCTCTGGAGCTTCTATTCATTGGACAATAGCCTCTTGGATTATACTTCATAATTTAGTCTTTCATATTTTCAATCAATCCTTATTTTCTACTTTCTTGGAAACTTCTGCTTAAACTATATTTTTAATTTCGAAGAACTCTTATTCATTCTTGGGTCATTCCTTTTTTATAGCATCCAGTTCTTGAATTATAACCTTAGCTTTTTTTTCTTTCTGAGGATACTTTATAGTTAAAATATTATTTTCTACTAAATGTTCATAAAATATGCCAGTTTGTGTATATGGACAATGAGTCAGAACACGTCCATGGACATACATTTCTTAAGTGTTAGCATTTGTAATATCTAGCAAGAGACATTATTTTTCCTCTTGGTAGATGTAAATTTTAGTATGAGCTGAGTTTTCAAAATATGGCATACATATATTCAGAGTATGTGTTTCCTCACTGATCTAGACCTGATACTGCATTGAATTAGTCTCAGTGAAAGTTATTTTTCTCTTTTCAAAAATTTTGGGGGGAGTCTTTTCCTTTTTACTGTACATTTAGTCTACATGTTTGTAACTCATCTGAGTTCAAGTAGCCAATATCGGAGTAATGTTTGATTGGAGCAAAGTGGGGAGATCTAGTAGCCAGGACAGAAGTCTTGAAACAGTTTGGAAGTTGACTAGTATAGTACCTTAGAAAACTCTTGAAATGTGGGTGCCGTGGGAGGAGGGCGGTGAAGGTCACTATCTTGGTATTTTGCCCTTTCTGCATCTACCTTTCTTCTAAACAGACAAGCTGGTGATGTGATAGCACGGTTATTCAGTTTTAAGAGTAAATGTGGATTGACAAACTATGCATCAAAATGTTAGCCATGTTTATTTCTGGATTTCAGGATGTGAGGCATTCTATTTCCTTTTTGTTTTAACATACATATTTGTATTTCTAAATTTTCTATAATAAGCACAATTACTTCTGTAATAAGAAAATATTGGTGGAATAGTGGTAAAGAATCTTCTTGCCAATGCAGTAGGCACATGAGATGTGGGGTTTGATCCTTGTGTTAGGAAGATCCCCTGGACTAGGAAATGGTAACCCACTTCAGTATTCTTGCCTGGAAAATTCCATGGACAGAGGAACCTGGCAGGCTACAGCCTAGCGGATCACAAAGAGTTAGACACGACTGAGCACACACACACACACATACATGCAATAAGAAAATAATTTATTTTTCAGTCCTACTATGTAAGGCTTTCTTCCGAATCTTCATTTACTATTTATTAAAAATAGCAGAAAAAATAAAGTAAAAAAAAAAAAATTTAAACCCCAGGACTGATGGCTATACCTAAGGTGAAAAAACTGAATACTACTTGGCTTGAGCCAACATCCTTAGACCAAATATGTCATGAAGAAGAGTGAGTGAGAGAAGTGAGCGGGGGTGAGAATGATGAGAGGATATAGGGAAGGAGGTGGAAGACGAGAGGAGAAGGGTCCTCAGCGGTACTCTTCTGCCTTTCTCAAAGCTCACAAATAATGGAAGTGTGACTCTGGGGGGGAAAAAAACCAGCCTGGATTTGCAAATGGAATATAATTGAAATTGGACATCTGAACTTGGAGGATCATTGTGGTGCATGCTAATGAGCTAAGTTTCTTGACCTGGTATAATACTTCAGAAGTAAGTTACCCATGTGGTTGGATGGTATGTGCGTCACTAACTGCCCATTTAAACAGGCAATTTTCAGGTCACCCATGCCACCCAAGCAGTCTCTGGTTTCAAGAGGGGTTTTGAGAGGAGGCTGACTTCTCCCTACTGAGCATCTATTCATCTGTAAAATCAGTAAATGCAATGGGACCTGTATTGAATTTTTTACAGAGGCCAGACTTTTAAAATGCTGTCAAGACTGAACAGAATGTATAAACCATATCATCACAGAACTGCATTCATGAATGATCTAGGATGTGAACTAAAAGTAAAATTTTGATGGGTTCTCAAGAGGATGAGAGCAAAACATTAGGAACAGACTTTTTACGTTTTTCCCCTTTGTTGAAAGAAGGATCAGTGTTACCCATCAGAGAGAGTTCTCTCTTTTGTAAAGATGCCTATAGTTCAGGGATTCGCAACTCTTGGCATTATTAGAAAACACTTAGTGGTTTTAAATCTTGTACCTTGAGGGCTTGTTGGGCTACATTTCAGTCTGTTTGAACCACACAACCATCAGGCCTCGAGACTTATTTTAAAATTGTAACTCTAGAATATTTTAAAAGACTCTGAACCAATCTCTGTTTCAGAAAGGTCAAATTCCAGAATTGCAAAATTCAAGCTACAATCTTTTATTGTACTTTTGAGTTAGTGATAATCACCAGAAATGAATTAACAATACCTAGTAATTAATCTTGCCTAGAAAATCCCATGGATGGAGGAGCCTGGTAGGCTGCAGTCCGTGGGGTCGCTAAAGGTCGGACACGACTGAGCGACTTCACTTTCACTTTTCACTTTCACATGTTGGAGAAGGAAATGGCAACCCACTCCATTGTTCTTGCCTGGAGAATCCCAGGGAAGGGGGAGCCTGGTGGGCTTCCATCTATGGGGTCACACAGAGTCAGACACGACTGAAGTGACTTAGCAGCAGCAGCAGCAGCAGTAATTAATCAAAGGAAAATGTATGACATACCCCTCAAATTGAGTCATTTTCAAGCTTATGACAAGCACAATGATTCTCTGTCTCTTGTCCTATCTTCTTTTGTGTTATCAATGTTGGGAACTGGCATGTCTTTCATTTGGCTGTATTCTAAGATCAAGAACTGAAATCACCCCTACCTCTCCTCAGCTACTCCCCAAAAACATCTATATTGGAACAGCAGAGTTTTTACCAACTTATTTTTAAGGATGGGTCACCTTGGTATAACAAAATCTTAAGATGTATAATATCAGCTAATGCGTGCTGCAGTCCATGGGGTTGCAGAAGTCGGACACGACTTAGCGACTGAGCAATAATAGCAAATGTTTTTGAGTGCTTATGCTGTGCCAGTGACTATTGTTAAGTGTTTGACATGTATTAGCTAATTTAATCTTCACGACAAACTGATCAGGTCATGTGGTTATGAGTTGAATTGTGTCCCCCTTCTAGTGATACATTGAAATTCTAACCACCCCCCACAACACCTCAAATGTGACCTTATTTGGAGATAAAATCTTTATTGAGGTTATCAAGTCACAATGAAGTCATTAGAGTGGGCACTAATGTCCCACTCTAATGTATAGTGTCCTTATCAAAAGGAGGCGTTTGAACAGAGACAGACACACACAGAGAAAGACAGCGTGAAGAGACACAGGGAGAAGGCACTTATCTATTATCGAAAGAGAGATCCTTGAATAGAGCCTTCCCTCACAGCCTCCAGAGGAAACCAGTCCTGCTGACACCTTGATTTTCGGTTTTTCTAGCCTTCACAACTCTTAGACAATAAATTTGTGTTGTCTAAGCCACTCATGTTTGTGGCATGCTGTTATGGCAGCCCTGGCAAATGAATACACTGTCACTATTATTATCACTCCCATTTTATGGTTAAGGAAACTGAGGGGCGGGGAGGTTCAGTAACTGGCCCAAAGTTGTTCAGCTGGTAAGTGGAACAGGGGCCCAGACAGTCTCGCTCCAGAGAGTCTGTTCTTGTAAATAGATAAGATAGTCAACCTTTCTGAATGCAATTATTGCAGACAATGCTCTTGATTTCATTGCTCCTTGGCCACCTCCTTCCACACAATGCAGGGCACCCTCATGATGAACCATTGATTAAGGGGCACACCAAGTGAGACAAGGGCTTCCCTTGTGGCTCAGCGGTGATGAATTTGCCTGCTCGTGAAGGAGATGTGGGTTTGCTATATGGATAGGAAGATCCCCTGGAGAAGGAAATGGCGACCCACTCCAGTATCCTTGCTTGGTGAATCCCATGGACAGAGGAGCCTGGTGAGTTATACCCCAAGGGGTCGGAAAGAGTCGGCCACGACTTGGCAACTAAACAACAACAAAGTGAATCAAAATAACATAACAACAATCACAAAACGAATAATAAGCCCTTGTACTGAGCATTGATTACGAGTCAAATGTCATTCCAGGAACTGATTCTATTATAAAGAGTTTGGGTCTGTACCTCAGGAGCCTGGGATCAGTGGGGGAGGCTGCCTGAAGGCCCAGCATCAGGGAACCCTACTGAGGCAGAGGTGGAAAACATGTATACAACTGGATCTTAGTCACATTTGACCTTCAGAGTATTGAGTATTCGTTAACACTGATTGTTGTTGTTTCATTGCTCAGTCATATCCAACTCTTTGAGACCCCATGGACTGCAACATGCCAGGCTTCCCTGTCTTTCACTATCTCCTGGAGTATGCTCAAACTCATGTCCATTGAGTTGGTGATGCCATCTAACCATCTCATCCTCTGTCCCCCCGCTTTTCCTCCTGCCTTCAATCTTTCCCAGTTTCAGGGTCTTTTCCAAAGAATTGGCTAACGCGAATAATCAGCAACTTTCTAATAATACTCAGGATTTCTATCTTCTCTTTTAAAAGAGTCCAGGAGTCTGACAGTACTAAGCCAGTATTTCTATAGGGGCTGTCACCTTGTTATATTAGGGGACACCTCTCTGCTGTGGTTACAATAGACCTGATCATGTAAATAATCAACTTGGCAAAATTTTGTTTCTTAGTTTCACATCAAAATCTACATGTTGATGTAATTTAGGCAGCTCTTTTTAAGTGTGACCCAGGGATCCAGCTTCTTCTAGCTTATGGTTCTGCCATGTCCATTGCATCATTGCATGGCTCCTAACATTTCCCTGAAAAAAGAGTGCATGATTGAACAAGAACTTTTTCATGGGTGAAGCATGGATGTAGCATTCATTCCTTCTGTCCACCTGATGCTAGTCAGAACTCAGTCACATGGCCCCACCTAATTACAAGGTAAACTGAGAAATACAGTCTAGCAGGAAGAAAAGGAAATTGTTTGGTAACTGCACAGTAAGCACAGATGTGTTCTCCAGTTTACCATAGTTTCCACTTAGCCTTCTTTGCTGACTTGTTATCTACCTGACATCTGTGGACATTGGGGTTTGCAGAATTTGATTTAGGTATTGAGATTTGTAGTGGAAATTACCCAAGTTTGGAATTACAGAGGACTATGTTAGAAAATTTGTTGGCCATGGTATTGGTTAAGATAATGGTGCTTTAAAGAGACAGCAAAACACAGGTAGCTTAAATGAGATAGAAGTTTATTTCTCTCTCACTTAAAAGGCTAATTTGGTAGATGATCCCAGGATGGAGGGCAACTCTAATCCATGAAGTCATTCAGGAGCCCAGGTTCCTTCTGTCTTGTTGCTCTGCCATCTCCTGAGGTCCCTGTGACTGAAAATGGTCCATCATCACCACTGGTGGGAAAAAGGAAAAAAGGGACTGGAGGGCATGACCTGGAAATCAGTAACATCTCTCCTTGCCACTCATATCCCACTAACAAAAATATAGTTATATGGACCACAAAGCTTCAAAGAAGCCTGGAAAATGTGAACCTTCTGTTGGCCAGCCACATGCCCAGCATAATTTGGGAAATTATTAAGAGAAGAATATGGGGGGTCAACTATCAGTAGACCATAGTCACTATTAGTGTGGCTTTAGAAAAATGCTTGATCTCTTTGTGCCCCTTTAATTTGTTTCTTGATCTGTAAGGAGGTGATAAAAGGACCTTTCTATATGAGTTAAGAAAACGTTTAGCTACAATTACCCACAGCAGATTAAACAAATAGAACTTTAATTTTCTTATATAACAGATGATCTGAAGGTAGGTTTTTAAACAGGTTGATGTTTAGGAAAATATATCTGATTTTTTTGGTCTTTTTTTTTCATGGGACCAACTAAGGGAGTTGCTTGAAGTCAAGAATTGGAAAGAGGACAGCACTATTTGCAGCTTTCACATTAATCAAGATCAGCAAAAATCTTACCAAGTTCCTGTGCTTTCAGTGAGTGACAAATGCATATGATCTCAAAACAATTACTTAATTGCTCTGAACCTCAGTTTTCTCATTTATTTATATCGGGTCTCATGGGGATGTTGTCAGAATCAACGAAATAATATTTTTGACATGTTTGGAACACTACCTGGTATACGATAGGTACTCAACCAAGGAAAGGAATTGTTATCCGAGAAAGTAGAAAGAGCATCAGCTTTGACAGGCCTCTGTTGGAATCCTGACTCCAATTCATGTGACTTTAGGTTGTTTACCCTCTTTGAATCTGTTTCCTCTTCTTGAAAACTGGGGATAATAATACCTTCTTTATAGAGCTGTTGTGAAGATTAAGTGGAATTATAGATGCTAAGCACCTGGCTCAGAGGAGCAATTCCTTCAAAGGTTAATCAGGCAGGAGCCACCCTGAATTTACGTGGGGTGAGTAGGAGACACCTGGAGATCTTGGGTGTGTATGGCTGGGCTAGCTTCTCCTGGGGCATGCACAGCAGATTGGGGCCAGGTAACCATGATGAGAAGAGCATAACCCCAACACGGAGGCACAATTGGAAAGTGGGAAAGCCAAATGCAGGTCCGGTCAGTCAAAGAAGCAAAAAGTCTACTGGGCATATACCCAGAGAAAACCATAGTTCAAAAAGACACATGCACCCCAATATTCACTGCAGGACTATTTACATTAGGCAGGACATGGAAGCAACCTAAATGTCCATCAAAAGATGAATGGATAAAGAAGATGTGGTACATATATACAATGGAATATTACTCAGTCATTCAAAGGAATGAAATTGGGTCATTTGTAAAGATGTGGATGGACCTCGAGACTGTCATACAGAGAGAAGTAAGTCAGAGAGAGAGAAAAAAAATAGCATGTATTAACACATATATATGGAGTCTAGAAAAATGGTACAGATGATCTTATTTGCAAAGCAAAAGTAGAGACACATAGGGAACAAGCATGGATGCTAAGGGGGATTGAAGGGGTGGGAGGATTTGGGAGATTGGGATAGACACATATATACTATTGGTACTATGTAGAAAATAGATCATTAATGAGAGCTACTGTATAGCACAGAGAACTCTACTCAGTGCTCTGTGGTGACCTAAATGGGAAGGGAATCCAAAAAAGAGGGGATATATGTAAACATATAGCTCATTCACTTTGCTGTACGGTAGAAACTAACACAATATTGTAAAGCAACTATATTCCAATAAAAATTAATTCAAAAACTTTTTTAAAAGGCAGAAATCTAGCAGCCAATTCACCCTCTGCTTTTCTCAAGGAAGAGACTGCTATCTAGGTAAGTTTGAACAGGACAGGTTACCTGACTAAACAGGAGGCTGGACCTTTCTCAACCAGACAGCAGTGGTGAGCTCTGATGGCCTGGAGATGACTGGCAAACCCTGATAGGGTCGTGCAAGCAGAGGGCCCAGGGCAAGGCTCTGGGGGAAGCCTTTAGCAGGGTGGCCAAGTTGCTGTGTTGGAGCAGGGGGATGTGACTGAGGTATGCCTCAGTAATTACAAGGAGGTTGGGAGGTCATGACTGACTGTAAAGACTTCATTTGCTGGGGGCAAATTTGGCCAACTAAAGGAAGGCGGACCTCCCTCCCCATAATTCCAGGGAGAAGCTTATTGGGGAAAGAGATATTAAAGGTGCAAGACTAAATATAGTCAGTGTTTATCCCAACCAGTCAACTTCCTTTCTTTCCTTCCTTCTTTCCAACACCTTTATTGGTATATCATTTATGTACCATAAAATTCATTCATTAAAATGTACAATTCAACAGTTTTTAGTATTTCAGAGTTGTGCAACCAATACCAATATCTAATTCCAGAGTATTTTCATCACTCCAGAAAGAAAACCTGTACCTGCCAATAGTCACTCCCTATTCTCTTACCCACCCCTCAGCCTGGGAACTATTAACCTACTTTTTGTATCTATGGATCTGCCTATTCTGGATAATTCACAGAAATGGAATCAAACAATATATGGTCCAGCATGACTGGCTTCTTTCACTTAGCGTAATGCTTTAAAGGTTCATTCATGTTTAACATCTATCAGTATTTCATTCCTTTTTATGTTGAATAATTTCCCTTGTATAAATATACTGCGTTTTATTTGTCCACTTACCAGTTAATGGTCAGTTAGGGTTTTCCACTCTTTTTGGTGATTACGAAGAACACTGCTATGAACATTTATATGTAAGTTTCTGTGTGGACATATTTTTATTTCTCTTGGTAATAGAACTGCTGGGTTATATGGTACCTCTACATTCAATCTTCTGAGGTACTGCCAGAGTGTTTTCCACAATGGCTGCTCTATTTGGCATTTTCAAAACTATATATGAAAATTTCAATTTCTCCACATCCCCACCGAAAAGTCATTGTCTGTCTTTTTAAAAACTAACTTTTACCGGAGTATAGTTGATTTACAATGTTGTCTTAGTTTCTGCTGTGCAGCACAGAGTATCAGTTATACGTATATCCATTCTTTTTTGGATTCTTTCCCCATATAAGTCATTACAGAGTATTGAGTAGAGTTTCTTGTGCCATACAGTAGGTTCTTATTAGCTACTTATTTTATAAATAGTAGTGTGTATATGTCAATCCCAATCTCCTAATTTATCCCTCACTCCCACTTTTCTCCTTGGCAACCCTAAATTAGTTTTCTACATCTGTGACTCTATTTGTTTTGTAGATAAGTTCATTTGTACCATTTTTTTAAAAGATTTCACACATAAGCAATATAATATGATATTTGTATTTTTCTATCTGATTTACTGTCTGTCTTTTTAAATTAGTGGTTCCAGAGTGTTACCTCCTTGATATTTTTTATTTGCATTTCTCTGATGCCTACAGATGTTGAGCATCCTTACCTTTTCTTAAGCAAATGGAGATCCTTCTGTAGGAAATGCATGGAGATTAAGCAGCTTTTGAGGGAGGGAGGGATGAGCCCCACTGCATCCCAGAATAACTTCTGAGACAAAACTTGTGCTCAATTATTCATAGAAGAACCAAGAAGAATTGGAAAGGGGGTGTTCTGAGTCTACTGACAATTTGCTTCTGGTTTCCCAACTTGGATTATAGAGATTGTTTTCTCTCCTGGAGTTGAAAGATGGAGGCTCCTGCTCTAAGTGGAAAGTTGCTCTAAAAGGCAAGATGATTAATATAGCCAAATATTAAAAAGTGTTAAGGCTGCTCCATTTGACTTTGCTGGAAACAAGTTTTATGAACAAGGCCAGGAATTCATCAGGTGCCTCAGCAAGCCTTAGGCAAAAAAGATTTAGTGTTTAGAGCTCTGGTTTCCAGCCTCTTGCTGAGTTCTCCTGTTCCATGAGCACAAACTGGTAATTAAAGACCCCAAATGGGTGGAAGTAAGTGAGCAAAGAGTTTCATGGTCATTTCTGTAGAACTAGATGGAACTGCTTCCTCTTCCTCTAGTACCAAGGTCATCAAGAGGCTGCCTCATTCCATGCCCAACCCTCCCACCCCCTTCCTGCAGGAGAGAAAATGAGCTATTTCACTAGTGAGCTCTGTTTTTAAAAAGCACTAAACCCACCACTGCCTCCTCCCCCACAATTCCCACTTTTTCTCCTCTCTAATCATAAAACAAGGTAGTAGGCCTGAGATCTTCGGAAATCTTGTTTTAAGTGCTCTTCATGAGGAATTCTCTTTGGGCTAGTTTCAGAAACTAGAAAGGAAAAGAAAGAAAAAAAAAAAAAAATCCTCCCCCTCTGCCTGGGAAGAATAGGGAAAAGATGAGACTGTCTCCTTACACCCTGGCAGGGAGCACTCCTCTGGAAGAAGCAATAACTCATGGCTTGGCTGGCTGTTCTTTGAAGTGGGAGAACCTGGTATTTTCTGAAAAAACCACCACTATTTCAAACAATATTCTAATAGCCCTCTGGTGGGGAGGTGGGTGGGGAGCATGGGAACTGGTTTGCAGAAGGAACAGTCAGTTGTCTAAAAGATCTGCTCCTTTGAAATGCCTGAAGTTTTTTTCCTCAAGGAACGAATGGCTAAGCGGAATCTGGCTTTCAGATTTTCAGCAACTTTTGTAGCTTGGGTGAAGACCTCTCATGTACTTAAATAATAATCTGTAAGATCTATTGCGTTCTGAGTCTGTTCTGGGTAAGTTCCCAGCCATGAAAGGCATGAGTCATGCTCTGTGGAGAAGGGAGTTGGCTCTATCTCTCATTCTGTTGGTCAAAGATGAGGAATGAAGGTGGAAGGGATGATTCTAAAAGTCAGGAAAGGAAGTAGACACATACATATGTTGCAATATAGGACCAAGAGATGTACTGATGTGCTTTTGTGTGACTTGGAATGAAAATTTGGTTGTGGTGAATAAATGAGGACAGGAAAAGAGCTTTCTTCTGGCGTGTTCTTGGGTGGGTGGGAGATGGGGTGGGGCAAAAAGACCAATGGTATCAGGAGAATATATCTTTGTGCTGATGACTGGTATTCTGATGGAGAAATGAATTGTTCCATCCCTAGACTAGCTCCAAAGGTATCAATTTTCCTAGGACCAAGAAGTTGTTTTCAATCTAAAGAATTTTTTAAATTGCTTGTTTTATTTTTTTTTCAGCAAATGTTCCCCAAACACTAACATTTGACTATTCACTTCTCTTTTTGGAGTGAAGGGATAGAAAAGAAGAGAGAAGAGGCAGTGGAGAAGCTGCAACCAATTTGTCATCCTGGTGTGGTCTAGGAATCCAGAAATCAAAACTTTCCTGGTCATCAGTCTATTATAATTAATCCTTTTGGATTCTTAGAAGGATTAAGAAAATTTACATAAAATTTTTTCTTCATCAAACTCACCCTGTTAATCTCCTTGCTGGAGGAAATCCATAGTCTCACTTAAAGTTAATGAGCTCTTAAACTGAAAACTAGAGTGTGTGTAACATATTTGTAGCATTTAGCATAATTATGTGGGAGGTTAGAATGCTGCGACTATACTGGTTATTTAAAAATAAAACTCTTTACATGCCAAAATTGATATAAAAGCATTCCTCCGCATGAATAAGAAAATAAACATGATATTCTGGAAGAGGCTGTATAATCTTCTGGTAAAGAATTGCCTCACTGAGGATAGAGACATTAATGTATATATTACATCTTCCATGGAAACCCAAGACAATTTGTTTGACAAATGAGATTTGGAAAATTAAATAATTTGCATAATTGTCAACACAGAGACTTAGAAATCATATAAAGATATGTTAAGTTGCTTATCTATATCTATTATATAGTTAGAGACCATAGTTTTAAAATCAAATGCTGGGCACATCACTGGTTTTTCATGCATTGCTTGAGTGCCTACATTGTGCCAGGCACTGTACTAGTTTCTGGGTCTATAATGATGAACTACAGAGTCATCCAGGGGTGAAAAGAGAACAGAATTTTTTAAGTGTAAACTGCCCCAGAAAATAGATGACTGATTGCTGTAATTACACATCGTGACTTGTTGGATATTGCAGATTTTACTATGTCCCTTGATTGAATTTAATGAGTAACTTTTTTCATGTGACAAAATATCAGTATTTACACAAAGGTTTCCACACGTGGTTTATGGCTTTCATTAATCTCGAGTCCCTGAAGCTTGCAATTTAGGAATGGCTTACATTCCACAAGTTTGTTTACAAGTCACTTGTTTTGTGGTTGGTTTCCAAAGCCAATCAGTGAAAACCTATTTAATCTAAAAAAATACCTGTAACAAAGCACCAGTCATATAATTAAAACTAACCACTAGGTTTAACACTGTGTGGCAGAGTGAGGGCATGCGAAGTTCAGTTTATGGTTCTGGAAGCACTTTTTTCCTAGAAGGGGCAGGGAGAGGAGTGGGAATGTTCCCCTAATTCCAAGAAAACAGAGGGAGCAATCACCCAAACAGGGGCAGGGCTGGGTTTTGTGATGGTCCAAGATTATAGCATGTGGAGGTCTTCTCTAAGAAAAAGAATACACCATTATGAAGACTGAATTAGTCATTGGACCTCAGAAGGGAGCTGTGTGAGGACCCCTGGAGATTATACTTCACTGGCATCCCAGTAAATCTGACCTATACCTCTGATAGATCTGGCCAGGGTTAACAATTGATGGATGGGAGGTTGGACAGAGGAGGTGAAAATGGGTGGGGAGCAGTTAAAGGATGAAGACGGATAGATCTCAGGACCTTCACAGACAGGACATTTTTTGACAGCTGGGGTTTTTGTTCCTGGGGTTTCCCCAGTGGCTCAGTGGCAAAAAATCCTCCCTCAATGCAGGAGATGCAGGAGACTCCTGGGTTCACTCCCTGGCTTGGGAAGATCCCCTGGAGGAGGGCATGGCATCCTGCTCCAGTATTCTTGCCTGGAGAATCCCATGGACAGAGGAATCTGAGGGGTTACAGTCCACAGGGTCGCAAAGAGTCAGACACGACTGAAGTGACTTGGCATGCACACACATTTCTGTTCCTGTGTCAGGGATAGTGTGGATAGTTGGAGCTAAGGGCAGCTTGTTGGAGGGAGCAGTCTCTGGGGTGGCAGTGGGGGGGGGACATTAACACGGTCAGTGATAGAACTGGCAGCACTGGTTAAAAGGCTAAGAGTAGAGGGATGGGCATGGGGACAGATTCTGCGACTGAAATGGGCCAAGGGGCCGGAAGGGAGGTACGCGCCACGTTATGTGATTTGGAGGAAGAAAGATTGGGTCATCAGTAGAAAGGGGATTGTAAGGGGAGAAGGGAAAATACATTCTCACCTATGGCAGGTGGAGGAAAGAAGTGACAGAGGCAGGTGTGGTGAGGAAGGGCGGGGTCCCACTAAGTCCAGAAGGGCAGTGCTATGAGAGCCATGTGTAAGTCAGAAGCCTTGAGTTAGGCACTGCCTATCATTATGAGGACTGATAAGGCTCGTACCAGCCCAGAAGGGAATTTGGGTAACGAATGAATTGAGAAAACCCAATCATTTACAGCAATTTGTTAGCAAATGCTCATGAACCTATAAATCACGTGTAGTAGGTAGGCTTAGGTTAAACATTAGCAAGTAACCTGTGGAGACAAGAGAAAGGCCCGTGATTTTTAAATAAAGGCCACTGGCTTTGTCACCTCCAAGGAACAGGTGAAATGGGATTTTGATTTCTTATGCTAGACCAGCTGGAAACAAAGTCGGCTGAGAAAGGGAGAGTCTGTATTTGAGCATCCTGTAGTTATTTCCCCTCTGAAATCTCTCACAAGGAGAAGCTCTGATTCTGAATTTCCATAGCTCAGCTAAAGCATGAAGGCTAAGTCTGACCAGAGGGGTTTCCACATTTAATGCCCTGTGTTCTGGCTCTGAAAAGAATGCAGAGGCTGTTGTTGCTAAGTGTGTGTCTACAAATAGTGTCATTGAAAAGGCCATCTACGGCATTGGGCAATGATAAAGAATGGCCGTTGTGAAACCTAGGGGTGGAGTGCAAAACACGACATGCTCCATGTGTTTGGAGTTCTGCAATCTGAATCCAAGATCATATATTATAGGAAAGAATTCTGAGGGCAAGTGATTGCAAAGCGGAAACTAGAAAACATGTACTTCTGAAGAACATCAGCAGGCTCTCTGAACAGAAAAACAGAAGCCATTCCAGGTTTTCCCAAGAGGGAATTTAATACAGAGAATTGGTTCCCTAGGAAATGAAGGACTGAGAAGCCAAACATGGAATCCAGAAAGGAATTCCAGAGTTGAGCAACAGTAGGAAGCTGCTCCCAGCTTAATGCTGGAGGGACCATAGGAGGAAGTGGCATTATCAGAGCCCAGATCAGGGTCTTCCAGTGGGAACCAGAACCATAATGGAGGCTTTGCAATTGGAGCTGAGACCATATAACTAATGCTGCAAATCGAGAAAAATACCCTAGTTACTTCCTTCCTTCATCCCTCATTCTAATGTCCTTGACTTCCATTGGCTGAACCTAGTTGGAAACTGGAGGTCAAAGAAACCTGGGAAAGGTAGTTTCCAACAACTAAAATGGACTGCTGGGTTTATATGAGAGGAAACTGAACGTGGATGGCTCATTGCAAGATAGCGAAGTTTTGTATAATGCAGGATGTTACCAACCACCTTGGAATTAGGAAGCCCTCATATTATCAATGCTGCATTATTTTCATAAAGTGACTAGAGAATGTTACCACATCCCCAGTGAAATGTTTGAACTCTCATTATTTTTAATATAAAAATTATTTGTGAGCAGGTCATACAGACACATGAAACATAATTCAAAAGTTACCTAAGAATCGGTGGTGAAAAGTCGCAGTCACTCCTTACCAACCCTTGCCCCCTGATTCTCTTACCCAGAGGCAACCTCCCTGGCCAGTCTTTTTGTGTGTATCTGTTTA
Source organism: Moschus berezovskii (assembly GCF_049115385.1). NCBI lineage: Eukaryota > Metazoa > Chordata > Mammalia > Artiodactyla > Moschidae > Moschus > Moschus berezovskii. The sequence continues at coordinate 141,253,984 of NC_142460.1, forward strand.
TGTATCTATACATCTTTATGTACATTTATATCTATGTCTACCTATATCTATGTCTTTACCCATAGCCATATCTTAACCTATATCTCTTTTTTTCTATATTTGAAAGATGCAAAATTCCCCACATGCAAATGGTAACATACACTATGCATGCTCTAATGACCTATACTTTAGCACCAGTTGGCACCTGCTAATTTAATACTGAAAATATTTCTTCTCTTAGGAAATAAAATGGGTGTGCCCATTGGGTCAGACATGTGCCCAGATGATGAAGAGCTATAAATCATAAGGCTTGCAGACACCCAATGTTCAACTAGTCATGCAAAGAATTCTCCAAGGCAGTAATTCAGCAGAAGCTTTGTCATGTCTGTCAGAATGATTCAAGGGGTTGGAATGACTCACTGGGGCTTGAGTTTAATAATCTTGGCTTAACCATATCACTTGGAGCAAAGGTAAGTTGAAGACTGAAATCCCGGTAGCTCAGTATCTCATCTGGACACTGGCAGAGGAATTCTCTGCCCTGCAACAGTTTAAGGTTAAAAAAAAAACCCTTGATGTCTCATACTGTTCAGCAAGATAATAACCATGTGGGTTATAGAACTTACATATTGTTATCTATGTATGTACACATATAAATACATGTACATATATTCATACATATTGCATATATATACTTGAAAGAAATATATTTGAAAATTTCTCACATCTCTAGAGTAGGATATCTTTATAAGCTTAGAAATGATAGAAGAAATCACAAAGACAAAGATATATTGAGTTTATTATAAAAATATTACTATGTTCTACATATAGAAACATGAGAACACAAAAAATGCAACACACTGGGAAAATACTTTTAATAATGTGGCAGATAAAAGGACACTATCTTAATTGTTTAACACATTCATTGTGGTGAGAACAAGAGCCTTAGACCTGATGTTGGACTTCCCATAATGTGAAACTATTTAAGTCTTAGTTTCTTCATCTATGCTTCCCTGGTGGCTCAGATGGTAAAGCATCTGCCTGCAATGCGGGAGACCTGGGTTCGACCCTGGGTTGGGAAAATCCTGTGGAGAAGGAAATAGCAACCCACTCCAGTACTCTTGCCTGGAAAATCCCATGGACTGAGGACCCTGGTAGGCTACAGTCCATGGGGTTGCAAAGAGTTGGACACGACTGAGCAACTTCACTTAATAATTCTTCATCTATAAAATAGTGGCAATAATAATACTTATTAGGGCTTTGTGAGCTTAAAATGTGAGACGTCTGTATAGTACTTCAAGCAGTGCCACTTGATAAGCACTCAGTAGGACTTGCTATTATTGTTATTAACAAAAAAAAAATTGTTAAATAAACAGAAAAAACTAAATGGTCAATTTACCAGATGCAATTAACAAATCAACATAAGGGAAATGTTCAAATTTATATTTTTTTTCCCCAAAAATACAGTGACTTTTACCAAAGTAGTTTAAAAAATTAATACCCAAGGCTAATGAAGATGGAATAAAACCAAAATACTTTTATTTGGTGGCAGTAATGTTAGAACTATCCTTTGGAAAATCGACAGTATATATTATGAGCTATAGAATGTTTAAATTCTTGTTTAATTTGATAAGTTTACTACTTAGATAAAGATATAATTCAAAGAGATAGCATGTTATAAGCTTAAATTTTTTTGCACTATTCATGAGAACCCCATAAAGTCTAAAGCAGCCAATCTGTGTACTTGTATTCTGGTACAATGATCAAATGTAAATGAATTGATACCAAATACCAGATGATAGTCATCTGCAACAAAATGGCAATTAATAGACTGTAGGTATGGCAGAAAATGAAGAGGAACTCAAAAGCCTCTTGATGAAAGTGAAAGAGGAGAGTGAAAAGGTTGGCTTGAAGCTCAACATTCAGAAAACAAAGATCATGGCATCTGGTCCCATCACTTCATGGGAAATAGATGGAAAAACAGTGGAAACAGTGTCAGACTTTGTTTTTTTGGGCTCCAAAATCACTGCAGATGCTGATTGCAGCCATGAAATTAAAAGACGCTTGCTCCTTGGAAGGAAAGTTATGACCAACCTTGATAGTATATTAAAAAGCAGAGACATTACTTTGCCGACCAAGGTCCGTCTAGTCAAGGCAATGGTTTTTCCCGTGGTCATGTATGGATGTGAGAGTTGGACTGTGAAGAAAGCTGATCGCCGAAGAATCGATGCTTTTGAACTGTGGTGTTGGAGAAGACTCTTGAGAGTCCCTTATACTGCAAGGAGATCCAACCAGTCCATTCTAAAGGAGATCAATCCTGGATGTTCATTGGAGGGACTGATGCTAAAGCTGAAACTCCAATACTTTGGCCACCTCATGAGACGAGTTGACTCACTGGAAAAGACTCTGATGCTGGGAAAGGTTGGGGGCGGGAGGAGAAGGGGACGACGGAGAATGAGATGGCTGGATGGCATCACCGACTCTGTGGACATGAGTTTGAGTGTACTCCGGGAGTTGGTGATGGACAGGGAGGCCTGGCGTGCTGTGATTCATGGGGTCGCAGAGAGTCGGACACGACTGAGCGACTGAACTGAACTGAACTGAACTGAGTTACGTGCATGCATGCTCAGTCTCTTCAGTTGTGTTCAACTCTTTGTGACCCTGTGGACCATTGCCCACCAGGCTCTTCTGTCCAAGGGATTCTCCAGGCAAGAATACTGGAGTGGGCTGCCATGCCCTCCTTCAGGGGATCTCTTCCCAATCCAAGAATCGAACCTGCGTCTCTTATGTCTCCTGCATTAGCAGGTTGGTTCTTTACCACTAGTGTCACATGGGAAACCCACAGTTATGTACTTTATACTAAAATTTTTAAATTAGATGATCATGTATAGACATTCTTATATAATTTGCAATTTTGTATGCTTTCCACATAATTAGGCCCATATTAAAAGCCTAGAAAACAACCCAAAAGATAAAAATAGTTGTTTGTGCTATATATAAAACAGATTACTAATAAGGACCTAGTGACTAGCACAAGGAATGCTACTGAGTACTCTGTAATGGCCTATATGGAAAATGAATCTAAAAAAACAGTGGGTATATGTATATGCATAACTGATACACTTTGCTGTACACCTGAAACTAACACAATATTGTAAGTCAATATATTCCAATAAAAATTGTTTTTAAATTCTTTACAGTAAAGTCTTCCTGCCATAGCTTCCATAGATGGGGGGAAATAGTTGTTTTTGGATGAGCCAATTACAAGTGATCACTTTTTCTTTCTTTTTTAGTCTTTAAAATTTTTCTTAAAAGTGACTTTTAAATTATACAAGACTGTGTGCTTACTGTTAAAAAAAAAGGTAAACATTGCAAAGGTATATAAAGAGAAAAGAAATGTCCTCCAATAATCCCTTCCTCCAATTTTTTACTCTCCTTCCTGTCTCTATTTCCTCTCATCAGATTCCATTTCTTTCCTTGGAGATAATAATTTATGGATATATCCTTCTAGATACCGCTGTCATCTTTTATACACAACGTGTATTTGCATGAGCACCACATACATTTGTTTCTTAAGTTAATGGCATTCCTACCATTCTATAACTTACTGGTTTGGTTATATCAACATATAAATATATATACATATACATTTTATCTAATTCTTGTCAGTTCAAATAGAATTGCCTTACTGTTTTTAATGAATGGCTACATTGTGTTACATAATATGAACATAGCACAATTTGTTTAACCAACCTATTAATAATGATGTTTTGTGTAGTTACCTTTTTTTTTTTTTTTTACTATTTAAAACATTGCTGTAATCCCTGTACTGCTCACAGGTATACATGAGTATTTCTTTAGGATAGATTCCAAGAAAGAAATTGCTGAGTCAAAGATTCAACATCCTTTGAATTTGCACATTCAAAGTTCTGATAGCTACTTCCAAATCATATTGTGAGAAGACTTAATCAATTTTTATCTTCATGAATGTTCTTTTTAAATGAAAGTAGTCAAACGCAGAAGTCCCATGAAACTAACATGACACAGTCAAATGTACTCACACCCAACTGGTCTTTACCCCAGAAATATGTCATTTAATTGTGGCTTTACCTTTTCAAGTATCCTCATGAGTTTGACTCACTCATGATTCTACCATCTATGTTCCTTTCTTTTTTTTTTTTGAGAATTGTGATTATCATCTGTTCAGAGAGCCCATGTCTGGGCTAGGTCCTGGCAATGGATATGAACTGGGTGGAACACATTAAAGGTCAACAGCTTTATAAATTAATTTTTACAGCCTGTTGCTGTACCTGGTTGTGCAGCTGCCTGGGCAAGTGGGCACTAACATCTAGTTTGTGTTTCACTCACCAAAGAACCTGTGCCCTGGGTACAGGCAGGGAAGGGCAGAGTTCACCTGGAGAATTCTTTAGCCTTTTATTCACCCAGAGGAAATAATCCTTTTCAAGTTCAAAATGCCTTATGGCATTTCAACTGCCCTGATAATTCATAGTTAAACATTTCTTTATATAACTGATTCTTCAGCCCTTTATTTAACTGGTTTCATTGATGGAGCTCATCATATTAAAAGGATAATGAAAAATTCATAGTAACAGTTAGCCCTAGGATTTAAAATATGAGTACACTTCAAGCATAAGTTGAGCATTTGGCTATGGTGAGGAAAAGTTTTGGTGAACTAAGCCCAAGGAGTATACAAACCATTAGATAAACAGCTATAATTAAAAATACAGTCTGATCACTTCCATATTATCGATAGATTTTCAGAAATTATAAAGCTGAACTCTGAAATATATTACTTCCAAGTAATGAAATGAGTCTATGATACATCCACAGCAAAATTGCTATAGTCATTAAGTGTAGTTTCACTGTTAAATTATTTTTTTCTCAAGTCCAACTTGAGATAATTTTTCTTTTTTTAAACATTATTTTTATTATTAAAATTCATTTTTATTTAGCACGTGTTATCTTTAGTTGCTGCATGCGATCTCTTAGTTACAACATGTGGAATCTTTTTCCCTGACCAGGGATTAAACCTGGGCTCCCTGCATTGAGAGAGCAGAATCTTAGCCACTGGACCACCATGGAAGTTCCCAAATTGAGATATTTTAAAGCAGATATAATTATTGCTGTACAACGGATGTTAAACAAAATATTTCACTTTATCTGAAATCAGGCACAAGTAACAGCAATTTCAGTAGTTAGCTATCTGATAAGTTGTGGATTTTCTCCTAATTTAGGAAGACAAAATCTTGTCTTGCTGTCTTTAGCGAGACAACTTCACATTATTTAAACTGGAGCAAACGCAGTATGTCTGTAAAAGTAGTCAACAGTGAATAATTAAAGGAAAACACTGAGCTGAGATGAGGGAATGATGTACATAGACTAACAATCTAACAAAACTGTTAGCATGGGATAATTTTGTGGGCCTAAACAGAATCAGGGGCTTCCCTGGTGGCTCAGAGGTTAAAGCGTCTGCCTCCAATGCGGGAGACCTGGGTTCGATCCCTGGGTCGGGAAGATCCCCTGGAGAAGGAAATGGTAACCCACTCCAGTATTCTTGCCTGGAGAATCCCATGGACGGAGACGCCTGGTAGGCTACAGTCCACGGGGTCGCAAAGAGTCGGACACGACTGAGTGACTGAACGGAACGGAAACAGAATCAAGGAAGGTTGCTGCTGCTACTGCTGCTACTAAGTCACTTCAGTCGTGTCGACTCTGTGCGACACCATAGACGGCAGCCCACCAGACTCCCTCGTCCCTGGGATTCTCCAGGCAAGAACACTGGAGTGGGTTGCCATTTCCTTCTCCAATGTGTGAAAGTGAAAGTGAAGTCGCTCAGTCGTGTCCGACTCTTCGTGACTCTATGGACTGCAGCCCACCAGGCTCCTCCATCCATGGGATTTTCCAGGCAAGAGTTCTGGAGTGGGTTCCCATTGTCTTCTCTGCAAGGAAGGTTAGGTTAGATCAGAAGAAAGGTTTGAGGGAGGGAAGGAAGGAAGGAGGGAGAGAAGGTGAGAGAGAGTGAGAACATGAGCTCTGAGAGAAAGACAAAGAGAGAGGGGGTTTGAGCAAAAGTGGGAGGAATGAAGAAAAGAAGGGGTAGTTACCTGGAGTTTTCAGGGTAAACACACTAGCTTTGGGGAATATCTCTATGAACAAGACACATGAGTTTATGAAACTAGGCTTTTTTTTTTTTTTGGTGATGGCAAGGAAGAAAGTCTTAGAATTCTGAGAATGAAAGAGACAAACTCTTGATTAGAGATTCTTAAATCCCACAAAGTAATTCTTGACTGATAGTTGGCAGGCGTACATCTGATGGTTCCAGCAAAAGTAGTGATCAGTGTTTAGCAAGGAGAATTACTCTCGCTTGGCTTTCTGTGACTTTGGATCCATTATGAGGAAAAGGAAGAACCGAAAGTATTGGATCCCAGCTCTCAGGTTCTTTCTGGAAGCTCCAAACCCTTCAGAGTCTGCAAGGATTCCTATCCTGTAGCTACTTGCAGGGGATGGATGGATCTACTAATGCGGAGTTGCCAAGTCAGAATAACACAGAGTCCAGCCTGGGCCCAGCTGTTGAGTCCATGAAGGTCTCAGACAAAATGAGAATTCGTAAGGGCTGGTAGGAGCAGAGCGTCAAGTGGGAGGACAACACAAGACTCCCATGCTAGAAAGTGGATGGGAAAGGAGGGACATGGCAGCCATGACTATTTGCCAAATTCTCTGATGGCAGCACCTTTGGGGCAAGCCATTCTGAGTTACTGGTAACACAAACTGGTAAAGTCAAGTGACTGGAAGCCTCTGTGCTTTTAAAAAAATTTTTAAGCCTTGCAGTCTAGCATCTTTGCCAAACTCCTGAGTCTGTTTACAAATAACACTGGACTGATCCCACTTACCTCATCAGTTCTTTTCTTTTTCGCAAGATTATTTCCTGATGTAGAAACTGGTCTCTCCTTTCCCTACTCCAGTTCCTAAAAACGGAGTCAGAGCAGTATGTCTGTGGGATGAGTCCCTGGTTAACTGAGTGTAGTCTACATGGTTTTATCTCGAAGCTGCAGACCCTGAGGTTAAATCTCAGATCACGATAAGACACTCATCACTTACCATGAGCAAGACAGGGGCTCAACTGCAATGACAATAAAAATGGTTAACATCCATAAAGCCATTATGGTGAATTGGAAACTGTGCTAAGTGCCTACACACGTTGCCTAATGCAATCTAGACAAGATGCTTTTGGAAATGGATGTAGACTTGTATTTTTTTTATCCTTATTATACAGTTGAAGAACTTGAATGAAAGAGAAGTCAAGGAACTTGTACAAGGTCACCTACCTAGGAAATAGCAGCCACCGAGACATTTTGACTACCAGGCGGAATTATTATACTACATCCCCAGCTAAGGAAACCCTCAACCTGAATAGACTCAAGAAGCAAGCTAGATCCAGGTACCTATTGTACTGGTACTCTGAATATTTATTGGAAGGACTGACGCTAAAGTTGAAGCTCCAATACTTTGGCCACCTGATGTGAAGAGCTGACTCATTGGAAAAGACCCTGATGCTGGGAAAGATTGAGGGCAGGAGGAGAAGGGGACAATAGAGGAGGACGAGATGATTGTATGACATCACTGACCCAATGGATGTTAAGTCTGAGCAAATTCCAGGAGATAGTGTAGGACAGGGAAGCCAGGCAAGTGTTGCAGTCCAGACACAACTTAGCAACTGAATAGCAACAATAAATTATTCTTGAACATCACCTTGGAAGGAGAGCTTTGACTTCGAAGGGCATGCACCTCTTTTGTGCAGATGTCAGCCCGTTTAGCATTCTGCGGCCTCTGAGTCCCTTTGCAGGAATTTCAAAGCAAATTTAGTGCTCCTGGGAAAGAACCTTCCTCCCTCAATCACAGAGGTCAGTGCAAACACTGAGAGTCTATAATCCATGACACACAGTGAGGGAGGAAATGACTTTATCTGTGGGGCACAGGCCCAGTGATGAGGGGCAGTGTGAGTGGGGTTTTTCTTTCCTCGTGGTTGACAGGAGACAGATCAAGCTGCCATCAGCTCCTCCCATGCCCAGAGGCTTAAAAAAAAAAGCAAAAACTATGTCACCCAGCAGGTAGAACATGACACGTGACTGACCTACACACATTCTGCCAAGTACTGTGTTCACAAACTGGCTCCAGCAGTCCCTTTTGCGGGGATTGTGTACTTTCCTTTCTCCACTTAGTACGTTGGGATGGGACAGAGAAGTGTTAACGTAGTGTCATGCCAGCTCCACAGAGAGGAGATAATTCCGATGGTATCTCCTCCTACCCTCGGCTAAGATGCCTGTGGGTCAGCATTTGAGATACAGTTAGACTGCATCCAGCTGAACAAGGGAATACCTTGCAACTTGCTAGTGATCTGGAAAATGTTCACAACGCCCTGTTAAGTGAAAACAGCAGCATATAAAACAGCGATACCCTGAAAATAGGCACAGGAAAGTCTAGAAGAACAGATAGCGCAAAGTTTGCAGTGGTTACCTCTGGCTGGTGGGAATACAAATGATTTCTTCTTTCATTTTAGTTTTTATTTGAACATTACTTATTGAGTGGTTAGCATAATCGAAACATAATTAATTCTCAATCAGTCTTTTATGTTTTAAAACACACATGATCCAGGAACATCCATTTCTTTGGTAATAAGAAGCTTTTTAAAGCTTTAGTATTAAGGAAAGTTTTACCTCCTTGAGAGGAAATCCAATGCACAAACCCCCAAACTTAGATGCAAATAAACTAGAAAGTGACTGTTCTAATTTTACAAATGACTTCACCACATGGTTCTTTGAAACAAAATGCTCTCTAGCTACTCAATATCTGATTCAGTTCTCAGTAGTTTTCCTTGGTTATGAGGGAAATGTAAATTCAAACTTTGTAAATTGGGCTAAAATTATTTACAGGCCTTTTGGTTTAGCTTTTTAAATACAAGTTGGAATCAAGAAAATGTGAAAAGTAAACTCTACTAATGAAACGTTGTCATCCATGGAATACAGAGACACAGAGTTGTGCTTCCAGCAGAGGTGCTCTCCTGCCTACCAACACCTGCAACAGGCTCTGCAGGCTGAGCTGGTTGCAGGGCCTCCCCTCCCCCGCTCCTGCCCCAACCCCACCCTCTCTCCCACTCCTGGAAACCTTGCTGCTTTCCCTCTTTGTTTAGGTGCCTGGGCCACTTCGGAGGCAGGGGGGACTCTGAGGGTGTGATGAAAGACAAATGATGTTGTGCAGCCTGGTGACATGGCCTCATGCTAGTGCACAAAGCCTAGGACAATGAGCTCACCATTTTTAGAGTTAATCGTAGGACTCAAGGATCGATCAGAGGGGGTTTTACGTGGCCCAAGAGGCTGCAGGAGGCCTTGAGGGGGGTAAGGGGTGTGTTGGGTGCTGAGACCCTATACTCTACTACTGTGGGAATGGAAACAGTAAGGGTTGGAGGGCTAGACACTGGATTCTCCTATAACAACAACAGAGAGGAGAGGTATACTTGGTAAACGCATTAGAGGTCATTTCTATTCTGTCCCCCCACTTTTTTTTTGATGGAAAATGAGTATGTCAAGGCTGTATATTGTCACCCTGCTTATTTAACTTATATGCAGAGTATATCATGAGAAACGCTGGGCTGGAAGAAGCACAAGCTGGAATCAAGATTGCTGGGAGAAATATCAATAACTTCAGATATGCAGATGACACCACCCTTATGGCAGAAAGTGAAGAAGAACTGAACAGCCTCTTGATGAAAGTGAAAGTGGAGAGTGAAAAACTTGGTTTAAAGCTCAACATTCAGAAAACTAAGATCATGGCATCCGGTCCCATCACTTCATGGCAAATAGATGGGGAGACAGTGGAAAGAGTGGCTGACTTTATTTTTTTGGGCTCCAAAATCACTGCGGATGCTGATTGCAGCCATGAAATTAAAAGACGCTCACTCCTTGGCAGGAAAGTTATGACCAACCTAGACAGCATATTAAAAAGCAGAGACATTACTTGGTCAACAAAAGTCCATCTAGTCAAGGCTATGGTTTTTCCAGTGGTCATGTATGGATGTGAGAGTTGGACTGTAAAGAAAGCTGAGCGCCAAAGAATTGATGATTTTGAACTGTGGTGTTGGAGAAGACTCTTGAGAGTCTTGGACTGCAAGGAGATCCAACCAGTCCATCCTAAAGGAAATCAGTCTTGGATGTTCATTGGAAGGACTGATGTTGAAGCTGAAATTCCAATACTTTGGTCACCTGATGCGAAGAGCTGACTCATTTGAAAAGGCCCTGATGCTGGGAGGGATTGTAGGCAGGAGGAGAAGGGGACGACAGAGGATGAGATGGTTAGATGGCATCACTGACTCAATGGACATGAGTTTGGGTAAACTCCAGGAGTTGGTGATGGATAGGGAGGCCTGGCGTGCTGTGGTTCATGGGGTCGCAAAGAGTTGGACATGACTGAGCAACTGAACTGAACTGAATTTATTTATTTGGCTTCATTGGATCTTTGCGCATCACTTGGGATCCTTCGTCGTGGCACAGGGGCTCACTAGTTGCGGTGCATGAGCTTAGTTGCTCTGTGGCTTCTGGGATCTTAGTTCCCTAACCAGGGATCAAACCTGCATCCCCTGCACTACACTTAACAGACTCTTAACCACTAGACCACCAGGAAAGTTCCTCTATTTGGTTCTTATTACTTGGCAAGCAAAGGGCTAGCAACAAGAGATATAAGGGTTGTGCCTCTCAGGAGGCTTCCAGGGCAGGGGAAGGTAAAGCTTATGGAATACACAAATCCCATCATGCTGGAGGGCTGAGGACTGAGAGAGAGAAGGGTGAATAGGAAGTTTGAGCATATACAGGAGCCTTCCTATAGGAGGAAAATGTTTCCTGGATTGGGTGGCATTCAAAGGGATCACAGATTCTATTGGACAGAGAAGGAGAGAGGGCGATCAGTGGATGTACCAGCCTGAGCAGAAGCACAGAGCTGGGAAACATTACACAGCGCTGTCTGGGTGGAGTGTAGGGTAGAGATAAGCACAGTGACACCATCTGTGCCCATGCAGGGGAAGTGCCAGCTACAGAATAAATAGTTGGCTATGTTTTGTTTTTTTTAAACTACAGAAAGAGATGTCCCATGGGCATCTTGTCTTGATTTTATTTTATTTATTTTTTAATGTACAATTTAGTGGGTTTTTTTAATTCACTAAGTTGGGCAACCATCACCACTATCTAATTGCAGAACACTTTAACACCCCCATAAAGAAACCCCATACTCTCTAGCATCTCTCCTCTCTCTCCAGCTGCTGGGAATTACTAATCTACTTTCTGTCTCTATGAATTTATCTCTTTTAGGCATTTTGTCTAAATGGGATCACATAATATGTGGCCTTTGTGTCAGGCTTCTTTCACTTTTAACATTATATTTTTAAGGTTCGTTCATTCTGTAGCATCTATCAGAACTTCATTTCTTTTTATGGTCAGATAATATACCACTGTATGGATATACAACATTTGGTTGATTCATTCATCAAGTTGATGGACATCTGGGTTGTTTTCCATCTTTTGATTATTGTGAATGACACTTCTATAAACGTTTATTTACCCACAGCCATCTGTCTTAGCTCAGGGTGCTATGTTAAAAACTGTATCCTGGTTAGCTTAAAAACAACAAAAATTTGTTTCTCATGGTTCTAGAGTCTAGTAATCCAAGATCAAGATGCGAACATGTTTGCATTTTGGTGAGGGCTTCTTCTGGGTTACAGATTGTCATCTTGTTGGTGTGTCCTTAGATGACAGAAAGAGAACAAGAGTGCTTTCTGGGGTCTCTTTTATAATCCCATAAATGAAAGATCTAATCCCATTCATGAAAGATCCATCCTTATGACCTAACCACTTTCCAAAGACCTGCCTCCTAATACCATCACATTAGGGGTGGGGTGGGAATTCAACATATGAATTTGGGGCGGGGGGGAGTGTGGATAGGAATCCAACCTGGGTTCCATGCATTGGGAGTGTGGAGTCTTAGCCACTAGACCACCAGAGAAGTCCCCTTACATAATTTTTGATAGACAACTTATTGTTCTTTTTGCAGGCTTTGGAGTGAATCCATTTCTGAGTTCCTACTTAGTAGTTTCTTAACCTAAGATTGGATATTTCTTTCTAATTCCATGTACAAACAAGGCTGAGGCTGCCACCTCTCTGTGTCAAGATGGGTGGTTATTTTACAGGTGGGATCTCAGCTCTCATGCATACTGCTCTGCCTGCACAGTTGTCTTTAAAGAGGCAGGAGGAGAGAAAATTCATTCTTAAACCATCATTAATGCAGGAGAATACTGCCTAAACACTTACTTTAAACGAGGAAAAATACAAAGTTAGTGTTTTTTAAAAAACTCACTGTATAATACTCAAGACTGTACTTTTGTTATTTTAGGTACAATTTTGAAATGTATCTAATTGTAAACTCAAGGCTTAGCTAAGTAAATATTGGCTGGAATCCACAGATCCCTTCTTAAAACTACCCTTCTTTCTCCTATTAAAACTACTCTTCTTTCTCTTATCTTTTCTTTTAACTCCCTTGTCCTAACTACATACCTCTTCCCCTTATTTCCTTCTCAATAACTAAAGACCCTCCTCTCAAAAAGTTACTAAATCATAACCTCCCTTCTGAAAACTCTCTTTCCAAACCACAGCCCCTGGCCCTTTCTTTCTAGTTACCTCATCCCCACAAACCACAGCCCTCCTTTCCAAAACTTCTCTTTAAACTCATTTCCCAAATACTGTCTTTTTCCTAAAATCTACGTCCCTGAGTGTCCACTCTCTGAAACCAAAAGACACACGTATCTTGTCATTCATCAGTGGAGCTGGGACTGATTCCAGGAGAGAAGTATCAGAGGGTTGTGACATGTGGAGGATGTGGAACAAGGTGACGAGTTTGCAGTGGATAGAGATTTGAGGACCATAATTTAGTGTCCCCTGGATAAGCCCCAGGCTGTGGGCAGCTCTCTTCACTTGGCTGGGCTTTGATTGTCTCATCTGGCATGGACTCAACTTCTGGCTCATGGGATGCTCTTAGCAATAATATTTATTGGCTCGGTTAAGTGGTCGGATAAAGGACTAGGATGAGGTGAACTCCAAGCTGCTTTTGCCATTATGCGTGTGTTCAAGATGGAGAAGATCAGTAGAACTTTATAATTAGATTATCTGACCAATTGCTTCCCTTTTGTTCTTCACTTTGCTTGTGTAGATAGTCTTTCTTTGTCAAGGAGAAAAATACATGGAATTTTACTGGGCAGAGGTATAAGACAGCTATTTTCCGCTTTTGACTCCAAACTCCTTGATATCTGTCAGTGGGCTGCTAATGAAAATGGTTTCAGTTCTATGGGACTAACTGTGAGGGCAATGAAATCCAGCAACATGAACTAGGAACACGGGATGTCTAACCAGGATTGTCCTAAATTGCTCAGAAGGCACCAGTGAAAGTGAGATGCCATTGTTAATAAATATTTGTTGATTAATTAAAGAACATGAATACTGGGTGATAAAGATGTCTGTAGCTCTGAGCTTATACACCAGGGACCAAATGTAAAAGGGCATGGCGGTTTCAGTAAACAAGTAACCCCTTCCAAAAAGTTCTAAAAAATTTTAAACTCAAAATGGATCATTTATAGACAGGTAAAAAGCTAAACTATACAACTTTTAGAAGAAACCCAAAGAGAAGATCTTCATGACTTTACGTTGGCCAAGGAGTTCCTAGATGAAACACCAGAAGCATGATCCACAGAAGAGAAAATGATATATTGGTTTTCAAGAAAATGTAAAAGTTTGCTCTGTAGAAGACACACTGAGAATGAGAAGACAATTTACAGATCTGGGACAAAATCTTTAGAAATCACATAACCACCGAAGAATTTGTATCCACACTATATGAAGAACTCTTAAAAATTCAAACAGTAAGAAAACAAACAACCCAATTAAACCAGGCAAAAGATCTGGACAGATACTTCACCAAAGAAAAATATATAGGTATCAAATAAGTACATGCAAATATGCTCAAAATTATATTTGTCATCAGGGAAATGTAAATTAAAACTACAAGGTATTGCTACACGTTTATTAGAATGACTAAGAATAAAAGCAAAACTGATACTTCTAAGTATTGGCAAGGATTTGGGCAAACTGGACCTTTCAGACATTGCTGGAATGAGTGTAAAATGGTATAACTATTCCCGAAAAGAAAGTGAAGTCAATCAGTCGTGTCCGACTCTTTGCAACCCCATGGACTGTAGCCTACCAGGCTCCTCTGTCCATGGGATTTTCCAGGCAAGAGTACTGGAAATGGGTTGCCATTTCCTTCTCCAGAGGATCTTCCAACCCAGGGATCGAACCTGGGTCTCCTGCATTGCAAGCAGACGCTTTACCATCTGAACCACCAGGGAAGTCTCGAAAAGAGTTTGGCAATTCCTTATGAAATAAACAAACACAAACCACATGACTAGGAGTCCCAGTTCTGGGTGTTTTTACTGTACAGAAATGAAACTCAAGTTCACAGACAAACCTGTATCCAAATGCTTATAAAAACATTTATAATTTATAATTATTTGCAATTCCCAACACTGGAAACTACAATATCAATGATTTTCAAATGTGTTATGCTAAGTGAAAGATGCTGGAACCAAAAGGTTACATAATATGTAATTCAACTTATATGGCATTCTAGAAAAGCCAAAACTATAGTATAGAGTTGTTAAATCCTCAGGGCAGGTGAATTCTTCCAAAGGGAACACTTTGGGGGTGTCCCTGAATTTATGTATTTGTTAAAACTTACAGAATTGTACATCTAGCTGAGCTATTTCAAATCCCCAAAGATGATGCTGTGAAAGAGCTGCACTCAATATGTCGGCAAATATGGAAAACTCAGCGGTGACCACAGGACTGGAAAAGATCAGTTTTCATTCCAATCCCAAAGAAGGGCAATACCAAAGAATGTTCAAACTATTGCACAATTGTACTCATCTCCCACACTAGCAAAGTAATGCCCAAAATTCTTCAAGCCAGTCTTCAGCAGTACATGAACCAAAAACTTCCAGATGTTCAAGCTGGATTTAGAAAAGGCAGAGGAACCAGAGATCAAATTGTCAACATCCATTGGATCATATAAAAAGCGAGAGAATTTCAGAAAAACATCTACTTCTGTTTCATTGACTTCGCTAAAGCCTTTGATGGTGTAGATCACAACAAACGGTGGAAAATGCTTAAAGAGATGCACATACCAGATCACCTCACCTGACTCCTTTGAAACCCATATGCAAGTCAAGAAGCAACAGTTAGAACCAAACATGGAACAACAGACTGGTTCCAAGGGAAAGGAGTACGTCAAGGCTGTATATTGTCACCCTGCTTATTTAACTTATATGCAGAGTACATCATGAGAAACGCTGGGCTGGAGGAAGCACAAACTGGAATCAAGATTGCCAGGAGAAATATCAATAACCTCAGATATGCAGTTGACACCACCCTTATGGCAGAAAGTGAAGAGGAACTAAAGAGTCTCTTGAGGAAGGTAAAAGAGGAGAGTGAAAAAGCTGGCTTAAAATTCAACATTCAAAAAATGAAGATGATAGCATCCAGTCCCACCACTTCATGGCAAATAGATAGGAAAGCAATGGAAACAGTGACAGACTTTATATTCTTGGGCTCCAAATCACTGTAGATGGTGACTGCAGCCATGAAATTAAAAGACTCTTGCTTCTTGGAAGAAAAACTATGACAAACCTAGACAGTTTATTAAAAAGCAGAGACATTACTTTGCTGATGAAGGTCTATCTAGCGAAAGCTATGGTTTTTCCAGTAGTCATGTATAGATGTGAGAGTTGGACCATAAAGAAGGCTGAACACTGAAAAATTGATGTTTTGAACTGTGGCATTGGAGAGGACTCTTGAGAGTCCCTTGGACAGAAAGGAGATCAAACCAGTCGATCCTAAAAGAAATCAATCTTGAATATTCATTAGAAGGACTGATGCTGAAGCTGAAGCTTCAATACTTTTGGCCACCTGATGTGAAGAGCTGACTCATTAGCAAATACCCTGATACTGGGAAAGATTGCAGGCAGGAGGAGAAGGGGACGACAGAGGACAAGATTGTTGGATGGCATCACTGAGTCAATGGACATGGGTTTGAGCAAGCTCGGGGAATTGGTGATGAACAGGGAAGCCTGGCGTGCTTCAGTCCATGGGGTCACAAAGAGTTGGACATGACTGAGCGACTGAACAACAACAACATCAAAAAATGGGATCAAGGGGGAGTTATTTTATTAAATGTAAAAACTGGGGGGAAAAGTGATGCAAGTGATGAAGGTAAAAAACAACACAAAAACCAACAACAAAAATTGTGGTCAGGAACTACCCTTGGCTAATCATGAAACTTTAATTTTTACCTGGAATAATCCTGTTGTCCATGCTTCACTAAAAGCACAAATAGTACGAATGAATGTTTTCCTGATACTGTATTTACAAAGTATCTAAGGTGACCCTTAAAGACCGTCCCGAACAAGGGGTAGCTCTCTCCCCTTGTCTTTCCAACCAAGCCATCTGACACTCAAGATCCTGTGACCTCGGGAGAACTATGACTGCCCAGCCAAACCAAGCCTTGATAGCACCATGCCCTGCCCTTTTCACCTGAGCAAATGTCACTAAAACCTCTTGCGCGTCATCTGCCTTAGTGAGTGTGCTGGCCTGAATGCAGAGTACACAGGAAGCTTCCAAGACCTGCTCACCAAATCCTCCCTGGCCTTGCCCCCTGGATTAGCTCCTACTGTGATGGATGACAGGTGAGACCTACCCAGGCAACTGCCCCTGGGCTGGGCTCAGCTGAGAAAGGCTGGATTTAGCGCTTCATTTCTTTCCCTCACAAAGCCACCTGTAGCTCCATGACCATTCATTGTCTAGGAATTAAAGGTCTCCTTGAGAGTCTTTTGTGCCCTTGCCAAGCCCTTGCCAGACTATTTCTACCGATGTTCCTCTGCCAGCCCAGGGCTTCATTCTGAGGCTCTAGGGAAGTGACAGGGAGCGTCAGTGCTCATATCCCACACTTAACCTCTTAAATTCTTTAAGGGCCACCCTCCTGAAAAATTGCCAAAGTCCCAGGGGAACATCTGGGAGTCCTGGCTGCCCAGGAGAGTTTTTGTATTTTGTTAGTCTTCCAAAATTTATTATATGAAGTGTTAGTGCTTCACCGGAGTCTGTCCTATATCTGGATATTAAATAAGTTTCAAAAAATCTCACTAATAGGAGTTCCAGTCAGATTTCCAAGGCTAATAGAACTGTGTTCTTGCTTTCTCTCTCTTGCCTCCTCCCCCACCATCTGCCACTGCATATATTAAAAACTGACTTGCCAAACTTGCTTTCCTGCAGAAATTACCTCGGAAATGGAACTAAGATTCCAGGGGTCTTGGCCTTGGAGAGAATCTAACTCATGAAGACAGGCAAAACAGAGAAGCTGAGGAAGACTTAAAGTTGGCAGGAAAAAATTCACAGCTAATTTGGGGAATAAACAGAAAAGGAGTTCTGCAAAAGGCGAACATTTTCCCCAGTGCTGAGGCAGAGAAAGGGGCCTGGGGATATTTACAGAGGGGAGCTGCCCTCACCACCTTAGCTTTCCTCTCTCTGGCTTAGCATTCAAGCACAACCAAAACATCCATGAATCCTTGCCCCAGGATTCATGCAGCTTCACTCTCTTCCTATCAGGTCTCCAACAATACCATGGCTTCCTACCTATTTTTAAAATTTTCTTTTGATTGCTCATGAGCCCTTCTTACTACTTTAATCAGTTTTGTGTCCTGAAATTTCACTTTGCCTGTCAGGGCCTTCCTCTGTCACAGCTGAAAGAGAACTAAGACAGGCTTTCTCTCAGGAGTGAGACAGGATGAGCCATCTGGGGTGGTATTGGTTTTTTCCTGCACTAATCGTTCTATTGGTTTTTAAACACTTGCTTTTTAAAGGAAATGTAGTCCTTATGTTCATTTTTAATAAAAATTTTTATTTGAAAGCTTTTGAAAAAGTAGATCTTAGTTTACAGAGAAGTTTTAGGTTCACAACAAAATTGAAAGAAATGTATAGAGATTTCCCATATATTCTCAGCTCCCATTCAAGGATAACCTTTCCTGTTATCAACATCTCCTATCAGAGTGCTATATTTGTTACAAGTTTTGAACCTACTTTACTCATCTTTGTCATCCACAGTCCGTAGTTTAAGGTTTAATATTGGTGTTGTACATTCTATCTGTTTGACCCATTTATAATGCTTATGTTTTTATATCTTATTTAAGATATAAGTCTTTTCGGCTTCCCCAGTGGCTCAGACAGTAAAGAATCCACTTGAGATGCAGGCTACACTGCTTTGATCCCTGGGTTGGAAAGATCCAGTGGAGAAGAGAATGGCAATCCACCTCAGTATTCCTGCCTGGAGAATTTCCATGGACAGAGGAGCCTGATGGGTTACAGTCCATGGGGTCTCAAAGAGTCAGACACAACTGAGCAACTAGCACAAACTAAATACTTAAACTCAATTAAAGAAAACCCTGTTTTCAAAAAGAGTCACACGAGTCATGTGATGTCTAAATGGCTTTCTTGAGCCTGCAGAAGTCTTCTCCTGAAAGACATGTCATTTCATGAGCTTTTTCATGAAAAAGCTTCTAGAAATCTTCTGTTGTTGAAGTGGGAAGTAATGTGCTTTCACTCTAAATTAAAAATCCAATAAAACACACATAAACACACACACATACATATACACACAACTTGCAATTCAGATGAATGCCAATAAAGTTTAGCCCTGAATTTTCAGAAAATGCCTTCTCTCACTCGAACATATGAAAGCACTGAAATTTTAGAATCTAGAAGGAGCCTACGGTGTGTGCTAACAGTTCATTTCTCTGACATCAATAATCTCTGACTCTGTAGCATGTCACATTACCAGGAAGCTACACTTTTGAATCCTGCTGCTTGTAGCAAAGCTGAAGTCAGGGGCTCTGCTACAGATACCCTGCCTTTGAATTCTATCTTTATCCTCTTAAGATATTGTAGATATTAAGTCACTTAAAACAGTAAAAGTTTTTAGTGCAACACCTGATTTTCACCAGTGAGTCCACATCAGCTGTCACCTCCAGGATTTTGCACACTGCCCTTAGCACTTTTTGGGGAACAATATAAGAAACTGTTTTATCACAGGAAGATGTTTTTGCAATTAATGTAAAACTGCCATCATTTTGCTTTTCGATGTCTCTCATGGAAAATACTCAAATTCATGTGAGATCATTCAAGCTAGAAAAACAAATTTACTTCTCCTGACAAACTGGCAGTCCTCCTTTAATGAGGAAAATGCAGATGAATAATTGATTTTGAATTCTTATTTTATTTTTTGCTTTGACTGCCAGGGAGTCATGGTTTATGTTCAGTTGCAGTAGTAATCTTGAGTTTAATAATAATTACAGCTAAATAACAGCTCTCACTTTTAAAAAAATTAAAGATTAAGAGCATTTTTGAATGTTATTGCCTGATTATTTGTACTAGTTCCAAAATGAAAATGACAAGAGGGCTATTATTGCTAATAAATATACCTGAAATGCATAGGGTCTTTTTGAACCAATTGCTTTATTTCTGCCTTGACTATGACCTATGGTATAGCCTCCCAATATAAATTGGATAAAAGTACAGTCTAATGTTACAGATTACAACAGCTGTTAAAATTACACAGTAATTGTCTGTTTACACTGTAGAGTTACACCGTGGTGAATTGGCTGCTAGTGAACAAGGAAGAAAATGAACATTTAGGCACTAATGAGTACTCATGAAATCGGATACAGAGACACAAAACATTCTGGTTGACCTCTCCTTTTTTTGGCCTATATTCCAGAGCTGTTTAAAATATACAGCTAAGGCCCTATGGGAAAGTTTCCTATTTTCTGCTTTTTTGGGATCCCCAGATGTACCCCAATAGTTACTAGTTACTCCAGACAGCTGAAAAGGGCCTAAATTGGGATTATGGTTTCTGGGAATGCCAGATGGGTTTTATTTAAAATTAATCATCTGAACTGGAATATCTTTGAGAGTAAAAGGGAACACCATTAATAGTTTTGTGGCATAGGTGTAAGCATATCCTAAATAAGTCAAGATGTATGATCCCTGTACTTAATAGAATGGGATTGGTGGGAATACACTAGCAATGGTTCCTGGGGCCCCAGGAAGGCCTCTGAGTCAAAATATTTCTGTACCTTCCTGCCTTATTGATGACTTAAATTTCATCAATACTGATTTATTCCTTTTGACTGGACATCCTCAGTCAGGGGTTATCCCTCCTCCCCACCCAATGGGATATTTACTAATGTCAGGATATTTTTCACTGTCATGACTGGGAGGGATGCTGCTATTGGCATCTAGGGGGTAGAGGTCAAATTGCCACTAAACATTCTACAATGCACTGGATAGTCTCCACAACAAAGAATTATCCAGCCCCAAATATTAATTGTACTGAAATTGAGAAATCCTGCTTTGGATTAAGCACTGTCTGTCCTCTGGTTTCCACTTGAAGATACCTGAGGGTCAAAAGAACGAAAAGACAAGCCACGGACTGGGAGAAAATATTTGCAAAAAATACATCTGAAAAAGGATTATGATCCAAAATACACAAAGAAAAAAAGACCTCAATAATAAGAAAGCAAACAACTTGATTAAAAAATAGGCAAAAGATCTGAATGCACACCTCACCAAAGAAGATATACCAATGACAAGCATGCATATGGGAGGATGCGCAGCATCGCCTGTCATTTGTTGTTTAGTTGCTCAGTCGTGTCCAACTCTTTGCAACACCACGGGCTGTAGCCCACCAGGCTCCTCTGTCCGTGGAGTTTCCCAGGCAAGATAACTGGAGTGGGTTGCCATTTCCTTCTCTATGGGTTTTCCGACCCAGGGTTTGAACCCACATCTTTGGCATTGGCAGGTGGATTCTTTACTACTGAGCCACCAGGGAAACCCTGTCATTAGGGAATTGCAAATTCAAAGAACAATGGAGTACTACCAGACACCTATTAGAGTCATGAAAATCCAAAATACTGACAACATGAAAAACCAGTGAGGAGGTGAAGCAACAGGAGCTCATTGCTGTATCCATTCAGAATGGTTATAAACACTTTAGAAGACAGTTTGGGCAATTTCTTACAAAGATAAGCATTATTCTTACTCTGTGATCCAGTAGTCACATTTCTCGGTACCTACCTAAGTGAACTGAAAACTTAAGTCCTTACAAAAACTTGCACATGGCTGTTCATGAAGTTTTATTTGCAGTTGCTAAAACTTGGAAGCAACCGAGATCATCTTTTAGTAGGTGAGTGGATAAATAAACTGGTACATGTACACAACAGCATACACAATAGAATATTAAAGAAATGAGCTATCAAGTCATGAAGAGACAGGAAGAAATCTTAAATGCCTGTAACTAAGTGAAAGAAGTCAATCTGAAATGGTTATGTATTATATGATTCCAATTATATGACATTCTTTCCAAGGCAAAATTTTGGAGACAGTAAAAGGATCAGTGGTTGCCAGCATTAAAGAGGAGAGAGCGATGAATAGATAGAGCACAGAGGATTTGGGGGCAGTGAGTCTATTCCATATGATGCTACAATGGTGAATATGGTACATGTCCTTTCACATTTGTCAAAGCCCTTAAACTGGACACCACCAAGAGTGAACCCTAATGTAAGCTGTGGACGTTAGGTATTAATAACTTTATACTATAACAACTGGTGCATGTCTGTCAATTATAACAAATGTATAGCTCAGTGGGAGATGTTGATATGGGAGCAGAGATATACGGGAAATCTCTGTACCTTCCTCTCAGTATTGCCATGAACTTAAAACTGCTCTACAAGATTAAGTCTATAAAAAAAAGATTCATGCAGGGAAACACATAAGTCCCTCACCCTTTGTACTAAATGATTTTATCAAATGGTAAGGGAAAGTGACAACTTTTAAAAGGGGTCCCAGAGTCAAGGGACTACCAGCTTTAGACTATTGTCTACATTTTCTCTACTATAGTGACCTGGGAGGTGGTCAGGAGATGGGGAGGTAACTGTAACTCCCTGATGCTTCCAGAGATGTTAGCTTAATCACTTTTTCACTTTATAACCTACCATCATGTCGCAACCTAATCTAATTAAAAAAACTATGATCGTGGCATACAGTCCCATCACTTCATGGCAAATAGAAGTGAAAATGTGGAAGCAGTGACAGATTTCCTCTTCTTGGGCTCTAAAATCACTGCAGACGATGCCTGCAGCCGTGAAATTAGAAGATGATTGCTTCTTGGCAAGAAAGCTGTGACAAACCTAGACAGTGTATTAAAAAGCAAAGACATCATTTTGCCGACAAAGGTCCATAAAGTCAAGGCTATGGCCTTTCCAGTATTCATGTACAGATGTGAGAGCTGGACCTTAAAGAAGACAGAGTGCTGAAGAATTGATGCTTTCAAACTGTGGTTCTGAAGAAGACTCTTGAGAGTCCCTTGGACAGCAAGGAGACCAAACCTGTCAATCCTAAAGGAAATAAACCCTGAATATTCATGGGAAAGACTGATGCTGAATCTGAAGCTCCAACACTTTGGCCACCTGCTAGGAAGAGCCGACTCATTGGAAAAGACCTTGATGCTGGGAAAGATTGAAGGCAGAAGGAGAAGGGAGTGACAGAGGATGAGATGGTTGGATGGCATCACCAGTTCAATGGACATGAACTTGGGCAAATTGCAGGAGATGGTGCAGAAGAGGGAAGCCTGGCATGCTGCAGTCCACGGGGTCGCAAAGAGTCAGACATGACTGAGTGATTGAACAACAACAAATCTAATTAACAGAAAAAAAAAGCAGATGATAGGAACAATTGGGCTAAGATCATTAACCACAGTTATTTGGGTTTGTTAGAGGACCGGCTCTCCCCTTTCATTCATGGGGTTGGAAAGTTGGCTCTCAGAGCTCTTCTTCCTGGATATCTTCTGCAAATGTACTTTTCTCCCTGCCTTGATGACATGTGCACTGGAGGAGTTTCTGGAATAGACATTTAATAGCCTCTAATGATTTGTGAAAGAAATTAGACAGTGTTGCCAAAAACATCAGAGAACTAATGGTTAGGTAGTCTGACTAGAACGGTAAGGATGTCACAGAGAGAGGGTTGAGGAATTGAGAAACAAAGAAGGAACCAAAATACCCTACTGCTTAAGGAAATCTAAGTCTGAGTAAAAAACACCAGGGCCACGTCTTCAAGTTCCCTAAGAGCTGTGTTAAATGACTTCTAGCTTTACTTTGATGAATTACTATTTTATAGTAGAGAAACCACATCACACAGTCCCCATGGGTCAAGCTTCCTTTTGATGAAACCTGGGCCCAGGTTCCCAGACAGCTAGTGTCCTAAGGAAGAACAGCAGGAACTTCAATTTTTGCCTCGGGATCAACAATTCACGTCTTCTGTATGGCACTCTGCAGATACACTTGAAAAAAATCATGTGGACATTATGCAATTTCAAGTATTTCTTGAAATAAGTAGGCCGCTGTCTCAGGACAGTTAGGTTCCTTTTTGTATTATTTATTTGGACGAGAATTGTCTGTAATAATAGAATTGCAAATTGGCATGTAATGTACATTTATTGGGGCTTCCCAGGCAGCCCAGTGGTAAAGGTAGAAAATCTGCCTATTAATGCAGGAGGTGCGGGTTTGATCCTTGGGTCAGAAAGATCTCCTGGAGAAGGAAATGGCAACCCTCTCCAGTGTTCTTGCTTGGGAAATCCCATGGATAGAGGAGTCTGGCAGATTACGGTCCATGGAGTCACAAAAGTGTTGGACACAACTTAGTGACTAAAATAAATTTATTGAGGGTTAGAAGTGTATCTTTTATAACAGCATATCTTCATAGAAGCTAGCACAGAGGTCTGTGTATTGTCAACACTTAAATATTTTTGAAAACAGAGCACAAAGGAATTAATCCCAAATTTTAGCGAAGTTGGAAGGGACCCTGAATAATCTGCGTGCTTCTCCATTGGAATGAGCTAAATGGACACATGCACATGAAGGGTTCTTTCTCCCTGGATTTGCTTTTAATATAAGAACAACAGGATCAGTCCTTCATTTGTGAGGGTCCATGGGGAATTCACATTCACAAGCCAAGTTCCCAGTTTACAGGATGCTCCCCAAACAGTTTGACATGGACAAACTGGGTAATGACAAAAGCGAATCACTTATTAAGGGCCTTCAGCAATCAAGCTAGGCATTCAGCATAGTCCTGGGCCAGTAAACTATACAGGCGAGGTAGCACAGGAGATTCAAAAATTAAAGAGCAAAATTGTGCTTTCTGAGAATCGATATTCCCAAACTGACATATAGATCTGATTAGATCCAAAACTGTTCTTTTTCTCATCAAGTCAGGGAAAATAAGGCTAAACCAAAAGACTTTCTCTTTTTCATGGTTGGAAAAAAGGAGGAGTTTCTGAAAGGTGAAGGGGACAGAATGAAAATACCACAGGTATTGTTAAGAGAATTTATAGCATGAACCGGCAGCTGTTTTTTCCTTTTGACTTGTGTAGTCTGTGACTGATGACTGGCCAGTGACTAAGCAACCTCAGAACAAGTGTAAGGAAATGAAGATTAGTTCTTATCAACAGGGATAATTGTATCAGTTGAATAGTAATTGAAGTGTGCTGTGTGTTGGGACAACTCTAATTGAAAGAAGTGTTTCTACAATATGAACCTTGGGATTGCTTTTTGTACATTCACTGCCTGTAACAAGACTTGGGCCCTCTTTACCGCACACATGTTTAGTGAACAATACCAAGCACCGGGCACTAGGTATAGTGATAAAGAAATAAAAGACAGAGCAACTGTTTTGTGAAAGGAGGATTTTGTGATGCCCGCGTAATCTAAGGGAAGCAAAGAAATTCAATCCTCCAGTGACATTTTTTTTTCTCCTCGAAGGGATAACATGCATATTGTTGGTCTAATCTCCTGTTCCTGGCCCAAACTGTACTCTAACTGGAGTCTCTTTGAATCGACCTGTGATTCAGATGTGATGATGTCACAGTTTCCAACAAGATGGTATTTTTTTCCTGAAGATCGTTAAGTGGTGTAAGTCACCAGGGTCAAATTTGCTATACGTGGCTATGTTGGAAACTGTAATTTCATATGCATGTTCTTGATAAGTTTTGATCATTTACTTAAATACCTAACAGCTACACAGTATTTATAATACCTCTTAACTGAGCCACACTCACATACAAATTTTAATTAAATCTTTAACACAGTGTTGTGATTGAATTGAGATATTATGTGTTGAGATACGGCATTGATTTGTTCAGCAAGTACTGTCTCAACATCTCTTGCTTGTTGGTTTTACTTCTTTCTCTTCTAGTTATATTTTAAAATAAGTTTTCTCTCTTAGAAGTTGCATGTACAGCAGAAAGCATGGAAAACAAAGAAAAACTCAAAGGAAGCAGGTAGATAAGTCATCCTAAATCCTGTCATAGACAGACAGTCTCTGTGCTGTTTGGTGAGGCCTTGTGATGTTTTTTTTTCCATGTCTATTTATTGTGTATGGCTTGATGAAAACTGTACACATCATACCCATAGCTTTGCACTTGTGTTTCTCACTTAACAATATATCAGGGTTATTTTCTCATTGGAGATGTTGAATGGCTGAATAGCATCAAAGTCTAAGTCATAAGCTGCTGCAGGCTGCCTTGCCATGGTCTAGCGGAAATTCAGTCCCGCCCTCCCTGCTGCAAGCCAGGGTTTGGTCTAGTTCAAGGAGCCATATTTTGCATTCTTGGTAGAGGGTCGTCCCCTCAGGAATGTGGAGCTGAGGATGCCAAGTGCGTCCTTGACCTTCTGGGTAGAATGGAGAGCTCTTCTATTTTCTCAGGCTTCTGCCTGATAAGGATGATCAAACAGCAAGATTCAAGATTTATTACTTGGGAATCTAGTTTATTTGCAGTTGTTTAGACCTCTCACTCATGTCCTGATCCCTTTATCCAGTTGCTGTCTTAATTTAGAAACTCACCAACTGAAAGCAATACCAATTAACAGAACCCCAAAGGTTTCAGTTTGCACCCTATTTACCATTCAAAATCAGTTTCTTTTCTTTTTTGTTGTTTCTTTTTTCTTGCCATTGCTCCTACTGTGATCAATATCAATATTTCAAAGTTGCTGAGCACTTTATTTCTGTAAAATGCACCTCAAACATGTTCATTAGTTGTTAAAAAATGTGAAGCAATTGGAAAATTTATCTCAAAATCTGATTACAGCATGTACATGAATAGGTGCATATAGCTGTAATGATCATATTCTTATATGTGTAATTTTTAATAGTGCAAAACCAGTTTTTAAACTCTTTTCCTCAAATGTGTCAGTTAACAATTCCTGAAGTTGTTAGCAAGGTGATTTGGGACCATGTTGCATTTTAGAGCCTAGGTTTTAGAAGTCCTAGAAAAGTCTAGATCACTGAAAATAATAATCTTTTTTCAAACCATAAAATAATAACAACAACAATAATAACAGTTATTTCATTCATACCAGGCCTGTTCTACCTAAGAACTTTTCATATTTTATTTCACTAACTTCTCAAAACCACTGTAAAATATAAGTACTCTTATAAACCCCATTACTGCAGATGAGGAAAGTACAAGTGAGTTCTTCAAAGCCTAATTTTGAATAATTTTCACTACATTTCTCCTAAAAGAAGCAAAGTATGAATTTCAGTGCTAACTGCTCTCCTTTCAGAGTTAACAATGATATTATTAATAGGAACATAAGTCATCATATACTGAGTGCATGTTAGGAAGGAGGTTCCCTGTTGGCTCCTACGGTAAAGAATCTGCTGGGAATGCAAGAGACTCTGGTTCGATCTGTAAGTTGGGAAGATCCCCTGGAGGAGGGCACGGCAACCCACTCCAGTATTTGCCTGGAGAATCCCCATGGACAGAGGAGCCTGTTGGACTACAGTCCATGTGGTCTCAAAGAGCTGAACACGACTGAGTGACTCAGTTTCACTTTATCACATTATTCCTGATCCTCATGTGGTAGATTGTGTTTGTAGCCACAGTAATATCTCTGTTTTTCCCCCCACTGGCTCCTCTGCACTGTGACCTTGCTACTTCCCTATCAAGTGAAGTTAATTTCTCCACCCGCTTTGATCTCTGTGGGCTCTGTGACTGCTTTGACCAAGAGAATATGGCAGAAATGACATTGTGCCAGTTTCAGGACCCAGGCCTTAAGAGCCTAGCCGCCTCCACTTCCTGTCTCTAGAACACTTGTTGGAAGCCAGCCATTACATGAAGAAGTGTGACCGTCATGCTGCAAGAAACCCAAGCTGTATGCAAAGGCCCTGAAGTAGGCAGTCAGCAATCTGTGGCTCACCGGCCAAATCTAGCCCACTACCTGTATTGTAGGGCCTGTGAGCTAAGAATGGTTTTTAATGCTTTTTAACAGTTAGGGGGGAAAATCAAAAGAAGAATAACATTTTGTGGTATGTGAAAAGTATGTGAAGTTTACATGTCGATGTCATAAAGTTTTATTGAAATAGCCATTTGTTTATATTATTGTCTATGGCTGTTTTCACACTAACAGCAGGGTCGAATAATCGTGACAGAAAACATAAGACCCTCAAAACCTAAAATACTCACTATCTGGCCCTTTACAGGAAAAGTTTGCCAAGCTCCCACCCTAGAGGAAGAGAAGGAAAGGCTGGGAAACACTAAGGCACTCATACACATGAAGGTATATACCTACGTCAAGCATCTCCAACCTTCAGCCCAGCCAACTCAGTGGATGCCAGAACTCAATGGCCGAAACGGAGACAAATTGCCCAGCTTCCCCAAATTCCTCACCTACAATATTGAAAGCAAAATAAATGCCTCTTTTAAAGTACTGAGTTTTGGTAGCCAGTTACATGGCAATAAATAATCAGAACACCTTACAATCTTACCCTATAATAATAAGTATTATCCAAATATTTACGATGAGGAAACAGAGGCTCAGCAAGATGGAATGACTCATTCAAGGTCACACAGCTGGTAAATAGGGAACTGGGATTTTAACCCGGGTCCTTTCGCTTCCTAAACCTTATTTATGACACAGTTAACACCGTAATATTTAACCTTCTCTCTATTGCTATTCATTGTATGCCCAAACTCAGTCTTCATTCATTTAACAAATGTTTATTAACAAATAAACATTTAACAAGTATTTAACCAAAGTTACTGCATGTAAGCACTGCACTTAAGCTTTGTAGGGAAACAAAGTTGAATTCAGATAGAATCTGAAGATTTTACATAATTTTTTCCTTAGCTAAGAGGACCAAGAGTAATAACAATATGAGGATACTGAAAGTTTCAAATTCAAACTCAGCACATTTATTCTGAAGCTCAAAATTTCAGAAAAGCCCTACCTTTGATCCTAATGTCACAGCCTTAAGATTTTTTTTTTTAAAGAATAAGTCAGTCGATAGATGAAAAAAAAGGCTGATTGAAAGCTCATTTCACCTACCCACAAACTTACTTACATGTCAGTTTTTTTTTTTTAATTTCAGATTAACTGTGTTCTCCCATGTTTAAAACAGATGTAAAAGGCACCTGAATAGAAGTTACACAGCTGGAAACCATTAGGATTGAAAAGCGATGCAGAAAGGAAGCGAATCCTAGGGAAGGTAATTCTGAGGGACCAGGGTAAGAAGGACAGAGGATATTCCATGCTGTTTGCCAGTCTTTTTCTGAGGTCATTAATAGAGACAGGTCACTCAGTGAAGACCATCAGCTGGGAACACAGCTAGATGAAAGCACTAAGGAGAGAACTAAGGCAATCATTGGTTTAAGACTATTTCCTTGCCTATTAAGGGCATCTTTGCCATCCTACCTGGTGTCTTGAGGGCAGAGAGATGACACACAGTCTGTGGTGTGTGACCACTGCCTCATGTCAGCTTGCAAGAGCTATTGTTAAAATTTCAGAAATTTGGGGGAATCATTTGTTAAATCTCAGTAGCTTGTAATCAGTTATAGGGAGAGTATTTACATGGAAATTGGCAAATGCTAAATATTAGGGCTTTTCCCTGGGAAAGCCAATTTACCAGCACTCCACGAAGACAGAGTCCATTATAATGATTAACCAGCAGTCAGCAATCCTTTCAATAAACAGTTTACAATAAATACAAGCAATCATTACAATTACAGTTATGTTTTAAATTACTTTGTGACATGAGGAAAAAAAAGTTGGAATTAAAATCTTATCTCTAAGATAGTCTCAAAAATATTAAAACACAGCTGTGTATTGCAAAAAATATTAGAAAGAAAATAAATCAATATCTTCACACGCTTATCTTCCATTGTGGATTTAGAGGTAGCTTTTGTCTTCTTCATTATAATTGTACCTTTCAAATATTTTATTCTATGAAAATGAAGTGCTAACTTCTTAATTTAAAAGTCCATTAAAAATGATGTGCTTAAGCATTAACCCTTTTAAAATTTTATTCACAGAGGTGACAGAGGGAAGAGATACAGGGAGAAAGAGTGGGAGGGGCGGGCTTTCCCTTCCACCTCCTTTCAATCCTGTGAGAATGGGGTTGAAGAGTAACCATCACAGGACTTCCCTGGTGGTCCAGTGGTTGAGAATCTGCCTGCCAATGAAGCTGGTGTGGGTTCAATCCCTGGTTGGGGAACTAAGATCCCATATGCCATGGGACAAGGCTAAAAAATCAAAAACAAAAATAAAAGAAGACTAATCATCCCAATTTGATGGGGCCAAGCGTTCTGTCAGGAGTTGGGGATGGGAAGGGTAGAGAAGTAGAAAGATAAATGGATAAGGACAGGCAGCAAATATATTGATAGTAGAAGGAATGCTATAATGAGAATCAGAAGTTCTCTTTCTAGCAGCTAACCTGAGAAGTCATGTGATGATCATATAACTTTGGGAGCATCAATTTCATCTCTAAAGTGAGTACGTTACACTAGAAAATGATGCATGGGTTTCATTCTAATCAAGATCTTCTGGGCTTCCTTGGTGTTCCAGTGGTTAAGAATCTACCTTGCAATGCAGGAGACACTGGTTTGATCCCTGGTCTGGGAAGATCCCATATGCCGCGGAGCAACTAGGCCCCTGTGCTACAACTACTACTGAGCCAGCACTCTAGAGCCTAGCCTCAACTACTGAAGCCCACTCACCTAAAGCCAGTGCAGTGCAACTAGAGAGCAGGCCCCGCTTGCTGCAACTAGAGAAAGCCCTTGTGCAGCAATGAAGACACATCACAGCCAAAAAATTAAATAAATAAATCTTAAAAAAAAAAAAAAACCAAACAAAATTTTGTGAGACCTTCCTCTTGAGGACAGTCAATAGAGTTAAATGGCTGGCAGGGTGGGGGTGGAAGGGCAGTGTGTACAGCATGCAGCTCACCTGACAAATGAAGTGACAGAAGACTCTGGAGAAGGAAAGCTTGCTAGAGGGGAAGTGAATTTGGGCAAGGGGAGTATATGAAAGTGTTATTTAGTGATAATGCTCGAAGAAAGCTTTGTCCTAATTAAAAAACTCAGAAGTATCATCAAAGGGATGTTTGGGGACAAAAATAAGACTCGATTTTGTTTTATTTTACGCATAGATGCAGAGCTCCTGCTTTTACAGATATATTTCTAAATTCTACCAAGGAATGTCTACATGTGATCTGCACTCCAGGATCCCTGATTACATGTTGTAATGAGTAAATCAGGTATTTTCTAATATATACTATGTTTCCTGGAACTCAATAATTTCTTGAGTACTTCAGACATGTCTCTTAAAAATCCAGATCTTTTCTAGGATCACATTATAAAATAGATGAATCTCAAAAATATAGTAGAATTTTCACTAGTTGTTAACTCTGAGACTAGTTAGTTTAGTTAGTCTGATACTAATAATTGTTCAATGTGGGTTCTAATTATCTATTAGTTATCTATCTATATACATTAGTTATATTAAGTTACTGGTTATCTCTACAGATGGTTAAAGCTGAAACTCCAATACTTTGGCCACCTCATGCAACGAGTTGACTCACTGGAAAAGACTCTGATGCTGGGAGGGATTGGGGACAGGAGGAGAAGGGGACAACAGAGAATGAGATGGCTGGATGGCATCACCGACTTGATGGACATGAGGTTGGGTGAACTCCGGGAGTTGGTGATGGACAGGGAGGCCTGGTGTGCTGTGATTCATGGGGTCACAAAGAGTCGGACACGACTGAGCGACTGAACTGAACTGAACTGAACTGAACATTTATTCTCAATCATAATGGAAGAAAAAATTCTCTTGAGGTAATAAGATATGATGATTTCAGACTACTTATTTTAAACAGTGCATTTTTATCTTCTTATAAACCTTGATTCAAAACATTCCATTTGCATGCCTTTTCCTCAAAGAGTACTGTGGTTCTTTTTAAGGACTTTATCAGTGAGCAAGTCATATAGGTATATGAAGCAGCAACTAGTTGGTTCTTTCTCTCTGCTTTAATTGTATTTTTGAGATATTGCAAGGAAAATATCAATACTGCCTTTCACTGAGCCCATCTTCAAAACAGACCTGGCTTGGTGTGGCTTCCTCAAGGCGGTCTTCTGTGCTGTGTGGGGCTGGGTGTTGAGGACACAGACACATCTGTAACCAAACCAGCAAGCGTCAGTGGGGGCTGAGATTCATTTCTGTGGAATGAGAGCCTCTCATTCCTTTGTTCTCGATATTTCCTGGCAGCATGTCCACAAGCACATGCTATTAACAGATGGTGGAAGGCATATTTGGGATTTTTATCATAACATATCCCCCATGCTTCCATCACGCACCAAAGAACAGAGATGTATGGTCTAGCTGGCTCTATCACAGCAGGATAAAACACATCAACTTCAAAACTCCAAAGGTTCCCATGACAGCCTTCTCCGCTCAGTTTAATGTGATTTTCCATCAGAAGAACAGAACCCACTTCAGCAGACCAGTTCGTATCAGATTCCTTTTAAGATCAGTGGTTACTATGAGAGAGGTTGGTTTCTGCAGAGCTGAGTTGATCTGGTAAGTTGAGGCACACATCTGTGCCCCAGAACTGAGGCCAACGAGATGGTCAGAGACCTGAACTTTGTGCAGACAACTGTGCCTCAAAACTTATGCAAATGACAAGTTCTCATTTGCTTAACCCCATTGTTATGTGCTGAGCAAGTTTAAAAACAAAGAAAAACAGGAATAAGTGTGGAAAAAATTTATGCAAAGAAACTGAGAGGATTCATTTTGATTTCTTGTTCTTGACCTGACGTTTGTTTCTTGTGTGTCTTCTCAGTGCAGTATCAAAATTGTCGAGGCTGGCTTTATAAAAATATGTATCTATTGCATGTTTTCTTAGGGAAAATTAAATTCTTCGTGATTAATTGGTCTCTGAAGAAGTACCATCCGTGATGTTCACAAGACTCGTGCATTTACGCAGCTTACATTATCCAAAGAATTTGAGGGGTTTTGTTAAAAGTATCTGCTGGTTTAGAATATTCACATTACATCCGAGATGATTAAAATTGCAAGACTGTCCTCTTGGCAGATTCCTGAGTGCTGCAATCAGTGAGGTTTATATTTGGTGGTCAGTGGCATAGCTAAAGAGGTAGCTCAGAAAGCTTGAAATCTAAGATGGCACTGTGTTTTAGCTGGTGGGTGGGGCCTGGGACTGACTCTGGAATCAGATGGCTTAATTCAAGTCCAACTCTTTCTCCTCCTAGCTAAGTGACTTTGATGAAGACACTGGACTTTTCAAGCTTGATTTCCTTATTTCTAAGTGGGCATGAAAATACTATCTACTTCATAGGGTTGTTGTAAAAATTAAATAATATATGAAAACAGCCTTGTGTAGAGCATGGTGCAGCATGTGCTCCATAAACATTAGCTATTATTATTCACACAAAGTAATAAACAAGCCCGGGTACACAACTTTCAGGCCCCAAGGCCAAGTGAAAATGTGGGGTCCCTTTTTCAAAAATGCAGGAAAAATACCATTGAAGGTATTAACATAGAAAACATTTCTTTTATTCCAGTCCCTCTCTTTCTTGACTGGTCATGATATGGTTCTTGTTTTTATCTAGTAGATTTTATGTTTTTAGAGCACTTCAGGTTTATAGAAAAATCCAGCAGAAACTACAGAGTTCCCATATACCCTCCCCCCCTGCAGTTTCCTCTTTTATTAATGTATTTATTTCCATTAGTGTGATACATTTGTTATCAATAGTGATACACAATTATTAACTAAGATGATAATTTACATTAGGGTTCATTCTTAGCATTGTATACTTCTATGGGTTGTCACAGATACACAGTTATGTATCCACCATTACAATATTCTCAAGACTAATTTCACTGCCATAAAATTCCTGTGTGCTCTACCAGTTCATTCCTCTCCCATGCTCCCCGAAATCCCTGACAACCACTTGACCTTTTTACTGTCTCCTTAGTTTGGCCTTTTCCAGAATGTCCTGTAGTTGGAATCATACAAAATGTAATTTTTGTTCAGTCTTTCTTCTTTTACTCAGCAACAAGCTTTTAAGATTCCTCTCCAAGACTCTTCATGGGTTGATATCTCACTTCCTTTTATTGCTGAAAAATATTCCAGTGTGTGCGTGTGCCACAGTTTGTTTATCCATTCACTTATGGAAGGATATCTTGGTTTCTTCCAGTTTTTGGCAACTACGAATTGCTATAAATATTCATTTGTAGTTTTTGTGTGTGTGGACATGAGGTTTCAGCTCAACTGGATAAATAACTAGAAGTGCAGTTCCTGGATTAGATGACGAGGCATTTGGCTACCTTAAGAGAGTCATAGTTACTCCCGCCGTTTACCCGCGCTTCATTGAATTTCTTCACTTTGACATTCAGAGCACTGGGCAGAAATCACATCGCGTCAACACCCGCGACTATGTTTAGCTTTGTAAGGAACCATCAAAGTGTCTTCAAAAGTGACTGAACCATTTTGCATTTTGACCAGCAAGGGTTGAGAGTTGCTCTACATCCTTGCCAGTATTTGACGTGTTAATGTTTTGGATTTTAGCCCTTTCAGTAGGTATGTAGAGGGACCTCACTGTTGTTTTAGACACAGTTTAAAACAATCGATCTCTGGGTCAGGAAGATTGCCTGGAGAAGGAAATGACAACCCACTGCAGTATTCTTGCCTGGGAAATCCCATGGACAGAGGAGCGTGATGGGCTATAGTCCATGGGGTTATGAAGAATTGAGCACAACTTAGTGACTAAATGCACACATACACACATATACAAAGACATATGATGTTAAGCATCTTTTCATATGCTTATTTGCATCTGTATATCTTCTATGGTGGCATGAACTGATCTTCTTTGGTGAGGTATCTGTCTAGATCTTGTACCGACTTTTTAATCAACAATTCTTATTGTTGAGTTTTAAGAGTTCTTTGCATATGTTGGACACAAGTCCTTTCTCAGATATGTATTTTACCAATATTTTTCTCCTAATCTGTGACTTGTATTTTCATTCTCTTGAAAATATTTTTCATAGAGCAGAGCTTTTCGATTTTAATGAAATCCAACTAATTTTTTTCACAGATTTTGTTTTGGTATTATGTCTTAAAAACTCACTGCCAAGCCCAAGATCATCTAGTGGGAAATAATAGAAAAAAATAAATACATTGGTCTCTGCCCCTGTTCCTGGCAATGAACTTCTAAAACTGTAGTAATTTCCTGTTATAAAAGCAGCAGGAGCTCTCTTGTCTACTATTTCTACTATTAGTTCTAATATGTAGTCTTTGACCTCAGTTTCTAACATGGAGCTCCTAAATCTCTTAAAATTTACTGGGGGATCAGAATGTCTTTTGTTCTAATGAGGTGATTCTTGGTTCACTCCTGGTAACTTCAAGATGGAGGCCTGTTATCAGAAAGACCAAGCCATGATTAGGATTTTCAACCTCACCACCACCTCCCTCCCCCATCCTCTAGGAAGGGGACAGGAACTGGCAGTTGCGTTAGTGATTGCTCATACCTACATGATGAAGCCTCCATAAGAATTCCAAAGGTAGAGTTGGGTGAACATGTCTGTATGCTGGAAGGACGTTGAGTGTGTGCATGCTCAGTTATACCTGACTCTTTGCCACCACTTAGACTGCAGTCTCCCAGGCTTCTCTGTCTGGACTTTTCCTGGCAAGGATACTGAAGTGGGTTGCTATTTCCTACTAGAGGGTGACTTCCCTGGTGGCTCAGATGGTAAAGCTTCTGCCTACAATGTGGGAGACCGGGGTTCAATCCGTGGGTCAGGAAGATCTCCTGGAGAAGGAAATGGCAACCTACTCCAGTATCCTTGCTTGGAAAATCCCATGGACGGAGGAGCCTGGTAGGCTACAGTCCATGGGGTCCATGGGGTCACAAAGACTCGGACACGACTTAGCGACTTCATTTTTACTTTCACTTCACTTACTCCAGGGTGAAGGGTATTTTACCCCAATTCTATTGGAACAGAAGCTATTATGATTAGGACTCTTCCCCATACCATGCCCTATGAATCTATTGCATCTGTATCCTTTAATAATAAACCAGTGAATGTAAGTATCTTCCTGAGTTCTGTGAGCCATTCTAGCAAATTATTGAACCCAAAGAAGAGGTCATGAGAATATAGATTTATAGCAGATTAGTCAGAAGTACTTGAGAATTTCAACTGATGTCTGCTTGGGGGGAAGGGCAGTCTTGTAAGGCTGAACCCTTAATCTGTGAGATATGATGTGATCTCCAGATAGACAGTGTCATAATTGAATTAAATTGTAAGATGCCCAAGCAATTCTGGGAGAATTACTTGATGTGTGGAAAACCCACACAACTAGGGTCAAAAGTGAAGTGAATTGTGGTAGCAGTGCGAAAAGAAAGGATAACCTAGGAGAGATTTTTCCGTATGCCTATTTTTTTTTACTATATTATCTTCTAATACATGATTTTTTTTTTACTATATTATCACATTATCTTCTAGAATTTTGGTAGTTTTGTATTTTACATATAGGTCTATGACCTTTTTACAATTAATTTTCATGAAAGATATAAGACCAGGGTCTAAATTATTTTTAATTTTTTAAAGTAAAGATTTATTTATTTATTTATTATTCATTTAGGCTGTACTGGATCTTTGTTGGTGCGTGCAGGCTTTCTCTAGTTTCAGTGAGAGGGGGTTACCCTCCAGTTGCAGCGTTCCAGCTTCTCATTGCGGTCGCTTCTCTTACTGTGGAACACGGGCTCTAGGGCTTTTGGGTTTCAGTAGTTGTGGTGCATTTGCTTAGTTGTCCCACTGCATGTGGGATCGTCCCAGACCAGGGATCTAACCTAACCTGAGGTTTCTGCATTGTCAGGAAAGTTCTTTACCATGGAGCCATCAGGGAAGTCCTAGATTATTAAGATTATTATTTTTTTTAATTGCATGTAGATGTCCACTTGTTCTAGTACCATTTATTGAATAGAATATGCTTTCTCAAATCTTATCCATGAACATGGGATATTTCTTCTTTTATTTACACTTACTTTGATTTCTTTTATTGGAGTTTTATAGTTTTCCTCACAGAGATCCTATACATATTTTATTAACTTTAGACCTACATATTTCATATCATTGTGTCTTTTATTTGCTATTTAATGTTGTTCTAAGTAAAGAAAAATTAAAATGTTATGATGAATTTTAACACTGATTTTATATCATGCAATGCCAGCTTTAAATGCAAATATAAGAACACTTCACTCATATGTGGAATTACCAAAATTATCCAATTTGTTTTTCATAGCTTGTGGCTGCATATGTAGTTTGCTTTTGACAGAACAGTGGGAAAGCTTTACAAAATTAATTAACGGCTTTTATTTCACTTCTTGATACTCACACATTCTACCAATACTCTTTGCCATCCACTTTACTGATGAGCAAGGAAGGACTAAAAAAAAATGACCTAAATGGGTTTCCCATCTTCCCCTTTCCTTCTTTGTCATCATTTTCGGCATAAGTGGTTAGTTAATACAGAGAAATAAAATGAGTAATGAAAAATATGTTAGTATTCCTTGATTGTTTATGTGCTTTAGAATGTCATAGCTTGCTTTCTATGTTTAAAGCAAGTTCTGGTTTGAATAGAAAGCTTGGTTTCTCAGAGCTGTGAGCACCCCTGCTTCCTCAGTCAGAGACATAACACACTTTGCGCTTGCATTGGGTCTTAACTGAACTTCCATGCATTGTGGGTTCACTGGAATTCTGTGCCAGTGGACATCTTGAAGGTTACGCTAAAAGGGTGGCAAGGAACAATGGTGAACATGTGTCTTGCCTGTATCCCTTCTGCTTATGTTCATTGGATTTCACTTACAAAACACAAATTGAAAGATAAAATATTAAGAATGTCAAGATTGTAACAGCTTAGCATTACCCAAGCACAGGGCCTTCTGACTTTCAGGTCCATGAAACTAGCACTTCTGATAACTGAGCAGCAATGAAGACACAAGGCAGTGCAGCTGATCACAGAAGGATGTTAACTACTTAGAGAATAAAGGATTCAGCTGGAAAGGGCAGAGCGTTGATCCCTGGTTCAAGAAACTAGGCCCCCAAATATAAAGCAACTAACCAGGCTCCCAAAAAAAAAATAAAGTCATGACCAACCTAGATAGCATATTAAAAAGCAGAGACATTACTTTGCCAACAAAAGTCCGTCTAGGCAAGGCTATGGTTTTTCCCGTGGTCATGTATGGATGTGAGAGTTGGACTGTGAAGAAAGCTGATCACCGAAGAATTGATGCTTTTGAACTGTGGTGCTGGAGGAGACTCTTGAGAGTCCCTTGGACTGCAAGGAGATCCAACCAGTCCATTCTAAAGGAGATCAGTCCTGGGTGTTCATTGGAAGGACTGATGCTAAAGCTGAAACTCCAATACTTTGGACACCTCATGCGACGAGTTGACTCACTGGAAAAGACTCTGATGCTGGGAAGGATTGGGGGCGGGAGGAGAAGGGGACGACAGAGAATGAGATGGCTGGATGGCATCACCGACTCGATGGACATGAGTTTGAGTGAACTCCGGGAGTTGTTGATGGACAGGGAGGCCTGGCGTGCTGTGATTCATGGGGTCGCAAAGAGTCGGACACGACTGAGTGACTGAACTGAACTGAACTGAACCAGGCTCTCATGGGTAAATAATGGGAAGGGAACTCCTCTTTCCATCCTAGCAACATTGTTGACATTCACTATGTGATATTATTTCAGACTTCCTCTTCCCTGAATTTCAGGTCTGATGGCATCCAAAAGTTTAACAGCTTGAACTGATGCCTCTGAAAATACCCAGATTTACACACAGGGAATCCATGCTGAAACCCAAAGCAGCGCTGACTGTCACAGCTATAAGCACTACTACTTATCACCAACACTTGTGGAAGGGGAAAGCTGACTCACTGGAAAAGACCCTGATGCTGGGAAAGACTGAAGGCAAAAGGAAAAGAGGGCAGAGGATGAGATGGTTAGATAGCATTATTGACTCAATGGACTTGAGTTTGAGCAAACTCTGGGAGATAGTGAAGGACAGGGAAGCCTGGAGTGCTGGAGTCTATGGGGTCACAAAGAGTCAGACACAACTTAGCAACTGAACAAAAGGTCTTAGTGATGGTGTTTTTTTTTTTTTTAGCATTGGGCATTGGTCTACGGGAAAAGAGAAAAGGAGGCATCTTCCTTCATGTGGAGAAAAGTGACTGGCCTGTGTGTTTTCTTGGCTGCAGTTTCTGCCACTTGAGCCAAATTCAGATGTAGAAAGAACATGAGATTCAGAAGTGACTTCAGAGATAAACTCATCCAGTGGCTCCTAAAGTGTGCTCTGTGAAAGCCAAAGATCCCACAAAACTGTTTTCAGGGATCCACAAGAATTTGAGTGAATTTAGTTTTGGTTATTTTAAAACTAAGAAAATGCACGCTATTCAAATATATTATAGACTAGAGTTGGATGCAATGGTGGTTACAGATTGTGGTCTTTTACACTGTCTCACTGGGAAATGTTATACTTCTCAACTTATGAATAAAAGAGGTGCTCCCCTTTTATCTGTTCTATGTATTGGGGAGTCATGTGAGACTTTATTTTAAGAAAGGGTTCCCTTGAATAAAAGTAAAATTTGAAAAACCCTGATCTATTTGTCCTCTTTCATTTAAATTGCTTAGGACACTATCAGAAATCAGAATAGACACTTAACAAATATTAGCTGTTGTTATATCCTTCAGATGGAGATATTGAGGCCCATGTTGACCAAATGACTTGTACACAACAGCCTGATATTTAGCAGCAAAGCCAGATTCCAGCCTGGGTCCTGACTCCTAGATCATTTCTCTTTTCATTCTATCGTGATTGCCTCCACATTCTATCCTAAGAAAAAACAGCTAAAATTTTAAGGCAGACATAAACTGTTTTTACTGTCCCATTGATCCTATCTCTTCGTGGTCTTACTAAAAGCTTCACAAGGGAAAGAAAGAACAAAGAGGAGGAGAAAGGAGAAGACAGGATCTCTCTAAAATACGTCTACAAATCCCAAAGTCCCCCTACCCAAGAAGTTATAGGATGAATTAAAAAGAGCCCCATACCCCAATCAAAATCCCAGCAAGTTATTTTATGTGCATCACCAAACTTAAAGTATATTTGAAGAGCCAATGTCTATATAGCCAAGACAATGCTGAAGTTGAAGAACAAAGTTGGAGGACTGACACTACTAAACTTCAAGACTTATTGTAAAGCTATAGTAATTACGACAGTGTGATATTGGTGAAAGTCTAGACAAATAGAACAGTGGAGCAGAATAAAGAGCCCAGAAGGTGACCCACACAAATATAGTCAACTGATTTTTGACAAAGAAGCAAAGGCTATATAATGGAACAGAGGGAGTGTTTTCAACAAATGATGCTGGAACTAGACATCCACATGCAAAACATGAATCTAGACACATCCCTACACTCCTCACAAAAATTAACTCAAGATGGATCATTGATCTAAATGTAACATGCTAAGCTATAAAACTCCTAGAAGAAAGTGGGAGAAAACCTAGATGACCTTTGGATTGACAGTGAACTTTTGGATAAAATATGGAAGATGAGACTCAGGGAAGAAATAGTTGATAAGCTAGACTTCATTAAAATTAAAAACTTCTGTTCTTCAAAAGATACCATTAGGAGAATAGAAGGACAAGTCATTGACTGGGAGAAAATAATTACAAAAGACCATCAAATAACTATTATCCAAAATATACAGAGAACACAAAACTCAAAAATAAGAAAATAACTCAATTTTAAGATGGGCCAAAGACCTTAACAGATATCTCACCCAAGAAGGTGTGTAGGTAGCAAAAAATTATAGGAAAAGATACTGCATATCATATGTCATCAAGTAAATACAAATAAAAACAACGAGATACCACTGCATACTTAGGAAAATAGCTAAAACACTAGTGAAAATACGAAGAAACAGGAACTCTCATACATTGTGCATAGGAGTGCAAAATGCCACTTTGGAAGACAGTTTGGTGGTTTCCTACAAAACTAAACATAGTCTTACCACATGATCCAGCAGTCACAGTCCTTAGTATCTATCCAAAGGAGCTGAAAATTTTTGTCTGCATGGAAACCTGCAGAAGAATGTGTGTGTGTGTGTGTGTGTGTGTGTGTGTGTTAGTCACTCAGTCGTGTCCGACTCTCTGTGACCCCATGGACTGTAGCCCGCCAGGCTCCTCTGTCCATGGAATTCTCCAGGCAAGAATACTGGAGTGGGTTGCCATTTCGCAGAAGAATATTTAAAGAATCTTTATTCACAATTGCCAAATCTTGGAAGCAAGTAAGATGTCCTTCAGTATGTGAATGTAGTAAAAAAAAATAACAAACTGTGGTACATCCATACAATACAATATTATTCAGCACTAAAAAGAAATGAGTTATTAAGCCATGAAAAGACATGGAGGAAACTTAAGTGCATGTTATTAAGTGAAAAAAGCCAATCTATAAAGGCTACAGGCTTTTAATTCCAACTGTATGACATTCTGGAAAAGACAAAATTTTCGCGACAATAGAAAGATCAGTGGTTGCCAGGGATGGAGTGGGGATGTTTTTATATTTTATAGTTGGGAGGAATAGTGGGGAGAGATAAATAGGCAGAGCACAGAGGAATTTTCGGGCAGTGAAAATACTCTGTATAATATTCTAATGATGCGTATGTCACTATACATTTGTCTAAAACCAAAGGAAGACAATATCAACAGTGAAACCTAATGTAAACAATGGACTTTGGATGATACAATAAATGTACCATATCATTCTGGTGAGTGATACTGTACATTTTTATAATGGGGGAGGTTATGCATGTGTGAGAGGAGGAAGTATATGGGAAATTTTTGTACCTTTTTCTCAATCTGGCTATAAAACTAAACTGCTCTAAATGAAGCTTAAAAAAGAAAAAAAAAAAAAACTAAGGGGACTTCCCTGGGGAATCTAGTGGTTAAGACTCTATCCTCCCAGTGCAGGGGCCTGGGTTTGATCCCTGGTCAAGGAACTAGATCCTGCATGTCTCAACTAAGACCCAGTGCAGTCAAATAGGGAAGATCCCTGGAGAAGGAAATGGCAACCCACTCCAGTACTCTTGCCTGGAGAATCCCACGGACGGAGGAGCCTGGTGGGCTACAGTCCACGGGGTTGCAGAGAGTCGGACACGACTGAGCGAGTTCACTCACTCACTCTCTCTCTAAGCAGGATGGGAGGGAGAGGAGGAAGCTGAGATGGAATCCTGCTGGTGTATGCATGCTAAGTTGCTCAATCATGTCTGGCTCTTTGCAACCCCACAGACTGTAGCCCCTAAGCTCCTCTGTCCATGAGATTCTCCAAGCAAAAATACTGGAGTGAGTTGTCATGCCCTCCTCCAGGGGATCTTCCCCACCCAGGGATCAAACCCACTCCTCTTATGTCTCCTGCATTGGCGGGCAGGTTCTTTACCACTAGTGCCACCTGGGATCCCCAGAATCCTGCTCATAGAAATTCAAATTAGCAACTAATCCCTGGACTATACCAGGGGCACTGTTCTAGGCACTAGAGGGTTTCAAAGGATTGTCTTCAACAGGTTAAAACCTTGGTATAGAGACAAGGCAAAAACACAGTTAAGTAAAACAAAAGCTGCAATTTCCAAAACTGTGAGATAAGTAAATGGAATTAAAGTCATTCTCAAAGGGATTAGAACACGGCCTCTCTTCAAGCCCAATAAGTTTTCAAGCGTAATAATGTTATACCAAAATATGAATGGCATTTTCCCCATCTCCTGCCCAATTCCTAAGGAAGTGGTGAGTGTAGTGAAAGTGTTAGTCACCCAGTTGTGTCTGACTCTTTGTGACCCCATGGACTCTAGCCCTGTAGACTCCCCTGTCCATGGAATTCTCCAGGCAAGAATACTGGAGTGGGTAGCCATTCTCTTCTCCAGGGGATCTTCCTGACCCAGGGATTGAACCCAGGCCTCCCACACTACAGGCAGATTCTTTACCATCTGTACCATCAGGTGAGTGTTCAGTCACTCAGTCATATCCACTTTTTTGAGACCCAATGGACTGCAGCATGCCAGGTTTCCCGGTCGTTTGCCATCTCCCTGAGTTTGCTCAAACTCATGTCTATTGAGTTGGTGATACCATCCAAACATCTCATCCTCTGTTGTCCCCTTCTCCTCTTGCTTTCAATCCTTCTCAGCATCAGGGTCTTTTCCAATGAGTCGGCTCTTCGCATCAGATGGGCAAAGTGTTGGAGCTTTAGCTTCAGCATCAATCCTTCCAATTCAGGGTTGAGGTGAGTGTAGAGGGATGGTCCAAACCATGCACTGTGGAGTGAGGCTGTCTTGGATGAAATCCTGTCACACTCTTCTGCTGTCTGGATGATCTTGTGTGTTATCCAACTTCTCTGTGCCTTGATACCCAGCTGTTAAATCAGTAATAATATACCTATTCTTACAGTTGTTGTGAGGATTAAATGAAAGGCACTCTGAACAATGCCTGACACATAGTAAGTCCTTACTAAATTTTAGTGATTATAATTCTCCACTTCTTTCTTGAGAATTCAGGGCCAAAGGAGTATTTAAAGGCTTTTGGTGATCCTTCCATGCCACCCCCACTGGCTGTCATTTTACTGTCTAGTCCAGCTTCTGTTTTGAAATTTAGTCAGTGCTGTAGACCAAAGAAAAGGAAAAATATCTCCCATATAGGTAAAGCCTCTTCCAAGAAATCAACCGAAGACATAAACAGATTTGATCTTTGGAGATGACAGTCTGTGATTTTAAGGGAGAGAAGTGAGGTGAAGAGACTGCTCAGTTTTGGGGTAATATAGGAAAACTAACAGCAGTCATTGAAAACACCAGGCTGTGGGAATGTGTCTTGAAGGGAAATTAGGTCTGGCTGTAGACCATGAGAAGAAGGTTAAATTTTTTCTTCCCTCATGGACTTTGGCTGACAGAACAGCTGCCATGTTGAACATAGCTGACCTCTGTGCCAGACAGAAGAGTGCGCTGAGGACTCTCAAAACAGCAATTAAATGCTCTGATTTATTTCATTTTTTTTCAGTTTCTCTGTCAGAAACATTTACATGGCCTGAGCCAACCAAAAAGGGTGGAAAACATGCAACATGACTACATGTCAGATTGTGGAGAACTGGAAATATCTGTTAAATAGTTGCTCTAGTAAATGCTGATGAAAATATAAATATTTGTAGACTGGGATAGATTAGAGAAAAACAAACAAAAGCAACTTCTACATTTTCCAGTAACCAGTACTCTTTGCTAAGTCTTTGTGATATTGTTTTAATGTGGGATCCATTGACAGTGGAAAATTACTTTGCTTGGTTGAGCCTAATTCATGCAGCTGACAAGGAATGAGTTTGAAGTAGGTCTGATGTGACCCAGTTTTGATTCATAATTTGCTGTTTACCACATTTATCGTTAGGGCAAAGGACTTCCTTGTCCATGAGGCATGATTTTTCCACCCCTCAAGAAGCCCATAAAGGTTTGCTAGCCATTGCAACCATTCACCTTGGCTTTTCTGTGACAATCTCAATTTAAAATCTTCAACACATTTTCCTCTTAGATTTGTCAGATCATAGGTCCTAAATTTTGGTCAGAAATTAGGTCTCTCTTCCAGAGGTCGAGAGGATAGCCTGTTGTTTAGAGTCTGGCAGACAGAGAAGAGCTCACAGCCTCCATGAGTAGTTCCTCCATAAATAGAATGAATGAACTTCCAATGCCACTCTCCAACTCTACACACTCTGGCACTACACACAAATTTAAAACATCGAGAAATCCCACTTTTGGTAACTTGTGTCATTTATAGCTGTTCTGAGGGTGTTGTACAGACACTCTTCTTACCCTAAGACCCAATACTTAGTCTATCGGTCTCCTCCACTCAGTGGGGCTCCATCTTCTATACATTCAGTTCAGTTCAATTCAGTCGCTCAGTCGTGACCGACTCTTTGCAACCCCATGAATCACAGCACGCCAGGCCTCCCTGTCCATCACCAAGTCCCGGAGTTCACTCAAACTCATGTCCATCGAGTCGGTGATGCCATCCAGCCATCTCATTCTCTGTCGTCCCCTTCTCGTCCTGCCCCCAATCCTTCCC
This sequence comes from Moschus berezovskii, assembly GCF_049115385.1. Lineage (NCBI taxonomy): Eukaryota > Metazoa > Chordata > Mammalia > Artiodactyla > Moschidae > Moschus > Moschus berezovskii. The sequence continues at coordinate 141,298,668 of NC_142460.1, forward strand.
AGCATCAGAGTCTTTTCCAGTGAGTCAACTCGTCGCATGAGATGGCCAAAGTATTGCAGTTTCAGCTTTAGCATCAGTCCTTCCAATGAACACCCAGGACTGATCTCCTTTAGAATGGACTGGTTGGATCTCCTTACAGTCCAAGGGACTCTCAAGAGTCTCCTCCAGCACCACAGTTCAAAAGCATCAATTCTTCGGCGATCAGCTTTCTTCACAGTCCAACTCTCACATCCATACATGACCACAGGAAAAACCATAGCCTTGCCTAGACGGACCTTTGTTGGCAAAGTAATGTCTCTGCTTTTTAATATACTATCTAGGTTGGTCATAACTTTCCTTTCAAGGAGTAAAGGTCTTTTAATTTCATGGCTGCAATCAGCATCCACAGTGATTTTGGAGCCCAAAAAAATAAAGTCTGACACTGTTTCCATGGTTTCCCCATCTATTTCCCATGAAGTGATGGGACCAGATGCCATGATCTTGGTTTTCTGAATGTTGAGCTTCAAGCCAACCTTTTCACTCTCCTCTTTCACTTTCATCAAGAGGCTTTTGAGTTCCTCTTCACTTTCTGCCATAAGGGTGGTGTCATCTGCATATCTGAGGTTATTGATATGTCTCCCAGCAATCTTGATTCCAGCTTGTGCTTCTTCCAGCCCAGCGTTCCTCATGATGTACTCTGCATATAAGTTAAATAAGCAGGGTGACAATATACAACCTTGACGTACTCCTTTCTCTATTTGGAACCAGTCTGTTGTTCCATGTCCAGTTCTAACTGTTGCTTCCTGACCTGCATACAAGTTTCTCAAGAGGCAGGTCAGGTGGTCTGGTATTCCCATCTCTTTCAGAAGATCCACTCTTTATCTGCAGGGCAAGTGTAATTTTCACAGTATCATCCTGGAGTTATTTGTGTAACAATCTTTCTAATCTAGGAATGCCTTTGAGCTAGGGACTGCTGCTGCTGCTGCTAAGTTGCTTCAGTCGTGTCTGACTCTGTGCGACCCCATAGACGGCAGCCCACCAGGCCCCCCCTTCCCTGGGATTCTCCAGGCAAGAACACTGGACTGGGTTGCCATTTCCTTCTCCAATGCATAAAAGTGAAAAGTGAAAGTGAAGTCACTCAGTTGTGTCCGGCTCTTCGCGACCCCATGGACTGTAGCCTACCAGGCTTCTCCGTCCATGGGAGTTTCCAGGCAAGAGTACTGGAGTGGGGTGCCATTGGGACTGGATAGACAAAAAAATGAGAAAAACCCAGAGACCAAGATCTCTTTAAAAAGGTTTGAAAGTATGATTAAAATATTTAAATATCTACATTGCAAACAACAGGAGCTCAATAAATGCTCAAATTAGTGAATTTGTGTTTTACATATTCTTTCCTAAAGATTTCCTATTATCTTTCTACATGTCAAAGTGATTGTGAAAAGTGAAAAGAACACAGGCTGATAAAATGAATGTCAGGAAACAAAGCTATCACTTATTAGGAAGGTTCTGCCCATGTAACCTGCTAGCTCATAGTTTTTTAGGAAGAGTGATGATTTGCCCGAATCCAGTCATCTCTAATCTACTCCCCCTTGTGGTCGGTGTGAGACCTACAGGCTGGTTTGGGTTTCCTTCTCTTTGTGGCTTTCACTCTTTTAGCACCATATTCTAACCCAGAGAAACAATCATTCACTGACAAAAATGAAACTCAGATTCCAAATATTTTAACAGTAGACGTAGTCTAATGTGAATGTAGAAAGACCCAGGTAGCCAGTCCTTTCTCTTTAAGAGCGAGTTCACAGTCTACCCCATTCAGAAAGTGTTATCTGATTTCTTGCTCTCTGGGTCTTGGGGTTCACTTTGTGGCTTCCTACTTCAAGACGTCTATCACGCAGCACTTCCTCGGTGGTCCAGTGTTAAGAATCCACCTTGCAGTGCAGGGAACATGGGTTCAGTTGCTGGTCCAGGAACTAAGACCCAGTGAAGACTAGGTATGCTGCAACCAAGACCAGATGCAGCTAAATGTGTGTGTATATATATATACATACACATATATACTTTTTACAGATGCCTATCAGTTTGTATGTCTGCTTCCTAGATAGTCATCCCTACTGGACTATGAACCACTTGGGTAGGGCAGGGAAAGTAGGAGCAGGAACTGTCTCTTTATCCCAAAACATGTCTAGCACCAGGTATAGAACAGATGTTCAGTAAATGTTTGTTGATATAAACCAGTGGTTTTTGCCATTAAAACTTTGGGCCAACAGCATAATGCCTTGGGGTCTCAATTCTCTCATTTATAGATTTAGGATGTTATAAACTATATAAACTTTGTAAATTAAGTCCCCAAAGAGGCTATGAATTGGGCATTATTTTTTATCATCAGAATATTCTGCAAGGACTGCTCACTTTTTGATTATCAGATCTTTTTCTGTGGGGCTTTTAAATACCTTTTCAGTGTTGTAAGATTGCATGCTGCTTGTCGTGGTCTGGTAATATCAGAGGTGGGAGTGGAAAATAGCCCTTTTATGACTAGCAATGGAGAAGGAAAATGGTAATCCACTCCAGTATTCTTGCCTGGAGAATTCCATGCACAGAGCAGCCTGGAGGGCTATAGTCCATTGGGTTGCAAAGAGTCGGACACAACTTAGTGACTAAACCACCACCACCACATGACTAGCAAAGATGGAATTAAAGAGATTTGTTTATGGTATAAGTAATTGTATGAATAGTTCTTTTTCAAAGAAAAACACCTATTTCATGAAGAGGTCAAAGAAGTTCATATTTACATATTTTTCAAACTGAAGACATACCAGCTCATTCTTGAAGTATTTTTTCCCCTTGGCTTGGAGCTTCCTTTAGTCAAATTTCTCAGCATATCAAGTTTTAGCAATTTGACTCGAAGGACCACAAAGCATTATTTAGTAAATATTCAGTTTGTTTTCAAGACATTGAGGATGATGAAAATATAAGAAAAGATTACTAAGCTTCCCCCAACAAGTTTTACATTTCTACTGTGGTTCAGTGAATGAACATTGAGAAAAAGGTATATAACAGTGAATCGAAGAGCTCCAACAGTTAATACAGATTCTGCCATAAAACAAAATTGTATCCAAACTGTCCGAGATCTAGAAGACATTAGAAAGGGTTAATACTGAGTTTTTCAGTGAGACCTAATAAGAACTCAATGTCTCATTCTGCTCTGTTGTGGTTTTGTGAGAATCTGGGTCTGTCTGAGGCAGAGAGCTGTGCTCAGAGGGTTACTGAAAGCGGAAACTTTGTTCTCCCTGAGGTAGGGAGCATTCAGAAGTGGGAATGTTTGAAGGAGACCGTTCTTGCAAAACCAAGGTAAAAATTTTTCAACTTAAAGTAAATTTGGAAGTCTATGGATATTTTTAATGAACCAATTTAGGATGGAGGAACTAATCATCAGAAAATAGAATATGGAGTAAAGAAATGAAAAATAAACTCTTTAGATAAGAGAATATTTACTGCTAACCTTTTTTTCTTTTTTTTTAATTTCTTTTTTTTTGTGTGTTACATTTATGTTTATTAAAAACTGCTACAAACAAAGCCTGTACAAAACACTTGAACATCCAGCACTGTGAAAGTAAGGTCCAGCAACATTATCGCTTAGGACTTCACATTCCTCTGCCTTGGCCTCATAGTCTTTCTCTGTCACGTATCCGTCTTCCTGCCCCACTACTATGAAATAGTAGTCTTGAGAGACATTATTGCCTAGGACCCCCTCTTCCTCTGCCTCTGCCTCCGCCACGTCCTCTTCCCCGGCCTCCGCCTCTTCCTGCAACGGCTTCCCTTTTCTTAGACTTCACCTTTGGTTCTACATCCACAAGTAGTGTATCCAGAGGTATGCTGTCTGGCAGAATAAAAAACCAAATGTTATTTCCTCGAATACTCAGTGTTTCCAGCTGTACAGGTTCTCTGGTCTTCAGGATCATTTTCACTGCTTTAAGATGTGTGTTCATACTGACATCTACACCTGTGATTGTTCCATGGACCTGTGTTCCATTCTTTAATTCAATGATTACAGTTTCGTGACTCGGTTTCATCAAAAATCTCACGAGCTTCATCCTAGCAGCGCCGTCACCCTTTCCGCCCGATAGTACACGAAATCCGACCACGGAGAGCCGAGGTTGGGCGTATGAATGGCGGGAAACACTTCTTCTTTCTTTTTTTAAAAGAAAACCTCACTAGGAGATTGTAAAGATGGGCTGTTAGATTATAAAGAACTGCAGCTTGAAATGTAAAGTGGCCCCATAATGAGGTCTTTCTGCCTTTTTACCTTTATTGCAATCTTTCCAGGAATGTAGGTGCATGTAAATCTGTGTGGATAAGATTGCAATGGCTCCTTGCAGGCTAGCTGGGAGAAGGTAGCCCTACTAAAATCAGAAGAGCCTTGGTTTCTGAGGTTTTTGCTTTTCCTAGATAAAAAATCCACCAGAAAACCTTACCAAATATCTAAGGATGATTACCAGGAATGATCTCAAATCTTCCATTTATTATCCTTGAGAATAAATAAAGTTCATGTCATTTTGGAGTTCTAACAAATAATAAAAAGTTATTAACTTTGTGACCACAGAGAACTGTTTTCTTTAATGAGTATGCATGTACTTCCATTTTTCTCCCTTTGGTCTTTTCCTAGGAAAATAATTGTATATTCATATATCAGAGCTATTGGTCTTTTTTTTTTTTTTTTTAAAGGCTTTGTGGTTTGACAGAACCAGGCTTCCTTGGTGGCTCAAGCAGTAAAGAATCTGCCTGCAGTGCAGGAGGCCCAGGTTCAATCCCTGGGATGGGAAGATCCCTTGGAGAAGGGAATGGCTACCCACTCCAGTATTCTTGCCTGGAGAATCCCATGGACAGAGGAGCCTGGTGGGCTACAGTCCAAGTGGTTGCCAAGAGTAGGACACTAATGAGTGACAACACTCTCACTTTCAGGAACAGAAGAGATACTCAATAAATTGACTGACAGATGGTTAACAGACATCCATTTTAGGGATATAATGAAAATTCCACTTGGGAATTTATATAACAAGTTTATATAATTTATTTTAATCACAGTCATTATTTTACCTAACGTTTTCATTTTTCTCCTTTCATCTGGATTTCCTGACCTCAGAAAGATGAAGGACTTAGAATGAAGTCATTGAGAAAAGTCATCTCTAAAATCTGTGAAATAATGTCATGTGTGAGATTTGCTTCAGAATAACCTGTGAAGGGGCAGGTATGGGAAGGGTAAAGATAAACAAGACTGGCCAGGATTAGTCAATTGATAAAACTGAGTGATGGGGACATGGGCGTGCTTTATACTATTCTCTCTACTTTTCTATATATCAGAAATTTTTCACTATATAAACTTAAAATTTTTTTTTAAAGATTGGTAGGGTAGAGACAGAGACCTGTGTTATTAGTTTCTGGGTCTTTCCAAAGTGTTTTGTTTGGCTTTTTGTCTCTTTGCTTCTGTGTACCTTACTTCAAAGACAAGCGGGGGTGGAGAAAGCATCTCTAGGATCAGCAGTGAGATAGTCCTATTTATCTCCCTAGCCCCAGGCCTCCTCTTAAGGAGTTTCTAGGCAGAAATGAAGGCTTCTGGAAATTTCTCAATACGTATGTTTCAGCTCCCTCCCTTAGTTCCCTTTACCTTGTTTTCTAGGTTGGAGGAAAATGACCTTTAGTTTCAGCAATCCGTGGGAATGCGGTGGGGGAGGTGGTTTTCTATCTGAATGAGATCATGGCAGCGTTCCTGCCTGAGGAGGGTGCTGCAAGGATCTTTTTTGCTTCCAGCGACGCTCTGTGTGCTAAGTCACTTTGGTCGTGTCCAACTCTGTGTGACCCTATGGACTGTAACCTGCCAGGCTCCTCTGACCATGGGATTCTCTAGGCAAGAATACCAGAGTGGGTTGTCATTTCCTTCTCCAGAGGATCTTCCCCACCTCGGGATCAAACTCAGGTCTCTTGTGTCTACCTGCACGGGCAGGCAGGCTCTTTGCCACTAGTGCCACCTGGGAATCCCAGGGATACCGGTCAACTCAAATCAGCTGTTGCTGACTAAGCCAGATTTTCATTATTTTGGTAATCATGTTGGCAACTTTTCCTTCCTTTGAGCCTTTGAAAAAAGCAAACACATTAAGCTGATTTTACAGTGAATGGAAGAAAGATATGATTTTTAACCAAACTAGTGTACCTTGACCAAATTGTATTGTGTCCTGTGGGCGTGGACTGCCACTGTCCAGACTATCTGATCTGTCTTTTCTGATCTTGCACATTTTAACTGGTCATTGTGTTAGTTGCTCAATCACGTCTGATTCTTTGCAACCCCATGGACAGGGGCCCACCAGGCTCCTCTGTCCATGGAATTCTCTAGGCAAGAATACTGGAGTGGGTGGCCATTCCCTTCTCCAGGGGATCCTCCTGACCCAGGGACTGAACTCAGGTCTCCTGCTTTACAGGCAGATTCTTTACCATCTGAGCCACTAGGGAATCCCTTTACTGGTCACATGTCTCCACAAAATAGAGAAGATATTCAAAGGTTGTCTTTGCTCCAAATTTTCTCACACTCCTCCACTGTGTTCATTTTGCTTACTTAATAACTGAGCCAGTGTTAGCTTTCCTCTTTTTCTCCCATTGACAAATGCTCAAATTTACACATAATACAATGGAATTCAATATGTTTCTAAGAAGTCTACTCTAAGCATTGTAACATGTTTGTAACACTACAATAAGGTGAAACTTGCTTTTGTCAACTTGATGATTAAATGTTGGTTAACAGAATCAAAGTGTTTTTGAGCTAGAGAGAGTTTTTGTTTAGTCTCTGAAGATTATTCTAGCTAACTTTCTTATTTTATACAGTGGAGGTTACTGAGGCCCCCCAAAACAAAATATCTTTTCCACCATCACAGGTCCCTTAACAGAAAACTTGAGTTGTTTTTGGTATCTCTGAAGAGCTATTTCACAAGGCTTGACAAGAAGATAAACTGAGCCTGTCCATAGTTCAAAAGTTAATGGTAACCTCTAGGAGCTACAGCTGAGTAGAAAAACAAGTTGCTATCCTCAGCTTTAGTTCATGCAGGACACGTACCAAGGACTCTAAACCTTTAGAATTCTGTGGGAGACAATGTCATGTTTCTATTACCGAAGAAAATAGAGAAAAGAGTCTCAAAAGGATCCAGTTCCAGAATTCCGCTAACGTGCATTTGGGAAATCAAAATATCCTTCTCATATTCAAAGAAAATAATTACTGTTAAAGTACATTTTGAAGACGTCTGCTTTTAATAATACTTTCTTTAGAGAATAGATACTCCAAAAAATTGGGAAAATAGATTCAGCCTCAAGTCAAATATTCTCTATGCACCATACTGATAAGATGGAAATGGGGGCAGAGGGAGGAAGCTCTTTTGAAAAGGACCAGTAAATGGAGAATATATTACCAACCGAAATGCATTCAACATTGAGTTCTGTTGAAAGAATACAACATTTATAAGAATCAACTTTCTTCTTCTTATGAACCGTATATTGCTTATAGCTGTGTAAAGGTACTTGAAAGAAAACAGAAAAAGGCAATTTCAAACTGTTTGCAGTCACTTATCTTTTTTAAAATTTTGACTAATTCCAACCACTGCCACCAAATGTAGAATCTTGTCTGGTCTAGAGGCAACAGGGGCTAATTTAAACAGCAGGAGTGGCCTTAACCACTCTTTCTCTTGTGGTTTTGAGTGGAGGGAAAAGGAGGGAAAAAAAAGTCAGGAGTGTAGATGAAAGGGCTTCTTTCTAACAACCTTTTAAAAGTAAGATTCTTAGAAATATTTAACCCTTGTTAACTTTGCCTCCTGTATTTGCCAAATGCCTGAGAAAAAGAAATGAGAGAGACTGTAACAGTGCGTTATTAAGATGGAAAGAACAATGGCAACAAAGGTACATCCAGGGGAGAAGGGTGCCTGGGTTTAGACACCAGAGAAGGAAGCAGGTTGTAAACATTGGGACCCTTGGCTCTCGGAAGCACTTGACCTGTTCATCTGCAGACAATGTAAAATAAATAACACCCTACACTTCTTATTTTCATTCCAGTTGACTCAAGTACATGGACTTTGAGAACTGGGTCATCTGTTCCTCCTACTACTGAGAAAAAAAAAATTGAACTGAGTAATTTTACCATGTATATACCTGATTATGTATCAAAAGAATCTTTTGAGAAAATTGGATAGTGAGTGGACCTTTTAAACCAGAGACATTATTTTAAGGGTCCTGGAGCAGCCTATATACCAGTGCTTTTCCAAACTGTTTTCACTCATATGATCCATTGTAAGAAATATATTTTACATCACAACACATGTATAGGCACACATACAAATAAATCTGAAATACTAAAAGTTTTGTGAAAAAAATACTTTTCATTGCTAGGTACGATACATTCTGATATTTGTCATTTAACTCTAATCTTTTTTTCCCTAAAGTTCTGGTTTGTAACCCACTAAATTGATTTTACCAGCAACTAAAGAATTGAGACTCAGTGTGTGAAACCCACGGAGAAGGCAATGGCAAGCCACTCCAGTACTCATGCCTAGAAAATCCCATGGATGGAGGAGCCTGGTGGGCTGCAGTCCATGGGGTCGCTAAGGGTCGGACACGACTGAGCGACTTCACTTTCACACATTGGAGAAGGAAATGGCAACCCACTCCAGTGTTCTTGCCTGGAGAATCCCAGGGACGGGGGAGCCTGGTGGGCTTCCGTCTATGGGGTCACACAGAGTCGGACACGACTGAAATGACTTAGCAGCAGCAGCAGCAGCAGTGTGAAACCCAGACATGAACAAACCAGGCTGCTGGATGGACTCAAGAGTAATATGAGATTCAAGCATATTTGATTTGAAACAGACAAGTTTTGTAGAATTCAGAAGTTACTAACTTTGTTACTTGTTTGCCGTAACGCAAAACTTCAAACTTTTTGAAATCAAGCAATTTTGGGTACTCAATATGTAGCTTCCACTGGTAAAAAATTATTTGGCAATATAGTTCTTTTAAATATACATGGTACAATGAAAAGGATGATTTCTGAATTCTAGAAGGTCCAAGTATGAAATTGGCGCCTGCAATAGTAAAGCAAATAGTCTAAGCAGAAAACTGCAAGGAAGAAATGAACAACAGTCTGGAAGTAGCAGAGAGTTCTGAAAAATTTCAAAACACTCACTATGACATTGCATTTTTACTACTGAATTTACTTTTCCAAGGGGTGATGAACAATTCCAAGAATTTCACAATTAAGGGATCTTAAACTTCCTCATGCCCCTGTTTGATAAATGCAAGTTTTCTCTCTGTGTTATTTCTTCATTTGTTAAAGATAAATTTATTGAACATTTACAATGTGTCTAGAAATCTACAAGTGAGCCAAAGGGAAAAAAAAAAACCTGTCCTCAGCATGACAACAATTCATTAGAAGGATTAAAAGATTAGCACAAGTACCCAACACAAAATAGACAATCTTCCCCAATAAGAAGTGATATCCCTCTTCTGACTGTTGACTCCCCTTTCAACCCCTTATTTCTCCTCCTCAATTCATCCAATGGCAGGCTTTTTCTATATTGGACAACTCTGGCTGTTAGGAAGTTCTTTATATTAAATTGTTTACTCAGTGACATCCATCACCAATCCTATTTCTGTCCTTACACAGTTTAATAAGAAACAAATTTAGAATCAACTCAACTTTGCTGAATTGACATCAAGAAAGAATGCACACTCCTAAAACACAATGAAAATCTGAGCAGGTCCTATTCTCTGACATCTCAGTCTGAGAGACGTTACCTCCTGGACTGAATTTCTGAAATAGAACTGTAGACTATTTTAGCTGACAGAGACCCTGCAAAGATTAAGCCAACTCCTATAATTCTTCAAACAAGAAGATGAGTTTGCAACCTAATCCACTGAAATATTTTCTAGGAAACAAAATTCTGATTTCATTAAGACATCGGCAGGAAAATGAGATTCACTTTTAGGAAGTTAATTGTCAGCCTTGTTGCAATTGACTTTTCTTCCTGATGCTGACATTTGATATGGTTCAGCCCCTGAAATAACCTTAAACCTAAAGCTTTTTTGCTTTATGATGAAGAAAATGTGTTGGTAATATCCCTAACTGGGCTGAAATTAGGAAGAACTAGTAAAAACAACATATAAATTATAGTGGAAGCTTTTTTAAAGCTATGGATTATTATTGTTATAAAAAAATATGTTTAGCAAGTACATTTACAAACCTGCTTGTATGAAGTCTCACAAAAAACTTTGAGGAAGATATTTTCAACCCCTTATTTCATAAATGGAATTTAAGGAAGAACACTTTTATACTCACAGCAAACCAGAACTAAAAATGAAAAGTGAAAGTGAAAGTTGCTCATTTGTGTCTGACTCTTTTGCAACCCCATGGACTATACAGTCCATGGAATTCTGTAGGCCAGAATACTGGAGTGAGTAGTCTTTCCCTTCTCCAGCGGATCTTACCAACCCAGGGATTGCACTCAGGTCTCCCACATTGCAGGCGGATTCTTTACCAGCTGGGCCACAAGGGGAGCCCAGGAACACTGGAGTGGGTAGCCTATCCCTTTTCCAGCAGATCTTCCTGACCCAGGAATGGAACCAGGGTCTCCTGCATTGCAGGTAGATTGAACTGAAAATAGGTGAAATGATTCTCTAACTCCTTGGTCGTTCAGCACCTTAAGCTTGAAAGGGTTAAGCAATGTGGTAGACTCAGGACTAGAATTTAGGAATCAGACTCAGGAGATCTTATTGCCCAAGGTTCTGCAGGTGTTTGTCAGAATTCTGTGGGAGTATTTTGTAAGTCTCTTTATATTCTTCTAACATTTATAAGTAGAGTCACGCTATATGTAGTGTTATGCAACTTTATTTTCTCACTTGTCTAGAACTTGAGCATCTTTCCATGTTGATACCCATGTTTCAATCTCATTGTTATTTTTGAAAGATGAAATAACTGGTATTCAGTACATATGGTCCAACACAACCATACCTATTATTTGTGGCCAGCATGGGTCCTCACTTGTCCTTGCCCCTGCCATACTGATTCTTAGTATTTTGAAGACATTCCTAGTCCTTTTTCTGAATTCCAAAAATAGGGCAACTGAACCTTTTAATTCTTAAATGTAACTAATCATATTTCTCAAAAAAATCTAGAACTCAACAAAGGCTAGCACTACGTGATAAATATGCAAATCTTCACAAAAGAAGGTAGACAATTTAGTGTTCTGAGAGCAAAGCTGAGGTCTTCCTGTAATTGCCTCGGCCAAATTTGGACTCTGATTTTTGGCAACAAAAAATAACTTTCATCCTTTGATTTTCAACAAGAATTCTGATGATCGGAGCACCTTCTGTGAATGTTCTAATCATTTTCACTTTTGAATTAATTTAAAGAAACTGTAAGCTCTAATGATATTCTACAGTAGTTAACAAAATCCAGCTGATTTTTGAACAAGGTGAGAGTTTGGGCAGTAGTTGAAAATCCAGTATAAATTCACAGTTGGGACTCCATATCCACGGTTCCAAATCCCTGGATTCAAACAACCACAGATGGTGTAGTACTGTAAGCTGTAGAATCTACTTTTGAAAAAAATCTAGTATTAGTGGACACATGCAGCTCAAACCCGGGCTTTCCAGATGGTGCAGTGGTAAAGAATCTGCCTGTCAATGCAGGAGACCCAGGTGACGTGAGTTTGATCCCTGGGTTGGAACGATACCCTGGAGGAGGAAATGGCAACCCCCTCCAGTATTTTTGACTGGAGAACTCCATAGACAGAGGAGCCTGGTGGGCTCCATCCATGGGGTCACAAAGAGTCAGACACGACTGAGGACACCTCGCTGCTTGAGCAGTTCAAACCTGTGTTGTCTGAAGGATTCACTGTAGAATTTTTCCCTCCCACCATCTTTGGTCATAGGAGCAAACAATTGAACAGAACACTATTTTGGTGCCACCATCAAAATGGCTGAAAAGGACAATGATTTGATTGATGGCAAAAATTGATGTTTGTCATTTGATGGTAGAATTGGACAAGAAAATATTTTGTAATTTTTTCTTAATTATCTCCCCAGCTGTAGTTTTGACAGAACACACAATGTAAAGTGGATTTCTTTTAAACTTCTAACTTCAAGACAGAAAACTTTCAATATCTTTGTGAATTCCTGATTCAGTTTCATGTGTTGCCGACACCTGTGCCTTGAAGAAAAATAAGCAACTTCATAGCATTTTAAAGTAAATTTTCATGATCCTGACTCATGTCTATCAAGATGATAGTCACACAGTCCTGTTGATTGTTGAGATTTACAACACATTGGGAAGTTGAATTTTTTTTGCAATAAATAAGAAACCATAATTGACATGAGTTTCTTTTTTTTCTTCCAGTTATAATGAACCACATTCCAAATAATAATAACAATGTAAAAATGAGTACTGAAGGGAAAGTGTCTAGTCAGCTTGGCTGAGTACTGAATGAGGCTGCTGGTGGTTATGGTTGCTTTTTCTCCAAAGACTCAATCTTTCTAGATCTCCAAGAAACTGAATTTTTATTTTTCATCAATACATTTACTTGTAGTATAATACCTGTCATCATTTACTTTGATAATCTCTACTTATTTCTTGCAACTTTCCCAATATATGGGCAGGAAGAAGTAGAATAAGAGACAGAAATACATTTTGAGGGCCTGAAAGCTTTATTTTTGTACTATATTACTGTAAAATCAAGGCAAGCTTTAAAAGAAAGCTTACACTCATCTTAAAACATAAGACATTATGTTCATGTTATGATATAGAACCGTGTATATTATACCACATGGCTGTTAACATCAGAAGTAGCTAACAAAGGTGTCCTACCCCGAATTAATGTAGGATCAAGTCAGAATACTTCATTCTAACTTCAGCACATCAGACTAGTCAATGTGATTTGGTTTAGGTTTTCTTATTTTAGATACTTTTATGAAAACAACAAGTATTGCTTTTGATTCTGCCCCCTACCCCTGAGCCAACCCATGAATCCTATTATAAAATTGTACATGATTTTCAAATGACAGAATAACCCTCTCTGGAGGTTCTGTTATTCTACACTCAGTTTTCTGTACCAACAAGCCTATTGTGACATCAGTATATTTGCTCTTAGATAGTCCTTTCTTTGATGTAAGAAGGTGAATCCTGTTTAAATGAAAGCAAAGACTGCTAAGAGGACTCCTGTGTAAAGATGGTGCCAGTCATTAACACTAGCATAAATTGTTGAATTCAGATAATTAACATATATTGCAGGGTCTCTGAGGACCTGTGTCAGGCTCAGTGATAGCAAGGACATGCTCCTGAAAAGCAGTTGACCTTTGTCATTGGTGTTTCATTGGGCAATGCTGGACAAGCTGGTTTACTTTGGGGCTCAAGATTGTCATCTGTGAATTAGACCGGTAGTTTTCTAAGTCTGGGGACTTTCAGGTTTCCCCTCGGGAATGGAAACTAATCAGAGTAGCTCTTGGTTACCTTATTTACATACTGATTTTTATTTTTATATATTGCTTTTCTTAGATATATATTTCTACTCTATATTATGTACTGCTTTTTTCTTTTCAAGGTTTCTTTTGAAGAAACAGTTTTGCAGCTAAAATATTAAAAATGAATAATTCTGAAAATAATTCTACTAGATTCCTTTTATAACTATTACCTCCAATGACTTTCAATATTCTGTAACTTGATCCTATTTTCTCGATTTGCTAAGCCTCCTGAGAGGGCATTTTTCACAGAGAGGAGAGAAGAGAGGTAGGGGGTGTTCTGGACATTGGCCAGACTAGGGACCATGGTGTTTGGTGTATGCCTAGGTGGTGGGTGTGTAGGATGATTCAGCAATGTCTGACTTTGCCAGTTACTCAGTTTTGCCAAAGGCTAGCCCAGGAGCGCACCAGAGCATGGACCACCTACTTGTGGTCAATCCTTCTGAGTGAGAGAAAAATTCCCCCTGAGAGACTTAGGAATTTCCACAAACAGCTCCATTTCAGAGATGTCATCTCTCTCTAGGAAGGGTATTTTCTGCCCCTTGTAAGAAAGAAGTTTGGAGCTCAGTAAGCAATATGTAGTTAAAAAAATAAACAAAAGAGAAAGGAATTCTCTATTCAACAATTTTATCTGATATCTTTAAATACAAAACATATTGTGCCTATAGCTCTTTTCTCCTGTTCCCACTTGGAATGTTTTCTAAAGTTGTTCCAAAACAACTCTTTTAACAAGGTCAAAAGAAATTTTAGGACTCTCTTTTAAAAGTCCTTTAAAATATCAGGAAGTGCAAAATCACTAAATAACTGACTTGTACTGACTGAAACAGAGCAGGATTGTTGATATTTTATGATGCTCAGATAAAATCTTTTCTTGGATTGGGAGCAAGAGTGGAAAAGAGTAGAAGCTCTCTGGGATCAGTTGTCCCCAGAATGCTTTTCACTTAAGCCCATAAGCTTTGAGGTTGACAGAAGGTAACTTCACCTCCCTCCTTCCCCCCTCCTTAAACTCTGATCAGAATGAAGTCAAATGGGCAAATCTACAATGAGGTGGAGGAGATATAGTTCAGCCTGGGGGGTCCTAGCATCCTGGTGTTGATCCTGACTATGATAGCATATGTGGTTGGAGGTCTCAGACATGACATTCACTTTATAGGGAACAGAGGGAGATCAGCAGAGTAGGAAATTTCCCAGAGATTAGAGGGAAGTAGGCAAACAAAGGTAAAGGCTACCCTGAGGACTGAAGTACAGGTAAAATGAAATTGTCCATAGATGATTCTCAGTGATCTTTGAATTACTAAGCCTTGTGAGTGACTTCTGGCCAAGAACAAATCTGAATTTTAGGTGTGTCAGTCAGTCAGTCAGTCAGTTCAGTCGCTCAGTCGTGTTAGGTGTGTAGCAGGTGTAAATCTTATTTTTAATTTCTTTTGAGATTTCTTCTTGACCCATGTGTTGTTTGCTGCTGCTGCTGCTAAGTCGCTTCAGTTGTGTCCAACTCTTCGCGACCCCATGGACTGCAGCCTACCAGGCTCCTCCGTCCATGGGATTTTCCAGGCAAGAGTACTGGAGTGGGGTGCCATTGCCTTCTCCGATGTGTTGTTTAGAAGTCTGTTATTCAACTTTCATGTATTTTGGGATTTTTCAGTTATCTTTCTGTTATTGATTTCTAGTTTCATTCCATTGTGGTCCAAAAGCAGGTACTTCATTATTTTATTCTTTAAAATTTGTTATGTATTTTATAGCCTGGAATGTAGTCTATCTTGGGGAATGTTTCATATGACCTTGAGAAGAACGTGTATATTGCTGTTACTTGATGAAACAGTCAATCATACCTAGTTAGTTGATAGTGGTACTGAGTTCAAATATATCCTTATTAATTTTCTGTGGGTTTGGTGTGTCCATTTCTTCTAAAGAAGTGTTGAATCTCCAACTATGATAGTGGGTTCATCCATTTCTTCTTTGGTTCTATCAGTTTTTGCCACATAAGATTTGATGCTCTATTAAGTGTATACCTACTAAGGATTGTTACGTCTTTTTGGAGACTTGGCCCCTACCATTATGTAATGCCCTTCTTTATCCCTGATAAGTTTCCTTACTTTGATGTCTGCTCTGTCTGAATTTAATATAGCTGCTCCTGCTTTCTACTGGTTATATATTTTTATATATATTTTTCTTTATCTTTTTAGTTTTAATCTATATATTCCTTTATATTTAAAGTGAAATTGTTGTAGAAGATAGTTGTGTCCTGTTTTTGGATCCACTCTGACAATCTCTGTCTTTTAATTGGTACATTTAGACTACTGACACCTGTATGCAGGTCAGGAAGCAACAGTTAGAACTGGACATGGAACAACAGACTGGTTCCAAATAGGAAAAGGAGTACGTAAAGGTTGTATATTGTCACCCTGCTCATTTAACTTATATGCAGAGTACATCATGAAGAACGCTGGGCTGGAAGAAGCACAAGCTGGATTATTGATATAGTGAGATTGATATCTACTATATTACTTACTATGTTTTCTATTCATTGCCCTTGTTCTTTACTCCTGCTTTTGTCTTCCACTTTTTTCCTGCCTTTTGTAGTTTTATTGAGCATTTTATGCAATTTCATTTTCTATTATTTCTTAGCATTGCAGTTATGATTTTTCTTTTCCCTTTTCTTGATGATTGCCCAAGAGTTGCAATATACATAATATAGTAATCCAAGTCTACTTTCAGATGACACTCTACCACTCCATGGGTAGTGTGAGTACTTTATAAGAACAAAATAATGCTAATTCTTTCCTCCTACCCCTGTATCAGTGCTGTTATTCGTTTCATTTATGGTGTGTATGTGTGCTAAGTCGCTTCAGTTATGTTTGACTCTGTGCACCCCTCTGGACTGTAGCCCGCCAGGCTGCTCTGTCCGTGGAATTCACCAGGCAAGAATACTGGAGTGGGTAGCCATTCCCTTCTCCAGGTTATCTTCCATACCCAGGGATTGAACCTGGGTCTCCTGTATTACAGGTGGATTCTTTACCATCTAAGCCACCTGGAAAGTCCTTCATTTATATATAAGCATATAAATGCATGAGATATGTACATGTTTGAGCAAACATTTATCTGTTTAGATCAATTAAAATTAAGAAAAATAAATGTTTTATTTTACCTTCACTTATTCCTTCTTTGGAATAAGATGTTCTTCCTTTCTTTCTGTACATCTGAGTTTCTGCCTTATATTATTTTTCTCCTCTCTAAATAATTTTTTCAACATTTCTTGTAAGACAGGTCTACTGGCAACAAATCTTCTCAATTTTTCTTTGAAAAAGTCCTTCTTTCTCCTTCAATTTTGAAGGATAGTTTCATAGGGTGCAGAATTCAAGATTGTTATCTCGAATTAAATCTCCTGGTCTTCTCAGGTGGCACGAATACTAAGTAAAGAAACTGCCTTCCAATACAGGAGACTTAAGAGACTAGGGTTTGATCCCTGGGTTGGGAAGATCCCCTGGAGGATGGCACGGCCACCCACTCCAGTGTTCTTGCCTGGAGAATCCCTTGGACAGAAGAGCTTGGTGGGCTATAGTCCATAGGGTTACGAAGAGTCGGAT
Source organism: Moschus berezovskii (assembly GCF_049115385.1). NCBI lineage: Eukaryota > Metazoa > Chordata > Mammalia > Artiodactyla > Moschidae > Moschus > Moschus berezovskii. Next base: position 141,315,761 of record NC_142460.1, read on the forward strand.
ATGACTGAAGCGGCTTAGCACACACGCATGCATCTATCTCTTCTTCCTGGCACAGTCTTCAAAGAGATTGAATGTAGTTCTTATCTTTGCTCCTCTGTGGACAAGTTTTTTCCCTTTAGCTTCTTTCAATATTGTTTCTCTTTATCTGAATTTTAAAACCTAAATTCTGTAGTTTTATCTGTATTCTGTATTACTTTATATTTTCTGTAGTTTGAAAAATGATATGCCTAGGTACAGTTTTGTTTTGTTGTTGTTGTTTTTGCCTGCTCAGTATTCTCTGAGCTTCCTGGATCTCCTGTTTGTGTTGGAGAATTCTCAGTTTTGAATATCACTCATGAATTTCAGCAATTTGAAATTATTATTTTAAACATTTTATCTGTTCCTTTCTCTCTTTCTTATCCTTCTAGTATTCCCATCATGTATATGTTACATCCTTTTAGTTATGCCATAATCCTTGGATATTCTTTTCTGTTTCTTTTCAATCTTTGTTCTCCTAGTTTTTCAATTTTGGAGATTTTATTGAAATATCCTCAAGTTCAGAGATTTTTTTTTCTCAGCTGTGTCCAGTCTACTAATAAGCTTCATTTCTATCACAGTGTTCTTGATCTCCAGCATTTCATTTTTATTAACTTTATTTTTAATTGACAGACGGTTGCTTTACAGTATTGCATTGGTTTCTCCTAAACATCAGCATGAATCAGCCATAGGTTTACCCCGTCCCCTCCCGCTTGAACACCCCTCCCACCAGTTTGCTTGATTTCTTTTTTCTAGGATTCACATCTCTCTGCTTACATGGCTCAGCAGTTCTACTTTGTCTATTAGATCCCTTAGCATATTAATCATTGTAGTTTTAAATTCCTGGTCTGATAATTCCAACATTCTGGTTCTTGTTCTCTATCTCTTCAAACTGTGTTTTTTTTAATCTTTCAGTATGCTTTGTATGTTTTTGTTGACAGCTGGACATGATGTACTGGATACAAGGAACTGCTATAAATAGGCCTTTAGTAATGTGGCAATGAGGTGTGGGGAGAGGGGAAGTGCTCAATAATCCTATGATTAGGTCTCAGGCTTTTAGTGAACCTATGCTTCTAGACTAAGGATTTGGCAAATATTTATCTGTGTTTTTCTCCCTTCTTATATGAGACAGAATGGATAGAATGGGCTGAAGTTGGGTCCTTCCCTTCCTGTGTCAGTTAGATTCTGGTAATACCCTAGCAGCTTCCCTGGTGACTCAGTGGTAAAGAATCAGCCTGAAATGCAGGAGAAACAGGAGATGTGGGTTCGATTCCTGGGTTCGAAAGATACCCCGGAGGTGGGCATGTCTAACCCACACCAGTATTCTTGCGTGGAGAATCTCATGAACAGAGGAGCCTGGCAGGCTACAGTGCATGAGATCACAAATGGTTGGACACCACTGAAGCGACTCAGCTGGTAAAGAATCTGCCTGCAATGCAGGACACCCTGGTTCGATTCTTGGGTTGGAAATAATCCCTGGAGAAGGAATAGGCTACCTACTCCAATATTCTTTGGCTTCTCTGGTGATTCAGAGTGTAAATAATCCGCCTGCAATGCTGGAGACCTGGGTTGGGAAGCTTCCCTGGAGGAAGGCATGGCAACCCACTCCAGTATTCTTGCCTGGAGAATCTCTATGGACAGAGGAGTTTGGCGGGCTACAGTCTATGGAGTCACAAAGAGTCGGACACGACTGAGCGACTAAGCATAAGCACAAGAAGCAACTGGGCGCGCGCGCACGCGCACACTCACAACCCTAGCAGACGGGGTCTGATTAGATAGTTTGTCCCTAAGGGCAGTCTTTGTTAAGAACATAATGCTGTGGTATATTTCAAAATAGTTTCTTTTCCCCGTCTTCTCCAGGAAGCACAGGAGATTTTTCTTCAATATTTACTTTGGGGACTTGGTCAAGCTCCTGGAGGAAAACCTTAACAATATTGTAAGTCCCTCTATGACTGGATCCTCCAGGGGTTTTTAACTCTCTGACTTGTTCTCACTTGGCCTCTGGCAATTCATCAATTACAGATCAGGTTTTCCTACCTTCCTTGGGTGGTTTCCATTCCCAAGTCTCTGCTCTGGTAAGCAGCGACTCCCTGTGTTTGCTTGTCTGTCTCTTCCATTTGGGGGGCGGTGGTTTACACTGTGTCCTCCCTGCTCTTACAGATCCAAGAAGAATCGTTGCTTTTTCAGTCTGTTCAGCTTTTTGCTTGTTAGGACAGAGTGGTAGAGTTTCAAGCTCCTTATGTGCAGAACCTGTTGTAGATCTTATTAAATGCCAGTGTCACTGAGAAAGCTTTTTATTCAAGTGGAGGAATTTAAAATATATCAAGAGACTCTGGATAGCCACTGAGTTCTAATTATTAATATTTCTCCCTGTCTAGGAGCAAGCGTGAAGTGCTTGGTTGAAGTGAAGGATGGGATGGGAACTAAGAAAAAGTCTTGCTACAGTCACCAGGCTGCCCAGACGGGATCCTGGCCTCCCTTAACCTCTATTTTAACATCCATAATGAAGGAACTACCTTCCCTCAAGCTCTATCCTCTATGTGGCAGTATCTATAAAATGGGTATATTGCTAGTCAGTAAAGCTGCTTGGGGCTTCCCTGGTGGTTCAGTGGTAAAGAATTCATCTGCTAATGCAGGAGTTGCAGGTTCAATCCTGTGGTCAGGAAGATCCACTGGAGAAGGAAATGGCAGTCCTCTCCAGTATTCTTGCCTGCAAAATCCCATGGACAGAGGAGCCTGGCAGGCTACATCCATGGGGTCGCAAAAGGGTTGGACATGGACATGACTTAGAGACTAAACAACAAATCTGCTCAGAGTATTTTCTCTGAGTATATAAGGTGTAATTATTTTTCTCCATAAACCCCAAGTAGGTATCAAGTGACAGTTCTTTCTTTCTCTATCTCATTTTTAAATGAATGAATGAATGACACTTTGGCTGCACTGGATCTTTGTTGCTACAAGCAGGCTTTCTCTCCCTGTGGTGCATGGGCTTCTCAGTGTTTTGGCTCCTCTCCTTGCATAGCATGGGGCTCGAGGGCACACGGGCTCAGTAGTTGTGGCACACAGGCTCAGTTGCCCCTCAGTTCCTCAGTGGCATGTGGGATCTTTCCAGACCAGGGATGGAACCCATGTCATTTGCATTGGCAGGCAGATTCTCAACCACTGGACCACCCAGGAAGTTCCAAGTATTAGTGTTTTCTATCAGTTAGTTTTTTTCTAACTCTCTACTCGTTTTTTTGAATAGGAAGAGAGAAAATATTATCTGTTCTATATATTGAAAGTTTTAGGAAAACAGGCTGTTCTACCTAGGGAAAAAGTCAAAACCATAGTATATTTATATTTTTAAGTAAAAATCAGCCAAAGAAATAATACAGTGTTTTTGTGTTGCTGATGATATCGTAGTGTCTTTTTTTTTTTTTTTTTTAACTTCTGCTATAGTCCGGTAAAGGATCTACAACCCTGTGATGAGAGAACTGTGTTCTCATGGAGAACGGAAGAGAGAGCGAGCCTGTGCCTCCAAGTATAATAGAAGTGCTTCCTGGCTTTGCAGTATCTCTAGTCAATGAAATCACAAGGTGAGATCATTCGGAACATTTTATATTAACTTAGGACAGGCTAGATAAGGGAGAGAAGCAAAACTTTAAAATACAGTCTGGTTTAATCAAAACCAGGGAACCATGAACTGTTTGAGACTCAGAAGGAAAAAGGAGAACTTGAAAGCGATGGTAATATACAGGCACCCAATGCAGCTGCTCTGTGACAGCTTCTGCTTAAGGGGAAAGCTGTGGGTTTTTTCCCCCGAGGTAAAGATAGCCAATCTGATTAGGGATCTGGCTAGAACAGGGAGTGTACTCTGACCCCTGGAAGAAGGTTTTGCCCTCTCAGGAAGCTTCACCACATCCTATGTGTACATTGGATGACTAATATTTATTATAGAGTCATGTGATGGAACAATGAACAAAGGTTGTTCCTGGTCACTGTAGGTCCGTCACCACAATCGCTGCTCTTATGAAATGTGACATATTACCTGCCTCCTAGGACAGTTTTTGAGCCACCAACAAATGTTATTTTATAAATATAACTCAGAACCCCCCACAGGGATGTGTTAGAACAACTTATCAAACATATTGTATGCTCACCCTGACTCTGAGTTGCCAAAGGATTCTCCCAACACTTCCTTTGTCCTCGTGGCTGAGCTTTGATTGGCTGTGAATGATGTCATGGCACTGTTTACTTTTCTTAGTGGAAGCAAGGATTGGAGTGTAGTAAGTGTGTCTACACTGCGTTAGGTAATAGAGAAACTGTACACATAGATTTCAAGCCATGTTGTACTCATTTACTACGAACCTATGATGTGGCAGCTCAATGAAATACACATCATCTGTGTGTCTTCTGTTATTTACAACTTTTGGAAGTTTCTGTTTACCTTGGGTTCTTCCTCTAGGATGCTCTTTCTAAGTTTAGTATTTGAGTCGCACTATTAACAAGCTGTGTCTTTCCACAAACACAAAGCAAATTACTAGGCACAATTTGAAATGAGATTTATGGATAGAGCTCTGTCTTTACCAAGTTTTAAAACAAGTAGGCTTTGTTTATAATTGAGAGTTGAATTGCCAGGTCTTTGCAGCTCATTACCACAAAGCAGAAAATGCCTGGAAAGGAGGCATTTAACTAGGTGATTTTTAGAAAAATATTAACATATCTCATGGGTTTAGAAATATTTCTGGCATTTCAAGAGACGTAGAAAATGCTCTTCATAGAATCTATAAGTAACTCTTTAAATAGATAAAGTAGAATGTTTGCAATGCTATTCAGCTAGATGTCATAGATTAGATCAAAAGGTTTTTATGAGAGGAAAATTCTATCAAAATGTCTTCAGTTTTTTGTTTTTTTTTCACTCTTAAAGAATGACTTCACCCTGCTCCATACAAAATGTATTCCAGAAATTTTGGTTGCATAGTCACAATAAGAACAATAATTTTCACAATTACTTTAATTACAATTTGGACATAGAATGTCCAATGAAAAGTTATGAAATTCAATTAAATAAAAATTTCACTTAAGAATCCAAGGGGCATCCTAAGGCAATGTCCAGCCTTTGAACATTTAATGCTTTTGTATCCTGAGTATTTCAGCTGCATGACAAACCTTACAAATTGTTGATATTGATGAGAGATATTTCACATGATTTTAGCATACTCTTCAAGAACATTCATATATTAAAATATACCTCAAGGTTACTTCTTGTTTCATTGACAACTTTGGCTGCCTCCATGGGATTTCCAGAAGTTGCATTCTTCTTTGAAGGCATTCAACACAACTCACTCACTGGAAACTGCTTTCCTGGACAAAATTTAAAATGTGCTGTCTTTATCAAACACATTTGTATCCTAAAAGGTAAACTTACATTATATAAACACAATTTTGGATTCTTCCTAGAGTATGTATTGGCTTGTAGACTTTTTAACTTATTTCAGTTCAGTTCAGTCGCTCAGTTATGTCCGACTCTTTGCAACCCCATGAATCACAGCATGCCAGGCCTCCCTGTCCATCACCAACTCCTGAAATAGCTAAAATCTTGAACATAATAGATAAAATCACTGTAAAATGTATTTGAAGTTAAGAAATTCTGTAAGGGATTATGAATCACTAATCTGTACTGTGCTTTGTAGAATCACAGCTTGGACAAGGCCACAAGAACCTAAGGATAACCAGTTCAGTTCAGTCACTCAGTCATGTCCGACTCTGCAACCCCATGGGCTGCAGTATGCCAGGCCTCCCTGTCCATCACCAACTCCCAGAGTTTACTCAGACTCATGTCTGTTGAGTAGGTGATGCCATCCAACCATCTCATCCTCTGTTGTCCCCTTCTCCTCCCACCTTCAGTCTTTCCCAGCATCAGGGTCTTTTCCAATGAGTCAGTTCTTTGCATCAGATGGCCAAAGTATTGGAGTTTCAGCTTCAGTATCAGTCCTTCCAATGAATACTCAGGATTGATCTCCTTTAGGATGGACTGGTTGGATCTGCTTGCAGTCCAAGGGACTCTCAAGAGTCTTCTCCAACACCACAGTTCAAAAGCATTGATTCTTCGGTGCTCAGTTTTCTTTATAGTCCAAGTCTCACATCCATACATGACTACTGGAAAAACCATAGCCTTGACTAGATGGACCTTTTTTGGCAAAGTAATGTCTCTGCTTTTTAATATACTGTCTAGGTTGGTCATAACTTTCCTTCCAAGGAGTAAGCGTCTTTTAATTTCATGGTTGCATTCACCATCTGCAGTGATTTTGGTTAACCAATGACCCACAAATCTAGTGCCTGTCTCAGACACTTCCTGTGATTGGGAACTCACCTTTCAAGATAACTCTTCCAATTTTCAGAGGAAAGGTTTTCAGAAGAATTTTACCTTGTTGACCTTGGTCAACAGGTTTAAACTTTCTGGGTCTCAGGGTCTTTTTACTTGTAAAGGTGTTCAGTATTTTTTGCATTTCTACTGTGGATCAGGGTTTTATTTTTGGTGGGAGGGACATTTTTTTTTTTTTGGCGTGAGAAGCCAAGGTAGGAAAATATAAACAGATATATGACATGAAAAAATAAGCTGCACAGAAATTTTAGGCTTTGGGGATATAAACATGAACAAGACCGTAGTCTAAAAGAAGAGATGGGGACATAAGCAGTTATGAGGACAATACAAGTAATTTATTAAAATTCCAGAAATTCTGTGGATTCTGGGAGCACTGCTTGCTAGTTGCTCTTTTCCCGCTCCCCAACACAAGTTCAAAGTGCCAATTTTCTATGAAAACTGCATTAGGGGACCTCCTTGGTGGTTTAGCAGTTAAGACTTCAGTTCCCAATACGGGGGAACTAGATTCCACATGCTGCAACTAAGACCTGGTGCAGCCAAATAAATAAATTAAAACAAACTAACTGGATCAGGACTTCCCTTTTAGAAGTCCTCATATCCACACCCTCCATAGTTCCCTAGACTGTTAACAAATTGGATCAGGACTTCCCTTTAGAAGTCTTCATATCCGCACCCTCCATAGCCCCTAGACTGTTAACTCCAATGAAGGCAGAGACCCCATCAATTTTATTCATCCTTTGATTCATCTCACTGAGCCCAGAGTCTGACATTAGGCAACCCCATGTAAGTATATGTTTAATAAAAGAATAAATGAGTTGTATCCAGAAGCTAATGGGGAGCTACTAATGGAAGTCATGTAAAGTAGTGGCATGAGCTTTCTTTCCCTTATTACTTCATCTGGAAACATACATCTGGTAGCAACGGAAATATGGGTCAAAGGAGGCCGTGTAGGAGGCCATGTGCAATAATTCAAGTAAGGAGTAATGAGGAGATGAAATAGGGTGATGTTAAGGATGCTGGTGGTGGATACATCAAGGCGGGGTTAGCCTTGATTACTGGGTAATGAGGGAGGTGAAGAAGTAAGAGGAATTGAAGATTATTTTCTGAGTTCTGATTTTGTATTTTTCCAGCTAAGTCACCTGGGAGGCAGAGTAGTCTCTAGAGGCAGACCATGAGTTCAGCTTTGAACAGGTTGTGCCAAATATGACTGTGGATGGTAAGATGGGGAGATGCTCATGGGGCAGTTAGCAGTCCAGGTCTGGAGCTGATGCTGCAGACGTTGTTGCTGACTCCCCAACATCCATCCTACTACTCTTTCAAAGTGATTCAGGAAATGGACCTCATCTCAAAGGAAAGCCTGATTGATCTGAGAGTGTTGATCCAAAAATCATCCTGCTGCTGCTAAGTTGCTTCAGTTGTGTCCAACTCTGTGCAACCCCATAGACGGCAGCCCACCAGGCTCCCCGGTCCCTGGGATTCTCCAGGCAAGAACACTAGAGTGGGTTGACATTTCCTTCTCCAGTGCATGAAAGTGAAAAGTGAAAGTGAAGACTCTCAGTCATGTCCAACTTTTAGCAACCCCATGGACTGTAGCCTATCAGGCTTCTCCGTCCATGGGATTTTCCAGGCAAGAGTACTGGAGTGGGTTGCCATTGCCTTCTCCAAAAATCATCATACTTGTTAGAAATTAGTTCAAGGAAAGTCGCGTGATCTAATTTCCATCAGTGAGAGGCAATAAGGTGTTTGCAGGCAGCTTCTAGGAAAGGCACAGGAAGCCAGGCTTTCTCTCAATGGATTTGGATGAGGAAGCCTGCAGCCTCAGTGCTCCTTACAGTTTTCCTGCAGTGAGAAAGGTACCAAGCCGCAGGATGAGGCCAACCCTGGAGACTGGAGAGTGGAGAGAGAGAAAGTGTGTCCTTGATGATTTGAATCTATGCACCAGCCATCTTGAAAGCTTTTTCTGTCTCTTGATAGCCTCTCACAGGAGCATTTGTCTTTTTATGATCATTGGGTGAGGATCTTGTTAATGATAGTTGAAAGCATCCTAAATTAAACAGCTGAAGCTGCACATTTGTTGGTCACCAGTCACTGGGTGACAGCTAAAGTTGAGGGTATTATTACCTGGGAAACACTGGCTAAAAATAGAGTTCTAGGCACATTAGTTACCTTTTTTTTTTTTAATCTGAATGCTTTATTTACACATAAGAACGACGTGACACTGGGATCCACACCTTCCCACCACAGAAAAGCTTTTATATGTTCTTGGAGAATAAAAGTAATCACAATAATATGAACATTACACTTATGATTGCATCCAATTTTAACCTATGACTCAAGAACTTTTTTAGTCAAATTCTATCTTATTAAGTCTATCCTTTAACTGAGTGGCCCTGTGACTCTGAAGAGTCTACAAATCACAGCCTTTTTGTGTTTCAGTGAGCTGAGTGAACTGGGGGGGGATATAGTTGGTCTACACACTGACTATACACTTACATCTATATGAACAGGTTCAGGTTTGTAGGGCTTGAAGCATATATAATCTTGAGAAGTGAAGTGAAATGAAAGTCTCTCAGTCGTGTTCAACTCTTAGTGACCCCATGGACTACACAGTCCATGGAATTCACCAGGTCAGAATACTGAAGTGGGTAGCCCTTCCCTTCTCCAGGGGATCTTCCCAACCCAGGGATTGAACCTAGGTCTCCCACATTGCAGGTGAATTCTTTACCAGCTGAGCCACCAGGGAAGCCCCATAATCTTGAGAAGTTCCATTAAAAACTGGGTACAGAGCCTTGCAAGGAAACAGAACATGTGAGCGGCCCTAAAGCTTCAAGGCACATCTTCATCTGCTTAACTTTCCGGCTGTTGTGTGGAACGAGTAAGACAAAGCATGTGACATTAGCACATGGTTCAGTAAAGCTTAGCTGGCATGATTAAGAATATCTTAACATATAATTTAGATTTAGACTCTGGTGATGCACTGATATCTGTATTTGTTTAATTTGTATGTTGCTACTTTAGCTCTTTCCCCCACTTTTGAGCAGAGTTCTTGCTCTCTCCCTCATTCTGTCTATAAGGCCCACTTCTCCAGTAGGCATAAGAGAAAGGTGCCTTGGGCCCATAATAATATAGAAGCACACAAAAAGGTTTTTATTTCTTTTAATATCAGATGAAAGCATGAGCTTTCAGGTTAAAAAATTAATATAGTCAGCTTTATTCCAATGCTGTAGTAACATCTAATTTTTAATATCTTCTTATGGAAAAAGAGGCTTCCCTGGTGGCTCAGAGGTTTAAAAGCGTCTGCCTGCGATGCGGGAGACCTGGGTTCAATCCCTGGGTCGGGAAGATCCCCTAGAGAAGGAAATGGCAACCCACTCCAGTATTCTTGCCTGGAGAATCCCAAGGACGGAGGAGGCTGGTGGGCTACAGTCCATGGGGTTGCAAAGAGTGGGACATGACTGAGAGACTTCCCTTTCACTTATGGAAAAAGAAACCTGCAAGGCAAAAGTGCCCATGGCCCACTAAAGTCAGAATCATCTGTGTGTCTTCTACTGGCTTCTCCCTTTTAGTCAACATTTTTTTGTTCTTCTCCATTACTTTCTATACCTTCATCTCTTCCTCGCCTCTCCCCACTCTTCACTATTTTAGACTCTAGCATTTTCTGGCTTATATCCATATGACACTTTCGTGTAAAATGAAAAAAACAAAAAAACAAGCATTTTCCTTGTGTTAGCTTTTCTTTTCTGTCTCAGCCTTTTAATTCCTTAGGTTATCAGCTTTCAGAGTGAAGACACATAATCCCTTGGAGAATGGAGAACTCAGAATAGAGTTTGAGACACACCTTCTGAAATTGCAGCCTCTTGAAAGCCTGACTCCTAGCAAAGAGTGTCACCACTCTGCTTTTCATATTGGAACGCGGTGTAGACGATGAACATTAATTAGGATTATCGAGCCAGGGAGGCTTACCACACTGTGACAGATCACAAGAAAGAGAATGCCGCTTCTTTTTTTGGCTGCAATTATGAGTGTCATGTATGTATTAATTCCTGGACTCAAGCCAAGTTACTTTAGGGTGAGAGGCAATCTATTATTTTTAGGTCATATTGGGTAGGGGTGGAGGCTATTATTTTAGGTTAGTAAGAAGGTAGGTTGGGTTAATTTCAGATGATCATGTTTCCTATTATGACCCTTCCTTCACAAACTAATTTTGGAATGTTATCATTTACAGTTCATGCTTACAGAGAACTTAATGTTGGAAGCATTCCTTAGTTCAAGGGGATTTCACACCTAGGTGGTTTTCAAGTTTTATTGTTTTCCAGCTTACTTGTCTGACTTAGAATCCCTATTGCTTCTTAAATTTCACAAATAAAAAAAAAATTCACAAATAAATGAGTTAAAGAAAAAAGCATACACACTAAAAACAAATCAGTACTTAACCCCCTCTTCCAACAACCCCACTGTCCCAAGGGAGATATACATAAAGGAAGAAATAAAGTGGCAAGTTTCCTGTTTCATAAATGCCTTGAATTCAAATTATATCTTAAAGACAGATTGAAAACAAAGGCTTTTATGAATAACATACAGATCATTAAGATCGTAATCTCTAAACTCTGGCTTATAAGTCTTTGATTTACTGTAGAAGTTCACACTGATTATCCAGGATGATTTCCAGATGTTTACTCTATGCATGTAATTAAATTTTAGTAAAAATTATAACTGACTCAGTTGCTTTGAAAAAAGAACTGTCAACAGAAATATGAAAGAAGTTTTCAGTGAGATATACTTTTTCCCTCACAGTATCACTTCTCTCATGACAGAAATCTCCTTCCTCAAATATTTCTGACTCACTTAAACCCACCCTTGATTTTAACCAGAGAAGAGAGAGCTGCTCTGAGAAATGTGATGGATTTGATCATTTCAAGTCTATCATTTGGGAGGAAACTGCCACAACATTTGCATGACAGAACAGAAAATTGGCACAAGTAAATTATTGAGTCTGTATTCACAGACGCAAGAGGGAATAGAAAAATATGACAATGGGCAGTAAAATGAAATCTTCAGGGAGTATCAAAGTATCATGGAAAAACAGGATATGAGCATTGTCTTTTTATGTGTTGGGAATTGAAATTATAAGTTTGGGAAAATCTATGCACTATATCAGCTAGAATGTGAGTGTACAATAGCAAATGAAGAGACAGATGCCATGTGATGGAAAAAGAACAAAAGTCAGGCCAGAAAATAGTTCAAAGATGCATATCATGAAGAAATCATTTAAATATATTAGAAAGAAGGAGATGGCAGGATAATCAAACACAGAGAAATAAAGCAGAGGGGAAACACAGAGAGAAGAAGGCACAATAATTTGACAAGAGAGGAAAGATGAAAAGGTAGAATGAGAGTGAGCACCAGGCAATGGTTCTTAATGGCCTGTTTCTCATGAAAAATGCATTATCCTAGAAGGGAATGACTTTCCTCCTCCCTCAGACTACTTTGATTTGTGGGTCTACAACACACCAAGCCCACTGGGATGCAGCTGCTGGATTCAGAGCCTCCAGAATAATCAACCGGAGACTGCCATTCCGACACCAAATGCAGTGTAAATAATTAAATATCAATGCAAGTCAACTAAAACGGATGGAGTGTGTACCCTCATGGTGAAGCAGGCATCAACATCGTGACAGGGTGGAGGGTCTTGACAGAAGTGTAAAAATCCAAAGGAACCAAGATGGTGATTCTGGGTTGGGGGGTGGGGGGACTCAAAAAGGGTAAATGTAACTTAACCCAGAAGTTCTTAAGCTTATTTCTGAATAACAGACTTTGCATATTTGATGAAAGCTTCAGGCTTTTACCCAGGAAAGTGCACATTTGTGTGTATAAACAAAATTCTGCTTATGTCAGAAAGTTTATAGATCCCCTGAAGTCTGTGTTCCCCCTACTGTAAGATCTTAGGGTTCTGAATTTAATAGAGATACAATTTTTTAATAGCCCACTATTTAAACTGCTTACTGATTCACTTCAGTTACAATCTCAGGAGTTATTGTAATTACTGAATTTTAACTAAAGAGTGAGGCACAGATGTTGTCCCTCTGTGAAAATTTTATTCAAATAATGACTTCCTCAATCTTCCAGTTGGATTTTTGTTTATGTATTATTTATACCTTGTTCTGTTCTAGAAAAAAATTCCACTCATATATGCATATAATGCAAAATAACACAATAAGTACTTGGACGAATTGGGGTGAAATAAAGCATGGGTAAAACTCCCACAAAATCAAGAAAAAACTAACAGACCATATAGTCTCATGGTAGACATCAGTTACAATTTTGTAACTTTGCCAAAGCTAAGACAAAGACAGGCTTAATTACAAGATTTATAACAATCTATAAAATAAAAACTGATTATATGTTAGGCTGCAAGTAACAGACAGCACAACTAATGCTTTAAATGAATCAGTGGCTATTTTTCTTGCTTAACAATAAATATATAGGTGGGCAGTTGTTCAGTCATGTTATCAGAGACCCAGGCTTTCTCTATCTTCCCTGCTATCCTTAGGGTGCTGAGTTTTTTTTTACTTTGTAGCCTCGCTGCCTCAAGTAGGCTGCTGCAACTCCAGACATCACATCCATAATCAAGGTAGAGAGAAGAGGTAAAGGACAGGCTAGAGAGCTCTCCTCTCACATGTATTTTTCATCAGGAAAGCAATCACCATCCTAGAGGCTTCCTTGCACTCTTCTTTCTATGTTTCATGGCCATAACTGGATCATATGACTTCCCCTTCACTACAAGAGAGATGGGAAAAGTGAGCACTGCCTTCTCAGCCTTTACAGAGAAAGGAGGGCAAGCAAAGACCTTGAGAATGGCTTTGGGTTAATGTCTTCTGCACACAGTATGAACAGTTTTTCCTGATGTAGAGCAGCTTCACTTCTGGATGTCATCAAAAGGAGGATACTGTGTGATTCCTTTGCCCTAAACATCAATGGCTGCAGTAAATAAATGCAGCAGTAAGTACCATAGCATCCCATGGAACTTTATGTTTCTTTCTACAGGCTGATGGTTTAGGCTAAGGCACAAATTTGGAAAAGGGAGGCCTACAAGGAATCAAAACTCAAGTCCTCAGCCTTGTTATGATCTTGTTTAATCCAAGGGCAACATTTAGCCTATTTACTGTAATGTATGGGCAGCAATGCTCTTGAACTGCAGCTTTGTAAATATCAGTTCCCACAACTGGACTTTGAATGAGAATGAGACCACAGAAATGAAAGGCTGTAATCTCCAGCACAAACCTACCTGGAACATGAAAACCTACATTGCTGATAAGAGCAGATACAGATGTTTTAACAACCTACTAGTGAGAGAGGAGGGTTAAGTGCTCCTTATACAAATGCAGAAGCATAACCAAGATGTATGCCTGATGGACAGATGTTCTCTGGTGGAGATGAGCCTCAAGAAGAGGCAATCATTCTTTCCACTCTATTCCCCTAGCACTTTGTCTCTGTGATTGCATGTGCAGCCCAGATTTATGTAACTCTATTACTGCTTAGAAATCTACTCATTTTGCAGCCTTCGACCATGTTATTTTTCATATAATAGACAGGTATATTCTTAGAAATATCTAGAAAAATGATTCTTTCATTGAACAGTGGGTGGCGGTTGCTTAGATAATGTTTGAAGGAATAACATTGCACAAAGAAATCAATGATAACTTCCTTCACACTATTTTTCATAGTCATGACTTGAAATAAGCATTATTTGAATTCTTACTGTTTAAAGATTGGAATACTAGCTGCAATGGGTTAGACACAAAAGGATAAAAGTTCAAGGGAAGGAAGATTACTTTCCTTTGAAGAAACTGTGAACTAGTTGAAGGGAGGGGCATATAAAACATGTATCTGAGGAAAGAAACCAGAACATTTACAAACGCTGTTTTTAAGATTATTTTTGGCTGTGATGGGTCTTTGTTACTGTGCACGGGTTTTCTCTAGTTGCGGCGTGTGGGCACTACTCTCCAGTTGCAGTGCTTGGGCTTCTCATTGGAGTGGCTTCTCTTGTTGCAGAGCACAGGCTCTAGGGCATGTGGGCTTCAGTAGTTGCGGCACACAGGTCCAGCTGCCCCACGGCATGCGGAATCTTCCTGGACCAGGATCCAACCCATGTCCCCTGCATTGGCAGGTGTATTCTTAACCACTGGGCCACCAGGGAAGTCCCACTGTTGTTTTAATAAAGGGTAAATTTGACATTAAGCAGAAAAAAGGTACAATTAAATTATAATGTTTTTGTGTCTAATTCCATGTTTAAGGGCTTCCCTTGTGGCTCAGCTGGTAAAGAATGTGCCTGCAATGTGGGAGTCCTGGGTTCGATCCCTGGGTTGGGAAGATCCCCTGAAGAAGGGCAAGGCTACCCACTCCAGTATTCTGGCACAGAGAATCACACAGACTGTATGGTCCATGGGATCATAAACAGCCAGTGACAACTCAGCCATTTTCACTCACTCACCATGTTTAAGGTATTCTGCTTGATAAGGAAGATTAAGGTCTATGACTTGCATTATAATTGGAGGTGTTCCATAAATAAAAAGAGTTGGTGAATAGAGTCACCTGATAATGAATTTTAAAATATACCTGTGAAATATATTCTTCATCATGTATGATCAAGCTACCTCTTTTGCATTAATTGTGGGTTCCCTGGTGGCTCAGTCGGTAGTCCACTTGCAATGCGGGAGACCTGAGTTTGATCCCTGGGTCAGGCAGCTCACTCCACTATTCTTGCCTGGAGAATTCTAAGGACAGAGGAAACTGGTGGGCTGCAGTCCGTGGGGTCACAAAGAGTCACACATGACTGACTGACTCTTCAGTTCAGTTCAGTTCAGTCACTCAATTGTGTCCGACTCTTTGTGACTCCATGGACTGCAGCACGCCAGGCCTCCCTGTCCATCAGCAACTCCCAGAGTTTACTCAAACTCATGTCCATTGAGTCGGTGATGCCATCCAACCATCTCATCCTCTGCCGTCCCCTTCTCCTCACGCCTTCAATTTTTCCCAGCATCAGGGTCTCTTCAAATGAATCAGTTCTTCGCATCAGGTGGTCAAAGTTGACTAACTTTCACTTTGCACTTTTTTAGATTGGAAAAGAAACATAATCTGTTAATTGTTTTTTTATTGCTGTAGACATTAAAGAGGCATTCCCATCTTATTTGGAGTTTAGGAGCAAATGGAAAATGACATCATATAAATTACACACTAAGCTGCAAGAATAACAGGAAAAGAAAGATGAACAAGACATGTGGGGAGAACAAAGAAGCTTATTTATTGGCGCTGAAAGTTAAAGAATTATGGGATGGGATGTCAGGAGTGTCAGTTAGCTGGAGAGCATGAAATGTGGGCAAAGAACTTCAGATTTCATATGCTAAGAAACAGTGAACGTATTTTTTAAAAATCTGACTATTGGATTATAAAATATTTGAGAGTAATGACTGACTTCCAGGTTTACATTTATTCCCTTGATAAACATTATGACACTATGGGAGATCAAAAATAAATAAGAAATAAAAACAAGAAATAACTCCTCTATGGTCCTTGGTCTGTTAGAGAAGAAATGATTTTTAAACAAAAAGCTCTCATACAAGGTGGACTGTTTTAAATTCCATGGCAGGAATATAGATCAAGTTCCAGGGATTCTGCTATATGAAGGAGTTTCCCAGCTGTAGGGTAGCAAGAAAGGCTTCCTAGAGAAGGTGACATCTGAGCTAGGGAGTTGGGAAGAAGAACATCCTAGGGAGAAGAAACAGAGTAGCTAAAATGTTGGTAGTAGAAAATAGAGGCATATGTTTAGAGGTTAGAAACCAATTCAGTTTTTCTGGTCCATAAGAGCTCATTAAGTGGAAAAATGAGAGATAAGGTTGAAAACCTTAGGTTTTCAGGAAACTGTTAGGTTTAACTGAAGGCACTTGGGCTTCATTTGGTAGATAATGAGGATTATCAATGGTTTTTTGAGTCCCTTACAGAAACAGAATATATGTTTTCTGAGTGAAAGAGGCAGCAAATGATAGGAATCAAGCTATCATTCTGTACACTTTGAAGAGCCCGACACTGTCTTGTTGGTCAGTCGCTAAGTCATATCCTACTCTTTGTGACCCCATGGGCACAGGTAGCACACCAGGCTTCTCTGCTCTCTGCTATCTCCAGGAGTTTGCTCAAATTCACGTCCATTGAGTCAGTGATGAGTGATGCTATCTACCCATCTCATCCTGTGCTGCTCCCTTCTCCTTTTGCCTTCAATCTTTTCAAGCATCTGTTTATTACAGTGTAGATGACAGTCTTTTAAAATTGGCTATTAGAGACATACATGAGCAAGGAAGCCATCTAAGAAAGTTATTGAGAAAGTCTGACGTCTCCGGGGGGACAAACAAGGGGTGGACCAGGTATGGTTTGTTGGCACTCATTATCCATATCCATCTCCTTTTGCATGCTCCCTGTGTCACAGAGGCTGGAAGGCTAACATTTACATTTCTCTGCTCTCTTGCTCCCAGGGTTCAAGATGCCTCCCATGAGATTTAGAAGATGAAATGCAGGTGGAGGCCAATTTTATTTCTGCATCAGTGATAGGTTCTGGCAGAAATGAATTTCTGCAGTGGACAGACTTCACATCCCACTGTCTTGTGACCAGCTTCACGGATATGGAGCACCCGTGAAATTGGCAGTGGTTCCTTGACCTCTGGGTGTTGAAAGTGAACTCCTGCCCTCTTGTTTGGAGTTACAAGGTTGTAACCTCAAAACTTAGCAGTGCCACTAGCCTTCCATCTAACAGGACTTCCTCACTTACATTTAACTCTTTCAATTGTTTTGTAGTGCTCAATTCCCTGTATTCAATTCCTTTCTACGTGAGGTACCTAAAATGGTTTCTGTTTCCTGCACTGAACCTTGACAGGAACAAGGGAAGAAGAAACTTGCATTGCAGAGGGAGATAGTCATTCAAGGGAGACAAGTCACTGTGGGCTGGAAGAAAAGAAAGTGAAGTCAGAGGTCTTTTGGCACTACCAAGGGCACCAATGTCCTTTTTGCCCAGTGGTCACATCTATTTGAAGAGGAAGGAGAGCAAGGTGATCTTTATTCTGCATAGCTGTGTACTCAACTAAAAATAGGGAGTGCCATTAAGGAAGGGGGCAAGGAAAGAGATGGGAGGACAGTTAATACTTTCAGTCACATCATTGTAGCATCCAGTCTTCCCTCATATGGAGACTGGCAGTTTCCCTTTTCTTGGCCTCTCAGACACCACCCTCATCCAGGGTTATAACCTTAATGTTACTGCTTTTGTCATTTTTTGGTCATGTTACCCTCTCTCCCTTCCTGGGGCATTTTTCTTGGAGTAATTCTCCTAGCAATAGTTACTTAAAAATTCTTTATCAGTCTACCTCTGACCACCTAAATTTCCACTCTCAGTTGTCTACCTAAAAATTGAACATCCCTCAGGCCAAACTTCTGTAATGTCTTCTTCTAGAGTCATCTGAAATTTCTAGGTCCTGTCCCCAAAAGGGCTTCAGGTTGTATTGCCCTTCTCCTGACCCACCTTTCTATTCTTCCTTCCAGAAGTCCAATAGTTCTTGACAATATCTTCCGTGAAGCTTTGCTGGACTAACCGCAGCCCCTGTATACCTGAGATGAATCTCCAACCAATGTCCCTTCTTCTATGCCTTACCAGGGCTGAAAAATACTTTCTGTAACGTAAACTGCATCTCTTACAATTTTGCCAGTATTCTTTCAGAGTTATTTTTAATCTGTGAGTTTTCTCCAACCATATTTTTTTTCCTTTTCCACTTTTTCTATTCTTATATTAAAGACACTCAGGGACTGAAGTCATCTGACTATAGAAATATATGAAGAGAGACTAAATTCACATATTCTGTTGATAAAGTTTCTCTATCGGTTTTCTTTGAGACCCAGTGAACATCTTCCTGTATCTTCTGGGGCCTATCATGGTTCTTATCTACAACACCTTGAAGCTTCAGGCTTAGAGATGCAACCACAGACAATTGACTTACAGTGCCACTTCCTCGAGAAATTCCCTGACTGTAAAAGCTCCTATTGCCTGAATAGAGTGAGGATGGTTTCCCTTGGAAGTCAAGGATCAGTTTGATATAATTCAATATCTAATCTCCAGACAACAGGGCAAGGAGAGGGGAATCTTCTGTGTCTTCAGCATTTACGATAGTTCAGGTTATGTTGCTGTAACAAACAACCTTCAAATATGAGTGACTTTAAACCAAAAGGGTTGATTTCTTGTTCATGCTACTTGTCACTTGTAGGTTGGCAGGGAAACCCTGACATTATAGTTATTTAAAGGCTCAGGCTGATGGAGAAACTGCCGTATTGAATACTGACAGTCCCCATTCCCGAGAGGAAAGAGAGCTCCAGAATGCCTTGCATCAGTAATTCAACACTCTAGCCAAGAAGAGACCCATGTCACTTCATTCATTGGCTAGAACTAGTCACATGGCTCTGCCCAACCACAAGGAGACTGGGAAGTGCAATCCACTTTGTACTTAAAAGGGTGGAAAACTGGAACTATTTAGAGGACAGCACTAATAATATCCACAAAATCTAGCTGATTGTAATTATTAATATTCACAAGCCACTATGTGACCCAGAATAACTGGAGGCAATTGCAATCCACATTTCTAAACCTCTTTGTGTTTCAATCAAAGGGAATCACTTTCAACATTTTGCTCCTAATTACTGTGTATCTCTCTCAAATTGTTCCTACTTCAAGGTAAAAGGTTTTGAGAGCACTGGTACAAACTCCCAGGCCTGTCTCAGCTTCCTTGTTTAACATGCTCAGCACCTGGCTCTCCTTGAGCGTCCTCCCCACCCCTCCTGTCAGCCCCAGCCTCCTCCCTGCACTTGCCCGTCACCCTGGGAGCAGCTTGCATGCATCACTGTTTCAGTGGATGGCAGCAATACACAAGGGCACCTCATTGTTGGAAAGGAACTGCCTTCTGCCTGCCAAGGACAAATGCAGACACACAAAGCAATATCAAGCAAGACTTCACATCAAAGGGAACACTGCCTGGGCTTGCCAAGAGCAGGGCTGCCTCTGAGCCTCTCCCTTCAGCCTTGTTAGTATTCTTAGGGCCCACGGGGGCCAGGGTGTTCCTGCCAGGCCCTCTCCCCATTCACCCAGCACTCCTGTTCACTCTGACACCTAAAGCTCAGACTCTCTCTGAACCCGTCCCCAGTCACTTGAACAGAGCAGAATGCCAAGTGTTTAAAAATGTTGGGTGATTAGGAAGGAAAATCCATGAGAAAGATTTACCCTGTGAACTCTGTTTGAGTAGGAGAACCAAACACTTCACTCCACTTGTTCGGAAAGAACACACAGAGAGTTAAGTCCCAGCCTAGAGCTTAAGGGGAAAAAGCACAGCAGGGAAACTTACCTACTAAGGAAGGAAGGATGCTCTGGGAACAGAGGTTGGGGACCATTAGAGGCAATGCTGAAATGGAGACTGGCTCTCCTAGGCACTCACACCTAGATGGGGAGAAGTGGTTTCCAGAGAAACTTCTAGTTCTATTTTTGAATCAACACAGGGAGTTCAGGTTCCATTCAGGAAAAGAAAAAAGTCTCTGTTTTAGAAGGAGGATGAGGAAAAAATATAAAAAGGGACTGACAGTGACACACAAAGGGAAAGAAACTATTTTAGAAAACAGGTGAGGCATTCTGATTTGGATGCTAAAGAACTCTTTTGGAAAGCTGTATTAATCATCAAAATACAATGGAAGGTTTTGAAAGTTTTAAAGCCAAAGATTGTGAGAGATGGAAGGGGAATTTATAGATTGTTTTTTTTTTTTTAATTGTTTTGAGTTAAATTTCTGAGGCTCTGGGATGTCAAAGGACTTTTTGTCACACTGATTAGTGACAAACAGGTGGCTAGAACCCTGAGCTCCTTGCTCCCAGATTCGGTGGAGCAGACCTAGACATGGAATGGGATCAGAGTGAAGGTCTGAAGCCTCGTCAAGTACAGTATTTTTAACACAGGGCTTCAACCCTTTGACTAAGATCTTCCACTGTGGTCAAGCCTACTGCCCTGTTCCAACATCTTCCCAGAATGGTAGTAATTACAGCAAAAAAAAAAAAAAAATGGCCAGGGCCCAGAGAAAATGTCACAGTTCTAGAAGTGGGAGGAGGTAGAGATAATGTCTTTACATAATTTCCTACTTCATGTGACTGTGTATCCATGGAGAGAGCTCAAGCTTTCCATGATGGGGGAAAAAAACTGACATCTTTTACTAACCTTCCACTGAAAGGCAACATTTCCTTCATTATGAATACAGGCAACAAACTAAGACAGTATTTGCAGAACTTGGACTTTGTCACTAATAAAAATACTAAATATTCTCATATTATATCAGTTTAGTAGCTATCTTGGTATATCTTTATCCTTATCACTACTTTGCAATTATGGTAGTCATCTGATCTGCTACTGGAACTTGTTATTCAGTGCTTAATAAATAAGCACATATATGTTACAGATTTTTATAAATATTTTGAAAACAAAATTTTATTATAATTAGATTCTTTTGTAATCTTCTGTATTTTATGTTATTTTATGCAGTTAAAGGCATTGTTCTGAGAAGGGATCCATAGACTTCATCTGGCTGTCAAAAGGGTCATGACATGATGGTTGGGAACCCTTGACATATAAGGGGTGAGTGAGTGTCAGTTTGCTGATGGGCACCCATGTCACTCGATCCCATGTCTCTGTGCCATCACCCTGGGGCTCAGAGTGACAGAGATGCTCGCTTGTCATTCCGGATTGGAGAACTGCCAGTGTCTCTTGTTTGAGATTCCAGGATGCGCCAACATTTGAAAGCTGGTATGACTATATTACCAACATGATAGAAAAGAATCCATTGTTTGGCATTATTATTAAAATGAAAGCTCATAGGGATTTGGTGACATTTATATTAACAGGGCTGTATTCACATGTCTCATGGAAGTTTTTTCCCAGGGAGTTGGCATTCTAAAATCCACTCAAAAGGAAATCAGATTTTTCAAAGATGGTAAATGTTGGTTTGGCATGGCAAATAAATGTTTAGAAAGAATGAAATTTTAAAATACCCAGGCACTATTTTCCACCTTTCCAATAGGCAAAGAATTTTAAAGATGACAGTTCGCAGGAATGGCAGGGTGTAATGAAATGGGTGCTTTCATAGGCTGCCCACAAGACCAAGAATTGGCACAACTCTTCCAGATGGCAGTTTGGACTCTATATTTTCATGGTTTTTTACCCAGTAATTTCACTTCCAGGAATTCATCCCTATATACAGAATTACAAGATATTCTTTCAAGGATATTCATCAAAATATTGTTTATAACAGTCAAAACTGGGAAACAACATGAATGCCAACAATATGTGATTGGTTAAAGAAATTATGCTACCTCTGCAGGGCACACTATTATGTCGCTAATTTTAAAAAATAACCATTTCGAAAATATTTAATGATATGGGAAAATGCATGAATATAATGTTAGACTTAAAATGCAAGATATAAAACTGCATGTGTAAAATAATCCTGTTTTTTTTAAATCCTGTTTTTTAGTTTCAAAAATAGTCACTGTATTTCTTTGTAATCTTACTTATATGCATTTTCATGTAGAGCATATATACACATATAAAAGAAAAACTTGGGAAGAAAAGCATCAAAGTGTCAGTCTGAATTGGCAGTCTTTGAGTGGTTGTATTTAAATCCTGTATTTTTATTTATTGACTTCGTTATACTTTGTCTGTGGTTTATTCTGAAATGAAATAGAGCAGTAAGACATTGTGTTTTAAATGATGAGTTGGTGCCACCAGGGCTGATCTCTGTTTGCAGGGCCTTCTTGTTGCTCCAGACAAAAGTTTGTTTTGCTGGTTGCTACTGAGTGTTATTTTTCTCCTAACCTTTGCTCTCTTTCCCCACCTTTGCTTTCTTTCCCCACCCTGGGCTTTGAGATGTCCGATTCAACCAAGTTCGGGGTATTCTACTCACGTACATTTCCCCATTTAGCTTGACCAAGAACTTCAGAAACTACATCAGGGCTGCCAAGCTGATAGAATCAGCACCGGCATGAATGTCAACCAGAAACCTTTAGGCATAATGAGAAATAGTTCAGTGGGGGAATTTGAAGCTTTTGTAAACAAAGCTGAGGATGGAGCTTAAAATAGGGTGAGAATTTGAGAAAGCATCTGCCCCTCTTCTCTTTTTACTTGTAGCTGTTTCTGCCTACATGTGCTTTGTGCATGTTGAGGGCCAGGAAGGGCAATGAAAAAGAATTCTTCTAGAGCCACTTAACCTTTCACTGATATTTGCTTGAAAGTCATACATTTTCAACTTGCAGTGATTATTTAGTAGGTACTGTATAAATTGGCTGGAAAGAAATGTTTGGCTGGATGAAGGCATAATCTATTGATTTTACCTTGAAAGAGAATTATGAAGGCAGTTTTCTGTCTGGGAATGTTTGTTTTAGGCATCTATTATCTGCAATGCCATTTGGAATTCTGAAAACACTAGAGTCTATATTCCCTTCCTCCTCTCTTTCTTAATCTTGGATCGATGTTCTCCTGGGTGAAGTTTAAAATAATAAAAACTGAGAAACCATTTACTCAATGCCTGCTGTTGCATAGCAATCTAAACAAACAAGCCCCTTTCCTCCGTTAAGAACTTCCAATAAAACAAATCACAAACGTTGTGTTTAAAAAGATGATTTCCAAGACTCCTTTTTTCTTCTTTAAAAGCTTCCTTTAAAAAAAAAAATAGAGGCCAAAGACTGTAGGCAAAAATTGACTTTTTAGTGAGTCACTTCTCATACTACTGCAGGGATTTGAAAACTTTCGTTTGTGGTGAGGACAGAGGGGCTGAGCTGGACACATGATTACTAAGCCAACCAAAACAGGAAAAACAATAAGAAATAATACTAACCATCAAGGGTTCAGCATCCTCTCTGTGCCCGGCACAGGGCCATGTCAATTACCTAATCCCCTAACTTACCTCTTATGTTGGGTGTCTGCCATCTGTACGTCCAGGCCTTCCCTCTACTCTTCTGCATCCTGTTCTCTGCTCAGGAACCATGATCTGTGTGGACTTCAACAAAAGGCTTCCTTGCCTATGGGCACTGGCAAGAGAGAGAAGGGAGGAGGCAAGGATAGGGTACTTATTTTCCTGGCGCCTGTTCTGCCGGTTACGACAGGTTGGCTGTGTCCCTCTGTTCGGAGTCACAGCCCTGGTCAGACAGGCCTCCCTATCCAACTCCCCTCCTTGAGTCCAGGAATTGCTCCTCACCCTCTGCCCCTTCAGGCTTCCTGGTGGTAAGAGCTCCTTACTGTTGCTAGCTCCAGAAGGTGACCCTATCCCTTTTTTAAAATTAATTTTTGTCTGCACTGGGTTTTTGTTGCTGTATGAGGGCTTTCTGTAGTTGCGGCAAGTGGCGGCTACACTTTAATTGCGGTGCTTGGGCTTCTCATTGCAGTGACTTCTCTTGTGGAGCAGGGGCTCTAGGCATGCGGGCTTCAGTAGTTGTGGCCCACGGATTTAGCTGCTCTGCAGCAAGTGGCATCTTCCCAGACCAGGGATTGAACCTGAGTCCCCTGAACTGGCAGGCAGATTCTTAACCAGGGGACCATGATGGAACTCCAAAGACTCTAACCTTAGTGATAAGAGTCCAGCCCTACCCAGACCTCTGCAAAGAGTCTCTTTGTTTACTCACTTCAGTCACCCCTTTTTTGGGTGCCATCTGTCTCCTGCATACCTGTTACTCCTGCCTCCACCCTCAGGCAGACACTGGTAGTTCTTGATAAGAGGACTATTATAGTTCCCTAACTGTTACTTGGGCTTCCCTAGTGGCTCAGAGGTTAAAGCGTCTGCCTCCAATGAAGGGAGACCCGGGTTCTATCCCTGGGTCGGAAAGATCCCCTGGAGAAGGAAATGGTAACCCATTCCAGTATTCTTGCCTGGAGAATCCCATGGACGGAGAAGCCTGGTAGGCTACAGTCCACAGGGTTGCAAAGAGTCTGACATGACTGAGTGACTGAATGGAACGGCACTGTTACTTTCTAGATTATTTTATTTTCTCTTGTAAAGCAAATCTTTCTCTTTTAAAAATTACATATATACATATGTATCAGTTCAGTTCAGTCGCTCAGTCGTGTCCAACTCTTTGCGACCCCATGAATCACAGCACACCAGGCCTCCCTGTCCATCACCAACTCCCGGAGTTCACTCAAACTCATGTCCATCAAGTTGGTGATGTCATCCAGCCATCTCATTCTCTGTTGTCCCCGTCTCCTCCCACCCCCAATCCCTCCCAGCATCAGACTCTTTTCCAGTGAGTCAACTCGTCGCATGAGTTAGCCAAAGTATTGGAGTTTCAGCTTTAGCATCAGTCCTTCCAATGAACACCCAGGATTGATCTCCTTTAGAATGGACTGGTTGGATCTCCTTGCCGTCCAAGGGACTCTCAAGAGCCTTCTCCAGCACCACAGTTCAAAAGCATCAATTCTTCGGTGATCAGCTTTCTTCACAGTCCAACTCTCACATCCATACATGATCACGGGAAAAACCATAGCCTTGACTAGACGGACCTTTGTTGGCAAAGTAATGTCTCTGCTCTTTAATATACTATCTAGGTTGGTCATAACTTTCCTTCCAAGGAGTAAGTGTCTTTTAATTTCATGGCTGCAATCAGCATCCACAGTGATTTTGGAGCCCAAAAAAATAGTCTGTTTCCACTGTTTCCCCATCTATTTCCCATGACGTGATGGGATCAGATGCCATGATCTTTGTTTTCTGAATGTTGAGCTTCAAGCCAACCTTTTCACTCTCCTCTTTCACTTTCATCAAGAGGCTTTTGAGTTCCTCTTCACTTTCTGCCATAAGGGTGGTGTCATCTGCATATCTGAGGTTATTGATATTTCTCCCAGCAATCTTGATTCCAGCTTGTGCTTCTTCCAGCCCAGTGTTCCTCATGATGTACTCTGCATATAAGTTAAATAAGCAGGGTGACAATATACAACCTTGATGCACTCCTTTTCCTATTTGGAACCAGTCTGCTGTTCCATGTACAGTTCTAACTGTTGCTTCCTGACCTGCATACAGGTTTCTCAAGAGGCAGGTCAGGTGGTCTGGGATTCCCATCTCTTTCAGAATTTTCCACAGTTTATTGTGATCCACACAGTCAAAGGCTTTGGCATAGTCAATGAAGCAGAAATAGATGTTTTTCTGGAACTCTCTTGCTTTCTCCATGATCCAGCGAATGTTGGCAATTTGATCTCTGGTGCCTCTGCCTTTTCTAAAACCTGCTTGAGCATCTGTGAGTTCACGGTTCACATATTGCTGAAGCCTGGCTTGGAGAATTTTGAGCATGACTTTACTAGCGTGTGAAATGAGTGCAATTGTGTGGTAGTTTGAGCATTCTTTGGCATTGCCTTTCTTTGGGATTGGAATGAAGACTGACCTTTTCCAGTCCTGTGGCCACTGCTGAGTTTTCCAAATTTGCGGGCATATTGAGTGCAGCACTTTCACAGCATCATCTTTCAGGATTTGAATATCTATATTTTATTGACATATAGTTGGCTTATAATGTTGTGTTAGTTTCAGATATATAGCACAGTGATTCAGTTGTGCATACATACTTATATATGCATAAATATATATAGATTCTTTTTCAGATTTTTTTTGTCTTATAGGTTGAGTATAGTTCCCTGTGCTATACAGTTGGTTCTTGTTGGTTATCTATTTCATATATTGTAGTGTGTATATGTTAATCCCAACCACTTAATTTATCCTCCCTCCTTTCCCCTTCAGTAACCTTGTTTGTTTTCTATGTCTGTGAGGAAGATCTTTCTAAAGCTCTGCTAAAACACTCAATTTGCCCCTGCTCCCCATAGAAAAGCATTCAAACATGCCAGAGCTCTTGATTTGTGCTCCATTTCTCAAAAGATGGTGCAATTTTCTCTTTCCTTATGATCGCTCACACCGTCAATGGGCCTGCTTCCAAAATTACACTCATCCATCAAGACTCTCCTCCAGCCACACCTTTTCCAGTTGGTCTTTCCTCCCTGATGTTCATGCTGGAATGTCTTTCTGTGCAAGTTACTGGGAAATCAATGACCTATCACCCTGCCATACATCCTCTAGTATTTTAGAAACTTTATTTAAATTTTAAATCATTTGACTCTTCAAAAACATGGGCTTTGCCACCAAGTAGTTTTGGCCTTGACTAGAAGCTCTGTCAACAGTGGAAACTCACATTAATTATGAACCTGGCAGAGTCTCCTTGACTTCAGAATGAAAGGGACACAGTAATACCCACCTTACATGGTACTGTGAGGATTAAGGGAATACCTATAAAACTCTTACTATACAGAATGGCAGATAAATATTATTTTACCTCTCTTGTTTTCTCTTTCCTTCTACTAGGTCTCAAAACTAGCTAACATTTATTAAATGCTTACCACATTTCATGAGCATTTTGCACAGTCTTATATATTTTTGACCTTCCCAGGTGGCAGCAGGGATAAAGAATCCACCTGCCAGTAGAGGAGCCGCAAAAGACCTGGGTTTGATCCCCAATCAGAAAGATTCTCTGGAGTAGGAAATGGCAACTCACTCCATTATTCTTGCCTGGAAAACTTCACAGACAGGGGAGCCTGGTGGGCTACAAACCATGGGGTCCTAAAGAGTCAGACATGACTGAGCACATGCACAGATTTATGTATTATTATTCTCCCTATTTTATGGATGAAGAAACTAAGGTACAGAGAGATTAAGAAAACTTGCCCGAAGACTACAGTGGGAGCCTTAATTCACAGGTAGATCGGAGGCTTTTTGAGACAAAGACCCAGCTTTATACCAGATTTCTTTCTTTCACAGGGCCAAGCATGATGTCTTACATATAGTCTGTGTTCAATGAATGTTGATTTCATTCCAAGAGGGGAAGGCAATTAGGCCAGTTTCGCAATAGGCAGGGGGCTAGAAAAACACTTTGTCGAAGCAGCAGCTGCTTCCAGGAAGTAAGCGGTAAGTAACAGCGCAGCTGAGAAAGAGCTGGGACGTGAGGATCCGAGGAATTCGGCTGCTGCCGGAAGTCAGAGGGAAGCCAGCTGGGGTGACGTAAGAAAGAAGAGAACCTGAGCAGGGAGGCCCGCGAGGTTGGAAACCTGCACCCACGAAGCTGGAACTCCTCTCCCAGCCATCCCCCTGGCCCCGCGGAGGCACTAAATCTTACCCCATCCTGTGGTTATACCGCTGGAGCATCCTTAAAAACACTTAACCCCAAACTGATGGGCCCTTTCCTGCTGCCTCTCTTACTGAAGCCAGCCACCTCAGAGCTTTTTGGGATTTCTATTAAAAAAAAAGAAAACCCAGATCATTGGACTCATTCGTTCTCCACCAACACAACTGTCTCTCACGCCAAGCATGGGACATATGGCCGAGCATCTGGGTGGGGGCAGATCGGCCAGCACTGCTGGCGGGCGGGCGGCACAGGCTTTCGTTAGAATGGATGTGTCACAGTAAATCATTTTGTAAAAGTTCCCTCCCCTTCTCTCTGCATAGCGAAACATAAAGGAAGATGAATTACCCACAGTTCCATAATGCTGTTTGAATATGCCAAAGTTTGTGCCTGAGACACTTACTGACACTGCCTTAAATATCTTTTTAATATCTTGGCCAGGTCAGGCATACCAATGGCATTACAGAGCTTGCAAATCAATGCCCCAGCTGTTTTGGTTTTTTAATAAAACTGAATGTGATCTCTTTTAAATGATTGCCTTTCACCCCCTAGTTTTCTGCAGGGCTTTCAGAGAGTGGGACTCTCGGCAGCCTTGAAGTCAGGACTTGGCTCTGAAAGGACAGTTGTTCCTTTGGGGTGGGGGTTGGGGGTAGAAATCAGACATTTGCGGGATTACTGTCGTCATCTTTCCCTAGTTTTCCCGGCCTCACAAATCTGGTGATGGACATAATTCACAAAACCAATTTGTGGTTTGCTGTTTTCAAAAATGAATTTACCAAAATGTTGCTGAAGAATCTGACGTTTCAGCTTCTAAAAAATCACATCGGTTTCTCTGTCTGGGTTCAGTCCAAGTGATTTATTCATAATTTTATTAGAGATCTTTTCCCAGACAAATTCTCTGTATCAGATTATCAACATCATGGAAATTGAAAGAGCCCCTACCAAGAATTCAACCATATGCATGTGACTTTTGCCCTTGGGGGAAAAAAATGGAATATGTAAAACTGTCATCAACAGGAACCATCCTGCCTTCTGTATATACATGGTCCCCAGTTATGACAGGAATTCCTCAAGCAAATAGGGAGGTGATCTTGTCAAATCTGAGGTCCCAGTAGGAGGAAAAATTCAATGTTAGTGCTTATAAATCAGTTTTATAACGATGTTAGTTGACTGCTACTTGTGTGGGTCATAAATGTGACATCACGATAAACAGTCTAGTTACTTTGAGGATGTATTTGAAGGACTCTTTTACTGGCTTTGAGATATTACAGTATCTCCAACAGGAAGGTCTCATCTGCTCTTGCAGTTTATTGCTTTTACTTTCTATAGTTGGTGCAAATTGTCTAAGCTTTGTTTCTTCTAATATTTCGCCTGGGGTTACATTTGTGGAAGTCTGTGTTTTCCCTGGGCCTTCGGAACCACAAGCCAAATTAAGAGGAATGGGGAATTGGAGCTTCAGCTGGGCCCCTGGAGAGGCCTTCTCCCCCTGCCTTCCCGCCCCTGACTTTTCACTTTTCACAGCTCCGAAGCAACTAAAATTTCTCCCCCGCCCCCTTTTTTTTTTCTGACCACAGGCAAAGTTCTGTCTCCTTGGTTCTCTGAAAGATATCCATTCCTGAATTTTACCCTCAACCACAGTGGAGGAAAGGGAATAACTGAGGTCAGGAAATATGGAAAGAATGTTAACAATTTACCACTAAAATATACATTAAGAATATTTTCAGTAAGTATAATCTCCACGTTGAACTTCTAAATCTAGAATTCCCCTGTCATGGGACCATCTTCACATTTACGTGTGCCCCTTTCAGCTTCAACTCAGCCCTTCCTGAAGGAACTCTCTTTAAAAGATAGAGCTGATTAAAAATAGACAAATAAGGTCTCCAAGTTTCCCACCCTGTTCAACCCTGGACTGCACTGATGATCACTGTTAAAGCAAATAGGCTAAAATACTCATCTTTTACATGAGCGAGTGCCTGAATATCACCAGAGATGTGAACAGACATAAAAATAGAAGTGAAAATACATTCACAGGTAATGCCTTCAATTGAATAATAAGTTCTGTTAATAGAAATCCAAAGTCATGAATACTTTTGCTTTAAGAATGTAACAGAGGGACTTCCTTGGCTGTCCAGTGGTTTAAGACTTTGCCTTCCAATGCAGGGGGTGTGGGTTCGATATCTGGTTGGGATGCTATCCAGCAAGCTGTGCAGCCAAAAAAACCCCATAAAACAGAAGCAATATTGTAACAAATTCAATAAAGACTTTAAAAATGGCCCACATCAAAAAAAAAAAAATCTTAAAAAAAAAAGTCACAGCGTGTCAGCATTAGAAAGGGATTTAGAGATTCTTTTTTTACTTTTAAATCTTTATTGAATTTGTTACTGTATTGCTTCTGTTTTATGTTTTGGTTTTTTGGTCTCAAAGCATGTGGGATCTTTGTTCCCCGACCAGGGATTGAACCTGCATCCCCTGAATTGGAAGGTGAAGTCTTCACCACTGGACCCTCAGGGAAGTCCCTTAGAGATCCTGTTATTCAACCCTTCACTTTGTACAGTGACACCAGTAACAATAAACACCATTGCTAGTACAGATTGATTATCTCATTTAATCCTAACAATCGAATGTCTCATCCCCATTTTGCAGATGAGAAAAAAAGGCAGAGAGAGGTGAAGTAACTTGCTCAAGCTGAAGTGGTAGAGGTAGTATTCAAATTGAGGCACTCAGGTTCCTAATTCAGACATCAGTTAGAGAACCTCCAGGGACTTGAACTCTTGTCTCCAGCAACTGGCCTCTTTGCCCTTGTAAGGAGCAAGTGGATGGCTGAGAACTGCCTGACTTCATCTGCTCCTTCCTTGTCACGTGGGTCCCCCTCACCCTGATCTCAGGTTGGCCTGGAGTGGCTGTCATGATCTAAGATGAATCTGCCTTGGTCCCAAGAGCTGGAGCCAGGGCCTCCCCAGACATGCATGCTGGGCTGCATCTGTCGCTAATGGGATTTCCAGATTTCTGCGTCTTGATGAGTCCCCACTTGGCAGCCTTGCATATCTGTGAATCTAATGTGTGCATTCATGCTCTTCAGCTGTTCCAGTCTGGCAAAAAAGTGAGGATGTCTGTGGTCAGGTTAACTCTGAGAGCAGACTCACTGTGAAAGAAATGGACCTCTTAGTTGGGTTAGGTTTCTGAGTCCATCTTTGCAGGGCTGAAGCGACCTTGAGAATGCAACATGTAATGTGATAATCATGCCTCCAAGACTCATTTTCCTGAGATCCTGAGCATTTCCTGTATTATTTCCTTAGAGGTATTTTTTTCCCTCTTACTCTTTTTTTTCCTAAGTGACATATTGTAACTTGAAGGCCACTGTCTTGTTCAGCATTGTTTTCTCTGTATATTACCTAGCACAGGCCGTTAAACTTTGAAAACCAACCAATTATTATTAAATCCAAAAAAGAACAGCTTGTACCCATGCCATATTTTCTCACTGACCTGTGTAGTGAAGTGAAGTGAGTTGCTCAGTTGTGTCCAACTCTTTGTGACCCCATGGACTATACAGTCCATGGAATTCTAGAGGTCAGAATACTGGAGTGGGTAGCCTTTCTCTTCTCCAAGGGATCTTTCCAACCCAGGGATCAAACCCAGGTCTCCCACATTGTAGGTGGATTCTTTACCAGCTAAGCCACAAGGAAAACCCGAGAATACTGGAGTGGGTAGCCTATCCCTTCTCCAGCGGATCTTCCTGACCCAGGAATCCAAGCAGGGTCTTTTACATTGCAGGCGAATTCTTTACCAACTGAACGATCAGGACCTGTGTAGTGGACTTTGGCATTTCTTGGCTACCCACACCCATTCTATATCCCAACATATCCACTTCATTTTTGGAGAATTCTCTTTCCCTCACAGTGTGAGATCTTAGTGATCAGTAAGTCCAAGTGCCCACTTCTTGCTCTGGCGGCTGCAGAGGCAAGTCTCTATGTCATAGGGCTGTAATGTGTATTTAATGAGTTAATTCAGAATAGCATCTAAAACATGCAGTAACTGCTCAGTAAGTATTAGCTCTTTACTTGCTATTATTGTTCTTTTTCATCTTGTTCTTGTTTACCTTCTCATTTTTGTTTTTATTATTAGATTACTTTTATGGCAGTGGGACAAGGGCATTTGACCTGAACTTGGCCACTCAGACTCTTTCTCCTGGCATGTTGAACATTGTGTGGTTTACATAGGACAGAAGATGTGGTTGGATTTTTTTTTTTTAATTGTAAAATATAACAACACTTAGGAAAGAGTGCATAAAACTATATGGTTGGTGGGTTAGTTGCTAAGCCATGTCTGACTCTTGTGACCCCATGGACTGTAGCCTGCTAGGCTCTGCTGTCTTGGGACTTTCCAGGCAAGAATAC
Source organism: Moschus berezovskii (assembly GCF_049115385.1). Lineage (NCBI taxonomy): Eukaryota > Metazoa > Chordata > Mammalia > Artiodactyla > Moschidae > Moschus > Moschus berezovskii. Next base: position 141,347,790 of record NC_142460.1, read on the forward strand.
TGGAGTGGGTTGCCATTTCCTTCTCCAGGGGAACTTCCTGACCCAGAAATCAAGCCCAGGTTTCCTGTCTTGGAATCCCATGACAGAGGAGCCTAGCAGTGGCCTGTCCTCAAAGCTCAGTTGGTAAAGAATCTGCCTGCCATGCAAAACTACATGCAAGATTTACAAATAGCTGAACGCATGCCCACAGAGCACCACTGTGAAGATTTCAGCCTCCTAAAGCTTCCTGCGTGTACCTCACCAGTTGAAACCTTCTCCCTCATCAGGGACAGCTTCATGGGTATATTGGCTGTGCAGTGGCAAAGGACTCTGTGCTCAGAAGTGTCCCAGGCTTGGTTTCATGCTTTGAGTTGCCATCTTGAAATTCCGAATAAACTTTGACCAAACAGTCATGCATTTTCATTTTGCACTGGGCCCTAAAAATTATGTATTCTAGTCCAATTTTCACTTCTTGAAGCAGCCATTGTCCTGACTTTTATGAAGATAATTTTCCTGCTTTTCTAAAAAAATTTTTATTTTATATTGAAATATAGTTGATCAACGATGTTGTGTTAGCTTCAGGTGTACAGCCAAGTGAGTTATACTTTTTCATGTATTGATTCTTATTCAAATTTCCTGCTTTTTTTAAATAATTTTTTTACCCTTGTGTGTATCTGGAGCTCTTCATCCCAGGGTTATTCTCTCACATACTCCTGCTACCAATCTACCAATCCTATGGTTCCTGTTTCATAGGCGTCAGAGATGCTCTGTCTATCTGCCTTCAATATTCTCCCAATACATTTTATTTTGCTCAGGTTTGCCAGTGTCACTTTCTGTTGTTAGTGATCAAAGAAACACAGCTGGTACAGTCTAATACTAAAAGACTCTTGATAGAGAAAGAGACAGTATATAATATTTTTCTTTGTCTTGTTTCTTTTGCCCGTATCCCTAAGTCTGATGGGTATTCTGCAGATTTGAGGTTTATTTAAGAAACCAGATTTATTTAGGAAACATATAACCTGACAAATTCTTGTTCTCTAGCAGAAAAAACTGAAACTTAAAGTTGTGAAAGCAGTTACCTGTGTTTAGAAAAATATCTTCAGGACAAGCCATGAAGCCCAATGTGCCTGACAATAACACTTTTCTTTTCTGAAAAATTGCTTCAGGTTGCTAATGGGTTGCCACTTTTTGGAGAACTCCTCCCTGCAACATACGGTTGAGGTAGGACTCCCAATTGCTTAACCTCGGTAATTGGTTCAGTCATAGGCATGTGACCTAGAAACAACCAATAATAATCTTCCCTAGGAGTTTTCTGCTTGAACCATCAAAGGGTCCCTGGCCTTAGAGACCCTGGAATGATACAGGCTAGGGCTGTTGTGGTAAATTCCGGGAATGGAAAATGGGGAAAAATTCCTATTGCAGTAAAGACTGAAGCCAACACATAAAAGGCAATAAGTAGAAGGCATGAGGTACCCAGAGGGTTGGTAGTTGATAGTGGCATAAAAGCAGAGAAATAGTGGTTGCCAGACTGCTCTGAGCCTCTTGGGGGACTGTGATGTCTTGAGGAACATTTCAGTGCTCCATGACGCTTGGCTTTATTGCTGTCAAGATGGTTCCCTCCTCTTCCCTGTTTCCCTGTGTGTCCTAAGACAAACTTTCACCAACTTGCAATCTTGTTTCCTTCAACTTCATTCTCCATGGAGCAGCCAAAGCAAGCATAATAAAATTAATATTTTATAACTGCTCTCAGGATATGGCTTCAAATTCTTAGTATCATTTGGGATGGTTTATGATCTTGGCCCTTGCTTACTTCTCCAGTCTTGTTGTCACCACCTTCCCCCCCACCTCCATCCCTTCTCTTACACGCTCTGCTCCAGAACCACTCCCTCTCCCTCTTACTTTATACTCACCTGCTGTGAGTTTCCTCACCTCCCCTACCTTGCTGTCTCCTACTCTTCCTTGAGGGTTTCATTTGAATGTCTCTTCCTCCAAAAGATTTTTCCTGACACCAAAGACTGGGGTTCACAATCATGACTTATAGAGCTCTTTTATTTTAAGATCTATTTTATTGAAAGATAGTTGAATTACAGTGTATTAGCTTCTGGTATGTGTGTGTGTGTGCAAAGTCGCTTCAGTCGTGTCTGACTCTTTGTGACCCCATGGACTATAGCTTACCAGGCTCCTCTGTCCGTGGGATTCTCCAGGCAAGAATTACAGTGTGTTGCCATTCACTTCTCCGGGGGATCTTCCCAACCCACGGAATGAACCCAGGTCTCCTGCATTACAAGCAGATTCTTTACTATCTGAGCCACCAGGAAAGCCCAAACTAATGTATAATTATTCATTATAATATATATATTCTTTTTTATATTCTTTTCCATTATGGTTTATCAAAAGACATCGAATATATATAGTTCCCTGTTCTATGCAGGAGGATCCTACTGTTTATCCATCTGCGTATAATAGTTTGCATTTACTAATCCCCAACTGTCAATTTATCTCACCCCCACTGCCCCTTGGCAACCAGAAGTCTGTTTTCTATGTCTGTGAGTCTGTTTTGGAGATAAGTTCATTTGTGTCATAATTTAGGTTTCACGTGTAAGTGATGTTGTATGATATTTGTTTTTCTCTTTCTAACTTATCTCACTTAGTATGATAATCTCTAGTTGTATCTATGCTATTGCAAATGGCATTATTTCATTCTTTTTTATGGCTGAGTGATACTCCATTAGAAATATTTATACATATCTTCTTTATCCATTCATCTGTCAATGGACACTTAGGTTGTTTCTATGACTTGGCTATTGTGAATAGTGCTGCTAAGAACATGGGAGTGCATGTATCTTTTCAGATTTGGATTTTGTCCAGATGTATGTCCAGGAGTGGGATTGCTGGATCACTTAGCAACTCTATTTTTACTTTTTTGAGGAACCCAGATACTGTTCTCCATAGTGGCTGCACCAGTTTTCATTCTCACCAAGAGTGTAGGAGGGATCTCTTTTTAGGGCCCTTTATTTTAAACTGTAGAGTTTAGAGAACTGTGGAGTTCTTTATTTTAAATTGAATGATTCTTTAATTTGTCTGTTTCTGACTTGGCTGTATGTTCCTTATGGGTGACAGGCACATGGCTGGTGCATAAATGAAAGTATGAGATTAGAAGAAACAATGGAACACTATATTTCTGTAGCTAGAGCCCATGGCTGTAGTGTGGGTAAAAGGTGATCAGAAATTTGAACTAGAATCTCAGCCAAAATGTGGGCCAGGGCCCCAAACACTAGTTGAATAAGACTACTAGGGACCATGAATTACTTCGGAAACTACCTCCTTAATCAGGTTTGTTTAAGACAGCCTGGCAAATCCATTCATTTTCTTCCCTTCCAGGGAAACTGAGTCCATGAGCACTGGATTTGGGAGAAGTGTTCGTGAGCAGAAGTTGTGAGGTCAAACTTTACAATACCACTGAGCAATAGGAAAGCACAGGAATCACAATTTCTTTGATCAAATTATTTTGATTTAAATTCCCCCTCATCAACTCTGCTAAAATCTCAGGCAATTTTTTACAATGTCATTCTGTGTTTAATGCTCATCATTAAATTGTTCATCAATTTAAATCAATAAATTGGCAAAATAGTTGCAGGAACTGAGGTTTCCCTTGCTCTTCAGTACAGAGAGGGACATAGAAGGAATGTTCAAGAATGTATTTCTTTGTGGGTCTCAATTAAAGGTGGCCATTCGTAACAGTAAAGACTGGACTCAGGATAATCACAGGCATGTACCTAGCTACATCACTTTACCATGGTAGACATCAAGAATCAACCAAAACACTTTCCCCCTCAAGCTTACAGTTGGCCTCAGAACCCTTCCCAACACAATGGTAACTTGAGCAGATCAGGGTGAAATCCATTTGTCGTGCCTGGTCTAGGCACTGATCAGAGGCGTGACTCTTCAAAATTAAGTTGTTAAACAGCTATTAAGTGATGCCCTAATGTCCTACTGAGAATATAAACTAGCAACTTGCAGGTTTGTGACTTATCCTTTCATTTTAAGAACACTTACTGATTGCACTTAGTTCAGAGCAAAGCAAACAGGGGAGCAGAGTTAAACCAAAATGCCTGCATTGTGATCCCATAGAAGTTTCTCTCTCTTCTTCCAGCCATGCAGGATATTCGATCCTTCCAATGCTGTTAGCTGTTGGCTTCCAACAACTGTGAAGACGAGGAAACCTGACACTTTAGTTGGATGGTGTTTGTACAGATGTAGCTTCTTCCTTAGCACATTTGGTTAGGAGGAACTCAAGGAGCTAGGAGCTGAATCTCAGGAATGTGCAAATAAAGTGACATTGACACAGACCTTTAGGAACATTCGCAAGGCCCATTGTAACCCCACTTAGAGCAGAGGTTCTCAATCTTTATTGGGCATGAACTCCTTTAGCAATCTGGTTACGCTTATAAATCCTTCTCAGAAGATTGTCTTTAAAGAAGACAGTAAAAGAAAACATATTAGATTATAAAGGAATCTGATTATAATGAAATACAGTTATTGGAATATTTGTTTAAAAATCTGTGAGTTAGGGGCTTCCCTGGCAGTGCAGTGGTTAAAACTTCAGCTTCCAACGCAAGGGGGTGCTGGTTCAATCCCTTGTTGGGGAACTCCCACTTGCCATGGTGTGGCCAAAAAATAAAAATGAAGAAGTTAAAAAAAAAAAATCTGTGACATAGTAATATATGTGTTTCTTGATTAAGCGTTAAGATCTAACTGAAGGTCAAAGAGAAGTGAAGTGAAAGTCACTCAGTCATGTCCAACTCTTTGCGACCCCAGACCATACAGTCCATGGAATTCTCCAGGCCAGAATACTGGAGTGGGTAGCCTTTCCCTTCTCCAGGGGATCTTCCCAACCCAGGGATCAAACTCAGGTCTCCCACATTGTGGGAGGATTTTTTACCAGCTGAGCCACAAGGAAAGCCCTAGAATACTGGAGTGGGTAGCCTATCCCTTCTCCAGGGGATCTTCCTGACCCAGGAATAGAACCAGGGTCTCCTGCATTCCAGGCAGATTCTTTACCAACTGAGAAATCAGGGAAGCCCTGAAGGTCAAATGCCTACTATAATTTTGCAGTAAAGATTAGTGCAACAATCTGGGACAACCACAACCTTCTGTAGATTATGTGTGATTCCTACCAGTGACCACGTCACAAGTACTGATTGAATGATACTACTGTGCTTTGTAAGCACATTGAAAATAGAAAAGTTGCTTCATTTCAAAGAGGGATTAGTAAAAATAAAGGTGGAATTTTTTCCTGCATCCAGCTAGTTCATGAACCCTCTGAATTATGTGCTGGGACCCCAGTTACAGACCTCGGACTTAGGTAAACTTGGACATAGGGATCTCCGACTATCAAGCAACATCCTTACCTCTAGCTTCTCATTCAGAGAATAGCTTATGGAAAAGAAAAGGGTCTCCTATGGATGGCTTTGCTTTGCTGTGAGACTACCATGCTCTTCTCTACTATCAGAGCTCTTCCCTCGAGGATGGCTGCTTAAGCATGTTCTCTGGCATAGAAACTGAGCACCTATCATCAGGCAGTTCAGTTCAGTTCAGTCGCTCAGTCGTGTCCGACTCTCCGCGACCCCATGAACTACAGCACGCCAGGCCTCCCTGTCCATCACCAACTCCCAGAGTTCACTCAAACTCATGTCCACAGAGTCGGTGATGCCATCCAGCCATCTCATTCTCGGTCTTCCCCTTCTCCTCCCGCCCCCAACCTTTCCCAGCATCAGAGTCTTTTCCAGTGAGTCAACTCGTCGCATGAGGTGGCCAAGGTATTGGAGTTTCAGCTTTAGCATCAGTCCTTCCAATGAACACCCAGGATTGATCTCCTTTAGAATGGACTGGTTGGATCTCCTTGCGGTACAAGGGACTCTCAAGAGTCTTCTCCAACACCACAGTTCAAAACCATCAATTCTTCGGTGATCAGCTTTCTTCACAGTCCAACTCTCACATCCATACATGACCACGGGAAAAACCATAGCCTTGACTAGACGGACCTTTGTTGGCAAAGTAATGTCTCTGCTTTTTAATATATTATCAAGGTTGATCATAACTTTCCTTCCAAGGAGCAAGCGTCTTTTAATTTCATGGCTGCAATCAGCATCTGCAGTGATTTTGGAGCCCCAAAAAATAAAGCCTGACACTGTTTCCACTGTTTTTCCATCTATTTCCCATGAAGCGATGGGACCAGATGCCATGATCTTTGTTTTCTGAATGTTGAGCTTCAAGCCAACCTTTTCACTCTCCTCTTTCACTTTCATCAAGACGCTTTTCAGTTCCTCTTCACTTTCTGCCATAAGGGTAGTGTCATCTGCATATCTGAGCTTATTGATATTCCTCCTGGCAATCTTGATTCCAGCTTGTGCTTCTTCCAGCCCAGCGTTCCTCATGATGTACTCTGCATATAAGTTAAATAAGCAGGGTGACAATATACAGCCTTGATGCACTCCTTTTCCTATTTGGAACCAGTCTGTTGTTCCATGTCCAGTTCTAACTGTTGCTTCCTGACCTGCATACAGGTTTCTCAAGAGGCAGGTCAGGTGGTCTGGGATTCCCATCTCTTTCAGAATGTTCCACAGTTTATTGTGATCCACACAGTCAAAGGCTTTGGCATAGTCAATGAAGCAGAAATAGATGTTTTTCTGGAACTCTCTTGCTTTCTCCATGATCTAGTGGATGTTGGCAATTTGATCTCTGGTGCCTCTGCCTTTTCTAAAACCTGCTTGAGCATCTGGGAGTTCACGGTTCACATATTGCTGAAGCCTGGCTTGGAGAATTTTGAGCATGACTTTACTCGCGTGTGAGATGAGTGCAATTGTGTGGTAGTTTGAGCATTCTTTGGCATTGCCTTTCTTTGGGATTGGAATGAAGACTGACCTCTTCCAGTCCTGTGGCCACTGCTGAGTTTTCCAAATTTGCTGTCATATTGAGTGCAGCACTTTCACAGCATCATCTTTCAAGATTTGAAATAGCTCAACTGGAATTCCATCACCTCCACTAGCTTTGTTCGTGGTGGTGCTTTCTAAGGCCCACTTGACTTCACATTCCAAGATGTCTGGCTCTAGGTCAGTGATCACGTTATCGTGACTATCTTGGTTGTGAAGATCTTTTTTGTATAGTTCTTCTGTGTATTCTTGACACCTCTTCTTAATATCTTCTGCTTCTGTTAGGTCTCTACCATTTCTGTCCTTTATCGAGCCCATCTTTGCACGAAATGTTCCCTTGGAATCTCTAATTTTCTTGAAGAGGTCTCTTGTTTTTCCTATTCTGTTGTTTTCCTCTATTTCTTTGCATTGATCACTGAGGAAGGCTTTCTTATCTCTCCTTGCTATTCTTTGGAACTCTGCATTCAGATGCTTATATCTTTCCTTTTCTCCTTTGCTTTTCGCTTCTCTTCTTTTCACAGCTATTTGTAAGACCTCCTCAGACAGCCATTTCACTTTTTTGCATTTCTTTTCCATGGGGATGGTCTTGGTCCCTGTCTCCTGTACAATGTCACGAACCTCCATCCAGAGCTCATCAGGCACTCTATCTATCAGATCTAGTCCCTTAAATCTATTTCTCACTTCCACTGTATAATCATAAGGGATTTGATTTAGGTCATACCTGAATGGTCTAGTGGTTTTCCCTACTTTCTTCAATTTAAGTCTGAATTTGGCAATAAGGAGTTCATGATCTGAGCCACAGTCAGCTCCTGGTCTTGTTTTTGCTAACTGTATACAGCTTCTCCATCTTTGGCTGCAAAGAATATAATCAATCTGATTTCGGTGTTGACCATCTGGTGATGTTCATGTGTAGAGTCTTCGCTTGTGTTGTTGGAAGAGGGTGTTTGCTATGACCAGTGAATTCTCTTGACAAAACTCTATTAGCCTTTTCCCTGCTTCATTCCGTGCTCCAAGGCCTAATTTGCCTGTTACTCCAGGTGTTTCTTGACTTCCTACTTTTGCATTCCAGTCCCCTATAATGAAAAGGACATCTTTTTTGGGTGTTCGTTCTAAAAGGTCTTGTAGGTCTTCATAGAACCATTCAACTTCAGCTTCTTCAGTGTTACTGGTTGGGGCATAGGCCTGGATTACTGTAATATTGAATGGTTTGCCTTGGAAATGAACAGAAATCATTCTGTCGTTTTTAAGATTGCATCCAAGTACTGCATTTCGGACTCTTTTGTTGACCATGATGGCTACTCCATTTCTTCTAAGGGATTCCTGCCCACAGTAGTAGATATAATGGTCATCTGAGTTAAATTCACCCATTCCAGTCCATTTTAATTCACTGATTCCTAGAATGTCTATGTTCACTCTTGCCATCATAGACATGAAGAAATGGGAGCCTAAGAAGGATAAGCAACCTAACCTACAGAACTGAACAGTGAGAAAGGACATCAAACACCACAGCCTCTGATTTCTAGAGTTGGGAGAAAGTTCTGTTACTTATATTCATTTTCTCTCTCCGGTAAGTTGAAGGGTTAGGCAGGTCAGACAATCTCTCTAAATCTGACTTGAACCAGAGGTCTAGGAAAGCAATTTTAAGTAGAATCAGGGACTCCTCGTCTAGCGGGGTTGATTTGATACAGCAGGTTACTTGGAACTTTTCTGCAGGGGAGACACTAAAGAACTCGATGTCCTAGTACTGATGGGAAATCTCTAACATGATGTCATTGAAGCCTTGTTAGTGCTACACACTTCTGTTTTGTGGTTGGTTTTACGTTGCATCAAGTGAAATCTAATGAAGTTTTGGTGGAACTGGGAGATAGGTAAGAGGAACTATTTTCGAAAATACTGCCTTTCGGTATGCTAGCCTATGACACAACTTTGTAATTTTTCTTACTAGAGTATGGTTGATTTGGGCTTCCCTGGTAGCTCAGATGGTTGAGAATCTGCCTTCAATGCCGGAGACCCTGGTTTGATTCCTGGGTTAGGAAGATCCCCTGGAGAAGGGATAGGCTACACACTTTAGTGTTCTTGGGCTTCCCTGGTGGCTCAGCCGGTAAAGAATCTGCCTGCAACGTGGGAGATCTGGGTTCAATCCCTGGGTTGGGAAGATCCCCTGGAGAAGGGAAAGGCTACCCACTCCAATATTCTGGCCTGGAGAATTCCATGGACTGTATGATCCATGGGGTCGCAGAGAGTCAGACATGACTGACTTTCACTTTCACTTCATGGTGAATTTACAGCAATGTCATGTTAGTTTCAGGTTTACAGCACAGTGATTCAGTTATCAATACGTTCTTTTTCAGATTATTTTCCCTTATAGGTTATTATAAAATATTGAGTATAGTTCTTTGTGCTATACAGTAGGTCCTTGTTTGCGTTTTTTTTGGCCATGCCATTCAGCTTGTGGGATCTTAGTTCCCTGACCAGGGATTGAACCTGTGCCCTGACCAGTGGAAGCTGAGTCCCATCCAATGAATTTAACTGCTAGGTAAGTTCCCAGTAAGCCTTTGTTATCTATTTTGTACAGTAGAGCACATATGTTAATACAACATTATAATTTAAATTCAGATTAGAACTTAGATTATGCTCTCTATGACAGCATTAAAGTTGATTGACAATTTATTTTAATGACAATATCTCTTCTTTATTTATTTGTAAGTGATCACAAAAGGGCTCCCCAGAATTACTTAAGACTAGAAAGATAATCCTGAGCAAAAAATCAAATTAACCACACTTTTCCAACAATGTGGAAGCCAGTAAACAAGTCGATGGCTCCTAGTATACCAGCTCACTTTGGTTCTCTCATTTGGGTATTATTTATGGTAACAGTTACAAAGTTGAGCTTCTGGGGCATCTCAGTCTCCTTGAATTTAGGTGAGTGTCCAGGATGCAGGTAGCATTCTAGGTAGTGCTAATGGTAAAGAATCCACCTGCCAATGCTGGAGACGCAAGAGATGCAGGTTTGATCCCTGGGTGAGAAAGATCCCCTGGAGAAGGACGTGGCAACCCACTCCAGTATTCTTGACTGGGAAATCCCATGGACAGAGGAGCCTGGCAGGCTAGGGCTACAGTCCAAGGGTCACAAAGAGTCTGACGTGACTGAGCAAAGGAAGAAGCACCAGATGCAGGAATGTGGAAGTGAAAGACATGAACAAAGAAGACTTTGTAGCATTTCTCTGAAGAACTTTGTCCTTCTATTCAAATACGTTTTCCCCACATAAAAAAAAAATAACTCAAGTAACACATGCTTTGGTTAAAATGCAAATACTATAGAAGTGAACCTAATAAATCGTGAAAGTCCCTCTTCCTCCAGTCCTACACCCTTTCCCAGAAGTTGAGTATCTTTCCAGAATTTTTGCTGTGTGTTTTTATATGAGTGTATATGTACAGAAAATAAATAAATTCAAGTGAAGTATCTATTTCTTTACAAAAATGGGAACATATCTTACCTATTTTTCTATGACTTACTTTTTTTTTTACTATTTCTTAGATAGCTGTTTACATATATAAATCTATCTTGTTCCTTTTACTGACTATGTACTATTCCACAATATAGATGGATGCACCATACATGTTTAACCATTTCCCTGTGCGTGGGCATTCTGGTTATTCACAGGTTGGATTTTTATTGGTTGGTTTTGCTGTTATTGTGCATTAGAAACAATACTCCAATCTGATATTTTCTTTAAGCCCCAAAAAACCTGTTTGATTTTTCTCTCTTCCTGCAGGGATAAGAGTGAGAATGAGGAGAACAGGAAAAAGAGAGGTTGCAATTCTTTTCTTCCCCCATCACCTCCTTCCCAACTCCCAACAAGCCTACATCAATACCAAAAAAGAGCTCCCTCTGCTGGGAATGCTCTTCTCCTTCTCCCTTTCCCCTGAGTAACTTCATCCTGCAAGTCACACCTCTTGTTTTATTTCCCCGAGGCCCTGTCCTACCACCCAGAGAGAAGAAGGGCCCCTCTTCCATGCCTCCTTGGCCTTCTCTGCATCTCATTCATTTTAAAGTTTCCTGACTATGCGCCTGGCCCCTGAGGGGACAGAAGGAGCTCACCATGTCCACTGTGTACCCTCAGCCCCTAGTAGCACAGTTAGCATGTAACACGGGCCCCGTGACACAACTGATTCCCTGAGCTGAAGGGCTTTCAGGTGAGTAGTTCCTGACATAGAATACACTTGGTCTAGTTACCTTTCAATCTGGGTTGAAGCCAACAACACTAGATTATGAATCATCTGGATAGCATCTGAGCATGGAACGAAATGTACGGACCTGAAGAGTGTGGCAGAGGTTAAAACAACACAAAATCTCACCACATTCATCAGTTCTTTCTCTGGCCTACCCCCACACTCATCACATCCATGGGAATCACTTTGATCTTGGCAGTAGGCTCCAGCACACTGAAAAACCTGTTCGGCAGGTTCTATTTTTAATTTGGATGAAAATTGTTTACCATGCCCTGCCTATCTCTCAGGCAGGTGGCTCTGATACAACTGGTAGGGTCATGCCCTTTTGCTGACTGCCAACCTACCCATCCCGGTGCCTCCAGAAGGGCTGGTGGGAGCTGACAGGCTCCCCAGTGCCTCCACACTCCCTCCTGTGTAAGACAGGGAGGGCCGCCACAGGGATGATGTACCTCTAGCCTGCTGGAGTAGAAAAGGAGGGAAAATAAGGAGTACAGAAGGGCTGGCGAGAGAGTCCACCTGAAGCAGCTGGTAGGTCAGACCCCAGTGCTGAGGCCAACATTTTGAATCCTGAAATTCTAGACTGTTAGTTATCTTGGGGATGAGCTAGTTAGAAATAGAGCCAGAAAAGGCTTGGGGGAAATGGATACCATGGTATGTAAAGCCCAGTACATGCTAATTCCACCCTTTCACCAGATGGTTGCTCCCTAACTTGACCCATATAAAAATTCTGGAGTGAACTGGCAATAGGCCACGGTTTCTCACTCCAGCTTCCACACTGCTCAGTAGACTCTGATACCTACACAGGGGCCCCAACAGTGAGGGAGAAGGATGAAGGCCAAGTGGAGGAGATGGAGATGGAAGAGGATGAGTGAATCTTCCTCCCATCTGTCATTCTTCAGAGAAGCAAACTGACACCCAGAAAGGTGAAGGGACATGGGACAACAGACTGGTTCCAAATAGGAAAAGGAGGACGTCAAGGTTGTATATTGTCACCCTGCTTATTTAACTTCTATGCAGAGTACATCATGAGGAACGCTGGGCTGGAAGAAGCACAAGCTGGAATTAAGATTGCTGGGAGAAATATCAATAACCTCAGATATGCAGATGACACCACCCTTATGGCAGATAGTGAAGAGGAACTCAAAAGCCTCTTGATGAAAGTGAAAGAGGAGAGTGAAAATGTTGGCTTGAAGCTCAACATTCAGAAAACGAAGATCATGGCATCTGGCCCCATCACTTCATGGGAAATAGATGGAAAAACAGTGGAAACAGTGTCAGACTATTTTTTTGGGTTCCAAAATCACTGCGGATGCTGATTGCAGCCATGAAATTAAAAGACGCTTACTCCTTAGAAGGAAAGTTATGACCAACCTAGATAGTATATTAAAAAGCAGAGACGTTACTTTGCCAACCAAGGTCCATCTAGTCAAGGCAATGGTTTTTCCCGTGGTCATGTATAGATGTGAGAGTTGGACTGTGAAGAAAGCTGATCACCAAAGAATTGATGCTTTTGAACTGTGGTGTTGGATAAGACTCTCGAGAGTCCCTTGGACTGCAAGGAGATCCAACCAGTTGGTTCTAAAGGAGATCAGTCCTGGGTGTTCATTGAAAGGACTGATGCTAAAGCTGAAACTGCAATACTTTGGCCACCTCATGCGACAAGTTGACTCACTGGAAAAGACTCTGATGCTGGGAAGGATTGGGGGCGGGAGGAGAAGGGGACAACAGAGAATGAGATGGCTTGATGGCATCACCAACTCGATGGACATGAGTTTGAGTGAACTCCGGGAGTTGGTGATGGACAGGGAGGCCTGGTGTGCTGTGATTCATGGGGTCACAAAGAGTCGGACGTGACTGAGTGACTGAACTGAACTGAACTGAAGGCCCAAGTCACAGTGCTGAGAGCCAGCAGAGGAGCTCAGGTTTCCTCCATGCTAGTCTCTGCACTTTGCTATGCCTTGCATTTTGGAGTAGGTAGAACAGGTATCTGCCACACATCTCATATAATCCATGTCTAAGAGAGGGATGGGTGTGCTATGGCTGAAATGCCTCTTCCACCTGACTTGCCAATTCCTCATCAAGATCAGATTTTGTTGTTGTTGTTGTTTGTCTTTGGTTGCACTGGGTCTTGGTGGTTGACAGTGGGCTTTCTCTAGTTGTGTTAAATGGAGGCTACTCTCTACTTGTGGTGCTCAGGCTTCTCATTGCAGTGGCTTCTCTTGTTGCAGAGCACAGGCTCTAGGGCATGGGTTCAGAAGTTGTGGCCGACGGGCTTAGTTACCCCACGGAATGTGGGATCTTAGTTCTGGACCAGGAATCGAACCCATGTGTCCTACTTTGAAAAGCAGATTCTTAAGCACTAGATGACCAGGACAGTCCCCATCTATATCAGTTTTAGTCTTTGATCTCTAATATTTTCATTTTTTATAAATGCAAATGCCTCTTGAAGAGACAACACACTGGTAATAAGTTCATTAAAGCTTTTCTGTAAAGCAGTTGAGTAAAGTCATGGGCTAATATGGAAGAGAGAGACAGAGAGAGATTGTGCATGTGTGTTAAGGTTTCCCACCATCCCGAGAAAATATGATGTCAAAAGAGAAGAGATGCCTCTGGGTTTACTTTTTGCCTAGAGATCAGGCTGATATCAGGGACTTTTCCCTTGAGTGTGTTCCTGGTCACTCTGGCCACAAAGTGAGATATGGAGTCACCACAGTTCATATCCTGGACTGACTGATCCTACAACCATAAACTCCCATTGGCCCAGATTCTTCTTGGCAGCCCACAGGAAGATGAGTCTATGGTGATCAGCAGATTAATTCTTTAAAGTGGAAGACTGCCAGCAAGATGTGTCAGCAGCTGTCCTTGACGACAGAAGGTGGGAGAGCCTGCCTTTTGGGCAAGGTGTGTCCTGGGTCAGTCAATCATTTCCGGGTTCCTGAAGTCAATGGCTTGTTCCCATGCACTAATTAAGGAGTCTCCCTTCCTCCATCACACGTGGATTGCCAAGGTCATTCCCTTGCTACAAAAGCAGGGGTGCCTCTGAAAAGCCTGACAAGTGCCCCTGTTCTGGTGGTTCTGCCTTTAGTAGTTATTTTAGGGTTCCTTCTGAACTTTGCTAACCCTTCACATTTCTTCTTAGTTGGAGGATCCCAGAGTGAAAATTAAGAGATGTGGTATTCCAGCAGCTGAGCATGCTGGGAGATTGTTTAATGCACTCTGGCCCCCTCTGTCTCTTTGTGTCCCTTGTGAGGGTGAATAAAAGAAAGTGAAACCCCCAACGCTCTTTGAGGTCCTTGGGGAGAGGTATTATGGATGACCAGATTCTGTGGTTTGTACAGAGTATTTAATAATACCATGAACAGTTAGACTTTCCCCTCCCTGACAGAATCGGATGACATGCACTCCCAAAGGTTTTCTCTGCAATAGAATTTTCTGAAAGTCAACAAAAGTGGAAAACATCACAGTCTCCCAATAATGATTGACCCCAGACAAGGTTCTGCTCAATCTTGGAAAGGGGCTGCATTTCCCCTGGGACAGGCAGAACTCTCCCTCTCTCTGGGGCATCTCAGAGATGGAGCGGTAATGGGAAACACAAGAGCAAGTTTGACTACTGAGATTTAATAAGCCCTGACGTTTCTATGCCTAATCCTCATATATATGCCATTATGGCGATTTTTTTTAAGACAGACCTCTAAAACCAGGCCTTCTGTACATGAAGGGGGGCAGAAAGCAAAGGGAGAAAGAAAGGACTATCATCATTATAAAAGTAAGAGCAATCAGGCATAAAGCCAACAAAACTTCTGGAAAAACCGGCCCTGATTTCTGTTTGAAATTCTCCCTTTGAATTATCGGCCAGACTCCAGTGAAAACCTAAACTAAGTTCTTTAGAATGCTTGAAACACAAAAATCTATGTAAAAAAGCAAACATTTTAGAAATAGATACACAAAAAGACCTCGTGGAAAGCTGGGAGAAAGAGAAGGTTTGGTAAGTCAACCCTTTCTAAACTATTTCAGCCTGCCTGGATCTAGACAAGGGAGGAATTTAGAATTCAGCTGCCTGGCTTCTCTGTGTGGCTGCTCAGACATTCTTCAGTGGCTTTAGTGGTTAAAAAAAAAAAGAAAGAAAAAAGAAAAACCCTAATAACTTGCTTCAGAAAGACAAGTAGCTCCCATTCATGACTGTTAGAAATCACAGTTCGGAGACTGAATTTACACCAACCTCATCGATGAAAGATCGCATATCTCATGTAAAGGCTGCAGTACCATCTGCCCTCCGATAGAATGAGGAATTTTATGCTGTTTTTGCATGGGGGGGACTTTAAAACAAAGTGATAAATTAAAGTGGTCTCAATAATGCACCAAAAATGTTAAGCTGTTTTAAGGCAAATGGAAAATGTGGTCTTCTCATTCAAGGAAGGAGTCAGCAAACAGAAAGGTTTGGAGTTGGCCCTCAAATGAACTCAAGAGAATATCAGCCAATTGGTCCATCTAGTACTGAACTTCAGAAATTGCACTGTGCCCAGTGTTGTGCCTGGGCATGAGGATTATTTCAGAGAGATTATTTTGGGGGTTTCTGAATCCCCAGTTAGTAGAGAATTTCTTAAGAGAGAATTTGTTTTCATATAATACAACTCACCCAGCTAAGTTCACACCCCATCTTCTACAGTTTTCCTAGGCTACTCAAAATGGCCTATTTTTGGTCACTGGAGCCATCCACCACTTCTCGCCAGTGCTGTCTAAGTAGAGGCCTTATTTCTCCACATTTCACTTAATTAAATCCTACATCTCACACATCCTTCAAGGTCTAACATAACCCCCTGCTTTTCCTTAATGATTTCAGCCTGTGATGGTAGCTCATTCTTCTCCTCTTCTATTGCACTTAGGTGGACCACAGAGATGCTTAGATGAGCTGTGCAGAGAAGGGGGACGTCCCAGGAGCAGCATGGACAAAGGCAGATCGAGTGCACCCCAATGATTCTGGGAAATGGGGAGAGTGGGAGAGAGCAGAGGAGCTGGGAGGAGGAAGACGGTGGATCCAAGTTCAAATCCAGGTCCCTCTACTCCCGAGTTCAGCGATACTGAGCAAACCATGTCTGGGAGTCTTGTTCCTCCAGTCTCAACGATCTCCCTCAAAAGCTTTTGATTGCCAGTAGTATCTGTAAAACAAATGAATGAATTTATGCTAAACCCATCTAACCTAAACCAAAGTGGCTCACTGGGATGAAGAGGGTATGTGTAAAGGCAGTTTGGGGAATGCTTTCTGAATTAGGTCTCCTCAGTGATCCCACCCACAGATCCAAGTTCTTTTTAGTTGCTGCTGCCCTGTATCAGTTTAGTTTTAGGGAAGTGGATGTATGTGCGGTTGTCTGACTCCCTCACATATTCTGTGAGTATGTAGAATTTTCGTGTACTGTTGTGTCCCAGGGGCTGAATCCACTGCCCCAATAAACTCCTGTGGGAGAAATGAAGGAGTTTACCCTTGATGCCCTGGTAGCATTTTCAAAAGTGCTTTAGAAAGGGTGACCTGACAATGGTGTGCTGCACACATTAGAGAGAATGAGGCTCAGAAGCAGAGTTTCGACAGCTTCTGGACTTGAGAAATTTGTTGTGGGCACATTTTATGTTTTTGCCACTGAGGATAGCTCTCTTCTCAATCCCAGCAACAGTTTCTGTACCGAGCATCACCAATGAAGATCTTCCAAGGGAACCCTCCATTCAGCAGGAATAAGCTTTAACCTGTTTGATTCAATATAATGTATCTTAATACAAAGATTTATTGAGTGCTAAGTATGTGCTGGGGATTCCCAGGTGACACAGTGGTAAAGAATCCACTTGCCAATGCAGGAGATGCAAGAAACTCGGGTTCCATTCCTGGGTTGGGACGATCCCCTGGAGAAGGAAATGGCAACTCACTCCAGTATTCTTGCCTGGAGAATTCCATGGACAGAGGAGCCTGGTGAGCTACAGTCCATGGTGTTGCAAAGAGTCAGCCACGACTGAACATGCCATGCCACGCCAAGTATGTGCTAGACACTGTCCTAAGAACTCCACATGTTGTATTAGTCAGGGTTGTCCAGAGATGAAACTGTTGCAGGAAGGGAGAGCCTTTCTGGGGCTTGAAAGGAGGTTCTTGTCTAACACTCTGAAATGAATTGTCCAAGGAGACACACAGGCTGACAAAGCAGGAGACATTATAGGGAAGGGGCACCTTGGCAGAGAGCAGGAGGGTAAGGGGACTCAGGAGGACTGCTCTGGCACATGGCTCACAGTCTTGGGTTTTATGGCAATGGGATTAGTTTCCAGCTTGTCTTTGGCCAATCACTCTTACTCAGGGTTCTTCCTGGTGGCACACGCATTGCTCAGCCGAGATGGATGCCAGTGGGAAGGATTCTGGGAAGCTGTAGGACACGTGGTGCCTCTTGACATTTCCCAAATTCTTCTGGTTGGCGGTGGCTTGTTAGTTCCGTGGTCCTTACCAGGACCTCCTGTTGTAAAACAACTCACACATATGGTTACTATGATGCTTGGCCAAAATAGGTGGTTTCAGTCAGTGTGTTTCTCCTAACAAAACAGTAAGAGATTTACATACATATGTGTAAAGAGATTTATTGAAAGGAGTTCAATAATGTGATTATGGAGGGTTAGAAATCCTAAGAACTGGAGTTGGCAAGTTGGAGGTCCAGAAAAGAACATGAAGTGCTAGCCCCTCAGTCGGGTCCAACTCTTTGCGACTCCATGGACTGTAGCCCACCAGGCTCCTCTGTCCATGGAATTCTCCAGGCAAGAATACTGGAGTGGGTTGCCATTCCCTTCTTCAGGGGATCTTCCCGACCCAGGTATTAAATCCAAGTCTCCTACATTTCAAGCAGATTCATTACTTCTGAGCTACCAGGGAAGAGCTGTGGGTATGGTTCTAGTTCAAGTTCACATCTTAAGGCAGGACATGTGATCCTAGCTTGAAAACAGGTAGAGAGAGAGAGAATTCTTCATTCCTCAGCCATTCTGTTCTATTCAGGCCTTCAACGGATCCAATGAGGCCCACCCACAATGGGGAAGAAAATCTGCTTTACTCAGATACTCAGATATTTTGAACTTTGTTCAAACTTACATCCACTGATTCAAATGCTAATTTCACCCAGTAATAACCTCAAAGACACACCCAGAAGAATGTTTAATCATATGTCTGGGCACCCCATGACCCAGTCAAGTTGACACATAAAATTAAACACCTTATATGTGTTAATTCAATTAATCTTCATTACAGTTGTGTAGGTACGTAACATTATTATCCTCTTTATTTGGTGAGCCAGGATTTCTTGGCCAGTCTACCCTCACAGCCAGTAAGTCTATAGTTAGTACAGTGTCCTACATGGCTCCACCCTGTCTTAGAAAGCCATCCGAGGGCTTCCCTTTACATGTTCAAGGGATGTTTATTTTATTTTGTTGAGTAAGATACTTCAGAAACATCAAATAAAAATTTTAAAAATAGCTTACTATTTTTATGTGTTACTTCTGGTCCTTATTCACTTTTACACATAACTTCACAAAGGGTCCTGGTTTGCCACAGTTCTACAGAAGTTATGTTGGCATAAAGACTGTCATCTTCACCTGGCCCTGGTTAGTCATTCAGTAACAATAAAAACGGTAATAATCATAACATGAAATTATTGTTGCCAATTAAGTTTATTAAGTAACCTTTATCTAATGGATTTTTAATGTATGTCATTCTCGGAGAGGGAGCAAGATGGCCGAGGAATAGGACGGCGAGACCACTTTCACCCCCACAAATTCATCAAGAGAACATCTGAACGCTGAGTAAATTCCACAAAACAACTTCTGAATGCCAGAAGTGGACATCAGGCACTCAGAATAGCAGCCCATTGTCCTCAGAAGGAGGTAGGAAAAAACATAAAAGATAAAAAGAGAGACAAAAGAGGTAGGGACGGAGCTCTGTCCCGGGAAGGGAGGCTTAAAAAAAGAGAGAAGTTTCCAAGCACCAGGAAACACTCTGACTGGCGAGTCTGTGGCAAGTCTTGGAACCTCAGAGGGCCACATAACTGGGAGGAAAAAGAAAGAAATAATTAAAACCCACAGATTACCTGCCAAAGGGTAACTCCCAGCGGAGAAGCAGCGCAGACGCCCACATCCGCCATTAGCAAGCGGGGGCTGGGCAGGTAGGAGCCAGCTTAACTGCTTAGAGGGAGGATGGGTCCTGAATGCCGCGAGGGCAGTCTGGGGGAGCTGACTGGAGATAGCAAAGCAGACTGTGGGGTAGCTACCCCACGAAAAGGAGAAAATCCCTAACCTAAGACTCCGCCAGCCCCACTCACAGAACAAAGGGCTGAGCAGAGCTAGTCGGCTGTGGTTGGCCCATCCCCCGCTGACACAGGCAGGGGAGGGCAGCCAGAGCCGGAAGCAGGCAATCGCAGCCCCAGAGAGGCATCCAATACCAAACTGCAGGCAGGCTTTTTTGCTAACCAAGACTTCATGGGTTTCTGACCGGTCAACATCCGCCTGAGAAGGTGCACTGGCTGTACACACAGAAAACCAAGTGTGAGGGACCAGGGAGGCGATAAGTTGCAACGACTGGGCTCACCAAACGTCTGGTCACCTCAGCTGCTCAGACCGGGGAAGGCACAAAACGCAGGCCCAACCGAGTCTGTGCCTTTATGGAGTACCCAAGTGCCTGAACCTGAGCCACTCAGACCTGGGAAGTGCATGCAACCCAGCGCTGGCCTCGGACAGTTCCCGGCAGAGCAACCTAGAGCCTGTGCAGTGTAGACTGGGACAGCACATGCGCTGTGAGCGGGAGCAAACCCAGTGTGGCCGAGACACTGCAAGCACTCCCCACAGACACCAGAGATATTTGTCTGCAGCATTCCTCCCTTCCCAGAACAGGACTGAACAAGTGAGCCTTAAAAAGTGTCCACCACCACCCCCTAGTGTCAGGGCGGAAATTAGACACTGAAGAGACCAGCAAACAGAAGCTAAAACAGAGGGAACCACCTTGGAAATGACAGATAGAGAAGTCTAGAGGCTACTCCAAGAATAAGACTGAAAACCAGAGGCAAGAGGCTTAAGCCTGAATCCTGAGAACGCCAGAGAACTCCTGACTCCAGGGAACATTAATCGATAGGAGCTCATCAAATGCCTCCATACTTACACTGAAACCAAGCACCACCCAAGGGTCAACAAGTTCCAGAGCAAGACATACCATGCAAATTCTCCAGCAACACAGGAAAATAGCCCTGAGCTTCAATATACGGGCTGCCCAAAGTCACTCCAAACCCACTGACATCTCATAACTCATTACTGGACACTTCATTGCACTCCAGAGAGAAGAAATCCAGCTCCACCCACCAGAACACCGACACAAGCTTCCCTAACCAGGGAACCCTGACAAGCCACCCGTCCAACCCCACACACAGCGAGGAAACTACATAATAAAGAGAATTCCACAAACTGCCAGAAGACGGAAAGGCCACCCCAAGCACAGCAATATAAACAAGATGAAGAGGCAGAGAAATACCCAGCAAGTAAAGGAACAGGATAAATGCCCACAAACACAAACAAAAGAGGAAGATATAGGGAATCTACCTGATAAAGATTTTCAAATTTTGATGGTGAAAATGATTCAAAATCTTGAAAGCAAAATGGAGTTACAGATGAATAACCTGGAGAAAAGGATTGAGAAGATGCAAGAAAGGTTTAATAAGGATTTATAGGAAATAAAAAAGAGTCAATATACAATGAATAATGCAATAGATGAGATCAGAAACACTCTGGAGGGAACAAACAGTAGAATAACAGAGGCAGAAGACAGGATAAGCGAGCTAGAAGATATAATTGTAGAAATAAATGAAACAGAGAGGAAAAACGAATTAAAAGAAATTAGGACAATATTAGAGACCTCTGGGACAATGTTAAACGTCCCAACATTCAAATCATAGGAGTCCCAGAAGAAGAAGACAAAAAGAAAGACCATGAGAGAATACTTGAGGAGATAATAGTTGAAAACTTCCCTAAAATGGGGAAGGAAATAATCACCCAAGTCCAAGAAACCCAGAGAGTCCCTAACAGGATAAATCCAAGGCAAAATACTCCAAGACACATATTAATCAAATTAACAAAGATCAAACACAAAGAACAAATATTAAAAGCAGCAAGGGAAAAGCAGCAAATAACACACAAGGAGATTCCATAAGGATAACAGCTGATCTTTCAACAGAAACTCTTCAGGCCAGGAGGGAATGGCAAGACATACTTAAAGTGATGAAAGAAAATAACCTACAGCCCAGATTACTGTACCCAGCAAGGATCTCATTCAAATATGAAGGAGAAATCAAAAACTTTACAGACAAGCAAAAGCTGAGAGAATTCATCATTACCAAACCAGCTCTCCAACAAATGCTAAAGGATCTTCTATAGACAGGAAACACAGAAAGGGTGTATAAACTCGAACCCAAAACAATAAAGAAAATGGCAATGGGATCATACTTATCAATAATTACATTAAATGTAAATGGGTTGAATGCCCCAACCAAAAGACAAAGGCTGGCTGATTGGATACAAAAACAAGACCCCCATATATGTTGTCTGCAAGAGACCCACCTCAAATCTAGGGACACATGCAGACTGAAAGTGAAGGGCTGGAAAAAGATATTCCATGCAAACAGAGACCAAAAGAAAGCAGGAGTAGAAATACTCATATCAGATAAAATAGACTTTAAAACAAAGGCTGTGAAAAGAGACAAAGAAGGAAACTATATAATGATCAAAGGATCAATCCAAGAAGATATAACAATTATAAACATTTATGCACCCAACATAGGAGCACCGCAATATGTAAGACAATTACTAACAAGTATGAAAGGGGAAATTAACAACAATGCAATAATAGTGGGAGACTTTAATACCCCACTCACACCTATGGACAGATCAACTAAACAGAAAATTAACAAGGAAACACAAACTTTAAATGATACAATAGACCAGTTAGACCTAATAGATCTCTATAGGACATTTCACCCCAAAACAATGAATTTCACCTTTTTCTCAAGCGCACACGGAACATTTTCCAGGATAGATCACATCCTGGGCCATAAATCTAGCCTTAGTAAATTCAAAAAAATTGAAATCATTCCAAGCATCTTTTCTGACCACAATGCAGTAAGATAAGATCTCAATTACAAGAGAAAAACTATTAAAAATGCCAACATATGGAGGCTGAACAACACGCTGCTGAATAACGAACAAAAGATAGAAGAAATAAAAAGAGAAATCAAAATATGCATAGAAATGAATGAAAATGAAAACACAACAACCCAAAACCTCTGGGACACTGTAAAAGCAGTGCTAAGGGGAAAGTTCATAGCAATACAGGCACACCTAAAGAAACAAGAAAAAAGTCAACTAAATATCCTAACTCTACACCTAAAGAAACTAGAAAAGGAAGAATTAGAGAACCCCAGGGTTGGTAGAAGGAAAGAAATCTTAAAAATTAGGGCAGAAATAAATGAAAAAGAAACAAAAGAGACCAAAGCAAAAATCAACAAAGCCAAAAGCTGGTTCTTTGAGAGGGTAAATAAAATTGACAAACCACTAGCCAGACTCATCAAGAAACAAAGGGAGAAGAACCAAATCAATAAAATTAGAAATTAAAATGGAGAGATCACAACCGACAACACAGAAATACAGAGGATCATTAGAGAATACTATCAGTAATTATATGGCAATAAAATGGACAACTTGCAAGAAATGGAAAAATTCTTAGAAAAGTACAACTTTCCCAAACTGAACCAGGAAGAAATAGAAAATCTTAATAGACCCATCACAAGCAAGGAAATAGAAGCTGTAATCAAAAATCTTCCAGCAAACAAAAGCCCAGGTCCAGACGGCTTCACAGCTGAATTCTACCAAAAATTTAGAGAAGAGCTAACACCTATTCTACTCAAACTCTTCCAGAAAATTGGTGAGGAAGGAAAACTTCCAAACTCATTCTAGGAGGCCACCATTACCCTAATCCCAAAACCTGGTAAAGACCCCACAAAAAAAGAAAACTACAGGCCAATATCACTGATGAACATAGATGCAAAAATCCTTAACAAAATTTTAGCAATCAGAATCCAAAAACACATTAAGAAGATCATACATCATGACCAAGTGGACTTTATGCCAGGAATGCAAGTATTCTTCAATATCCGCAAATCAATCAATGTAATACACCACATTAACAAACTGAAAAATAAAAATCATATGATTATCTCAATAGATGCAGAGAAAGCCTTCGACAAAATTCAACATCCATTTATGATAAAAACCCTCCAGAAGGTGGGAATAGAAGGAACATACCTCAACATAATAAAAGCTATATATGACAAACCCACAGCAAACATTATCCTCAATGGTGAAAAACTGAAAGCATTTCCCCTAAAGTCAGGAACAAGACAAGGGTGCCCACTCTCACCACTACTGTTCAACATAGTTCTGGAAGTTTTGGCTACAGCAATCAGAGCAGAAAAAGACATAAAAGGAATCCAAATTGGAAAAGAAGAAGTAAAACTTTCACTGTTCACTGATGACATGATCCTCTACACAGAAAACCCTACAGACTCTACCAAAAAGCTACTAGAGCTAATCAATGAATACAGTAAAGTTGCAGGATATAAAATCAACACACAGAAATCCCTTGCATTCCTATACACTAATAATGAGAAAATAGAAAGAGAAATTAAGGAAACTATTCCATTCACTGTTGCAACGAGAAGAATAAAATACTTAGGAATATATCCACCTAAAGAAACAAAAGACCTGTACATAGAAAACTATAAAACACTAGTGAAAGTAATCAAAGAGGACACTAATAGATGGAGAAATATACTGTGTTCGTGGATTGGAAGAATAAATATTGTCAAAATGAGTATACTACCCAAAGTAATTTATACATTCAATGCAATCCCTATCAAGCTACCAACGATATTTTTCACAGAGCTAGAACAAATAATGTCACAATTTGTATGGAAATACAGAAAACCTCAAATAGTCAAAGCAATCTTGAGGAAGAAGAATGGAACTGGGGGAATCAACCTGCCGGACTTCAGGCTCTACTACAAAGCCACAGTCATCAAGACAGTATGGTACTGACATAAAGACAGAAATATAGATCAATGGAACAAAATAGAAAGCCCAGAGATAAATCCATGCACTTATGGACACCTTATCTTTGACAAAGGAGGCAAGAATATAAAATGGAGAAAAGTCAAGCTCTTTAACAAGTGGTGCTGGGAAAACTGGTCAGCCACTTGTAAAAGAATGAAACTAGAATACTTCCTAACACCATATACAAAAATAAACTCAAAAGGGATTAAAGATCTAAATGTAAGACCAGAAGCTATAAACTCCTAGAGGAGAACATAGGCAAAACACTCTCCGACATAAATCACAGCAGGATTCTCCATGACCCACCTCCCAGAATATTGGAAATAAAAGCAAAAATAAACAAATGGGACCTAACTAAAATTAAAAGCTTCTGCACAGCAAAGGAAACTATAAGCAAGGTGAAAAGACAGCCTTCAGAATGGGAGAAAATAATTGCAAATGAAACAACTGACAAAGAATTAATCTCCAAAATATACAAACAGCTCCTTCAGCTCAATTCCAGAAAAATAAATGACCCAATCAAAAAATGGGCCAAAGAACTAAACAGACATTTCTCCAAAGAAGACATACAGATGGCTAACAAACACATGAAAAGATGCTCAACATCCCTCATAATCAGAGAAATGCAAATCAAAACCACAATGAGATACCATTTCACACCAGTCAGAATGGCTGCTATTCAAAAGTCTACATGCAATAATTGCTGGAGAGGGTGTGGAGAGAAGGGAACCCTCTTACACTGTTGGTGGGAATGCAAACTAGTACAGCCACTACGGAGAACAGTGTGGAGATTCCTTAAAAAACTGGAAATAGAACTGCCATATGATCCAGCAATCGTACTCCTGGGCATTCACACCGAGGAAACCAGAATTGAAAGAGACCCATGTACTCCAATGTTCATTGCAGCACTGTTTATAATAGCGAGGACATGGAAGCAACCTAGATGTCCATCTGCAGACGAATGGATAAGAAAGCTTTGGTACATATACACAATGGAGTATTATTCAGCCATTAAAAAGAATACATTTGAATCAGTTCTAATGAGGTGGATGAAACTGGAGCCTATTATACAGAGTGAAGTAAGCCAGAAAGAAAAACAGTATAATAACAATACAGTATACTAACTCATATATATGGAATTTAGAAAGATGGTAATGATAGCCCTGTATATGAGACAGCAAAAGAGACACAGGTGTATAGAACAGTCTTTTGGACTCTGTAGGAGAGGGTAAGGGTGGCATGATTTGGGAGAATGGCATTGAAACATGTATATTATATGTGAAACAAATCACCAGTCCAGGTTCGACGCATGATACAGGATGCTCAGGGCTGGTGCATGGGGATGACCCAGAGGGAGGATAAGGGGAGGAGGGAGGTGGGACGGGGGTTCAGGAAGGGGAACTCATGTACACCCGGGGTGGATTCATGTCAATGTATGGCAAAACTAACCAATATAATATTGTAAAATAATTAGCCTCCAATAAAAAAAAAAAAAGTATGTCATTCTCATGGGTTGTGGTTTACTTTCCTGAACATGACCAAAAAAATGACCCTCCAGTGGCCTCCCTTATCACATCTCAAACCACAGCAGATTTCAGAACTTAGTGTTGTCAAACTGAAGGTGAGTTGGTTTGCCCAGCACTCAGCGGAGCCAATTTGCTGACACTAAGTTGTAGAGAAGGAAAGTTCAGAATTTACTGCAGGGTGCCAAGCAAGAAGAGTGGGCAGCTCAGCTGTTGCTCAAAAGACCCAAACTGCCCGATGGCTTTCAGGGAAGGATTTTTAAAGTCAGCACTAGGAGTGAGAGTCACAGGCTGATTAGCTTGTGGACATTTTTCTGATTGGCTGGTGGTGCAGTAAGGGTGACTTTTCAGGAATCTTAATCATCAACCTTCTCATTCTAACCAGTCTGGGATCTATGTATGTGCCTGTGGTCTGGTTCCAAATAGGAAAAGGAGTACGTCAAGGTTGTATATTGTCACCCTGCTTATTTAACTTATATGCAGAGTACATCATGAGGAACGCTGGGCTGGAAGAAGCACAAGCTGCAATCAAGATTGCCGGGAGAAATATCAATAACCTCAGGTATGCAGATGACACCACCCTGTCTGTACTAAACTGAACTGTACTGTGGTCACCACATAGTCACCATCCTTCACCTGGTGGAGGTCTTAATTTCTGCAGAACAACTCAAAGATAGGCATCAGATTGTTATGTATATCCCTTCAGGAGGAACTAGGAGTCAGATGACTTCATTGTTCTAATCATTAACTCTCTGGAAGTCAGGAAAAGTCAAAAGGGGGCTGGAAGGGAATTGCACTTGGAAGGGCCCCCAGGGACCTGCTCAGCTTCAGTCTCCCTTTATCTTTGATACTCATCAGTCCTGAGGGGAATAGGGGCAGGACAAGAAAGGGAATAAAGTTTTGAAGGAGTGGTTAATTATGAACTCATTAGGAGAACTCATTAGGTTACAGGAGGACTCAGTTTAAATAGGGTTCTCAATCTGTTACTGATTTCTGCGAAGTTGTTGTTCACTTGCTAAGCTGTGTCAGACTCTTTGCAACCCCATGGATTATAGCATGTCAGGCTTCCCTGTCCTTCACTACTCACATCCACTGAGTCAGTGATACCATACAATTATCCCATCTTCTGCTGCTCCCTTTTCCTTCTGCCCTCAATATTTCCCAGAATTATGGTCTTTTCCAATAAGTTGGCTCTTTGCATCAGGTGGCCAAGCACCAGGGCTTCAGCTTCAGCATCAGTCCTTCCGATGAATATTCAGGGTTGATTTCCATTAGGGTTTCCTTTAGGATTTTCCTCCAAGATTAAGGTTTAGTGATAGACCAAAGAACAGAACCCAGGCTTCCTGACTCTTCCTAATTCAGGGATGCTTTTATCCCAATAGGCCAGCTTCTTGAATCTTTCTTACTAAGATTTTATCACATGCATTTTCCTACTTTGCTTTGGGTACATGGGCTCATGGCTATAGGAACATAAATGTAGTAACTGTGTGCAGGAGTAACAAAAGCATGGTGAACCTCCCCCGTTCTACTTGCTCCTCACCCCTGGCAGGCATTATTAATGGATCAGAGAGTGCTCTTCCCTGAGTTCAGCCTTAGTTCTCATCCTTCCCAACACATTGCTCCAGGCAGTCATTACAGAGAGTTGGTTCTGAGGATGAGCCTCCTTGCTCTCCCTGGATGGAACAGTGATGGCAAACTTGATCCTACTTTTCCTTGCCTTAGTATTTGGCCGTGGTCTTATGATTGTGGTTCCAATACTGCACTACTTTTTTCTTCTTAAAAAAAAAAGATTTTTTTAATTATGAAAGTATGATAACACATTTACAGGAGACTTGGAAAATACAGAACAAAGTTATATGTAGTTCCACTGTATATTACATTTATTTAAGTATATAAATTAAAATTTTTATTTCATTTCAAACTCTCAAAAAGTAATAGAACAAATAGACAGAGAAGTAGAAGGATATAGTAGACCCTAAAAGCACTGTGAACCAATTCAACATAATTAAGATTTATACAATTTTCACACAACAGCAAGGTACAAATTCTATTCAAGTTCCCATAGACTATAAACCAGGAAACTCTGGAACATATTCAGGGACCTAAAACAAGGTATAAACATTTCATGGTCTAACGGTATTAAAATCATACAGGGTCTGTTCTCTTATCACTGTGGAATTATGTTAGAAATCAGTATCAAAAGATATTTGAAAATAACCCACATATTTTCAAGTGCAGCACTGCACTGTTTTCTCCTTCTGATTGAGAGAACCTATTCTGAAAATGGTTACTCAGCTTGGAAGCTACTTTTCTTCCCAAATAGGTTCCCAAAACACAAGACCTGGGGGAATCACACTGAACCTAATTATTTTGCATGCTTAGAACTCCCTACATGATTGGCTGAAGCTTACACAGCTGTGTTCATGACGGAACAGCAACTAATCCCAAGTTAGCTGACTCTATGTCCAGTGCTCTTTTCACCACTCTGCCCATCTGACTCTGGGCTTTATCAGGCAGAACAGCAAAAATGTTCCTAGGACCTGACACGTGTAAACACTCCTCCACCACCCCGGCCATGGCAGCTTGCCAAGACAGGAATGAAGCCAATTTAGTGGGTCCTTCAGCCTGGTGACCCCGGTGGAAACAATCTCCTGATATAGAACAGGGAGAGCCAGAGAAAAATGTGCTGTCCTACAAAGAACAAAGCCTGGAATGATTCATCCTCCTCATCCTGGTGATGTATCACTGGACACGGTCATTCATACATGGCTGTCAGCAACTTTGCAGGAATTCTAATCTGGATGTTCGTCCTGAACACATAATTCCCTCCTTACTTCCTCCAGTTTCCCAAACATTCAGAAGTTTCCTGGGCATGCTTTTCTGCCTGTCCTCTTGGTGTATAGCCAAATAGTCTGGGGGCCTTGGGTAACTCTGTTAGTTTCTCTAGACCTCAGTTTTTTCATCCTTAAAAATCAGGAACTGGACCTAAAATCCTATGACAAGACACATTTAGGAAACCCTTTAAATAAACAATGTATTTGGATTTTCTGTATCTTACAGCTTGACCTATGCACCAATGGGCCCATGGGGGAGGATGGGGCAGGGCCTTGTGGGAGGTGTGGCCTTTGGGGCGGGACCCACCACCCTCCCAATCCACTGCGGTCCTCTCTCCCACTTTGCCACGGAGACTGCTCCTGCTCGGGTCACTAATGATTTATTCACTGCCGCATTCACATACTTTATAAAGTAAAAGAAAATTATACAAGCACTGTGAGTGTATTCTTACAAAAAGTCAACAAAGCATTGTATGTATATATACGAAGTCATGTACATATGTAAACATTTACAAGTATGCCGTTCTTTGGATGTTTTAGTTTAGTTTTATTTTTACAGAAGTGGGATCAAATGGAACATATACCTTTGTAATATGCGTTTTGACTTGATAATATGTCTTAGAGCTCTTAACCATGTCAACCAGTGTAGTCTTTCTTTTTATAGCTGCTGCAGAGGGTGCCTATATTATAACTACTTCTTTTTGTTAAGGACAGGAGTCTTGTGGCTCAGTCAGTAAAGAGTCTGCCTGCAATGCGGGAGACACAGGTTCAATCCCAGGATTGGGAAGATCCCCTGGAGAAGGAAATGACAACCCATGCCAGTATTCTTGCCTGGAAAATTACACGGACAGAGGAGCCTGGTGGGTTACAGTCCATGGGGTGACAAAAAGTTGGATACGACTGAGAAGTGAGAAAGTTTCACTTTCTCCATTGATGATATTTGGTTTGCTTTTAGGATTCTATTATATATAAAAAAAATTGAAATAAACTAATATTATTGTCCACACATTTGACCATTTCGCTAAGATAGGTAGAAGAAAAACTGTTGAGTTTATAGAAATACACGTTTTAAATTTTGAAGAATTCAGCCAACTGATTCTTCAATATGGTAGTGCCAATGGGAATATCCAGTCCCCCATATTTTTATTGATCTTTCATTGTCTTTTCTTTATTATAGCAAAGTTGAGGACATTTACAAGTTTTTTGGCCATGTATATGTCTTTCATGAATTGATTATTTATACCCTTTGCTTATTTTTCAGTTAGGTTGCTTTTCTGTATTATCAGTTTATAGAAGTGTTAAAATTTTTTTCAAAAAATGAACTCAAGCACTTATTACCAAGTTTTGATATTATCAACTCATGGTCAATATATTTTCCCACCCCCATGCTATTATTTTGAAGCAAATTCCCAACATCATACCATTTCATCTGTTAACATTTTAACTAGTAAATCTAAAAAGAAAAATCAAAGCTCTTAAAAATATCCATCATATATAATAAGAAAAATAATTCCCTAATGGCATCAATTATTCAGGGTTTATAGTTCCTCCATTAGCTCTTTTATTTTTAAAAAATAATTACCTCAATGTCATCACATATCCAGTAAGTATTTAAATTTCCTCAATTGTCTCATAAATCTTTTTTTAACAATCTCTTTGAATCCAGATCCAAAGAATGTCTATGAATTTTAATTGGTTAATATGCCTTTTAAGTCTCTTATAATTAATAGATTCTTTCTCTTATTGTTGAAGAATTCTGGCTGTTTTTTCCTATGAAGTTTCCCACAGCCTGGATTTTGCTAACTGCCTCTGATGATACTATTTAACATATTCCTGTGTCCTGTATATTCCTTAAAAGCTTGCAGTTAGATATAAGGCTTGATCAGATTGCTGTTTTGACAAGAATGCTTAATAGATGTGTTGTATATTTCCAACAAGACCACATGATTCTGGCTGCCTCTTTGTGAGGTAAGCAGCCATTCACGGTTGTGTTGATCTCAGTACACTCAGGGAAACAGAAACCACACAGTAATTCAAGTAGGGGACATTTAATATAAAAAATATTAATTCTGATAGGAAAGTAACTATGAAGATATAAAGAGACCCCTACTGAGTATCCTCTAAGAGAGTGTGCTCAGGGCAAAATAAGCTTGGCGAGAGGGGCTCCCAGCAAGGCTGGGGCTGCAGCTCAGTTGGAGAAGGCATGGCTGAGCACTCAAGATGGAGGCTACGTTCACTGGGCTGCTCGGTCAGAGTTCAGCCACCAGGCAAGCAAGCAAGATTTCATGGGTGCAGGCGAGCTGAAGCTGGTGAGTACTGCTATGGTGTGTGGCACTCACGTTGGAAGTATGGTGGGAAACAGCATTTTGGGGTACAGGCCAGCTGATCCTGGAGATTAGGATACAGGAGGAGGTGGGGTTCCACTGCAAGTGCGAGGCCTGGAGGGCACAGTGTTCACAGCACAAGGTCTGGGACAAGTCAGACACTGGGCCCAGGCTGGGGAACTCAGGTCTCTGAGAGCTCTACAACCTGCACAGTCTGGGCATGTGACTGAGGTGGGCCACGCACTGCTACAGGCCGTGCAAGCCAGTGTGAGGAAAACAAGAAAGATCAGTATACCAGGACCGAGACGCCCTTTTGTCCTGTGATGTCCCTCTAGCACCCTCTACTGATAAAGATTAGCATTGCACTCATTGTAAAAGAGTCTTATCTATTAT
Organism: Moschus berezovskii; assembly: GCF_049115385.1. Taxonomy (NCBI): domain Eukaryota; kingdom Metazoa; phylum Chordata; class Mammalia; order Artiodactyla; family Moschidae; genus Moschus; species Moschus berezovskii. The sequence goes on from NC_142460.1 coordinate 141,379,166, forward strand.
CACAGAGCAGGTACTGAAGGGTGGATCCCTGCTGAGAAGGAATAAATTGATAAGGGACACAATGCTCAGTGGCTAGGTCCATGATTTCATTCATGGTTGCGATGCTAGCTACCTTCATATAGTAGCTGGACTGATTGGTCCTAGAGGGAGGATCTTCCCACATCTCTTCACCTGCCCTGAGACACAGCGTGTACCAGAACATGGCTCTTTCCCCATGGCCCCCATTTTTCCTCTTCTCGCATAGTCCAGGTCCCTAGGGTCACAGCACTTTTTGCTCATTCATCAGATCTAATCTGAACTGTTTCTGTTTTGGCCTTCGTGCATTTCCTTTTCTCTCTGGTCCAATGCCTGATTCTAGGACAAAGCTATTTTCTCATCACCTCCTGAATCTTGACTCTACCCATAAATCCTCTGAACAGAATGTTTGGGAAGTGGAACTTTTCATTCACACCTTGTGCAATCCTCACCTTGTGAAACGCATGTCATTGTCCTTGTTTTACAGATGGGGCACCTGAGGCTTAGAAAGGTGAGGCAAGTACTTCCAGATACTTCCAGAACATGTTCCAACTGGCAATGGGCAGAGATGAGATTAGAACCTGAGTCTGCTTAACTCTGACTCAGGAGAGCTTGCCACCCGCTGGGGGCACTCACAACTTTCTGCTTATTTCTCTTCTGGTAACTTCAGACTCACTTGTCTCCTGGCTTCTCACCAATTCTGCTTTCTTCTGAATTTCCAGGTCATTTAAAGTGTTCTCCGAGAGTGTCATACTGAGTGAAGTGAGTCAGTCAGAGGCGGAGAAACATCGTCTGACATCCCTTATATGTGGAATCTAAAGAGAAATGATACAAATAAACTTACAAAGCAGAAGGAGAGTCACAGACTTAGAAAACGAACTTATGGCTACCGGAAGCGGGGAACGGATACTTGGAGAGTTTGGGATGGTCATGTACACACTGCTATGTTTAAAATAGATAACAAACAAGGACGTACTGTGTAGCACATGCAACTCTGCTCAATGTTATGTCGTAGCCTGGATGGGTAGGGGGATGGGGGAGAATAGATATGGCTGGGTCCTTTTGCTGTTCATATGAAACTATCACAGAATTGTTAATTGGCTGTACACCAGTACAAAATAAAAAGTTAAAAAAAAAAGAAAGTGTTCTCCCAGAATCATCCCTGAAAAACTCTTCTAGGATCACCTCCTCCAATATTCAATTCAGGTCTTTATTACTTTTTTAATTAATTTCTTTTTTTTTATTTTTGGCTGTGCTGGGTCTTTGTTGCTGCGAGTGCTTTTCTCTAGTTGTGACGAGCCAGGGCTGCTCTCTAGTTGCAGTTGCTTCTCCTGTTGATGAGCAAGGGCTTCAGTAGTTTCGGCTCCTGGGCTCTAGAGCACAGGCTCAGTATTTGTGGCCCGTGGGCTTAGTCGCTTTGCGGCATGTAGGATCTTCCCAGACCAGGGATTGAACCTGAGTCTCCTGCACTGGCAGGCAGATTGTTCACCACTGAGCCACCTGGGAAGCCCCAGGTCTTTATATCTTAACTGAGGTTTCTTCCCTAACAGTCGCCTAATAACATCTCTTTGCATTTAGCTCCATGCAATTTAATAGCAGTTTATTTTCTCTGGTCTCAGTTTGATGAGACGGATGCCTAAATCCTCTCTAATTGTGAAGATGCTGTTTTTAACTCCTCCATCACCCTGTCCCCGACAAATACACACACAGATGGAGGGGAGTGCGGCTAGAGGTGAGGATTTCTCTTCCCAGAGGCAGTTACGCTACTCAAGGGATTATAAAGCAGGAAATAAACAACCTGGAACCTGGCACTGACATGAAAACGGGCGCTCTTCATCCTCTCTTCTCAGGAAACCGGGACCTTGCTGTGAAGTCCTGACCGTGCCAACTGGGTAGAGACGGCTACAGAGCATGTTGAAACCCTGCCTCTCGTCCTTTTCCAGTTCATCCGTCCTCCTTCCGCAAGTCACCTGCCACTGTTGCTTTTCTCGTGAGTCACGTGCTCCATCCCATCATTATCACTGATGCCCCCTGGCCTTCCTGAGCCCCCACCCCTCTGTTCCTTCCTTCTGGTCCATGGTCCCGTCTCTTCCTCCTTCCTTCCTCCTCCCCAAGCTTTACTGGCAAAATCAAACAAAATAACAAAAGAACGGGGAATAAGTAAACAGCTGCCTGCCCGCTGGTGGAAAGCCCTGGAAGCCGCTTCCTTCACCTCCATTGACAGAGTGTCTCTGCGTTTCAAAGCGTTTGGCCCTAGTTCAAGGCCAGTCCCAGTGGCCGTGGAGTCATTGTGTTGAGATGAAGGTGCATCTAGGCAGTTTCTATATTTAGGCGCAATTGTGTTTCTGGAAAAGGCTGCACATCACATAATAGGAAATCCTGAGAGTGTGAAGACTGTTTCTTGCTTGTCGAAGCACTGTTGTCTTTGGCTGTTCTGACAACAGCAGAAACCTTCAAGTAAGTGGGCAAAGGTGGAGGGGCAGCAGGAGGAAGGAACCCAGCTGCGCTGGGTAGATGAGAAGCAGTGAAGTGTTGGGGGGAAGTGGGAATGGCTGAGGAAGGTGATTTAAAACTATAAGTGAAAGCAAATTAAGTTCCAGAATCCTGTCAGAGGATGAAAAAAAAACTGGTCACTTTGGAAAAATATCTGCGGAAATGAGGTCAGCTCGAGCAAGGCATTATCTGCTCAGTGTCTGCTTCTATAGAAATGGTCCTTGACTAAGTGAGATGAGGAAAGTGAAAGAGGAGAGTGAAAAGGTTGTCTTGAAGCTCAACATTCAGAAAACGAAGATCATGGCATCTGGTCCCATCACTTCATGGGAAATAGATGGGGAAACAGTGGAAACAGTGTCAGACTTTATTTTTTTGGGCTCCAAAATCACTGTAGATGCTGATTGCAGCCATGAAATTAAAAGACGTTTACTCCTTGGAAGGAAAGTTATGACCAACCTTGATAGTATATTAAAAAGCAGAGACGTTACTTTGCCAACCAAGGTCCGTCTAGTCAAGGCTATGGTTTTTCCAGTGGTCATGTATGGATGTGAGAGTTGGACTGTGAAGAAAGCTGATCACCGAAGAATTGATGCTTTTGAACTGTGGTGTTGGAGAAGACTCTTAAGAGTCACTTGGACTGCTAGGAGATCCAACCAGTCCATTCTAAAGGAGATCAATCCTGGGTGTTCATTGGAAGGACTGTTGCTAAAGCTGAAACTGCAATACTTTGGCTCAGGGGACGAGTTGACTCACTGGAAAAGACTCTGATGCTAGGAGGGATTGGGGGTAGGAGGAGAAAGGAAAGACAGAGAATGAGATGGCTGGATGGCATCACCAACTCGATGGACATGAGTTTGAGTGAACTCCGGGAATTGGTGATGGACAGGGAGGCCTGGTGTGCTGTGATTCATGGGGTCACAAAGAGTAGGACACGACTGAGCGACTGAACTGAACTGAACTGAATGGACACACTCAATGGTGATGACTGGGGACCTGCCATTCATTCAGGACCTGCCCTGGGCAGTGTGATGAAGGAGATAAAAACAGAATCTTCATAACTGGAGAGGATTTGGGTCTCCGTCTCATCAATCTGAGACCAGAGAAAATAAACTGCAATTAAATTGCATGGAGCTAAATGCAATGAGATGTTATTAGGAAACTGTTAGAGAAGAAACCCCAGTTAAGAAATAAAGACCTGGGACTTCCCTGGTGGCTCAGTGGTGAAGAATCTGCCTGTCATTGATGGGGACCGTGAAAATACTGTTGGAGAAAGTCATAGCTATTTTATTCAGGCTTAAGGAACTGAAGACTCGGCTGGGAGTCTCTCTCGAGAGTTCTGAAGCAGTGCTTTCTCATCCTTAAATGGACATATGAATCACCTGGAGTATTGTATTTGCAAGCTGGTTCTGATTCAATAAATTGCAGACACGTGTGAGATCCTGCATTTCTGATAAACTTCCTGGTGAGTTCTGCCAGCCAACCAATACATCCATTCTGTTTGCATACAGGGAGGAATGTGAAGTGTGAAAGTGTTAGTCGCTCAGTCTTGTCTGACTCTTTGCCTCCCGAAGGACTGTAGCCAGCCAGGCTCCTCTGTCCATGGGATTCTCCAGGCAAAATACTGGAGTGGGTTTCCATTTCCTTCTCCAGGGGATCTTGCCAACCCGGGGATTGAACCCAGGTCTCCCGCATTGCAGACAGATTCTTTGCCATCTGAGCCACCAGGGGAGCCCACAGGGATGAGAGAACATATTTGGGGATGGATCTTTACAGCGTTGGGAGGGGTTGGGAGTCAGGGTTGGGAGACAGCAAGTAAGGCAGGGTTTATTGATATGGCGCGCTCATGATTCAGGATTCATATCCTGGTGAGGGCACAGAAGACACTCTCATTACTAGGGTGATAAGGAATCCACTAGTTAGGGATGGGGGACACCGACATCCCTGAGAAGCACTGCAAGGACTGTCTTCCGCAGGCCAAGGTTGACTGTAGGAGATGCTACATTAGACTTGGGCTCCATGCTCATCCTGAAGTACCGAAGGCCAACTGGAGGCACTTAATCATCAGAGGCAAGCTGGAAGTAATTGTCATAGTGAGACATAAGGCAGAAGCACAATCTAGGGGCTTTGACCTGCAAGGGCCTCTGCCTGTCTAGGGATGAGGTCATAGGCAGCCCTTGGCGGTGCTGCTTGACTTGTGTATCCAAAGAGGTCAAGAGCAGATGAGCAGAAGGCTGGTATCAGCTGCCACTGTGAAAAATCACCATCTCTCCTCCAGTTTTTAGATAGGAGTCAGTTCTCAGACCCAGAGCACATTATTAAGGTGGGGATCAGGTCCTTTTCAGGCTTCCCAGATGGTGCTAGTGGTAAATGCAGGAGTGGTGTGATGACAATCAATGGCGATAACTGGGGACATCTGCCTGCCAATGCAGGAGACAGAAGAGACACAAGTTAGATTCCTGGTTGGGAAGATCCCCTGGAGGAGGGCATGGCAACCCACTCCAGTATTTCTTGCCTGGAGAATCCCATGAACAGAGAGGAGCCTGGCGGGCTATGGTCCATTGGGTCGCAAAGAGCGGGACACAACTGAAGTGACTAACACACACACAGGTATTTTCAGGAAGAATCCTGCGACACACCACATCAGATATACTTGGAAGCTCGTCCCCTAATCTTCCCCCAAATCCCACAGCCATTTAGCACAGTGAGTTTATGCTAGGGAAAGGAGACTACCTAATTCTTTCAAGTATCTGAGTTGGTACTGATAACAGAGGACCCAAAACACCACCATGGCCCCCTGTTAGGGAGGTGGACACAAAATCGTATGATAAATGTCTCAAGTCAGCCTCCAAATGGGTCCAAACTGGGTCTGTGAACCACATGGAGATCTCTTCCTAATTTCAGTGGTCTGCTGGTAAACCAGCTCTCCAGAAAGAAGGAGGAGAAAGAGGAGGAAGGGGAGGTAGGGGAGAAAGAGGAGAAAAGAAAAAAAGCCCTTGCCTGAACATGTGGCCTTTACTGATTTTTATGTAGTCCATGCTCCAACCATGGCTAATTTCCAGCCACCAACATGAAGTCATTGAACACGACCTTGGGAAAAGATGCCTCAGACTCTCCCTGTAGAAACAGGACTCACCTAGAGTCCATCAACCCTCAGACCAGGTCTTGTGGCTGTTTGGGTGAATCATCTCTTTCCTTCCACCCAAGCCTTTCTGACACTTGACCATAATTGTTGATGTAGCAGCACTGAGGAGTCACAGAGCAGGTCTTTAGGACAGTGAACACTGTCTAACAAGGTATCTGGCTGGGGGAGACCTTTGTCTAACTCCCAGGTGAGGGGCGACTGCTCTCCTCTAGCAAGTGGGAGGGGGTGACTTCTGCCAGCCCAGAGCTCCAAGGAACCCGGGGGTTCAGGCTCTTAGGCTCACCTCCCAGGGTTTCCCATCTCAGGTTCTGGGTTCTACTCCCTTCTTCTCAGGGCCCTCGCTTCCCTGCAGGACACACGCCACGGCTGTGATCCAACCTCCTCTGTTACGGCAACACTCTGACAATCAGGGTCTAGACCTGGTTTTCTTCCTGACCAGCCCTTCAGCTGCAGAAGATGAGGATTTTAAAAGATGCTGCCATGGAAGCCTTCTAGTTTTCACACTATGTTCTAAGCTGATGGTGGGCTGCACTGAGCCTGTTGTTTTCTTCCTTTAGGTTTCAATAGTAGTTAACAGCAACTCAGCAGTGCTCTAGACTTAGACGTGCCGCAGCCATTGCATGAGCTGATGCACCTCCTTCCAGCAGATTCCATCCGAACTCACTGCAGATGAGAATTTTAGAGAACTCATCCATAGCTGAATGAGATAAGAATCTTAGAGAACTTTCAGAACTTCCCTTAACACCAACAATGGGGTCTCCAACATTGGGCTGATAAGCGATCCAATTGCACAATTCCATCCTCAGGGTGTTCGTCCAGGACAACTTCCAGCACCAACTGTCAGGTTATTCTTGTTCAGCTGCTAAGTCGTTTCTGACTCTTGCGACCCCATGGGCTGCAGCACTCCTCTGTCCTCCACTATGTCCCAGCGTGTGCTCTAATTCATGTTCATTGAGCCGGTGATGCTATCTAACCATCTTATCCTTAGCCATCCTCTTCTCCTTTGCCTTCAATCTTTCCCACCGTCAGGATCCTTGACAGATGGATTTGAGTCTAAATATTTCATTTTTGAGAGGATCCCAGGAAGCACCACAAAGAAGGGCAGGGGCTTAATAAAGGGAGTATAATCCAATAGGTGTCCTCTGGAGAACACTGGGGCTTAATGGCCCTGGGAAATATTCTGGAACATTCTTCAGAGTTACCCACTGTCCTGAGGGATGAGAAAGCTGATGTGTTTAGCCACCCACATCTCAGCTATCATTGCTTGAGGGCTGTGTCTGGGGGACATTAGCTCCCTGGCAGCCCAAAACAGCCCTCAGCAGAGAAACGTTCAGTTCAGTTCAGTTCAGTTCAGTCGCTCAGTCGTGTCCGACTCTCCGCGACCCCATGAATCACAGCACGCCAGGCCTCCCTGTCCATCACCAACTCCCGGAGTACTCTCAAACTCATGTCCACAGAGTCGGTGATGCCATCCAGCCATCTCATTCTCCGTCGTCCCCTTCTCCTCCCGCCCCCAACCTTTCCCAGCATCAGACTCTTTTCCAGTGAGTCAACTCGTCGCATGAGGTGGCCAAAGTATTGCAGTTTCAGCTTTAGCATCAGTCCCTCCAATGAACATCCAGGATTGATCTCCTTTAGAATGGACTGGTTGGATCTCCTTGCAGTATAAGGGACTCTCAAGAGTCTTCTCCAACACCACAGTTCAAAAGCATCGATTCTTCGGCGATCAGCTTTCTTCACAGTCCAACTCTCACATCCATACATGACCACGGGAAAAACCATTGCCTTGACTAGACGGACCTTGGTCGGCAAAGAGAAACGTTAGGTATTTACAAAAGTAGCCATAGGTCTTTTGAGGCGAGTGCCAAGGAGACGTGGGCTGGGCATGTCAGTCCCTGCTACAACCTTGTACTGTAGAACTGAGTTGAGGGTTACTTCACCATGGCGGCAGCAGCGATGCCAAAAAGAATTCAGAGTACAGCCAGCCCAAGTGGGGATGGCACCTGGAAAGTCTGGGGGAAGGGGAGACCTCAGTGCTGGGGCCACTGATGACCTGATGGTCAGGAACCACAATTCCAGCTGAAGACTGGAACATTGCCCTGCCATGTGCGATTAGTCACCAAGCCAGTTCTTGCGAGACTCTTCGCAGAGTGGGGCGAGTCCCTGAGCCAGTTCCTGAGAGACTCTCCATGTGGATGCCAGGAGATGTGGCCCACAGATGGGTTGGTGGTAGTTTAGTTGTGCAGTTGTGTCTGACTCTTACGACCCCATGCACTGTAGCCCTCCAGGCTCCTCTGTCCATGGGATTCTCCAAGCAAGAATACTGGAGTGAGTTTTCCTTTCCTTCACCAGGGGATCTTCCCAACCCAAAGATAGAAACAGGTCTCCTGCATTGCAGGCAGATTTTTTACCGACTGAGCTACTAGGAAAGCCCACGGATGGGTTAATCTGACAAATTAACATTGTGCTCTCAGGCACAGCCCATGATCCCAGCAAAAAAGACCCCTGAAGGAGTGCAGCTCTCCTTAGATGAGAGTTTCAAGCACAGGCTGTAGGGAAGTGATAGATATCCAGGTTTTTTTGTTTTTGTAGGGACCCTCACATTATATTGAGAATACTAACAGCAACTACGGAGTTCTTGGAGCACTTTCACATATTCATTAGTTCAGTCGACTTTCATAAGTCGATGAAGACAAATACGAAGGAGCTGTGTCCTCATTTTAGAGATGAGAACACTGAGATGCAGAGAGATTAAGTGACTCACTGGAAGGTCCCGACGCCGCGTAGTGGCTGGAGAAGAGACTCAACCTCCCATCTCTGACTGTCTGTCATTCAGAGCTTATTCCTAGAGCAGCATTTCTCCCATTAGCTTAAAAGAGCACCTTGGTAGCAGCAACATGCTGGGTACGTTTCAGCATCCCTGGTGCCAGCATATTCTGAGTATTTAATATCTGTATGTTAAGCAAGTGAATTTTGAAGTCCCTCCAGAAGACTTGTAAATTGATACAGCAGCTTTCATCAACTCCCCTCTCTTTTGTCTCTCCTCCTAGCTACGCCTACACACACACCACACACACACACACTCTTCTCTCACACATATATTCACACACACACACACAAACACACACACTTCAGTCCTGCAGGCTATAGTCCGCCCCCCACCCCCAGGTTTTTTGAGACCAAGTTGACATATAAAACTGTAAATTATTTAAAGTGTACATCGTGGTGATTTGATATGCATATAGATAGGGAAAGTATTCCCCTGTTTAGTTCATTAACACATCCATCACATTTATTTGGAACATTTAAGTTCTACTCTTTGAGGAAATTTCAATTAAACAAGGCGTTTTTGATACTTCTTGGAAAGCCTCGGAGAAACTGAGAAATCTAAAAATTCAGAAGGAATCAGAGCTAACCTAACATTTATTAGGAGCCCCAAACTGCTCTCTGGACGTGTCTTTTCAGTTAGAAGGTGGAATCCTGGCAGAGTCCTGACAGTGTTCAGTTCACCTGCCTCTTGGGGTCTGCTCTTCCAAGGTCGGAGAAGGCAATGGCAACCCACTCCAGTACTCTCGCCTGGAAAATCCCATGGATGGAGGAGCCTAGTAGGCTGCAGTCCATGGGTCGCTAAGAGTCGGACACGACTGAGCAACTTCACTTTCACTTTCCCTTTCGTGCATTAGAGAAGGAAATGGCAACCCACTGCAGTGTTCTTGCCTGGAGAATCCCAGGAACGGGGGAACCTGGTGGACTGCCATCTATGAGGTCGCAGAGTCGGACACGACTGAAGCGTCTTAGCAGCAACAGCTTCCAAGGTCAGGCCTCCCTTCAGTGGTATGCAGTGCCCTGCTAGAGCCACAAGAGGGAGCCAGTGGCGCGGAGAGCCCGCCTTAAAAGAGCTGCCTGCGTCAGGAATGACTCTCCAGAGGCTGGGCTGGACCCAGTAAGAAATCTGAAACGAACGCCCAAGTGGGAGAGGAGAAGACCTTGAGGGGCAGGAAGCAGAACAGAGAGAATATGAGAAAAACCAGAAGTGTGGAGTAAAGCAGAGGGGGAGGGTGTTAAAACTGTAATTAATCATATTTCATATTAAAGAAATTCAGGGGAACTTTCATTTTTACTTTTCACTGTTCTCGTTGTTTTTCCAGAACAAACGTACATTTTCATAATTAACAGCAAATAAATAAACATATATTTAAAACGAATGGAAAAGATAGAATAAACTAAGTCAAATGATGGAAAAATCCTGTAGTTGCTCTGGAGTTGTGGGACAAATCAATGTCGTTTCAGGATTTTTTTTTTTTTTTTTTGCTTTGTTACCAGGCACTGCCTCCACATCTCCTTTCCTTTCACTCACTGTCTGTAATTGTCTTCTGAGCAAACTGTCTTTAGCCTGAAATTAGTATAAATTAATAGCAGGTAGTTTGTGTTTTGCAATAATTCTTAACTGAAGCTGTTATCATTTCTACTTCTTTATGAAGATAAACCCCTAAATGATTGATGCCATTAATGAGCTATAAATGCAACTGTTAAAACCTCATTAGAAACAATAGTAAAATTATTTTAGTTGACTCTTGGAAGCCTCTGTTTAGAGCATTGGTTTTGGTGAATCCTGAGAGGTACAGCTATAAAGCAAGGAAATGAATTTAATTAACCATCTTAGACTTCATGTATTTAATTGACACTTTTCCTGCAAATCACAAGAACCAATATGATTATTACAGGCATCAAAGCACTTGGCTTAGGAAATTGCCCTCTGAGTCCATTTAGAAAACATACCCAAGGAAAAAAAAATCAATTTATGTCATGCCCCTTTGGGACTCCAAATGTTATTAGCCATCTTAAAATGTGTTTTATTCATTTGAATATAGCCGCAGGTGTCTCAAAGCTTTTCTGGAGATTAATCCACCCTCAGAGGATGACAACACCACACCTCCATTAGCGGGGGCCGGGGGGTAAACAGAATCTGGCCTTGGTGCTGGGGCTGGAGCTCTCTGTTTGATGGGAGAGGAGGTGGAACGCTCAAGTAGTCTTTGAAGAGTGCCCTCTTAGACTCTCCCTGGTACCCACACAACTGAGAGGAGCCTCGGGTACAGCCCCTGCTTACTCTCCCACCTCCAGAGGTGGGCCCTGAGGCAGTTGAACTTATTTTGTCTCCAAGCTTCAATCACTTATATATCATAAATACATTGAAAGGGCTAATGTCAGAACTAAAAACTAGAACTGGAGGATATCTAGAAGCATCTATGTGGAGAACTGATGAAAAATTCATTTCTTTGTTAAAATATTGTAGGAAGTGTTGAATTTATATGAAACATCCAAATAAAATCTTTGAACATTTTAAGTAAGAGGATTGTTTGCTTCTATCTACATGGTTTTCTACCTTCCTTCCTTTCTTTTTTTATTTTTGGCTGCCCATGCCCCCTGCCATGGAAGCTCAGAGTCCTAACTGCTGGACCACCAGGGAAATTCCCTATATAATTTTCTAGGATCAGATTTGTGTTTGCAACAATTCCTCAAGACTTCTCAATAATAACCTCTTTGGAATTTTGACAGTCACCATCCATGACTTTGTCTGCAAAAGAGAGTGATGCAATTTTTAAAACTAGTTTCACGGCCATTCAAAAGTTTACTACATTTGAAATTATGACAAAAGAGAATCCAACTCTATTCCTCTTCTTTCGAGATGGAGAATGTTGGCATTTCCTGGATAAGGGGAATATATTTTGATTTCAGTGAAACATTTTCAAATCAAGTATCTCAAAATAAGGAGCTCTAATGTGGAGAGGTTTTTCCAGTAGTCATATACAGATATGAGAGTTGAACCATATAAAAGGCTGAGTGCCAAAGAATTAATGTTTTTGAATTGTGGTTCTGGAGAAGACTCTTGAGAATCCCTTAGAAAACCAAGAGATCAAACCAGTCAATCCTAAAGGTAATCAATCCTGAATACTCATTGGAAGGACTGATGCTGAAGCTCCAATACTTTGGCCGTCCAATTTGAAGAGCCAACTCATTGAAACAGACCCTGATGCTGAGAAAGATTGAAGGCAAAGGGAGAAGAGGGCAGCAGAGGATAAAATTGTTAGATAGCATCACCGACTCGAAGGACATGAACCTGAGTAAACTCTGGGAGATAGTGGAGGTCAGGGAAACCTGGTGTGCTCCTGTCCATGGGGTCACAAAAAGTCAGACACGACTTAGCGACTGAACACCAACAACCTTGTGCAGAGGGAACATGCACGCATGGTTAGAGTGCTTACTCTGAAGCAAGGAGCCATAAGAATCTCATGGATACAAAGACAGAGATGAGGGAGCTGTGAAGGCCAGAAGCCCCTCGCTTCCTGGGTCCCTGGAGAGAGACTCTTCTGGCATCTGCATAAGCCCCTCATCCAGGCAGGCACTGCCACCCTCTATGTGGGGTGGAGCTGCCCACGTGGTAGGGGGGAGGGCACTCCCTTCACTGCTCACCCTCAGCTCACCCTGCACAGCAGCCACAGTGATGCTCCAGACTCTCTGGCCTAGAGGCTTCAGGAAACTGGGTCTTAGGGCTCACTAGTAAGCACCCCACTACAAACCGCTGTGGGAAAGCTCTCTTCTACTTTAGACTAAAGGAATTTTCTCCACTTATGTCCTGCTCAGCCAATTCGGCAGAGAGAGAAACAGAAGGATTTTCCGAGCTAAAGCTCCACAGGTACCATGATGCTCTAGGCTGCCTATGCCCCAGGACTGAACTCTCTTGGAGCTTACAGGGTTAGCATAGCCTCAGGAAGATGCTTTGAAGTGAAGTGAAAGTTGCTCAGTCATGTCTGACTCTTTGCGATCTCATGGACTATAGCCCGCCAAATTCCTCTGTCCATGGGAGTTCCCAGGCTAAGAATACTGGAATGGGTTGCCATTTCCTTCTCTAAAGGTATTCTCAACCCAGCGATTGAACTCGGGTCTCCTGCACTGCAGGCAGATTCTTTACGATCTGAGCCACCAGAGAAGGCAAGGTTCATGTCTGCAGGTATCTGTTACTACTGAGATGTGATCAACAACCTCTTTGCTGTTCACAGTGGAATATGTATGAGTTATTTCAGATGTGGTTGGAACAATGGTATTACCAGAATGTGTCCACTCACCCAAGGTGACTGTTTTTGAAGGAACAGTGCTCATTTGGATATTTTCTCCTGTTGGAATCACCTGCCTCTTCTTATCCTTACACATAGTCTTCTTTTATCCATAGATCAAGGGTTCTGCTGCATCTCAGAAAAACTGGCTTAATGCTCAGGTGTGCCAGCATGTAACTAGATTTGTGAATGGGCTTCACCTACTTTTAATCAGTTGTAACTTTGTACCTCTCATTTGTTTATAGCCTCTCAGTAAAGAACAAGTGACTCCTTAAATGCAGCAACTTAAAATAACACACATTTATTATCTCATAGTTTCTGTGGGGCAGGGATCAAGTGGGGCTCAGCTGGTGCCTCTGGCTTTAAAGCCCTCATGTGGTTCCTGCCGAGCTGTCAGCAGGGGGCTGTGGTCTCATCTGAAGACTTGGCTGGGGGAGAATAAGCTTCTAAACTCATTCACGTTGCTGTTGGAAGAATTTAGTTCCTTGTGGGCCAGCTTCCCAGGTGGGTCAGTGGTAAAGAATCTGCCTGCCAGTGCAGGAGATATAGGACATCTAGGTTTGATCCTTGAGTCAGGAAGGTCCCCTGGGTAGGAAATGGCAACCATTCCAGTATTCTTGCCTGGAGAATCCCATGAACAGAGGATCTTGGCAGGCTACAGTCCATAGGGCCAAAAAGAGTTGGACATGCGTGGGCTGCTGGACTGAGGAACTTGGTTCCTGGCTGGTTCTTGGCTGAAGCTGCCCCTCAGTTCTTTGCCATGTGAGTCTTTTCTTAGGGCAGCTTATACAACAGAGCAGTTAGCTTCTGTCTGAGTGAGCAAGCAAGAGAGAGAAAAAGCCCCCAAGATAGAAACCACTAGATTTGAAACTGAGCAGGACCCTGCAGGAGCTTCTCAGGAGAGACTCCTCTGTGTCCCCACTTACTGCTGACTGGGAAACGCAGTCATGAAATATGCTGTGACCTCCTAGGCCCTCATGTAGAACAAAGAACAGGCCCTAGTGGTTAATGTTTAGGGAAGCAAAGAATGCTGAAACAAAGATAGGACAGTCAGGCAGGAGAGTAACCATAATTTCAACACCAAATCAGTCACAAGGACTCCCGGTTCTGTTTCAAAAGTAAAAATAAGTCTGACGCACATGCCTAAGTTGTTTTGCTGATACTAAAACCCCCACCAGGTAGAAGTTAACTGAATGCTGAACACCAACGTGTAGCCCTAGACTCGTTGGAGCCAGAAAACTGATAATTGAGATTTTCCAAACATCATCCATCCCATGACACTCTCCCTCACCCTGTCTTGGAACACCCTTGCCTGAAATTCATCAGGGAGTTCAATCTTTCGAGCATGAGTGTCCCGCTCCCTTTGCGGGTGCCTGCAATAAATATCAGACATTTCTTTACCCAAACCCAGCGTCAGTAGATGGGTCTTACTGCATGCTGGGCGGGCAGCCCCAGGCTTGATTCAGTGACAGATTTGTGACCCAGTCTTTGGAGGAATTTCTCACTAAATCAGCCATAAACTTAGAAACAGTTTAGTAAGTCCAGCCCTCCCTTAAGGGGAGGAGGTCGCACAAGCTTGAATAACAGGAGTCAGAGGTTAGCGTTGGTTATCACGGAAGCTACCCACCAGCCTCTGCTTAACATCCATACTTATTCCCTTCTCTGAGGTTCTTCCTGAAGGATGAGCTGGCTTTCCCATCGTTGGAGGACTGGAGCACTTGGTTCTTATTAGTGCCTCTTTTCCCATTCACGCTCCTCTTCATTCAACAAGTACATATTGAGGCTGCTGCTGCTGCTGCTAAGTCACTTCAGTCGTTTCCAACTCTGTGTGACCCCATAGACGGAAGCCCACCAGGCTCCCCCGTCCCTGGGATTCTCCAGGCAAGAACACTGGAGTGGGTTGCCATTTCCTTCTCCAATGTGTGAAAGTGAAAAGTGAAAGTGAAGTCGCTCAGTCGTGTCCGACCCTTAGCGACCCCACGGACTGCAGCCTTCCAGGCTCCTCCGTCCATGGGATTTTCTAGGCAAGAGTACTGGAGTGGCTTGCCATTGCCTTCTCCACATATTGAGGCTACCATATGCCAAATTTCATGCTACACACTTGGAGGCTGACAGAAAAGAAGCCCCGTCTGTATACACAGTTTCTTTCCTTCTGGCCTCTACCTGTGGCCTCTTGCAGTCCTCTCAGAGGCCTGCTGGTGTCCCAGTGGCTTGGATCAGGGCTCCTTCTGATGCCAGCATCCTCCAAGGCACCATGTTCTGCCTCCAGCCTGGTCACACCATCCACCCCTTTCCCGCAGCCAGATTTTGTTTCTCCATCCCGAGCCTTCCCAGATCAGTATATCCTGCTTGCTCCCTTCTGAGTAGGGGAAACTTTCCAAGCCTCAGTTTCCTCTGGGGTTATGACCTGTATAGTAAACTAAGATCATACAGGAAAGAACCTAGAACAGCCACTGGCAACAGCAAACATTTAAACTGAGGCCTTCCCAGTGTTGTCATTATTCTGCACACCTGTTCAGGCAGCCACAAAATTAGTCACATCGCCGCAGAGTCATGCCCGCATGAGTGTGAGAGTGGGAACGTTGATAAAAAAGGTTATGCTCATTTCCTCCAATTTAATCATCACTTTGAAGCTTTTTTCTTAAAAGCACATCTGATCTCATTCTGGAAACCCGAACGCTTTCACCCTTTCTCACTGACACTGCTGCTTTTCTCAGAGGTGCCTGAGTTGTCCGCACCCCAGCCCCCAGCCCCAGCCCGTATTGGGTGACCCATGTGGTCCCCTGCCGCTGGCTCTCACAGAGCCTGGCTGCCTGGCTGGAGCCATCTTCATCTTCTATTGGGGCACCCTTGCCTGCAGGGGCTGCAGGCAGGAGGATTTAGGTCAAGATTTCCCTTGCCAGCTCCCAGGGACAATCGGTCTATACGTGAAAAGAAAATGAAAGTATTAGTGGCTCAGTCGTGTCTGACTCCTTGTGACCCAAGAACTGTAGCCCGGCCAGGCTCCTCTGTCCATGAGATTCTCCAGGCAAGAATACTGAAGTGGGTTGTCATTCCCTTCTTCCCAACCCAGAGACTGAACCTGGGTTTTCTGCATTGCAGGAAGATTCTTTACAGTCTACGCCACATGGTAAATTGCCACACTAGCTGTTAGGAAAACATCACACAGGAGCCAGTGACTGTGTTGAAGCTGGGGTCCCCTCACATGAGCTGTTGGTGAGCTTTAAGGCAGGAGGAAGTCCCCAGAAGGAACTGTTGGGTCCTGCCCGCCCCCACCCCCAGGTTCTGGAGGATCTAGCATAGATCACACTTGGCTAAACTTAGATGTCTCCCCACCTCTGTCAGCACTGCCTCCAGACAGAAGGCAGGTGCTGCTGTGATGTAGTGAAATTTGCCCTCTCTCTGCACTGCTGTCCCAGCTGTGTCCCTGGCTGCCCAGACGGAGCAGCCGGAGGTCTGGCTCACCTCCTGTGGTAGAAATAAGTGTTTACCTTCTCATCTCAGCCCCCTATCTATGGCTTGATGAACAAACAGTTAAGGAAGTTGGAATGGTTATTACTCACCACAAGCTAAGATTACCACAAGTCAAAGAGGAGGAGAGTACAAGATGGCCTGGGGTGAAGTTTGGAGCGTTATCATTAAAACATTGAGTTTGGGGGCTTCCCTGGAGGAGCAGTGGTAAACAATCCATCTGCCAATGCAGGAGGCATGGGTTTGATCCCTGGTCTGGAAAGATCCCACATGCCATGGAGCAACTAAGCCCATATACCACAACTACTACGCTTGTGCCCTAGAGCCCCGGAACTGCAACCACTGAGCCCACCTGCTGCAACTACTGAACCCCACACACTCTAAAACTTGTGCTCTGCAGTAAGAAAAGCCACTGCAATGAGCAATGAGCAGCCTGTGCACTGCAGGAAACAGTAGCTCCCACTCATTGCAATTGGAGAGAGATGGCACGCAGCACAGCCAAAAATAACTAACTAAATAAAATTTTTTAAAAAACAGAGTCTTGCAGCCCTCTCAGCAGCAGGTGGGTTTAAGGAAGCCTTTCTCCCCCGTCTGGCTATACCTGCCTGCTTCTCTCTGATATTTGCCCCTCACCCTTTCAGGATTTTCTTTCTTATCTCCTCACCCCCCACCCGCTGCTGTCATTTCTCCCATAAGCTTACCTCCTCCTCCTAGATTTCACCTCCTCAGCCTTGGATCTTTCCTATGAGGAGGGAAATCCTCCCACACGGCAGGTGCTCTGGTCACCGTTCTCACACTGACACACCCCTCCCTCCTCCAGCCCCTCTGCTGCAGCTGTGATTGCGAATGCAGAGCAATGGAACCTGGCTTGGAGGTCCCCCGCCTTGTGCTGGCCAGGTTGACAGGGCCTCTGTGGATGAGAGTAATGAGCATTGGGAAGCAGAATTTACAACTGTTTTTTAAAGGGAGGGCAGGGCTGGCCGTAGAGCAGGGTAGGTGGTTGCAGGGCCTCTCGGGTGGCGCTAGTGATAAAGAATCTATCTGCCAATCCAAGAGACACAGGAAACAGGATTCAATCCCCGGGTTGGGAAGATCCCCTAGAGGAGGGTACTGCAACCCACTCTGGTATTCTTGTCTAGAGAATCCCAAGGACAGAGGAGTCTACTGGGCTACGGTCCATAGGGTCAAAGAGTCAGACACGACTGAAGCGATTTAGCACGCATGGACTCAGGTGGTTGTAGAGCAGTAGGTGATGCTTCAGGTCCCTCCTCATCTCCCACTCCCTTCTGCATCCTGCTTCATGTCTTTTATTACAGGCAGGTGTGTCTCTTCCTGAATCTCTGAGGTTTTCTGACAAGTGAGTGGTTGAGTATTAACAGTTAGCAGTTAAGCAATCTCAAGAATATGTAAGGAACTACATCTCAACAGCCAAAAGGCAAACAAACCAATTTAAAAAATGCAATAAGTAATTGAATACACATTTCATTAAAGAATACATACAAATGGCTGATAAACATGGGAAAAGATGCTCAACATCATCAGTAATTGAGTTCAGTTCAGTTCAGTTCAGTCGCTCAGTCGTGTCCAACTCTTTGCGACCCCATGAATCACAGCACACCAGGCCTCCCTGTCCATCACCAACTCCCAGAGTTTATTCAAACCCATGTCCATTGAGTCAGTGATGCCATCCATCCATCTCAATCTCTGTCGTCCCCTTCTCCTCCCACCCCCAATCCCTCCCAGCATCAGAGTCTTTTACAGTGAGTCAACTCTTCGCATGAGGTGGCCAAGGTATTGGAGCTTCAGCTTTAGCAACAGTCCTTCCAATGAACACCCAGGACTGATCTCCTTTAGGATGGACTGGTTGGATCTCCTTGCAGTCCAAGGGACTCTCAAGAGTCTTCTCCAACACCACAGTTCAAAAGCATCAATTCTTCAGCGATCAGCCCTCTTCACAGTCCAACTCTCACATCCATACATGACCACTGGAAAAACCATAGCCTTGACTAGATGGACCTTTGTTGCAAAGTAATGTCTCTCCTTTTTAATATACTATCCAGGTTGGTCATAACTTTCCTTCCAAGGAATAAGCGTCTTTTTTAGGAAATGCAAATCCAAACTACAGTGAGATACCACTTCACATCTACTAGGATGGCTATATATATATATATTTTTTTTTTTTAAAAGGAAAAATAACAAGTGTGGGCAAGTATGTGGAGAAATCGGAACCCTGGTACATTGCTATTGGTGATATAAAATTGTACAGAAGCTAAAGAAAACAGTTTGGCAACATAACAAAATCTAAGCATACAATTACCATATGGTCTAGCAATTCCATTCCTAAATGTACACCCCAAAGAACTGAAAAGAGAGACTCAGGTCCTTGTGTGCCAATGTTCATAGCAGCACTATTCACAACAGCCAAAAGGTGGAAACAACCCAAGTGTCCACCAATGGGTGAATGAAGAAACAAAATGCGGCATATCTATATAATGGGATATTATTAAACCATAAAATGAACAAAATTCTGATATATGCTACAACATGGATGAGCCTTGAAAACAAGCTACGTAAAATGTCAGTCACAAAGGGACAAATACTGCATTTTTGTGTTTCTGCTGTATTTATCATACATGTATTAGTATGAGTCCATATTAGTAAAATATCTAGAACAGGCAAGTTCATAGAGACAGAAAGTAGATTAGAGGTTGGCAGGGCCTGGTGCAGGTGAGAAGTTATTGTGTAATGAATACAATGTTTCTGCTTGGGTTGATACAAAATGTTTTGGAAATGAATAGTGGTAACAGTTGCACAACACTGTGAATGTGATTAATGTCACTGAATTATACACTTAAAAGTATTAAATGGCATGTTTTAGACTCTTGAGAGTCCCTTGGACTTCAAGGAGATCCAACCAGTTCATTCTAAAGGAGATCAATCCTGGGTGTTCATTGGAAGGACTGATGCTAAAGCTGAAACTCCAATCCTTTGGCCACCTCATGTGGAGTTGACACACTGGAAAAGACTCTGATGCTGGGAAAGATTGGGGGCGGGAGGAGAACGGGACGACAGAGAATGAGATGGCTGGATGGCATCACCGACTCGATGGACGTGAGTTTGAGTGAACTCCGGGAGTTGGTGATGGACAGGGAGGCCTGGCGTGCTGTGATTCATGGGGTCACAAAGAGTCGGACACAACTGAGCGACTGAACTGAACTGAACTGATGTTACAAATATTTTACCACAATAAAAAATTCAAAACAAAACAACAAGAGAGCTCCAAAGGGCAGGTGCGAGAACACAGGCTCTAGAGGTAGAAGGGCTGGAGGTTGAAATTTGTGAGATGCTTCCTAGGAGAGGGACTGTGGGCAAGACTTGACATCTTGGATAAATCCTCCTAAAGTCTCTGTTTTCTCACCAGGAGGCAGGAGAGTGAAGCTCCTAAGGGCACAGGCTGTGGTTGCCCAGGTCCAACTCCCATTTTGACACTTGTGTGACCTTGAATGAGTTACTGAGCCCCCTTGCTCTGTTTTCCCTATTTGTAAATTGTAGACAATATAACTCACATCACTGGGTTTTTGTTTGGATTGGATAAGTTAATATGTACCAAGTTTGGGACTTCCCTGGTGACTCAGACAGTAAAGAATCTGCCTGCAATGCAGGAGACCCACCTTCAATCCCTGGGTTGGAATGATGCCCTGGAGAAGGGAATGGCAACCCACTCCAGTATTCTTTCCTGGAGAATTTCATGGACAGAGGAGCCTGGTGGGCTACAGTCCATGTGCACACAACTGAGCAACTAACACTTTTGCTTTTAAAAAATAGAGACTGGCCAGTAAGGAGTGCTTAGTAAATATTAGCTGTAAAATGGAAGCGTGTGAGGGGAGGGGGGAGGTGGTGTCTGCAGGCATTGGTGGAATTATTTACAGTTTGTACGTTAAAAGGTTGTTTGTTTGTTTGTTTTAATTAAAATGTAAAATACTAAAAGAAAAAACTTTCATGCATGCTCTCATTATAATAGTTTTATTCTCTCTAAATTTTTAGGATTTGCAAATTCCAGATAAGTTTATCAAAGCTTAAGTTTTTCTTCTTTTTTTCTATCCTGCTGTGCTGGTGCTCTAAGCATTTTTAAAAGCAACCTCGATGGAGGTGGGTTTGAGTGAACTCCGGGAGTTGGTGATGGACAGGGAGGCCTGGCCTGGTGTGCTGTGATTCATGGGGTCGCAAAGAGTCGGACACGACTGAGCAACTGAACTGAACTGAAGCAGTATTTCACATTGGCTTTGGGGAGAGTTACTAGAAAAATAATATCTACCTCAAAAGGTGGTTTTGAGACATAAGTAAGATAAATGTATATCAAAAACTTCCTTTCATGGCATGTAATGTTCTTCAGCCCTCTGAGACCCAATTCCCCCTATTATAGATATTTATTTACCGTCTGTAGCAAGCAGAATTATGAGTTTCATACTCCTGAGGTACACACCTTCCGTAATCTCCTACCCTGTGGTATGGGCTGGATGAATGAATATAGTGAGATGTCAGTCCTATGATAAGGGATTACTAATCAATTGAATGTGAGTTAATAAAAGACAGTCTCAAGTCGGCCTGACCTTTAAAAGAAGGCAAAATATTACATGCTCTTCAACAAACTGCTACATTGTTAGAGGGTCTGCAGGAGGAGCCACCTGGCAAGAATCTGCGAGATGCTAAGAGCAACCCCATTGGTTTGTCAGCAAGGAAATAGGGACCCCAGTCCTACAACCACAACTGGGGTTCCCTGGTGGCTCGGATGGTAAAGAATCTACCTGCCATGCAGAAGACCTGGGTTCAATCCCTGGGTTGGGAAGATCCCTTGGAGGAGGGCATGGCAACCCACACCAGTATTCTTGCCTGGAGAATCCCCATGGAGAGAGGAGGCTAGTGAACTACAGTCCATGGGGTCACAAAGAGTCAGAAACAACTGAGCAACAAAGCATAGTCCTACAACCACAGGGAACTGAATTTTGCCAACAACCCAAGTGATCTTAGAACGGATCTTGCCCTAGTTGACTCTCTGGATGAGAACACAGCCAGCAAACACCTTTCTTTATTTCAGTCTTTCGAGGTCCTGAGCAGAGGATCCAGCTGAAGGCATGCTGGACCTCTGCCCATGGAAACTGGAATGAATAAATTTGTGTGATGTTAAGCCAATAACTTTGTGTTAGTCTGTTATGCTGCAATAGTACCCCCTTTTCTAACTTGAGATAAAATTCATAGATAACATAGTCTACTTACAATTTTTAAATTTCAATGAAAGTTACTAACTATATTATTAGGAAAAGAAAAGGGAAGGTAATTTCTAAGAGGAGAATAATATCTATATTTAACAAGTGAGAAACCAAACACAATTTGCATTGGAAGACATGAAAGAACCAGATGTTTGCACTTGTACGTAAAACCATCAAGAATGTCACAGGTACAAATGCAGACTGACCTGGTGTTCAACACTGCTTGTGATTTTTTCCAAAATATTGAACAATCCTGGAGAAATTATATACAAAACAAAGTACATCCTTCTAGCCATTTGTACTTTAGTTACATCCCCCCAGATCTCAGTGTTTATTAAAACTTTGCCCAAAAAATGCAGTGTGATCAAGTTAGGTTGTATGTATGTATAAGTATAAACAGGGGCTTCCCTGGTGGCTCAGTGGTAAAGAACCTACCTGCCAATGCAGGAGACTAGGGTTTGATCCTTGGGTGGGGAAGATCCCCTGAAGAAGGAAATGGCAACCCACTCCAGTATTCTTGCCTGGGAAATCCCATGGACAGAGGAACCTGGTGGGCTACAGTCCATGGGGTCACTAAAGAGTCAGAAGTGACTTAGCGACTAAACCACAACGGTAAACAGATTTCTCATTCACACGACTGTCCAGTGGGACATTTACAAACCATCCAGGATGCAGAAAATACTTCTTGTTTGGAACTGGAGCCTATCCACTAAAAAAGCCAGGAGTTCTGTTCCTCCATCATGCATGCAGGTGTGCTCAGTCAAGTCAGACTGTCTGTCTCCTGTGTCTCCTGCATTGGCAGGAAGGTTCTTTACCACTGAGCCACCAGGGAAGCCCTTCCTCCATCATAGGTAAAATACCAAACTCCCTCGCAAATTTCCACACCGACTCTCGGGGAGGCGCTGCTACAGGCTGTTCTGTAGCTCCAAGTGCTATTATTATCTTGTGGTGCATCCACCACCCCCCACCCCATGCTCTCCTGGATTCGTCTTTTGTGCTTGTCAGGCACATTGCTAAACACTGAAAAAACTTCGGGTATAGGATTTTTTTTGCTTTTTTGGCAAAATGACAATGTTAAAAATAAAAATACAACCCCTCCCCCCAACCCGTGATGATGGCCAAGAAACAAGCCATTGCAGTGGGCCCCTCGCCTTGCCCGTGGGCAGCTCCCTGGGAGAGACATGTGTGGAGGCAGAATTGAGAGCCCCGGTGGGGATGTGCCAGGAAGCAAGCATGCCACCTGGCCTTGGATTTTAGTAAGTGCCAGGATTGTTGGCAACAAGGTCTCTCTGACTAGCTCAAGAAATGCAGGGCTTAGCTCGCAGGGGTCACCGGTGCTCATTTCTGCTGCCCTCAAGGGGGACATGGTGAAGTGCAGGGTGCTTCTCAGCCTAAAAGCAAAAAAAAAAGCTGGGACAGAGCGCCACCATCCAAGCAGAGGGCCTGCGACACGTGACTGTCCCCACCCCCTGAAGACTCTGTAGGGGGAGACATTTCTCACCTCAAGGAGGGGGCCAGAGCATCCAGGGAGGAAAATTCTTGGCTCCCCCTAAGCACCGCAAAACAGCATCAACTGGATCTTTCTGTGAGAGACTCTGGAAGGAAGGATGCTAAAGGTCACCTGCCTCCCAGCCCAGCGACCGCAGTGCAGTGGCAGAGGGTTTCCTCCTGGGAATCCCAGTTGCCAAGGGCCTCCGCAGGGAGACTGAGAATAGCAGAGGTCTCCAGCAAAACCAGAGGCTCCCTTGGTGCCTCAGGGCCTCAGCATCCTGAACTGGGTTTTAACAAGGTGCTAGAGGAAAACAGTGCAGGAACCCCCACTGTTTTGCCAGTACTGCCAGAATGAGTCACCCCCGCCCCCAGAACTTCTTCTGGGTGCTGGACTTCAGTGTTAGTGCCTGGCCAAGAGAATCCGAGGGATAATGCTGCTTCCAGACTCAGTTCTGGTGTGGACTTGTTCCGGAAAGTGTGCAGCATATTTGATTCCCATGTTGGTTCCCATTCCTCATGAATCACCTCCTCTCCCTCATTTCTAGACCTGTTCTTTGGTAGTCTACCTACAAGCAAACTCCTCTGCTTCAAGTCAGGAATGGGAAGGGCCCATTTCATTAAATTCACTGGTCAGACATAGACTGACCTTGTGATTACTTTTTTGCTCACACATAAAAAGCACCTTGTTGAAACTTCATTGGTCAGGACTTTGATGTCTGAGTGACAACATTTTCCCCCAAAGCAGTGATGTCTACTCCCTTCGCACCACTGAGGAAAGGGCTCCTCTCTAAATGTGGACCTCAAGAAAGGAGCACAGAGTAAAACAGGGATTCTCAGCTCTAAGACTGGTCCCACAGTGTGAAAATGCTTGATTGGATCTCCTTCCTAGAGCCAAACCTGGTACTCAGGGGGATTGTGGTCCTCAATTACAAAATACATACTTCACATTTCAACCTCTTTAAAACTGGATGTGTCATACCTCTCAACTATCTGACACTGGGCAATTTATTTTTTCTCATAGTACACAAAATAATGTGGTGTTTTAACATTCATGGTCTCGTGGTTTCTATGAAATACAGCAAATAGACAAGGCAGCCATGGAGAGAACCTCTACTGAAATTGTAATCAGCAGAAATGCACTGCACAGTGGAAGGAATCTCAGGTGGCACCTTTTGGCGGGGTTATCTGATTACAAATGACATGCAAATAGTAAAGTATTTCCAGAGTCAAAGGATACTGTCTTAGCACAGACTGCCATAGCAGAATACTACAGACTGGTGGCTTATATGACAGATATCTATTTCGCACAGTTGTGGAGGCTGTGAAGTTCAGATTCAAGGTGCTGGCAGGTTTGATTCTTGGTGAGGGCTCTATTGCAAACAGCCACCTTCTCCCTGTGTGCTCACATGGCAGTAGGGCTGGGAAGAAGAGAGGCAGAGAGAGACACACAGAGGGATCTCTGGTCTCTTCTTAAAAGGGCTGCAATCTCACCATGAGTACTCCACCCTCATGACCTCATCCAAACCTCATTACTTCCTACCTTAGTCTGTTCCAGCTGCTAAAAGAAAAATACCATAGACTGTGTGGCTAATAAATAATGGAAGTTTACTGCTCACAGTTCTGGAAGCTGGAAGAACAACATCAGTGTGCCAGCATGGTCAAGTTCTGGGGAGAGCCTTTTTTCCCGGCTATAGACTGCTGATTTACTTCTATTCTTACAAGGTGGCAAAGCACGAAGGAGCTTTCTTCAGCCTCCTTGGGCATGAATCACATTCATGAGGGCTCTGCCTTTATGACCTAATCACTTCCCCAAAGTCCCACCTCCTAATACTATCAGATTGAGCATTAGTATTTCAGCATATGAATTTTGGGGGGACACAAACATTCAGACGATAGCATCTCCCAGAGGCTTCATCCCCAAACATCCTCACATTGAGGGTTAGGGCTTTGGTGTATGAATTGGGGCAGCATACAATTTAGTCTAAAGCAGATACCATTGTTGGTGAGATACATGGCCATTTGGATGACCATTTCCCCAAGTCATTCCTGTTGCTGTTCAGTTGCTTAGTCATGTCCAACTCTTTATGACCCCATGGACTGCAGCAGGCAAGGCTTCTCTGTCCTTCACCATCTCCAGGAGTTTTCTCAGATTCATGTCCTTTGAGTCGGTGATGACATCCAACCATCTCATCCTCTGTCACCCACTTTTGCCTTTAACCTTTCCCAGTCATCAGGGTCTCTCCCAATGAGTCTGCCTTTCACATCAGGTAGCCAAAGTATTGGAGCCATTCCTAGTTGAACATAACACATACAATGTAGTGATTCATATCTGTGTTAGGCTGAGGGTTATTTTTGACGTCCGACAAAATACACAATTTTGGCCCTTTCCTGGTCAGTGATTTTCTATCCATAGTTTTAACAAAGGTAAGCAGAGATATTACTTTGCCAACAAAGGTCCGTCTAGTAAAGGCTATGGTTTTTCCAGTGGTCATGTATGGATGTGAGAGTTGGATGGTAGAGAAAGCTGAGTGCTGAAGAATTGATGCTTTTGAACTGTGGTGCTGGAGAAGACTCTTGAGAGTCCCTTGGACTGCAAGGAGATCCAACCAGTCCATCCTAAAGGAGATCAGTCCTGGGTGTTCATTGGAAGGTCTGATGCTAAAGCTGAAACTCCAATCCTTTGGCCACCTCATGCAAAGAGTTGACTCACTGAAAAAGACTCTGATGCTGGGAGGGATTGGGGGCAGGAGGAGAAGGGGATGACAGAAGATGATATGGCTGGATGGCATCACCGACTCGATGGATATGAGTTTGAGTGAACTCCAGGAGTTGGTGATGGACAGGGAGGCCTGGCATGCTGTGATTCATGGGGTCGCAAAGAGTCCGACATAACCGAGCGACTGAACTGAACTGAACATAAAGTTGCTTATTCAAAGAAAGGAAGGAACAACTTATATACTGCATGCAAAATAATTCCCACTGAATGGCACCAGTCATTTGGAATTTAACAAAACAAAGGAAGTTTTCATTTAGGTTCAAAGAATCAACGGCATACATACAAGATGAGGGAGCAGTGGGATCACTCCTTAAGGAGGAAGGTTTTCTTCAACATCAAGTTTGAAGGCAAGCAAGAGTGTGATAGAGTTATGAAAATGAGTAGCAAAATGAATTGCTATTTAGAAAGTGTCCTGTCCTGACCTTAAAATAGAATGGTTCTATGGGCTCTGCTGCTGCTGCTGCTAAGTTGCTTCAGTCGTGGCCGACTCTGTGCGACCCCATAGATGGCAGCCCACCAGGCTCCACCGTTCCTGGGATTCTCCAGGCAAGAACACTCGAGTGGGTTGCCATTTCCTTCTCCAATGCAGGAAAGTGAAAAGTGAAAGTGAAGTCGCTCAGTTGTGTCTGACTCTTCCCGACCCCATAGACTGCAGCCTACCAGGCTCCTCTGTCCATGGGATTTTCCAGGCAGGAGTAGTGGAATGGGTTGCCTTTGCCTTCTCCTCTATGGGCTCTAGATGCACATTAATATAAAGTGGAGTTCCCCAACTTCAGCACAATTGACACCTTGGGTTAGATAATTCTTTGTGGTAGAGGCTCTCCTGTGCATTGGAGGATGTCAAGTTCTATCCCTGGCCTCTACCCACTAGATATCCATGGCAACCATATACCCTTCTGAACCCTCTCCAAGTCCTGACTATCAAAAATGCATCCAGACTTGGCCAAATGTCCTCTGAGAGGCAAGATCACCCTCAGTTGAGAACCACTGATATAAAGTATTGCATTCAATGTTTGGGATCACAATTTAAGAGAGTAACTGTCCCGCTAGAAAAATATCCTCTGAGAAGGGCAATGATTACATTAATGCATTTATAAGAAATGCACAGCATACAGAGCGCATGTTGATGAGGAGCATTTGTAAGTTAAGTCATTGGGCCTCAAGAGTCCATTAAATAGTCCTCATTCAATATGGGGTCCTTAATAATCTTCAATTATTTGAAAAATTCTTGATTAAAGATGGAATAGACCAAGGACATGGGGGGTTGAAGGGAGGCAGATTTCAGAATACAATGAAAGCTTTTCTTTTAGTTGCTCTTAAAAAAAGATCAGATATTACATTAGTGTACAAAGTACAAAGTCAGAGCTTCTCCCCAATTCAATCCCTAGTGATAATCACAAGTAATGTCTGGGGTGATTTCCCAGACGACCCCCCCCCACCCCCAGGTAAACTGGATTAAAGTCAGAATGAACATGAATGTCCTCCTCCCTGGCTTCTTAGAGTACATGAAATGGCCAATCAAATGCTTCCCTCCTGTTTCACTCCCTCCTCCTCCCACTTTGTGGAGAGTCTGTTGCACTAGTCCAAGACTTCAGATTTTTTTTTTAATTGTGAAAATTTTCTAACCCCCACAAAAAAAGAGAAAATAATTAAAAATGAAAAACCCATCCATGTTCCCATCATCCAGATTTTTTTAAATTAATAAATGTATTTTAACTGGAGAATAATTACTTTATAATATTGTGATGGTTTTTAACCATACATCAACCTGAATTGGCCACAGGTATACACGTGCCCCCATAAATATTTTTTCAAAGTATTTTTTGAATTTGTTACCATATTGTTTCTGTTTTATGCTTTGGTTTTTTGGCCACGAGGCATGTGGGATCTCAGTTCCCCAACCAGGGCTCAAACCTGCATTCCGCATATTGGGAGGTGAAGACTTAACCACTGGACCACCAGGGGAGTCCATCATCCAGATTATGCTACATTTATTTCCTTTACCTTTTTTCTTTTCTGAAGAATTTTAAAAGAGTTCTCAGACATCATGTAATTTCACTCCCACATGCTTCAGTGTGTTTCTTAAAAACATACATAATTCCCAAACCTTTATGCTGTAAAATCAGAGGATGGACAGGAGACTGGAGCTGGGGTGGGGGAAAAAACCTGGAGGAGAAGGAAAAGAAGTAGAAGGTACATCCGTTACATGTGTTAGTTTATCTTATGAAGAAAATGGAACACATAATTTCACTTAATATAGTAGACATTTTAGAAAGAGTATTTTTCCAAAGATTCCCTCACAATGTGCCAATCACTCAGTCCTTCACCTGAGCTACCTTGTTTAAATTCACAGTAACTTTATGCTAGGAGTGCGACAATTATCCCTGTGTTAGAGATGGGGGCTTAAACCTCTTGTCCAAGGTCACTGCTTTTGGGAGCAGAGGCAGGTCTTGAACCCAAGTCTGTCTAATTCCAAAGTGTGACTGTCAGCCACTCCTCCACAGTAACTGCGCCAGGAGGCTGTGGAACCCAGCCACGGGAGAATGCCCATCTGATACGCATGGAGAGTTCTATGGCTCTGTGCTGTCAGAAATGCCACCCCTACAAGTGTGCAGTCCTTTCTCAGAGGCTCCTGTCTTTATAAATTACTGTAAAGATGAACACTCTTCCTGGGAAAGCAGAACCAATAAGATAAATTCACTGCTCATGAAACATGACTAGCTGGAAGGGAATTGATTTAGTCTGTTCAGGCTGCTATAACAAGTTGCCATACATCAGGTGGCTTATAAACAACAGAAATTTATTTCTGACAATTTTGGCAACTGAAAGTCCAAGATCAGGATGTCAATATGGTGGCGTTCTGGTGAGAGCCCTAATCCAGTTGCAGTTGGCTCACTTCCTATTGTATCTCCACATGGTGGAGAGAGAGCAAGCTGGCACTCTGGGGCCTCTTTTATAAAGGCTCTAATTACACTCATGAAGGCTCCACCCTCATGATGTAAGCACCTTCCAAAGGCTTCATCTTCTAACACCTTCATAGTGGGGGTTAGGAGTTCAACGTACGAATTCGGGGGAGGAACGCAAACATTCAGTCCTTAGCAGGAATGAAGTGATTAGGAACACGAACTGTCGACTCAGACAAACCTGGTCTCAAATCCTGCCATTGTCCCATGAGCTCTGACCTTGGGCAAATTGCTTAACTTCTCCAAGTCTCAGTTTTCTCTTTGGTAAAGTAGCAGTTACTACATGACTACAAGAGATGGAGGCAGACAGAGGATGAGGGAAGCCTAATATGGGGGGGAATGATATGGAAAGGCAAGCTTCCCAGGTGGTGCAAATGCCAAAGTATCCACCTGCCAGTGCAGGAGATACAAGAGGAGTAATTTCAGTCTCTGGGTGGAGAAGATACCCTGGAGAAGGAAATGGCAACTCACTTCAGTATTCTTGCCTGGAAAATTTCACGGACAGAGGAGCCTGGTGGGCTCTAGTCCATGGGGTCGCAAGAGTCAGACATGACTGAGCAAGCACACGGTAGATGCTAGAACACCATCAAAAATAAGGTTCACCTGTTGGGTTGGTGGTGTTGGCCTTTTGTTTCGTACTGGAGGATTTCAGTCTATACCCAAAAAAGTCTATGTCATAGTTTCTGAAGAATGTCCTTGCCATTGTTGTCACCCCTTTGGGTTAGACTTTGTGGGGGAAAGCACTTGTTGACATGGAGGGTGGGCCTAGTGGGATGGCACATGGAAGCCAGAACCATCTATTGACAGAACATCATGATCATGAAGGCTTGTAAAGTGTCAAGGATGTTCTCTGCTCTCCTCATCATTATTCAATATTGTAAATATAGCCAGGCTTCCTACATTGCATGTAAAATTGACCAACTGCAAAGGTGGGACTTTGATGCTAAAACTAGGACCACCCAGGGTAAACTGGGTGAATTGGTCATCTTCCTTGTACATCTCCAGGTGATCTTCATGAAGTTGCCCTCTTGTGTAGGGCACAGTGTGCATAACTATATACTAGTTCTGAAAAGTGCTATTTAAAAAAAAATTCTGCTTTGAGTTAAAATCAGTGGAACTTCCTTCATGGTCCAGTGGTTAATACTCTACATTCCCAATGCAGGGGGCATGGGCTCCATCCCTGGTCAGAGGACTAAGATCCCATATGCTGAGGGTGCAGCCAAAAAAAGGTTAAAATTATTGTGGACAGTTTGTATTCCCAATGGTTAATTGAAAATGCCTCTACAAATTAGAAAAGGCCAGACAAATAAATAACAAAGTTATTTGGGCTCTATTTGGAGAAAAGGTCAATCTTTTTTGACTCTAAAAATAAATAAAATTACTTAGTCTCCATTTGAAGAAGGAGGCAAATTTTCCCTTTCTTAGACATTTATTCCCTTAACAGTTTTATTCCTTCAAAATTTTCACACATATGGAAAAGGTGGACAAGTAAAAACACAACCACATACACTCCATCTAATTTTTAACAATTGTTAGCATATTGTCGCATATATATACTGTTAATTCTCTTTTTGTCTCTTTCTAGGTATGTACATGTGATATATTTGAGTTCTTTCTTTTTATGCATATGTGCTAAAAATATTCATGTATTTTTAATTTTTATAGATTTGAAGATAAGTTGCAAATATCATGACATTTCACCCCTAAACACTTCATCTCACATCTCCTTGTGTCATTAATTGCACTTGAGAAAATTAAAAATTCCATACAATCTCAGTGTTCCCCAGTTTTACCCAAATTGATGCTTTAGAAAATTACATTATTATCATTCATTAATAGATTTAATTTTGCCTATTTCCTTTAAGTCTGTATCTTGTCAAATGCTATTCCTCATAACAACACCAGAAGTAAGTGTTAATAAGACAAAGCTGAGTTGATTGCTTGCTGTGGTAAGGGAGAACGATACCTGGACAGAGCCTAATAGTGTCTCTGGAGAAGGAAGCGCAGTTAGGATATTCACTGAGTGTCTGAAGTCTGGTTTAAGGTGAATCATTCCATGGAGGCTTAGAGGATGGGGTGCCTGGGTAGGATTGAGTGAGAATCAAGACATAATAATTTAAGATTCATGATTCCAGGATATCTCCAAGGTCTAACATTTTGTGAGCCATGATGCCACATTTTCTTATTCAAAAGCACAAAGCAGTGTCTCCTGGGGATGCTGAAAAACTTACCAGTCCCCTGATCACACCACCAAAACTGAAGAGTTGCAGCGGTTTCTCTGAACTCCGGACATCTCAGATGCTTCTGACATCTAAGGCTTCAGCTGGGGATACTGAAGGTCACCAGGTTTTTTTGTTCACCCCATCAAACTTAGATTTTAGCTTGGGAGCCAGTGACTTATGGAATGCCATTCCAGGTCTGGTACAGAAAATGGAGGAAAGGGACTCTGTAAGTCCCACACCCAAGATCAGAAGTTTAATATTTAAAAAGGAATTTGTAGCAAAATCAATATAAAAATCAATATCTCTCTGCACTAGCAATGAACAATCTGAAAATGAAATTAAGAAAGCAATTCTATTAAAGCAA
Organism: Moschus berezovskii; assembly: GCF_049115385.1. NCBI lineage: Eukaryota > Metazoa > Chordata > Mammalia > Artiodactyla > Moschidae > Moschus > Moschus berezovskii. The sequence goes on from NC_142460.1 coordinate 141,410,482, forward strand.
AAAAGAAGCAGACTCACAAATATGGAGACAAACTAGGGGTTACCAGAGGGGAGAGGGCAAAGGTAAGGGGTGAGATAGGGGTAGGGGAACAAGAGGTATAAACTACTGGATATATAATAAGCTACAAGGATATATTGTACAACATGAGGAATAGAGCCAATATTTTATAGTAAATACAAATGGAGTATAAACTTGAAAGCTGTGTACACTTGTAACTTGTTTTGTATATCAACTATACTTCAATGAAAGAACAAAACAATTCCATTAATAATAGTGTCAAAAAAAATAAAAGAAAATGTACTGTCATTCTTCAAAATAATTAAACATAGAATTATCATATGATCCAGCAATTTCTCTTCAAGGTATATGCCCCAAAGATTTGAAAGTAGAAACTAACAGATATTCGTATACCCATGTTCATAGCACCATTACTCACTATAGCCAAAAGTCGGAAGTACCCCAAGTGTCCACTGATGGATGAATGGATAAGCAAAATGTGGTATATATTTGCAATAGAATATTATTTGACAAATGAAGTACTGATATAGTCAACAGTACGGATGAACCTTGAAAACATAAGTGAAAGAAGTCAGACACAAAAGGCTATATATTATATAATTCTATTTATATGAAATGTGGAGGATTGACAGATTCATAGAGACTGAAAAAGGATTAGGGTTTCCAGAGCATTGGAGCAGGAAACAGTAGGGTGTGAGTACTAGTGGTGTGGGGCTTCTTTTTCAGGTGATGAACTGTTCTAGAATTAGATTGTAGTGATGGTTTCCGAGTCCTGTGTATACACTAAAATCCTCTGAATTGTGCACTTTAAAATAATGATTTTTATGGTATATGAATCATATCCTATTTTTTTTGAAAAAGGGAAACTTAGAACAATCATGTAAATCCTGTTTCCCACATGATTAGTGGATTGAAGGGAACTGATGTGAGCTCTCAGGATTTATCCTACTTGAACACAACCTTACCTGTAGAGGAGATGTCCAAAACATTATCCTTAAAATTGCTATCTCTGGACTGGGATTGGCCATAGAAAAAGATCATCACACCAAAGCTGTGATTTCTTAGAATAAATTTAAAATTGCTGGAAAAGGTACTTGATTGGGGCAGCTTGCGTTACATAACCAGCCCTTGAGCCAAACGAACAACTGAGGGGCAGGGGATCAGTTCAGTTCAGTTCAGTTCAGTTCAGTCGCTCAGTCGTGTCCGACTCTCCGTGACCTCGTGAATCACAGCACGCCAGGCCTCCCTGTCCATCACCAACTCCCAGAGTTCACTCAAACTCATGTCCACAGAGTCAGTGATGCCATCCAGCCATCTCATTCTCTGTCGTCCCCTTCTCCTCCTGCCCCCAACCTTTCCTAGCATCAGAGTCTTTTCCAGTGAGTCAACTCGTCGCATGAGGTGGCCAAAGTATTGCAGTTTCAGCTTTAGCATCAGTCCTTCCAATGAACACCCAGGATTGATCTCCTTGCAGTATAAGGGACTCTCAAGAGTCTTCTCCAACACCACAATTGAAAAGCATCAATTCTTCGGCGATCAGCTTTCTTCACAGTCCAACTCTCACATCCATACATGACCACGGGAAAAACCATAGCCTTGACTAGATGGACCTTGGTTGGCAAAGTAATGTCTCTGCTTTTTAATATGCTATTAAGGTTGGTCATAACTTTCCTTCCAAGGAGTAAGTGTCTTTTAATTTCATGGCTGCAATCAGCATCTTCAGTGATTTTGGAGCCCCCAAAAATAAAGTCTGACACTGTTTCCACTGTTTTTCCATCTATTTCCCATGAAGTGATGGGACCAGATAGTGGGATAAAAGGAGGAACTGCTATGCCCCATCCCTGGACCAGTCAACTGTGGGCAGGGGTCACCAGGTACAATTATGTTTGTTTGGATTGCATGCAGGCAGAGGAGGGTCAGGCCCAAAGTGCGGGTGCCTACCAGACAAAATTAGTGTCTGTGTACTACATGAGCAGTTAGTCTGTCATCTCTAAGTCCTGTGTAGATGTTAGTATCAGAAGCTTTAGGATGAAAAGATATTTCCTTTCTAGATGTTGGAGGTAACTCAGGGAGTTGACCTAGGCCTGGCCTACCACTGGCCATACAGATCTGCCTTCTCTTCCTCCAGAGAGAAAGAGAATACTTTCTCTCAACTCTGCCAGGGTGGAAGAGAGAAGAGGAGAAGGACTAACCCCTTTACTAGTCCCCTGGATCCCATCCAGCAGCTCTGAACTAAGAGGAATTGTGGGTTTTTTAGTTGCTCTGAATAAAGCTGGTTTCAGTTAGTGAGAAAGAAGAGAAGAATGAAGACTGGAGAAGCAACTGACAGCCTCCGCCAAACCATTCAAACCACCTTATGATCTAAATGGAAGGATAGGGTTAGAGAGTCCCGAGGGCAGGGAGGGCAGGGAGAGCAGGAGGTGCAGTCAGGCCCTTTTGTGGGGAAAGGGGCAGCCAATGCCTAGGAACTGTAGACTATTGGGAACCCAGGTGGCCACTCTGGGGGTCTCTTTCTGGGGCTCTATGGTTTTTAGTTGGTTCTTTACTCCACATAATTACCTCTTACTTTTTTTTTCCCCTCTCCCATCTGGCTCTCTGTGTCTGTGTGCGTACAGCAGAAGATGGTCACTCCCTAGATCCTGAGTTCCCATGTCCTTTGCTCGAGGAGACTGATGGGAATCACTGGGCTTTCTCTGACTACTCACCTCCAACTTCCCAGGAAAGAGAATCTGATCATCTCCCTATGCTCAGGGCTTATTCCTGGTCCAGTGATCTGTGGTCAAAGGGTCACTCAGTTCAAATATGTCTGCTAGATCCATGTGTGTATGTGTGTGTGGATGGTTGGGTGTTGGGGTTAGGAGAGTAATTCTCAAAAGAGTACTTCTCAGCTAGAATAAGGGCTGTCTCCAGTAAGTAGCCATAATGTAGTAAAATGAACTTCCATTAATAAAAATACAGATAATCAGAAAGTTCAAATTTAAAAGTATCTCCCTGAGGCTTCCCTGGCAGTCCAATGGTTAAGACTTCACCTTCCAATGCAGGAGGTGTGGGTTCGATTCCTGGTTAGGGACTTGGGATCCCACCATGCCTCCTGGCCAGAAAACCAAAACATAAAACAGAAGCGCTATTGTAATAAATTCAATAAAGACTTAAAATGGCCCACATCAAAAAAAAAAAAATCTTTTTTAAAAAAGTATCTCCTTGATCATATGAAATCGCTGAGGCCCTGCCAGACCCCAAAATGCCATCTGAAATACCACATCAAGAGAAGGGTAGGTTAGATCCTATATCATTCTTAAGTTAAGGGCTTTGTATCATCTTGGAGTCTTTACAAAAATCTGTCATCTATGTCTGAGCTGGGTGGGGATGCCCCACTAACCAGAATATCCCATTCTCTGGCCTGCCAAATAAATAGGGGTTTACTGTCTTCCCTGGAGTCTGGAATGGATTCAGCCAAATAGACTCCACATTTCCATGAGTTTTAAGATGCTGACTATCAGCCAGCTCCACCCCACCAAGTGTAATTGTTGACAGCTGTGTCTTGAAAAGAGTTTCTTTTGTTGCCCATCCAGCTGAGTGAGCCGAATTGCTTCATTAACATTTAGGCCATGTTACACGTTCAAGTGCTTGTGAGGTATTTGGATTTCAGATGAGGTTAGTTATTTTTCTTTTTTTTAAAAAAAAATCTGCTTTCCAACATGACAAGCCTCCATTTTTGTAATAAGTTTTTTGTGTTTATGGGTGCTATTGAAAGCCGATTTGCATCTTTGTTCATTTGTCATGCAAAATCATACAGAAATGATTGTTATGGGTTGACCTAGTTATTAAGGGCTTTTATATTTGGGAAGAGCAAATTGCAAATCATTCTTTGGAGAAGCAATGGCTGTTGGTGTTTCACCGCCCAAGAAGATGATGTCAGTTTCAAAGGGTGCTTGGCAGGGGGAGAGGAAACTCCCCTGCAAAATTCATAGGCATCCTTAAGCCATCCCAAATGAAAGCACAGATGAATTTAACCAAGAAACAAAACCCAACAACAAAAAAACAACCAAACAAATAAAAAAATCAAACAATGAATTTGCTATGAAAATTCAACTTCAAGACAAATCCCCTCACCTACACTTTAAAGGAAATTTATGCTCTAAACCAGCAGTTCCAATCTTTTTGGCACCAGGGATAAGTTTCATGGAAGTCATTTTCTCCATGGACCTGGGATATGCAGGTATGGTTTCAGGGTGACTCAAGCACATTACATTTGTTGTGCCCTTTACTTCTGTTATTATTACATCAACTCCACCTCAGATCATCAGGAATTAGATCCTGGAAGTTGGAGATCCCTGCCTGCTTTAAACCATTTCTCTGTAGGAGTTCAGGAGCTGTAGTAGTAAGCAGCCCCTTCTCAGTCTGAGGCTCTTGGACCAGAAGAATTCCTTGTGGCCTACACTAAGTGCTTCAGTTCAGTTTAGTTCAGTTCAGTCGCTCAGTCGTGTCCAACTCTTTGCGACCCCATGAATCACAGCACGCCAGGCCTCCCTGTCCATTACCAACTCCCGGAATTCACTCAAACTCATGTCCATTGAGTCGGTGATGCCATCCAGCCATCTCATTCTCTGTCGTCCCCTTCTCCTCCTGCCCTCAATCCCTCCCAGCATCAGAGTCTTTTCCAGTGAGTCAACTCTTCGCATGAGGTGGCCAAAGTATTGGAGTTTCAGCTTAGCATCAGTCCTTCCAATGAACACCCAGGATTGATCCCCTTTAGATCCAATATCTATTTTCCTTGTTAACCTCAGTCATTATGAAGGTAACAATGTGCTGTGTTAAAAGTACACGCCTCCTCAGACTCCTGTGCAGCTAGAGGTGGCCCATGGGGTCCTAATCTTGGCAATGAAATGTAACAGGAAGTCATTAAATGAGACCTCCAGAAAAACATCTCAGAAGAAGCAAGGTTGCCTGCCAGTCGCCTAGGCGTTTGTTCCCTTATTGGGTGTTACTGTCTTGGGACACTGGTGCAGTGGATGCAGAGGCAGTGGTTGCAGAGGCAGTGGTCACCTGGTGTGGAGCCAGAAGATAGAAGGAGCCCAGGTCTCTGCTGGCAGCCCAGAGAAGCTGTGCCATTCTAGGAGGTCTAGCTCTGGACTTCTCTTATCTGTTATTTATAGCCAAACATAGTCTTAATTAAACCCTCCATAAGGGCACAGAGAGGGTTTTTGCTTTTTGGGTAGGGCCTATTCTGGTTATCTATTATTGTACAACAAGTTATTCTGAAACATATGGCTTAAGGTGACAACTATATTATTATCTCTCTTATCCCATGGCCTGCAGCCCACCAGACTCCTCTGTCTATGGGATCTCCCAGGCAAGAATACAGGAGTAGTTGTCATTTCCTTCTGTAGGGTTATCTCTCTTACTCAGCCAGTGCTGGCTGGGCAATATTTCTGCTCCCTGTGGCACTGGCTGAGGTCACTGGGTGTACTCAGCTGGTGGATGGGATGGTCTGGAAGGTCTAAGACAGCTTCACCCAAATGTCTGGTGCTTTGACAGAGTAGCTTGTAAAGTAGGGTTCAATGGGATCTCTCAACTGAGTCACTTATATACTTTCTCCAATGTGACGGTCTCAGGTTGGTCAGATATTCTATGGTGGTTCAGGGCACCCAGAAAGAAAAAGCTCCAAACAGATAATTCCAGTTTCTCAAATCTGGACCTGGAAATAGACATAGCATCACTTACAATGTATTATGTTGGTCAAAGTAGTTGTGGAACTAACTAGATTCTGGAGCGAGGGGACTTAGACCTACCTTCTGATTAGAATATTGTCAAAGAATGTGTGACCATTTTTAATCTGCCAAAGGGCAATGAGCTACAAGGTTACTTTGACACAGTTTGATCATAGACCTAGAATAGGCAGGTATACCTCTGAAAGTAGGCCTAATATTCATTCCCTTATTGGATTTACAAGAGGAGCTAGAGGACATATTCTAAAACATACAGTTGTGTTTGTGAGAATGTTTCTGGAAGACACTAGCATTTGACTGGTGGGCTGAGTAAAGAAGATCACCCTCATCAATGAAGATGGGCATCATTCAATCCTTTGAGGGCCTAAACAGAACAAAAAAGATGGAGGAAGGGTAAATTTGCTCTCTCTGCTTGAGCTGGGATGTTCAGCCTCTGTTCTTGAATGTGCCCCTGGTCCTGGGGCTTGCAGACTTGGATCAGGACTTACACCATTGGCTCCCTTGGTTCTTAAGTTTTCAGATTTAGACCAGAACTACACCACCAGCCTTCCTGGGCCTCCAGTTGTACACAGCAGACTGTGGGATTTCTCAGTCTTCAATCATGTGAGCCAATCCCTCATAATACATTTTTTTTCCGTGTATCTCTATATATCTTATTGATTCTGTTCCTCTGGGGAACGCTAACTAATACAGTGACCTAAGTAGCTGCTCTTTATGTAAAGATACTGGCCCACAGATGAAAAGTCCTAGGTTTGGTCTTCAGCTTGATGCTAAAGATCTGTGTTACTGTGAGAGCTTCCAATCACACCTTCAGATTTCAGTTTCTCATCCACAAAATGATGGGACTGGGTTTTATAATCTCTGAGTTCTCTCCCACTGTAGATTCTACAGGTCTAGGCAATCACTTGGAGAAGGCAATGGCAAGCCACTCCAGTACTCTTGCCTAGAAAATCCCATGGACGGAGGAGCCTGGTGGGCTGCAGTCCATGGAGTCGCTACAAGTCAGACATGACTGAGCGACTTCACTTTTCACTTTCACACATTGGAGAAGGAAATGGCAATCCACTCCAGTGTTCTTGCCTGGAGAATCCCAGGGACGGGAGGGCCTGGTGCACTGCCGTCTGTGGGGTCACACAGAGTCGGACACGACTGAAGTGACTTAGCAGCAGCAGCAGCAGCAGGCAATCACTATTTATTTTTATGAAGAGCTGGAATCATGATTTCTTTCCCTAGTTAAAAAAAAAATGACATGCCTTTTCCGTCATCAAATTCCACGGCATTTTCTTCCACAGACTTAGTTCATTTATAGAGCAGACCTCAGAGAGAGCTTGGGATAAAGGCAATATTTTTGTGAAAATTAAATCTTCTCAGTTAATTTGATTTCCTTGACTTTCCCTGAGAACTTGTCCTTTCCAAACTTTCCCTGCTGTTCTCTTTTTAAAATTATAACATAAACTGTTTCCTTTGTCATTGGAACATGACAGCAGACTCATTATGGCCAAATGTTTCAGGGTTCACTAGGTTCTTGAACCATGGGAATCTAAGAAGTCTTAATAACAAAGTAAATGAACAAGAGCCTGAGAGGGAATGATTTGGGGTCCATTTAAGAAAAGGGACCACTAATGACTAAAAGATGAATGCCTAGAAGAAAGAACTGAACCTGATGGTGGGAGGACAGCCAAAGATACTTCTTTCAGGGAATTTATTTCTTTTTTCCCACTTCAAAGATTTGTAGTAATAGTATGTAATTCAATCCCACAAAAAATTAGGGATATCTAATGAATTCATGGAACATCAACATGACTTGGAGTATAATGGTGAGTCTTGGGATTTGAGAATGTCAAAGAAAAACCAGAGCTGAACTGTAGTTAAGTATTACAAACTGACTTTATTCAGGGTTGTGGTGGTGCTAGTGGTAAAGAGACTAACCTGCCTGCCAATGAGGGAGACACGGGTCTGATCAGGGAGATCCCCTGGAGGAGGAAATGACAACCCACTCCAGTATTCTTGCCTGGAAAATTCCAGGGACAGGGGAGCCTGGCGGTCTACAAAGAGTCAGACATGACTGAGCACGCTCAAGAGTCAGAATTTGTAGCCAAGGAGCAGAGTGAGAGTCAACAGATAAAAAGTTTCTTAGAAGAAACATCAGGGGTAAAGGAAGTTCTGGCTAAGCTAACCTAATAGGATTGTTGCTAAAGACAAATCAGGGTGATCAGACATCATCTAGGGGAAGGAAAATGATGAAGAGCCTAATTAGATATTCAGAGTAGTCGGATGTGGAGGATGGGGGTTCTCGGTAAAATGACTTGGCAGGATTCTTGATAAAACTGGATTTTATAAAGAAGTACACAGATGGGCCCAGGAGAAGGCTGAAGCAACTGACTAAAATTCGGTCAAGTAAAGAATCTCTGTCAAGAAGTGGGAAAACCTGGGTTTCTTTCTGAGGGACAAAAATACATATGACTCTTGCTTTGACTTCCTGTAGTATTTTGGGTAAATCTATTAACTATTTCATGATTATGTTATGGATATGTTATTTGATTTCTAGGAGAAAAAGAAAACGATCTATAGTATGCTTTCTTCTGTTATATTAATATAATGTACTGCTATGTAAGGTTTGCAGTTTGTTTTGGGAAATAAATGCTATAAGACATCTTCATAACTCTATCCTTGGGATCCATCCTGGGAGATTGCATTATAAAATAAGACTGCTTTATACGGAGGTCTTTGTGACTCATCAGTAACTAGTCTCCTTTAGGGGCTTCCCCAGTGGCTCAGTAGTAAAGAATCTGCCTGTAATGCAGGAGCTGCAGGAGATGAAGGTTTGATCACTGGGTCAGGCTACCGTTCATAGGGTCGCAGAGTCAGACATGACCGAAGTGACTTAGAAGGCATGTACATTCTCCTTTGGATTAGGCCAAGAAAGACTCAGTGCACACAAAACGACACTTAATAGTGAATGCTGTTATACCGAAGACTCACTCATTGATAGTAACAAGCATCAGAATATTTATCAAAGGCCGTATGCCAAGTGTGCCCGGCACCCTGCTAGACGCTTGTCCATACGTTGCTCATATTCCTCGCGATGGCCCCGGAAGGTCTACATCTGAAAAAACTCAGAGGAAGGGAGCTTGAGCCTTCAGACCGGAGAGTGGTGGGGCTGGAAGTCTAACCCAGTCACGTGGGTTGCCAAAGCCCAAGCCTTTTCCACTTCTGTCTTTATCCAATTATCCCTTTGAGGGTAATGCAAATATTTTTAGAATACCATAGAACAACTGCAAACAAACAATTTGTGTTTTCCTCACTTGGTAACAAAAGACAAGACAATCAGGCAGCAATTACATTGTTGAAACAGGATATTTTCCCTTTAAGATTTATATGGTAAATACACATTGTCAAATATTTCTGGATTCTATGGAGCTCTTTTTCACCCCAACAAATGCTCTTCAGAGGTTCATGGAAACCACAACAGACACTCACTATGCCTGTCTGGTGGGTGAGAAGTTCAAATGTACCCAAATTTAATTAGGTACTGCCTTTTTGGATCATTTTTAGTTTTGAATTTATAGCCTCCTCCACTCCACTCACCTTGTCCTTTTTTTTTTTTTTTTTTGAAAGGAAGATTAAAAGAGTTTTATTTGCTGATGATATGAATATATTTTTTTCTAAAAATTCAAAGGAAATCTATAAATATATTACTAGAATGAATTTAGGAAGCTCTTGAATACATGGTTAATGTTTCTGAAAATCAATTCTATGCTGATATAACTGTTAGAAATAGTTTTAAACGCAAAATTATTTGAAATATCCCCCCCAAAGGATAAAATAACTAAGAATCAGTTTAATGAAAAAGCACTCATCTTGTCCTTTGAGTGGATTCTTCCTTTTTATATCTTTTCTTGTTATTCTTACTTTTCTTTATTGCCCCCAGGGGCTCCACTCCTGACCTTTCAATTGTAGACACCCACTTTCTAAGACTGCCTGACTTACCTTGACTCCTGTTTACCCAAGATCATTAAAAAAAACACCTTGATAAAAAGCATCCCATTCAGGAGTGACTGCACATATTGTTACCCTGTCCTAGGCCAAATTCTTGATTTTTTCCTTTCCTCTGCCAGGTGACTGTGCAGATATTTCATTTCAATTCAGGGTCCCTGTCATCAAGTTGTGAAGTACAAAAATAAATCACCTGCTTACTGGCATCCTCCTAAAGATTTTGAAGAAACAGTAAAACCAGTACAAAAATGTAGTTTTAAATAAACCTTTTCTAAACAACAGGGTCCTAAAGTCAGTATCTTGATATAAATCATAATGGAAAAGAATATAAAAAAGAAAGTATTTACATGTATACAGCAGAAATGAACACTACATTGTAAATCAACTATACTTCAATGAGAAAAAATAAAAAAACAAACTTCTCATTTCATATCAATATAGACTGACAGGAAGTTGCAAAAGTAATAGAGATCCTACATATATTTCACCCAATTTTCTCCAATGACAACAGCTAACATACCTACAGCACAATATCAACACTAGGAAATGACATTGGTGCCATGCACAGACCCATTCATATTTCACATTTTACATGTATCATGTGTGTGAGTATGTGCATGCAATCTATGAAATTTTATCACATGGGTAAATTCATATATCCACTACCACAGTCAAGGTTCAGAACTGTTTCATTACCACAAAGTTTCCTCATGCCAACCTCACACCCACCTTCCTCTTTCATTATCTTTTAATCCTTGGCCATCTGTTCTCTATCTCCATAATTTTCACATTTTGAAACTATTGTGTATTTGCATTTAAAACTATTTTAACAGTTATATCAGCATAGAATTGATTTTCAGAAACATTAACCATGTATTCAAGAGCTTCCTAAATTCATTCTAGTAATATATTTATAGATTTCCTTTGAATTTTTAGAAAAAATATATTCATATCATCAGCAAAAATATATAAGGTTCATTATTTTTGCCTACACATATTCAATTATTTCAGCATGATTTATTGAAAAGAATAGCTTTCCTCTTTTGAACTCCTTTTGCACCTTTGTCAAAAATCAGCCAGTCATACTTGTGCAAAGGGTCTCTTTCTGAATTATCTTGCTCCATTGATCTTTGGGTGTATCACTCTGCCAGTTTCACACTTTCTTGATAACTGTAAGCTATATATGAAGTCTAAAAATCAGGTACAGGGATTCAGTCCATTTTATTCTTCTTTTTTAAAATTGTTTTAGCTATTCTAGTTTCTAGGCCTCTCAATATATATTTAGAATGTTTGCCCATATATGCAAAATTCTTATGGAAATTTTGATAGGATTTAGACTAAAACTACAGTTCAATTTGGGGAGAAATAATATCTTCATTATGTTGAAGATGAACATAGTACATTCCTCTATTTTTCTAAGCTCTTTAATTTTTTTTCCACCAGCATTTTGCATTTTTAGCATACAAGTCCAGTATATGGCTTATCAGATTTACCTAAGTAATTAATTTTCTTAAAAAATTGATTCTAAAGTTTACACAAAAAGATAAAAACACAGAATACCCAGCACAATATGGAAGAATAATAAAGTTGAAAGACTGATACTACCTAAATTCAAGACTTACTATAAAGGTACAGTAATCAAGATGGTTGTTATTGGTGAAAGAATAGACAAATAGACAAATGGAAGAGGATGGAGAGGCCAGAAATATACCCACATAAATATATCAAATCTTTGACAAAAGAGCAAAGGAAACACAATGGAGCAAAGGTATTCTCTTCAATAAATGGCTGGAATAACAGACATCCACATGCGAAAACAAAGAAAGAAAAAGGAAATATATGTAAACATATAGCTGATTCACTTTGCTGTACAGCAGAAACTAATGCAACATTGTAAAGCAACTATACTCCAATAAAAATCAATTTTAAAAATACAATAGCAGTCATTCCTCTACCACACTATGCCTTGGACAATGCTTACTCTCTTCTCAATAACAATCAATAAAAAAAAAAAAAATACTATGCACTACTTTAAAAAAAAAAAGAAAATCTAAGCACACACATTATGTCCCTCACAAAAATTAACTCAAAATGGACCATAGATCTGAATATAAAAGACAAAACTATAAAACTCCTAGAAGATAACATAGAAGGAAATCTAGATGACCTTAGGTTGTTTGATGACTTCTTAGACACCAAAGGCATAATCCGTGAAAGAAACAATCGATAACCTGGGCTTCACTAGAATTAAAATATTTTGCTTGCTAATGACACTGTGAAGAGAGTGAGAAGATGTCACAAACTAGGAGAAAAAACCCAAAAATGTGTTTATTTGCAAAAGCGCAGCTGATAAAGGGCTATTATTTAAAATATACAAAGAACTCTTCAAGCTCACCGATAAGAAAATGAACAGTCTGATTGTAAAATGGGTAAAAGAAATACAGACAGTAAATAAGCATATGAAAAGATGCTCAGTGTCATATAGCATTAAGGAACTGCAAACTGAAGTAACAATGAGACATCACTACACACCAATTAGAATGGTCAGAACCTGGAACATTGACAACCCCAAATGCTGACAAAGATGTGGAGCAACAGGAACACTCATTCATTGCTGGTGTGAATGAAAAATGGTACTGCTGCTTTGGAAGGCAACCTGGCAGTTTCTCATAAAACTAAAGATAGTCTTACCACGGGATTCAGCAATCACGCTCCGTTATTTGCCCAAAGGAGTTGAAAATTTATGCCTACGCAAAAACCTGCACACAAATGTTTATGGCAGCTTTATTCACAATTACAAAACTTGGACACAACCAGAATGTTTCTTAGTAAAGTAAGTAGATAAATAATGTGTGGTATATCCGGACAATAAAATATTATTCAGAGCTAAAAGGAAAATGAGCTATCAAGCCATGAAAAGATCTACAGGAACTTTAAATGCATATTCAGTTCAGTTCAGTTCAGTCGCTCAGTCGTGTCCGACTCTCCGCGACCCCATGAATCACAGCACGCCAGGCCTCCCTGTCCATCACCAACTCCCGGAGTTCACTCAAACTCATGTCCACAGAGTCGGTGATGCCATCCAGCCATCTCATTCTCTGTCGTCCCCGTCTCCTCCCACCCCTAACCTTTCCTAGCATCAGAGTCTTTTCCAGTGAGTCAACTCGATGCATGAGGTGGCCAAAGTATTGCAGTTTCAGCTTTAGCATCAGTCCTTCCAATGAACACCCAAGATTGATCTCCTTTAGAATGGACTGGTTGGATCTCCTTGCAGTCCAAGGGACTCTCAAGAGTCTTCTCCAGCACCACAGTTCAAAAGCATCAATTCTTCAGCGCTCAGCTTTCTCTGCCATCCAACTCTCACATCCATACATGACCATGGGAAAAACCATAGCCTTGACTAGACGGACCTTGGTTGGCAAAGTAATGTCTCTGCTTTTTAATATGCTATCTAGGTTGGTCATAACTTTCCTCCCAAGGAGTAAGCGTCTTTTAATTTCATGGCTGCAAACAGCATCCGCAGTGATTTTGGAGCCCCCAAAAATAAAGTCTGACACTGTTTCCACTGTTTCCCCATCTATTTGCCATGAAGTGATGGGACCAGATGCCATGATCTTTGTTTTCTGAATGTTGAGCTTCAAGCCAAACTTTTCACTCTCCTCTTTCACTTTCATACTAGTGAGTGAAAATAAACAAATCTGAAAAGACTACCTTTGGTATGATTCCAACTGTATGATATACTGGAAAAGACAAAACTATGGAGGCAGTGAAAGTATCAGTAGTTGTCAGAGGTTAGGGTAGAGAGAGGGCTGAGTAGGTGGAGGGTGTTTAGGGCAGTGAAACCACTTTGTGTCATACTGTAATGGTGGATATGTAACTATGGATCTGTCAAAACCTCGACAATTGCACCATACTAAGAGGGAACCCTAAGGTAAATTGCAGACTTTAGGTAATAATTATGTATCAATATTGGGTTGTAAATTGTAGCAAATACACCACACTAATGCAAGATGTTAATTAAAGGGGAATTGGGAGTGGGAGGCTGGCAGGCTGGAATATGGGAACTCTCTGTACTTTCTGCTCAGTTTTGTTGTGAAGCTAAACAAAAGCGCTAATAAATAACATCTATTTTTTTTAAAAAAAAGGAACATTGACAGAAGGATTAAAAAAAATCAAATACCTAAAAAATAAATCTAACAACAATGTCCAAACCTGCTCTGTGGAAAATTAAAAAGTGTTATTGAGAGAAAATTTAAAAGACCTATGTGTATATTCTTATTTATTGATGGTATATTTGATATTACAAAAATGTCAATTCTCCAGTAGACTACAGACTTAATGCAATCCTGTGATTCCAAATTAATTTTATGTGTAAATATAAAGTTTTAATAGCATTGGAAGGACTGATGCTAAAGCTGAAACTGCAATACTTTGGCCACCTCATGCAAAGAGTTGACTCACTGGAAAAGACTCTGATGCTGGGAGTGATTGGGGGCGGGAGGAGAAGGGGACGACAGAGAATGAGGTGGCTGGATGGCATCACTGACTCAATGGAGGTGAATTTGAGTGACTCCGGGAGTTGGTGATGGACAGGGAGGACTGGCGTGCTGTGATTCATGGGGTCGGACACGACTGAGCGACTGAACTGAACTGAACTGAACTGAAGACACTTGAAGATTTGATGAGAGGACTAGCTCACTCTTCATAATTATGAAGACATAAAAGTTCCAGTAATTAGAATAGGTTGATACTGGGGCAAGGCAGAAAATGGAACAGAATCAGTTCAGTTCAGTCACTCAGTTGTGTCCAACTCTTTGCGACCCCGTGAATCACAGCACGCCAGGCCTCCCTGTCCATCGCCAGTTCCCGGAGTTCACTCAAACTCATGTCCATCGAGTCGGTGATGCCATCCAGCCATCTCATCCTCTGTCATCCCCTTCTCCTCCTGCCCCCAATCCCTCCCAGCATCAGGATCTTTTTCAGTGAGTCAACTCTTCGTGTGAGGTGGCCAAAGTATTGGAGTTTCAGCTTCCGCATCAGTCCTACCAATGAACATCCAGGACTGATCTCCTTTAGGATGGACTGAGAACAAAATAGATCATTCTAAAACAGAAACAGAAATGAACATTCGACAAAAGTGCTACTGTATAAGAGTGGGATGAGCATGGCCTTTCCAATAAACAGACCTAAGACAATTGGATACCTTCCTCAAAGAAAAGACGCGAGTACTACTGCCTGCCAACAAAACATCCATTTCAGGAAATTGCAAGCCTAAATGCAAAAGACAAAACAATAAAGGTTTTGAAAGATAACATAAGACGGTGTGTTCTTGTCATCAGGGTAGGAGAATATTTTAAAAAGAGGACACAGAAAACACAAAAGAAAAGATTTACAAACTACCTTCCATTAAAATTAAGAACCTCTGTTTATCCAGAGGCACCAAGAGGATGAAAAAGCAAACCATGAGAGGGGAATACATATCAGCGTATATAGCTAATAAAAATTTCTCAATCAGATTAGCCAAAAGACCAGTAAAAATAATTTTTTAAAAAGACCACGAAAAATGGCCAATAGACCTGAACAGGTAACTCACAAAGGATATCCAAATATAAAAAATATGTATGTATGAAATATATATACATATATATGGGATATATATACATATACATATATATGTGCGTGTGTGTGGAAAGTGCTTAACTTCACTACTAATTAGAAAAATGCCAATTCAAACACCCTGAGGTATCAGGATCATACCTATCAGAATGACAAAAATGAGAATGACTGACATTTTGGAGATTGTAGGGCACAAAGGGAATCCTATAGTGAGAGCAAACATTGTTATATTCCACTTCAGATACAGTTTGTCATTATTTACTCAGGTTGAAAATATGCAAACTTCTGGGGGTTGATAGCATCCAGAGGAATCTGGGGAGACACATACACTGGATCCTGTATGTATAGGACTCTGGGATGAATTCCTGGTATTTGTAATTGATGGGTCCATTCCTCTGGATGCTATCAACCCCCAGATCTTGATTTTTATAACAGATGAGTTTGCATGTAGCAGCGAGGTCTACCCTTCAAGGAGGAAACACTGATAAGCAAGAACATAAGACAATTTGACTTCCCCAGTGCCTCAGCAGGTAAAGAATCTCCCTGAAATGCAGGAGACACAGGAGACGCCGGTTCAACCCCTGGGTAGGGAAGATAACCTGAAGAAGGAAATGGCAACCCACTCCAGTATTCTTGCCTGAAAAATTCCATGGACAGATGGTAGGCTATCGTCCAAAGGATTGCAAAGAGTTGGACATGACTGAGTGACTAAACACTTAAGACAATTTTGTCTTCTTTCTGTTCCTGGGTCCATCCCCAGCCAATAAAGTCTGGTGTCTTGTTTATGATAAACTCCCACAACGCAAAAGTGTCAGACACAACTGAGTGTGCACACGTGCACACACACACACACACACACACACACACAAGCAATTCTGGCTTTTTGTGGTACCATTTTCTCGCCAAAAGACAGGGTATGTTTGTTCACCTAATAAACCCATCAAAATGCCTCTAGTCTTGTTTTGTAACAACACTAGATGGAGCTCCTTCTTTTCGTTGCCCTTGACTCTGGCAGGCTGTTCGGCCATGGGCTCAGCAGTTTCTCAGAACCAGAGCTGGTGCCCTTGCTCTGCCTCCTTCTCCAAATGGGAAGTCTGCACACGGTCGAGAGGGGAATGCACCCTTCCCTCCAAATAGCTAAGGAGCTTAAGAGGTCTTCCAGTTAGCTTTCTTCTTCTCTCTATAGACAAGTGTGGGATCAAAGCATTTCAAACCCACAATTCACCGCCTTTTCCTGAGGGACCAAGAGAAGCAGCATCCATGGGAGCCTCTTTAGCGACAACATTGATTTCATCCTCTGAGAAGCAACTATCTCCCCATGGCACACAGAGAAGGGCTCAAGTCATGTTGATTGTCCGTTGAAAAAGAACATTACCTCCTTGAGGAGAAGAGGGAATGAATTAAGCTCCAGAAATGAATTAGGGATTGGGCTTTAACCCACATGAACTAGGGTCACTCTGCCCCTGGGAAACCCAGATCTCTATCTCTTCAGATGTTTGTAAATCCTGATGGGAATAGTCTGTTTCAACGTCTCCTCTGCAAAGTGATGGTCTATTCTCAAGTGGTGCCCCCACTCATCATCACACCCCTGCTTTGTTTTCTCATTTATTTAGTCAGTTATGGATTGTCAGTCACTCCACCGGACTCTGAGTTCTCAGAGACCTTGTCTGGTCTGTTCAAGGTGTTGTCCTCCTGTCCTAGAACAGTGCCCAGCAGATATTAAGTACTCAGTCAGTGTAGGGTGGATGGCCATCTAGGACTCCAAACTCAACTGAATCAGTTTTATCTACAGGTCATCTTCCACCTTGCACAATATAGTCCCTGTCTCACAATTTGCCAACTTATTTGTGTCCTTCCCTGAGTGCCCCCCAAAAACCTCCCATGGAAGGGGTCTTTGGTGTGAAAGTCTTCACTAAAAATATGGGAAGAGAGAGGGGCTTACATAGAAGTGACCAGATCGTTGAACACTGAATAGGATTGTTTCCTGGCTATAACTTTTCATCTCCCTCCCATAGTAAAATATCCCTAACACTCCCACCTCACAAACATTTCTGACATCTCAGGATTTTGCTGTCTCTCCTCCCTTTCTCACCTCTCTTAACTTTTTTCAATTCTCTTTCTCACACTTTCATGCAGAGTACCTCAACCCAGCTCTTCCCGAGCAACTTATCACAAACTGAACTCTAAACCCACCTTTGCCCACCTAAGACCCATCTACATATTAACCAAACTAAAAAATCACCTCCCTTAGCAAACCCAAAGGTCCAAGATGTGACAATGTTTTCTTAGGGTGCCTGTAGGGTGCTGAGTCACTTCAGTCCTGGGCGACTCTTTGCAACCCCATGGGCTGTAGCCCGCCAGGCTCTTCTGTCCATAGGATTCTCCAGGAAAGAATACTGGAGTGTGTGGCCATGCCCTCCTCCAGAGGATTTTCCCAACCCAGGGATCGAACCCACATCCCTTGTGTCTCCTGCATTAGTAAGTGAGTTCTTTAACACTAACGCCACCTGGGAAGCCCTTTCTTATGGTAACACTGCCCTTTTCTTTACAACTAAGATTTTCACCTGTTGATCTGTTTCTGTTCCTTTCCTTCTCTTTTTCCACAAAAAGTTATGTTAAAACAGCCAGTATCCTTCCTATCCTCCAACATTTTTGTCTAGAATAAAAGAGGTTTAAAAGATGACAGGTGGAGGGAATTTTCTGATGGTCCCACGGTTTTGACTCCCACTTTCACTACAGAGGACAAGGCTTCAAACACTGGCTGGGGAACTAAAGTCCTACAAGCCATGGGAGGGAAGGGGCAGAAAAACAAAAGAGAGAGAGAGAAAAAGATGGAGCCTGTAGGAAGATAAATAAATCCTCTAAGTCTTGTAGCCTGGGATAGCAGTGGGGAGGAGAGGGAATCTTCCCTTTACATGTTCTTGGTGATTCCCTAAAGAGACTCGAGGGACTGTCATGTTTATCAGCCTTTGGTCTTTTACTTATGGAGGAGATGAGTTCAAAGAAGTTATCACCTTGATTCTTGAATTGCCTTTGTGTGTGAAGTAAAACTAGCTCCTGAAATAGATCAGTTCTGAAATCTCAGAGGCTTCAAACAATAGAGTTTCTTTCCCATTTCTATTGCAGTCCAATCCATGCAGGTTGATGGCTTCTAGGTGATCACTCAGAGGCCCTTCCCTCATGGCTTCTTCTTCCTCTTCATCCCCTTTTCCTTTGTTGTTCAGCTGCTCAGTTGTGTCTGACTCTTTGCGACCCCATGGACTGCAGCATGTCAGACTTCCCTGTCCTTCACCATCTCCTGGATACTGCTCAAACTCATGTCCATCGAGTTGGTGATGCCAGCCAACCATCTTATCCTCTGTCGTCCCCTTCTCCTGCCTTCAATCTTTCCTAGCATCAGAGTCTTTTCCAGTGAGTCAGCTGTTTGCATCAGGTGGCCAAATTATCAGAGCTTCAGCTTCTGCCTCAGTATTTCCAATCAATATTCAGGATTGACTTACCTTAGGATTGACTGGTTGGATCTCCTTGCAGTCCAAGGGACTCTCAAGAGTCTTCTCCAACACCACAGTTCAAAAGCATCAATTCTTTGGCTTTCAGCCTTCTCTTTATGGTCCAACTCTCACATCCATACATGACTACTGGAAAAACCATATCTTTGACTTACAGACTTTTGTCTTCAAAGTAATATCTCTGCTTTTTAATGTGCTGTCTAGGTTTGACTGGCAAATAGAGAAACAGACTAGATGCAGAGTCATATGCATCTTGGTCCTTTGGCTCACTTGACATTTTACAAAAGTCTTTTGCTCATATTCAATTAGTTAGCACCAAACCCATAGCCTATCTCCACGGAAGCGGTGAGGAGGCTACAAAATGTAGCCTCTGGCTGGTCAGGAGGAGCATGAATCTTTGGTGGTCAACTAGCCATGCTTGTCACACCAGCTGGAAGATCCAATTTCCATCTGGGGATTAATCACATGTACTCGGCCTCCTTACCTTCTTCTAGCTGAATTCCTCATCTTTTCAGCCAGGGTTTCTACTCTCAACCCCTTATAAGATCCCCAAGTGCTTTTACTCCCCTCTTCTCCCAGACTGGTACCCTAGTCTTAACACCTTTCTTCTCTCTGAGCAAGTTCATTTATTTGAGGTGTCTACACATTGACTTCTGATGCTAAAGCTGAAACTCTAATACTTTGGCCACCTCATGTGACGAGCTGACTCACTGGAAAAGACTCTGATGCTGGGAGGGATTGGGGGCGGGAGGAGAAGGGGACGACAGAGAATGAGATGGCTGGATGGCATCACCGACTCGATGGACATGTGTTTGGGTGAACTCCAGGAGTTGGTGATGGACAGGGAGGCCTGGCGTGCTGTGGTTCATGGGGTCGCAAAGAGTCAGACACGACTGAGCGACTGCACTGCACTGCACTGCACTGAACCGATACATTGACTTCAGCCCTTCTTTTGCCAGCTGAGCCCATGTCTCTCTGTTTCTTCTTCATGAATGTGTTGTCACATTTTCAGAAGCCCTCAAGATTCAAAGAGTCTAGAGTCCTCTTGCCAAGCCAGGGGTTATTTTTCTCCTTCTCTACCTACCCACTTATGTCTAAATGGGCTGAATGACTGATTCTCATTAAAGAAATGCGAGCATGAGAGTTCTGTAAAGACCCAAGTGATTAAGAAACAGAGGAGCCTTCCCCTTAGTCTCTTTCACCATCTGCCAGGTGCTGAGAGAAAGATGTGTGGTTAGACAGAGGGACCTGAGCTCTGAATGATCATGGACATAGACCATCCCACCTGTCCACTTTCAGGAGGGCAGCTTCTACAGTAATGATGCCGGATAAATGTAAACTGGCCTCTGACTCCCCCTCAACTTCTTTCTGACTTGTATCCTTCCATGTGGTCACTGTCCCCTATTTTTCTTCTCTTTCTTCCTAGACTTTAAAAGCTTAAGGCATGTGCCTTTCAAAATAGTTTCTTCAAGAAAAGTCTTTTCCAATAAGACTTCAAAATTCAATAAAGGAATTATAGGCATTGTTACAGGCAGAGAGGGAGAGATATTTTTGAAAAAAGGAAATTGCCCACAGCCCTTTAAATCTCCTACAGTTATTAATATCCACCATTTGTTAATGATGATACTCTGCTAAGGACTATTTCGTGTGCTTTCATTGAATTTTTTCTACAGACTTATGAGGTTGAGATTGATATTTGTCTTCTCCAAGACATCTTAGACATCTGAACTAGGGACTGTTCCTGGGAAATCTGCCAAGCTGTCTCCCTCTTCTTTCCTAACGGTTTAAAGCATCTGCTCATTTTCCCCCAACATCATAGCTCCATTCTATTCTCCCCATCCCACTGGACTGTAAACTCATGGCTGAGAACATCCATGTCTGTCACCTGCCTACTGCCCTGAGTCCTCTGCTCATGCTCAAAGGGATTTGTGGCAGCCTATGTCTTACACATATTTATAAATTCCATGGAAATTAAATGTGCAACTTTTTTCATAGAAGATGCCTAATAGCCTTATATTTGAACAATGGATGAATTCCAGCGTTTTAAGTGTTACATTCAGCTATTCCTGTAATTCCCAAGCCTAACTGGATGTCAGAGTCAAACAGGAGAATTTTTTAGTCTATCAATGTTTCTGAGGATGGGTTTCATAAATCTTTATTTTTTTTTAAAGAACCTATCCCACTGTCAATTCAGTCATGTCCAGCTCTTTGTGACCCAATGGATTGTAGCCTGCCAGCTCCTCTGTCCATCAGATTCTCCAGGCAAGAATACTGGAGTGGGTTGCCATGTCCTCCTCCAGAGGATCTTCCCAACCCAGAGATTGAGCCCATGTCTCTTATATCTCCTGCATTGGCAGGCAGGTTCTTTTTTTTTTTTTAAGAAATCTCTATTTTTGGCAAGTTCCCCCAAGTGACTCTGAAGCAGCCAGTTTGATCCCACCCTGAAGACTGGCATTTGAAAATTCGTGGAGCATTCTATCTTTCTTCACCCCAGAATCCTGTAAAATCTCCCCTTCCCTCCCCTGTCCATGCTGTCCTAAACCATTTTCTCTTAGCAAACAAATGCCAACAACCAAGTTGGTTCATCCTGAAAGTCTCACCATGAGACAAAGATATGCTTCAAAGTCTAAAAAATGGTAAGCTCTACTAGACATCAAAACTTTCCCCTAGCAATCAGCTCCTACCCATAAATAGATGACCACCTCTATAATCTACAGCCCCCCGCCTCCCGCAAAAAAAACACCAGAGACACATTTCCTGGGTGTGTTTTACCATGTTGCCTATTTATCCAGCAATAGAACCTTGAAAATTTCTACAGTGAGTTTTGCCTTTAAACTCTTTTCACATCTACTTGGTATTTGGGTGTCCCACGTTCTCAGATGACCTGAATCCACTGTTTTCTCATGCTGACCCTACCTGCAAGCATGCTCTTTGGGGGAGCTTTTCACAAAGAGGCTGTTAAAGTAGAACAGGCAGCTTCAAGAAAACTGCCATCTGGTTTCCACACTGCAGATGCCCACACGAGCCTTGAAAAATCTAGCTGGGGAGGAGGTGGAAGATCCTGTGGGCTGGTTGATAAAGGAAGAAACAAGAAGGGTACTTTTTTCCCCCCCTTAATGTTCCTACAGTTGAGCCTAATCACCATAATATGAGAGAGAGAGAAAACTGTAATCACATTACGTAGGGAGTCTGGAACATCTGAAGGCTCAAGAAACAACCTGAATTTTGTGTTCTGTATTCTAGAGACACATTATATGTCCACCTTGGTAGCTCTTCATACTGCCGAGGGTGGAATTCTTATCTAATCAATTCCACTTTTTCTCTTGCTTATATTTTCTGGCGAAATCCCTCTTATGACAAAGGAAACAGGAAGATGTTCCTCCCATATATATGCATATGTATATCTTTTCATTGGGAATCCCAGATGCTGCTAGTGATAAAGAACTTGCCTGTCAATGCAGGAAACATAACAGACATGGGTTCAGCCCCTGGGTTGGAAAGATCCCCCGGAGGAGGGCATGGCAACCCACTCTAATATTCTTGTGGAGAATCTCATCAACAGAGGAGCCTGGCGGGCTACAGTCCATAGGGTTGCAAAGAGTCGGACACAACTGAAGCGACTTAACATGTTTGGTACATCTTTTCATTATATGCGTAATTTATAACACAAGGTTATTTTTTCCGTTTGCTAAAGACAAAGTAGAAGCCCAGTTGTGAAAATTGATTTTAGAAACATAGAATTTTAGAGCTGAAGGAAACCCAACCAGACTTTCGGTAGGAGATAAAGTTGAAACCCAGAGAGACAAGGCAAGCTGCCCAAGTGTACATAATCAGTTAGAACCAGATCCATGGTGATCTTAGTTGATGGGCCCCACTGGATCTCTCTTAAAGGAAGGATTTGTTGCCTCTGCTGCTTGGAGAGCTATTGGCAGCCAGTTGTTAGCTGTCAGCCTCCTTAGGATTGACCTCGGCTGCCAAGAGCAGTCTCTCCCAGGGACAGACCCTTACAGGGGAAGCTCACATCTGGTGACTGACTAAGGCAGAAACAGAAAAGTCCAGGCTTTTGACCTAATGTGGGGCTCCTTGAAGGGCCATTTTAGCTCCAGAGCTCCCGGTGAGGTTGGCTAAGGCTGTCAGTCAGTCAGCGAGGCTAGCTTCTCCCAACGCATTCTTTTCCCCTTTCCACAAATGTTGATCCTAAAACCTCTACTGAATAAACATCCTGCACACTGACCTTCATCTCAAAGAGAGCTTCCGAGAGAACCCAACCTTGAATAAAACCTGAAATTAAAATTGTGTCTAAAATAAAATCTGTTTCCTGCTAAAATGTCCATTTTGAAAGTAAATGTGATGTGTGTGTGTGTGTGTATATCTGTATGTCCGTCTATCTGTTCATGGTGTAAGCATGCATATATACATGTATGAATATATATCAGTGTGCATCCCATGTCTCACCATTCCTAAGAACTTTCCCATTTGGCAGCTGAAAAAAAATCTAAGTTTTTCATCATGCACTGTCACGCTTATGCCTCTCCAGAGAGATGGTGATTATCTGGTCCAAATGAATACTGCACCTAACATTGGCATGGCTTAGTTTGGTGTGTTCAGGACTGCCTCAGACTGACCTCACATCCTAGCAGCCAATGAGTGACTGGTTGAGGAGCAAAGATCACAGGAAGAGAACCAGTAGGACCCTTGCAGTCTTTCACCTCATCTACTGACAGAGATCCCAGAAAACTAACCTATAATCACCCTCGTTAAAGTCAGAACAATCTATCACACGTCCTAAGTCATGCTGTCTCTCTTTGTATCTTCCCCATCCACTCCCCTTCAGTTTCAAATCTACATTTCCAGACACGGTTGGACACTCCATTGGTTGAGCCAGTGGTAAGAAATCAGCTGTGACATCTCAGCTGCCAGCCTCTTTCCTGGCTTCTTAGCTGTCCCCTCCTTACCCCTTACCTGCCTTGCCTTCAACAAGCTCGACCGTGAGTCAAGGGCTACTGCACTTCCCACCCTCCACCCACCCTGAACAATACTTTTTCCTTTTTCTCATGTCTTTCCCATCTCGTTGGATATCATCTGTCAACTGAATGATCTTAGATAACACTCTGTGTCCTCATGTGAAAATGGGGTCATGGTTCCCATCTCACAGGGTATTCTGAGGACCGAATGGGATTGTGCTGTGAGGGCTTTAGCCATAGTGCGTGTCTAATCCAGTAGCTCTTCCTGACAGTCAGTCTCCCAATACAGTCCTATGGTCATTCTTCAACCAATTCTCCTTCAACCACTGTTCTATCCCTGTCCGTACACTTCTTCTCAGCAAAGGAGGGGTTCATTCAAAACTATTCCTCCATTTTAAAGAAATGATGAGGTGATATGATCAACAAGAAAATAAAGGCACCTGTACAGTGCTTGCAGGGTCTTCCCAGTGGTGCTAGTGGTAAGGAACTCTTCTGCCAGTGCAGGAGACATAAGAGATGTGAGTTCAATCCCTGGGTCTGGAAGATCCGCTGCAGAAGGAAATAGCAACCCACTCTAGTACTTTTGCCTGGAGAATCCCATGGACAGAAGAGCCTGGTGGGCTACAGTCCATAGGGTCACAAAGAATCAGACATACCAAGGCAACTTAGCACACACACACTCACAGTGCTATACTTCAGTCAGGCTCAAACTTACACCTCAAAATTAATCTGCTGTTCCTAAGGATAGCTTTATCAATTATTATGCATATGTCAAATAGCCATGCATTTGAAAAATATTCTCACAAACTTGACATTTGAAAGGGAATTCTAAATGTATACCACATTTTAACCACCTTGCAAATAACTTAGTTTTTTTCAGGCCTTTCCTGATCCTTCTATTTATATTCCATGAACATTACATTGTAAGAGTATTGACATACTGACATTTTAAAACCTTTTCATTTTAAGTTGTTCCTCTTTGAAAATTTCTCGCCACCACCCCGTCTACTCCATCTTAAGAATGAAAATATCAGAGGGATAAGGGAGCAAATAATATAACTAAAAACAGAGTTAGGTGCGTGTTTGGTGAACAGATTGCATTGTTGGGTTATAGAAAAGACAGACCACTGCTGTTATAAAATACATGGCCATTTTATAACTCTAGAAAGCCCTAACTTTGTTTTCAGTGAGGAATAATCAAGGTGGAAAAGAAACAAAGAGAAAAAATATGAGGAATAAAAATAGAGGAAGATATTATATTTGAAAATATAGTGTATGTTTTTTGAGAAAATTATCATTAAACTGAAAGTTGATAGACATGGCAAAGCAAAACAAAACATTTCATCAAGGATTTCTCTATGCTCTTGGTAATGCCATCCACCTTGTGACTCACTATAATGATGTGACATCTTTTTATTTTTAAAGTATCATTATTATTATTATATTTTTGTGTGGGTGAACTTATCAACATAATCATTTTTTGTTAAATCCTATCCTTCAGATTTCTAATAGAAGCTCCATAGAGTAAAGAAATGTAAAAGTTTCGACAAAATCCACACGATGACAATACAGGGCATCCTTTCCCTACAATATGGGTCTTCAGTACTTCTGCTAACAATAACTAACATTTGTGGAATGTGACTTTGTGCCAGGCACTGTTCTGAGTACTTATTATATTAACTCACTTATCTTTCTCAGTCCTCATCTGAGCTGGGTACTTCGCTTTATGATTGTGTAACACTTTACAGTTACAGAAATCAAGGTAGAGATGACTCTGGTCTGTAATGCAGCTGTCTTTCCTTCTGGTTTTAACTCTGCCACAACTTGTAACAAGACCTTGAGCCTTCCGATTTTAGGCTGTCAGTTTCTCCTCTGTAAAATGGGGACATCCCATGGCATCATCTCAAAGGACTCCATTTCCTCTGAAATACTCTGGTTTTGTGCTTCTATATTTTGTTCCTAGAAAACTGTATTTGAAATTCTTAAAACATCTTTTTTTAAAAAACAGAAAACAAATAACACAATTATACTGAAAGCCTCAGCATTCATCTGAAAGTGTATAACTGTGTTGCCGGCAGAGTTTGTCTTGGGAATGACCAGTTTATATTTCAAAGAAGAATGAATGAAAAATTGTGGTTGAGGGGGTCACCACTTCAAAAGAAAAATACCTATACATGTAAACTTAGAAGAGAGTAAGATATGAAAAAAAAAACCTTCAAGGGTAGGTAAGTGAAGGATGTAAGAGAGGGGAATTGAACACCACAGCATATTTTTCCTTTCAGAAGACCATCTGCTGAAGTTCTGAGCATGAGAACAAAGTGGGATCTGAAGGATCTGGAATAAATGAAGTGAAAGAAATGCTGAGAAATCTTTTGAAGGAGCAATTTCCAGACAAGCAAGGGAAGTCATGTGGCTTGCCCTTCTGGTCCCACAAAAGTATGCACGTTCTTGGAGAGCAAGCTCTGTGGAGGGTTCTCTGGCTAAAAGAATGTGATTCAAGGCCCATAATAACAGAGCCCTCAGCAGGGGGAAGGCAGACGTGGGGAGTGAAGGCATTCAGGCTGGGACAAGTAGAGAGAGTATAGGTTCAATCAGACAGAATGAAGAAGGAACATTTAAATGGTGAAACTATAGAACATTAAAACTTTTTAAAAAAGCTTTTTTTATTTTGTATTGGCGTATAGCTGATTAGAACATTAAAACCTTTGACACCTTATACATCTTTTACTTCACCTGCTTCCTCTTAGGATACAAACACTGAGGCCCAGGAAAATGAAGGGATTTTACAAAGATCTTGAAATCAATGAACTGAGGGTTAAAAACAGCATGAATTTTAGAAACAAGATTGATGGCAAAATATTTTTTTACTCTCTTAAAATATGGAATGCCAAAAAGGAAAAAAAAAATCTTTCCCAATGAAGGCACTAAGTGGTAATCCTTGGCTTCTTCAGCAATCTGTTTTAAAGGTTATAGTATTATCAAGTCTTCTAAAACTGCTGATATGCTTTTTTTAGGTAAGAAATTATGAATCAGCTGAATGAACAAATTCATCTACTGTTTCTATAATGTCTAATTTAGGGTAACATTAATAATAGAAGATGCTCAAAATGCAACAATGAAAGCAACAGAAAATATATTCTTTTAAAACTTGGCCCCTAAACCCCAACAATCTTCCTTATAGGAAAGCAGTTGTGGTACAAAGGCCTGAACAGAAGAAAAGGAATAAAAAATCTACCAATAGTTATTTTTAGCAGCTGTAGTTTAAAAATTTTATGTGTTAAAAGTAAAAAAAGATTTCCTTAGAATGGAAATTAAGATTCATCACTGAGAAGGAAAAATAATGGTATGAGTTTTCAGTGTCTTAAAGAGTGTCTTAATCTAGCTGTCAGATCTGTGACCTACTATGGTTCTCCATGCCTCATGTTTAAAAAAAATGGAAAAATGTGCACATCATGAAGTGCTTTGGAAGTGTTTTTTATGATGAGAAACAGGTTCTGAGCGGTGAGCCAGGCCTCAGGGTCTTTCTCTCGGAGCTGGTATTGAGTACATTGCATAGATCTGAGGAGTAGAGTTACGGCATCTTCTGTTTCTTCTGTCGTGGGTCAGGTTATTACTAACATTTGGGGACTTCCCTGGTGGTCCAGTGGCTAAGACTTCATGTTCCCAATGCAGGGGACCCAGGTTCAACCCCTGGTCACGGAACTAGATCCCACATGATGCAACTAAGAGTTTGCATATGGCAATTAAAGATTCCACGTGCTGAAAACAAGAGCCAGCCAAATAAATATTAACAACAAAAGAAAAGGATTATCACTAACATTCGGTCCCTGACTTTCTAAGAAGAACCAATTCCAGTCTCTAATTTTTGGCTCCTGATTCTTCGTGTACTCTTTTGAAATTGTTATGAAAAATTATTTTGAAATAATATGACCCTATGTGCTTTAAGGAGGCCAGGAATGAAGGCATCATAACAGAAAGGGCCTTCACCTTCTTTTCCTTTAATTTTTTTTTTTTTTTTTAAAGGAAACTGAACAGCCTATGGGCCTCTGACGTGCAGAATCTTGTGGTCAGCTTGCTTACATATGCAGTGGGCTGCAGGGGGGTAGCGTCAGTGGCTGACACAGGCTTTTCTGAGACACTGCCCTTCGCTGCCCTGAGATTCCCCCCAGTCAGGCCCAAAGCACCCTAGAGCTGGCTGCAACCACCTAACAGCCTGCCTCCAGAAAGGAGGTCTTTCCTGGTGGCTGGCTTTGAGGACCCAACTGGCAAGAGGATCATAGGGAAGTGCTTGAGCTGGGATTGGAGACATTTCAGCAAGTCTAATACCTCTTGGTAAATATCCTTTTAGTGAGTAGCCTGACATGCCAGTTTATATCATCTGTGGCTGCCAGGCAGTTGTTGGGCCCATTTAGACAATAGCTCTCCCAGTCCAGTCAAGCCCTTTCCTACCTGAGAACAGATCCAAACACACTGAGAAGTAGTTCTGAGTTCCCCGCCTTGTAGAGCTTACTAGGAACTTCAAAATTATTTGGGAACTGTTTTGGAGGGTTTTGAGCTAGCATATTTAATGATGATTTCTCTCTCAAATTAATTTCTTCATCTCTTCCATCACTTCGTTCAGCCACCACAATTTCTCCTCTGGATTACTATGACTGCTCTTCATGAGGCTCACTTCCTTGACTCTCTCATCTTCCTTACCATCTAAAGAATCTTCTCAGATCACAAATCTGACCATGATGCTTCATTGTCACTGCCCTTCATTGCCCACCCTCATCCTCTGACAAACATCAAAAACCACTAGAATCTGGCTTCCCCTTTCGATCCTCTCCCTTCATCATCTTCCTCTTCCCACCACGCAGGGCTCCATACAATTCTCACTTGGGCCAGCTTTTCCCCATTCTGATTTTCTGGTGCCCACTGTGAACTCTTGGTAAATATCAGGTTATATATCAGATCCAAAGTTCCCCTTGGGAAGACTTCTCTGATTCCCTTTGCCTGGACCAACCTGCTGGATCCTTCACCCCCTCACTTCTGTGTACAGTGGACTTGGCTGTGTCCACATCCATCAACTTCACCAGAATGTAAGCTCCTAGAGGCCAAGAGCTGGGTCTTATTCTCGAGTCCCCAGTGCCTGGTCCAGGACTTGACACTTGCAAGAGCTCAACACATGTCTGGAGCTTGAACGAAGTGTTTCATCAACACTGAGAACAAGGGGGGAGGAGTTGCTTGCCCCTAGGAGGAGGTCTGGCTGCTTCTTCCATTTTCCTTTCTTCACTGAGGCCAAGAGGGTGCCAAGACTCCCCAGTCTCCCCTCGGCAGCCAGGGAGAGGGTGAGGAGAGGGGGCCTTTGTTCCTCCTCCAGATGGCTGGAGCTGGGATGCAGCCCAGCAGCTGTGTTTGGGTGGAAGGCGAGAGGACAGATGGCCTGGTGTCTGTTTGCAGACAGCCTGAGAGACCGCAGCCCTGGTACAAGGCACGCTCCGAGGTAGACGCCACAGGACAGTGGTGGAGTGGGGCAGACGCCAGGGCAGACCGCTGTGTTAGCATTCACTGCTCAGACCCTGGCCTGAGTGACTACTGGGCAGCAGAAAGAGAAGCCTTTATGCACAAATCCTGTGTGTTTCTGGTGGTAGCTTTTAACATTTCAATCCAAACAAAGACTTTCTTATATGAAAACTCTCTTAATTACTATCATATAAAAATTGGTTTAACATAAGCAAGCCTCATTAGGATTTAGTTTTGCTTTCTGCAAATTTTGGCAGCCATTGAATTATTAATCCAACCAACACTGGTGGTAGTGGGGGATCGGCAGGGGTGGGGGGCTTCTCCTGCTCAAAATATTTAGAACCAGAACATGATACAAGCTGTAATAATTTGTACCAGGAAAGCAGTCACACGTTTACATACTTCGATCAAAATGAGCTCACTGATATCCTTATTAAAGATTCAGCAAAGCCTTTTATTAAAAAAAATGGGCAGGATCCTCAGGGGACCAGGATGAGAGCTGAGGGCAGTGCTATCATCAGCTGGCTGACTTCTCTTCCCCTCCTGATCCAAAGCCAGTCAGCCCAAAAATCAAGGCACAGTGTCATACTTGTGTCCCATGGATGTTTGTGTGAACTCCTTAAGATGCCAGTTTGTAATGGACATGCTTACAAGACAGCCACCTCCAAGACTGTGATTCTTTGATCATCTTCTTAATCAATCATTCAAGCCATGACTTGAAATCACCTTTTGTTTCTGTACCTAGTAAAACAGAGACTTTGAAAGATGGAAAGTCATATCTTGGTACTTCATGTAGCGTAAGTATAAACTACCTTTCCCCTACCAAAATAATTTTTAACAGCAATAAGAAATCTGGTTCTATTCAGAATCAACCTGAGGAATCCCAGTGAGGAAAGTGGGATTACCTTCTTTCTTGCCACCACCTTGCACCTCACCCTTAAAACAAATCCACATCCCCACTTAACAGATGAAAGTGAAAGTGTCAGGGAAAGTGTTAGTCGCTCAGTTGTGTTCAACTCTTTGCAACCCCATGGACTGTAGCACACCAGGCTCCTCAGTTTATGGAATTCTCAAGGCAAGAATACTGGATCGGGTAGCCATTCCCTTCTCCAGGGGATCTTCCTGACCCTGGTCTTCCACACTGCAGGTGGATTCTTTACCATCTAAGCCACCAGCCCAAAGGGAATCCTTTAAAACCTGAACATTCTGACATCCAGGCTTATTTAAGGCACATGTAACAAAACAGAGTTGTGGCCAGGGAAGCATCTGATTCCCTCTCTTATGCCTGACACTTTTGAGTCCTCTCACCAAGGGTTCCTGGCTACCAAAAGGACCTTAGCCTAAATTGCCCAATATGGCAGCCACTAGCCACTCGTGTCTATTAAGTCAGAAACTTAAAGTAAGTAAAATTAAATACAGTGAAATAGTCCCACAGTCACATTAATCACATTTCCAGTGCTCAATGAGTACATGCCACTAGTGGCCACCATATTGGACAGCAAAGATATGGAGCATTTCCCTCATCACAGAACGTTCTGTTTGATAGCGCTGCTTAAAGACTATTTAGTTAGGCAATTCAATTCGGTATCAAGGCAGGCTGGCTTGATTTTATTACTGAATTGACCCATTGTTTGAGTTTATTAATAGGTCCAGTTGGGCTAACTGCACACTGCAGCAGCTGTTGAGGACATGACAGAAGTGATTTGTTTCATAGAATGGCAATGGTTACAGTGAAAGGATGAACGATAGCAATAGCTGACATTTACTGAGCACTTAGGGTCCAGGCACTGTGCTAAGCACTTAATTTATGGAATCTCATAGTCTTCCTAACTCTATTATTATCCTAGTTAAACAAGAGAAAATTCATAGCAGAGATGGGAAGAGTCTTTCAACATTCGTCTAATTCAACCCTCTCTGTTGAGAGAGCTTAGACCCCAGAGTCAGACTGCCTGGGCTCAGTTGCGTGGCCTTGAGCAAGTAACCCCTCTTTTTGCTTCAGCTTCCTCATCCATAAAATGGAGGAAATGGCAGCATCTGTCTTATAGCTTGATGTGAAAATTGGACAAGAATGGTTCATGTAAACTAAGAATCTAGTGAGCATTAACTGCTTTGATTACTATTACAGGTAAAGAAAATCCAGGGAGAGTAAAGATATGCCCAAAGTCACACAGCTAAGACCAGCCTAGCTCTCTTCCTATTACACTTGTGTATGAATCACACTGGCCCTCCTTTCTACCTTCTCACATGCTTTCAGCTAGCCTGTCCGCTTTTATCATAAGCACTTGGCAGCTCACTGCTAGTTTCAGAGTGACATCAGCACTTTTCCATTGGCAAAGAGTCCAGTGCCTCTCCCATGGAAGCTGCCAGTTTCCAGGCTTTCTGGCTTGGTGACAATTGGAGAATAACCTAGATGAGCTCCAAGGTCCCTGTCTCTCCCAATGTCACTCCCAGGAGCATTTGAGCCCGGAAAACAAAGGCAGTTTTTCCTGTTAGGGGAGAATAAATTCTTTGGCACAATTGTCTAGGTCAAAGATAAGACTCCTGAAATTTTTCTATAGTAGGATGAGAGTGAAAGGGGAAAAAAGTAATTAACTACAACTGGCCCCATCCACGTGGCCATCTATCTACAGCATAAATCTCTCAGGCCTTTTTTTAACAGCTCATGGGTGTGCTAGTGCGGTTCCCATCCCCAGGCTCCACATGAGATGTTGATCCAAGATGTTCACGTTAGAGGACATGGACTCACTGAGGGCTCAAGTGTTTGGATCTCTTCTTTTACCTGGAAGTTTGAAGACAGGAGAAGAAAATTCTCTATGCAACAGCATAAGTGCATACAGATCACTGGAATTCTTATTAAAATGATTTAGTGGGTTGGAGTGGGGCATGAGAGTTTGTATTTTTAGCAAGCTCCTGGGTGATGTAGATGCTTCTAGCTCAAGGTCTACACTTTGTATAGCAAAGATCTATAGGGCTTTTATGCAGAAGTTGACAACTGGAGAGTTCTAGACTCAGAATCTTCCTGATAAGTGTTATTTTTTGCTGGTGTAGAATACAATACCTGAGGCCTAAATTCAGTTCCCTTCCAAGCATTTTCACTGAAAATGCTTCTTGAGAACAGCCTTGTCCCTGCAGATCCCCACATAGATAGGTCACCTCCAGGCCTTCCAAAGCAAGGTACTTCCTCAGTGGGCTAGCATTAACATCTTCTTGCTCTTTCCTATAATTGTGAAGTTAGGTGGGAAGGGCTACCATCTGAAGGTAAGGGAGGGGAAAGACTTGTATTCAAAATAAATAAAGAAACACTTATAACTCAACAATAAAATTAAAAAATATTCAACACTATTGGTTTTTAGGGAAATATGAATCAAAACCATAGCAATGATAGCTTACAGTGAACGATGTCGGACTTGTGGTCTCCAAAGAAGACGATTTAGCTTTAGGACCAGGGACCAGGCTAGATCACTCAAGAGCTTTTGTATAGCAGAGTTTTATTAAAGTATAAAAAGGGACAGAGAAAGCTTCTGACATAGACGTCAGAAGGGGGACGGAGAGTGTCCCTATCTTTAGTGTTAGCAAGGGAATTAAATACTTTTTAATTAATTATTGCAATAAATCAAAAGAATGTGTCAAGTTTGTAAAAATTTTACCAGACCCACTCTCACAAGTTACATTTTACGATAACAGGATTAGAATTTAACAATAGAAAGATCCTACCAGATCAACTCCCGTAATTTACATTCTAAAATATCAGGATTAGTCAGAAGGTTTTCAGGAAGGAGAAACTGTCCTCAAGCAGGATACATTGTTGCTGTATAACCCCTCAGTTCAGTTCAGTTCAATTCAGTTGCTCAGTCGTGTGGGACTGTTTGCGACCCCATGAATCACAGCACGCCAGGCCTCCCTGTCCATCACCTAGTGCAGAGTTTACAGAGTTTAAACTGAGTTGTTTGTTGTGTAATCATCAGTTCTGGGCTTAAAGAAAAAAAATGTTCTATGTGACTAAGACTAAGGAATGTAGAGAAAAAAAAATGTTTGTCCTTTCCTCCTCCTCGAGAATCCCAGACTCCCATCTCTGCTTTGAGAGTCCCAGACCCCTTTCTCCTCCTGAGGGATCCTGGACTATCAACCTGCCTAGGAATTGACTCTCTCAGTAAGACACTACTTCATATCCACTAGGATGACAATGGGTTTCCCAGGTGACTCAGTGGGTAAAGAATTCACCCATCAAGGCAGGAAACACAAGAGATGTGGTTTTGATTTCTGGTTTGTGAAGATCCCCTGGAACAGAAAATGACAACCAGTTCCAATATTCTTGCCTGGAAATTTTCATGGATAGAGGAGTGTGGCAGGTTATAGTCCATGGGGTTGCAAAGAGTTGGACACAACTGAGCACATGCACACAACAACACAGCAACAGGATAGCTATGATAAAAAAAGAGAATATCAAGTGTTAGCAAGGATGTAGAGAAATTGTAATACATTACATAAGGTAAAGTCACACAGCCGCTTTGAAAAACAGTCTGGCAGTTCCTCAGAATGTTAAGCATTGAGTTACAATTCTAATCCTAGACATACATCAAAGAGAAATGAAAACATATGCCCACAAATAAACCTGTGTACAAATGCCCATAGCTGTATTATTCACAGTAGTCACAAAATAGGAACAATCCAAACATCCACAAACCAATGAATGGATAAAAAATGTGGAATAGTCATACAAGAGAATTGATTCAGTACATCTCAGCTGCTATAACAACATACCATAGACTAGGTGGCTTTAATAACATACATTTGCTTCCCATAGTTCTGGCAGCTAAGTCCAAGTCAAAAGCAATGGCAAATTCAGTGTCTAGTGGGACCCCACTTTCTGGTACACAGATGCCGATCATTTTGCTATGTCCTTACCTGGCAGAAGGGACAAGAAAATTCTCTGAGATCTCTTTCATAAGGGCACTAATTCCATTTGTAAGGGCTTCATCCTCCTGAACTAATTACTTCCCAAAGGCTCCACTTCTTAGTACCATCATATTGAGGGTTAAGATTTAAACTTATGAATTTGGGAGGGGGACATAAATATTCGATCCATAGCAGGAATACAATTTGGCAATAAAAAGGAATAGAAACCTGATATAGGTCATAACGTGGATGAACCTTGAAAACATTTTACTAACTGAAGGAAACCAGTCACAAAAGGCTACATATTGTATGATTCCATATATATAAAATACTCCAAACAGGCAAATCCATAGAGACAGAAAACAGATTAACAGGTTGCCAGGAGCTGGGGAGAAGGAGAATGGGAAGTGACTGCTACTGGTACAGGAGTTCTTTTGAGGATGATGAAAATGTTCTAAAATTAGACTGGAGTGATAGTTGTACAAGTCTGTGAATTTACTAAAAACCACTGATTTGGACACTGTAAATGGGTGAATTTTATCATATGTGAATTATATCTGAATAAAGTTGATGGCTTCCCAGGTGGTGCTAGTGGTTAAGAACCCACCTGCCAAAGACGGAGACACAAGAGGCGGGTTTGCTCTCATGGGGGTGCAGAGGTGGGGAGCACATCTTGAGAAAGCCCTCCATCCAGTGGACGGCACCCCACTCCCACAAGGGGGTTGTGTTTCCTCTTCTCTTTGTTGGAAAATTCACCCTTTATTTTGTGCCTTCTCAGGTCTTGGTAATATGCCTATATTTAAAACAATCTCACTGCAGATTTTTAAAAAATTTTGGATGATTTTCTCATTATTATTTTTATTCTTTTTACTATTTTTATTCATGATGTATTTCAGCATCATTGGGACCATGAAAATGAATCAGTTGTACTGAAGTTTGTCAGCATTATTTTTTTTTAAGCTTATTTCTTTCTTTCTTTTCATTGCACTAGGTCTGCATTGCTGCAGGTGGGCTTTCTCTAGCTGCGGCGAGCAGGGGCTTCTCTTCGTTGGGGTGCATGGGCTTCTCACTGTGGTGGCCTCTCTTGTTGCAGAGCACAGGCTGCGGGCACACAGCCATCAGTAGCTGTGGTCAAAGGCTCAGTTGCTCTGAGGCATGTGGAATCTTCCTGGACCGGGGATTGAACCTGTGTCCCCTGCACTGACAGGCACATTCTTATCCACTATACCACCAGAGAAGTTCTAAACATTATATCACACTAAGCAAGAGTCATTTCTGACTCCTTGTCTTTCTTCGTTCTTTTCCGGGCTTCTTCCCAAGGCATCATGAGTCTTTAGAGGTCTGTCCTGGTTTCAGTACCAACTGAAGCTCAGGTTCTTGATATCTCATTGCAGAGAGAATTCAGTGAGAGACAAAGTGATAGGCAAGAAGTGAATTTATTCATAATCAGAGAGAAACACACTCCACAGACAGAGTGTGGGCCATTGCAGCTGGAGAGTGCTGCCTCACTGCAGATTTTTGAGTGTGCTGATATATTGGGTTTTTTTCATAGGCTGTGAAACCTTTAAAAAATTTCCAGACCGAATCTGATTAAATGAGCTTTCCATCTGAGACTGTGAGAGACTGCACTGTGTAGTGTCAGTAGCATGACAACAAGCCTGCTAGATTTGGGTTAAAGAAGTTATGGGAATTCAGGTGAGTTGACATTTCCTGTTCTGCTTCTGAACAACTCAATTCTCACTTAAAGTCCACAGACCTCTGTGATGCCAAACCAGCAAAAGGATCACACAAAGTTTGCTTTTAGAGAAATGATGGCTTTCTTTCTTTTTAATATATATTTTTGATGTGAACCATTTTTAAAGTCTTTATGGAATTTGTTACAATATTGTTTCTGTTTTACATTTTGGTTTTCTGGCCGAGAGGCATGTAGTATCTTAGCCCCCGACCAGGCATCGAGCCCACACCCCCTGCACTGGAAGGTGAAGTCTTAACCACTGGATTTCCAGGGAAGTCCCCCTGGCTTTTATTTAATAAAAATGGGTACCTATTTCTCTGTACCTGTTCATAAAGAGCTGACTAACTATTTGCTGCTAAATACAATGTGGAAATCTGTGTCAGGTCTAGACAGCTATCAATATCCTTGAAAAGATGAACTTTTTGTCACACATCTAACATTTTAAACTGTTGTTGTTCAGTTACTAAGTTGTGTCAGCTCTTTGAGACCCCATGGACACCAGGCTTCCCTGTCCTTCACTATCTCCTGGAGTTTGTGCAAACTCATGTCCGTTGAGTCAGTGATGCCATCCAACCGTCTCATCCTCTGTCGCCCCGTTCTCCTCCTGCTTTCAATCTTTCCCAGTATCAAGGTCTTTTCCAATGAGTTGGCTCTTTGCATCAGGTGGCCAAAGTATTGGAGCGTCAGCTTCAGTCCTTTCAATGAATATTCATGGTTGATTTCCTTTAACTGACTGGTTGCGTGCCTGCCATTTAATTGCTCTACCACAATACAAAAAAATCCTAGCTAATGTATTTGTTTCATTAAAACTGGTTTTCTGGGCAGATGGAGATGCTAGTTACTTACAGGGCGTGATTCGCACCTGCCCAGCTGCACGCTCTCACCCTCCCCTCCCGGCGCTTCCCCGGCTCAATCTCCGTCAGTTCTGACTGAGTTATGCATTTAAACGTTAAGTTGTAGATCTTTCGGTTTTTCTTTAAAACACAAATATGCTCTGGAGAAGCATATTTAGCATTTTAGAATCACCAACACCTTGATTAGATTCAGTTAGATTCCCTGAATTTATTAGGTCCCTTTTGTCTCCTTGATAACACAGAGCAGCATCCAGAAAAAAAAAAAAAAATTAGAGGGGGGTGGGGATTCTGACTGGAAATAAGGAAACATAGAATAAAGAGCAAAGGACTGGCCGTCAGAAGGTCTGGGTGAGCTCCTGGGATCAACAGTTACTTAGTTCTAAGCCTTAGTTTCCTCATTTATAAAAAGAGACTAATGGTGGTAATGCCTCCAGCTCAGTGTTGGAGACAAGGCAGTTGTGAAAGAGGGGAATTTTTGTTACCTCTAAACTGGGCTTTGCAAGCATGCAGCCCAGACAGCACTTAATGCACCCCCTTAACCTGCTGGACACTGTTGAGGGACCCCAATAGATCATGGAATTGCACACAGACCTTGAAGATACTATTTCCTACATACTTCCTGTGGAAAATACTAAATGGTGTTTTTTTTTAAATTTTTTAAATCTTAAAAGATTTTTTTTAAATATAATTTTATTTATTTATTTTTGGCTGTGCTGGATCTTTGTTGTTGCACATGGGCTTTCTCTAGTTGTGGCAGGTGGGGGCTACTCTTCCTTGTGGAGCACAGGCTCTAGGACACGCAGGCTTCAGTAGTTGCAGTTCCCGGGCCCTAGAGCACAGGCTCAGTAGTTGTGGCATGTGGGCTTAGTTACTTCACAGCATGTGGGATCTTCCTGGTCTTCTGCTTTGGCAGACAGATTCTTTACCACTGAGCCATGTGGGAAGCCCCCTTTAAAAAAATTTTCCCCAATATCTTGTTAAGAATATTTTCAATCATATGTAAAAGTTGAAAGAAATTTACAGCGAGCCCACATACACACCCCACCTAGATTCTATAACTAACGTTGTACTTTATTTGCTTTATCCCACATTTCTTCACTGATTCAGAGTTATCTTTAAAATCAGGTTAGCTTTGCATGCCACTTATTAAGATACTTTGTCTGGCAACCAACATGTACAGAGGAGGAATCAAATAAAGCTTTTATTTTTGGCATCCCACTTGTTATGTCTAAGAGCCTTAACGGCCAAATCCTTTTATCCTTTTCCAAAAAACTAAGATACAGAAAAGACAGATTTGGTAAAGCCAGTAATATCTTAATGGTCCTCATCACCCTAGGTAAACCATGAAGTTTTTTATATTAAGGCAAGAACACGAAGGAAATAGAAGGAGTTTGCTTTTGCTTTAAGCATCATTGATGAGAACAGAGAGGGAGGATTATTTTAAAAAAAAAAAAGTAAAAGAAAAGAAAAGAAAAAGACTTGTCTATTATTAAAAGTTCTGAAATAAAGCAAAAAACTGATTACCTCCTGTGCTTATATAGTTTTCTTTAAACTGGGTTGCTTTTTACCTAAATATATATATTTTCAGTGGACTTCCTTGGTGGCTCTGATGGTAAAGAATCTTCCAACAATGGGGCAGACCTGGTTTGATCCCTGCATCAGGAAGATTTCCTGGAAAAGAGAATGGCTAGAAGTCTTATCTCATTTCCATATACAGAAAACCAATATATTTGCCATAAGCCAATAGCTACTTCAAAAATAAGAGCCATGAAAACCAAACAATGTTATTAACTTCTAGTTCAATCCTATTCTTTGACAAAGGTGCTGAACTTGGGCCTGTTCTTTTTTTATTTTTAAACTTTTTATTTCTATACAATTTTTAAAGGTTACTTTCCATTTACAGGTCTTCCCTGGTGCTCAATCTGTAGAGTCTGCCTGCAATGCCAGAGACCCAGGTTCGATCCCCGGGTCAGGAAGATCACCTGGAGAAGTGAATGGCTACCCACTCCAGTATTCTTGCCTGGAGAATTCCATGGACAGAGGAGCCTGGTGTGTTACAGTCCATGGGGTCACAAAGAGTCAGACATGACTGAGTAACTAACAGTTTCACTTCTATTTACAGTTATTACATTGGCTATATTCCCTGTGCTGTACAATCCATCCTTAAGTCTATCTTATACTTAATAGTGGGAGGGGGCAACATAGGGATGGGGTAGTGGGAGGAGTCTATTGTTATTGGAAAGTTGCTAAAACATTCAAGTGGAAACTTCCTTCTTGATTTAATCAGAAGGATTGAGGCATAATTTAAAAAGAGAAATAATTTCTTGGCGTGTGATTCAACATCCTATAATACTGAGTCCTTGAACTATTTTGTGTACTGCCATCGTACACATCCCATACTGAGGATAGTGTTTAACAGTATTTAACACACTGTCTTAGCAGTATCTTCTGTGATCCTCCAAGTCATATTTTTCTCTGGAATGGAGTCAAGGATCGGAAGATCCCTGATCTCTCCAGTTATCAGAGTGCCTTTCCTTACAAATGTCCATTACGCAACAACTCTAGCAATTGAGGGCAGAGTAGTGTCATAGCTTCACGTCTGTCCTTTACCCCTTGAACATCTCGAGTGCTGGCTGTTCTCCAGTTGTCTCCTCCTGCCCTTCACTCTCCACCCTCCTTTGACCCATTCTCTGTCCCAGAGATCATCATCTACAGACTGACTTGATTTCAGCTGAACTGAAGCAATAGCAGAAGATGGAAGCACAGAAGGAGAATGGCCAGATTTCTCCTCCCACTCCCTGTTTGCTTGATGAAATAGTTCTGGCAATATCCTCACCCCCACCTCTACGGTTCTAACTTCGACCAGCTTCTGTGAACACTGTGTCTTTTCTTTGCTCTTTCAGGTCTAAAGGTGATCATGACATCCTGCTGATGATGACTCAACAATGATTCAATTCCCTTGTTTGATCCCTCAGTCCTATTGACACTTTTATAATAATTTCTTATTAAAACACCTTCATATAAGACATCTTTTGGGGACAACAAAATGGGAAAGACTAGAGATCTCCAAGAAAATAAGAGATACCAAGGGAAGATTTCATGCAAAGATGGGCTCAATAAAGGACAGAAACCATATGAACCTAACAGAAGCAGAAGATATTAAGAAGAGGTGGCAAGAATACACAGAGGAACTATACAAAAAAGATCTTCATGACCCAGATAACCATGATGCTGTGATCACTCACCTAGAACCAGACATCCTGGAGTTTGAAGTCAGATGGGCCTTAGGAAGCATCACTGCAAACAAAGCTAGTGGAGGTGATAGAATTCCAGCTGAGCTATTTCAAATCCTAAAAGATGATGCTGTGAAAGTGCTGCACCCAATATATTAGCAAATTTGGAAAACTCAGCAGTGGCCACAGGACTGGAAAAGGTCAGTTTTCATTCCAATCCCAAAGAAGGGCAATGCCAAAGAATGTTCAAACCACTGCACA
Organism: Moschus berezovskii; assembly: GCF_049115385.1. Classification (NCBI taxonomy): domain Eukaryota; kingdom Metazoa; phylum Chordata; class Mammalia; order Artiodactyla; family Moschidae; genus Moschus; species Moschus berezovskii. The sequence goes on from NC_142460.1 coordinate 141,450,798, forward strand.
ATGGCACTCATCTCACAAGCTAGAAAAGTAATGCTCAAAATTCTTTAAGCTAGGCTTCAACAGTATGTGAACCATGAAATTCCAGATGTTCAAGCTGGATTTAGACAAGACAGAGGAACCAGAGATCAAATTGCCAGCATCTGTTGGATCATTGAAAAGCAAGAGAGTTCCAGAAAAACATCTGCTTCTGCCTTATTGACTACACCAAAACCTTTGTCTGTGTGGGTCACAACAAACCGTGGAAAATTCTTAGTGTGATGGAAATACCAGACCACCTTACCTGCCTCCTGAGACATCTGTATGCAGATCAGGAAGCAACAGTTAGAACCAGACATGGAACAACAGACTGATTCCAAATCAGGAGAGCAGTACATCAAGGCTGTATATTGTTACCCTGCTTATTTAACTTATATGCAGAGAACATCATGAGAAATGCTGGACTGGATGAAGCACAAGCTGGAATCAAGACAGCTGGGAGAAATGTCAATTACCTCAGATATGCAGTTGACACCACCCTTATGGCAGAAAGTGAAGAAGAACTAAAGAGCCTCTTAATGAAATTGAAAGAGGAGAGTGAAAAAGTTGGCTTAAAACTCAACATTCAGAAAATTAAGATCATGGCATCTTGTCCCATCCCTTCATGGCAAATAGATGTGGAAACAATGGAAACAGTGACAGACTTTATTTTCTTGGGCTCCAAAATCACTGCAGATGGTGATTGCAGCCATGAAATTAAAAGATACTTGCTCCTTGGATGAAAAGCTATGACCAACCTAGACAGCATATTAAAAAGCAGAGACATTACTTTACTGACCAAGGTCCATCTAGTCAAACATATGGTTTTTCCAGTGGTCATGTATGAATGTGAGAGTGGGACTATAAAGAAAGCTGAGCACCAAAGAATTGATGCTTTTGAACTGTGGTGTTGGAGAAGACTCTTGAGAGTCCCTTGGACTGCAAGGAGATCCAACCAGTCCATCCTAAAGGAAATCAGTCCTGAATATTAATTGGAAGGACTGATGCTGAAGCTGAAACTCCAATACTTTGGCCACCTGATGCGAAGAACTGACTCACTGGAAAAGACCCTGATGCTGGGAAAGACTGAAGGCAGGAGGTGAAGGGGACGACAGCAGCTGGATGGCATCAGTGACTCAATGGACATGAGTCTGAGTAAGCTCTGGGAGTTAGTGACGGACAGAGAGGCCTGGCGTGCTGCAATCCATGGGGTGGCAGAGTCGGACACGACTGAGTGACTGAACTGAACTTGTTTCTTGCCAGATTTCAAGTAATAAAGTTGGAAAGTTTTCACTGTATATACTTTTATACACGTTTCTGTGTGCTTGTATTACTTATTCAAAAAAATGCAATTTTAAATAATTGTTTAATAATCAAACAAATAGCAATATTACACATCAAAATTTGTGAGATACAGCTAAATCAGTGCCTGGAGGGAAATTTTAGCTTTAATTTGACAATTTATGAGCTAAGCTTCCATTCCAAGAAACTGGAAAAAGAAAAGCAAATTTTAATTAAGACAGGAAATAAAGACAGGAGCAAAAATGAAGAAGTAAAAATAGAGGTAAAAATAAAGTCAAAAATTGGCTTTTTGAAAAGATCAATGAAATTGATAAAATCGAGCATAGAGCAAGTAGAAAAAATGCAAATTACTAACACTAGGAGTAAAAAAGGGAGATAACTACAGATACTAAATATTAAAAAAATTAAGATGGTAATCTAACAACTTTATGCCAAAAATTTGACAACATAGTTGAAAAGAAAAATTTTCTTGAGAAATAAAAATTACTTAAGCTGAAACAAAGGAAATAGGAAAAATAATAACTCCTGAATTGATTAAAGAAGTTGAATCTAAAATTAAATCTTCCTTCTTCTCCAACTGTCTCAGAAAACCCTGCAATCCCAGATGGATTTATTGGTAAATTTTTTCTGAACATTCAAGGGAGAATATATATACTTTTAGATAAGAAAGAAGAAATGATTCTAAACTAGTTTTATAAGGCTAGCATAACCCTGATGCTTAAGGTTTATTACAAGAAAGGAATGTTACAGGCCATTATGTCTAACTTACGAGTATTAGATACTAAAACCCTAAAAAAACTTTGTGAATTGAATCCAGTGATAAATAAGAAAGAGTGTATACCTTATGACTAAGCTAAGCTTTACAAAATTGCAAAATTGATTTAATACTCAGATAAATGTAATTCACCAAATTAACAATATTAAGAAGCATCGTAAGATCACCTCAGTATGTGTGGCAAGAGCTATTGACAAAATTCAAGTCTTTAGTGATAAAATCTGTTAGCAAACTAGAACTAGACGGGAACCTTCTTAATCCTATAAAGAGTACCTATAAAACACCTTCAGCTAATATTAAATAAATTGTAAAGTTCTGAACTCCTAACTCTTGAGGCCAGAAATAAGACAACAATGCATACCATCACTTCTATTAAACATTATATAGGTGAGTCTAGCTAGTGCATTAGGCAAGAAAAAATTAAAATATATAAAGGTTAGAAAAAAAGATATGACCATTTTTATTCACAGATGATATGATTGCATATATATAGAATTATTAACAATCTTAGAAACTGGATTAGATAATTCAGTATTGTTAAGACTTAAAGTTTTCCCAAACTGATGTACAGGTTCAATGCAATCCCTATTGAAATTTCAGTTGCTCTTTGGGGGTTTGATTTATTTTCATATAAATATGTTCAGTTCAGTTCAGTTCAGTCGCTCAGTCGTGTCTGACTCTTTGCGACCCCATGACTGCAGCACGTCAGGCTTCCCTATCCATCACCAACTCCCGGAGTTTACGCAAACTCATGTCCATTGTCAGTGATGCCACCCAACCATCTCCTCCTCTGGCGTCCCCTTCTCCTCCTGCCTTCAATCTTTCCCAGCATCAGGGTCTTTTCAAATGAGTCAGCTCTTCACATCAGATGGCCAGAGTATTGGAGTTTCAACTTCAGCATCAGTCCTTCCAGTGAATATTCAGGACTGATCTCCTTCAGGATGGACTGTTTGGATCTCCTTGCCATCCAAGGGACTCTCCAGCACCACAGTTCCAAAGCATCAATTCTTAGGCACTCACCTTTCTTAATAGTCCATCTCTCACATCCATACACGACTACTGGAAAAACCATAGCTTTGACTGGATGGACCTTTGTTGGCAAAGTAGTGTTTCTGCTTTTTAATATGCTATCTAGGTTGGTCATAACTTTCCTTCCAAGGAGTAAGCGTCTTTAATTTCATGGCTACAATCACCATCTGCAGTGATTTTGGAGCCCAAAAAAATAAAGTCTGTCACTCTTTCCATTGTTTCCCCATCTATTTGCCATGAAGTGATGGGACCAGATGCCATGATCTTACTTTTCTGAATGTTGAGTTTTAAGCCAACTTTTTTACTCTTCACTTTCATCAAGAGGCTCTTTAGTTCTTCTTTGCTCTCATATATAAATATTTTATAGTCATATAATTGCATATAAATTTATTAGTATATCATATTTATATGAAAATGCAAATGGCCTAGTAGAGCCTCGGCAAACTTAAAGAAAAAGGGCAAAGTTGAAGACTTTATACTACCAAAATCAAGATTTACTATAAATCTACAGTAATTCAGACAGCGTAACTTGACCTGTTAAATAGGCAAATAAGTCAACAAAATATAGAGTTCAGAAGTATGCCCACATATAAACAGTTACTTAATGTACAATAACAACACAGTAGCATAATCATTTTTAATAGTGTTATTGTAGCAATTATATATTCCTGTGGAAAAAATGAACACTACCTCTTACCTCACGTCAAACACAAATTATTAATTTGAGATTGCTAGATCTATACATAAAGTCTTCTAGAAGAAATAGAATACTTTCAAAAATTTGGACTAAGGAAAGATTTACTGAATGGGACACAAAAATTACTAACCATAAGAATTAACAAATTGGGCATAATTAAAATTAACAGATTCTGCTCATCCAAAGCAAGATACCCATAAAGGAGTAAAAAGGCAAATTCAGGAGAAAGTATCTGCAATGCTCAGATCCAACAAAAGAATTGTATACAAATGTAAAAAGAACTCCTAAAAGTCAATAAGAAAAAATAAACAAGTAGATAAAAAATGGGCAAAAGACTTGAAGAGACACCTAACAAAGGAGGATATTCAAATACCTATTTAAGCATACGAAAAGGTGCTCAACTTCATTGCTCCTCAAGGAAATGTAAATTAAAATCACAAAGATATAACTCCATCAGAATGGCTGACTTCAAAGTTTGAAGATACTAATTATTATCAATTAAGATGTCAAGCAACTGGAATTCGCACACATTGGTGGTGAAGAGTATAAAGTCACACTGCTCCTAGAAAGCTACTTAGTATTATGAACTAAAGCAAAGTAGATAACTATCTTAAGGCCCAGCAACCCCACTCTAGCCATATACCCAAGAGAAACAAAGCCTGTCTACTAGAAGACATGGATGAGAACGCTCATAGCAGCTTTTCTCTTTATTACCAAAAATTGAGAACAACCCAAATATCCATCGATGAGAGCATAGGTCAATCAATTCTAGCCTCTCATACAGTGGAATACTATAAGTAATTTTTATAAATACACAAAACAACATGAGTGAATCTCACCATATTAAACAGAGCAAAAGAATCCAGACATAATGGTAGTATACACGACATGATTTCATTTATGTGAGATTCAAGAGGAAAATGGTGTAGTTCATTAACAGCAACTGATCTCAAATGTACACAAAAGTTGCTCTTGTAGAGCATAAAAAGCTAAAATCACCTCAGCTCTTTCAACAAATGGACATGATCAAAGGAATTAATTGTACTGAGCATCTAAACTCAGTGCCTTGTAATCTAATCACGATCTAATGAGGGAGAATGAATAGGGACTTTACATTCTTCAGTTCAGTTCAGTCGCTCAGTCGTGTCCGACTCTTTGCAACCCAATGAATCACAGCACTCCAGGCCTCCCTGTCCATCACCAACTCCCGGAGTTCACTCAAACTCATGTCCATTGAGTCGGTGATGCCATCCAGCCATCTCATTCTCTGTCGTCCCCGTCTCCTCCCGCCCCCAATCACTCCTTGGTGTTCATTGGAAGGACTGATGCTAAAGCTGAAACTCCAATACTTTATATTCTTCAGTTCAGTTCAGTTCAGTCACTCAGTCGTGTCCGACTCTTTGCGACCCCATGAATCACAGCACGCCAGGCCTCCCTGTCCATCACCAACTCCTGGAGTTCACTCAAACTCATGTCCATCAAGTCGGTGATGCCATCCAGCCATCTCATTCTCTGTCGTCCCCTTCTTTTCCTGCCCCCAATCCTTCCCAGCATCAGACTCTTTTCCAGTGAGTCAGAAACTCATTTAAAAAAAACAAAAACTTTTTTTAAAAAAAGTCCTCAGCAAACATAACAGTGGTGGAATAATATTTTAAGATATTAACCACTGGGTCCCCACCCTGGCCCCAGGAGTTTCCCGTAGAACTTCCACCCACTCAAGCTCAATGCACTTTGCCTTGGGGTAGGAATGACCCAGCAGAGAGGGAAAGAAGCCTTTGTAGTTCTAAAAGCACAAGCACAGGGCATAGCACAAAGGATTTCAAAGAATATATAGTGACTCAGAGAGCTTTTCCAACCCTCAAAACTAGCTTGAAAATATTCCGCAGGTAGATGGGAGACAAGGATTGGAGAGAAAGTAGAAAAAACTAGGGCCCTGAAGAGGTGCCCTGTGCCTTGCTGTCCCTGGACTGCATCCTTGGAGTGGAGGTCAGGGGAATGATGGCAACCCCAGAAAGATTTGAGGGATTCAAATGAAGAAGGAGTCTCTTCTTCCTTTCCAGTTGAAAGCCATCCCAACTTATCCTGCACTGAGCATGAAGCAGGAGCAAGGACAGGAAATGGTTATGTGGGGTGTCTGGGTTGATGGGCCCCTTAACAGCCTTCTAGAATTCCCTCATGCTCCCAAGCAGAAGAGGGAGATGTATCAAAAAGTGGACCTTAGAGTGGACTGTGGGAGTCAAAAAGAGCCATACTTGGAGAAGCCCAGAGGCCTGCAATGGGGATAAGGTAACAGTACACACGAGGCCCAAGGATTGGGAAACTGTACATCCAAGCAGGTGCCAGCCTCGTGGATGTTTATCAGGAGACAGATGGCCCCTCCCAAAGCTGTGACATAATATTTGTTGTTCAGTCGCTCAGTCGTGTCTATTTGCGACCCCATGGATTGCAGCATGCCAGGCTTCCCTGTCCTTCACCATCTCCCCAAGCTTGCTCAGTCATGTCCATTGAGTCGGTGATGCCATCCAGCCATCTCATCCTCTGTCGTCCCCTTCACCTCCTACCTTCAATCTTTCCCAGCATCAGGGTCTTTTCCAATGAGTCAACTTTTCCCATGAGGTGGCCAAAGTATTGGAGCTTCGGCTTCAGCATCAGTCCTTCCATTGAATATTCCAGACTGATTTCCTTTAGGATGGACTGGTTGGATCTCCTTGCAGTCCAAGGGACTTTTGAGAGTCTTCTCCAACACCACAGTTCAAAAAGATCAATTCTTTGGTGCTCAGGCTTCTTTATGGTCCAACTCTCACACCCATATATGACTACTGGAAAAACCATAGCTTTGACTAGATGGACCTTCATCAGCAAAGTAATGTCTCTGCTTTTTAATATGCTGTCTAGGTTTGTCATAGCTTTTCTTCCAAGGATCAAGCGTCTTTTAATTTCATGGCTGTAGTCACCATATGCAATGACATAACATAGGCCTCTTGAAACTCAGACTCAATCTGAGAGAAGGGGGAACCTTGAATTGACTGAGATTAAGTTTCTGCCACCAGACAGGCAAATAGGAGATGGCTGCCACTTCTGTAGGTGGGACCCAGGAAGAGAGAGGAAGGTGATTTTTTTTGCTTTTTTTTTAAAAAAAAGTTTTGGATGCAAAATTAATCAATGTTCAATATAGAAAACATATAATATGCTTAGTCACTCAGTCATGTCCAACTCTTTTGAGACCCCATGGACTATAATCTGCCAGGCTCCTCTGTCCATGGAATTTCCCAAGCAAGAGGACTGGAGCAGGTTCCCATTTCCTCCTCCAGGGGATCTTCCTGACCCAGGGACTGAATCTGAATTTCCTGCATCTCCTGAGTCTCCTGCATTGCATTCGGATTCTTTACCACTGCACTACCTGGGAAGCTCAGAAAACATATAGCTCTCTTAAGCAAAAAGGTAAAACATATAATCTCACTACCTAGAGATAATAGCTATTATTACATGACCCTTTTATTTTCTTTTACAAAAGTAAGATTTTATTGTGCCCATCAATTAAGAACTTTGCTTTTTTTTTTTTGACATAATGATATAGTATAACCTGCTTGTGTTGTCATTACCTGCTCTTCCTTGTCATCGTTTTCAATAACCATAGCAGTGAGTGTTAGGGAACATATGTTCTATAATAGTTTTTAAACACTTTACTAATTGTTGGGCTTTCCTACTACTATAATCAACACTGTGATGAATACTTAATGCTAAATCCTTGTGCACATCCTTGGCTATTTCACTGTTAGTCTGGATTTTTCCACTTCCTTTAGCTCCCAGTGTTGAAACTGGGCATATATAGCAGAGAAAACCTGACTGGTCATTCTAGTCACTTAATCAGCCATGTAGATTGGAACCAGTAAAACAGGTTGGGTATTCTGCTATAAAAACCAACCAACCCTAGTTTTGACTCAAAATTATTCCTGTTCCCTGGAGATTATGTCCCCGATTCAAATCCTCTGGCATACCAAGTGAGGGAATTGCCTCAAGCATTAACTCATATTCTTAAGAGAATACACTGTCATCCTTGCCTGGCAAGAGGAGCCCCTGGCAGCATGGTCTGTGTTACTATTTATACAGCATGCTTTATACATGCTGGTGAGTGCCAAATGTATTAAGTCAATGAGAGTCACTTGCACAATGCATATGGGATCAGGATATAAAATGATTTGGAGTCCTTTTTTTGTACAATGAATCTTCTTATATAAAATCTACTGATCAGCTTCCAAATAGGATGTTTAAATATCTGGCAGAGAAGTTTTATAAGAACTAGTCTTCTTCTGGTGGGTCTTTTCTTATGCTCATCTCTGGCTAAATGGGGCTCAAAGAAGGGTTAGTAAAGCGCTTAAAAAGCTCTTCAAAGTGTTTAAATGCCCCAGCAACCTGTCTGCCTATACAGGAAAGTCCCAACCCCTTAGCACAGATGAGTTCCTTGTCCTGCTGAATCTGTCCTCAGATCTTCCCCTGTAGCTTTTTTTCCCCCTGCCTATCACTCCTTTCTTACTGAACTACTATGGATTATAACACTTTATGTCATAACTGGTTTAAATATCTGTCTCTCCCTCCCCATAACCACAGAATCCTGCCCACTCCTCTGCCTCCATCTAAGAACCTAGTTCCCTGGTGGCTCAGATGGTAAAGAATCTGACTCCAATGTGGGAGACCAAGGTTTGATCCCTGGGTGAGGAAGATCCCTTTGAGGAGGAAATGGCAACCCATTCCAGTATTCTTGCCTGGAAAGTCCCATGGACAGAGGAGCCTGGCCGGCTACAGTCCATGCACTCGCAAAGAATCAGATACGACTGGGTGATAACAAGAGAGAAAAGTACCTGGGATACAGTAGGCAATCTATAAATAGATCCATAAGTCAATTTGTCATAATATAAACCGCTAACATATGATAAGAAGGGCTAGCACTTATTATGCTCCAAGAGCTGTACCTGTGTTACTCACTTAATCTTCACAACAACCTATCAACTTGGTACTCTTATTATCGTCATTTCATAGACAAGGAAACTAAGGCACAGAGATTAAGAAACTCATCCAATATTATAATAGTCAATAGATGGCAGAATGGAATTTGAACCCAGACAGTAAGGTTGCAAAGTCCTACTTCTTCACCTGTAATGAATGAAATTTATTATAGAATAAATGATGCTTTTGGGACAGAGACCACATGCAGGGAAGTTGTTCAGTTTTCTTGATAAATGCATGGGCTCCATAGACTGATTGCTTCTATTATAATTCTGCTTTTGCCACTTAGTAGCTCTGTGAGCTTGGAAAAGTTATTTAAATTTTCTAAGCCTCTGTTTTCTCACCCATAAAATGTGGATAAACATGGCCCCATCCTGATGAGATTATCAGTTCAGTTCAGTTCAGTCACTCAGTCATGTCTGACTCTTTGTGACCCCAAGAATTGCATCACGCCAGGCCTCCCTGTCCATCACCAACTCCCGGAGTTCACCCAAACCCGTGTCCATTGAGTCAGTGATGCCATCCAGCCATCTCATCCTCTGTCGTCCCCTTCTCCTCCTGCCCCCAATCCTTCCCAGCATTAGGGTCTTTTCCAATGAGTCAACTCTTCTCATGAGGTGGCCAAAGTATTGGAGTTTCAGCTTCAACGTTGAACATTAAATGATGTAATTCTTATTAAGTGCCTGGCATGTCATAGGAGCTCAATAAATACTGAATCCACATAACTAGATTATTTCCAGGTCATAATCTAGTACTTACTGATATTTGCTGTCCTGGAGAGAATATTTCAAATGCCTTGGCAAGCAGGCCATCCATTTCCCCAGTCACCTTCTTTGCACACAAGTCCGTGTATGTGTGTGTGTATTGATCATACAACACAAATATTAAATGACAAGTTCCCTAATCCACCTAGAAGGCCTCCACAGTGTGTTCTGCACCAGCCACAGGTATTACAGCTTTCCAAGGCGGCACCAAACTTGGCTTCAGTGTCACCCTGCCTAACAGATCTCAGGGACCCTCTCATTCTAACATCCCAACTGTCAAAGAGTAAAGCCTTTTCCAGACCTCAGGCAGTCATGAGAACTTGGGAGGAGAGCAAGGGTTGGAGGCAGCCCCACCCAACATCCAGAAAAGGGCTGTCCCTTCAATCCATCACTGATAAGATACTAGCACATAACATCCACCCCATAGACCTGTTTAGTCTCAACCTTCCAGAGACTAAATTCTCACTGGGTTCTTTTCCCACCAAGAGGAAGCTGGATGGGATTTACCCGTGATCTCATAGCTCCCTTCTCTTACTTTATTTCTCAAAGGTCTGGGCAGCTGTGCCCTGAAAATACAGCTCTGAGTAAAAGAAATAAGGTCTGCTTTCTTTCATCACTAAAACTCGGAGTTAAAGTCAAAAGTAAACTGAACTTCTGAAAGGCAAGTGGGGATATCCACCAGCACAGTTCAGCAGGGTGCTGGGAGAAGGAGACAGACAGGAGTAAACAGCGTGAAAGTCTCACAAAGACGAGGCAGGGCAAGTGCATCAACCAGTGCATGCAGAGGCCCCAACATGCACCGGTGGAATCTCAGATCCTCTGCTCCCAACTTCAGCCTAAACTCAGGTTTGAGTATTACTCAGTCTAACTGGTGAAGAAAGGGTTTGGGGGACATTTAATCTGCCTGGGATAATGCGAGTCAGTGGAGGGCTATCAGGACCCATGATGTTTCCTCTTTCTTTTTAGAAGGAGTTGCTGGGAGGGTGCAGAGATTCATGGAATGTTAGTGCTAGAAGGAATCAACCCAGCCATGCCCCCTCATTTTACCTGGGGAGGAACTAAGTGTCAGAGTGAATCCATTTGCCCAAGGTCACAAGGCACGACGGCTCGGCCATCGTTCTATGCTGTCCCCCTTATGCTTTCTGCCTCCTCCAGCTGATACAGCCATGCCCTTCCTTCCTACCCACTATTCATACTTAACATGATGCAGGGTGCATGTCAGAGCCATAACACACGTGTGTGCTACAGAGGGGAAAAGCATATGACAGGGTCTCAAGGAAATACCATGGCATCTATTTTTCTGCTCCTTGTGGAAATCAATTCCATTTTGGACCCCAAATATAAAGTTAATTTCCCACCCAGCGGAGAGACCACAGATCTTCCAGACCAGAGAGAGAAACTTCCAGGGTTATGCCGCCCAGGTATCCAAACAGAAGGAGGGGTCAATCAAGTTCCAAGCACGTGATACAGCCATTCTGTTGCTACATGTGGCTGAGGATTAGCAACATTTTCTTAGCAAGAAAGAGCATCATTATCAGAATGCTTCCAGTAACTTATATTGAGTACTTACCATATACAGGTGGTATTACTTAATCCTCAACAACATTATGTAGTTATTGTTATCCCCTTTTTAAAGAAAAGGAAATTTAGGCACAAAAAGGTTAAGTAATGTGGAGTTGCAAGGAGTTGGACATGACCGAGCGACTGAACTGAACTGAACCTGTAAATAGTAAATAATCTGACTTTAGAACCTGACTCTTCATCACACTCTTGTCAACTCTCTTATAAAACTGTGTATATTTCTTGCTTTATGCTTGGGTTCCATCATTCTCATCAGGTTCTATTCTCCTTATCAAGTCCTAAATGAAAGTTTCCCTCCAGGTATTATTATTGATCAACACCTAAACCAAGTCTATTTGTAACAATAGAGATGCTGGTGTTCAGTTAATTTGCAATCCTTACAGAATGTTGCTTTGACAAGACTTTTTTTCAGTTTGAATATGTTGCATGCTGCATAAACAATGTTTACATACTGGTATATTTCCTTTCTGCCATTTTCCTTTTTATTTAATATGTGTGGAGGAGGGAAAATCTTCTCCTCTACCCTTTATGTTTAGTGTCTGGGGTTCTGTAAATAAACTGACAAAGGACAGATGAAACAGGAGAATAAAACAGTTTATTTATGTATGCAATACTCACACACACTGGAGAACTCAGTAATGAGTAACTCCAAGCAGTGGTTAGAATTTGGGGCTTATATACCATCTTAACAAAGGGTGATAAATTTGCAGAGACATGTAAGACAAAGGAAAAGGGAGTTGGGCTCCTGGCAGTGGTAAATTGTGAGAAGGAAAATATATGTGGAAAGTAATGGAAGATAAGTTATTTCAGTAAGATTTGTTTGTGCAGACCCATCCCAGGGCCAACTTTCTGTCTCCAGTGGAGTGGTGGTTCTCTTCCTGGTCCAGAAGCAAGGAATGAGAACATCTTCACAGAGGAAAATTTATGATCTGCTTTTGGGAAAATAATGGGAGGGCAAAGAGCTCTTTCTGTGTTTGCTGCTTTTTATTGCCTTCAACTCACTAAAAATTCGTATACTAAAGCAACATATTTTGAGATGGCATATCCAGATCCTCTTACATGATAAAAACTGCAGAGTACATTCAATTTCTTCGCTGCTTCATTCCCCCCTCATTATACAATGTATTGTTATGTAGTCTTTATAATGACCATTTTTAACTGAATAAATAACCCTTTGTGGAATAGATCTATCATTATTTGCTCACAATGATAAATAGGGCATATAAAGCGCTATTATGATATATTTGGGCAGTTCCCAAATTTTTCATGTTATCAATAACTGCAGTATACTTCATCTTTTCTATAGTTACCATGTATATTTTACTTTAGCAGAGTTTTAATTTTCTTGAGGAAGTCAAAGCATGATTTGTATCTTTGTGAGTTCAGATAGGAAGAGTTTAAGAAAACATAGATGGACCATGAGCCAACCCAGAGGTCTCAGTCAGTTCAGCGAACACCATGAAAGGCCTGCATAAATCAGCAGTGACAAGAGGAGAGAGTTGCCACATCAATCAAGAGAATATGCACAAGCAATTTAGAAAGGCTGGAAACATCATCACGGCTCAGGGTTCTGGCTGGAGAGACAGCTCTTATAGTGAATACTGGCTACTCATCTGGAGCAGTTTTTTGAAACAAGACAAGTTAATCATGATTCCCAGATCACTTGGGAGCATTCTCAGTTCTTTGCAACAACCACAATGCACAGAGCACAGCACATACACACACAGGCACGTGCACACACACACGCGCGCACACACACACACGCTCACACGCACGCGCACACACGGGCACGCGTACACACACACACACACATAAGTTGTTGTTCAGTCACTCAGTTGTGTCCAACTCTTTGCAATCCCATGGACTGCAGCACACCAGACTTCCCTGTCCTTCACTATCTGCCAGAGTTTGCTCAAACTTATGTCCATTGAATTGGTGATGCCATCCAACCATCTCATCCTGTCATCCCCTTCTCCTCTTGCTTTCAATCTTTCCCATCATCAGGGTATTTTCGAATGAATCAACTCTTCACATCAGGTGGCCAAAATATTGGAGCTTCATACACACGCACACCATCTAGAGAAGCCCATTTTCCTGCTCATTCACATAGCAGAGATGAGAGACCTTGGGATTAGGGAAGACCTTGATTAGGAGCTCAGCCTCAATCCTTCCCATCAAGTTGAATGTTATCCAACACAACTATTTCCCAGCCTTCTCACATGTAAAATGAGAATTGCATTTAAGGGAATATTTAAATGGAATTTTAAAAAGTACTTTAAAAACCACAGAATAGTATAGTACATAAATGTTAGCTCTTATGTATTGTTATGCATGCATGCATTGTAAGTAGCTTCAGTTATGTCTGACTTTTTGTTATCCTGTGGACTGTAGCCCGCCAGGTTCTTCTGTCCATGGGATACTCCAGGCAAGAATACTGGAGTGGGTTGCCATGTCCTTCTCCAGGGGATCTTTCCAACCCAGGGATCGAACCCAGGTCTCTTTATGTCTCCTGCATTGGCAGGCAAGTTCTTTAGCCCTAGCACCTTTAGGGCATTGAGAAATGCTGACTTTGGAGACTTCCCTTGGGTACAGTGGTTAAGACTGTGCACTTCCATTGCAGATTCAATCCCCCGTTGGGATGAATTTGTGATGCAGCCAAAAGAAAAACAAAAATGATGGATTTATTATATAATTAATACCCATCATAGGGGTTGAGGGTGGAAGTGATTATATATGCAAAATGTGGTATTTTATGCTTCCTTAACAACGTACTTTACAGGCTAGTTGGGATTTTTTTAAATGGGAGATATTGAAGTGAAGTGAAGAGAAGTGAAGTCGCTCAGTCGTGTCCGACTCTTTGCGACCCCATGGACTGTAGCCCACCAGGCTCCTCCATCCATGGGATTCTCCAGGCAAGAATACTGGAGTGGGTTGCCATTTCCTTCTCCAAGAGATATTGATGAATGGTTTATATCTCCTGCTAGAGGAGATTCAAAAGAAAGAGTGATATTTTCCCCTTAGCCTGCCCAGTGGTGTTCAGAGTTTGAACTACCTGTCTTACAGGTCTGAGCAGCTTTCTTGTTGCTTGGCACTCAGAAGTCCCCCACCCTTCTTCCTTGCCTCCTTGTTGGGGAGGTAGGAGCCCATTTAATCAACTACTTATCTATAGGACCCCTGGAATCCTTGTAGACATTTGAGTTGGTGAACCCTCATTCTGAGAAGTCATGATCAGACCTTGGCAGTCTCTCTCACCTGCTTGTCCATTTGCATAATAAATTCAGTTGCCAAATTCTTTGGTTCTATTCTTTCCTTGGAAGTCTCTACACTAGTCCCCCTGCTGCTACCCTAATCTGTCCACATTACGTTACGTCTTGCTTTGTCTAATGTGATCATCTATTTGGCATCCCTGCTTCTTAGTTTTCCCTCATTTCAGTCGATCCTACACATCACTGCCAGATATTAATTATATTTCTAGAATAGTATCACCTTTTGCTTCAAAATAATCTACAGTCTCCAGTTTACTTGAATTAAGTGCAAACTATTCCAACATGGTATTCAAGGGTCTCTGCAGAATGTCCACGTAGCCAAGACTGCCAGTTTTTCTGTCCTCCTCCTTAATAAGAGACACTCTTTTCCTAATGTTAGCCAGACATATGGCTGTTCTGAATAAGGACTACATTTCCAAGCTTCCCTTTTAGTTAGGGAGCCATGTGACTTAATTCTGCCAATGAGATGTAAGACATGACATGTGCAAGCTCTGGGAAGTATCTTAGGGAAAAGACCCATACATTTTGCCCTCTCCTTCATCATTCCTGATGGCTGGGATTCAGATGTGGTGGCTGAAGCTCAAGCAGCCATTTTGAACCATAGAAGGAAGCCACACACTGAGGATGACAGAACCTGGTTCCCTGGTCCCATGGAGCACTGCATCAGTCCTGACTTGACTATCTTGGGACTTGTTTTATATAGGAAACCAACAAACTTCTGCTTTCATTGTTTCATTTTATTACACTTCCCCAAATATGCATTTTCAACAGTTTTAATTGGGTATAGTTGATATATAAAAACTGCACTTACTTAATGTATACCATTTAATGAGTTTGAACATGTGCATGTACTTGTGAAACACTGCAATCAAAGTGATAGATGTGTTATCATCTCCAAAAGTTTCCTTGTACATTTTTGTTGTTGTTATTGTTCTTGTTGTTTTTGTTGTAAGAACACAACACGAGATCCATCCTCAACACTTTTGTAAGTGCACAATACAGTATTCTTAACTTATAATAGGCACAGTGTTTTTCAGTAGATGTCTACAACTTATTCAACTTGCATAACTGAAACTTTATACTAATTGAACAACTCTCAATTTTCCCTTACCCTCAAGCTCTAACAACCACCATTCTATTCTCTACTTGTGGAATTTGATTACTTTAGATACCTCTTATAAGTATAATCATGCCATATTTGTCCTTCTGGCTTTTATCACTTAGTATTCTATCCTTCAGGTTCATCTATGTTGTCACTTTTGATAAGATTTCCTTCTTTTTCTTAAGGTTAAATAATATTCCACTGCATGAATATACCATATTTTCTTTATTCATTGATTTGTTGATGGACAGTTTATTTCCATATCTTGGCCATTGTAAATAGTGCTGCAGTGAACATAGCAGCGTAGTTACCTCTTTGAGATGCTGATTTCAACTTCTTTGGATATATACTCAGAAGTGGGATTGGGGTCCAAATATGCATTTTAGTAAGATTTATTGAGATAGAGTTCACATACCATTATTTTCACCTTTTAAAAGTGCCATCTTCTCACATGTGCTGTGCTCAGTCACTCAGGTGTGTCCAACTCTTTGTGACTCTTTGGACTGTAGCCCACCAGGCTCCTCTAACCATGGAACTTCTCAGGCAAAAATACTGAAGTGGGTTTCCATTTCCTCTTCCAGGGGATCTTCTCAACCCAGGGATCGAACCGGCATCTCCTGTGTCTCCTGCATTACAGGTGGATTTTTTACTGCTGAACCATTGGAGAAACCCCTCCATCTTCTCATATATTTGTTCCCTATCCTTTGGATCCATAACTTTTTTGTTTATTTGTTAAGGTTGGCCTTATTTTATAATTATTACCCACCTGTCGTATCTTCTCTACGCATATCCTTAGTACCTGGCATTTTTAGGAGATTGTTTGTTAACCTTGCTTGCTGACTATATTTGTGAATGTATGAAAACACTGGTTAAGTTCAAATTCCAAGATGAACAAAAGTGAAATACATATGAGAAACCTATGCGCACTTTGACTTTTTCCTGTGTCTGACTCTTTTGTGACCCCATGGACTGTTGCACACCAGGGTCCTCTGTCCATGGGATTTCCCAGGCAAGAATACTGGAGTGGGTTGCCATTTCCTTCTCCAGGGGATCTTCCCTACCAGGGATCGAACCCGGGTCTCCTGCATTGGCAGGCAGATTCTTCACCACTGAGCCACCTGGGAAACCCTGACTTACTTATTCCTAGAAAATGGGTATTCTTTTCAAGACAGCACATTGAATTTAAAGAAGTTTAGCAATGTTAATATAATCCAATAAAGGATCTTAATTAATAAATATGTCAATTGTCCATTCATTATGCAGATTTCAGTCAGGATCCTGACACAGAAAAAATGGGTACCTCTTATGCTTAATCAATCTTATCGATCCCATTTTAAAATGAGGAAACTAAAGCCTAGAATAAAAAAGTATTTTTTCAGGAAATGGTATCTCATTATTCGGTATTATCTGAAGACTTTAATCATAACCAGTTTCCTGCAGCTCTGAGAATATTACTTCCCCTACATCAATCAACACTTCTCAAACTGTGAGCTGTAGAAGACTATAGATTCTTGATCATTACATAGATTCTGGGACTCCACCATCTTCCTATGAGTTAGAATCTCTGGGAATGGGGCTCTGAAATCTGAATTTTTAATAACCTCCCGAGAAGGTTTCTATGTACATTGGAGTTTGAGAACCTCAACTCTGCATGATTAATAATACATTAAAACAAAGTATCTCAGCCTTGGTTGAACATCAGAAGCCCTAAGGAACCTGAATTATCCTATTTCTGGGCTGCAGTCCCAGAGATTCTGAGTCAGCCAGCTTTGAAGTCTTCTCCACTCTACTCTCATTTCACCAAGAAAGATTGAAGGCAAAAGGAGAAGGGGACAGCAGAAGAGGGCTGCAGAAGATGAGATGGTTAGATAGTCACTGATTCAGTGAACGTGCATCTGAGCAAACTCTGGGAGATACCAGAGGACACGCGAGCCTGGAGTGCTGCAGTCCATGGGGTCACAAAGAGTTGGACACATCTTAGCTACTGAACAACAACAACAATATGTTTTTCAGACTAAGTTATCCCTGCTATGAAAGAAAGTTGAAATACTATATGTGCATGTGTGTGTGTGTGTGTGTACACATTCAACAAGATCGTGTCAACTTCCCAGATCACCAGAAAAAAACTGTTAATTAGGAAAAAAGGAAAAACTAAGATTCTTAGACTGACTGTAATAAGACAGAACATCAGCTTGACAGACAAGATTGTGTCTCAAAAGAGGAAAGTCAAGGGAGGATATTTAGAGGATTTTAAAGGGGGACAAGTGATGTTGGGATAAAGGCCTTGGAAATTAGGAAATAGACTGGGCAGAGTTTACAACACAATAGCTTTGGGTTATTGGGCACAGGGAGGTCAGGGTCTTCAAGAGTTTCGATAGATGGGCCAGTTACTCTTCGTAAGTAAGTCATTTTGATGGGCTTTCAATTCTTATTCACCAGGAGCAAATACATACTTCCTGGAGAAAGCAAGTAAATTATTTAGTCTGGTCCCAGGATTATTGAACACAGGAAGAAAATATGTTTGTTTCCACTGTAAGTGCTCAGTTGCTCACTCGTGTCCGATTCCTTGCAACCCCATGGACTGTAGCCTGTCATGCTCCTCTGTCCATGGAATTTTCCAGGCCAGAAGGATGGAGTGCCATTTCCTCCAGGAGATTTGCCATTCCTTGCCGTTTCCTTCTCCCGATGATCATCCCAACCCAGGGACCAAACCCGAGTCTTTCACATCTCCTACATTTAACAGGCTGACTCTTCACCACTGTGCCATCTGAGAAGCCCCATAAATATTTGCACTGAAGCTTCAATTGTCTCTAAAACAACACTTTTCAGAATTTTACATTCTGTGAGCCCCGTGGTAGAAATCTACCAAATAACATTTGTATTTTCATGTTTTACAGAAACCATTCCAACACATTGTATTATTGTATATTATTGATACATGTATATTATGTATATTGTATTGTATATTATTGATACAATAACTTGTGAAGTTTTAAGCCAAGTTATTTAATATTCCCATTTTACAGACAGTTCAGTTCAGTTCAGTCGCTCAGTCGTGTCCGACTCTCCGCGACCCCATGAATCACAGCACGCCAGGCCTCCCTGTCCATCACCAACTCCCGGAGTTCACTCAAACTCATGTCCACAGAGTCGGTGATGCCATCCAGCCATCTCATTCTCCGTCGTCCCCTTCTCCTCCCGCCCCCAACCTTTCCCAGCATCAGAGTCTTTTCCAGTGAGTCAACTCGTCGCATGAGGTGGCCAAAGTATTGCAGTTTCAGCTTCAGCATCAGTCCCTCCAATGAACATCCAGGATTGATCTCCTCTAGAATGGACTGGTTGGATCTCCTTGCAGTATAAGGGACTCTCAAGAGTCTTCTCCAGCACCACAGTTCAAAAGCATCGATTCTTCGGCGATCAGCCTTCTTCACAGTCCAACTCTCACATCCATACATGACCACGGGAAAAACCATTGCCTTGACTAGACGGACCTTGGTTGGCAAAGTAATGTCTCTGTTTTTTAATATACTATCAAGGTTGGTCATAACTTTCCTTCCAAGGAGCAAGTGTCTTTTAATTTCATGGCTGCAATCAGCATCTGCAGTGATTTTGGAGCCCAAAAAAACGAAGTCTGACACTGTTTCCACTGTTTTTCCATCTATTTCCCATGAAGTGATGGGACCAGATGCCATGATCTTTGTTTTCTGAATGTTGAGCTTCAAGCCAACCTTTTCACTCTCCTCTTTCACTTTCATCAAGAGGCTTTTGAGTTCCTCTTCACTTTCTGCCATAAGGGTAGTGTCATCTGCATTTCTGAGGTTATTGATATTTCTCCCGGCAATCTTGATTCCAGCTTGTGCTTCTTCCAGCCCAGCGTTCCTCATGATGTACTCTGCATATAAGTTAAATAAGCAAGGTGACAATATACAACCTTGACGTACACCTTTTCCTATTTGGAACCAGTCTGTTGTTCCATGTCCAGTTCTAACAGTTGCTTCCTGACCTGCATACAGGTTTCTCAAGAGGCAGGTCAGGTGGTCTGGGATTCCCATCTCTTTCAGAATGTTCCACAGTTTATTGTGATTGACACAGTCAAAGGCTTTGGCATAGTCAATAAAGCAGAAATAGATGTTTTTCTGAAACTCTCTTGCTTTCTCCATGATCCAGCGGATGTTGGCAATTTGATCTCTGGTGCCTCTGCCTTTTCTAAAACCTGCTTGAACATCTGGGAGTTCACGGTTTATATACTGCTGAAGCCTGGCTTGGAGAATTTTGAGCATGACTTTACTAGCATGTGAGATGAGTGCAATTGTGCGGTAGTTTGAGCATTCTTTGGCATTGCCTTTCTTTGGGATTGGAATGAAGACTGACCTCTTCCAATCCTGTGGCCACTGCTGAGTTTTCCAAATCTGCTGGCATATTGAGTGCAACACTTTCACAGCATCATCTTTCAAGACTTGAAATAGCTCCACTGGAATTCCATCACCTCCACTAGCTTTGTTCGTAGTGATGCTTTCTAAGGCCCACTTGACTTCACATTCCAAGATGTCTGGCTCTAGGTCAGTGATCATGTTATCGTGACTATCTTGGTCGTGAAGATCTTTTTTGTACAGTTCTTCTGTGTATTCCTGCCACCTCTTTTTAATATCTTCTGCTTCTGTTAGGTCCATACCATTTCTGTCCTTTATCGAGCCCATCTTTGCATGAAATGTTCCCTTGGAATCTCTAATTTTCTTGAAGAGCTCTCTTGTTTTTCCTATTCTGTTGTTTTCCTCTATTTCTTTGCATTGATCACTGAGGAAGTCTTTCTTATCTCTCCTTGCTATTCTTTGGAACTCTGCATTTAGATGCTTGTATCTTTCCTTTTCTCCTTTGCTTTTCGCCTCTCTTCTTTTCACAGCTATTTGTAAATTTTACAGACAAGGAAATGAAAATTCAGGGAAGTTATGTAATTTGTCCTAAAAGTAAGGTGCTTTAGCTGGGAACTGAACACTGCTATTTAGACTCCTAAATCCATACTCTTAAATAGCACCACAAACAGGTTTTACTATGTTACACTGGAGGCTTTAAAAAGAAGAAGAAAGTGCTGAGAAATCTGGAGTTAGCCCTTGAAGCTTGCTTAATGTATGAATAATTTGGTCATGGCAAAACTGTAAGGACTTCATTATAATTTGGCCCCAACTCTAAATTTCCAGAATCATGGACCCTAGAGAAGGAGCTATAACTGATCAACAGCAGAGTGGTAATTAGCCACGTATAAACCAACTGAGAAATAGGGGGGAAAAAAAATTATGGCGTCCTTAGTGTAAAAAGCACTGCATAGCACTTTTGTCCAGGTTGATTAGCTCCTTAATGCAGACAACCTAGAAGCTAGTTTTGTAGGTTCCAAATTATAAACTCTTGCAGAGTGAAATGTGTTTTTCAAGGACACAAAGCACACCCCCCCCCCCCCAACAAGTCTGACCAGGAAGTTACACAAGTTTTCAAGTGGAAACTTACTTGTAGGACTTAATGACCCATGTCACTTTCATTAACGAAATGAAATATACCACACTTCCCAAAGTCTCTTTAAATTACAGATTTGTCTAAATGGTTCTTTTCAGATAAACAACTGCAAAAATTCCCTCCAAACTATAGAAGCATACTGGATGCATACAGAAGCATATGATGATCTGAAAAAAAAATAATGAAGGAAAATAAGGGGAGTAAGTCACAATTGATTTCTTCACTCTTGAAGCAGCAGCAGATACTTGAAAGTGTTAGTCGCTCAGTTGTGTCTGACTCTTTGTGATCCCATGGACTGCAGCCCTCCAGGCTCCTCTCTCCAAGGAATTCTCCAGACAAGAAGACTGGAGTAGGTAGCCATTCCCTTTTCCAGGGTATCTTCCTGATCCAGATATGGTAGGTCTAACACATACAATGAACTATCTCTTGGATACTGAATGTCAAAATAGATTAAGTATCTTTTGCAGGGCTTCCCTGGTGGCTCAGATGGCAAAGAATCTGTTGTAATCCAGAAGACCTGGGTTTGATCCCTGGGCCGGGAGAAACCCCTGAAGAAGGGAATGGCAACCCACTCCAATATTCTTGCCTGCAGAATTCCATGGACAGAGAGCCTGGCAGGCTGCAGTCCATGGTGTCACAAAGAGTCAGACACGACTGAGCAACTAACACTTTCACTCTCAAGTATTGTCTGCTGCTTGAAGAATGAAGAAATCAATTGTGCTTTCCTCAAGTGGGGTCCATACACTAAATCAGGGCTCTCAGCCCTCACTGTACCTTGCAATCATCTGGGAAGCTTTGAAAATTCCTGATTTTCAAGCCTCACTCCAGACCATAGGGTTTTTCAATTTCCCCAGGTGATTCCAAAGTGCCGGCAGAATTTAGAAACAGTGCTCACAACCAGTGGTTCTCAAAATAAGCAACAGCAGCATCTGGGGACTTGTGAGGTATGCAAATTCTCCAACCCCACCCCAGCCTCTCTTGAAACAGAAATTCTGGGGGTGGGACCTAGCAATCCTGTTGCCACACGCCTCCAGGTGATTCTGCTTTAAGCTGCAATGCAACTCAGAATCACTGTTCTAAATATAAGGGCTGCATCCTTCCACCTGCAGCTTAAGGGAACACAAGCTTGACCTGCCCCAAACACAGCTTGAGACCTACGACTTTTGTCTAGAACCAGAAGCCACTATTGACACAACACCCAGGCCTCTGGCTTTATGTAAATTTTGTGAAGTATCCTATGAGTGTAAACTGTGGGGCTTTAAGGTAGACGCCAACAATGGAAGTCCCCGGCCCCAACTCCAGAGCTGGTCCCGTGAGGCAGGCTGGTCTGACGTAGAGCATCTACTGGGGACCACAGTCAATAACCCATGGCCAGCATTTGGGGGTTTCCTTGCAGGATACATTACACCTTCTTCCAGCTGCCAAGATTTTTGCTCAGGGATTCACCTTTTCCCCTTTCAGTCCTTGAGCAAAGTCTCAGTCACCTAAAGGCTCTGGCACTGAGGACCTCGGCCCCACCTTCCTCTCCACTCCGTCTCCTCCCATCCTCCTGGCAACGCAAGCATCACCATGGAGAACCATCCAGTTTCTCCACCACATACTTCCTGAACTTCCTCATTTCCGAGGACCTTTCCCTAGGCTCAAGCTCACCCATCCCGCCCCCCAAGTCTTTTAAATCCATTAATTCAAGCATCCCACCTCTGAACCTCAGCCTCCTTTCCTTCCAGCGCCTTTGCTTGGATACTCCTGGTTCACCTCACCTGTCCTTCTCATCTCTTGACCTTCATTCTCCTTTCTTGTTCCTCCTGAGAAAATGAATGCCCCTCACTCAAGGGCAGGGATTTAAAAAGGCACCTTTTTCACCCCCCCCAAATTCTCATCCTGTCACCACTATTTGAATTTCACTATTGCCTCAAATTTCTGCCACTCTAATATGATGGAGAAAGTCCCTTCTGCTTTTCAAAGGCTAATCAACCTTTGTGTTCTGGTCCCTCCCTCTATCCCCTTTCTAAAAATTTTCACACCACTCAGTATCTGCCCTTATTTGTGTCTACTTTTTCAATCATACCTTGAAACTGGATGTTTCTCATCATTTGTTAAACATGATGGCCTCCCTGGTGGCTCAGATGGTAAAGAGTCTACCTGCGATGCAGGAGACCCGAGTTCAATCCCTGGGTTGGGGAGATCCTCTGGAGGAGGGCATGGCAACCCACTCCAGTATTCCTGGCTGGAGAATTCTATGGACAGAGGAACCTGGTGGGCTATAGTCCATGGGGTCACAAAGAGTCGGATAGTGCTGAGCAACTAACACGTTAACAAGAGCTAATCATTCCTGACTGAATTTTTCCCTGTATGAAGATGCATGCAGGCACTGTTCTATTCCCACCTTTCTTGCTCATTCTTCCCACAAGGGGTGTTTGCGTGTCCTCTCTTTATGGGTTCATCATTTGTTCCTCAGCCCTTCTGGCCTGGTTTCTGACCCCCTGTACTACTTTTTCCAATGAAGTCAGCTCCATGTGGCCAAACCCAGTGACTGCTCTTCAGTCCTCACTGTCCTTGACTCCTCGGAAGCATCTGACACCCTTGACCATTCCCTTCCTCTCCTCTTTCCTTATTTACTTTTTAAATTTTTTTCAATGTGGACCATTTTTAAAGTCTTTATTGAATTTGTTACACTATTGATTTTTTTGGCATAAGGCAAACGAGATCTTAGTTCTCTGACCAGAGATTGAACCTGCACCCTCTTCACTGGAAGGCGAAGTCTTAACCACTGGAGTACCAGGGAAGTCCTCTCTTTTTATGTTCACCCATTAATCCCCGCTAGAAGATACACTTCATGAAAACACATGGATTATCTGTTTTGCACCTGTTGTATCTATATCCTAGGATAGTCCTGGCACATAGTAAGTGCTCATTAAATATTTACTCAGTGAATGAGTGAATCAGTTGCATAAATTTTCATCTCATTATAGTACATGAAGGGAAGTGCAACTAAAAAAGAACATATGATGGGGGTCTATCTTCATATTAGGCCAAGGCACAGTGTTTGTGAAGGCTTCTGGTTTTGACACTCCCACACTCCAACTTTTCTTTCCACCTCTCCAACTCTCCTTCCCAGTCTCCTTTACCAGATACGTTCTCCTTCTCTCACCCTAATGTTGTGCCATTCCTCAGAAATTGTTCCTGGACCCTATTTTCTTCCCACCTTACAACCCCTCCCCAGGCAACATCAGCCGTGTCATTTTCCATCTACATATCCATACCACTGTCAGTGAGAAGACCTCAGCCTGGGCCTCTCTTCTGAGCTCCAGACCAGTAGATCCAGTATATCCCTGCCTGCTCAGCATCTCTGCCTGCATGTCTTATTGTTTGTTGTTCAGTAGCTAAGTCATGTCTGACTCTTATGACTCCATGAACTGCAGCATGCCAGGCTTCCATGTCCTTCCCCATCTCCTGGAGTTTGCTCAGATTCATGTCCGTTGAGTCAGTGATGCTATCTAACCAGCTCACCCTCTGTCACTCCCTTCTCCTTCTGCCGTCAATCTTTCCCAGAATCACAGTCTTTTCCAGTGAGTCAGCTCTTCACATCAGGTGACCAAAGTATTAGAGCACGTCCTGTATGCACCTCAAACTGAATGTGTCCAGAATTAAGTAGACACACTAGTGCCTCTCCATTCCCCATATTTGCTTATTTTCCATTGTTCTCTGTCTACTAGAAGAAGTGATACTACCTTCTGCGTAGTTATTCATGCTTCCTTCTCCCTTATTAATTCTCCTTCCCAGAACTGAGGATAACAATTTTAGACATGATTATAATAAATGAGATTCAGTTTAGGCCCCTCATTCTTTTTTTAATTTTTATTTATCTGGCTGCATCAGGATCTTTTGTTGCAGTGTGAGGGCTCTCTAGTTGTGGCACATGGGCTTAATTTCTCCATGGCTTGTGGGATCTTAGTCCCCCAACCAGGGACTGAACTTGCATCTCCTGCTTTGGAAGGTAGATTCTTAACCACTGGACAATCAGGGAAGTCCTCCCTTATTCTTTTTTTCTCTACTTACTAGATGTAGATAAATCCCAAGTATAATACACATATATAACTTTACAAAATTGCTTTATCTGGAGTTATTCATTGCCTCTTTTTTTTGGTTTGTTCATTTCATTTTTTTGCTAACTATATCTTCCCATACCTCAAATAGCTCTATTAAACACTTCTTAGTACACCGTTCGACTTTGTCCAACTTGATACATAGTCCATCCAATCCATTTTTCTCCCAGGGATATATATTTTTTAAGAATCCTCACTTCTTTTTCTCTTCTCTCACTGTTCCCTTGTTTCCTGGACCCCATGTCTTCTTCCCTTCTTGGTTTACTCTCTCATTTTAATGAAGTTATTTCCTTTAGTGGCTTCTGAGAAGCATCATGGGAAAGACTGAAGGAAGGAGGAGAAGGGGACAACAGAGGATGAGATGGTTGGATGGCATCACCTACTCAATGGACGTGAGTTTGGGTGAACTCCGGGAGTTGGTGATGGACAGGGAGCCCTGGTGTGCTGCAGTCCATGGGGTCGCAAAGAGCTGGACACAGTTGAGTGACTGAATGGAACTGAGAAGCAAGTAAATTTTTGAGGCAACATGTCTGAAATGTCTTCACCTTATCCTTATATTAAGATACTAATTTGGCTGAGTATAGAATTCCGGGTTGAAAATAACTTCCCATCAAAATTTTGAACTTATTTCATTGTTTTTATTGTATAAAAAAATGCTGTGGTTGAGAAGTTTAATGCCATTCGATTTCCAGTTCTTATATGTGACATGCTATCTTTGGAAGATTTTGAGCTTCTCTGTTTAGTACTGGAGATCTTAAATTTTGTAGTGGACCCTGATACATATATTTTTTTATCATTCATTCCTTAGACTTTACAATCTGAAAACTCAAGTTCTTCAGTTCTGATAACTTTTCTTATATTATTATTAATTTTCAATATATAATTTCCTTTCTAGTATTACTTTTTCTATTCTCTTTCTGGATTTAAACTTTTATTCTTTTTTTTCTTGTATTATCTCTTTTTCCTCTAAGTTTTGTCTTCATATTTAATTTTGATTTCTCCCTTTCACACCAGAGGCTTTCCCTAAAAGGCTGTCATCCTCAGATACTGTAATTCAGCTTAAGCTACACTGTGTGATTGAGTGAGTTTGTTGATTTGGTGGGCTTTACTGTGGGTCAATTGTACGGCCATCTGGCTTTTTCATAGGGACCTTCAAATGTGAATTTCTGCACATGTTTATTCTGTGGTAGTTCAGTTTCTCCAGAGAAGATCCCGTGGTCTCCTGCTTGGTGGTGTGTATAAGCTTCCCTTGAATTCCTGGAGCAGGTGGATGGAAAATTTTTGAGGTCTTATAACCAAAAGTGGGATCTGGCTGCTCACTGCTCAAAAGCCAACAGAGAAGCTAGTTTGGTGGAAAGGGAAATTTCCTTTAGTTTGGATGCTGGCAACCAAAGGGAAAATTAGATGCTTGTCCAAAGGTCTACCCTCCCATCCTCCAACAATCAGTGGGCAAGAGCTTTTATAGACAGAGTGAGAGGGCAACATGCAGAAAGAGCATGGTCAGTTCTGATAGTCATCTTGAAATCAGTCGTCAGCCATTCTTAGAATTGTGGCAGCTTATGTCATGGCTACAGTCTGGTCATCTTGTAGTTAACTTCTTCCACCTGAAGGAGGTTTCAGTACTACAAGACAGCTCACAGGATATGGCTCAGAATGTTATATATAGCCTCTGAGAAGGAACTAAAGATCCTTGACTTTGATTAATGACTACATTATTATTATTTGGCCTCCTTTGGCTATTTTCCTTTGTTTCTGCATTTTCTCACTTCTCTGATTAAATTTATTCTTTGGCTAAGTTTCTCCCACAGACAAAAGACAGGCTGAGGACATGTGGGGCAAGGACCATAGGGGTCTTGCTCTGTTTCAGTCTCACTTTTCAGTTAGCAGACTTTCACTTAATCCCTCACTTTTGCAAATTCTGCATCTTGGTTCCTGAATACAGTATCCCTCTAGTTCAGTTTCTGTGTGGGTGCTCTCTCCTGTCTCTCTGGGCTTTACAGAGTGATGATATGTAGAAAGCATTGAAATGAATTTATCGAGGCAGAAATTTTGGAATCTGACCTTTCTTAGGAGCTGACACTATCTCCCCAGAGAGAAATAACTGTGAGTGGCTGGATACAGGCAGGATTTCTTGTCCTTCCTCTGACTCCAGGTTTAGAGTCTCTTTTCTAATTCCCATGTTCCTTTTGCCTTTAGTATTTTGTATCGGATAGGAATACAGCCCTATTGGTATGTAAAATTTGGGTAGATCTAAAAGGAAATCAACCCTGAATATTCATTGGAAGGACTAATGCTGAAGCTAAAGCTCCAATACTTTGACCACCTAATGGGAAAAACTGGCTCATTAGAAAAGACCCTGATGCTGGGAAAGATTGAAGGCAGGAGGAGTAAGGGACAGCAGGGGATGAGATGGTTGGATGGCTTCACCAACTCAATGGACATGAGTTTGAGCAAGTCCCAGGAGATGATGAAGGACAGGGAAGCCCGGTGTACTACAGTCCATGGGGTCTCAAAGAGTCAGACATGACTGAGTGACTGAACAACAACAAGTCTTTGTTGTTTAGTCACTAAGTTCATGGCCACTAAGTGGTGTCTCTTTCGTGACCCAGTGGACTGTAGACTGCCAGGCTCCTCTGTCCATGGGATTTCCCAAGTAAGAGTATTGGAGTAGGCTGCCATTTCCTTTTCCAGGGGGTCTTCCCAATCCAGGGATCGAACTCACATCCCCTACACTGGCAGGTGGGTTCTTTACCACTGAGCCACCAGAGAAGCCCAAACCTAACTCTTAAACAAAGATTTCTTTGTGTCAGACCTATGCAATGGGGCTTAGACACACCACCATTTTGTGCATTGTTGGGGTGATGGGAGAAATGGGAAGAGGCTGGTGAAGAAATGTAAGTGTTTGGCTGAAAACATCTTTGTGGGGCTGTCTCTTTGACCAATGTTTCTTTCCTTGTTTCCGAGAGCAAAGCTACTGAGTAGTCATTGCCCATTTTTAAAATCACTGGATTTTGAAATTTGTCCCCAGTTACAGCAACGACAAGGAAAAACCTTGGTATCTCACTAAAAGAACCTCAGAATTAGACCAAAAGAAGAACATTTTAGAAGGGATGTGGAAAAAAGAGCTGGTGACTCTTTTCACCAGATGAAATACCTAATACTGTGCTAGTCATTATAATGCACATAAATGACTGAATTTTTATGAGCCTCATTAAGAAGGATTGAAAGAAATAGGTAAAACTAATTTAAATAATATAGTTTATCTAATTCACTATTTCCAAAACTATCACTTTGACATGTAACTAGTATAAAATGTCACTGAGTTATATGATATTTTCATGTTTGTTCTGAATCTTTCAAACCTGGTATGTATTATATTCCTCCAGCACATGTCAGTTGGGACTTAATCATGTTTCAAGTGCTTAATGTGGGCATTGGTTACTATACTGGATAGCACAGCTCTTAAACCACTCATTACCAATGGGAGGCAAAGGGCTGTGACTACAAGTTATCACAACTGACTGTAAGCTTCTGGTGAAAATCCAGTATATTGAACCATTCAAATGCAAAGCAGGTGTGATTGTCAATAAGCCTTGCACCTTTGAGCTGAGAAAACTGTGGCCCTGCTGGACATAAGACTTTGGGAGCCATTGAATGGGAACAGGCTTTCTGTCTGAAGGACCAGCTCAGGAAATCCTGGGCATTTTCCTTTCTTGTGGCATCCAGTATTTCCACACACACACACACACCCTTTACAAATTAAAGCTTTTATTTTCCTAATTTTCAGTGGGAAATAAACTTTTGTGGTAACTAAGGTGTATTTAATGAGTCTCTTGGGGATTTCTGGAATTCAAAGGGGATTTCTGGATTTCAGTTGGAATTTCATTAATGGTGTACTGATAAACAAAGCAGAACAGACTCCATCTTCTTTCTGGGGTTGATGGACCTGAACTCAATTATAACTAACTTCTATATTAATTGAACAAGCATGAATTCAAACAATATGCTACTTTGCCTCAAAATATACTAAGATTCCTGGGATCCCAAATGTATTATTCAGTTCAGTCACTCAGTCGTGTCCGACTCTTTGCGACCCCATGAATCACACACAACACGCCGGACTCCCTGTCCATCACCAACTCCCAGAGTTCACTCAAACTCATGTCCATCGAGTCAGTGATGCCATCCAGCCATCTCATTCTCTATCGTCCCCTTCTCCTCCTGCCCCCAATCCCTCCCAGCATCAGAGTCTTTTCCAGTGAGTCAACTTGTCGCATGAGGTGGCCAAAGTATTGGAGTTTCAGCTTTAGCATCAGTCCTTCCAATGAACACCCAGGACTGATCTCCTTTAGAATGGACTGGTTGGATCTCCTTGCAGTCCAAGGCTCTCAAGAGTCTTCTCCAGCACCACAGTTCAAAAGCATCAATTCTTCAGCGATCAGCTTTCTTAAGATGACCTAACTCATTCTCATTCTGCAGACCCGTTGTTTGGATTGGTAAATATGGCATTTTATCTGAATCTGCTTCATTCCATGAGTTATTTGCTTGTTACTCCTAAAACAGACATGGCTGGGACAGGAAGGTGGGGTTATCCCCTTTCTAGACCATCTGGCCCCTCTTGTTTGTGATTCTAAGAAGCATCCTTGGCTGCTCCATCCTCCAAGTTTCTCATACACAGGACTGACAGGCATTCATTAAGATGGAAGCGCACACCCTGTTTGACTTTCAGAGGATCAGCAAAATTATTTTTTGTCTGCATGAAAGATGGCACCTTGAAAAATTCCAGTCCTGGTCAACTCTTCAGACAAACGACCTGCTTATTGTCAAATTGCCAGCTCAGGCCAAGGCATCTTCCACTCCGGGTCTGCCTGAGTCCCAGCAGTCCTCTCCCACAAGCCTCTCACACTTCTAAAAAGGTGACATTTTAGCAGTCTGTTTATAAAACTGCCGAAGGAACATTTATCATGAGGTGCAAACAGAAGAGGCACTGGAGAGAAAAGTTTTTCACCAGGCTTTCCAGAACCCTACCTCCCAGGCCTCCCGGATATCTCTTGTTTCCCTGAGCAACCCCTCAAATATCAGAAGAACACGATTCAGCAGAACAGGGGGCCCCGGAAGGCAGATTCACGCTGTGTGAAAGCTTGGGCTGGGCAGACTGGAATGGTTAGCAGGGTCAGAATCCACCACAACTGTGTCCAAGGGATTATTAAAATAGTATGCTGAAGGGAAATTTTTCTGATTACAGCAAGAGTCCAAGAGGTTAAGGAACTGCTGATAAAATATCCCTGACTGACTGGAGTTGCCCCTGGCATTATATTACATTTTGACAGGCTGCCCATGTTGGAAAACAAATAGATATTCCTTCAACAAGATGGTGACAAATCAATTCTTTTCCAGGAACAGCGGCCACTGGAGCATAGATTTCGGAGCATTATGCAGTTTTCTCTAGTGACTTATCTAGTTTGCTGTCTGCCAACTTGTTTGAACTTCTTTGGGGGAAATACCAGAATCAGAAGTTAATGTCCTGAGGAGAAGCTACCATCAGAACATTACTCATTAACTGAGAAAACCTGAAAATAACCAGAAAGATCTGGCTGCAGTCATTGAAGCCAGACCAATATGGAGCCGCTGTCTCTTTCCTCCAGAGGTCACAGGTCAGGCCATCCATGACATGCTTTGGAAATCAGGGAAATAAACTCTGATGGACCACCTAGCCTGTGTTATACTGTTCAAGCAGAGTTACGAGGTCTTCCAAGCACAACAGGATTCCCTATCACTGATCTCACTCTGATGTTTACAGTCAGAGTACGATCCACCTTGAGGCTACCTTGATGGTGCAGCAGGAAAAAATCAGCCTGCCCTGGGTGAGGGAGATACCCTGGAGGAGGGCTTGGCAACTCACTCCAATATTCTTGCCTAGAGAATCCCACAGGCAGAGGAGCCTGGAGGGTTATAGTCCATGGGATTGCAAAGAGTGGGACACAACTAAGCAACTGAGCACGTGTGCACATACACACAGTCACACACACACCCTCTCACACACTCACACTCATTCACACACGCTCACACAGTCACACACACACACACCACACACACACTCGCGATCCACCTCAGATCCAAGAAACGCCTCAGCTGGACTAGATGCCTCTCCCACCCTCCTCTCTCTCTCTCTTCTCTCCACGTCTTTGCTCTCTTTCTCACCCAACAAATGGAAATGGACATGTAAGCAGTGGGGACAGGGACCTCCCTGGTGGTCCAGTGGTTAAGATTTCACCTTCCATTGCAGGGGGTGCAGGTTCAATCCTTAGTCAGGAAGCTAAGATCCCTCATGCCTTGGAGCCCCAAATCCAAAAGAGAACAGAAGAAATACTGTAGCAGTGTTCAACAAAGACTTGAAAAAATGGTCCACATCAAAAAACAAAACAAAAGGAGTGGAGGGGCAGAGATGGGAGTCAGGCAAATGTCATGGTGTCCTAGGAAAGGAAAGAGACAAACCCTGTGGCCCCTAATAATTAAAAGCTACTCAGAGGAGCCACTTTCTGGTTGAAACAGGAGGTGGGTAAGGGATAAAGGTAAGTCCCACAGTGACATAACGAATATGTCTCCTTCTTTTCTAGGCTGTGGGCACTTTGAAGACAAGATCTACATCTTAAGGTCTTCCTTTAAAGCAGTGTGGATTTTTTTTCTGACTATGAAAAAATCCATGCTCATTATAGAAAAATTGAAAAATATAACAGGCACTCAGTAAAACTGTGTTGGAAGAAAGGAAGGAAGGAGAAGTCTAGGATGCGTATAACTGTGACATCAATCTCCTCATTAAGATGTACATTATTTAGCAATGGCCACGTGGGGGCCATGAGTCAGGAAGTGCCAAAGCCCAGAGCTGTTCAGGGCGGGGCTCAGGTTTACAGGCTGCCTGTGGCTTTGTTCTCTGGCTACCATCCTGTCTTTGCTCTCGAAGCTTATCAGGAAGTATAAAGTGAATTTACCAGATTGTGAGGAACTGGACTACTTAGCCTGGAGAGAAGAAGCCTTCAGAACAACTTAAAATTAGTATGGCAATATTATTTCTAATTTAAAAAGTAGTAAAATTTATTAGTGACAAATTGCAAAATATAAATAAATCCCCCAGAGTTCCAGGTCTGTTGATATTTTGGCACATTCCTTCTAGGCAAGTTCTCTAGACATATGTTTTTGTCATTTGCTCTTTTTCCATCTTTGGTATCATGCTCAATTAGTGAAGGGTCATAATCCTTCACTGGTGATGAAACCCATATGGTGGGTTGCATTGGAACTAGCATCGGAAAAGACCCAATGGAAGCATATTGCTAAGTTGGTAAGTCATTTCAGTCGTGTCCGACTCTGTGTGACCCCATAGACTGCAGCCCACCAGGCTCCCCCATCCCTGGGATCCTCCAGGCAAGAACACTGGAGTGGGTTGCCATTTCCTTCTCCAATGCATGAAAGCAAAAAGTGAAAGTGAAGTCGCTCAGTCATGTCCGAATTAGCGACCCCATGGACTGCAGCCTACCAGGCTCCTTCATCCATGGGGTTTTCCAGGCAAGAGTACTGCAGTAGGTTGCTATGGCCTTCTCCGATAGAAGCACATATAAAATGCCAAAGTGCCTTGCACCCAGTGTTGGCAAGCAGTGTTTTCTGCTAATGTTGTGTTAGCAATAAAAATATGTATAAGGTGTCCTGGGTCAAGATGCAAAATGAACCGTGTGGACAAAAAAGGTTGCCTGCCATTCCAGTGAACAAGTGTTGGCTACCATCAAGCCATCAGCCAAAACACCACACCACCACACACCACTCTCAACCACGGTGTGCCCTGAGGGGAATTCAGGACTTAGGATGGAGAAAGACAGAATAATGACTCTAGATAATTATTAATAAGAAGCATCAAAGGAGTAGTTTCAATGAGCCCGATTCTTTCATCTTCCCATAGTAGAGAAACACAAAGATCATTAACTTGAGGTGCCTGTGTTTTGTGATTAGCAGTAATCTTTTGATGTTCCACTACATGTTTTTGTTTTTCAGCAAAATTTCCTATATATCCTGGCTCCTCCCTTCCCTCTTTGATACAGTTCCTCAGAGCTATCTGAAAAGTTGTCTCCTGGGCTATAGTCTTCAGTAACGTCCCTAAACAAAACATAACTAGCAACTTTCAGATTGAGCTTTTTTTTTTTTTTTTTAATCAACAGCTGGTTACTCTGGGTCATGGTCAAAAGGTTTAAAAAATACAATATGTCTTTATGCTTGTTCCATGGACCAATTTAATAGAAAATAATCATATGCCATTTCATGTTAGCAGAAACATCATTGTAACTAGTAGTCTAATATGTCACCAGGTGGATGTACTATAATGGACCTAATCTTCTCCTACTTCTTGGCATTTAGGTTGCTTCATTATTATAAATAATAAAGAAATAAAAAATATATCTGCATAGTTTTTTCTACTTTGAAGATTAGATTTTCCCAAATAAAATGATGAAGGGATATGACTTAGAAAATGCTCAGAGAGCTCTATGCTTAGTGACAGAGACAAAGACACTATTTTGATGTTATTTGTCCCCACCCCCACCCCATCTCCAGTCCACATTTTCAAAGATTCCCTTTGGAGTTCAAGTGCAGCTGGCAATGTGCACTTTGGATTTTCTTACTGAGAAAAGTTATCAAGGGTGGAGAGGTCTGACAGAATGTGGTCCACTGGAGAAGGGAATGGCAAACCACTTCAGTATACTTGCCTTGAGAACCCCATGAACAGTATCAAAAGGCAAAATGATAGGACGCTGAATGAGAAAATCCCCAGGTTGGTAGGTGCCCAGTATGCTACTGGAGATCAGTGGAGAAATAACTCCAGAAAGAATGAAGGGATGGAGCCAAAGCGAAACAAATACCCAGTTGTGGATGTGCTGGTGATAGAAGCAAGGTCGAATGCTGTAAAGAACAATATTGCATAGGAACCTGGAATGTTACGTCCATGAATCAAGGCAAATTGGAAGTGGTCAAACAGGAGATGGCAAGAGTGAACATAGACATTCTAGGAATCAGTGAACTAAAATGGACTGGAATCAGTTCAGTTCAGTTCATTTCAGTTCAGTCACTCAGTCGTGTCCGACTCTCCG
Source organism: Moschus berezovskii (assembly GCF_049115385.1). NCBI lineage: Eukaryota > Metazoa > Chordata > Mammalia > Artiodactyla > Moschidae > Moschus > Moschus berezovskii. The sequence goes on from NC_142460.1 coordinate 141,485,072, forward strand.
CGACCCCATGAATCACAGCACGCCAGGCCTCCCTGTCCATCACCAACTCCCAGAGTTCACACAAACTCATGTCCACAGAGTCAGTGATGCCATCCAGCCATCTCATTCTCGGTCGTCCCCCTCTCCTCCGGCCCCCAACCTTTCCCAGCATCAGAGTCTTTTCTAGTGAGTCAACTCGTCGCATGAGGTGGCCAAAGTATTGCAGTTTCAGCTTTAGCATCACTCCTTCCAATGAACATCCAGGACTGATCTCCTTTAGAATGGACTGGTTGGATCTCCTTGCAGTCCAAGGGACTCTCAAGAGTTTATCCAACACCATAGTTCAAAAGCATCAATTCTTCGGCCATCAGCTTTCTTCACAGTCCAACTCTCACATCCATACATGACCACGGGAAAAACCATAGCCTTGACTAGACGGACCTTTGTTGGCAAAGTAATGTCTCTGCTTTTTAATATACTATCAAGGTTGGTCATAACTTTCCTTCCAAGGAGTAAGCGTCTTTTAATTTCATGGCTGCAATCAGCATCTGCAGTGATTTTGTAGCCCCCCAAAATAAAGTCTGACACTATTTCCACTGTTTTTCCATCTATTTCCCATGAAGTGATGGGACCAGATGCCATGATCTTTGTTTTCTGAATGTTGAGCTTCAAGCCAACCTTTTCACTCTCCTCTTTCACTTTCATCAAGAGGCTTTTGAGTTCCTCTTCACAATGGGTGAATTTAACTCAGATGACCATTATATCTACTACTGTGGACAGGAATCCCTTAGAAGAAATGGAGTGGCCATCATGGTCAATAAAAGAGTCCGAAATGCAGTACTTGGATGCAATCTCAAAAATGACAGAATGATTTCTGTTTGTTTCCAAGGCAAACCATTCAATATTACAGTAATCCAAGTCTATGCCCCAACCAGTAATGCTGAAGAAGCCGAAGTTGAACGGTTCTATGAAGACCTACAAGACCTTTTAGAACTAACACCCAAAAAAGATGTCCTTTTCATTATAGGGGACTGGAATGCAAAAGTAGGAAGTCAAGAAACACCTGGAGTAACAGGCAAATTTGGCCTTGGAGCATGAAATGAAGCAGGGCAAAGGCTAATAGAGTTTTGCCAAGAGAACGCACTGGTCATAGCAAACACCCTCTTCCAACAACACAAGAGAAGACTCTACACATGGACATCACCAGATGGTCAACACCAAAATCAGATTGATTTTATTCTTTGCAGCCAAAGATGGAGAAACTCTATACAGTTAGCAAAAACAAGACCAGGAGCTGACTGTGGCTCAGATCATGAACTCCTTATTGCCAAATTCAGACTGAAATTGAAGAAAGTAGGGCAAACCACCAGACCACAGATATGACCTAAATCAAATCCCTTATGATTATACAGTGGAAGTGAGAAATTTCTAGATTTAAGGGACTAGATCTGATAGATAGAGTGCCTGATGAACTCTGGATGGAGGTTTGTGACATTGTACAGGAGACAGGGACCAAGACCATCCCCATGGAAAAGAAATGCAAAAAAGCAAAATGGCTGTCTGAGGAGGCCTTACAAATAGCTGTGAAAAGAAGAGAAGCAAAAAGCAAAGGAGAAAAGGAAAGATATAAGCATCTGAATGCAGAGTTCCAAAGAATAGCAAGGAGAGATAAGAAAGCCTTCCTCAGCGATCAATGCAAAGAAATAGAAGAAAACAACAGAATAGGAAAAACAAGAGATCTTTTCAAGAAAATTAGAGATATCAAGGGAACATTTCATGCAAAGATGGGCTCAATAAAGGACAGAAATGGTATGGACCTAACAGAAGCAGAAGATATTAAGAAGAGGTGGCAAGAATACACAGAAGAACTGTACAAAAAAGATCTTCATGACGAAGATAATCACAATGGTGTGATCACTCACCTGGAGCCAGACATCTTGGAATGTGAAGTCAAGTGGGCCTTAGAGAGCATCACTACAAACAAAGCTAGTGGAGGTGATGGAATTCCAATTGAGCTATTTCAAATCCTGAAAGAAGATGCTGTGAAAGTACTATACTCAATATGCCAGCAAATTTGCAAAACTCAGCAGTGGCCACAGGACTGGAAAAGGTCAGTCTTCATTCCAATCCCAAAGAAAGGCAATGCCAAAGAATGCTCAAACTACCGCACAGTTGCACTCATCTCACACGCTAGTAAAGTCATGCTCAAAATTCTCCAAGCCAGGCTTCAGCAATATGTGAACCGTGAACTCCCAGATGTTCAAGCTGGTTTTAGAAAAGGCAGAGGAACCAGAGATCAAATTGCCAACATCCGCTAGATCATGGAGAAAGCAAGAGAGTTCCAGAAAAACATCTATTTCTGCTTCATTGACTATGCCAAAGCCTTTGACTGTGTGGATCACAATAAACTGTGGAACATTCTGAAAGACATGGGAATACCAGACCACCTGACCTACCTCTTGAGAATTTATGCAGGTCAGGAAGCAACAGTTAGAACTGGACATGGAACAACAGACTGGTTCCAAATAGGAAAAGGAGTACGTCAAGGTTGTATATTGTCACCCTGTTTATTTAGCTTATATTCAGAGTACATCATGAGGAATGTTGGGCTGGAAGAAGCACAAGCTGGAATCAAGATTGCTGGGAGAAATATCAATAATCTCAGATATGCAGATGATACCACCCTTATAGCAGAAAGTGAAGAGGAACTCAAAGGCCTCTTGATGAAAGTGAAAGAGGAGAGTGAAAAGTTTGGCTTGAAGCTCAACATTCAGAAAACGAAGATCATGGCATCAGGTCCCATCACTTCATGGGAAATAGATGGAGAAACAGTGGAAACAGTGTCAGACTTTATTTTTTGGGGCTCCAAAATCACTGCAGATGCTGATTGCAGCCAGAAAATTAAAAGACGCTTACTCCTTGGAAGGACAGTTATGACCAACCTAGATAGCATATTAAAAAGCAGAGACATTACTTTGCCAACCAAGGTCCGTCTAGTCAAGGCTATGGTTTTTCCCGTGGTCATATATGGATGTGAGAGTTGGACTGTGAAGAAAGCTGATCACCGAAGAATTGATGCTTTTGAACTGTGGTGCTGGAGAAGACTCTTGAGAGTCCCTTGGACTGCAAGGAGATCCAACCCGTCCATTCTAAAGGAGCTCAATCCTGGGTGTTCATTGGAAGGACTGATGCTAAAGCTGGAATTCCAATACTTTGGCCACCTCATGTGATGAGTTGACTCACTGTAAAAGACTCTGATCCTGGGAGGGATTGGGGGCGGGAGGAGACGGGGACGACAGAGGATGAGATGGCTGGATGGCATCACTGACTCGATGGACATGAGTTTGAGTGAACTCCGGGAGTTGGTGATGGACAGGGAGGCCTGGCGTGCTGTGATTCATGGGGTTGCAAAGAGTCGGACACGACTGAGCGACTGAACTGAACTGAAATATAAGCTGATTATAGCCTACTGGAGCTTTGTTTCTGTTATGCCATCACCTCTCCCAACCTAGGACAAATACTTCCCAAGTTAGGGTTGTGTGCCACTAAGATGATTTTATTTATGGATATGCATGGCATTAGATGACCTTGAATTAAAAACAGAAAACCGAACTCAGGATGTTCTCAATGACTGAAATAGCCTAGAGGGCAGGAGAAAGGAAGGCATCCTGGCTGGTCTGCTCTTCTGGCTCTGGGGCCTCCAGTATGCTGGCCTCACTATTGGGCTAGCAGCATCTCTTACCAAGGCTAAGACGTCTCCAGGCCTGGTGTTTGCACTCAACACTGGCCCCAGTCAACATCCAGAGGAAGAGATGCATTCTCTTTCAGGGCCTCTCAAAAGAGAGAAAATGTTTTTTCTCTCTCTCTCTCTCTCTCCCTCCCCCAAAGCCTCCAGGGAATTTTCTCCTCCTGTTTCATCAGCACAAATTGGTTCACGTGGCCTTTTCCGAACAACTGAAGATTAGCCCTAAGCCTCAGGCCTAGGTCTGTGGCAAGGGGCCAGTGTGCTAAGAGGGTAAAGCGAAACTCTCTCCATTCCCTTGTTAACAAAAAGACAGCAGACCTCAGGATGCCTTTAGGCAAACAAGTGTCTGGCTTGCTTTGAATACCATACGGGTGTTTGTTTTTGCTTTTCTTTTTTTCCCCATTGCTTTCTCTTGATGGCAAATAGTGCTGATTTTCTATTTACAGTTGTAATAAGAATTTTTTTAAAAAAGTATCATTGGGTTTTAAAACAAAATTTAGGAGATGTAGACTCCTATCTGGAGGGAGGAGTCAAAAGCACCACTCTGAGTTGGGGAATGGGAATATCTGAGGAGCAGTCACTGCCTTGAGACTGGGCCACAGTCACTGGGGCCATGCTCAGATCTCGCAAAGTTTGGACTGTTCCACACGGGAGCTAGGGGCAGTTTCTCGCGAGAGCGTGTGCTGAGGGCTCTGTGAGGCACCATATGTTGGTGTGCTGGTGAACATGAGCACTAGGAAGTGGCTGAGGCTGTCACAGCGGTGGATCCTGAGGTAACAAAGCCCCATCCTGAACTCTGCTGTGGGCTCTTCTAAGCCCATTGTTTCTTTTAGATTTGCTAGGGCCTAGGCAATCTCAGAGCCCAAAATTCGGCCTGGCTGGTACTGCAGCCTGCGCCTGTTGGTTTTACAGTAGCAACAGGAGTGACAGCAGCTGCTGCAGCCTTCATTCAGAATACAAGCCTGGGAGTGGTCACTTGTTTAACACTTGGAAATAAATTGTCTGAGTAGACACACGTGCTAACAAAGCAAAAGACTTTATTGAAAGGAGGTGCTGGAGCAGAGAGCAGCTGGGTAAGGAAACCAGGAGAACTGCTCAGCCAGGAGTTGCAATCTCACGTTTTATGGTAATGGGGCTAGTCTTCTGGATTGTCTCTGGCCTATCACTTTGCTTGGGTCCGTATTCGGGCTGACGTGGGTCCTTCCTAGAGGTGCTTGCATCTCTCAGCCAGGATGGATTCCAGAGCGAGGGTTTCTGAGGGGTGGGCGGGATGTAACATGGCCTGGCATCTCCTCCTTTGTTTTGGCCCCTCGCTAATTCTGCCAGTTAGTTTTCCATGGCAGCACCCTGTTCCTTATTAGAACCTTCTTTTGTGACATGACATGTGCAAGCAGTTATTGTGCTGGTCAAGGTGGGCTATTTTAGTTAATGGTCCCCTAACACAACAAATGGCAAGCCACTCCAGTACTCTTGCCTAGAAAATCGCATGGACAGGGGAGCCTGGTGGGCTGCAGTCCATGGGGTCGCTACTAGTCGGACATGACTGAGCGACTTCACTTTCGCTTTTCACTTTCACACATTGGAGAAGGAAATGGCAACCCACTCCAGTGTTCTTGCCTGGAGAATCCCAGGGATGGGGGAGCCTGGTTGGCTGCCGTCTATGGGGTCACACAGAGTCGGACACGACTGAAGTGACTTAGCAGCAGCAGCAGCAACACAACAAACGGAGAAGGCAATGGCAAGCCACTCCAGTACTCTTGCCTAGAAAATCCCATGGATGGAAGAGCCTGGTAGGCTGCAGTCCGTGGGGTCGCTAAGGGTCAGACACGACTGAGCGACTTCACTTTTCACTTTCACACATTGGAGAAGGAAATGGCAACCCACTCCAGTGTTCTTGCCTGGAGAATCCCAGGGACAGGGGAGCCTGGTGGGCTTCCGTCTATGGGTCACACAGAGTCGGACACGACTGAAGTGACTTAGCAGCAGCAGCAGCAGCAACACAACAAAAAAATCACAGACCAGGTGGCTTACAAGCAATAGATATTTATTTCTCATAGTTCTGGGGTCTGGAAGTAAAAGACGAAGGTGCTAGAAAGGTTGTGTGACAACTGTCTTCCAAGTTGCAGACTTCTCTTTGTATCTTTATTTAGTGGGAGGGGCAGCGTAGCTCTCTCGGGCCTCAGTTATAAGGGCATTAATTTCAACCATGAGAACTCGACATTCATGACCCATTCACCCCCCAAAGGTCCCACCCGCTAACACTATCACATGGGGCACTAGGATTTGAATGTATGTATTTTGGGGAGATATAAACATTTAGATCGGATTAGAACCACATAGGAGTTTTGATAAAGCAAGTTTCTGGGCTCCACCCTCCAAAGATTAGAATGGTCTCCATTGGGGTCTGAGTATCTGTATTCTTTTTAAGAAAAAAAAAAAATCTTCAAAGACTATTTTAATAGGTTTCCCAGGTGGCGCTAGTGGTAAAGAATCTGCATGCCAGTGCAGGAAACACAGAAAACAAGGATTTGATCTCTGGGTTGGGAAGATTCCTTGGAGAAGGAAATGGCAACCCACTCCAGTATTGCCTGGAAAATTCCCTGGACAAAGGAGCCTTGCAGGCTACAGTCCATGAGATTACAAAGAGTCAGACATGACTGAGCACACACACACAAACACTATTTTAAAGTAAGCCAAAGTAAGAACAACTGCTGAGAACTTTGGAGAATCCTTTTGAAACTGGACATTTAGGGGCAACATGGGTCTTGTTTGGTTTGATCTGCTGTCTCCATCCCATAAATGTCACGTTTATATTCTCTATTAATGCAGTCAAAACGAACATAAAGATATGCAAGTTTGGCCAGAGAGCAAAAGGGACAAAAGCTTTATTATAGATGATAAAACATATTTTGGAAATACTGTTTCCCAATTAGTGTTCTCACAATAAATTTGCAAGGATAGTTATAAATGCAAGAAATATTAATGTTAACTTGTGATGTGTTAATGTGTACTTTTTAAAAAAAAGTGTACATTAAAGCTTGGAGTGTTTGAAAACCTTTTTTAAAAAGCCAGTGTCCCTTTTGTTATTATTTTCTTAGTGATATAAAATATTAACTTAATATTTTGAAACTGAACACCTAAGGGTATTCAGCTTCAAACTTCAGGTGTTCATTTGCTCAAGATTTTAGCTAGGTGTTTGAAGATGAGTATAGTCCCTGAGAGAACAGAGTTATTACATTTTCAAAATGCAGTCTTTGTCATATTCATTTGAAAAGTCATATACTTTGGTGCTTTTCTGCCGCTTTTGGCATTTACAAAATAAGGTACCTCACTCTTCACTAGTCAACAGTAAGATCAATGTAATTTAGGAGGCTGCTAATCTTCCATAATTCCTCCCTATGAAATTATACTTGTACCTTTGGTCTTCCTTCTGTATCATGAAAAGTGTTGACATTTTTAATCTCAACTACTTGTAGCATAAATGAATGTTAATGAAGGGGCTTTGAGTTCCTATGTAAGAGCTGTTTAAAAATGATTAAAGAAGACAATTTATATGATAGAAACAAACTACTTAACACTTCACGAAGCAAGAGTCTTCTTTTGCAGACAACTGCAAAATAGGGTGGAAGATAGGAACCTTTTATAGGATAAAGACTAAAAAGCAAGAAAGAGAAAAATAGAAACTCTCTGATTGGCAGGTACCACCTAGTCCACCCAGTTTCAGATGAAAAGGCCCAGAGTGTGCTTTCTTTGTGTTTGGGAATTGGCTGCCTGGATATATTGCATTTCTGGTCAACTGGAGCATTTATAGGGACACAAAAGTTATCTGAGTTTCCATTTGCTGATGTGGCTAACCATCCAGGAAGCTTCTCCATAATGGACCTAGAAAGTTACTTCAACAGAATGAAAGGTGAAATGGCAACAAAAGAAGAAACCCAGGCAAAGGATTGAATGAACTTTCTGAAACTTTGAAAGGTGCCTTGTTTGTTAGGGGGATTCCCATAAGGGCCCTGGTTCTAGACACCAGGAACAAATGATTTATTAAAGAGGGACACCAGATGAAGAGAATGTGCCCACCACTGTTAGCTTCACTTCCCATCCTGGTCATATTTCTTCATTTGAAATTCATTTAGTCAATAAATATTTAAGCAGCTATATGTGGACATGAGTTGGAGCAAACTCTGGGAGATAGTGAAGGACAGGGAGGCCTGGTGTGCTGGAGTCCATGGGGTTGCAAAGAGTTGAACACGACTTATCAGCTGAACAGCAACAACACATATGTGCCACATTAGGGCACTGAAGTAACAAACATGAATATAGAGACCGCCCTTGGAGGCCTGAGTCAGGTTAGAAGGCAAAACCTTTGTCCCTAGCTAGAGAGTTCTTAGGACAGTGAGGCTGACATTCAGTTCCAGAAGGACTAAAATTCTACTGGGGATAGTAACAAGCAAAGAGACTTGAGGCTGGGAAGATAGAAGTTCTTCAGCGGGTGTCAAAGAAATTCTTCTCCTGGCATGCTGTGCTGTGTCTGGACTGCCTCTGACCCAGCAGGCAAGACCCTGGCTCAGGTTTTGTTTCCTCTCCGTGCCCTCCTGATCACGACTGCTTCTCTCACCATCCCCTGGCCCACTTTGCCTTAACTGCACTAAACTACCATCTGCACCTGTGTGTGTGCATGTGTTAGTCACTCAGTCATGCCCAGCTCTTTGCAACCCCATGAACTGTAGCCCACCAGTCTCCTCTGTCCATGGAATTCTCCAGGCAAGAATACTGGAGTGGGTTGCCATTTCCTCCTCCAGGGGATCTTCCCAACCCAGGGATCGAACCCAGGTCTCCTGTATTGCAGGCAGATTCTTTACTGAGTCACCAGGGAAGCCTGAGTCTCTGCTCTATCTAGACCTCTGTTCCAGGAGCCCATAACCTTGGTGTGGTCCTCAAAATTTATATCTGTATTAGAAGCCATTAGCATGGAAATGTTGTTTAATAATCCAGAATAATATCTGGAGGATCACTTTTTCACTCTTTTATTCCACTGAAAAAAAATTTCATCTAAAATTTTTTCTTTAAGAATTAAAAAAATAAGATAATTTATAACCTAGATCAACTGTATTCTTGATGCAATTGTGTCTTATACCATGATACGTTAAAAACACAGAGACATTGAAACTAGCAAATAATATGTCTGTAAAACATCAAGAATATTCCTACTACAGAGGTACCAGTAAGATGTATTATATGTTACCATCTCTTCAAGTTGTAAAGAAAGTACTTGAACTCTGCATCATTTGGAGTGTGATGGCATATAAACAGGATACTTAATTCCAGAGAAGAATCGTGCATTGGCACCTGCTAACTAGCCAAGTCATGATGCTTGTGTTTGTGTATGTGTGTTTAATAGACTGTTATATTCCAGTTTTGTTTTTTGATAAATATGCATTTAAATATATGTCTTAACTATAACAGACTGGTTCCAAATAGGAAAAGGAGTACATCAAGGCTATATATTGTCACCCTGCTTATTTAACTTATATGCAGAGTACATCATGAGGAACGCTCGGCTGGAAGAAGTACAAGCTGGAATCAAGATTGCTGGGAGAAATATCAATAACCTCAGATATGCAGATGACACTACCCTTATGGCAGAAAGTGAAGAGGAACTCAAAAGCCTCTTGATGAAAGTGAAAGAGGAGAGTGAAAAAGTTGGCTTGAAGCTCAACATTCAGAAAACTAAGATCATGGCATCTGGTCCCATCACTTCATGGGAAATAGATGGAAAAACAGTGGAAACAGTGTCAGACTTTATTTTTTTGGGCTCCAAAATCACTGCAGATGCTGACTGCAGCCATGAAATTAAAAGACGCTTGCTCCTTGGAAGGAAAGTTATGACCAACCTTGATAGTATATTAAAAAGCAGAGACATTACTTTGCCAACCAAGGTCCGTCTAGTCAAGGCAATGGTTTTTCCTGTGGTCATGTATGGATGTGAGAGTAGGACTGTGAAGAAGGCTGATCGCCGAAGAATCGATGCTTTTGAACTGTGGTGCTGGAGAAGACTCTTGAGAGTCCCTTATACTGCAAGGAGATCCAACTAGTTCATTCTAAAGGAGATCAATCCTGGGTGTTCATTGGAGGGACTGATGCTAAAGCTGAAACTGCAATACTTTGGCCACCTCATGCGACGGGTTGACTCACTGGAAAAGACTCTGATGCTGGGAAGAATTGGGGGCGGGAGGAGAAGGGGACGACGGAGAATGTGATGGCTGGATGGCATCACCGACTCTGTGGACATGGGTTTGAGTGTACTCCGGGAGTTGGTGATGGACAGGGAGGCCTGGCGTGCTGTGATTCATGGGGTTGCGGAGAGTCGGACACGACTGAGCGACTGAACTGAACTGAACTGAACTCCTTGGAAGGAAAGTTATGACCAACCTAGATAGCATATTAAAAAGCAGAGACATTACTTTGCCAACCAAGGTCTGTCTAGTCAAGGCTATGGTTTTTCCCGTGGTCATGTATGGATGCAAGAGTTGGACTGTGGAGAAAGCTGATCGCTGAAGAATTGATGCTTTTGAACTGTGGTGCTGGAGAAGACTCTTGAGAGTCCCTTGGACTGCAAGGAGATCCAACCAGTCCATTCTAAAGGAGATCAGTCCTGGGTGTTCATGGGAAAGACTGATGCTAAAGCTGAAACTCCAATCCTTTGGCCACCTCATGCGAAGAGTTGACTCACTAGAAAAGACTCTGATGCTGGGAGGGATTCGGGGCAGGAGGAAAAGGGAATGACAGAGGATGAGATGGCTGGATGGCATCACCGACTCAATGGACATGAGTTTGAGTGAACTCCAGGGGTTGGTGATGCTGGCGTGCTGTGATTCATGGGGTCGCAAAGAGTCGGACACAACTGAGTGACTGAACTGAACTGAACTATGTATTTTTTTAACAAAATGTTTATTTACTACTCACCAAAGACAATATCCTTTGAAACCCAGCACAGAAAGTGACAGCTTAGAGATACTGAGTGAGGTCTGATACATTCTGCCTTTAACTTATCAGTTTGTGTGTGTGTATGTGTTTAATCAGTACTGATGACTTTATGGCAAGGTTTGCGGACAGAGAAAAACAAGGAGAAGGTCGGGTAAACCAAACCATTATCTGTCAAACTATCTTTTTCTTTTCTAAAAAAAATTAAGAGATTAGAGCCCCAAGAAAACCATTTTTTCCCTTTCTACTTAAAAGCACTCTTGCCTTGTTGATGTTTAATGCTTAAAATGATTACAAGGGATGCCTTTGTTTGCATCCATGTAAGCTGCCTTTATTTAAGTTCAATGTTGTAGCCCTGGAGGGCAATTCATTTACTTAGTTGCTTTTGGTCAAAATGGTTCCTGGGCCCTTTAGAGAGATATTGATCATTCAACCACTAAACTATTTGCAGAAAGACAGATGAAACCACTTCATGTCTTTAATAAAAATCCTTTCAATGATAGTTGAAAGAGTTTTATTTACACCTGTCAATGCTGCCTTTTATGTCTATGTTTTACTTTCTGTAGAGTTTCTCTTCACTCCATCATATATTTAAATAAAGCATAGGTCACTGTGATTATAGTAAAACTCATGAGGCAATGTGGGACTCCCATGGGACAATTGTGGTTGCTTTTTTAAGGGATCATTAGAGCCATTCCCAAATAGTCCATCTCCCCCTCCTTCCCAACTAGAAGGATTAAGAGCTAGCCTATCCCTTTACGCATCTCTCACCGCGCTGGCATCATAGCCAGTCTCTATCCAGAACTGGCTTTCCTTTCAGGCTGAGTTCCAGAGGACATGAAGAGGTGGAACAAAGCTCCTGCTGACATTTGATAGACACATTGCATCATTATAAACCTGAGCTGTTTTAAACTACCAAGATTTGGGGGCCGCTTGTTATGGGAGCATAACCTGTGCTCTCCTATTTCATCTCGTTTTTTTAAGTCTCAAGGAGAAACTATCTTGTAAGTGCCAATTAAAAGGGAATTTTGTTTCAGGGTCACAATGACCAAATGAGAGCATTAGCTCTTATCTAAATGGAGCAAATTAATTAAAGTTCTGCATTTATATAATGAGCCAGTTGCTTCTCCCTCTCAGAAACAGTTTCATTCTTAAATAGAAGGAGAAATCATGGAAGCTTTTGGATCACACACTGTCATTGCCACTTTTACTTTGAAAAAATTTTCCTTGTCATTTTATTACTAAAGAACACATGTCCCTGAGTAAGTCACTTCATTTTTCTAAACCTCGGTTTTCCTGCTATTGGAGGAGACTCACTGGTTCTCTCTGCAGCATCTGACAGCAATAACATTCTGCGCTTAATGCACAGTTCATAGAAATCAGTAGGAAAATTAAGTGGAAACTAGAACTCAAATCTTTTAGCTCTTCTTCTAGTTTCTGAAAAGTGTTATTAAAACTTGAAGTAATTCTGTGAGACTGTATCCTCCCTGAGAGAGAGGCCTAAAGTGAAAGAAAGAGGATTTTCAAAGAAATGAAAATGTTAGAAAATTTGGGGGTTTTTATAATGTTTTTATTTTGTCTAATTCTCAGTATATGTTTGATTTAAGTATAATCTATAATACATCTGGGGAAAATGTAGATGTTTAATCTACATCTTCATAAGTGAAGAGCTCAGTGAATTTTCACAAAGAGCACACACTTTTTAAGTTGAAGTATGGCTCAGTGGTAAAGAATTCACTTGCCAATGCAGGAGACACAGGAGATGTGGGTTTGATCTCTGAGATGGGAAGATCCCCTGGAGGAGGGCATGGCAACCCACTCCAGTATTCCATAGGATTGAACAGATTCCGACATGACTGAAGCAACTGAGCTCAAAGCTCAAAAAAAAAAAAAAAATTGCAATGTTTTGTTAAGTTTCAAGTATACAGCAAATCGATTCAGTTTTACACATATATTTGTTGTTGTTGTTGTTGTTGTTTAGTCACTAAGTCATGTCAGACTCTTTTGGGACCCCATGAACTGTGGCCTGCCTGGCTCCACTGTCCATGGCATTTTCCATGCAAGAATACTGGAGGGAGTTGCCATTTACTTTTTCAGGAGATCTTCCCAACCGCTGAGGGATCAAACCTATGTCTCCTGCATTGGCAGGAGGGATTCTTTTACCACTGAGCCACCAGGAAAGCTTATATATATATTTACACACATACATACACACATACACACACACATACACACACGTATATATTTTATATCATGTATATAATCTCTAAGATTATAATCTTATATAATAATTGGCTTCCCTAGTAGCTCAGCTGGTAAAGAATCTGCCTGCGATGCGAAAGACCCCAGTTCAATTCCTGGGTCAGGAAGATCCCCTGGAGAAGGGATAAGCTACCCACTCCAGTATTCATGGGCTTCCCTGGTAGCTCAGATCATAAAGAATCCACCTGCAGTGAGGGAGATATGGGTTCTCTCCCTGGGTTGGGAAGATCCCCTAGAGAAGGGCATGGCAACCCATTCCAGTATTCTTACCTGGAGAATCCTCATGAACAGAGGAGCTTGGCAGGCTACAGTGCAAGAGGTCACAAAGAGTCGGACATGACTGAGTGATTTAGCACAGCACATACGTATAATCTTTTTCAGATTCTTATCCATTGTAGGTTATTACAAGATAGTGTGTATGATTCCCTGTGCTATACAATAGGTTCTTGTTGCTTACATATTTTATTTATAGTATTGTGTATATGTTAATCTTAAACTCCTAATTTATCCCTCTTCTCCATCTTTCCCCTTTAGTAACCATAAGTTTGTTTTTGAAATCTGTTTCTCCTTTGTAAATAAGTTCCTTTCCTTTTAGATTGCATATATAAGTGGTATCGTGTGATACTTGTCTTTGTCTGATATACTTCATGGAGTATGATAATCTCTAGGTCCTTCTGTATTACTGTACATGGCATTGCTTCACTTTTTTATGACTGGGTAATACTCCATTGTATATATGTATCGCACCTACTTTATCTCATCATCTATCTATGGACATTTAGGTTGCTTCCATGTCTTTGCGATTATAAATAGTGCTGCTATAAATATACGGATGCATGTATCTTTTCAAATTAGAGTTTTCATCTTTTCCAGATATATGCCAAAGGGTGGGATTGCTGGATTATATTATATTTTTAGTTTCTTAAAGAACCTCCATTGCTATTCTTCACAAAGTCAACACACTCTTACAGTCAGCTCCCCAGAGATCCTACCTGTCACTCCTGCCTAACACAGGGTTCCACCCTCCTGACTTTAACTAGGCTCACTTCTAACAGCAGAGATTAGTCTTGCTGCTTTTTAATGTCATTGAAGAGCACCACAGGTACTCTTTCGTGCTTCACCTCTTTAATGGTAGACTCATTCGTGTTTTTGCGTGTAGTTGCCATCTGTTCATTCTCATTGCTCTGTAATATTCGATTGTGTGTTTTTACTACAGTCTATCCATTCCACTGTGATGGACATTTGGGATGTTTCCGGGTCTGGGCTAGTATTAATAGTGAATATTTTAAGGTAGACATCCTTAGGCCTAAGTTAGAGGATCTAGCTCTGTTGCAGAAGATTGTATTTTTAATCATCTCACTGTGGATGGAGGGGAATAAGCCATTCCAAAGTTCCAGATAGGAGAAGGGAGAGAAGGAGGGAGGGGGAGGGTGGAGGTTCTGTGGAGCTAGAGGACAGAGTGCTGCTGAGTTCTGCTGTTCCCAGCCAGAAGGCCACATCCCTTTAGTGTAATCCTTTGAACCCTCAGGCAGTAACTTCATCTGGAATTCCCTAAAAAGCATTTTCTGGAGCAGCATTGTTGTGTCAAAGCAGGAAGTCAGCAGAAAATGGTAGATGCTTAGAAGGAAAATGTTTTTTCTAGACTTGCTATTCAAAACTGAAGGAATCCTGTAAACACAGTATGTCAAATACCAAATAAAATGCATTAAAATTCATAAGGGAGAGGGAGAATGTAAGCAATTGCTAATCACCTGATTCCCTTTTTGGTGGATCTTGAAACTTACAGTTTCCCCTATCCCACCCTCAATCCAATTTGGGGGGTGTAATCATAGTAAAAATGGTAAGAGATCCTTAAGTATGACTTTTTCTTTATTTTCTCCATAAAACCATGAAATTATGAGAGAATAAATAAAAGGCAGCATACCAATAAGCTTGTCAGTTCAAATGTCATACTTGTTTTCATTGCTGAAACTCAGGGCTTTTCTTGACCTCCTGGAATGCAAACGCCTTCTGCCATCAAATGCATTCCATTTCACCCTGAATTGCAAGCTACTCTCTTTGGTCATGTTTTCTTCATGCATGTTTTGGCGAATTGACCCACTAGCTATTGGTCCAAAGAGAGCAATAGTTTAGTTAAATTAATGTAGCTTATTGAGTACTTCGTGTACCTCCTCTCTAATGCTTCCTGTAATTTTGAGCATTATGATCTCTGTTTTGCAGAGGAGAAAACTAAGACTTGTGGCTTAAAAGGTACAAGGTCAGTATTTGGACGTGAATCTGTTCTTGACCTCCATCTTTTCCACTGGAGGTATGTCTGTGCTGAGACTTATATTCTCAACCCAAAGTTGCAGAGATTTAACAAATTGCGTGTGGTAATCTTAGAACACTGATTTTTATCTGAAGGCTATTTTGTCCCCCACAGGACATTTGACAATGTCTGGAGACAAACAGAAGGAGGGGAATACTACTAGCCTCTAGTGGAGGCCAAAAATACTGCTAAACATCTTTCAATGTGTAGGACAGCCCGACCACAAAGAATTCAGTTGAGTTCAGTCGCTCAGTCGTGTCTGACTCTTTGCGACCCCACAGACTGCAGCACGCCAGGCCTCCCCATCCATCACCAGTTCTCGGAGTTTACTCAAACTCATGTCCATTGAGTCAGTGATGCCATCCAACCATCTCATCCTCTGGCATCCCCTTTACCTCCCACCTTCAATCTTTCCCAGCATCAGGGTCTTTTCAAATGAGTCAGTTCTTCGCATCAGGTGGCCAGAGTATTGGAGTTTCAGCTTCAGCTTCAGTCCTTCCATTGAATATTCAGGACTGATTTCCTTTAGGATAGACTGGTTGGATCTCCTTGCAGTCCAAGGGACTCTCAAGAGTCTTCTCCAACATCACAGTTCAATAGCATCAATTCTTCAGCGCTCAGCTTTCTTTACAGTCCAACTCTCACATCCACACATGACTACTGGAAAAACCATAGCTTTGACTAGACAGACCTTTGCATTACCTTGGCAAAGTAATGTCTCTGCTTTTTAATATGCTGTCTAAGTTGGTTATAACTTTTCTTCCAAGGAGCAAGTGTCTTTTAATTTCATGGCTATAGTCACCATCTGCAGTGATTTTGGAGCCCAAATTATCTAGCCCCAAATATACCTGCCGTCCAGGTTTCTGTGCATCATAATGTGTTTATTAAGCTTAAAAGGAAGAAGGAAATGGCAACCCACTCCAGTATTCTTGCCTGGGAAACTCCATGGACAGAGGAGCCTGGCAGGCTACAGTCAGTGAGGTCCCACAGAGTCAGACACGACTAAGCAACTGAACACACAAGCTTAAAAGAGTGATAAGTTGCATTTGAAGGGAACAAAGAGGGATAGTTGAATATAACAATACATTAAGAGTCAGAATATCTGTGTTCTGGTCCCAGGTCCTCTGTTAAGTAGCCTCATAATTTTGTGAAAATAGACTCTCTAAACCTCAGTTACCCTGTGAGTATATGGTGAAAATAGTATCTGTCTCATCAATTTATCTATTAGTCCATCAGATTTTTGTTTATTACCCTCTATGTCTCAGACTGTGTTAGACACTGAGTATGTGTCAGGGAAGGGCTACCCTGGTGGCTCAGCGGTAAAGAATCTGCCTGCAATGCAAGACATGTGGATTCGATCCCTGGGTTGGAAAGATCCCCTGAAGGAGGACATGGCATGAATATTCCAGTATTCTTGCCTGGAGTAATCTCATGGACAGAGGAGTCTGGCAGGCTGTAGTCCATGGGGTTGCAAAGAGTTGCACAAAACTGAAGTGACTGAGCATGCAAGGATGTAGCAGGGAACAAAATGGGCACCGACCCTACCTTCACATAACTTAGTGGGAAACAGAGATAAGAACTATGAGATAATCTGGTAACCTAGAGATGGGATACATAATCTAGTCTTAGGCAGTGAGAGAAGTGAGACGTAAATTGATAACTAGAGAACAAGAAGGTAGGCAGGCAAAAAATAAGGGAAGAAAGTAGAGTTCAGTGTTGCAAAAGCCCAGAAGTGAGAAGATACATGGGGTAATAAAAAACCTGAGAAATATCCGGTATGACTGAGTATAGCATTCAAAGGGAAGAAAGAGGCATGCTTAGGGAGGGAATTCCTGCTCAGTTCTTGGAAGAGCTCATGAGCCGGGGTAAGGAATAGAAATTTCAGCCTGGGGCAGAGAGGGGGAAAAATGAAAGGTTTTAAAAGCAAGGAGGTGACATAGTTAGACTTGAGTTTTAGGAAGATCATTCAGATTGCAGGAGGAAAATGGATTCTAATTATGCTAGGGACTAGGAGACCAGGTGGAGCTTCCTGCTTCCTGCACAGATCATGGTAGCCTCAACTTGGGTAGAGGCAACAGGATTGACAGATGTGAATGCATTTAAAAAAAGATCAACCAGTTCCTGCTACTGACGGCTTGATGAGGTATCCCTGTCATAGAGCACCAAAGTTCCCAGAATGAGGCATGAGTATCTCTGCTGTCTAGAATCCGAAAGTATCGATTGGATTCTATGAGGAAATGTATCTTTGTCTCATTAATGTGGAGCCTTTGTGGTATGTGATTGGCAGGGCGTAGGTCATATGTCTGCACTCAAACTGCAAGGGATTTTGGGCAAGTATGTATCTGGCTTCTCCCTGGGGAGAATAAACTTAGGAAGGATGTTTAAGAAAGACAAATACTCCCTATAGTACCAATGGAATGTGATTTGTTAGAACCTATTTAAAAGCAAATCTGAAAATATCTTTCAAATTAAAAACATTCTTCCTCTTACAAACCCCGCTTCTCAGAATCTATTCTATAGAAGTAAAATTACCCATATGTAGAGAATATATGCATAGAGATATCATAGGAGCAAAAATTCTGGCTATTCTTAGTGGCAAAAATTTTGCAACAAAGTGAGTTAGAGCTAAACCAATTGGGACTGGGATTCTATGAAAGGCTGAGAGATGTGCTAGGACACTTCAAATAGTAACTTGTCATATTTCACAAAAATCTGATTCATACCATCTTCCGGGGAATGAAAGGAGGAGGGTTTTGTTTCTTTTTCCCTGACTGACTCGCTCCTCCTTCTTCAACAGCCCTGTCCAGACCCAAATCACTGAATATTTTGCTCATATTTGCTCTGAGCTTCACTCAGGAAGTGGCCACTGATAACAGGGAAGGTACTGAGTTTTAGTTTATGCAGCTTCCCCCAGAGCTCTAACGCCTGCTCTTGGGTTCACCGTACATCACCCTTGGGTCAAGAAATTCTTTGTGACCTGTCCTGCAGGAAACAAGGTCTTCACAGAGAAGCCCCTGAAGTAATCCCTGGATCTGAGCTGAAGCTCTTCTGTCTACAGTTCCTTGTCTCTCCGGGTAACAGCTTGGTTATAACAGCTTTGTGGTCTTACTCTTCTTGGGCTGCTGTAACAAAATACCAAAGACTTGCCATCTTAACAGAGATTTATTTTCTCAGAGCTCTGCAGATTTCAGACCAAGGAGCCAGCAGCTTCAGTTTCCTGTGAGGGCTCTCTCCTTGGCTTGCAGATGGCCACCCCTCATTGTGTCCTCACCTGGTTAAGAGAGGGAGCTCTAGTGTCTCTTTGTCTTCTGATAAAGGCAGTCATTCCAGAACAGGGGCTCCAATCTTATGACCTCAGCTAAACTTCCTAAAGGTCCCATCTTCAAATACCATCACATGGGTAGTTAGGACTTCCTCATGTAAATTTTGGAGAGACGCAAACATTCACTTCCTAGCATGGCTTCTGGATGTAGCCATCAAGAACACAAACTTTGAGGTCAGACTAAATCCTGGTTCTGCCACTTACCTGCCATACGAACTTGAGCAAGTTAGTTAGCCTTTCTGTGCTCCAGTCTCATCTATAAAATGGATTAGGTATCTATTTCATAAGGCTGTTACGAGGATCAATTGGTTAACATATTTATATGTATATTATGTATAACACATGTAATGAGGCTTCCCTAGTAACTCAGATGGTAAAGAATCTGCCTGCAAAGCAGGAGATGCAGTTTCAATCCATGGGTTGAGAAGAGCCCCTGGAGAAGGGAATGGCAACTCGCTCCAGTATTCTTGCCTGGAAAATTCCATTGACAGAGGAGCTTGGTGTGCTACAGTCCATGGGGTTACAGAGTTGGACTTGACTGAGCAACGAACATTTTCAGTATGGCTGTAGAGGAGTGCCTTAAATGTACAAAGATCAAAAATGTGTTTTTCATCATTCACTTCTCAATGTAGGTCGGTATTAAATTAGTATCTTCCCCAAGTACTTAACCTGGTTGAAGTACTCTAGCAGCTTTCTTTCTCTCCCAACCTCTGGTTGATCCTTTTGTTTTAAAAAACAAAGTTGTATTTATTACTAATACACAAGCAATATTATAGTAATGGTGATTCATAAAAGACACATGGCTAAACTTCCTTTGGGTGGGAGAGGAAAGGAGGAATTTCAGTTCTCTAGATCCATTTCTGAACTGGAGGAGGTTCTACTACCCCAATACTTTCTGTACTTGCAATGTTGCTATTTTCCATTCTCTAAAGCTCTATTTAACCATTGTAATTTGCGGCTTTCTTCAAAACTAAGTATAGAACAAAACATAATAATGCAAACTGGCTCCTGCTGAGCTGAAATGAGTAGTGTTCTCTCCCCAAATTCTCTTGTGAGCTTTAATAACTTCTTGAATCTCTCTGTTATTTTCCAATATTGTATACCTGTTCCAGAAGTACTCATTTTGTCTTTCCTAAACTGGCTTTCCTCTGCTGGAAAAATGATTCTGCTCCTGTCCTCTTGCCACCCTTCTGTTTTTTGGTTTTCAGCTCCCATTCTGGGTTTATAACCAGTTTAGCAGTTGTTGATCATGGTAAGAAGCCATAATTGAGTCAGCACTGGAGATGGAATGACTTGTCAGAACATTTCATTTGCAAGAAACCACTTCTAGGACCCAGAGAATAAGCAGGACCATCCATATGCATTATGCTTCCTTGGGAAGTAATGGAGGGGATCAAGATGGAGTTAGTTTGGGTTCTATTCCTTGATTCTGTGGCATACTCTTCCTTTTTTTGTCTGTTTTAAAATCTAAGATTATCCTCTAACAGAGGCAGGAAAGTTCCCTGT
The DNA here is from genome assembly GCF_049115385.1 of Moschus berezovskii. NCBI lineage: Eukaryota > Metazoa > Chordata > Mammalia > Artiodactyla > Moschidae > Moschus > Moschus berezovskii. The sequence goes on from NC_142460.1 coordinate 141,505,175, forward strand.
CTGGGTTGAGGCCCGGACACTATGTTTAGACTTCAAGCTCTCAGAAAGAGCAAAATATTAATGCTCAGCTTGTCACGGGAACTCAGAAAACATGAATTCAAATCTACAGGCAGAAAGAAAGTGCTGTGCTTAAAGAGACACTGGGCTGGTCAGTGGTGACCTTATGGCTGCTTTTATAGATAATGGGTAGCTATGTTTGTTTCTATATTCAGATTCCTATGAAAAGGAGACTGTTTGGACTTTTAAAAGTACCAGGGTTAAAACAGTAAGGAACTGGAGCTGAAGTTTAGAATGAAAGGGGCAAGAGAGAACTGCCTCCTTGCTGGAATGTGAGGGGCTCCAGAGTACTTTCTGGGAAAGGCTGAGATACTCTTCTACCCACATTCCCTCTGGACTCAATTGCCTACAGTTTCGTGAGAGGTCTGTGTTCTTCAGCAGCACAACGCCCTTGTTTGCTCTACCTGAAGCGTCTCTTCCCACGGGTGCACTCACTACCCCCACCCAGACCCCATTCAAATGATGCCAAGTCTTCTCCCAGCTCGGCTTAAATCCCCTCCTCCTCGGCGTCCCCATTGCTCTCTGTTCATGCCTCTGGTACTTAACACACTCCAGGGCCCATACTTCCTTTAAAATCAGACCTAGAGTAATGGATTTATGGGGAATAATTTATTTGGGAAGAGATCTTAGGAAGCACTATGAGGGAGTAGGAAGTGGGACCAAGAAAAGAAAAGCTAATAAAAGGTGTTTTAATGAGCAGGTTACTGCTGTGAGCATCTGGGCTCAGTTCCACTGGGGACCTCCTGAGATAGTGAGTGACATGGGTTCAAAGTTTCCTACTGAAGGGCAAGGAACTGCCACTCTCACTGGATGAAAACTGTCCTAGAGGTGTTCTTTCTCTGACAATTCCAGTCTGCCTCCAAGGTGCTGAGCTACTCTGAGGTTAAAGAATGCCTTTATGTGGAGAGATGCCATAACTCCTGGTGGAACTATCCGAGTCAAGAAGGGGGACGCTGAGGGGATATGGACTTGACAAGGACAGTCTGCTACAATGACTGATAGTTGTGTAAGCTTTTGGAAGGCAGGATATGAACTGCACTCATCTTTATACACCCAGAATATCCAACATGCAGTCTTGTACCTAGTCAGTGCTTCAGTTCAGTCCAGTCGCTCAGTCATGTCTGACTCTCTGCGACCCCATGAATCACAGCACGCCAGGCCTCCCTGTCCATCACCAAATCCCGGAGTTTGCTCAAACTCATGTCCATCGGGTCAGTGATGCCATCCAGCCATCTCATTCTCTGTCGTCCTCTTTTCCTCCTGCCAGCATGAGTCTTTTCCAGTGAGTCAACTCTTCGCATGAGGTGGCCAAAGGATTGGAGTTTCAGCTTTAGCATCAGTCCTTCCAATGAACACCCAGGATTGATCTCCTTTAGAATGGACAGGTTGGATCTCCTTGCAGTCCAAGGGACTCTCAAGAGTCTTCTCCAGCACCACAGCTCAAAAGCATCAATTCTTCGGCGATCAGCTTTCTTCACAGTCCAACTCTCACATCCATACATGACCACTGGAAAAACCATAGCCTTGACTAGACAGACCTTGGTTGGCAAAGTAATGTCTCTGCTTTTTAATATGCTATGCTTCTGCTGCTAAGTCATTTCAGTTGTGTCCGACTCTGTGCGACCCCATAGACATCAGCCCACCCGGCTCCCCTGTCCCTGGGATTCTCCAGGCAAGAACACTGGAGATACTTACTGTTAAATAAATGAGGTTAATTAACATAAAACATATCTAATGAACCAATGATGCATTCAACTAATATATAGTGAAATCCTGACTATGCACCAGAGTAATCAGTCAGGTCTTGTCCCTGCTCTTGGGGGAGCTGACAGTCTCACAGAAATGACAGGCAACAAACAAATAGTTACAATGAGGTTGATGAGTATACTGACTGCCATCATCACTGTACTTATCACTCACTGGTACCCCCTCTCACTGGTATCACCCACTGGTAGAAAACCTCTCATTTGAGTCTCAGCAGGTAGGGCAGAAAGTGAAGAGGAACTAAAAAGCCTTTTGATGAAAGTGAAAGAAGAGAGTGAAAAGGTTGGCTTGAAGCTCAACATTCAAAAAACAAAGATCATGGCATTTGGTCCCATCACTTCATGGGAAATAGATGGGGAAACAGTGTCAGACTTTATTTTTTTAGGCTCCAAAATCACTGCAGATGCTGATTGCAGCCATGAAATTAAAAGACGCTTACTCCTTGGAAGGAAAGTTACAATCAACCTAGATAGTATATTAAAAGCAGAGACATTACTTTGCCAACAAAGGTCTGTCTAGTCAAGGCTATGGTTTTTCCCATGGTCATGTATGGATGTGAGAGTTGGACTGTGAAGAAAGCTGATCGCCGAAGAATTGATGCTTTTGAACTGTGGTGCTGGAGAAGACTCTTGAGAGTCCCTTGGACTGCAAGGAGATCCAACCAGTCCATTCTAAAGGAGATCAGTCCTGGGTGTTCATTGGAAGGACAGATGCTAAAGCTGAAACTCCAATCCTTTGGCCACCTTATGTGAAGAGTTGACTCACTGGAAAAGAGTCTGATGCTGGGAGGGATTGGGGGCGGGAGGAAAAGGGGACGACAGAGAATGAGATGGCTGGATGGCATCACCGACTCGATGAACATGAGTTTGAGTGAACTCTGGGAGTTGGTGATGGACAGAGAGGCATGGTGTGCTGTGATTCATGGGGTTGAAAAGAGTCGGACACAACTGAGCAACTGAACTGAACTGAGGTTAGATTTTTATCTTCTAAGTTTATTTTTCAGATAGAGAGTAGGAACAGAGATTAACTTTAATGAAGTTTTTTCAATGTGATTTCACATTCTGGGTTGATGGACTTGGACTTAGATTTGAAACAGACATAAAAGGACATATAAATGGAAATGTAGAAATTCAACTTCCTGATTCCTTTCGGTTTTTACTTGAAAACTGATCTGTTAAAATAGCTAAGTAGATTCTTGATTCAGGAAACCAGAGGAGAAAGGGTATTTTCCTGCCTTGCCTGATAAATAATACTCAGTGAGTGCTGAAAAGAAGCTCAGAAAAGGAAAGAAAAAAGTGTCCCCCACGGTGGGCTTATCTGTTTCGATTTCAGTTTGAGATGAGGAGGCTAAACAATATAACCAACAGAACTTTTGACCATAGCACTTCAGTTTTCTAGAACTTTAAAAAAAATAATGCCTTTCAGTTTTCAATCTGGTGTGTAAGGGACTTGGTGTTTACTCAAATGAATTAAAAACTTATGTGCACTGATGTGTATAGCAGCTTTATTCATAACTGCCGAAACTTGGAAGCAGCCAAGATGTCTTTCAGTAGGTGAATGGATACAAAACTGTGGTGCCTTCAGATTATGGAATATTATTCAATGCTAAAATGAAATGAGCTATCAAGTTATGAAACGACACAGAGGAAACAAACAAATACTGCTCCATGAAAGAAGCTGTATGATTTCAATGATTTTCTGGGAAAGGTAAAACTATCGAGATGATATAAGAAAATAAGAAAAAAAGTGAGTGGTTTTCAGGGGTTGTGAGGAAGGGAGAGATGATAGGAAGAGCACAGAGGATTTTTAGGGGAGTCAAACTACTCTGTATGATATTGCAATGGTGGAGTTAGATACGTGTCATTAGAAATGTGTCAAAACCCATAGAATGTAACATCACAAGTGAACCCTAATGCAAACTATGGATTTAAGGTGAAATGATGTTTTAGTGCAAGTTCACTGATGGCAACAAATGTAACACTGTGGTTCCAGATGTGGTTGGTGGGGAGGTTGTGCATGTGTGGGGCTGGGGAGTATATGGAGACTCTGTACTGTCTGCTCAATTTTGCTGTGAACCTAAAACTGGTCTAAAAATAAATTTTATTAATTAAGAATCATTGAACTGTTAGAAACCCAAGCCTATATTTTACCAAAGTAAAATAATTCTTTTTTTTGAGTCATGGTACAACTAATTAACTTCTGGGTGACATAATTTGACATGAGAATTCATGGTGCCTTTTTACATTTATATTTAAACTAAATATAATTCAATAAAATACTTATTATGGATTCTACTGCCACTCACGTTGACAAGAACTATTGAGAAATATTAATCTTAAAATACATAGTTCAGAGATGCTAGATCATCTTTATTCATGAAATTATGTTCCCAGAAACAGTCTAGATTTCATTTACACAGTTTGTGCTTCCCTGCATCTCATTCCCACATTTGTATTCTCTGCCTCCCTTCATAAGCATAAGGGCTCCACATAATGGGACATGATTTGCAATATACATTTAGAGAACAGTCCTAATTGCTTTGATTTTCAGCTCAGAGTATACATATTGGTGGGTAACTGTTAAACTATCATATATTATTCTAAATACCAATAATAACTATTTTAACAGTCTTATCTATCAAGAAAAGAAATTTTATCCACAGGGAGGTTAGGCAACTGAATGGTTATCTTGTATCAGGCTCTGTAAGAAAAAAAGAATGCAGTGACTATGGGGGCCAGCTCTCACCTAACTTTTTCTTAGATTAAGAGATCATTGCATTAGTTCTGATGTCTTCTCCTGTAACGTATCCCGAATAACACACACGTCTTTAGGTGGAATCACCAAGACTTTTGTTTTTGTTTATCTTTTCTTACATTACTTTGTCTTTAATGAGCATGCATTAAGGATGTAATAAAAAAACCTCTTTAAAGGGGCAGAGTTTTTAATTTTTTCTTTGAAAAGCTTCTGAATGGGACATTTTACTCAGGAATTCCTAACAACTTTTGCTCCATGCTGCCCTTTGGCAGTGTGGGGAAGGCTATGGATACCTTCACAGAGTTAGAACTGGAAGAGGAAACGTTTACTGATTTATTCATGGGGTCGCGGAGAGTCAGACACGACTGAGCGACTGAACTGAACTGAACTGAAGCCTGGAAAGAAGTGAAAGTCACTCAGTCATGTCTGACTCTATGCAGCCCCAAAGACTATACAATCCATGGAATTCTCCAGGCCAGAATACTGGAGTAGGTAGCCTTTCCCTTCTCCAGGGGATCTTCCCAACCCAGGGATCGAACCCAGGTCTCCCACATTGCAGGTGGATTCTCTACCAGCTGAGCCACAGGGGAAGCCTGCGGTCACACCCTAAGCTGAGTCGGGACATGAATGAATGAAGCACAGACAAGGGAAAGAAAAGTGGCACAGGACTCTCCTGTAGCTCATGGAAAGCTTCTGACGGGATCCCTGCTGCTTTCTTACAGCAAGGGCTTTTTGAGGTAGCCAGGCTTATCTTTTTCACCATATGCACATTCCAATCAGGACGTTTTAAAATATGAAATGTCCCCATTTTCCGTAAGACTGGTCTAATTGCAGACATTCACATAAGAGAGGTTAGACCCTGACAGATGACATTGCTCCAAGTGCATCATCCCTCACCCTTGGGGTTGGCACAGGACTCCAAGCTGAGCATCATCAAAGGCCCTGCCAGAGGCTCTGTCTTAAGTACATCAGAATGACCTGGCCCTGATATTTGGCGGTGCCCCAGGGTATCTGGGGGCAAGACAGGAATTCACAATGAGAAAGTTACATGTGGCCTGTGTGGAGATCCTTTCAATTAAAGCTTTTAACATTTTTTCACAAGCAACCCCAAGGGATTCAGTCATTCTTATCACTAGCTTTGATGGATGGCAGGCTAATGCAGCAAATGGCTCACCCAGCTCGCTTGCAGATACCAGCAAATTCAGATCCTTTACCTTCTCTGGAAAACTCCTCACGCTTCTGATAGGGACATAGGTCAAGAAGCTTTAAGAAATGTTGATTTTTACTTTAATAGGTGCATAAATGCTGTTTTCCGGAGAAGGCAATGGCAAGCCACTCCAGTACTCTTGCCTAGAAAATCCCATGGACGGAGGAGCCTGGTAGGCTGCAGTCCATGGGGTCGCTAAGGGTCGGACACGACTGAGCGACTTCACTTTCACTTTTCACTTTCACACATTGGAGAAGGAAATGGCAACCCACTCCAGTGTTCTTGCCTGGAGAATCCCAGGGACGGGGGAGCCTGGTGGGCTTCCGTCTATGGGGTCACACAGAGTCGGACACGACTGAAGTGACTTAGTAGTAGTAGTAGTAAATGCTGTTTTCAGCAGAAATTATTCCTGTGGCTTGTTTTTGTCAGAATAATGTTCGCTCATCTTGTGTTTTCTTGATAAACTGGGCAGCAGTCTGGTGTCAGGAGCAGAACAGTCCAGCTATTTATTCTGTGACTCTAGACAAATCACTTAACTTCTCAAAATCCACTTCTTCTCATATCTGCAATGGGGTAAAATACCTGGCTCATGGTTCTCATTCTGATTCAAAGGAGGGTCCTAGTCGGTACCTAAGTCATTATTCGTGAGTCTAACTCTAAGGAGCAGTTATGTATGAGTAGAGTTGTCTGTGCCTGTATGTGCACACGTGTGTTAAATATTAATACATATCCATCCATCCATCTATACGCACATACATATACATGAGCCAACATATAAGAACTGAAAAGTCGCATACAAAAATGAAATATTTCCAGTTTTTTTAAAAGTAAAATCATAACATTTGGCAACATTAGGGTAAGTGGCAACGGCTCCCTGAGCTATGGCAAGTACTCGCAGTCCTCACTTCATGGACCACGTCCCTTCCTCTGTGGCCTGCTCTTTGGTCATTTGACTGTACCATATTCCATCTGCACCCCCACTGCCACCCCACCTTCTACTGCAGGTCTGGTGGCAAGAAGTCTTTAGAGAGGCAGAGGCAATCTCCAGTTTGCATAGACTGGGGATATGTATTTACTTTTGTTTGTTTGTTTTAATGTTTTTATTGAAAAGACAATAGAATAAAAAAAGAGCAGTGACCATTTTAATCAAACTTTAACTTTACAATTATAAAAATATAACCAAAACTTCAATTTCTTTTAACATTTTTCTATAAACTTAATGCCAGAGTAATTCTCAAAGCCAAACTATAAATGATGCTTGTGCACTATGATGTGAACACAGCAACCAAAGTTTAAGTTTTTAAAGTATTGATCTTTCCCTTAACAGAACATGATACATTTTCCCAACTTAACTCTAGTCTTACAATACAATCCAACACTAAAATACAAATTACATCTTAACTGGCTTAATCTAGACTTACTTAGGTTTTAGTCAGTTTTCTTTTTCCCCAAAACAAGCTAGATAAATAAAATACAAGCTAATATTAAAGTGTGTTTTATGGCTCAAGTCAAATTACAGTATTATGCTGCTCATTATGTATTTAACAAAAGCAAATTGCTTCAAGTGAGTCCGGTTTAACCCAAACAATGAGTGATATAAAACATGTGGAATAATTATGGGAAGCCAAACCTTACAGTTATAAAAGCTGATTTATATCAATCAAAGCCCACTAATGACAGACCTCCTTGGTCTCTCGACTTGGTTAGTTAAACTTAGAAGAGAGGGATTCCAGAGGAGATGAGTCACTATTTCTGGCCTAACCCTATTCAAGAAAGCCCTCTGCCTTTCTCCAGAGCTGCCAAACTGGGTGGATGGTGTTGCTGGAGGTAGGGATAAAACAATGGGTCTGAGGGCATATTTCACCCATGACAGTGCTTCTCCATCCTTAGGGATTGTGTTGGTAATTTGTGAGACTTTTTGTTTTGGTTGTCACATGATTGGAGGGTACCACTTGCCTTCAGTGGGTAGGGCTAGGATGGAAGATGCCCTGTAGTGCACAGGAAAATGACCCACAATAAAGGGTTTGCCATATCCCCCATAACTTTCATGTATTCTGCCAGATATTCACACAGGTGAAAAACCTGTCTTAACTAGAACCCAACTCCACTGTACACACACAGTGTCCTCAGATGGTTCTAATTAGCACCCACTTTTCTAGGAGCTCAGGTACAGCGTAAATTGAGGGAAGAGTGTACTTTCTTTGCTCAGAGGTTTATCAAGTACTGATCTCCATTTCAGAAACTACCTGAAAGTATCACTGTTCAACGTATTTAGGGTGACAGTTCAATCAACTGAGTCAGCCTGCTGGTATAGATACTTTATTCAGGGTGTCTTTACCTATAGTAGTGAATATCTGATTACTTAATTAAGGATACTGTAGAGAAAAATTTGGATTTCACTCCAGTGTTCTTGCCTGGAGAATCCCAGGGACGGGGGAGCCTGGTGGGCTTCTGTCTATGGGGTCACACAGAGTCGGACACGACTGAAGTGACTTAGCAACAACAACAACAAAGGTGGTGCTAGTGGTAAAGAACCCACCTGCTAATATGGGAGACATAAGAGACATGCATTCAATTTCTGGGTTCAAGGTCCCCTGGAGGAAGGCATGGCAACTCACTCCAGGATTCTTGCCTGGAGAATCCCGTGGACAGAGGAGCCTCGTGGGCTACAGCGCATAGGTTCGCAAACAAAGAGTCAGACACAACTGAAGTAACTTAGCAGGCAGGCAGAGAAAAATTTGTACTTCGATGAAAAGCTGTGTACTATGTATAGCACACCCCTCTGGGATATCTGATTCTGTGGGAATGATTCTAAACTCTGTAAACTGTAGATAAGTGATAATAATGTGAGATAATATTTGTCTATAGACATCTGAGTTCTGTCCTTTCTGGTAGAGGTTCAATTATCCTCTCTTTTCCACTGCTGAAGAAACTAGCTTTGCCTTCATTTACATATCATTTCAATATTCCTAATTTATAAATGTATCCATGTTTTGGCTTCATTCTTGAATGGGTTATAATATTTGCCTGGTTCCTCATTATGAGGTAATTGCCATAAATACATTTTATATCTCAGTGAGGGTCATGATTTTACCTGTTTGTTTGTTTTTTAAGTTATCTTTCATCAGTTGTCTTGTCTGAGTATTTGCAAATTGAGAGACATGTCTTATTGAAGATTCCTTTCCCTTTGGTTCGCCTTTTATAACAAGGTACTTTTTTTTAATGTATAATACATAAATTTCATTTCAAGATAACAAAAAGGGCATTCAAATACTTGTTATAAAAGGGAGCATGAGGTCTGAAAGGGTTGCAGTCACAGATTCTGTCAGAAATTCTCTGAACAAGCTCACATAAGTTACTGATTAACTGAGTCATTATATCTTGTCAGACAGAAAGTTCTAGAGCTCCAAGCTACTTGCAGCAGTCACTTAGCTATGAATTGTTTTGGGAACCAGTCTCCTTCCCCCCAGCTCCAGCTTGGTTAAATAGGACAGGTATAAAGCAGCCTTTTATGGGTACCACTGACCCAACTTTCTTTTTTCAATACTTTCCCCCAGATCATCAAAAGCCAAGAGTATTCCAGACAAACTGTATTGTCTGACTCTCTTGGGTAATATCAAGAAAACATAAATTGGCGAGAGACGCCCGGCTCCCGGCGGCGCAGACGCGAGAGACGCCCGGCTCCCGGCACAACCGACCACGTGCAGAATCGTGGCTGAGAGGAGCTGCCCCGCGCCCAGGGTTGGGGCGGTGGCCGAGAGGAGCTGTACCACGTCCAGGAGGCGGTGGCTGCTTGGGCACCGGAGGGCCGAGAGGAGCTGATCCACATTCAAAGCAGGAGGGGCGGCCTTGAGGAGATACCCCTCGTCCAAGGTAGGGTACAGTGGCTGCGCCTTGCTGGAGCGGCTGGGAAGGGATACTCCACGACCAGGTGGAATATAGGAATCCAGTGTTCTGGGGAGGAAGGAACAAGACGGCGAGACCACTTTCTTCCCCACAAATTCATCAAAAGAACATTTGAACGTGGAGTAAAGTCCACAAAACCACTTCTGAATACTGGCAGAGGACATCAGGCTCCCAGAAAAGCAGCCTATTGTCTTCTAAAGGAAAGATAAGAAATCAAGCTCCACCCACCAGAACACTGACACATGCTTCCCTAACCAGGGAACCCGGACAAGTCACCCGTCCAACCCCACACACAGCAAAGAAACTACATAATAAAGAGAACTCCACAAACTGCAAGAAGAGGGAAAGGACACCCCAAGCAAAGCAATATAAGCAAGATGAAGAGGCAGAGAAATACCCAGCAAGTAAAGGAACAAGATAATTGCCCACCAACACAAACAAAAGAATAAGATATAGGGAATCTACCTGATAAAGAATTTCGAATTTTGATGGTGAAAATGATTCAAAATCTTGAAAGTAAAATGGAGTTACAGATAAATAACCTGGAGAAAAGGATTGAGAAGATGGAAGAAAGATTTAATAAGGACTTAGAAGAAATAAAAAAGAGTCAATATACAATGAATAATGCAATAGATGAGATCAGAAACACTCTGGAGGGAACAAACAGTAGAATAACAGAGGCAGAAGACAGGATAAGCGAACTAGAAGATAGAATTGTAGAAATAAATGAAACAGGGAGGAAAAAAGAAAAACGAATTAAAAGAAATGAGGACAATATTAGAGACCTCTGGGACAATGTTAAACGCTCCAACATTCGAATCATAGGAGTCCCAGAAGAAGAAGACAAAAAGAAAGACCATGAGAGAATACTTGAGGAGATAATAGTTGAAAACTTCCCTAACATAGGGAAAGAAATAATCACCCAAGTCCAAGAAATCCAGAGAGTCCCCAACAGGATAAACCCAAGGCGAAATACTCCAAGACACATATTAATCAAATTAACAAAGATCAAACACAAAGAACAAATATTAAAAGCAGCAAGGGAAAAGCAGCAAATAACACTCAAGGGAATTCCCATAAGGATAACAGCTGATCTTTCAACAGAAACTCTTCAGGCCAGAAGGGAGTGGCAAGATATACTTAAAGTGATGAAAGAAAATACCCTACAGCCCAGATTACTATACCCAGCAAGGATCTCATTCAAATATGAAGGAGAAATCAAAAGCTTTACAGACAAGCAAAAGCTGAGGGAATTCAGCATCACCAAACCAGCTCTCCAACAAATGCTAAAGGATCTTCTATAGACAGGAATCACAGAAAGAGTGTATAAACTTGAACCCAAAGCAATAAAGAAAATGGCTACGGGATCGTACTTTTCAATAATTACCTTAAACGTAAATGGGTTGAATGCCCCAACCAAAAGACAACGGCTGGCTGAATGGATACAAAAACAAAACCCCCATATATGTTGTCTACAAGAGACCCACCTCAAAACGAGGGATGCATACAGACTGAAAGTGAAGGGCTGGAAAAAGATAGTCCATGCAAATAGAGACCAAAAGAAAGCAGGAGTAGCAATACTCATATCAGATAAAATAGACTTTAAAACAAAGGCTGTGAAACGAGACAAAGAAGGAAACTACATAATGATCAAAGGATCAATCCAAGAAGAAGATATAACAATTATAAATATTTATGCACCTAACATAGGAGCACCGCAATATTTAAGACAATTACTAACAAGTATGAAAGGGGAAATTAACACAATAATAGTGGGAGATTTTAACACCCCACTTACATCTATGGATAGATCAACTAAACAGAAAATTAACAAGGAAACACAATCTTTAAATGATATAATAGAACAGTTAGACCTAATAGATATCTATAGGACATTTCACCCCAAAACAATGAATTTCACCTTTTTCTCAAGCGCACACGGAACCTTTTCCAGGATAGATCACATCCTGGGACATAAATCTAGCCTAGGTAAATTCAAAAAAATTGAAATCATTCCAAGCATCTTTTCTGACCACAATGCAGTAAGATTAGATCTCAATTACAGGAGAATAACTATTAAAAGTGCCAGCATATGGAGACTGAACAACACGCTGCTGAATAATGAACAAATCATAGAAGAAATCAAAAGAGACATCAAAATATGCATAGAAATGAATGAAAATGAAAACACAACAACCCAAAACCTCTGGGACACTGTAAAAGCAGTGCTAAGGGGGAAGTTCATAGCAATACAGGCACACCTCAAGAAACAAGAAAAAAGTCAACTAAATAACCTAACTCTACATCTAAAGCAACTAGAAAAGGAAGAAATGAAGAACCCCAGGGTCAGTAGAAGGAAAGAAATCATAAAAATTAGGGCAGAGATAAATGCAAAAGAAACAAAAGAGACCATAGCAAAAATCAACAAAGCCAAAAGCTGGTTCTTTGAGAAGGTGAATAAAATTGACAAACCACTAGCCAGACTCATCAAGAAACAAAGGGAGAAGAACCAAATCAATAAAATTAGAAATGAAAATGGAGAGATCACAACTGACAACACAGAAATACAAAGGATTATTAGAGAATACTATCAGCAATTATATGGCAATAAAATGAATAACCTGGAAGAAATGGACAAATTCCTAGAAAAGTACAACTTTCCAAAACTGAACCAGGAAGAAATAGAAAATCTGAACAAACCCATCACAAGCACGGAAATTGAAACTGTAATCAAAAATCTCCCAGCAAACAAAAGCCCAGGTCCAGACGGCTTCACAGCTGAATTCTACCAAAAATTTAGAGAAGAGCTAACACCTATTCTACTCAAACTCTTCCAGAAAATAGCTGAGGAAGGGAAACTTCCAAACTCATTCTATGAGGCCACCATCACCCTAATCCCAAAACCTGGTAAAGACCCCACAAAAAAAGAAAACTATAGGCCAATATCACTGATGAACATAGATGCAAAAATCCTTAACAAAATTCTAGCAATCAGAATCCAACAACACATTAAGAAGATCATACATCATGACCAAGTGGGCTTTATCCCAGGAATGCAAGGATTCTTCAATATCCGCAAATCAATCAACGTAATACACCACATTAACAAACTGAAAAATAAAAATCATATGATTATCTCAATAGATGCAGAGAAAGCCTTCGACAAAATTCAACATCCATTTTTGATAAAAACCCTCCAGAAAGTGGGAATAGAAGGGACATACCTCAACATAATAAAAGCTATATATGACAAACCCACAGCAAACATTATCCTCAATGGTGAAAAACTGAAAGCATTTCCCCTAAAGTCAGGAACAAGACAAGGGTGCCCACTCTCACCACTGCTATTCAACATAGTTCTGGAAGTTTTGGCCACAGCAATTAGAGCAGAAAAAGACATAAAAGGAATACAAATTGGAAAAGAAGAAGTAAAGCTTTCACTGTTCGCTGATGACATGATCCTCTACACAGAAAACCCTAAAGACTCTACCAGAAAACTACTAGAGCTAATCAGTGATTACAGTAACGTTGCAGGATATAAAATCAACACACAGAAATCCCTTGCATTCCTATACACTAATAATGAGAAAATAGAAAGAGAAATTAAGGAAACTATTCCATTCACTGTTGCAACGAAAACAATTAAATACTTAGGAATATATCTACCTAAGGAAACAAAAGACTTGTACATAGAAAACTATAAAACACTAGTGAAAGTAATCAAAGAGGACACTAATAGATGGAGAAATATACCGTGTTCGTGGATTGGAAGAATAAACATTGTAAAAATGAGTATACTACCCAAAGTAATTTATACATTCAATGCAATCCCTATCAAGCTACCAACAATATTTTTCACAGAACTAGAACAAATAATCTCACAATTTGTATGGAAATACAAAAAACCTCGAATAGCCAAAGCAATTTTGAGGAAGAAGAATGGAACTGGGGGAATTAACCTGCCAGACTTCAGGCTCTATTACAAAGCCACAGTCATCAAGACAGTATGGTACTGGCATAAAGACAGAAATATAGATCAATGGAACAAAATAGAAAGCCCAGAGATAAACCCACGCTCCTATGGACACCTTATCTTCGACAAAGGAGGCAAGAATATAAAATGGAGAAAAGACAGTCTCTTTAACAAGTGGTGCTGGGAAAACTGGTCAGCCACTTGTAAAAGAATGAAACTAGAACACTTCCTAACACCATACACCAAAATAAACTCAAAATGGATTAAAGATCTAAATGTAAGACCAGAAACTATAAAACTCCTAGAGGAGAACGTAGGCAAAACACTCTCCGACTTAAAATCAAAAGCTTCTGCACAGCAAAGGAAACTCTAAGCAAGGTGAAAAGACAGCCTTCAGAATGGGAGAAAATAATAGCAAATGAAGCAACTGATAAAGGATTAATCTCCAAATTATACAAGCAGCTCCTGCAGCTTAATTCCAGAAAACTAAGTGACCCAATCAAAAAATGGGCCAAAGAACTAAACAGACATTTCTCCAAAGAAGACATAAAGATGGCTAACAAACACATGAAAAAATGCTCAACATCCCTCATCATCAGAGAAATGCGAATCAAAACCACAATGAGATACCATTTCACACCAGTCAGAATGGCTGCTATCCAAAAGTCTACATGCAATAAATGCTGGAGAGGGTGTGGAGAGAAGGGAACCCTCTTACACTGTTGGTGGGAATGCAAACTAGTACAGCCACTATGGAGAACAGTGTGGAGATTCCTCAGAAAACTGGAAATAAGCCATATGATCCAGCGATCGCACTCCTGGGCATACACACCGAGGAAACCAGAATTGAAAGAGACACATGTACTCCAATGTTCATTGCAGCACTGTTTATAATAGCCAGGACATGGAAGCAACCTAGATGTCCATCTGCAGACGAATGGATAAGAAAGCTTTGGTACATATACACAATGGAGTATTTCTCAGCCATCAAAAAGAATGCATTTGAATCAGTTTTAATGAGGTGGATGAAATTGGAGCCAATTATACAGAGTGAAGTAAGCCAGAAAGAAGAACATCAATACTGTATATTAACGCATATATATGGAATTTAGAAAAATGGTAACCTGAACCCTGTATAAGAGACTGCAAAAGAGACATAGGCATTTAGAACAGTCTTTGGGACTCTGTGGGAGAGGGTGAAGGTGGAATGATTGGGGAGAATGGAATTGAAGCATGTATATTATCATAAGTGACCAGTCCAGGTTCGACGCATAAATTTTCCTCTGTTCATTTCTTTGCATTTGTGCTTTTTTAATAAAAATACTTTTAACTGTAAAGAAAAAAAAAAAAAAGAAAACATAAATTAAAAGAAGGCACTTTCCCTTATTCTCCCTTCCTTGATCCATATTTTTTCATCCCAAGATAAACACCCCATGAGTATTCATTCCCCATATCACCTCTAGGGAATCCTGATTCTGACTTGCAGTCCTGCAGTAAGTCTTAGGTCCAACTCCTATAATACATGTATCTGTTGTCACATTTTAAAGTCAAGAAAGGGTGGAATTTCAGGCTGAAATTTCTTTAAGCTCAGAAAGAAATAGTGAAGTGACTCACCCATCTTGACGCCATAAATTTCACCCCTAGCTGCTAACTGAGAATGTCTTCAGCTGACAATGATGAATGAAAAAGAAAAAAATCCACTCCTGGTTGTTTACTACTAAGATATCCTTATTTCAAGACATCACTTTTCCTTTTATTAAGTAAACATTTATCTCCAAAAAAGTACAGAATAGCTTGGCAAATAAAAATAAACTATAGAAAATTTATAAGCCTGGTTTATATATTGCTTTATTTAGAGGATTATTCGCACATTTTTTTTTCTTCCACCTACTAAAAGGAACATGCATAATAAATGAAACTAAGCTTGGCAGGAAATCCATCAATAAGGTTAATTTAAAGTGTAGGCAGGATGCAAATCTCCTTATGGATATCAAGGGGTTTGTTCTTGTTTCAAAACCAATTGACTTCTAGACATCTGAGTATGCCTCTCTGAAGAACCACCAAATAGAAGAAAATTCTAGCAACTTAAACATCTACATCCTGATGATATGGTCTCTGAAAATTCATATTTTGGATTGCCTGAAATTAAGAGCAAGGCTTAGGCTAGAAATGGGGCCATTTGCTGCAAGCAGGCACTCAGGACCCGGGCTGCAGGGTTCAAAATCTGGCACTATCACTCGCAAGCTCTATGACTTTGAGTGAGATACAAAAATACCCTGGGCCACAATTGCCTCATCTGTAAAATGATAGCATACAGTGCTGTATAACTTCATATATAGTATATGTGGTTGAAATGACTGCTGGAATCCATAAAAAAATTATTAGTATTGGCTGGGCATTAGACCATTTAAGACAGTTTTTAAAAATAATCATAATTGGTGAGGGGAGATATGTGTAGAAATATGAGGAAGTATACTTTTAAAGATTACTTACTTTAAAAGAACAACTCCTCCAAAGAGGAGATAAGGACATAAGATAAGACCTCAGAAAATGGTAGAAATAATTTGTTTTTCAGCATGTGCGAACTTGGTTCTCTGTAGAACTTTACTAAAGTTCTATCTTGACCTAAGTCCTCCACCAAAGAGGACTTAGGACCAGAGAGGACTCTGATCCTTACTAGGTAAAAGACAGCTTTCTTGCTCATCCCATTGGGATTAAGTGTGTGCATAAAACATGAAAAACAAGAATCTTGGGAAATGAAGATCTTAAATATTTTCAGGAGTAAGACATTTCCTAACGCCTTAATTTTTTAGTCTCCAAAATGAGGGCTTCCCTAGTGACTCAGCTGGTAAGGAACCCGCCTGCAATGCAGGAGACCTGAGTTCAATCCTTGGGTTGGGAAGATTCCTGGAGAAGGGAACAGCTACCCACGCCAGTATTCTGGCCTGGAGAATTCCATGGACTGTATAGTCTATGGGGTCACAAAGAGTCAGACACGACTTAGAGACTTTCACTTTCAAAATGAAGAGCATTAAAGTCAGAGCAGTAAGGCAAGGAAAAGAAATAAAAGCCATCTAAATTAAAAAAGAGGAAATAAAATAATCTCTTTACAGATGACATGATCTAACATGTACAAAGCCCTAAACATTTTACACACACACATACACACACACAAAATGTTAGAACTAATGAACAAATTTGTCAAAGTTGAAGGATACAAAATCAAGACACAAAAATCAATTGTGTATGTATACACTAACAATTACTAAAGAAACAATTCTGTTTATAATAGCATCAGAAAGAATAAAATACTTAGGAATAAACCTAACCAAGGAGGTGAAATATTTGTATGTTGAAAATTAAAGAATATTTCTGAAAAAATTAAAGACGTGAACAAATGGAAAGATATCCCATGTTCATTGATTGGAAACAATATTTTAAGATGGCCACATCACCCAAAGCTATCTACAGAT
The DNA here is from genome assembly GCF_049115385.1 of Moschus berezovskii. NCBI lineage: Eukaryota > Metazoa > Chordata > Mammalia > Artiodactyla > Moschidae > Moschus > Moschus berezovskii. The sequence continues at coordinate 141,522,309 of NC_142460.1, forward strand.
TCAACACAATCCCTGTCAAAATTTCAGCTACATATTTTGTAGAAATAAACTCATCCTAAAATTCATATGTAATCTCAAGGGATGCCAAATAGTCAAAACAATTTTGAGAAAGAAGAACCAAGTTGAAGGACTCAAGTTTCCTGATTTCAAAATATATTATGAAGCTACAGTAATCAAATAGTTTGGTACTGGCATAAAGACAGACAAATAGACTAATAGAATAGAGCAGACAGCTAGGAAATAAACATTTGCATATATGGTCAAATGACTTTTGGCAATAGTGCCAAGAGATGTCCTCTTCCCAATGCGTGAAGGACAGTCTCTTTAGCAAATATTGTTGGAAAAACTGGATATTCACATGCAAAATAGTGAAATTGGATCTTTATCTTACATGATACAGAAAAACCAACTCAATATAAGACCTAAAGCTATAAAACTGAGGAAAAATCATAGGAGGAAGTTTTCATGACATTGGATTGGCAGTGATTTCTTGACTATGACACTAAAAGCACAGGAAACAAAAGGAAAAATAAACAAATGGGACTACCTCAAATTTTAAAACTTGTATGTATCAGAGGACATGATCAACATAGTGAAATGGCAACCTGAAGAATGGAAGAAAGTATTTGCAGGTCACATTAACTCCTGATTAGGAGTTAGTATCCAGAATATATAAAGAACTCCTACAGCTCAGCAACAAAACATCAGATAGCCTGTTTTTAAAACATGTAAAGAACTTGAATAGTTGTTTCTCCAAAGATGGGATGTAAATGGTCAGCAAGCATATGGAAAGATGCTCAGTATTAATAATCATCAGAGAAATGCAAATCAAAGCCACAGTGAGATGTCACCTCACACCCACTAGGACAGGTACTGTATGAAAGGAGGGAGGGAGGGAGAAAAAAGAAAAAGGAAGTGTTGATCCTCATGTGGACACATTAGAACACTTGTACACTGTTGGTGGGATTGCTAAATGGTGCAGCAACTGTGGAAAACAGTATGGAGGTTTCAAAAAGTTAAAAATAATATTACCATGTGATCTACCCATCCTACTTCTGGGTATACATCAAAAACTGAAAACGGAGTCTTGAAGAGAGATTTTCACACTCATGTTCATAGAAACACTCTTCACAATAGCCAAGAGGTGGAAGCAAACCAAAGGCCCCTCAACAGATATGTATATATGCTATATATGTATAATGGCATATTATTCAACTTTAAAAAGGAAGAAATGTCACATGCTATAGAATGGATGAACCTTGAGAATACTATGCTAAGTGAAACAAGACTGTCACAAAAATACAAATACTGTATAATTCCACTTATATCTTAAAATAGTGAAATTTATGGAAACAAAGTAAAATGGTGGTTATTACTGCCTGGGGGAAATGGGAAAAGACAACTTGTTATTTAATTGGGTATAGTTTCAGATTTGCAAGATGAAAAAGTTCTGGATATCTGTTTCAAAACAATGAAAAATATGCTTAACACTGCTGAACTGTACAATTTAAAATGGTTAAGATGGTAAATCTTATCTTTTAACACAATTTAAAAAATGAAGAGAGTTAAATGAGATGTATGTGAAGGATTCAGGAGGATGCTTTTCATGTAACAAATGCACATTAAATACTATTAGCTATAAATGAGGTTATCAAATGCAATTCTCCAACATGGTCCTTTCTGTACCACCCCCACCCCAGCCTTTCCCTGTCAGCACAACGTGTTCTTTATCAATCTGCACTTGTATTCTGTCCTATTTCATAGCTACATTTATATCTTTCTAGTGTCAAATGCAGGAGCAATGAATTACTGAACACTGTATACCTTGCTGATTTCTACTCACCACCAGGAGCTTGGTAGATACATATCTTTTTTTAAGATTTTTTTTCCTTTCCATTATGAGCACAACACACCATTAATTCAGAAAATATGGACAATAGTAAAGTAAGAAACAGCCCAAAGTCTCACCTCTTAAAAGGAATTGCAGTCAGTATTTTCTTTAGTAACTAGAGTGAAAATATTAATAAAACACCAACTGTCTTAAAAGGAAGGTAAGAATTTAATATTCAAGTATAGTTGGGAATTGTTTTCCTTGAGAATACCTCAGGGTAGGTTGAGGCACCTAGGCACCAAGAGACTGATAGGGATGTTGGAATAAAAGACAGTATAACTGTAATGATGCATTTATAGATCTTTTCAGTTCAGTTCAGTCGCTCAGTCGTGTCTGACTCTTAGCGACCCCATGAACCACAGCACGCCAGGCCTCCCTGTCCATCACCAACTCCTGGAGTTCACTCAAACAAATGTCCACAGAGTCGGTGATGCCATCCAGCCATCTCATTCTCTGTCATCCCCTTCTCCTCCCGCCCCCAACCTTTCCTAGCATCAGAGTCTTTTCCAGTAAGTCAACTTGTCGCATGAGGTGGCCAAAGTATTGCAGTTTCACCTTTAGCATCAGTCCTTCCAACGAACACCCAGGATTGATCTCCTCTAGAATGGACGGGTTGGATCTCCTTGCAGTCCAAGGGACTCTCAAGAGTCTTCTCCAGCACCACAGCTCAAAAGCATCAATTCTTCGGCAATCAGCTTTCACAGTCCAACTCTCACATCCATACATGACCACGGGAAAAACCATAGCCTTGACTAGACGGCCCTTGGTTGGCAAAGTAATGTCTCTGCTTTTTGACATATTATCAAGGTTGGTCATAACTTTCCTTCCAAGGACTAAGTGTCTTTTAATTTCATGGCTGCAATCAGCATCTGCAGTGATTTTGGAGCCCAAAAAAATAAAGTCTGACACTGTTTCCACTGTTTCCCCATCTATTTCCCATGAAGTGATGGGACCAGATGCCATGATCTTTGTTTTCTGAATGTTGAGCTTCAAGCCAACCTTTTCACTCTCCTCTTTCACTTTCATCAAGAGGCCTTTGAGTTCCTCTTCACTTTCTGCCATAAGGGTGGTGTCATCTGCATATCTGAGGTTATTGATATTTCTCCCAGCAATCTTGATTCCAGCTTGTGCTTCTTCCAGCCCAGCATTCCTCATGATGTACTCTGCATATAAGTTAAATAAGCAGGGTGACAATATACAGCCTTGACGTACTCCTCTTCCTATTTGGAACCAGTCTGTTGTTCCATGTCCAGTTCTAACTGTTGCTTCCTGACCTGCATACAGGTTTCTCAAGAGGCAGGTCAGGTGGTCTGGTATTCCCATCTCTTTCAGAATTTTGCACAGTTTATTGTGATCCACACATTTAAAGGCTTTGGCATAGTCAATGAAGCAGAAATAGATGTTTTTCTGGAACTCTCTTGCTTTCTCCATGATCCAGCGGAATTTTGCAATTTGATCTCTGGTTCCTCTGCCTTTTCTAAAACCTGCTTGATCTTTTAGTTAATATTATTGTGGTTGCAGTCAAAATAACCTGCCTCTGGCAACTGAAGCAAAAAGATGAATTAATCGATGTCAAAATATAATTTTCAAAAAGGTGAAACATATGACTCTCCTACTCTATGATATAGTATGTGTGTGTGTGATCTATCTGTTTAATTAATAAGAGAACCAACAGGATGGTAAAGCTGGTTAAATGGAGGATACATTGAGATGGATGTAATGGTCAGTAAGAAACAGGATGCTGAAATCAAATTGCTAAATTAGATACAAAACAAAACCCAAAGCAGTACAACTATAGCTTCTGTGGATACCCATTCCACTGGACAAAAAGATTTTTCTCTTAGACAAAAATTACACGTAACTTAATTTTAACATCAAACTTTTGGGAAATAGGGCCCTAATCAGTTGTCCACTGTTGTCCTAAGTTCCTTCTCTACAATGTCACATGACCTTTAGTCAAGCCAATTGGACACTTATTCAATATGACATTGAAAGGCATACAGTCATTCTTTATTTCCAAAAATTTGATCTTTTTTAAAGTGAACACTCTGAACATTCTGAAAGAGATGGGAATACCAGACCACCTGACCTGACTCTTGAGAAACCTGTATGCAGGTCAGGAAGTAACAGTTAGAACTGGACATGAAACAACAGACTGGTTCCAAATAGGAAAATGAGTCCGTCAAGGTTGTATATTGTCACCCTGCTTATTTAACTTATATGCAGAGTACATCATGAGGAACACTGGGCTGGAAGAAGCACAAGCTGGAATCAAGATTGCCGAAAGAAATATCAATAACCTCAGATATGCAGATGACACCACCCTCATGGCAGAAAGTGAAGAGGAACTCAAAGGCCTCTTGATGAAAGTGAAAGAGGAGAGTGAAAAGGTTGGCTTGAAGCTCAACATTCAGAAAACAAAGATCATGGCATCTGGTCCCATCACTTCATGGGAAATAGATGGGGAAACAGTGGAAACAGTGTCAGACTTTATTTTTTTGGGCTCCAAAATCACTGCAGATGCTGATTGCAGCCATGAAATTAAAAGACACTTAGTCCTTGGAAGGAAAGTTATGACCAACCTAGATAGCATGTTAAAAAGCAGAGACATTACTTTGCCAACCAAGGTCCGTCTAGTCAAGGCTATGGTTTTTCCCGTGGTCATGTATGGATGTGAGAGTTAGACTGTGAAGAAAGCTGATCGCCGAAGAATTGATGCTTTTGAGCTGTGGTGCTGGAGAAGACTCTTGAGAGTCCCTTGGACTGCAAGGAGATCCAACCCGTCCATTCTAAAGGAGATCAATCCTGGGTGTTCATTGGAAGGACTGATGCTAAAGCTGAAACTCCAATACTTTGGCCACCTCATGCAACGAGTTGACTCACTGGAAAAGACTCTGATGCTGGGAAGGATTGGGGGCAGGCGGAGAAGGGGACGACAGAAAATGAGATGGCTGGATGGCATCACCAACTCGATGGACATGAGTTTGAGTGAACTCCGGGATTTGGTGATGGACAGGGAGGCCTGGCGTGCTGTGATTCATGGGGTCGCAAAGAGTCGAACATGACTGAGCGACTGAACTGAAAGTGAACACAGTTTAAAGATTGTATATACCTTGCTATTAAATAGAGAATTGGTAAGATGTTACCACAGTTCAAAGGAAGAACACATTTATAGACCAGGAATAACAAAATGAATATGCAAATGAAGGCAAAACTGATGTTTTCCACAGGGGGTAACAGAAGCCAGTTAAACCTCTATTGGATTTAATCTACATGTCTATAAACAAGAATTATTTTGCATTACTACTTTTTTCTTTTTTTATTTGTGGTATAGTTAACTTATAATGTTTTAGTTTCAGGTGTATAATACAGCAACTAGTTATATGTATATGAATATATATATATATATTTTTTTAGATTTTTCACATTGTGTGCCTTTATTTTTAAAAATATATATATTTATTTTAATTGGAGGCTAATTACTTTATAATATTGTATTAGTTTTTCCATACATTGACATGAATCCTCCATGGGTGTACATGTGTTCCCCATCCTGAAACCCCCTCCCACCTCCCTCCTCATCCCATCCCTCTGGGTCATCCCAGTGTACCACCCCCAAGCACCCTGTATCATGCATCAAACCTGGACTGGCAATTCGTTTCACATATGATAATGTACATGTTTCAATGCCATTCTCCCTATCATCCCACCCTCGCCCTCTCCCACAGAGTCCAAAAGACTGTTCTATACATCTGTGTCTCTTTTGCTGTCTTGTGTACAGCGTTATCGTTACCATCTTCCTAAATTCCATATATATACGTTAGTATACTGTATTGGTGTTCTTTCTGGCTTACTTCACTCTGTATAATAGGCTCCAATTTCATCCACCTCATTAGAACTGATTCAAATGTATTCTTTTTAATGGCTGAGTAATATTCCATTGTGAAAATGTACCACAGCTTTCTTATCCATTCGTTTGCTGATGGACATCTAAGTTGCTTCCATGTCCTATCTATTATAAACAGTGCTGTGATGAACATTGGGGTACATACATCTCTTTCAATTCTGATTTCCTCAGGGTATATGCCCAGCAGTGGGATTGCTGGGTCATATGGCAGTTCTATTTCCAGTTTTTTAAGGAATCTCCACACTGTTCTCCATAGTGGCTGTACTAGTTTGCATTCCCACCAACAGTGTAAGAGGGTTCCGTTTTCTCCACACCCTCTCTAGCATTTATTGCATGTAGACTTTTGGATAGCAGCCATTCTGACAGGCGTGAAATGGTACCTCATTGTGGTTTTGATTTGCATTTCTCTAATAATTCTGAAAGAGATGGGAATCCCAGACCACCTGACCTGCCTCTTGAGAAACCTGTATGCAGGTCAGGAAGCAACAGTTAGAACTGGACATGGAACAACAGACTGGTTCCAAATAGGAAAAGGAGTACGTCAAGGCTGTATATTGTCACCCTGCTTATTTAACTTATATGCAGAGTACATCATGAGGAATGCTGGGCTGGAAGAAGCACAAGCTGGAATCAAGATTGCTGGGAGAAATATCAATAACCTCAGATATGCAGATGACACCACCCTTATGGCAGAAAGTGAAGAGGAACTCAAAGGCCTCTTGATGAAAGTGAAAGAGGAGAGTGAAAAGGTTGGCTTGAAGCTCAACATTCAGAAAACAAAGATCATGGCATCTGGTCCCATCACTTCATGGGAAATAGATGGGGAAACAGTGGAAACAGTGTCAGACTTTATTTTTTTGGGCTCCAAAATCACTGCAGATGCTGATTGCAGCCATGAAATTAAAAGACACTTACTCCTTGGAAGGAAAGTTTTGACCAGCATAGACAGCATATTAAAAAGCAGAGACATTACTTTGCCAACCAAGGTCCGTCTAGTCAAGGCAATGGTTTTTCCTGTGGTCATGTATGGATGTGAGAGTTGGACTGTGAAGAAAGCTGGTCGCCGAAGAATTGATGCTTTTGAACTGTGGTGTTGGAGAAGACTCTTGAGAGTCCCTTATACTGCAAGGAGATCCAACCAGTCCCTTCTAAAGGAGATCAATCCTGGATGTTCATTGGAGGGACTGATGCTAAAGCTGAAACTGCAATACTTTGGCCACCTCATGCGACGAGTTGACTCACTGGAAAAGACTCTGATGCTGGGAAAGTTTGGGGGCGGGAGGAGAAGGGGACAACAGAGAATGAGATGGCTGGATGGCATCACTGACTCTGTGGACATGAGTTTGAGTGTACTCCGGGTGTTGGTGATGGACAGGGAGGCCTGGCGTGCTGTGATTCATGGGGTCGTGGAGAGTTGGACACGACTGAGTGACTGAACTGAACTGAACTGAATAATGAGGGATGTTGAGCATCTTTTCATGTGTTTGTTAGCCATCTGTATGTCTTCTTTGGAGAAATATCTGTTTAGTTCTTTCACCCATTTTTTGATTGGGTTATTTATTTTTCTGGAATTGAGCTACAGGAGTTGCTTTTATAATTTTGAGATTAATTCTTTGTCCGTTGCTTCATTTGCTATTATTTTCTCCCATTCTGAAGGCTGTCTTTTCACCTTGCTTATAGTTTCCTTTGTTCTGCAAAAGCTTTTAATTTTAATTAAGTCCCATTTGTTTATTTTTGCTTTTATTTCCAACATTCTGGGAGGTGGGTCATAGAGGATCCTGCTGTGATTTATGTCGGAGAGTGTTTTGCCTATGTTTTCCTCTAGGAGTTTTATAGTTTCCGGTCTAACCTTTAGATCTTTAATCCATTTTGAGTTTATTTTTGTGTATGGTGTTAGAAAGTGTTCTAGTTTCATTCTTTTACAAGTGGTTGACTAGTTTTCCCAGCACCACTTGTTAAAGAGATTATCTTTTCTCCATTGTATATTCTTGCCTCCTTTGTCAAAGATAAGGTGTCCATAGGTGCATGGATTTATGTCTGGGCTTTCTATTTTGTTTCATTGATCTATATTTCTGTCTTTGTGCCAGTACCATACTGTCTTGATGGCTGTGGCTTTGTAGTAGAGCCTGAAGTCAGGCAGGTTGATTCCTCCAGTTCCATTCTTGTTTCTCAAGATGCTTTGGCTATTCAAGGTTTTTTGTATTTCCATACAAATTGTGAAATTATTTGTTGTAGCTCTGTGAAAAACACTGTTGGTAGCTTGATAGGGATTGCACTGAATGTGTAGATTGCTTTGGGTAGTATACTCATTTTCACTATATTGATTCTTCTGATCCATGAACACAATATATTTCTCCATCTATTAGTGTTCTCTTTGATTTTTTTCACCAGTGTTTTATATATAGTTTTCTATATATAGGTCTTTTGTTTCTTTAGGTAGATATATTCCTACATATTTTATTCTTTTCATTGTAGTGGTGAATGGAATTGTTTCCTTAATTTCTCTTTCTGTTTTCTCATTATTAGTGTATAGGAATGCAAGGGATTTCTGTGTGTTGATTTTATATCCTGCAACTTTACTGTATTCATTGATTAGCTCTAGTAATTTTCTGGTGGAGTCTTTAGGGTTTTCTATGTATAGGATCATGTCATCTGCAAAGAATGAGAGTTTTATTTCTTCTTTTCCAATCTGGATTCCTTTTATTTCTTTTTCTGCTCTGATTGCTGTGGCCAAAGCTTACTATTCTTTTTTGGATTATTTCCCTTATAGGTTATTATAAAATATTGAGTATAGTTCCCTGTGCTATACAGTAGATCCTTGTTGGTCCCTGTTGGTTACCTACTTTACATAGAGTAGCGTGTATACATTCACTAGAGAAGGGAATGGCTACCCACTCCAGTATTCTTGCCTGGAGAATTCCATGAACAGAGAAGCCTGGTGGACTACAGTCTGTGGAGTCGCAAAGAGTCAGACATGACTGACTAACACAAGCACACACACACACACACACACACACACACACACAATATGTTAATCCCAAACTCCTAATTTATCCTTCCCCACTGCTTTTCCCATTGGTAACCATAAGTTTGTAGATAATTTTTTGAAAACTGGGAACCTCAAGTCACTGAATAATCACTACTGACAAGTACTGAATGTGTGCCATGGATCAGGCCTGAGGTAAATGCTTTACATGCAATATTTCACTTCATTCTCATAACCCCTGCAAATTGGTACTATCACTCTTTCATGTTGCAGATGAGTAATCTAAGGTGGAGAAATTTACATCATTTCCCCCAGGTTATATGGTGGATAAAGTGGCAAAGCTCAGACAGTGTTTATCTGACCAGACTTAAAGCTAAACAGGCATCTCCTTGACTCTGGGCTTTGTGACGGTGGAGGAAAGGGAGGTTTGCCATTAAAATGACTCCTATGTGACTCTCAACTTCGTACCAGGGCTTTTAGAAATCACGTTGGAGGATGACTGAAACGACCTAAAGATGAAAGACAGTAAACCACTGGGTCCTCACCTTAGAAAACTGAAGGGCAATGAAGACTGGACACACAGTCCACAGGAATTCAGATTAGCTTCCAGAGGCAAATGCAAGCATCATCCTCAAAGCCTAACTGAGGAAATGCTTGGAGCATTTGGAGCGAAGCCCTCCAAGTGTGCTGTTCATATTACTGGGCACTTTCTGAAATTACTAGTTACACTCAATTGGATAAATGCTTCTAAAAGCAATTAAGAATGTATTCTTTGTTAACTTCCTGGATAAGCTAAGAAAAATACTCATTATCTTGTCTCTCTGGGAAATACTACACATTCTTAGAGGCTTGGTCTTCTTGCCACAGTTGTAGGGGATAAACAAAGAGGAGGGGAACCAGAGCTCCCAGCCCAGCTGCAGGTGTCCCTTCAGTGCCCACTCACCCACTCTACACCCACACCACACACAGACTTTGTCACCCAGCTTCCTTCCCCAGCTTGAGAAAGCCCAGTGTGATGAAGCTGGGAAACACAGCTTCCTGCCTAGTCCTAGTCACACTCCCCAAACCAGATGGCCTTCAGGGACCTCCAGGTAATGGCTCAATAGGGGCAGGTGGCCCCAGAAAAAGGAAGAGACTCCAGAAAGGGCATGGTTGGGAACTCTGGCCTCACAGTAGAGCCCTCAAATCAACCCTCATCTTTTTCCCACATGAATGGGATAAGCCCACCTGCTGATTTCACAATTACAAGGTGCTTCCAGAGGGTACTGCGCATAGTGGGTTCCAGCTCTCCTCTACAGAGAAGTTTCCCCTTTTATTTGACAACTAGTTGTGCCAGTATGGGCTTTTCCTGGTGGCTCAGATGGTAAAGAATCCATCTACAATGCAAGAGACCTGGGTTTGATCCCTGGGTTGGGAAGATCTCCTGGAGAAGGAAATGGCAACCCACTCCAGTATCTTCCCTGGGAAACTCCATGAACAGAGGAGCATTATGGGCTATAGTCCATGGGGTCACAAGGAACCAGACATGACTTAGCAACTAAACAACAACAACCCAGTCTTCATGTACCCGTGTGGCCCCTCACACTTGAAAAGGGCTGACTGTATAATGATAAGACATTGCAGAAATGATAAAGTGCAACTTCCAAAGATAGGTCATAAAAGACATTGCAGCTTCTGTTTTGCTTTCTGCTAGATCACGCATCCTGGGGGAAGCCAGCTGCCATGTCAAGAAGACACTCAAGTAGCCCTAAGGGAGATCCATGTGGCAAAGAACTAAGGCTCCTACCAACAGCCCCGTGAGGGAGTCATCTCAGAAGTGGATTTCCAGCTCCAGTTAAGCTTAAAGAGATCGCAGCCCCAGGCAGCATTTTAACTATAATCTCATGACAGATCCTGAGCCAGAACCATCCACCTAAGCCACTCTTGACCTGCACAGAAACTATGTGAGATAGCATTTATTGTTGTTTTAAGTCACTGTGTTTGGAGTAATTTGTTATACAACAATAGATAACCAATATATCCACTGTAGTAGTCACATCTCTATATCTATCAATCATTATGTCTTTCTGTTTGTATAATCTTTCCCAATACAATTATCATACCCAAGATCAACAGAAAGGAATAAAAAGCAGGGAATAAAATTCTCTTTCACTCTCACTCTCTTTCTCTCTTTTACTCTTGATAAAGCATTCCAACAGTTCCAGGCAAGCATAGAGCAAGCAGATCCAAGATAAGAATGTTAGTTGGGGGGGACCATGTCCTCCCCATGCCCCCATAGATTTCCAAAGAAGGAAGAGATTAGCCATTCCATTTTCCAGGAGGAGGGGAATTTCCCTTCTAAGAGCTTCTTTTGTCCATCACTCTCTCCTCCCTGGGCTAACAGACTTAACTGAACAGACTTCCCAAATTTTATCATTTTGGAGAAGGAACTCAGCCATGTGCTCCCAACTACAGAGGGAGGCTGACTCTGCAACTCAACAGGGAGCTTAGAAAAGTAGTCCTGTGGGATGACCCAAGGTGGTACAGCCCTTCCAAGGAAGCTGTGCAGTCTTAAATTAGGTAGGGTGTCAGGATCCATGTGTCACATGCTTTAACTCTGTTCTCCGAGCCAGCTTTATTTATGAACAGTGAAGTCTCACTTTGATCTCCATCTGTGTAACTTTGTGTCTACCTCTTGGTTCCAAATTTGGAAGAGGAAGGAAGGGGTGTTATTAGCCCCTGAAACATCAGCAAGAAGCATGTATTCAACATAGATGTGTTATTTTAAATTACTTTTTTATCTTCAATCTTCCTCAACATTTTCCCAGTTATCACTTTCCCAAGCCACCACCTATATAAGAAACCTCTGTTACATCCTAATTCCAGTCTCACTTTCTCAACATAATTGTTCATCTTCAAAACCTAAGTAGTACACAGCAGAGGGAGAATCTACGTGACTGAGGAAGTCAGCCCATCTCATTGATCATAGTAACAATAAGGATACCCACCATACACTACTATACTACTTACGTTTATAGTCTCTATTTAATCCTCATGATAACTCTGATGTAACTAGAGCTTATTTCCATTTTATTGAGGAGAAACCCGAGCCTCAAAGGGATGGTTCACAGGAAAGTGACAGAACATACTAGGTTTGTATGCATGTCTGGCTGGCTCTGAAGTCTCTATTGTTTCTAATACTCAAAATTACATTTAAAGCCCTACTTTGGACCTTAGTCAGTTTAATAATCATTATTGTATTTAGATGGCTTGAAAATTTTTCTTTAAGTTTTATACCTTGTTAATGATAATATCAAGTACATTTTTAGGATTATCATCAAATTTTGGAATTTCTCTCCCAAATTTCTTTCATACGTGTCATAAAATTTCAGAACATTTCAAGTTTTCTTGTTGTTTAGTTGCTAATTTTATGTCCAGCTCTTTTGTAACCCCATGGACTGTAGCCCACCAGGCTCTTCTGTCCATGGGATTTCCAAGACAAGAATAATGGAGTGGGTTGCCATTTTCTTCTCTGGAGGATCTTCCTGACCCAGGGATCTAACCTCTGTCTCCTGCGTTGGCAAGTGGGATTCTTTTACACTAAGCCATTTGGGAAGCCCCAAGTTTTCTTGGGTTGTGACTAATCTTAAATACTCTTTAAATTAATGACCCCTACTAACTAGTGCTGCACTCAATATGCCAGCAAATTTGGAAAACTCAGCAGTGGCCACAGGACTGGAAAAGGACAGTCTTCATTCCAATCCCAAAGAAAGGCAATGCCAAAGAATGCTCAAACTACTGCACAATTGCACTCGTCTCACACGCTAGTAAAGTCATGCTCAAAATTCTCTAAGCCAGGCTTCAGCAATATGTGAACTGTGAACTCCCAGATGTTCAAGCAGGTTTTAGAAAAGGCAGAGGCACCAGAGATCAAATTGCCAACATCCCCTGGATCATGGCGAAAGCAACAGAGTTCCAGAAGAGCATCTATTTCTGCTTCATTGACTATGCCAAAGCCTTTGACTGTGTGGATCACAATAAACTGTGGAACATTCTGAAAGAGATGGGAATACCAGACCACCTGACCTGCCTCTTGAGAAACCTGTATGCAGGTCAGGAAGCAATAGTCAGAACTATACATGGAACAGCAGGCTGGTTCCAAATAGGAAAAGGAGTACGTCAAGGTTGTATATCGTCACCTTGCTTATTTAACTTATATGCAGAGTACATCATGAGGAACGCTGGGCTGGAAGAAGCACGAGCTGGAATCAAGATTGCCAGAAGAAATATCAATAACCTCAGATATGCAGATGACACCACCCTTATGGCAGAAAGTGAAAAGGAACTCAAAAGCCTCTTGATGAAAGTGAAAGAGGAGAGTGAAAAGGTTGGCTTGAAGCTCAACATTCAGAAAACAAAGATCATGGCATCTGGTCCCATCACTTCATGGGAAATAGATGGGGAAACAGTGGAAACAGGGTCAGACTTTATTTTTGGGGGCTCCAAAATCACTGCAGATGCTGATTGCAGCCATGAAATTAAAAGATGCTTAGTCCTTGGAAGGAAAGTTATGACCAACCTAGATAGTATATTAAAAAGCAGAGACATTACTTTGCCAACAAAGGACCATCTAGTCAAGGCTATGGTTTTTCCCGTGGTCATGTATGGATGTGAGAGTTGGACTGTGAAGAAAGCTGAGCGCCGAAGAATTGATGCTTTTGAATTGTGGTGCTGGAGAAGACTCTTGAGAGTCCCTTGGAGTGCAAGGAGATCCAACCAGTCCATTCTAAAGGAGATCAATCCTGGGTGTTCATTGGAAGGACTGATGCTAAAGCTGAAACTCCAATACTTTGGCCACCTCATGCGACGAGTTGACTCACTGGAAAAGAGTCTGATGCTGGGAAGGATTGGGGGCAGGAGGAGAAGGGGACGACAGAGAATGAGATGGCTGGATGGCATCACCGACTCGATGAACATGAGTTTGAGTGAACTCCGGGATTTGGTGATGTACAGGGAGGCCTGGTGTGCTGTGATTCATGGGGTCACAAAGAGTCGGACACGACTGAACGACTGAACTGAACAGAACTGAACTAACTAGCTTGTTTCTGATGCCCAGGTTATAATGGTATATGTTTAGTTTTTTTTATCTTATTTGATGTCAGTGTTTTGTGTCGAATCGACAAGGAGTTTAAACCTTTTTCAATGTGGTCAGACATTTTACTTTTCATTAATTTCATGTTTAAGCTATCCATGTTTAAGCTTACCGAACCACCTTTCTTGCCTCCTGAGAAATCTGTATGTAGGTCAGGAAGCAATAGTTAGAACCAGACATCAAACAACAGGCTAGTTCGAATTGGGAAAGGAGTACGTCAAGGCTCTGTATTGTCACTCTGCTTATTTGACTTATATGCATCATGAGGAATGCTGGACTGGATGAAGCACAAGCTGGAATCAAGATTTCCAGGAGAAGTATCAATAACCTCAGATATGCAGATGACACCACCCTTATGGCAAAAAGCAAAGAGGAAATAAAGAGCCTCTTGATGAAAGTAAAAAAGGAGAGTGAAAAAGTTGGCTTAAAAGTCAACATTCAAAAAACGAAGATCAAAGCATCCGGTCCCATCACTTTATGGCAAATAGATGGGGAAACAATGGAAACAGTGACAGACTTTATTTTCTTGGGCTCTAAAATCACTGCAGATGGTGACTGCAGCCTTGAAATTTAAACACTTGCTCTTTGGACAAAAATCTATGACCAACCTAGACAGCATATTAAAAAGCAGAGACATTACTTTACCGACCAAGGTCCATCTAGTCAAAGCTATAGTTTTTCCAGTAGTCTTGTATGGGTGTGAGAGTTGGACCATAAAGAAAGCTGCGCACTGAAGAATTGATGCTTTTGAAGTGTGGTGTTGGAAAAGACTCTTGAGAGTCCCTTGGACTGCAAGGTAATCCAACCAGTCCATCCTAAAGGAGATCAGTCCTGAATAATCATTGGAAGGACTGATGCTGAAGCTGAAGTTCCCATACTTTGTCAACCTGATGTGAAGAACTGACTCATTTGAAAAGACCCTGATGCTGGGAAAGATTGAAGGCAGGAGGAGAAGGGGATGACAAAGGATGAGATGTTTGGATGCCATCACCGACTTGATGGACATTAATTGAGCAAGCTCTGGGAGTTGGTGATGAACAGGGAGGCCTGGCATGCTTCAGTCCATGGGGTCACAAAGAATCAGATATGACTGAGTGACTGAACTGAACTGAAACTGTCCAAGAATCCATTTCTTACTTTTATCTGAAATGTATGCCTTCCTCTTGATCATTTCGTGCTCTTGGTATAATCTAAAAATTTTTGCTTCTATTTGCTTTTTTTAAAAAAAAAATTTTTATCACCCATGGTAGCGTGTCTGTGTGTGTCAGTCAGTCATGTCCAACTCTCTGCAATCCCATGGGCTATAGCCCACCAGTCTCCTTCTGCCTGTGGGATTTCCCAGGCAAGGATATTGGAGTGTGTTGCCATTTCCATCTCCATCACACTTGGTAGAGTGGAGGCTTAATTACCTTTATGTTCCCCATATAGAAAGTTACATTACAAAATCACTGTCATGTAAAGAGTCAAAAAAATTGGGGGAAATGGTTCTATCCAACTCATCTTTTGATAAATGAAAATAACTTATTTTCTCAAAAAAAAGGAAACATTATTTTGACTAGTTCCCCTTTGGGCTGCAACTGGGTTTGTGGTGCGTTTCAGAGAAGCATGGAATTTTAAATTCTGACCTAAAGATTCAGTTCAATCAGTCAAGTTTCAGAGAAGCGTGGAATTTCTGGCCTTGAAATTTCTCTGAATATCAAGTCCTACCTCATCCCCCTTCATTTACAAATGAGGAAACTCAGAAAGTTTAGATCACTTCCCAATAATTTAATGGTAACTTGTAAGAACTGTGGGTAGTCCAAACTGCTAATATGATTATGAAGTTAGCTGTGCAGAGATTTTATTCCCTAAGGTGTCTTATTTGATCATCCAGTTGTTGTCTTGGGCCCTAGAGAACCAAACAAACTGAATTCATAACCAAAAGATGTACTGTTTCCCCTCCCCTGTCCTACCCAATTGCTTTGGAAGATAGTTTTACAGAGTTGAAATATAATTCTTTTGTAGAAGAACAGAAACATTTTGTTTGTCTCCATCCAAGCTCAGAGTTTCACATTTTACAGTCAGTTATGGCATGGTGGTATTCACAGTAAAAACTCAACATCTAGACCCAAAGAGAATTGAGCCCATGTCACAATTACAGATCTACAAGAGGGCTAGTTTGTCTTGGATGCAAACTCTGGCATTTTGTAACATTTTGGATTTGGTTCACTTAGGAAGCTGTCAATTACTGCCACAAAACCAATCATTCTTTGCTAAAAATACACTTAGAAACTACATTTCTGACACTTTTAGGAATTTCCTTGGCATTTTGCCAAGGAACATCTCTTATTTGGAAAGGAAAACAACTCCCATACTTTCTACTGTAAATGACCCTTTGTCATATGGGAGAGCACAGGCATATACCGTCCTGTATGTTGGACTCTGACTGTACAACAGAGGTTGATGAGCCCACCACAAGCCCAGCCTCAGCCCAAAGTGGGACTGGTCGGAAATAACATGGGGCATTCTGGACTTCACCTTTCTGTTCTGATAATACTGCCATGACTTGTCCTAGTGACCAAATTTCAGTTGGTCCCTGGGTCCTTCCCTTGTCTCCTTCTGCATGGCCCAATGCCCTCTTGTGATGCCCTTCTTACAGGATCCTTTCATATGGAGTGCAAAGCAGTGAAATTCAGAGTACTGGCCTCAGAGTCAGATGGTTCCAGATTAGGTTTCCATGCTGGGATCTGTCACACTGGTTGTGACCCTGGTGATTTTTCTTGAGCCTCTGATCCTTGATTTCCTCATCTGTGAAATAGGCATACAATACCTAGTATGGAGAGTTGTGGTGAGGGCTGAAGGAGATGCTGTTTGTCTAACATCTAACACACTTGGCATGTAATAAGTGTCCATAAGTCAGAGTTCTCCCTTGTGGTTACACCTTAGATTCACAGGGGGAAGTTTTTTAAAATACCCATACTCAAGACCCATGACCCAGGATTTGACTTAATTGTCAATTTTTAGAAGCTCTCCATGTGAATCTGGGCTCCCCAGGTGGCGCTAGTGGTAAAGAACCCACCTGCCAATGCAGGAGATGTAAGAGATGTGGGTTTGGTCCCTGGATCTGGAAGATCCCCTGGAGAGGGAAATAACAACCTGTTCCAGTATTCTTGCCTGGATAATCCCATGGACAGAGGAGTCTGGTGGGCTACAGTCCATGGGGTCGCAGAGTTGAACATGACTGAAGCAGCTTAGCATGAGCACATGTGAATCTAATATATAGCCAGGATCATGCTCCCACTGTTATAAATGGTTCTCTCTTCTTTGCTTCTCCAGTTCCTTATAGAAATGAAAATTTAATCATGAATAATCTAGAATAGTTCTATTTCTGGAAACTGACTCAGGACATGCTATCCCAGGTTCAGAATCTTTGTAATGTGTTTAAATCATTCCTTAGTACGTGGTTACTATAATGGCACATATTGAATTCCTTCCATTGCGCCAGACCTTTCAAAACATTTGTTCAAATGTTTAAATCTCAACTAATCTGAGTTTATTCCTATGAGATAAATTATATTATTGACTCCATTATACTGAGTGAGAAACTAGTAGTCATAAAGGTACGTTCAGTTTTTCAACAAATATTTATTGCATGCGTGCCTCTAGGTGATACATCAAAGGGATACTTCTAGTTGAGTGAGCTTGCCTCATTTAAGAAAGGAAGGGAGGCTGGACTCAATTCCAGACTGCCTGACTCAAAGTACGCTTTCCATCATAGCTTTTTGCCACACAGCAGAATTGCTCAGCCCAGTAGCAGGAACCAGAAGAAGATCTTATTTATTCATTATTCAACTCTCACCCTCCAGGGAGCACTACTCACATCATACTGTGCCTGAATGATGCTCCAGGGAATTGTCCAAGTCAGTGACCCTGCCATTTCTTTCCTTTTTTAAAAAATTAATTTTTATTGGAGTATAATTGCTTTATAATATTGTGTTAGTTTCTGCTATACAGCAAAGTGGATTCAGTTATATGTATACATTTATCCACACTTTTTAAGATTTCCTTCCCATTTAGGTCACCACAGACCATTGAGTAGAGGTCCCTATGCTATACAGTATGTTCTTTATTTTATATGTAAGAGTTATGCTTTTGAACTGTGGTGCTAGAGAAGACTCTTGAGAGTCCCTTGGACTGCAAGGAGATCCAACCAGTCCATTCTAAAGGAGATCAGTCCTGGGTGTTCATTGGAAGGACTGATGCTAAAGTTGAAACTCCAATACTTTGGCCAACTCATGCGATGAGTTGACTCACTGTAAAAGACTCTGATGCTGGGAGGGATTGGGGGCGGGAGGAGAAGGGGACGACAGAGAATGAGATGGCTGGATGGCATCACCGACTCGATGGACATGAGTTTGAGTGAACTCCGGGAGTTGGTGATGGACAGGGAGGCCTGGCGTGCTGTGGTTCATGGGGTCGCAAAGAGTCGGACACGACTAAGCGACTGAACTGAACTGAAGAGTTCTTTATTTTATACATGCTGCTGCTGCTAAGTCACTTCAGTCGTGTTCGACTCTGTGCGACCCCATAGACGGAAGCCCACCAGGCTCCCTCATCCCTGGGATTCTCCAGGCAAGAACACTGGAGTGGGTTGCCATTTCCTTCTCCAATGTGTGAAAGTGAAAAGTGAAAGTGAAGTCACTCAGTCGTGTCCGACCCTTAGCGACCCCACAGACTACAGCCAACCAGGCTCCTCCATCCGTGGGATTTTCTAGGCAATAGTACTGGAGTGGCTTGCCATTGCCTTCTCCATATTTTATACATAGCAGTGTATAAATGTCAATCCCAATTTCCCAATTCATCCTCTTCCTTCGCCTCTTGGTAACTGTAAATTTGTTCTCTACATCTGTGACTCTATTTCTGCTTTGCAAATAAGTTAATCTGTATCATTTCTCTGGATTCCACATATTAGCAGTATTGTACAATATTTGCCTTTCTCTGTTGACTTATTTCACATAGTATGATAATCTCTAGGTCTGTCATTTCATTCTTTTTTTATGGCTGAGTAATATCCTATTGTATACCACATCTTTTTTATCCATGCCTCTGTATTGAACATTAGGTTGCTTCCATGTCCTGGCTGTAGTAAATAGTGCTGCAATGAACACTGGAGTGCCTGAATCCTTTGCCTAGGAATGGGATTGCTGGATCTATGGTAGCTCAATTTTTAGTTTTTTAAGGAAACTCCATACTGTTCTCCATAGTGGCTGCCATTTCTATCACTGCCATTCTATAGATGGGGGAACCAAGGTACCCTGAGGGTCTTGGATTCACAATGCTAAAAAGTGCCTCCCAAACCTCAGGCTGGTTTGCAAGCTTCCAAAGGACAAGGTGTCCATCTTCTGTGTGGACCGTTCATTGCCTTATATGCTGTGTTTGAGCCACATTAACCAATAGCTGAGAAATGCCTGGCAAGACCTTCCTGAGGGAGTCAGTGCCCTGAGGGACTGGGATGAATAGTGAGTCTCAATGTTGTCGATTCCAAGCAAATGCCAACCCTAAGCATGTGATTGTGCTGCTCCATAATTATATTTAGCTTGTATTGCATCACATATTCAACCAAACACATTAAAACACAGTGCCTGCATCCAAAGAACTAAATATACAAAAAGAGAGAAAGGAGGCTGTGTCAGGAGGAAGAGAGTGAGTCTCTCTTTTCCATGCTGTTTTGGGGTGCTGGTTTGTACAGAAAGCTGATATCAGATACTGATTCAACTCTTAGTGCTTTTGTTTTTCTTACTCTCAGATATAGTGGAAAGCCATGGCCCTGAGAGCCTGATAATGTGGTTCTCTGTCCACCAATTACTCAGGTACAGTGACCAGGGAGCAGCCAAAGCTTTGATCAGATGAGCCTAGCCTCATTCAGAAAGTCTAGAACTCTGGTTCTTGAACTGTAATGTGCATGAAAATGCTCCACAGGGCTTGTTAAGACACATTGCTGAGTCTCACTCCCAGAGTTTCTGACTTATTTGCATTTCTAACAAGTTCCCAAGTGATGCTGTTGCTGCCTGTCTGGGGATCACACTTTTAGGACTTCTGGTCTCCAACAACAAGGCAGTCCCATGGATGCTAGAACAGTCCCAATCTAAGACTAAAAAGCAAGAGGAAGCAAGGGAAGGGTTCACTACTATTTATGTATAAAATGAGTTGGCATATATTGCATTTGCAGCTTGTATATACATAGACCATTTCTAGATGGTTACAAAAAACCAGGAATAACAGTTGTTGGGGAAAGGGGGTGCTTGGGAGTCTGGGGTGGTGCTATGTTGATTGGTTTCTGGGTCTGACTCCAACCCAGACAAACTTGAACTCATTTTCCTCTCTCTACCATGTTCCTTTCAGAGGCTCCTCCACAGCCTCTATCATCTAGTTCCCCTTGATGGTTGACTTCCTCTTGGATTTGACCACTGGGAGGCACCAGCAGGGATCTGAGAGTGGGAAGAGAGAAAGATGGAGAGGTTTCTTCTCTGAGGTCTCCCTACTTTGGTGCAGTGTCTAGAACACACTTAGCCCCAGCTCTCACTGGGCTCCAGGAAGATCCTTTCCTTCTTCAGCTGTTGCTAGTCTCTGGGGCTTCTGCATCCCCCTTTTTAATCTCCTTAACCCAACCCACCCATCTGTGAGTGGTCCCTTTATTAACATCTCTGAATTTGAACCTTCTGGAGGTGAATTTTGTTTTATAACTGAAAATGATGGGGAACTTACTAGTTACTGTGTATTTTTTCTATCATTTAAACATTGTGCAATCTGTCTATCATGGATGTTCAAAGAATGCAAATATTAAAAGATAAATCATCAAAATGAATCTTAAATAACCTAGATCAGTAAATTCCAAAGAGGATCTCTGGAGAATTGGTCTACTTCAGCACCTAATGTACTCTCATTTTGTTTGGCTTAATCAGATGCTAGCAAGGAATCATGATTTATACTCTTGTACATTCCAGCCTTGTCAGTACAACTAAGGTAAATGTTCCTGAACAAGAGTTATCACTGGTATCTCTCTGCAGAGTGCACACGGCATTCAGGCACCAGGGAATAATATGGTGGAAGGGAACTTAACTTGGGAATCACACGGGCTAAATTCAGATCACATCTCTGCCACTTCAGTTCAGTTCTGTCATGGGCACCTCTTTGCGACCCCATGGACTACAGCATGCCAGGCTTTCCTCTCCATCACCAACTCCTGGAGCTTGCTCAAATAATGTCCATCGAGTCGGTGCTGCCATCCAAACATCTAATCCTCTGTCATCCCCTTCACCTCCCGCCTTCAATCTTATCCAGCATCAGGGTCTTTTCCAGTGAGTTAGTTCTTCACATCAGGTGGACAAAGTATTGGAGCTTCAGCTTCATCATCAGCACTTCCAATGAATATTCAGGACTGATTTCCTTTAGGATGGACTGGCTGGATCTCCTTGCAGTCCAAGGGACTCTCAAGAATCTTTTCCAGCACCACAGTTCAAAAGCATCAGTTCTTCAGTGCTCAGCTTTCTTTATGGTCCAACTCTCACATCCATACAAGACTACTGGAAAAACTATAGCTTTGACTAGATGGACCTTGGTCGGTAAAGTAATGTCTCTGCTTTTTAATATGCTGTCTAGGTTGGTCATAGCTTTTTGTTCAAGGAGCAAGTGTCTTAATTTCAAGGCTGCAGTCACCATCTGCAGTGATTTTAGAGCCCAAGAAAATAAAGTCTGTCACTGTTTCCATTGTTTCCCCATCTATTTGCCATGAAGTGATGGGACCGGATGCCATGATCTTCATTTTTTGAATGTTGACTTTTAAGCCAACTTTTTCACTCTCCTCTTTCACTTTCATCAAGAGGCTCTTTATTTCCTCTTTGCTTTTTGCCATAAGGGTGGTGTCATCTGCATATCTGAGGTTATTGATATTTCTCCTGGCAATCTTGATTCCAGCTTGTGCTTCCTCCAGTCCAGCGTTCCTCCTGATGTACTCTGCATATAAGTCAAATAAGCAGAGCAACAATATACAGCCCTGACGTACTCCTTTCCCAATTCAAACTAGTCCATTGTTTGATGTCTGGTTCTAACTGTTGCTTCTTGACCTGAATATGGTTTTCTCAGGAGGCAGGTCAGATGGTCTGGTATTCCCATCTCTTTAAGAATTTTCCAGCTTGTTGTGATCCACATGGTCAGAGGCTTTGGCATAGTCAGTAAAGCAGAAATAGATGTTTTTCTGGAACTCTCTTGCTTTTTCGATGATCCAACAGATGTTGGCAATTCAATCTCTGGTTCCTCTGCCCTTTCTAAATCCAGCTTGAACATCTGGAAGTTCATGGTTCACGTATTGCTGAAGCCAGGCTTGGAGAATTTTGAGCATTACTTTGCTAGCGTGTGAAATGAGTGCAATTGTGTGGTAGTATGAACATTCTTTGGCATTGCCTTTCTTTGGTAATAGATTGAAAACTGACCTTTTCCAGTTCTGTGGCCACTGCTGAGTTTTCCAAATTTGCTGGCATATTGAGTGCATCACTTTCACAGCATCATCTTTTAGGATTTGAAACAGCTCAGCTGGAATTCCATCACTTCCACTAGCTTTGTTCGTAGTGATGCTTCCTAAAACCCACTTGACTTCACATTCCAGGATGTCTGGATCTAGGTAGTGATCGCAGCATCATGGTTATCTGGGTCATGAAGATCTTTTTTGTATAATTCTTCTGTGTGTTCTCGCCATCTCTTCTTAATACCTTCTGTTTCTGTTAGGTTCATATGGTTTCTGTCCTTTATTGTGCCCATCTTTGCATGAACTGTTCCCTTGGTATCTCTAATTTTCTTGAAGAGATCTCTAGTCTTTCCCATTCTATTGTTTTCCTCTATGTCTTTTCACTGATCCCTGAGGAAGGCTTTCTTATCCCTCCATGCTATTCTCTGGAATGCCGCATTCAGATGGGTATATCTTTCCTTTTCTCCTTTGCCTTTAGCTTGCTTTGATTTCATGAGTCTCTTGTCCCTCCTGGGTCCCCAAAGGGAACTCATCCCATCACATGATGGATCTGTACTGTTTGGACATTGCCTCTTGGATGCCATAGAATTACTACTTTTACATTCTTCTGTGAACCTAAGAAACAAACCATTAATCCCTTAGCTGTTTTCATTCCAATATATGGACACAACATACCCTCACACATGTCCAAATGACACCCCTACTAGCTGGTGGAGGGGTGGTCCAGGAGTCAGGCATGAGAGAAGGCTTGAACCTAAGGAACTGAGATTTAGAGGACACAAAAATTGTAAATAATGATTTTGAAAGCTTAACATCTATTTAGCAAGAGTAATGGTTTAAAGTGGGAAGTCGCCAGATGGTGTGCACTGTTAATAATGCCCATCTGTGAGCCGTGTCATGAATTATAAAATTGATTTGGAGGAGAACAACTCCTGCTGTTTGTCACAGGTGCCAAAATGTCTCCTCATGCTCTGGGGGTCAGGTATGGAATGAGGCAGGCTGAGGTGCATGTTGCTTAAAAATAACATTATATAGTGTTTTGTATAATAATAATAAAATACTTGAATGCTAGTTAATTTGTTACAAATATTTGTGGCATCCAGAACTTCCTGCTTCACACATGCCTGCCTCAAGGAGCGTGGAGGTGCCTGGCTGAGGGTAGGGTTGCCTGTCTCTAATGCTGCATTAGGCCACTCTTGACCTTCTGCCCTGATTCTGGTGAGCTTGGCCTGTGAGCCTCTTCACTTCAATGTAGATTTCTGTCAATGGCCTCAGGTGCTCTTGCACTCAAGGCCAGTTTGCTCCTGTGTCTCCACCTTGACCCTGCAAACTCTCCCTGTCTGGTGTCACAGCTGCAGATAACAGAGGTTCCCTCCTTCCTCCTCGATCCCTCCAGACCAGGTCACTTGGTTGCCCTGCCTGAATGGTCTGCTAGGAGAGGGGACGAGCAGCTTCCTAAAATCTCTAAGGCACAGTTCTTCACCCGTAACAATACTTCACTAAGGAGTTTCAGTAAGGACTGATGTAAAGCATCAGTGGGAAGTGGTGACGGGGGCAGAGCAGGGCAGTCCTCAACCGCAGCCCCAGGACAGCCTGCACACTATTTTTATACCCCATGCACACTCCTTCCCTTGCTGTCTCACCTGCAGGAAACACCCTCCCGTTGCTGCCCACAAAGCCCCCAACTCACTGCTTCCACTGTGAAGCCCCTTTACCCTTCACACCCACGGGGGTCTTCCTTCCCGGAATCCCTGCAGGCATGGCATCCACCTACCTGTACTTTGCTTTATGCTGAATTCAGTTATCTTTACTTGTGCTTCTCTCTCAGGTAGGATGGAAAACTCGGCAGGGAAAGCCATGCCTTCTATGTCTTTGCACCCTTTCCCATTGTGTGTCTGACCCAGGATTGGAAACACACGTGTGCTAAGCCACTTCAGTCATGTCAGAGTTGTTGCGACCCCAGGGATGGTAGCCTGCCAGGCTCCTCTGTCCATGGAATTTTCCAG
Organism: Moschus berezovskii; assembly: GCF_049115385.1. NCBI lineage: Eukaryota > Metazoa > Chordata > Mammalia > Artiodactyla > Moschidae > Moschus > Moschus berezovskii. Next base: position 141,546,730 of record NC_142460.1, read on the forward strand.
GCAAGAATACTGGAATGGGTTGCCATGCCCTCCTCCAGGGGATCTTCTTAGACCCTGGGATCAAACCTGCGTCTCTTATGTCTCCTACATTGGTGAGTGGGTTCTTTACCACTAGCGCCACTTGGGGCGCCCTGGGAAGACACAGGGAGCTTCATTATTCTTATCTATTGTGTAATTAATCTTGTCCTATTATTTCAGTAGTCCTCAATCCTCACACTGCACTAGAATTACCTGGGAAACTTTCAAATATGCAGGTTCTCAGGCCCATTTCACTAGATCTAGAATGGAGCCCGGTTTTGGATGTTTGTTCAAAAGCTCTCCCATGTAAATCTAAGGTGCAGCTCAGAGCACAGTGTGAACCAGGATAACTTTGTCCTCAGATGTACTTAATTCCCCTGCCACTTCAGTTTGTCTGCTGGTTGCACTTTCTCCATTTTAATATTTCAAATGATATCTTACAAGTTAAATTGCAACTCTCAGCTCCTTTTTGTTATCATATACAAGGAATCATCTTTAAGGCAAGTGAAAACTTTTCGCATTACCTCATTGGGCAGAGAGTCAAGCTGTAAAAAAGCATACGAGTGATTCCTTCAAATTGAGACTCTCATTAATCAGTGAGCCATCCTCCAGGCCCCTGTGTAAAGCTGGGCAGTCACCATTTGTGACATTCTGTTTCCTTCACTCACATAAATCAGGCAGAACTAGCAAACAACAAAGGTACTGTTACCTATCAGGGTCACCAACAGGTAATGATAAAAGAATAGGTAGGAATGATGAATCAGTGAGGTTATTACAACAAAATGATTTAATATGTGAAAGTGAATTGAGGAGGTTTTGATGGCATTTACAAGTTTCATTTCACTTGAGGATCACAGTGAATTCAGTATCTCCTGAAAAACTTATAGGAATATTTTATTTTGAAGATGTTCTGCTAACAAGACAGGAAAAACAGTCTTGAGGAATATTTTCCCCATTTGCTTCTTTTTGGTTTACTGCAGTTTTAATTACTGAGGAAAGGAAACCATGAGATGAAAAAAAAAAAAAGTCAATAACCCACAGAATTCTTAAAGAGTCAAGGTGATTTTAAACGAATATTATTGTAAGATGGTTAAATAAGGAAACTGTGAGGAAGTGTACACTATTATACACTTCTCTAAATTGTGTTTTTCAAAAATTTCCATTGGGCATCAATACACTTTTAGATATTCTATCAGATTAATTTTCTTAGCAATTGCTTTAAAAACAATTTTGTTTATCTGTTCAGAATTATACTTTGTTATAAACTGTGGAGCTGCTTTACTGAAGATCTATTATTTCAACTTTGTCTCTTCAGTGTACAGTTAAACAAGGCTCTAGAATTAAATAAGTTCCTTCTGCATCTACACAGTTATTTTTTTCATGAACAAAATTTCCATTGTTCATGAATCTTTAGTTTAGAATGGATTACTTTTCCCTTGGATATCTTTTAAGGGTATTGTTTTTATTAAAATTTGCCATTTTTCTTTTATGAGGAAGCTCACTAGATAATACACACTGCTCATACATCCAGAACTTTCACATACCTTTATTCCTCCCTCTGAAATAAAAACAGAGACCAAGGATCACCAATACTGTAAAATCCTCCAATATGAAGGAAAGTGATCCCAAAACAAATATACAGGCTAAAGGAATGCAGATTGATGAGAGGAGATGAAGAGAGCAGAAGAAACAATTAGAATTCACATCCTCCAGGAGACAAAAGGAATTACTGTACCCACTTAAAAAAAATGAATCAAACTTGAGGAAAAAGGAAGAAGACCAGGGGAAAGCAACATGGCTTAGAATGGTTGGTGTCAAGGAAGAAATGAGTCTCGAGTTTCATCACCCTTTGGGGGTGAGCATTCCATAATGCAGGAACAGTATAATCGAAGGTGTGGAATCAGGAATAAAGCAGTGTGTGTCTCAAAGACAGAGCAATTGCTCGGATTGAGATCACACTGAAAGTAAGGATACATCTTGAGCAGTTGTGGGAAATAAGAATGGATAAGTAAGATGAAGCTATGTTGATGAGGGCTTTGACATTAGGATTTTGGATTTAGTTCCATAAGCAATAGGTACCCACTGTAGCTGGGGGCGCATGTGAGATTGGGAGCTGGGCCACTGAATTGCAGTTTCCATAAGTTTCTTCAGGTTAGTAGTGGGGTGGAGAGACATGAGTCAGAAGCACAGATTAAAGCTTATAGGAAATACCCCAAAGTTAAGTGATGTTATTATAAAATAAAAATTACATCTATTGCAATTTAAAAATAAATGGAAAGCATTATTCGCCTCCAAATTTTCTTGATTGATTATAACTAAAACCCTGAGTTATTTTGTTAAACAGCATTTCCAAAAAAAGCATCATGGCAATAATTATTGCAAGATCACTGATGAGTATTATCTCTCGAAAAAGCTCTCTGTACACCACGGGGATGGTAATAATTCTGCCACTGCTTGGGAAAAAAAATCAAACAGCGTTTTTGTGCTTTACTTACATAGAGAAGCATTAGAACTTAGTGGTCTAGGTTCAAATTCAAGATAAGCTGCTGCTGCTAAGGCACTTCAGTCGTGTCCAACTCTGTGTGACCCCATAGATGGAAGCCCACCAGGCTCCCCCGTCCCTGGGATTCTCCAGGCAAGAACACTGGAGTGGGTTGCCATTTCCTTCTCCAATGTGTGAAAGTGAAAAGTGAAAGTGAAGTCGCTCAGTCGTGTCCAACCCTTAGCGACCCCACGGACTGCAGCCTACCAGGCTCCTCCATCCATGGGATTTTCCAGGCAATAGTACTGGAGTGGCTTGCCATTGCCTTCTCCGAAGCCAAGTTAGAGAAGTCATTTAAGCTTCCTAACCTCAGTTTCTTTATCTGTAAAATGGGGATAGTGATAATTAGGAAAATACCTGTTACATAATAAATGTTAACTGTTATTATGCTGTGAAGTCAATGTTATGTTTATAGATTCATTGATTAGAATATTGGCTGCTAATTTATATTAGAAAGAATACCGCCATTTACTGTAGTGGTAAGGGAAGATTTAAAAGATGCTGTAAAAGTAATGAACAATGGGAAATTCAACCAAAGTCACCATTTAAGGACAAAGCACCATTCCTTGGTTTTGAATCTATTATAACTGTAGTATTATTAATAGTAATAAAGTGCTTGGTTTCTATAGAACCAGGACTTGGAAACAAAGCCAAGTGACATATGTATATATTTATTTAATGGTGGGAGACCCAGCACATTTGGCGACGGGCACAGTGTTCCACTCAGTGGGATGAAATGCATGCCTCACGCCAGCTTCTTTAAAGGGACTGTTATTCATCACAGCTGTAATGTTCCCTTCAGAGAGCTCCCACCAGAATGGAAAAGGCGCACTGGCAATTTATATACAAAAGCCAACCCACGTTTGGCTTTGAAAATTCACTGGGAAAACTGTATGCCGTCTGTTAGTTATTCATGGACATGCTCTGGTTTCTGATGGAAGTGCTGTGGTTTCGTTTGTTATCATCACAGTAAAATTAGAAAGCAGCAAAGAAAAATTAAAGGACTGGCATGTGTACATATTCTAGCTGACAAATCATTATGTGTAACTTTTCATGGTTCAGCTGCCATGTAAAAATAATCATAATTCACACAGCCCTGTGTTTGGACTATGCAAACTGGCCTTTGCCCTGATTGTCGGCCCTGCCCCCACCTCCCTTTGGTAAAATTATAGAGTTGTCCTCTGCCCTGGGACACTCAGCATGCCCTGCAGAGCCAAGGGTTTGGGACACACTAACACCCTGCCTTCCTCAGCAGTGCCATTTATGTAAACTGTTCTGAAACATCTTTTAACACCTAATGAAACAATGTAACTAAAAATATAAATTTGCGAAATGCTGCAAAGTTGAATCTTGATTGAAAGGGAATATTGTCTCCAGTTAACCTTTCAACTGAAATAGTTTCCCTGCCCCTTAATTAGATAAGTGTATAAGTCTAGACACCAAGATTTCTCCTCAAATAACATTCTCTCACATTCACAGAGGAATGCTATGCTGTTCTAAAAGCACATTTGCATCTACCATCACAACTGATCTTCACAAGAAACATGGGAGACAAGCATTGCAATGCCCATTTTACAGGTGCAAACATCAAAATCCAAGAAAGTGAACTGCTTTGCTCCAAATTTCACAACTAGGAGAAGCAGAAGTGGGGTTTGAATCCAGGGCCCGGTAAAGGGTCCAACATTTATGCCACTTTCCTGAAATGTGTTTTGGAAGGGAAGTAGGGATTTGTTTCCTATTAATGATGAATTATTCCTGTTAATAATTTAATGATGAATTAAATCTTTATTTAAATGATAAAGAATACAAATACAGTTTCTTTCAGTCCCAGCCAGAAAAGCAGGCAATCCTGGTGGCTCAGACAGTAAAGAGTCTGCCTGCAATCTAAGAGACTTGGGTTCGATCCCTGAATCGGGAAGATCCCCTGGAAAAGGAAATGGCTAGCCCCTCCAGTATTCTTCCCTGGAGAATTTCAGGGACAGAGAAGCCTGGCAGGCTACAATCCATGGGGTCGCAGAGAGTCAAAGACGACTGAGCAATAACACTTTCACTTTCAGAAAAGCAAGCATGATACTGTAGTGCTTGAGTATGGAACATGTAAGAAATGTGATGCTGTCATTTTGTTGGTTGATTTTTTCTCCATGGGATCAGTTCTGTATTCATTTTACTTCAACCAATCCAGAACTGGGCAACCACTATGTAGCAAGCAATCTGCTAGACACTGAAGACACAAAGGGTCAAGTTTCAGCCTTTGACTCAGAAGTCCTTTTTGGAGACAGACAAGCAAACAGATAATTCCTCACAGGATTCTAAATGCTGTGACAGAGAGGTCACACAGGCTGCTAGGGGAGTCCAGGGGAAGGGTTGGGTGTGTCAATTAAGGAAGATTTTCTGCAGAAGGAAATATCTCAGATTAGTTTTGAAGGATGAATAGGAGTTTTCCAAGCAAAGAGGAGGGGAAAGAAATCCCAGGAATGTTCAGAGACATGGAGACAGAAGACAACAGGAATAAATACAGTTTCTGCGGAGGGACACAAGAAAGAAGGGGCACTTTAAAGGAGAATAGCATATAGTCATAAAGATAGTTAAGTTCACATAGTGCTTGCCTTGTGCCAGGCTCTGTTCTAAGCACTTTACATGTACAAACACATTTATCATCCACAGTTTTGCAAGCAGACAGCTGAGACACACAAATATTAAGCAGTCTGGCCAATTGTCCATGGCCCATGCTTTCAACACTATGCTATACTGTCTTCCAAAAATGTGTGTGTAGCAGAGAGAGCACACATCTTTCTGAGATGAGCAGAATTTTGGAAAATCTGTACACTTTAGAAAAAAATTAAACCAATGGAGGGACTTTATTCTGGAAAAGTAGGGTGAGAAGGCAGAGGAAGAAAATGAATGTCAGTATTATTAAGGAGCTTATATGTTAAACTCAAACACAAATAAGAATTTTCTCCTGGGTAGGAGTAAGCTGTGTCAGACCTATGTCCCCTAGAGGGCTTGTCAAGGAGCCTTCTGGCAGGTTCTGCTCCCCATAAATGTTTTGAATAGTCAGAATCCTGCCATGTTATTAGGGCAGCACAGGAGGAAAGCATGAATTTGTTGGAATGCATGAGCCCTTTGGATGCAGATGTTTAATAAATATTGATTGATAACAAATCATAGTGCTATAACTAAGGTTAGTAAAATTAATTGGAAACACATTGAATGTAAGCTTAGTTGATATGACTCATGGCTAACAGGTGAAAATTCAATAAGGAAAGTTTTACTCTTTTCCTCATTTTTTAAGGATGTTAATGTAGATAAACTGTCACTAGCTAATAAGAAGTTCACAGTCAAATTTTCAGTCCTCTTCTGTCAAGGAAGAAAGAACTCTGTGATAGGTATTCTAATTACTAATCTTGCCATCATTTTATTTTATTTTTTCAGTGCTTATTTCCTCTCCGTATTTACTATTTCCTTTAAAACAAATTTTTATTGCACTCTATGTATCTTTGAAAATGCCCACAAATTCTTTTGCAATGAGGTAAAGGTGTAATTAAATACATACATAAACCAGATGTTACTTGAAGACCCCTTGGAGGGTTAGTTAAAATTAGTTTACCCCTGATCAGAGGAACTCAAAGAATTCCCATGATTTCCACACTCCTGTGGGCCATGTCAATTCAAACCCACTTATTCATTTTTCTTCTCGTTCCTTCAGCAAGCATTTACTGACCACCTCTACATCCCAGGCACTATTACATCAATGGCAAGTCCCTGTCCTGGAGGATCTTCCATCCTAGTAGGTGAGAGGCAGACAAGAGCAAAAGAATTATGTATGTGAAAAGATAGTTCCAGGGAGTGAAAAGTGTGATGAAGAAAAGGAGACAAGGAGATGTGGGGTGGGAATGAATTTCCCCTGGGGGCTTAGGGAAGTTCTCCCTGAAAGGTGACCTCTGATTGGGACCTGAATGACCAGCCTGATGGCCTGCAGGTCTAGGGGAGGAACTGCGGGCAAAGACAACCATCAGGATCAAGGCTTTGAGGTTAGGCTGGACAGGGAGAATGAGTGGCAGGGATTAGATACACTTAGGAGAGGGGGCTGGAAAAGAGGATGAGTGGCCAAGGGGGGCCAGGTCACAAAAGGCTTTGTGAAAGGCCAGGGGAAATGGGAGTTCATTCTTAGTTAGGGTCTGAAGTCTTCTGCCTTATGGTTTTTAAAGACCGCAGTTTCCATTTTGTGGAAGGAAGATTGCAAAAAAGTAGGAGACCCATTGCGGGGGGCTCTTGCAATTGTCTGGGGGACAGATAGTGGCCCTGGAACTACGAGGTATTGGGCATCCAGGGAGAAATACAGTGGATCCTTGAACAGCATGGGTATGAACTGTGGGAGTGCACTTATTACATGGATTATTTTCAATAGGAAATACTACCCTACTACACAATCTGCAGTTAGTTAAATACGTGTATGCAGAATCATGGAAGTGGAAGATCCTTGTCCTATATTTCTCCCTGGATGCCCAATTCCTCATAGTTCCAGGGCCACTATTTGTCCCCCGGACAAATGCAAGAGCCGCCCCCCCACCCCGCCAAGGGCTGACTTTAGATTATATGTGAATTTTCTACCACATGGAGGGTGGATGTCCCAAACCCAGCTGCTGTCATCTGTAGACAGCGGCAGGTTCACTTTTAGAGATGCTGAGACAGAGGCAAAACTCCTGCCTCAGTCCCTGACCCACACCCTTTCCTGACTTCTGCAAGAAATTTAATTGCATCAAAACTGTAATTTTTGGAATTTTACTTAAGTTTGAGGAGTGAGAAGGAAGGGCTTACTTTGGGGAACCTGTGAGCATCTCTGACAGGGCCCTCTGTCTCACTCTGCCCTCTTTTAAGGGTCTGTTGTGCCCACCCATGAACCCTCCTCTCTATGCAAATCCTCCAGCACTTATAATCCTGTCCTCACTGCCCCCTGCCGCAGAGGGAGCAAGCCCTTTACCTCAGTGCCAGTTGAAGATCATTGCAAATATATTAAATCAGATGGAAATCCACCCACCGTCCACATTAAATGTTAGTTACATACGAACTGACTTGTGACTGACTAGATGATACACTGTTATGGTTTGTAAGCATTTCATTAGACTTTTATTTTATGGTGTATTTTTCTGTTACAATAATCCATTTTTATTTTTCAGGCCTCAAACATTTTTGTGGGACATTACAAAACTCACATTCTCTGTGCCCATGGAACTTCGTGATTCAAACAACCGTGACTGAGGGGCTAGGCTCGCTGGCACTGTGGTAAGTGACATCACCTCCATGTGACTACACATGTACACCCAAGGATGAATTGCAGTGTCAGCAGGCTTCCAGGACACTGCTCACAACATAAATGCACATCTCCCAACCTTCCCCTGTTACAATGGGCTTCCTGGGCCATCTGCCTTCCTCTTACACACAGGTTCCTCTCCACTCCACACTCCTCGGCTCCCAGAACCTTGGGCCTAGAAAGGTCAACCCAGAGCCTGAGGTAGTAGACATTCTGGATCCTGGGTTGCCCATGGCTGATCTAGGGTGAGAGCATGGCTTCCACTCAGGAGCCCCTGAGGGTGGGGCACAGACTGGGCAGAGACAGGAACAGTTGGAAGAAGGGACTCAGGACCCTCACATGCAGGAATCTTGAGGCAGAGATGGAGATGGAGCCTGGACGAAAGGGAGAGTGTGTGTGGTGGGGGCGGGGGTAGGGGGTGCAGAAGCATAGTACAGACCAAGGTCTGGCAGCTGCTGGGAGGACAGGCCTGCTCCTGGTGGATTCCTCTGAGGCAGCCTCATCTTCTTGGCTCCAGCAGGCCCTGCAGTTTGTGTTTCAGCAACCACACAGCTCACCTGGGCGTATCCTTCCTGGCACAGGTCTCATGTCTCTCCTCTTCACCTTCTTTTTCCATCTCTTCTTAGAGAAATAAGGGGATCTTCCCCGTGTGTGGAGACTCAGACATCAAAGTCACAGCAGATTTAGGGGTTGAACACATGACCCCTAGAGTCAGGTTGCCATGGCTTACATCCGAGCTCTGTGCTCAGTCACCTGGGGGTGTGGCTAAAACTCAGCCTCTGTTCACCGGTGCGAAATAGAAACATGGAGACAGCGTTTTGGATGAAGTAGAAAAGAGTATGGCAGGCAAAGGGTTTGTCAGGCAAAGGGGGCCACAGCAGGCTAATGCTCTCCATGTGTCCAGCCTTGAGGGTGTAGTGAGGAGAGTTGTAGTGTTCAAGGAGCAGCTGTGATCAGCTCATGGACATTCTTCTGATTCAGTTCAGTTCAGTTCAGTTGCTCAGTCGTGTCCGACTCTTTGTGACCCCATGAATCACAGCACGCCAGGCCTCCCTGTCCATCACCAAATCCCGGAGTTCACTCAAACTCATGTCCATCCAGTCAGTGATGCCATCCAGCCATCTCATTCTCTGTCGTCCCCTTCTCTCCCGCCCCCAATCCTTCCCAACATCAGACTCTTTTCCAGTGAGTCAACTAGTTGCATGAGGTGGCCAAAGTATTACAGTTTCAGCTTTAGTATCAGTCCTTCCAATGAACACCCAGGATTGATCTCCTTTAGAAGGGACTGGTTGGATCTCCTTGCAGTCCAACGGACTCTCAAGAGTCTTCTCCAGCACCACAGTTCAAAAGCATCGATTCTTCGGCGATCAGCCTTCTTCACAGTCCAACTCTCACATCCATACATGACCACGGGAAAAACCATAGCCTTGACTAGACGGACCTTGGTTGGCAAAGTAATGTCTCTGCTTTTTAATATGCTATCTAGGCTGGTCATAACTTTCCTTCCAAGGAGTAAGCATCTTTTAATTTCATGGCTGCAATCAGCATCCACAGTGATTTTGGAGCCCCAAAAAATAAAGTCTGACACTGTTTCCACTGTTTCCCCATCTATTTCCCATGAAGTGATGGGACCAGATGCCATGATCTTTGTTTTCTGAATGTTGAGCTTCAAGCCAACCTTTTCACTCTCCTGTTTCCATTTCATCAAAAGGCCTTTGAGTTCCTCTTCACTTTCTGCCATAAGGGTGGTGTCATCTGCATATCTGAGGTTATTGATATTTCTCCCAGCAATCTTGATTCCAGCTCGTGCTTCTTCCAGCCCAGCGTTCCTCATGATGTACTCTGCATATGAGTTAAATAAGCAGGGTGACAATATAAAACCTTGATGTACTCCTTTTCCTATTTGGAACCAGTCTGTTGTTCCATGTCCAGTACTAACTGTTGCTTCCTGACCTGCATACAGGTTTCTCAAGAGGCAGGTCTGGTGGTCTGGGATTCCCATCTCTTTCAGAATTTTACACAGTTTATTATGATCCACACAGTCAAAGGCTTTGGCATAGTCAATAAAGCAGAAATAGATGTTTTTCTGGAACTCTCTTGCTTTCTCCATGATCCAGCAGATGTTGGAGATTTGATCTCTGCCTTTTCTAAAACCTGCTTGAACATCTGGAAGTTCATGGTTCACGTATTGCTGAAGCCTGGCTTAGAGAATTTTGAGCATGACTTTACTAGCATGTGAGATGAGTGCAATTGTGCGGTAGTTTGCGCATTCTTTGGCATTGCCTTTCTTTGGGATTGGAATGAAGACTGACCTTTTCCAGTCCTGTGGCCACTGCTGAGTTTTCCAAATTTGCTGGCATATTGAGTGCAGCACTTTCACAGCACCATCTTTCAGGATTTGAAATAGCTCAACTGGAATTCCATTACCTCCACTAGCTTTGTTCATAGTGATGCTTTCTAAGGCCACTTGACTTCACATTCCAAGATGTCTGCCTCTAGATCAGTGATCACGCCATTGTGATTATCTTGGTCATGAAGATCTTTTTTGTACAGTTCTTCTGGGTATTCTTCTGATTGGTTGGTGGTAAATGGGAGTCAACATCTTCAACCTTCTGTTTCCATCCAGTCTGAGGTCTATGTGCTTGTGGGCAGCATACAGTTGACTTCTCCCACCTGGTGGGGGTTTCAGTATCTGCAAAACAGCTCAAAGGACGTGACAATATTCTCTATAGACCTTGAGATAGAATCTATAGACCTGACTTTGTTTAATGGCTAAAGTATTATTATTTCATCTTGCTTGATTGTTTTCCTTTCTTTCTGCATTTTCTCACTTCTCTGATTAAACTTATTTTTTGACTAAAGTTTTTCTACAGACAAAAGGCAGGCAGAAGGCATGGATAGGGGCCCATTCTGGAAAGGATTCATAAGGTTCTGCTCGGTTACCTGGGCCCTGGGCCTACTTCTTCTCATGTTTGTGCCTCAGTTTCCTCAGTTGTAAATGGGCTGGAAATAGTTCCCATTTCACCAGCTTGTGATGTCAACTGCGAAGTTCCTAGCATGTACCGAAAGTGAAAGTCACTCAGTTGTGTCTGACTCTTTGTGGCGCCATGGACTGTGGCCTGCCAGGCCCCTCTGTCCATGGGATTCTCCAGACAAGAATACCGTAGTGGGTAGCCATTTCCTCCTCCAGGGGATATTCCCAACCCAGGGTCTCATGCATTGCAGATGGATTATTTACCAGCTGAGCTACCAGGGAAGCCCTCCTAGTATATAACGGTTCACAGATGCTTCACTATTATTGTTTTAAAGATTTGTCAATACAAGATCACAAAACTGTGGCATATTTTAAAGTTTACCTTCAGTTCAGTTCACTTAGCAAGTTATAATTTTAACTCAGAAAACAATGGTATATAACTGTGCCATGTCGTAACATGCTAAGTTGCTTCAGTCATGTCTAACTCTTTGCAACCCTATAGACTGTAGCTCACCAGACCCCTCTGTTCATGGAATTCTCCAGGCAAGAATGCTGGAGTGGGTTGCCAGTGCCCCTCCTCCAGAGGATCATCCTGACCCAGGGATCGAACCCACGTCTCCTGCAGCTCCCCCATTGTAGGCAGATACTTTACTGATGAGCCACCAGGGAAGCCCATATAAGTGTGCTATTCTCAGGTAATTACATGTTTGTTTTTCTTTAATTAATTTGCAGCACCTGAAATGAGGTATGGGTCAATCACAGGACACAGTTTAGAGTTGAACAAGAAGCATCTATATATAATGCCTTTTTAGGAAACAATGTCCAAAATTCAAGTTTCAGATCCTTTGTGAATGTTTGTCTCCAAGCCAAGTGCTTTTCCTGGTCCCTCTCTGACCCCCCACTCCCACTCTCATTCATATCTTAAAATGATGACAGCACATAAGTGTGGGAGCTGGATTAGACTCCATTTCCTAGCTCTCTGATTTTAAAATGGGATTAACAGGGTATGAGATCAGGAGGAATAATGCAAGGTTAAAACTCCTATGTCCTATAAACAACTGAAGTCAGGCAGTCTTTGAGGAGATGAAGGCCCACAGGTCCTGGCCACAGGAGAGCTGGGGAAGGAAAGGCAAACTCTCTCTTTTCGGTCACTAAGTCATGTCTGACTATTTGTGACCCCAAGGGGACTGCAGCATGCCAGGCTTCCCTGTCCTTCACTATCTCCCAGAGTTTACTCAAATTCAAGCTCTCTCTCCCACCCAATTGTTTTAACTCATCATGTCTGTGGGTGATTTTCAACCAGATGGCACTTTAGGGCCAAAAACATGACCTTAAATTACAGCAGTCCATAAATTAGAAGGAAGTGGAGGGCATGGCGACCCACTTCGGTATTCCTGCCTGGAGAATCCCATGGACAGAGGAGCCTGGTGGGCTACATTCCCTGGGATTGCCTGTGAGTAGGAGACAGAGAGGGAAGGCCAAGTTAACCCCACTCCCTGGTTTCCTCTGGAAACATCAGTGCATGAAGGGCTTTGTGGTTGCTACTGTAGGAATGTTACTTGCAGATCTTTAAAAACAGGAGCCTTGGCTGCTCTCTGGGAAGCTGAGATGAAAGCCTACCTAGGCTGGAGCAGACTGGCTGACCTTTCAAAGGCCTTTTTATCCTTGAGCGCCTGGTTTTGATGTAGTGTTGAGTATTTTTCAACTTCCTATCAAGAGTCAGGGAGATATGAAAAATAAGGTTTGGTTCTGCACTCATTACTTCATGCATTTTTAAAAGGTTTTAAAAATGGATAAACATTGTAGTCACTCGATAAATAATATTCCAACAAGATGAGAAATTTAAATTTGTCTACTTTGCAAATCTAAGAGTTCAAAATTCCTATGCAAGAATCCTTGTGCAGGGAAACACCATTTTCTTTAAAATGGGAGACAAGTCCTTGTTGATCAGCCCATAGTAGAAACACACCACATTTTTGAGGAACACAGTTTTTTATGTCTTAATGCTTATTATTTTGGAGGAAATAAAGTCAATGGATAATGATGACAACTTAAAGAAAAATAGCTGACATTTATTGAAAGGACTTTTTAATCTCAGTTACCTGCTGCTATATAACAAACCACTACAACATGTAGTAGCTTAAAAGGATATTTTATTATTTGTTAGTATTCCAGGTGGCACTAGTGGTAAAGAACCTGCCTGCAGATGCAGGAAATGTAAGAGACACGGGTTCAATTCCTGGGTCTGGAAGATCCCCTGGAGGAGGAAATGGCAACTTACTCCAGTATTCTTACCTGGAGAACTCCATGAACAGCAGAGCCTGTGGGGCTACAGTCCATAGGGTTGAGAAGAGTCAGACATGACTGGAGCGACTGAGCAGACAGGAGTCTGTGGGTTGACTGGGCTCAACTGGGTGGTATTCTGGTCCACATGGTGTCTGCTAGGGCTGGAATGTCCAAGATGGATATCTTGATGGATGGGATGCCTGGAACAGAGCAGCTAGGGTTTGAGTTGGTATTTCTCTTTCTCTCCAGGGAGTTTCTCCAACAGGATCACCTAACTTCTTTATATGGTGGCTCAGGGCTTTGAGAGCAAATGTCCCAAGAAGAGAAACCCCTATGTGCAAGCATTTATTAAGACTCTGCTTCCATACCACTTGCTAGTATCCCATTAGCCAAATAAGTTATCCAGCCAAGTCCAGAGTCAGCATGGGAGGATATTACACAAGGGTTTAGTTTTGGAAGGCGTGGTTCATTTGAGGCCCCCAGTGTAAGTCAACCACACAACCCACTTGCCACATCTGTGTTGAATATTTTACATCAATGTATCCTTTTAAAATTTAGAGTACTGTAAAGTGTATGCTACTTAGGATCTTCATTCTAAGATGAAAAAAACCAAGATACGGAGAGGTTACTGACTTTATTACCCAAAGCCAAAACTGGTAAGAACTGGCAGAACTGAAGTTGAATATAAGCCATCTCGGATGGTAAAGCATCTGCCTACAATGCAGGAGACCTGGGTTTGATCCCTGTGTTGGGAAGATCTCCTGGAGAAGGAAATGGCAACCCACTCCAGTACTCTTGCCTGAAAACTCCTATGGACAGAGGGGCCTGGTAGGCTACAGTCCATGGGGTCACAAAGAGTCAGACACAACTGCGTGACTTCACTTTCACTTTCATAAGCCATCTAACCCTAGAACCTGAACTCATAAATCTGAAGGCACTAGCACAAGAATCGAAAGTTACTAACTTCAAAAGTAAATAATATCTCAGAAATATTTAGGTAATACTTGATTTAGAATTTCAGGGCTTCCCTGGTGGCTCAGTGGTAAAGGATCCACCTGCCAATTCAAGAGATACGGGTTCAATCCCAGGTCTGGGAAGATCTCACATGCCATGGAGCAACTAAGTCCGTGCACCATAACTATGGAGCCTCTGTTCTAGAACCAGGGAACCCAACTACTGAGCCCTTGCCGGACAACTACTGAAGCCTGCGCACACTAGAGCCCATGCTCAGCAGCAAGCAAAGCCACTGCAGTGAGAAACCTGAGCGCTGCAGCTAATGAGTAGCCCCAACTCGTCTCAACTAGAGAAAGCCCACACAGCAATGAAGAACCAGAACAGCCAAAAATAAAGAAAAAAAAAATTTTTTTTAAAGAAGCTTATACATTCAGTAACATTTATGAGAATTCTGTCCTTCTTTTTCTAAGAGGTCATATTACATCTTACCTCCTAAAAGAATTGTGAAGCAGGAGAGGCGGGAGCACTGAGTTGTTGAGTTCCATTGACCTGGGTTAGACTTTTTCTTCTCCTTACCCATAGAGTCACTTGATAACTTCATTTCCTCAGCTGTAAATTGGGAATGATAATCTATAATTTGCAGAGTTGTGGTGAGGATTAAATGAGATATATAGTGAGCACAAGTATGGAGAATGTTCTTGATGCATAGAAGGTGTTCATGCCTGTATATCAGTGTGCATCCTGGACAGAGCTGAGTGTGACAGGACATACAGGGAGCAGATTTTAGGGATTCATGATCTCCTACATGAGCTCACTGGAGAATAATTAGAGCAGTGAATTTTAACCATAGCACAGGCCATTATATTCACCCACAGCTGGGAAGCATGGACCAGAATAGAGTGAGAGAAATTACAGGTCTGGAACACCCCATCCCAGAAACAAAGGAAAAACAGGCACCACGGTCCCTGGAAGACTCATGGCTGGTATCCTCACAGAACTAGTCTAACTGATCCAACTCAACTTGACCAGGCTCTTTATATTCAAATTTAATACAGTTCTAAGAGTCTTTTAGGGCATCCCACAAATTTAGAGAGTCATATACTAGCTGAATACAGGTCAATCATCTGTTTCTGGTCACCTCTAATACAGAAAATTATTTTTAATTCTAGTGAAGATGTGGAAAAATGGAGAAAAGAAAAAAACAATTCATCATGGGTAACTTTCCAAACCTTAGTTTCCATTGTCTGGTTATGCCCTTAGCTGTCTGTTGGTTTTGAGGCAATTTATGGCTGGAAGAAACAGGACTCCACATTTCTTCCTTTGGGGTTTGAATGATGGCTTTTTCCATAGTATTATGGTCACAGTTCTACACATGAGTTATGGCAGCTTTAAATTACAGCCACAATATTATGGGAAAAAGGATAAATCCCTCACTGCCTTCTTTCATCTCCAAAGCAGTTGGGAAGTGGGGAGGAGGCCACATACCCGAAAGGAATAAAATGATGTTGGGGGAGGTGTCTGGGTCAGAAGAGGTAGCTGGCAGCAGGCTTTGCTGAAAATGCTCTCAAACACTAACTCATTATTACACAAATCTCTCTTCCCCAGATGCAAGAGGGAGGACAGAGCGAAAGAGGCTAAGTGAGGAAGATGAGAACAGGGCAAACCCTCTTAAACTCTGCTCATTCCACTTAGCTCACTGATGGTGACTGCCCAAATACTACTCTACAAGACTCAAGGATACTCTCTTCCCAAAGCAAGTTTTTGGTTTTTTAAAGGTAATTTCCAATACTTTCTTAAATGTGTTTCTCACTATCTTACACACCTGAGTGATCCCTGAGTGTGGTGCCTCAGTTCTGTGGTATGATTTCCATCCTATTAGCTAGTAAACTCAGGTACGTTAATGTAACCTCCTTAAGCTCAGTTTTGTCATCTGTGAAATGGACAGGACACCTACATCACAGTGTCATTTGGGGTAGCTAAAAACTGTTGTTTGCACCTTCCTTTCTCTCACCTTCTTTCAGACTCTGCTAATTCTTCTTCCCACGTGTCTCTGAGATGGTTTCCTTCTTCTCCATCATTTTGCTGATGCATTATCTCTCTCCTGAACCATGGCAGGGTCCCTCAACACGTTTTCCTACCCTGGACAGTGGAGGGATCTCCAGAATGCACACTGACCCGCCGCCACCTAAAGTCCTTAGCTCCTTCCCATTGCCTAGTCAAGTTCCAAACTCCAGAGCAGAGCACCCAAGTCTGAGACCCAGCTCTGTGGACTCACCCTACTCCGCTTCCTCTCCCACCTCATTCTCTGCACACAGGTTCCCACTTAGTGAGCTGGTCGGCACATAGCGTGGCCTTTGAAAGAGGAACAAAAGCTATTTGTCAGGTGGCAGGATTGAGAATCCAAAAGCTACTTGCCATTGTACAGTCAGATGAGCTGTGGTCAAAGCTGAAGGTTTTGGTTGCAGTTAGTTGTACAGATTTGTGTTTGGGTCACACAGCTTTGTCCTTTGAAGACCTTTAGTGGCCAGGGTTTCTTTTCGATCACGTACATTCCCTTTTATTCTTTCCCCAGCTTAAGAATTGGTCTGCTAATTATAATTTGAAAGAGATAGCAAGCAATATTCCCTTGCTTTGATTTAAAATTTTCAAGGAATTCTAGTCCTGGGGCAAGTCGGAGGTGCTTTGGAGGTGAGGGGAGCCTGGTGAGTGACAGCTCTGTTGTACCAGTGCAGCAAGCCAGTGACACTGCTGGGGCCAAGCAGCGGCACTCCATGTGTACTCCTTCAGTGGCGCTACCAGTTTCCATCTCAGTATTTTCAGGCAGAAAGAAAATTATTTGAATGGAGGCTTCATATTCTACGTAGTTAAAAGAATCAGAACCTGAAGGACAACTTTGAAAACCACACAAGAACAATAGACTTCTACTCAGCAATAAAAAGGAACAAATTACTGATCGTGTGCAAAATCGTGGCTAATTCTCAAAAGCATTAGGCTGGAATGGGAGAAGTCAGACACAAAAGGTTACATACTGCTTGACCCCATTTATATGAAGTTCTGGAAGAACCAAAAATTCAGGGACAGAAATCAGATCAGTGGTTGGCCTGATCAGAGGTGGGGGCAAGGGGCAGGAGGGAATTTGGGGAATGATGGAGCCATTCTGTGTCTGGATTGTGGTATTATTACAAGACCATGTCAAAGCTCATCTAACTGTATGCCTAAAAACGGTGAATTTTACTGTATGCAAATCATACCTCAATGAACCTCACACATACACACACTCAGGAGGATGCTGCTAAGCTGGCCGGAATCAGGACTGTGGGAAAGTCTAGGATATGGCCACTGGGTTGTCACCTGTGTTATACATGAAGATTCTGTGACAAATTTGTTTGTAAAAAGATTCATGCTGCTAAAAACATTTGGAAAGACTGGATAATGTCAGTTGGGGGCAGCTGAGGCTTCTTAAGAGAGCAATGCTCTGTTGGGTTTTCTTTTGTATCCTACTACAAGGCAGAAACCAGAAGGGGGCAAAGGAGGCTATATATATTTACCTTCTCTGAGAAAACCCCCAGAGTGTTTTCTCTCCCTGGATCTGAGTCTCACTAAGAGCTCTGTTCTCCTCCACACTTAGGAGCAGAGGGCTGGATGCCATCTATCTTTGCCAGCCTGTACCGGCCAGTTGACAAGGACCCCTTAGTGTGAGCAGGTGCAAGGCAACGAGGCCTTTGTTCAGCTCAAACCTACACCCGATGGGCTTTCCTGGCCCACACAGCCGTGGGAGCTTAGCAATAAAAGGATTTTGAAAAGTCTGGCATGCCTGTGAAGCTGGCTGAATAAACCATCCTTGAAGCTGTGGTTTAGCTCCAAGTACCAGACGGCTCTCTTGCATTCACCTACGTCACAGCTCAGTGTGCAGGCCCTTCTGTGGGCTGGCAGCCCCCTTTACTGCAATCGCCACATCTTGTTCTTGCCTTCCCTCGAAACTCCCAGTTTTAGGCCTCAGTCCTGATGGTGTTTATTTTTATGAAAACCATTAGGATTTCCTGAGTCACATTGGGACTAAATGAAATCAACCCTGAATATCCATTGGAAGGACTAATGCTGAAGCTGAAGTCCTAATACTTTGACCCCTGATGTGAAGAACCATTGTAAAGACCCAGATGCTGGGAAAGATTGAGGGCAGGAGGAGAAGGGGATAACAGAGAAGGAAATGATTGGATGACATCACTGACTCAATGGATGTGAGTTTGAGCAAGCTCCAGGAGATAGTGAAGGACAGGGAAGCCTGGCATGCTGCAATCCATTGGGTCAAAAAGAAGCGGACACAATTGAGTGACTGAACAACAAATTGGGACTAAGGGTAACCATCAGTTGATGACATTCCTCCCCGTCTCCCTACTTCACGTCACATGTGCAGGTGGTTGGGTGTCCAATCATCCTCCTGTGTCATCCACCGTCCCTGGGACTCATCCCCCATGGCTCAGGATGTGCCCGAATCCACCCTCCAGACCTTCCTAACATCCTGGGGAAGTCACCAGCTGATGCAGCTCCCATCAATGGCCCCTCTTTCCCAATTCCTCCTCCCAGCGGCCAGGGACGACTTTCCCTCCTTGTCCCCTCCAAATGTAGGGCTGCTAACAGCTTCCCCCTGTTGCTGGTTCCCACATACTTCACCCCTTTATTATTTCCTAGCCCTCCCTTCACCTATGTGAATAATCCTTTCATCACATTCTCTTCGGCCAAACAATTTCATGGTTTAATTCTATTTCTCTTAGGACCATGGCCATTCCAGCTCTCTTGCCCCAAATTCTGTGATAACTCCTCAGTGCCTTTAGGATAAAACCCAAGCTCCTTTGTGCCCTCCCTCCCTGACCCCATCTCCTATCATTCTCTTCTAGTCTGCTAGGACTGTGCTACGCACACCCTTTGTCATGTGGGGCCCTATGCATCTGCTGTTCTGGAATGTTCTTTCTCCTTATGTTGGTGCATTCATGAGAATGAGATGCCTCATTCTCATCATTATGGTGTGGGTCATACATTCGCTCTTCGGAAAGCCCTTTCCAGGCCACTCTTGGACACAGCCCTTCTCCCTAGGTGTCAATCAGATGGTCCTTCTTTTTTTTCTGAAGAAAATAATTTATTCAGTTTAAACCAGGGAATTGACATGCAAGTAGCAATATGACTACATGATTTTAAAAAAAGGCAGAAGGAAGGAGGTGCCCTGCTGAGTTAGGCTATTAAGTGGCAGTCAGCAGAATCAGTTGGTGACTCTATCCCGTTACCCTGTTTTACTTTTTCCAGCTTTTTCAGTATCTAAAATTGTTTAAATTATACCTGCAAATATGTCTGTTTCTGGTCTTTTCTCCATGCTGTCAGCTCTGCCTTGTTGCTGTTTAGTCACGAAGTCATGTCTGACTCTTTTTACCACTATCTCTGTCAGAATTCCAGCGAGAAATCAATGATGGCACACTCGAACTGAGTCACATGAAAACAGTTTCTTAAAAGAACCATTTAGAAAGATGAGGACCATGAGGGAGAGTGAGATCCCCTAGGGCTCATGACGGCAGGACAGTCAGAGTGCTCGCCAGAACTCTGAGAAGGTAACGGAATGGAAAGGGCTGAGCTCCATGGCAACCTGGCAGGGGGCGGGTCCACTGGCACTCCCCTCCTTCCAGTCTCCTGCCAGTGGGAAGTTGGAGGGCAAGGGTGATGATGCCATGCACAAGGTCTGTTTCCAGGGTCGCAGAGCAGGGTGGGGAAGATCAGAGTGGGCCTCTGAAGAAGCAAAGCGGTGTAATACAGTAGCTGTAACACAGTCAGCGGCCTTGCTGTGCTCAGGACGGGGCTTGGCACCAGGGCCCACCACCTTTCACACTCACCAGGGCCCAGCGAGCACTATTTTCCTAGAGCTGAGCAACATGGCAGCCCTGCCTGGCAGCAGGATCTCCGAGAAGGAGACACGGAATGAGTCCATGATTCCCCCACGGGTTTGGCTCCAGGTCCTGGGGACCGATTAGGGAACATTTACTCCCTCCATCACAGGGGAAGTGTCACTGCACCATGGGCTTCCTGAACACTGACCAACATCTTGGCCATGGCTCTGTAAGACGGAGAGAGAGAATTCCTGTGACTGGTAGGCTCCTACGTTCTGTGCCAAGGACATTTCTGAAGTTGAAGAACAATCTCTATTTATGTGAAGCATGGAGAAACGGGAGCTTGTTTTGCATTGTGTTGGGAGGCAGAGAGGAGTCAGGTAGCAAGCTGGCAACGTTCCTGATTTTTCATGGAGTTTAGAGCTCTCTGGGCATGGTGCGGGGAGGAACAGAATCATCCATCTACCGGATTAGCAGCTGAATGGGGATGAAGCCAAGTCCTTACACACTGCTGCCATCAACCTTAAGCAAGGTGGAGAGCTGCTATTGTGACACGTAGGGAGCAGGTATCTCTAAATGGGTTTTTAATCAGAAATCCCCCTCAAGTGCCTACTAGTTGGAATGTGGCAAGGATTCACAACAAAGTGAAGACAGAGTTTACCTTTAACATAACATGCAGCCGAAGGAACTGTAAGTACACGATGGAGAACCAATTACAGGAGACACGTTCCATCATTAAGGGTGGAGTGGGAAATGCTTGTTAAAAGGGTTTGAACGACGTTAAGCTAATGACGGGACGAAAATTGTTGCCAAAATAGATTTCCCCATTTCCGCAGAGCAGGACAGATTGAAAGAGGAGGCGACCTGGGACCGCTGTGAAAATTGAGAAGCAGGGGCAGGCAGGACAGAATGCCAGGGTCTGGAACTCCCTCATCCTGCTTATGCCTGGATATGTATCCTTCCATAAACACAATAAAGTTGCAAACAGCTGTGAGCTCTGTGCTGCTGCCTTTACCTGGTACATTCAGTTCTGTTTGATCCATCCTATGTTATTTGTATGAAATAATGTTGCCATTGCTTTCAGTTGCTTTACCTTAACTTTGTTACAAAAAACAACAAAAAAAAGAATCACAGATGCATGTTAATTTCGGGTAGGAATTCTGCCTCCCCCATGGGGGAAGCTGCTGCAGGCTTGTTGACTGATGACACACTAATCCACCAAAAAAAAAAAAGGAAGTACATGTCCTCTGGGGACAGTAACTTCAAACTTACAATGCTGGAACTTGTTCTTTCTTGCCCTAAGTCATACTGAGGCATCAGCTGATAATAGATTAAGAAATTTTCTTGCCATCTGAAATTAGCATTTGATCAGGTGGATCCTTATTTATTCAATATTTATGGAGCCCTTACCATGTGCTAGACTCTGTGCTAGGCATGGGCGGTATACCAAGATAGTTAAGACCAGCAGATACCCCCGCCGAGGAGCTCGCAGTCTAGTGGGGGGGGGGGGTTGGGGCAGGAGGGTACGGGATGTGGGTGCCTGAGCACTGCTGCAGTGGTGAGAACACAGGGTGTTGTAGATCTAATGGGAGAGGCTGCTGACCAAGTCTGGGGCTGAGGGTGGTCAGGGTGTCTTCCAGGTCCACTCTCCACCCTGCTCTGTGCCCTGCTGCTGGCTGGTAGGGACTGCATCAAGAGGCCCCCAAGCCTGCTGCGTTCAGTTCGATTTGGTCAATGAGGACCCAAAGCAAAAGATGAGCAGAAAGGGGGAGAGTGAGTCCAGGGTGCTGGTTCTCTCTAGGATTTCTCCTCTCAGGATCATTGCAGGCTGAGTCTGTATCTACTCCTGACAGGTAGCCCTTGCCACACAACTCTTTCCTTGGGGCTCTGGAAACCTTCCCTTCTCTGGCCCTTTCTAGCCTCTGGGATGGTGACAGTACTACTAGTCATGGGGTGCTGTTTCATCAATTTTTGGCTTCCTTATACCCTGCTCACACCTTTATAACTAGTCCCTTTACTGATTCTCCTTAATTGCTCAGTGATAACATGCTGTGTCCTTCCTACTGGATCCTGACCATTATGGCAGGTTTGGAGGGAGAGGTGATGCGTGGGTTGGGTGGCAATGGAAAGTAGAATGATTGGGATGAAGAGGGGAGAAAGGTCCAGTCAGAAGCAACAAGCAGCCAGTGCAAAGACATGGAGGAAAGTGAAATCAAAGTGTTCCAGAAGCCAGGGGATGATCCCTGCATTCTCTTTTTCCTTCATCCCAGCATCTACTTGGACACCACGTCCGAGTTCCTCACGATCTCTCTAACCTGCCCACTTGTCTCCATCTCCTCTACTTTCCTGATTTCTTGCCTTCATTATTATATCAGCTTTGCAATCATTCTTATATCCCTGCCAACAACTCTCCCCATAACCTTTAGGTTAAATGCAAATTCCTGGGCAGGGACCCCAGCCCTCCTTCAAGGATCTGGGCCCTACCTATTTGTCACCTGCAATTGCAAAATATGGTTTTAAATCTCTTTTTTTTTTTAGAAGAAGAAGGGGAAAAGGTCCCAGGAAGGCAAAAATACCTAATGGCCAGGAAAATCATCTGTCCCTATTTCTCTCATCATCCTATTCTTATTATTCTGGGTGGACAATGTGCTTCAAAGCTCATTTAAGCAGCTATTATAAGATGGATACAGTGCTATGCAGATTGAAATCTAAAGAGGGAGAGAGGCTCTTTGAACTCAAGGGGGAAATCGAGAAACTTGGAAGAAAAAGAGTAAAGAGATGGAATAATCAGAGAGAAGTACTGTTTCCTCAAAAAACTGATGATGTGGGTGAGTGGGAATTTCCTAACACATGATCCCAGCATGCTGAACTCTGCGTGTCTGCAGAAAAGTGACACAGCATTGTGGCACCAGATCCAGTTTCCAAGGCAGGAGCCTGAAGCTAAAAAAAAAAAAAAAAAATTGAATATTCAGTTGATAAGACATAAAGCAGTAAAGGTATGACTTTCCCTCTTGATACATTTGTATCATGTCAGAGTTAATCTTGATTTTGCTGAGATTCCTTATATATAAGCTCAAAAGAGAAACAGTTAACAACATGTAAAATGTAAAGTCATCAGTGAGTAAGTATCCAGATAAAATTCCAACCATCTGGGCAAACAAGAAAATAGACAGAAATGATCAGAACACTTCTGTAGTGTTCTGTCAAGCCCAGGATGGAGTGCTAGCTATAGCTTATCTCTAGGAGATGGAATTATAAGTTATTTTATCTTTGTTTTGCTTGCCTCTCTATTTTCTTCTGTTCTCACAATGAACACCTGCAAATTTTGTCTCTAAAAATCAATACAAGTTTTCAAACCCAACTATACAAAGTATGTCACACATTGAGGAATTCTTTTAAGAGAATAGAAATACATGACGAAGTTGTTTATGAAACTGAAAAATTGAAATAAGCTAACTATTCATCAATACAGGATAGATTAAATATTTTAGTCTATCCTCAAATGATCACTAAAAACTATTACTGAGATCTATATTTATTGATGTGGCAGATATTCACAATACATTGTTAAAAATAATGTATAAAAATGTATGAAAGGAGTAAGTATGACATAATTTCCTTTTTCAAAAAAATTTAAAATGCCCTTTGAAAGACGAGTAGGAATATACATTAAAATATCAGCAGTAGTTGGAGTTTTAGAAATACAAATAATGATTTCTTCTCTATATCTTTTTTATTAGTGTATAATTGCTTTATAACATTGTATTAGTTTCTGCTGTACAACAACACGAGTCAGCCGTATGTATACATATATCCCTACCCTCTTGACCCTCTGTCCCCTCCACCATCACGCCGCTCTGGCTCATCACAGAGCACTGAGCTGCTGCTGCGTGTTACGTAGCGGCTTCCCGCTAGCTAGCGTGTGGCGGTATATGTATGTCAGTGTTACTCTGTCACTCTGTCCCGCCCTCTCCTTCCCCACCACAGCATGTCCACAAGTCCGTTCTCTTCATTTATGTCTCTCCTGCCCTGCAAATAGGTTCATCAGTACCGTTTTTCTAGATTCCACATATATGTGTTAATATATGTTTATTTTTCTCTTTCTGACTTACTTCACCCTGGATGACAGACTCTGGGCTTTTAAACTTAATTATTTTATTCTTTACTCTTTTCTAACTAGAAAAAAAAATCTACTATTTCTACTTTTAAAATTAGAGTACAAGAAGATAGTCAGATGTGCATCAGACAAAAAGTTTCAAGAAATGTTCTCCCAAAACAACACTTCTCTCATTGAAATCCAGTGTGATTTTTGAAAGGAGAATCACCCCTTGCAAAAAAAAAAAAAAAAAGGGCTACTGCCACAGATTTGACATCTCCAAGATTTAGCAAACCATTTCCCCATTAAACCTGGTTCCCCTCCCTGCTTCATTGATTGTAACCATTCTTTTTTTTTTTTTTTTAACTTAGTTTATTTATTTATTTACTTGGGTGCACCGGGTCTTAGTTGTGGCATGTGGGATCTAGTTCCCTGACCAGGGATCAAACCTGGGCCCCACGTACTGGGGCCACAGAGTCTTAGCCACTGGATCATTAGGGAAGTATTGTAACTATCCTTGAGCTCAGAAATTTAGTTGCTTGCTTCCCAAACCAGTGGGATGCAATGGCTACAACAGATTCATGGCAAAAATAAGGGTATGTTTGCTAATCCATCAGTCAGGTTTCACTCTTTGTGACCCCCGTGGACTATAGTCTACAGATTCTTTACCGTCTGAGCCACCGGAGAAGCCACCAGGAAGAAGGGCATGTTTAGGATGGGCTAAAGGGAGAGGTGGGGTCGCAGGGAGTCGGACACGACTGAGCGACTGAACTTCCCAGGTGGTTCAGTGGTAAAGAATCTGCCTGCCAATACAGGAATCCCAGGAGACACGGGTTTGATCCCTGAGTCAGGAAGATCCCCTGGAGAAGGAAATGGCGACACACTCCAGTATTGTTGTCTGGAAAATCTTGTGGACAGAGAAACCTGGCAGGCTAGAGTCAACGGGGTGGCAGAAGAGTCAGACATAATTCAGTGGCTAAACAACAAAACAGAGGGAAAGGCATGTTGGGCAGGAGGAAGGGCATGGACCAGGGCTGAGTTGAAATATGCACATGATCTCTGGAAAACAGTGTTGAGAAGTTGGTGGATGAGTGGAGAGCTGGTGAGGGGAATGGTGGGAAGTACGATAAAGTAGTCAGATAGGAGGGTCTTATATATCAGACTGAGGGGGTCTTCAGTTTATCCAGGTGATGACACCATTAAGTTTCTGAGCAGTAGAAAGATGAGAGGTAATTGGAGTTTTAGAAAGACTCATCTGAGGGCTGAAAGCAAAATGATGGATTTTGCTGCTGTTCATATTCTGGGATGAAGAGCCTCTCAATTAAGACAGAAAGCAATGAGAGAGGAAAGAGTGACAAATGAGAGACTTTCTGTATTGGTCAGCATTCTCTAGAACATAACCAGGAGGTGGGGGGGCTGGATAGATGGGTGGATGGATAGATAGTTAGATGATAGATTTATTGTAAAGCATTGGCTCATATGACTATGGAGGCTGAGAAGTCCCAAGATCGGCAAGCTAGAGACCCAGGAGAGGAGATAGAGTGAGTTCCAGTCTGAAGGCCATAGGAATTAGGACGCAGGCTTATTTCACCTCGAGGAGACACACCCCGTGGCCTCTCAAACCATCACACTTTCCAAAGGAAAAGCAATATGGTGTTTGCGTTTTGGAGGTCCACCTGCAAGGAGTATGCCTGCAGGCTTGTTTCACCTTGAGGAGACACACCCCGTGGCCAACTGTCCCTGAGCTGGGACATTGCTCTTTTTCTGCCTTTGAACCTGAGCTGAGACATTGGCTGTTCCTGCATCCTGACACTCTTCCATCCCACAAGAGCAATGGCTGTGAAGCCGTCCGCTGAGCCCTGGTCAGGTCTCACAGTGGTGACTGTTGTGTTTGCCTTCTGCACAATTTAAAGATAAGGAAGCCTGAGGCCAGAAACATTTAAATTACTTGCTAAAAGTCTCCCAGCTATTAAGTAGCAAAGCCTGGACCAGGGTGGGAAATAACCTCTTGAACACCTACAGTGGATGAAGCAATAGGCCAGCTACTCATTATACTTCATTTTGGTTAATCGTCACAGTAACCCTGTATGCTATTATTATCCCCATTTTACAGATGAAGAAACTGAGGCTTATAAAAATTAGAAATTTCACCCAAAGTAGGCAGTGAGACTCAGGTTTGGAACTCACATCTACTTGATTTTAAAGCCCTATGCTGTGATTTCCTGGTATATGACAGGTCACATGAGAACAGAGGGAAAAAGTTAAAGGTGACCAAGGGCAAAGAGCCAATGTAGCCCAAATGATGGGAGTGATGAGCCAAGAAATTCTGATTCACTCTGCAGTGTCTATATTTCACTGGTCAGGCCTACGGTTTGGCCCAGATCTGTCTCTCTTAGCAAGTTTCCTTTTCCATCCCCCCAACAGGCCTGTGTTCAAATCCTTGATGCCGCTCAGAACCACAGAAGGGCTGGAACTTTTTGATCACACCAAAGAGGAACGTTTGCGTCAGCAAACTGAAAGCAGAAATCCCAACTGTCAGAGATGCTTACACTTTGTACACCGCCTATTCCTTAAAAACTAAGCAGACCTAACTCACCGGCTGTCTGACTAATTAGCAGAATGTTCTTTAGGCAGACAGAACTCAGAAGCCTCCAACAAAATAGTGAGATCAGCTCTTTGGAACAGTGGTTTTTTTTTCTTCTCTCTTACAGGACAAAAGGTCTGAGTGGGATGCATCGTGGCCAACTTTCACCAGGGTCTTAAATATAATTTCTTCAAGGTGTTGAGATGAGTTGATGAAGAAAAAGAAAAGAACTAGAAGCTCCCATGGGAGTTCTCTTCATCTTTTCTGCAGATTTCTGTACTGCGTTGCAGGGAAGGTACGAGAAACTAAAAATCAATAGGATTTGTTGGCACCATATTGTTCAGGTTTACATTGAAATTAGACATCTGTTCCATCCCTCACCTGCATTTACTTAGTTTCCTGGAGGTTCCATTTATAATGTTAGGCTCTAGGTACCCCAAAATAAGAAAATCAAAGAGAAACACACAGCTAGCACATATATGACACTAAAATGAATCTGACCAACCATCATGAATGGTGTTCTGTCCTTTTCCTATACACTATACACCCAGGCCATGTGTACATTACCCACACTGGTCTACACTTTTCCCAAAAACTCTTAACTGAAGACTCTCTGTGACCCCCAAGAAGCAATATTTTATTTTCCTGAATCATACCCTTGAATTGCCACTTACATCATACAGGCACAAGGAGAAGGCTTCTCTGAGACTAGAGGACAGAAAATTGTGGGCCTCAAGAGGGGGTTGTTGTAAGAGCACCTTCTTCTCTCCAGATGATTTGCCTAGTCCCTGAGGCTAGGGGACCAGGCCCTGAGCCCCTTAAAGCCCCCACAGTGAGTCCAGTTTATGGTAGGCCTCCAGTGGACAGGTTAGAAGTCAGAGCCCTAGAGAGAGAGCAGGTCAGGGAGATCACTAGGATGAGAATAGAGAAAGAAAAGCCAAACGCGGAGGAACATTTAAAGCCCGAGAACAGGCTGCTTCTGCAGTCTCTGTGATAATGCTGACTTGGATCTGATTTTGTCACGGAGTTCCAGTAAAGCAGGAACAAAGCCCAAAGTGGTGTCAGGTGGCTGCAGCAGGGACACAAGGCCACAGCCTGTTGGCAGCTAATAAACTGGCCGGAGCGAAACCAGAGAGGGTTCAAAGACAGCGGAGAGTGGCTCCTGCCAAGCCCTGCCAAGGACTGATATGCCTGGGAAACAATGAGTGAAGTTTCAGCAATTACCAGCAGCCCTTGGCCCTGGGTGCTGGGTGGCACTGATCTGTGACACAGCCTCTCTGTCCTGGCAGGCTTCGAGAGGGCAGAAAAGACATTTGCCTTTACACGGGGATTTCCATAGTTAGGATGGTTGTCTCAGCCGCTATTTTTGGAAACAGTCTGTCACAACTTAGCTATGAGCGCTTCTTTATGATGTTGTTCTTTAGTGGTTGACACCCTACCTTGTAAAAGACACTTTTCTGTTCTTGGCTTCAACAAGTGACCTGTCTAGCTATTACTATTACTCCATGTTCGTGGTCATGATTATAAAGTAGGGTATACATATTTAATGCATAGGTAAGCAGGAAGCCAGGGTCACTAATCTTCATTTTGAAGAGTACCATGCTTGTTGCAAAAACTATGCAGCAGTTTACAGAATGTTTAGGGCTAAGGCAGCTGCAGTATTTCCACCCAGGGTGCCAGGGTGCCAGTGAGTTTGGAGATGGAGGAGAAGGCTGGAAACTGCATCTGCATGGCTCTTTTTACAGTACTGAGCAGACCTCAGTTCTCTACATCAAAGAGTGAGTGGTGACTTTAACCCTAACTAGGATCCCCAACCTGCACCCCCAGCCCTCCTGCTTAGCTTAAGCCTTCATTTCATCCTGATTTGAAATCTTTTCCCACCCCTCCCAGGCAAAATCTTGTTGGGCTTAGCTTTTTAGTCTCAAATCAACTTCCTTGATTTTCAATATATTCATTTCAATTTAAGTAGCAGCGCGAGTTAGCCATTACTCCTCTCTTTTGAACCCACCATCTTCTCCATCCCCTGCAGTCACAGCCTAACATCCAGTCCCCCTAAGCTCTCTCTATTGTAAGAGCCTCCCACCTTCCTCCCATTCATCCTGATGCCTGAAGGGACTCTTAATGTATATGTGAGCCAGTCACTCCCCTTCTGGAACAGTTCTCTGCAGTATCCAATCTGACTCTCCAGGCTTTTATGATGTGACCCCCTGCCTACCATTCCTGGAAAAATGGAAATAGGTCTTTTCATTGATGTGGAGGTGAACAACTGTAATGAAGGCCTTTGTAAAGGGGCTCCAGGATGAGGAGGTACTGAACACTCTTCAGCATTTTGTAGCTGCCCCCAGATGACTTCCATTTCCACAGGGCAATTTCCGCCCCAGAAATAATGACCATCATTTGATTCTGTCCCAGAATGAACTCTCTTAGGCTCTTTTCCAGCTCGGTCCTACGAGGGGGTGGGGCTTCACATCAGGGCAGGTCACAGAGACATTCTTTTCCCAGGTAAATACCTTTACCTTGGCAGCATTTGCCATTTAACATGGGGGAAAATACAAGCAATGGAAGAGGATTAGTGATGCCGGGGCGCTCCCCTCACCTGGTGACATCAGACCACTGGAGGAGACTGCCTATCTGTGCAGCTTTCCTGTGCAGGTGACTTTTCCCTGGGATGAGTGAGTGCTTTATTTAGAACCCCAACCAAAGAGTGCTTTGGAAGAACAACCTCAGGGCATGGTCCTGGCCTCCCACCACCACCCCGCAGGACTTGGAGGTTAGGCTGCAGGTTGGCATCTCATCCCAGGAGCACATTTCTTCTGGAAAGATCGCACTGGGGGGCCTTCTATCAGGAACACTTCTGCACCTCCCTCTGGCACCACCCACACTCAGCCAGCTTGTGGTATTTGGGGGTTGTCTTACTTTCTCAGAAGTTAGGGAACAATCTGGAAGGGCCAGTTTTGTGAGTTTTCTCCAACCTCACAGATAAATTCAACACAATATTTAGCAGAGTACAAGAAATTCTGACCTACCTCCCACCCTTTTGGGAAAGCTTAAAAAAAAAATACGAAGTGATGGCGCTGTCACCATTCACCTTCTAGATGTCATCTCTGGCCTTGTGCAGCTTGTGTTCAGTTTTTAGTATGAGCAGCTGCTTCCAAAGAGAAGTCCTTACCCCTGGAGACTGCTCTCAAGTAATAGTCAAAACCATCATCCTTTGGGCTTCCCTGGTGGCTCAGATGGTTAAGAATCTGCCTGCAATGCAAGAGACCTGGGTCTGATTCCTGGGTCAGGAAGATCCCTTGGAGGAGGGCATGGCAACCTACTCCAGTATTCCTTCCTGGAGAATTCCATGGACAGAGGAGCCTGGTGTCTATAGTCCATGGGGTCACAAAGAGCTGGACACCACGGAGCAACTAACACTTTCCCTTTCTCACCATCCTTAGAGAAACCATTAGGATTTCTTTTCTAAAAGACCTGACTGCTGAAATGAGAGGTCTTTGTAGCTGATCATAACTCCTCCTGTCAGGTTTGTTCCTTTTGCCCCTCCCTAAGGCATGAATTCCCAGGTGGTGCTACTGATAAAGAACCTACCTGCCAATGCAGGAGGCACAAGAGACACAGGTTCAGTCCTTGGATTGGTAAGATTGGAGGAGGAAATGGCAACCCATTCTAGTACTCCTGGAGAATCCCATGGACAGAGGAACCTGGAGGGCTACAGTCCTTAGGGTTGCAAAGAGTTGGACACAACTAAAGCGACTTATCTTATCACACATGCGTGCAATGCATGAATTAAAACTATGTTGAAAAATAAAAACAGAAAACCCCATTCAAATTGTCTAAAGTAAGAATAATATAAATTATTTGTTCAGTAGTAATGGTGTTTCAGGTCAGGTTTGATCCAGCAGCTCAGACAATGCCACTAAAGTCAAATTCTGCCTTGTCATGACATGGGCTCCACATGACATGAGCTGCAGCCCACCTGGTCCTATACCCTTCATCCCACGGCTACAGCAACTGTTCAGTTCAGTTCAGTTCAGTCGCTCAGTCGTGTCCGACTCTCCGCGACCCCATGAATCATAGCACGCCAGGCCTCCCTGTCCATCACCAACTCCCGGAGTTCACTCAAACTCATGTCCACAGAGTCGGTGATGCCATCCAGCCATCTCATTCTCCGTCGTTCCCTTATCCTCCCGCCCCCAACCTTTCCCAGCATCAGAGTCTTTTCCAGTGAGTCAACTCGTCGCATGAGGTGGCCAAAGTATTGCAGTTTCAGCTTTAGCATCAGTCCCTCCAATGAACATCCAGGATTGATATCCTTTAGAATGGACTGGTTGGATCTCCTTGCAGTATAAGGGACTCTCAAGAGTCTTCTCCAACACCACAGTTCAAAAGCATCGATTCTTTGGCGATCAGCCTTCTTCACAGTCCAACTCTTACATCCATACATGACCACGGGAAAAACCATAGCCTTGACTAGACGGACCTTGGTTGGCAAAGTAATGTCTCTGCTTTTTAATATACTATCAAGGTTGGTCATAACTTTCCTTCCAAGGAGCAAGCGTCTTTTAATTTCATGGCTGCAATCAGCGTCTGCAGTGATTTTGGAGACTCACATATTCACACTCCACTGCCCAGGAATAAAATATCTTACAAATAGGAAAGAAAATGTTTCTTTCTGAGAAGCCCTGGCAAGCGTCTTACCTTGTACTGTCTCAGATTAGGGTATGTGCCCCAGAAATAATGTCACCCAAACCATAGGTTCTTTCCCAGTTCTTCCCCACAGTGAGACCATCTTGCTAAATATGACAAGCATAAGTGTTATTCTGACCAAAGTTCTAAACTCTTATCCTTTGCTTTGCTATAACCTTCTAAGTGGAGCCCCTTCTGGCAGACACCCTAGGCATCTAAATATCTCTTCTGAATACAACATGGGTCACTGATCCCAGACTAGTTCTGCAATTACTCGCCCCATTGGATTGAAGTTAATTTTGAGGTGACCATCTGTCTAGCTCCCTCCTATTACTTCTAAAGAGCTTTCCCCTGTAACCTAACTTCAGATTCAGCCATCTGCAGTATGATGAGAGGGGGTGGTAAGGTGAGGGATGGGCCCACATCTTCAGTTACTCTACTAGCTTAGCATAAACATAAACCATCCTAGTCTGTTCCAGACCATCCCCTTTTGGGTCCGTTCCAGTTATTAGCTGCCTTGCTTCCAACTCCAGCCCCTTGATGAAAAGGAACACTGGTGACAAGCATGATATTTGCTCTTCTCCTGAGGGCTTCTTCAGCAAGTCAGCTGTTTTCATTTCTCTGCCATGATTTTTCCCGTAGTCATGTATGGATGTAAGAGTTGGACTATAAATAAAGCTGAGCACTGAGGAATTGATGCTTTGGAACTGTGGTGTTGGAGAAGACTCTTGAGAGTCCCTTGGACTGCAAGGAGATCCAACCAGTCCATCCTAATGGAAATCAGTCCTGAATATTCACTGGAAGGACTAATGCTGAAGCTGAAGTTCCCATACTTTGTCCACCTGATGTGAAGAACTGAATCATTTGAAGAGACCCTGATGATGGGAAAGATTGAAGGCGGAAGGAGAAGGGATGAGATGATGAGATGAGAGGATGAGATGGCTGGATGGCGTCACTGACTCAATAGACACGAGTTTGAGTGAACTCCAGGAGTTGGTGATGGACAGGGAGGCCTCGCGTCCTGCAGTCCATGGGTCGCAAAGAGTCGGACATAACTGAATGACTGAACTGACTGAACTGAGGCAGCCCACGCAGATATGAGGTCTAACCAGGAGAGGATGAGAAAAAGCCCCTGAAAGCAGGGCAAAGACCCGTTTTCCTGTTCAGATTTCTCAGAGGCTCATGGGAGCCCCCTTCCTTCTTTGCAGGCATTTGGATTCATGAACCTCTGCATGTCCCCTTGGGGCCCGCTGCCCATCTGTGTGGTGCACGCTGGTCTGGGTACCCACCTCACCCAGACTTCACTCCAAGCCACACCAGAGCTCAGCCTGACAAGCCCACAGCTGAGCCTTCCTCTGATCCTTAGTAAACAGCTTTCCTAAACCTTGAGAACAACTCCTGTGTTTGTGCTTCTTCCATGGGTCGCATGACTGATCTGTCACCCAAGGTGCAGGTGCTCTGTGTCTCTACCTGAAAATCTGCCTGTCCTCCGCAGCTCTGTCACTGGAAGATCCTGGTCAGCACAGATGAGTCCTTTCCTACTGGAGCCCCATGTCCACTCCTTGACTTTGAAGCATAGGCAGCCTCCCCAGGCATAGCAGTATGCCAGGATTCTGGTGGGTGAAATTCCCTAAATCGGCCTCCTAAAACCACTCCTTTTAGACAAACCTCCATCCTCATTCAGAAAATCCTGCTTTCCTTCCAGCTGTCTTCATTTGTTTTTCCTCCTAAAAGCCACATTTCATCAAAATTTCACACGCTACTCTCTTCTCCCATATTCTCATCCTAAAACTGCTGAAGAAAAATATTTCACCCTTCTCTTTTAATGTTTAATGTACAAGTAGCATTCTTTCCTCTTATCAGTAACATATCTAAAAATCCAGTTTTATACTTTTCACTGCATCTCATTGCTCTGTGGTGCCCAGCACCACAGAGTATAAGGCTGGCTTGTGATCGCTCCACAGTTCTGCTTTGCACAAAAGATGTTCAAGACTTCAGAAGAGCATAAAAATTAATTTTTCTTCCTTTGCATTGAGTCCTTGGATATGTTTTGCACACACCTGTGTTAGTATAGGGCCTCCCTTGTGGCTTACCTGGTAAAGAATCCGCCTGCAATGTGGTAGACCTGGGTTCGATCCTTGGGTTGGGAAGATCCCCTGGAGAAGGAAACAGCTCCCCACTCCAGTATTCTGGCCTGGAGAATTCCATGGACTGTAGGGCTTCCCTTGTGCCTCAACTGGTAAAGAATCCACCAGCAATGTGAGAAACCTAGGTTTGATCCCTGGGTTGGGAAGATCCTCTGGAGAAGGGAGTTAGTATAAATGATCAGCAATGCTGGGGTTTTCTGAAAGGAATATTTGGATAAAAACAAATACAGTGAGAAAAGGAGAGTAATTCTCTGGTTGTCCAGTGGTTAGGACTCTGTGCTTTCATAGCTAAAGGTGTGAGTTCAGTCCCTGGTCTGGGAGCTAAGATCCCACAAACTGCACGGTGAGGCCAAAAACAAACAAATACATAAGTGAATAAAACATGGAAAAAGAAATAAAATATTGCAAGCAGCCTCTTAGTTGTGTTTTTTTTAAAGAGATAAGGGAATCCTTGTACACTGTTGATAAGAATGTAAATTGATGCAGCTACTGTGTACCACAGTATGGAAGTTTCTCAAAGAAATGAAAATAGAACTACAATATGACTGGGGAAAAAAAACCGCAAACCATTAGTTCAACTCATATATGCACCCCAATGGTCATAGCAGCACTATTTGCAATTGCCAAGACATAGAAACAATCTAAATGTCAATCAACAGATGAATGGTAAAAAAAAAGATGTGGTATATATACTGTAATACTACTCAAACATAACAAAGAACGAAATTTTGCCATTTGCAGCCACATGGATAGACTTGGAGGTCATTATGCTATGTGAAATAAGTCAGATAGAGAAAGATAAATACTGTATGATATCACTTATATGTGGCATCTAAAAAATACAACCAACCAGTGAATATAGTAACAAAGAAGTAGACTCACAGGTATAGAGAACAAGCCAGCAGTAACCAGTGGTGGTGGTAGGGGGAGTATAAGGGTGAGAGAGTGGGACGTGGAAACTGCTGGGTATAAGACAGATTCAAGGGTGGATAGTACAACATGGAGAACATAGCCAACATTGTGAAAAAACTATCAGTGGAAAGTAACCTTTAAAATTCTATGAGAATAAACAATTTAAAAAAACACACACATAGTAGACACTACCCTTCCTGAAGCTCCAGTCCTGCAAGTGGCTCTAGCAATAGAACTCTAGGCTGGGGAAGAGACACTTAGCAGTGTCCTTCGAGAAAAACTAGCAGAAGGGGATGGTGGTAACACCGTGAAGGGAGAGGAAAAAGAGTGGGCATGAGGGAGAGAGCCTGCGGGGGCTGTTCCGGCCCACTGAGGGTGCTCACGAATGCGCCTGATGCCCGTGACCATGGCCAGGATCAGAGGCGGCTGACAACCGGTGCTGCCACTCAACATCCCTGATCTTGGGATGAACAACTGACCCTCTCCTCCGAGTCCCATCTTCCTTCTCCGAGAATGGCCAGAGTATAAATCAAGGCAGAAAAGCTATACTAGCCTTGAAAAGAGTCCCCAAAAGTCTGCCAACCCAAAATGACACCAAATTATCCCTCAACCTGTCTGTCAGTCAACATTTCCACAGCTCTCCATATTCACAGCTTGGGGAGCTGAGGGCAGTCAGTAGTTAGCAGGTAGAACACAGAACAAGACCGAGGTTATAAGTCCTGTTTTCAATTCTTCTTAAGATTCTGATTCATAGCCTGATTGAATCAGTCTCAAGTCCATTTCCCACAAGTCGAGGCCGCCTGCACAACTGCAGGACTGAACCCAAAACTTGGCATCAGCCCCTCCTGGTCCATCAGTCCTGAGTCAGCATCTCTCTCCTCACAGCAGTAATTTCTCCTTTCCTCTCATGAGTCCTGGCAGACACAACAAACACATCAAAACCTAAACAAATGAGAATGGCAAAGCTTACTTGAGCATTCAAAGATCAATGCAGTTAAAAACATCTCTGTACTTTCAACTGACCGATTCACTGTTAACGTGGAGTTAAAACCTGTGCTGAGCTTTCACAGTCTGCTAAGTGTTCTGTAATCATACTTAGTGATATGGTTCTGATATTGAACACTTGGCAATAGATAACGATAAATAAAGCATGTTACAAGTATGCTTACTCTAGGTCTGATTACTTTTTGGTCAGACAAGCGTGGATTTGAATGCTACTTTGCCACTTGTTTGAGCCCCTCAAATTCTCTGAGCCTCAGCTTTTGCATCAGTAAAGCAGGTCAGTTACACCATTACTACCTAGGGTTGCTGCAAAGATTGAATGAAATAAGATTTTGAAAAAGGCCTAACAGAACATTTGAAAATATACCACATCATTCGTAAATGTTCAGCCACTAAGTCATGTTCCACTCTTTATGACCCCATGGATTGCAGCAGGCCAGGCTTTCCTGCCCATCATTATCTCCTGGAGTTGGCTCAAATTTATGGCCATTGAGTTGGTGATGCCATCTAACCTTAGTAAATAATAGCTATTATTAATGCTACAGGAATAAAAGTTGCAGTGTAATGTAATCAGAAGATTCAGATAAACTAACTTTTTTTTTTAAATTCACCTCTATTTATTTATTTATCTTTGGCTGTGCTGGGTCTTTGCTGCTGTGCTCAGGTTTTCTCTAGTTGTGACGACTGGGGGCTACGCTCTTTTGTGGTGCATGGACTTCTCACTGTGGTGGCTTCTCTCATTGGGGACCATGGCTCTAGGAGCTCGAGCTCAGTAGTTGCAGCACATGGACTTACTTGCCCCATGGCATATGGAATCTTCCCAGACCAGGGAGTGAACCCATGTCCCCTGCGTTGCCAAGTGGATTCTTATTCACTGAACCACCAGGGAAGTCCCAGAGTGACCCTCAAAAAGTTTTTTCTTCCTTTATGGCAGTCAACTGGGCACCTACACTGTACCAGACACTGGGCACCTACACTGTACCAGACACCATTTTAGAAGCAGGAAATGCAGCAAGGAACAAGACAGGTAAGGTCCCAGTTCTCCTGGGGGTTACCTGAGAATGGCAGGAGATAATAGAAAAAGAAATAGTGAATAAAGAAGATGACTTCAGATATTAAACAGTGATACAATAAATAAACAGTGACTGGTGGGTTACCAGGGAATAATTGGGGAACAATAATTGAGGTGACACCTGACAGAAAGAGCAGCCACAGGAATGTGTGGGGGAAAAGAGGAAGTGGCAAGTACCAGGCCAGAAGTGGGATCAACCACGACCTGGCAGAAGAGGATGGAGACGAATTTTCCTAGAGCGTAAGGAGGGAAGAGGAGAGTGGTGTGAAATGAAGTTGGAGGACGAGGCAGGGCTTCTGATTTCCTATCTCAGCTCTGCCACCAGCAAGCAGCTACATCTTGTATATGCGCTTGAACTCTCAGAGTCTCAGTTTTGCCATCTATAAAATGGGGATAAGGAGTGGACCTTGATATTGTCCTTTCAACTCTGTGATCTATATACACTATAGATCGAATGTTGTGTTACTTTTTCTATGATGACAACACTGGGATCCATTATAACTCTTGCAAACTGCCTGGTTCTGTTTGTTCGTCAGTATGGTGACCTTGAGGAAAGAGTTACCATAAAACCAACCAGGCCCCAAGGTGTGAAATGTTTTATCCCCAGATCTCAAAATGCATCCTTTGAGTTAGTTGTGGCCAAAAGATTAACTGACCACAGATTGTTTTCGGTTCCTGGTTTTGTTTTTGGCAAACCACTAGCAGCTAACAGACAATCCCAAGAAGCTAGTTTTTAATTGTTTTTATTTGAATTGTTCTGCGCTGTGTCTTCTTGACATTTTTTCAAACAACTGGGGAGCATGTATGAAGATACACAACTGGGTTTAGGAAAATTTTAAGACACATTCTATTTTGTTCAATAGCGTTACCTCACGTGGAAAATCATCCTGAATGGTCACATGAGTGTTGACATGCTCTTTGTAAATCTTCATCATCTGGAATATGAAGACTTTAACAGTATTCTAGTAGCAGTCTCTTCTCTAGGGACTTAATATAAAGTTAGTCCACTACCAGGGCAAATGTACCTTTCAGTTCAGTTCAGTTCAGTTCATTTCAGTCGCTCAGTCGTGTCCGACTCTTTGCTACCCCAGGAATCACAGCACGCCAGGCCTCCCTGTCCATCACCAACTCCCGGAGTTCACTCAAACTCATGTCCATCGAGTCGGTGATGCCATCCAGCCATCTCATTCTCTGTCGTCCCCATCTCCTGCTACCCCCAATCCCTCCCAGCATCAGACTCTTTTCCAGTGAGTCAACTCGTCGCATGAGGTGATCAAAGTATTGGAGTTTCAGCTTCAGCATCAGTCCTTCCAATGAACACCCAGGATTGATCTACTTCAGAATGGACTGGTTGGACCTCCTTGCAGTCCAAGGGACTCTCAAGAGTCTTCTCCAGCACCACAGTTCAAAAGCATCAATTCTTAGGAAATGGAAAACCATTCACCATTATTACCAGTAACATTGCTAATTTAAAGTTAGTAAAGGGAATTCCCTGGCATCCAGCAGTTAGGACTCAGCAATTTCACTGCTGGGGTTGAATCCCTGGCCAGGGGACTAAGATTCCTCAAGCTGCACAGTACAGCCAAAAATAAATAAAGAAAGTCAGAAGAGACAATTAAATGAAACTCTAAGCTATTAAGATCAAGATGGTTGGTACTCATCTGAGGTGCCTCTAGGATAACAGATTTATACCAAATTTATCCTGATCAAGTGAGTAATTGACTACCCTGCTTGAAAGGCATCTATTTTTCAAACCCTTGTAACTTCTGTGGTGTACTGCTCCAGAACATTTGAAGACAACAAAAGCTTCCATGTTCTTTCTTATGTCTAACCTGAACCCCTTATATTGATTTCCAGATTGTTCCCTCCAATTCTGCCTACATGATGAAGAATACGCTGGTGATCCTGGCATGTTAACTTTTTAAAATGAATAATAACACACAACACACATATTGTTTACTAATCTAGGTTCTAGACAGAGGACTCATTTAATCCTCATAACAATCCCATGAGGCAAGTACCCTTATGAACCCCACTTTACAGGGAGGAACACTGGGGTACAGAAGCCAGACTGAGGTTTGAATCCGTGGCATCTGACTCCAGGGTCCTTGCTTTCAGCCCCTCTATCATTTTGCCCCCTCATATTTAAAATCTCTGCTGAGTCGATATTCACCAATTTCTCTCTTTTTTGGTTGAAGTGATTGATGAAGAGAAACAAGAAACATTCTTTTTTCTCTCATTCTTTAATAAATAAATGTAATCATTTCCTTCTTCCTGAAAATGGAAGACTAAGATCTGTGTTTTGTCTCAAAACTTTCACAAAAGGTGTTTTTTGATTTATTTGTGCTTTGTTGTTAATAGCTGAAAAGCCCTGCTGGACCAGACTAAGCCCATGCATTTCCTGCTATCTGATTGTTTCAGAAAGTGTGATCCAACACTGGAGTTACAGCCGGAATTCTGCCTGTCTGCTGGGAAAGCACAACAGGCCACAAGATTAAGTGCAGAGCTGAGGCTGGCAAAGTGGATTGGAAAACCCAGGAGACATGTTGTCCAGGTTCATACAAAAGCTTTAGCAGTGATCTGGGTTTTCCTCATCATTAACTGCTCTCGGCAGAGAGGTGGTAGTTCAGTATTTCTATCTGTTTATCTATTTATCTACAATACACACCTCTTTGTTTTCCTTATTGTAACCACTATGATAATTTTCTGTTAAGTCTCTCAAGTCTCCATCATAAATAGAAAACTCCACTCTCTTGTTTCCTTAGCAAATTTCCAAACTTAGAAATCCAAAACAGAGAATGCATATAATTTAAATATATAAAATATTACATTCAATATCTATCTATAATGGAAATGTATTGCTGGCCACAAACTTAGTGGCATAAAATATATAACTTTGTTTAATCTCTTTAAAACCAAACTTAGTATGTCTTCTGTGGAAATAATCTCATTGAGAGAAGTTTTTCTCTTCCTCTTGTCTAAGTTGCTGTGGGCCCTGGCACGGGATGGGAGGGTACATCTGGTCTGGGTTATTGTCCAGCCAGTGATGGATATCCATCCAGTGGATGAAATGTCCTCATTCCTGTCTGATGTTCCATTGTTCATACAGGGAGACTGCAAGGCTCCCAGGGTTTGGCTGTGTCAGAGGTCAGGGCACAGCTCCGTGTGGCCGCCTGGGGCCATGAACCCAGCACTCCAGCACACACAAGGTGTTCCAGGGGACCCTGGTTCTGGCTGCCTTCCCAGTTTTCTAGTGGATTGGAGGGGCAAGAGAGTATAGATGCTCACCATCCTCAGAGCTTATGATCTTATCTGGCTTTCTTTCACCCTTTTCATCACTTTTTGCCCAAGGCCTCAGTCTGGAGGAGAGGGCAACCCCTGGTTACCTCCTCTCAGATCACTCAAGAGTTTAGCTAACCTCCCCTACCCTTCTTTCCAGTTCTCTTTCCTTTGCTCTCTCCCTAAGCTGTGGATCTTTGGGGAAGCGATGAGTTGAAGGGAAGACTCATTCTCTAGGTTTCTTTTTCTATGTACTTTTGAAAGCCCAAAGCCTTTCTCTGCTATAGGAATCTGAGCTGAGGTCTGTGTCTCACTGATGGAAACAGGCAAAGGAAATGGAATGTGTGAAGCAATGATCTTTTCATCCAATCCTGTGTACTCATTTAGGAGTATGTAATATAGGTCTGCTAAGTCACTTCAGCCGTGTCCGACTCTGTGTGACCCCATAGACGGCAGCCCACCAGGCTACCCTGTCCCTGGGATTCTCCAGGCAAGAACACTGGAGTGGGTTGCCATTTCCTTCTCCAATGCATGAAAGTGAAAAGTGATAAGTGAAGTCCCTCAGTCGTGTCCGACCCTCAGCAACCCCATGGACCTCAGTTTTCCAGGCTCCTCTGTCCATGGGATTTTCCAGGCAAGAGTACTGGAGTGGGGTGCCATTGCCCTCTCCGAAGGCCTGGTGTGCTGTGATTCATGGGGTCGCAAAGAGTCGGACATGACTGAGCGACTGAACTGAACTGAATATAGGTCTACTGTGTGTATCTCAACATGATATATACATGTGTATTTAACACACAGGGCTTCCCAGGTGGCTCAGCGGTAAAGAATTCACCTGCCAAGCAGGAGTTTGTGGGTTCGATCCCTGGGTTGGGAAGATCCCCTGGAGAAGGAAATGACAACCCACTCCAGTATTCTTGCCTGGGAAATCTCATGGACAGAGGAGCCTGGCTGGCTACAGTCCATGAGGTTGCAACAGTCAAACAGCAACAATTTGATACACAAGAAGTATATTTACATGTATAGGCATGACTCATCCATGTGGTTTTAGTCTATGGAATATAGCTTTTGGGACAAATTAATCTGTAGATGAATACTTCTATCCAGTTTCTAAATATTTAAGTAACAAAATTTTTTATTTAGGGTTTGTAGGATATTGAGAGAAATGGAGAATCAGAAGAGAATTGATAGATAGATAGTTATGGAGAGGTAGATTTCTCATCACCTATTGCAGAAGCAAGAGTTTCTGACTCAAGCATGCAGTAATAATCAAAGTATATAATCCTAGTCATGTCATTTAGCTTAACTGTCTCATTTTCAACACCAAGAATTTTTAAAAATGCTCAAGTACATAGCAAATAAAAGATATCCTAGATTTCAAATAATGAAGTTGATTGTGCTTGAAGTTTAAAATATTGGCTTATTCATGAATAAGACATTTTAGAGCACTAATCAGGCATAAAGAATTCCTAGTCCTTGTACCAGATGCCACAATTCACTGTTTTTCTTGGTATGAAATTGCCTTCAAGCTAGACTCAGACATACTTAGCAAAAAGTCAGATCATATAAGATCTTTCTAACAAATGATATGTGAAAGGAGTTGTTGAAAAAGGAGCAAATCAGTCTTTGGATTGGTCACATCTTTAACTTATTGCTACTAGTCTAAGGTGGGAATTTAATTTTTATTTCTCTCTAAACACGCAAAGAAAAGTATTCTTCCCATGGCAGCCTGAATCTTGAAGGGACAATATTCCTCTTCCAGGTTGTTGGACAGGAGCCTGTTTTTGTTTCTGGATATATAAACTATTGTCACTTTAAACTGTAAGTGATAAGATTCATGGAAAACATATTCTCAGGGGTTACCTCAGACAAACAATAGATGGAATCCTAGGGGAAGGGGCCTGAGGTAAGGGTAGCCACATTTACCAAGTTAAAATACAGGATGCCTAGTTAAATTTGAAGTTGAAATAAAAAATGTAAGTCCCAAATATTGCATGGAATATCCCATCCAAGGTAGAATCATATGAAGACAGAAAATGGCCACTGGACAAGGATTTAGCAACCAAAAGAGTAAACAATTGATAACTTAGGCCATTCTAGCCTCAGAAAATAGCATAGAACAAAATTCCCCTTCAGGGGTCCATAAAAATGCAACTGGCAAACTGAAGCAGTAACGCTAGCAGGAGCCTACCTTGGAATTAGCCTGAGCAGTTTGACAGGGCATCCAAGAAAGACCAAAGTGGGACAGAAAAGGAATAAGGGACCTGTGTAACCAGGTAGCTGTGTCTATCATACCAGTCCGTGACTCGTCTTTAAGTTATCTTAGGATGCAAAGTCTGTGCTTGGGAAGCTCACCTGTTTCTGTGCTCTTGTATCTTCCCTTTTTGGTTTTCAGGTGCTTTCCTCTTATTTCTCAGTCAAGTTTCCTTTTAAAAATCCTAGCTTTTGTCTCTGAGTAATTAACATATAGAACTTTAGTCCTTTTCAGGCTCATTTGGTCATGATGTATTATCTTTTTATATCATTGGATTTCATTTGCTAGCATTCTGTTGAAGATGTTTGTGTCTAGGGAAATTGGTCTGTAGGATATCAGTCTGTAGTTTTCTTATAATGTGTTTGGCTGGTTTTGGTATTAAGGTAATACTGACCTTATAAAATGAATTAAAAAGTGTCCACTCTTATTTTCTGGGATATGTTGTGTAAAATTGGTCTTATTTTTTTCTTTAAAGTTTGGTAGAATTCACCGGTTCAATTCTTGGATTGGGAAGATCCTTTGGAGAAGGGATAGGCTACCCACTCCAGTATTCTTGGACTTCTCTGGTGGCGCATGTGGTAAAGAATCTGCCTACCATTCAGGAGACCTGCGTTCTGTCCCTGGAAGATCCCCTGGAGCAGGGCATGGCAACCCATTCCAGTATTCTTGCCTGGAGAATCCCCATGGACAGAGGAGCCTGGCGGGCTACAGTCCATGGGGTCGCAAAAAGTTGGACACGAATGAGCGACTAAGTACCAACAACAATGCTG
The DNA here is from genome assembly GCF_049115385.1 of Moschus berezovskii. Classification (NCBI taxonomy): domain Eukaryota; kingdom Metazoa; phylum Chordata; class Mammalia; order Artiodactyla; family Moschidae; genus Moschus; species Moschus berezovskii. Next base: position 141,589,484 of record NC_142460.1, read on the forward strand.
AAGTCCTGTCTAGTGTACCTAAGTCACAGGAAGCTTATAATGTGTTACAGAGAAAACGCATGTGTTAGATAAGCTTCATTCAGACATAAATAATAGTGCTATTGGTTGTGAGTTCAGTGTTAATGAAGCAGGTGTTTTTAAATAAATAGATTGTCTTTAAATGAAGACAAACATAGGGACTTCCTGGGTGGTACAGTGGATGGGAATTCGCCTGCCAGTGTAGGGGACATTAGTTCAATCTGTGGTCTTGGAAAATTCCATGTGCCATGGAGTAACTGAGCCCACAAACCACAACTACTGAGCCTGTGTGCTGCAACTGCTGAAGCTTGTGCATCTGGAGCTTGTGCTCTGCCGTGGGAGAGGCCACTGCAGTAAGAGGCCTGAGCACCTCAAGTAAAGCTCAGGTGCTTTACTCGTGCTTTATGAGTAATGCAACTAGAGAAAGCCTGCGTGCAGCAACGAAGACCCAGCACAACCAAAAATAAAATAAATTAATTATTTAAAAAATGAAGACAAACATGAAAACATACGCGGTGTTGATCAGTTGACAAAATTACTATGACAAGAGACTCATAGGAACCTAACACGGTGCTTCCTTTAGATGTAATGGTTCAGTATTAACCAATTCAATATTTATGATGGTTTTATCAAGTAAGTGTATTACATTTTGCTTACCCACTTTTTAGTTGATGGCTTTTGGTTGTCTCCACTTTTGGGCATCATGAATAATGCTACTATGAATATTTATGAACAGGTTTTTGCGCCTCTATATTCTTTCTGATTTTCAGTCTACTTGTTCTGTTGATTACTTACTGAGCTAGAAATGTTGAAGATTCCAACGTAACTGTGGATTTGTCTATATCTCATTTCAGTTCTCTCAGTTTTACTTCATGTATTTTGAAGTTCTGTGTTAAGTTCATACATATTTAGAATTGTTATAGATTCTTGGTTAATTAACCTCTTTAATATTATGTACAGTAAGTCCCCTACATATGAGTAAGTTCCATTATGAAAGCACTTTCATAAGTCCAACAAAATTAGCCTAGATACCTAACATGATTGGCTGTATAGTAATAGGTTGATAATACTTTTCACACAAATACTACATAAAAACAAACACAAAAAATAAGAAAAACATTTTCAATTTTACAGTGCAGGATCTTGAAAAGTACAGGAGTACAATACAGCAGCTTGCATACAAGGGCTGGCATCAAGTGAACAGGCTAGAAGAGTTACTGACAAGAGGAGGGAGAGGAGGTAGGAGATGGTAGAACTGAAGGATCATCAGCAGTAGGAGACAGAGGGCAAGCTGCCATTTCACTCATGCCTGACACTGATGGCACAGGTCTCATTCCTTGCTGGATTCACGTCTACCCACCCCTGGAAGAATTGTGGTGCTGGAGAGGAATTTTGAGAATCCCTTGGACTACAGGGAGATCAAACCAGTCAATCCTAAAGGAAATCAACTTTGAATATTCATTGGAAAGACTGATGCTGAAGCTGAAGCTCCAATACTTTGGCCACATGATATGAAGACCTACTAACTGGAAAAGACTCTGATGATGGGAAAGATTGAAGGCAAAAGGAGAAGAGGGCGGCAGAGGATGAGATGGTTAGATAACATCACCAACTCAATGGACATGAGTTTGAGCAAGCTCTGGGAGGTGGTGAAGGACAGGGAAGCCTGGCATGCTGCAGTCCATGGTGTCACAAAGAGTCGGACATGACTTAGTGACTGAACAACAAAAAACCACCACCACCCTCTTGGAAAAAGACGATCCAGTGGTATCTGGTGAGTAGCTCTTTTTTTCTTGTCGTAGATGACATGGTAGCACTGGACTACATTCTGAGTGGCTGCTGCAGCCTTTGTGAACCATTCTGTGTTCAAGTTTTATGCCTCAAGAACAGACAGTGCCTCCTCAGACAAAGAAAATCCCCTTGCCGTTTTCTGCCAGGTTCTGCTTCGTGAATCCGTTTGGTTCTTCAGCTACTTCTTCTTCCTCTTGTCTCTCTCCATCTTTTCTCTGGGTCTCCAATTTCATCTTTCCTTTTGCTCTCTCTGCTATTTTCACTTTTGTTTCCATCGTTATAGATTGGTGCTTCTTAGCAGTATCAGCTATTAATATATCAGTGCTGCTTTTATGCTTATTTCCAGACATCCTGGACACCTTTAAAAAAAAACAAACATGCAGAAGTATTTTACAAATCTTACAAAAATACATGAACATGAGACCATGTGGTTTATACCCTTCCAGGGCCTTGGGAGAAGCCATGCATGGAGGGTCCTGGAGTTTAAGTTGCATTAGCTTCATGGTTGATTGCTTCTGCCTTTGACTTTGGCATTATTTTAGTATAAAAATAATAATGGAGCTAGTGGAAAAGATTTTTTTTTACTTTAAATCTCAAATATTCTGCATTCAAGCACCTTCAACTCTGGATTAAAAAGTGTATCACCAACCTAAAACCTATAATTTTTTGAGTTACTTGATATTGTGTATAATGTTAGGATCATTTGGTTTATTGTTCCATGTTATTAACATGGGCAATTCCATTAAGTGAATGCTCTACAGCTTCACAGTTTGTCTTTAAAATCTTATGCCAGGAAATACATGCAGGTATTGAAATTTCACTGGCCTGGAGGACATTAAGAGCTAGTATGAATGAAAGTATTCATTTGTGTTTAGTCCACAGTTAAGTAAGTTAAGTGATGGACTTAACTTTTCTAAAGAATGTGTGTTCTTGTCAAACTCTTTTATCCACTTTCACTGTAGAGGCTTCTGCCTTCATCAGCCAAGTTATTTCCTAGCTCCAGGTTATGCCTTTACCAGGTTCCTCCTGGTTCCTCCACATTTGATGGAGACTTGGGATGAGAGATCAATCCTGGGTGTTCATTGGAAGGACTGATGCTAAAGCTGAAACTGCAATACTTTGGCCACCTCATGCGAAGAGTTGACTCACTGGAAAAGACTTTGATGCTGGGAAGGCTTGGGGGCGGGAGGAGAAGGGGACGACACAGAATGAGATGGCTGGATGGCATCACCGACTCTATGGACATGAAATTGAGTGAACTCCGGGAGTTGGTGATGGACAGGGGTCACAAAGAGTCGGACATGACTGAGTGACTGAATTGAACTGAACTGGGATGAGAGAAGGAGGGTAAGGAAGAGATAAGGGAGATGCAAGCAGAGTATGAAAGTGCAAGTATAAATGTCCTGAGCTCTTACCATGTGCTGGGTACCACTGTAAGACTGTCATGTAAGACTTCTGCACAGATTAACCTACCAGAGGCAGGCATTACTACCATTTTAAATCACAAAAGAGAAAACAAAATAATTCAATAACTTTCACAGGTAAAACCAAAACCTACATATTTTCATCCCAGAGCCAAGTCACATTCAAAGAAATATAAAACATTCTGTGTCTTTTCTTGGTAGTCCTTTGAAAAATGTAGAGTCTAAACATAGAGTTTGTAGCTATTCTTATTAAAATCCATTGGTCCCTCTTACTTTCTGATTCCCATTTGGTTTTAAAATCCAATTCAAACTTTCTCAAGCAAAGGGGTTCTGTCGAGGCTCTTGGAACTTACAATCTTCTCCTTTCAGGAGTGGCTGGATCCAGCACCCTTAGTGATGCCATCAGATCTATGTGTTTACCTCTCTTCTCCACTTGGAGCTGATTTCCTCTGTGTGATAGCTTTGTTCTATGGGCAATTTTCCCAACACTGTTGAGGAAATTGCCTTCGGGCTTTCACAATCCCTACAACTAGAAATCCTGGAATAAAAGAGATCCTTCTCTCTCCCAGAGTCCACCCATCATGTCATGGGAAAGGCCAGTGTCCTAAAGGATTAAGACCTCTGTTTGGTCAGGTAGGAGCATAGCGAGGTAGGGATGGTCATGGGAGAACTTAGTCCTTCCAGGATCACATGGAGTGTGAGAGGCATAGTGCCCCACAAGGAAAGGAGAAAGAGTACCAATTAGGTGAAATCAGCCAACATCCATGACCTCCTGAAATGCTCTGCTCTGCTCTCTCTCCTGCCACCAACCCAGAAATCCCTCTCATTCATGCTCTTCAGAAACTACCATCTCTCAGCCCAATCGCTCTGCATTAGTCTACCCGGTACTCTCAACAGAGTACATGTCTGCTATTCCTCTCTTTCATGCCCTTCTTCTAATTTAGAAGAGCATGCCAATCCTTACAGACTTCAAAGGTAGTGCTAGTGGTAAAGACTTCCCCTGCCAATTCAGGAGACATAAGAGAATCGGGTTCAATCCCTGGGTGGGGAAGATTCCCTGGAGGAGGGCATGACAACCCATTCCTGTATTCTTGCCTGGGGACTCGCATGGACAGAGGCGCCTGGCAGGCTACGGTCCATAGGGTCACAGAGTGTCAGACATGACTGAAGTGACTCAGCACATATGCACATGCCAATCATTACATTTTCATGTGATTTTTTCACTAATGCACTGTCTCCCAGTAATATTTGGATTTAAAGTCTAAGAAAGTCATTCAAGTTTTATCCCCAGCTTAAATTAATTTGAGCATAGACAAAAGGGAGGGAGGCCCCTCCTTGAAACACATGAAATTCCAGCAGATGTCCACTTTTCCCTCGGCAAGCCATTGTCACTCAGAGCCAATGACGTCAGGCCCTTCCGCTGATCACACACCAGATCATCAAGGTAGGAAACCAAAATCTGACTGCAGCCTATGCACAGAGAATTCCTTCCACAAACAGTCATGGGGTTTCTTTTAGGCCTGGGACACAGAGGTAGCCACTCTCCTGAAGGGGATTTACTAGGACTCAGGATGACCTCACCTTCTCTGCTTACTCCAACCAAATAGTTGGCCCGATCACATTTCATCCAATGTTGCCATATTTGAGCAGCTTCTTAAATATCCTTGCCTGATTCTTTTTTTTCTAATCCTTCCTCTCCCAGTCTTAACAAAAACACTTTATAACCCCTCACCTGAGTCTTTTTTGACCACTTAATGCCTCTTCTTTTATCTGCAAAGTAAATCTTTTGGACAAGGGCCGCCTACAGCAATGAAAGAGGGGAGGATAGCATTGGCAGGATGATGGAGCAGCATCCCAGATGATACAAACAGCGGGAGTAAATGGAACACAACGTTTCTTTCCCAGCACTGGGTGGGGGAGGCTATTATTAAATCCACTAAGAATTCACGCCTAGAGCAGCAGCCGTGAGATCTCTGCTGCTGGGCCAACCTCTGGTTTTTAAATACATTCTGCCCACAGGTGGCCCAATATTTCCTCCAAATCGTTCCTTGTCAACAAATGAGCTCACCCCTCACCCTCCCACTTTCCACCCCAAAGTGTTGCGAATTCTACTGCTCCCCAGCAAGCAAAACAAAAGTGTGGTTTTTCTAGCAGAAGGAAATCCATTATATATTCCTTTATTTCTTCCACACTCTTCAGGTTGGATTGGCATTGATTCATGTAGCAAACTGATTCCTCAGGGGAAAGACTTTTCTGACACAGGAACACTAAACAATACACACATCACCGGAGTAAATTTTCTTCATTCTGTTGGTGACATTGGCCCTTACGGGCTTGTAATCAATAGAAGTTGCTGTAAAACACTTGGCTATAACATTGCCCTCCCTTTCTTTCTTCCTTAGGGCAGTGTTTCTCTGTCAACCAATACCGTTGTAGCTGGGGTCCCAAGGACAGCTTAGGCTGTGCTTCCAGATAAATTCAGGCCTGTTCAGGGACCTCTGGAAGATTGTGGACAAATAGGAGGAGCCCATTTGTAGATCCTTTTGCCTAAGGGGTCCAAGAACCTAATGAGAGGAAACTTCTAAAGGAAAAATTGGTGTGTGCACAAATGTGAGTGGGGGTGATTGTGAGTACAGTGGAGAGTGCAGGGCTCACAGTGCCCTCTGGATTGGTCTTCCCAATGCACCCCACACTTAACTTTCCCCTGCACCCCACTTCCAAGTCTCTGGCTAGAGTTGGGGAAGTTGAAATATAAAAATAAGGGAGAGGCAGTGTGGTCCCATCACTCAGGATGGCTGTTGTCTGTACATCCCCTGCCTGACCAGGCCCCACTTCACTCACATGACTATCCAATCCTCTTAATTATAAGCATGGTTGGCCCCGGTAACTGATAAGCCCACCTGATGTCAATTCCCCTTATAAAGGGAAGCCTCCTTCTCCCCTGAGTAGTGAAGGCTTCTGCCACATCCTGTCTACCGTCTGCTATACACAGTGGGGTGTCACCCCGGGACCTTTGTGTAAGATCCCCACGTCCAGTAAACTCTTGATGTCTCTGTCACTGTCTCCAGGCTTTTTGCTTGGTCCCAAGGCTGGGCAACTACAAGACTTGTGGGCCTGTTGGGGGGCAATACAACAGAAGTGAAGGGAAGTGAAAGTCGCTCAGTTGTGCCTGCCTCTTTGTGAGTCCACGGACTACATAGTGATCCCATGGAATTCTCCAGGCCAGAATACTGGAGTGAGTAGCCATTTCCCTCTCCAGAGGATCTTCCCAACCCAGGAATCGAACCGGGGTCTCCTGCATTGCAGGCAGATTCTTTACCAACTGAGCTATCAGGGAAGCCCCAATACAACAGAGGTGTTTCACTAAAACCTTGAAAAGCTTTGAGAGCAAAAAACTTCACAGCCTTGTAGCCCACCTTACAGAGTGCAACACAAATGGACAGCCGTGTAATTTCCCCACGTCAAAGTGGACATTGCCATGTAGAGCAGCAGGGAGCCGAGGCCACCAGCCATAGCCCAGGGCTACCTGGGTGGAGAAGGCTGGGAGGACGTCGCAGGGAGCAAAGCAGTGGAGACAGCTCTGATTATGCCTCATGAGGCTGCCGTGATCCTGCACTATTCGGGAATAATTTGGTGGGGAGAGGCGAATAGGAAGGAGGTGTATTTAATTCCTGGAGTTCTGTGATTAGAGACTAAATCAACAAAAAATGACTTTATTACTAATTCCGTTACCCTATTTCCCCCCATGTTTGGAGTGGGGAAATGAGATTCACAGTTATGATAAAAATGCATTTGTTTCCCTCAGAGATAATCTTGATTCTAACTTGCTTCATTTTCTAGGTCCTAAATGAGCTGCCATTTGGGATCCATCCGGTTTTTTGTTGGTCCTGTAATGTACACTATTTCCAAGAGGCCCCTAGATGTGTGGAAAGTCAAGGTGGGTTCAAAGATTATAATATTGGTTTCAAATAGCAAATACACTTGCAGTAGGGAAAAAGAGAGTGGCCAGATCTTCAGTCATGCTTCTACTGGGTGTCCCTTTTTTAAGATGGCAATTTGGATTCCTGCAATTATTTGCATTTTTATTGCTAATTGCTCCTACCATTGGTGCAGCTAACCACTTTGGGGTGCAATTACCCCCTCGTGGGAGCAATTACAGATGAAAACACTTCTGCACGTGCAGCTCATTGTGACAAAACAAAAGGCGGCTGGGGAGGACAATTTGGCTCATCAAATCGTAACTCCTACTTCAAACATGTGCCAGCTATGAAAAGGCAGAACAGTGGGACAGGGTACCAACACCTACTCTGGATGTTGTAAGCTGGAGCATTCCTTCCACTGTTTGTTAATGCATTTGGAGAGGGTTAGATTGTAGACTTATTTAATTAGAAAAGAACTTGGCTGGGCTACTCATTGGCCTTTTGCTAAAGGGGTTCTAGATACCAAATCAAGCCAAAGACCCCTCTAACTAAATACCCAGACCCTCAGATAATGCCAGATTCAAATGGATTTTTCTTTTTTTTCACAAAGAACACTGACATTTCCATCCCACTGAATTATAAAATACACCCAAGTCTCCCTCCCCTTGCCTCTGTGAGACACACCAACATAACTGCTTCAGTTTAGGATTGAAAGTGATGGTTTAATGAGCTGACAAATGAGGTCTGATTACCAGGAGGAGCTGCTCTGAATGGCAAAATGTATCAAGCATTCTACTCAAACCATCCTAGGTTTCCAGGCAGCCCACATAATAGACAATTGTCATATCTCATTGCCTGATTCAAATTTTAGATTAGAAATGAAAAATGGGGATGTATCTAAGTCCTCCATCAGTCTGTATCCCTAATTCTGTCAAATTTATAAATATACATGGATCCTACTGTACCCTCAGCTGTATTTTTTTTTTTCATGGGAAGCAGTTAAGCACACAGGCTCTAGAGACAGACTACCTCATTTTTCTCCTCTGTAAAATGAGGACAGTAATAGCTCCTGTCTCATAAGGTTAAGAGAGTAACTAAAAGGGCTAATACATGAGAACACAGTGACTAGCACTCCATACGTGTTAGCTGTTTTTATCATTATCTGTGATATTTTATTGCAATTCCTGATTTCTAGATCTGTCTCTTCTCTGAATTTTTAAGAAAAAATATCCAAAATTTAAGATAACCATCTAGCCTTTCAAATAACACTCAAGTATTAAGTGAAGAGGAACTCAAAAGCCTCTTGATGAAAGTGAAAGAGGAGAGTGAAAAGGTTGGCTTGAAGCTCAACATTCAGAAAACAAAGATCATGGCATCTGGTCCCATCACTTCATGGGAAATAGATGGAAAAACAGTGGAAACCGTGTCAGACTTTGTTTTTTTGGGCTCCAAAATCACTGCAGATGCTGATTGCAGCCATGAAATTAAAAGACGCTTGCTCCTTGGAAGGAAAGTTATGACCAACCTTGATAGTATATTAAAAAGCAGAGACATTACTTTGCCGACCAAGGTCTGTCTAGTCAAGGCAATGGTTTTTCCTGTGGTCATGTATGGATGTGAGAGTTGGACTGTGAAGAAAGCTGATCGCCGAAGAATCGATGCTTTTGAACTGTGGTGTTGGAGAAGACTCTTGAGAGTCCCTTATACTGCAAGGAGATCCAACCAGTCCATTCTAAAGGAGATCAATCCTGGATGTTCATTGGAGGGACTGATGCTAAAGCTGAAACTCCAATACTTTGGCCACCTCATGAGACGAGTTGACTCACTGGAAAAGACTCTGATGCTGGGAAAGGTTGGGGGCGGGAGGAGAAGGGGACGACGGAGAATGAGATGGCTGGATGGCATCACCGACTCTGTGGACATGAGTTTGAGTGTACTCCGGGAGTTGGTGATGGACAGGGAGGCCTGGCGTGCTGTGATTCATGGGGTCGCGGAGAGTCGGACACGACTGAGCGACTGAACTGAACTGAACTGAACTGATTATCTCATATGCAGGCCTAAGGTGAAAGTAACTTTGTTTGACATATTACTTTCTATTATTAAGAGTTAGAGGCCAGGTTCAGGAGAGTTAGACGTTAATTTGTAGAAGATTGATAAATTGCAAATGATTTATATCTTCAGTTCAGTTCAGTTCAGTCGCTCAGTCGTGTCCGACTCTCCGCGACCCCATGAATCACAGCACGCCAGGCCTCCCTGTCCATCACCAACTCCCAGAGTTCACTCAAACTCATGTCCACAGAGTCGGTGATGCCATCCAGCCATCTCATTCTCCGTCGTCCCCTTCTCCTCCCGCCCCCAACCTTTCCCAGCATCAGAGTCTTTTCCAGGGAGTCAACTCGTCGCATGAGGTGGCCAAAGTATTGCAGTTTCAGCTTTAGCATCAGTCCCTCCAATGAACATCCAGGATTGATCTCCTTTAGAATGGACTGGTTGGATCTCCTTGCAGTATAAGGGACTCTCAAGAGTCTTCTCCAACACCACAGTTCAAAAGCATCGATTCTTCGGCGATCAGCCTTCTTCACAGTCCAACTCTCACATCCATACATGACCACGGGAAAAACCATTGCCTTGACTAGACGGACCTTGGTTGGCAAAGTAATGTCTCTGCTTTTTAATATACTATCAAGGTTGGTCATAACTTTCCTTCCAAGGAGCAAGCGTCTTTTAATTTCATGGCTGCAATCAGCATCTGCAGTGATTTTGGAGCCCAAAAATACAAAGTCTGACACTGTTTCCACTGTTTTTCCATCTATTTCCCATGAAGTGATGGGACCAGATGCCATGATCTTTGTTTTCTGAATGTTGAGCTTCAAACCAACCCTTTCACTCTCCTCTTTCACTTTCATCAAGAGGCTTTTGAGTTCCTCTTCACTTTCTGCCATAAGGGTAGTGTCATCTGCATATCTGAGGTTATTGATATTTCTCCCAGCAATCTTGATTCCAGCTTGTGCTTCTTCCAGCCCAGCGTTCCTCATGATGTACTCTGCATATAAGTTAAATAAGCAAGGTGACAATATACAACCTTGACGTACACCTTTTCCTATTTGGAACCAGTCTGTTGTTCCATGTCCAGTTCTAACTGTTGCTTATCTTAGTAAGAAAGAAAGTGAAGTTGCTTAGTCGTGTCCAACTCTTTGCGATCCCATGACTGTAGTCTACCCAGTTCCTGCATCCATGGGATTTTCCAGGCAAGAATACTGGAGTGGGTTGCCATTTCCTTCTCCAGTATCTTAGTAAATAGGTAAACTATTTCTTTCCAATCAAAAAATAAACCCACAGGGGTATGGGATTAAGAGATACAAACTACTATGTATAAAATAGATAAACAACAAGGATATATTGTGCAAAAAAGGGAATCCAGCCATTATTTTGTAATAACTTTAGATGGAATATAAACTATAAAAATAGTTACTATGCTGTACACCTGAAGCTAATATAGTATCATAAATCAACTATACTTCAATATAAATAAATCCAAAAGTTAAGGTTTCTAGGTTCCTGCAGCAGCAGGACAGAAACCAGTTTTGTATTGAGCTTTGCAATCTTATTTCAGCCTTTTGTTTTTTTCTCATTGACCAAATTTAGCAGTTTTTCCTATTCTCTTTTGAACTGGTTTTGCTATTTTGTCAAACTCATATGATTAATGGCTTAAATCTTTGACACATGTCCACTATACATTTTTCTGAGATCATGTTTTCACCTTTTAATATATTGAATGAAGGATTCTTTAAATTCCATGGTGCTGTACAATTTTCAAAAGTTTCACACATGTGATTTCATATAATCCCATAATAATTCTTTTTTCCCCTAATCCTGTGGTTCGCCTACCCCTTTTCCTCTCCCCACTGATAACCACTAGTTTGTTCTTTGTATCTGGTAATCTGTTTTTTTATTTACTAATTTGTTTTATCTTTTAGATGCCACCTATAAGTGATGGTCATGTATGGATGTGAGAGCTGGACTGTGAAGAAAGCTGAGCGCCGTAGAATTGATGATTTTGAACTGTGGTGCTGGAGAAGACTCTTGAGAGTCCCTTGGACTGCAAGGAGATCCAACCAGTCCATTCTAAAGGAGATCAATCCTGGGTGTTCATTGGAAGGACTGATGCTAAAGCTGAAACTGCAATACTTTGGCCACCTCATGAGACGAGTTGACTCACTGGAAAAGAGTCTGATGCTGGGAAGGATTGGGGGTGGGAGGAGACGGGGACGACAGAGAATGAGATGGCTGGATGGCCTCACCGCCTCGATGGACATGAGTTTGAGTGAACTGCGGGAGTTGGTGATGGACAGGGAGGCCTGGCGTGCTGTGATTCATGGGGTCGCAAAGAGTCGGACACGACTGAGCGACTGAACTGAACTGATAAGTGATGGTATGTAGTATTTGTCTTTCTCTGTGTGATTTATTTCACTTAGCAAAATACCCTCCAGGTCCATCCAGTGTTGCAAATGGCAACATTTCATTTGTTTTTGTGGCTGAGTGGTATTCCATGGTATATACATATATAGCACATCCTCTTTATTCCATTCATCTGTTGATGGATGCTTAGTTTGCTTCCATGTCTTGTGTTGTAACATATATCTTTTCAAATTAGATCATGTGTTTACCTTTTTAAAAAAAAGTATTCTTTGCCAAAAACCAGAAGCTCCTTACAGACGGACGTCTTAGAGTTCTTTTCCGTTTCTCAAACTTTAATATTCATCAGCTGAGAATTCTGTAGGTCTGGGGATAGGGGAGCCTGAAATTTAGAATTTCTAGCAGATGTTGTTGATCTTATTCCTGACCAAAAGGCCTGGACTTGGAAAATGTTAGTGCTTACAAAATGTTAGTGTGTAAACATCCACCTGTATCAGCAAATGACGTGTCCTACTCTTTATGTCACCACCCTCCCATATCTATCCTTTATTTTCACAAGTTATACACAGTAATGCAGAGGATCTAATTTTGGTTGGGATGCAATTAGTAAACCTTGCTTATCACAATGACTTGGTTAAACGAGAGGTTAGTGAGAGAGTGAGGGAAAATGGAAGAGGGTTATCAACAACTGGAAAACACAGTTATTTTGGATGTTAAAGCTAAGGCACCTATGATGGTGCTGGGCTTCCGTCCCTATAGAGGACCTGCCATAGGACCCTCAGAGAGAGGGTAACATTGCCTAACCTCGTTCCCACAGGGCATCTGAATTCCCCCGTAGGCAACCTTGGGCTTCAGAGAAGTGAATCATGGTGGCTGTACCAATGCTGTCAGGACTTCTGACCTAGGAGTGGACACGGTATACAGCTCCTGTTGTCTTCGGGTCTCCCACCTTCACATGCTGTCATGTATGTATAGTTATGGGCAATAAACTCTCTGTTATTACAAAAAAATAAAATAATCAAGTGCCTCCCCTATGGATTTAGGGAGAATTCTGGATGCCAGACCACCTTACCTGCTTCCTGAGAAGTCTGTATGCAGGTCAAGAAGCAACAGTTAGAATGGGACACAGAACAATGGACTGGTTCAAAATTAGGAAAGGAGTACCTCTGCTTATTTAACTTCTATGCAGAGTATATCATGTGAAATGCTGGGCTGGATGAAGCACAAGCTGGAATCAAGATTGCAGGGAGAAATATCAATAACCTCAGATATGCAGATGGTACCACCCTTATGACAGAAAGTGAAGAGGAACTAAAGAGCCTCAATGAAGATGAAAGTGGAGAGAGTGAAAAAGCTAGCTTAAAGCTCAACATTCAGAAAACTAAGATCATGGTATCTGGCCCCATCACTTCATGGCAAATAGATGGGGAAACAATGGTAACAGTGAGAAACTTTATTTTCTTGGACTCCAAAATCACTACAGATGATGACTGCAGCCATGAAATTAAAAGACACTTGCTCCTTGAAAGAAAAGCTATGACAAACCTAGACAGCATATTAAAAAATGGAGGCATTACTTTCCAACAAAGGTCAGCCAACAAAGCCGTGGTTTTTCCAGTAATCATGTATGGATGTAAGAATTGGACCATAAAGAAACCTAAGCACCAAAGAATTGATGCTTTTGAACTGTGGGGTTGGAGAAGACTCTTGAGAGTCCCTTGGACTGCAAGGAGATCAAACCAGTCCATTCTAAAGGAGATCAATCCTGGGTGTTCATTGGAAGGACGGATGCTAAAGCTGAAACTGCAATACTTTGGCCACCTGATGCAAAGAGCTGACATCCTAGAAAAGACCTGATGCTGGGAAAGACTGAAGGCAGGAGGAGAAGGGGACGACAGAGGATGAGATGGTGGGATGGCATCACCGAATCAAAGGATATGAGTTTGAGCAAGCTCTGAGTGGTGGTAAAGGACAGGGAAGCCTGGTGTGCTGCAGTCCACGGGGCCAAAAAGAGTTGGACATGACTGAGCGACTTAACAACAGCTGAATGTCTACTACAGTGGTTCTCAACCCTGGAGGCACATCAGAATTGGGAATTTGAATGAAAACATGCCCATACCTGGGTCTCTCCTCCAGAGAGCCTGTTGAAGTCAATCTGGGGTGGGACTTGAACAAGAGTATTTTTAATATCACGCTACTTCTTAAAGGGAAATAATAGCCACATCAGCTGCCCTATCATTGAAGTAACCGGGAAATTGTTGGCTATCAACTCCTTTACCCCTCTCTCAGCACTAAGGCCAAGTATCTCTAGTCATCTTAAGAGTGTTGCAAGATTTCCAAGAAAGTGGTCTTACTTCTTTGTGCTTCATAACATGAATGTGTTAAAACTGCTTTTGAGAAGAAGCACTAGATGCTACAAAAGATAACACGAAATATAGGTGACTTGTGAAGCCTGGTCATAATGTAGGATATCCTCAAGCACCTGGAAAAAAAAAGAAAGATGTTTCATTTGAGTCTGAATCTAATTAAATCCACACTTAATGGATACAATCAAGCAACCAAGAAATTGTAAATACGGTATTATGAAATTTTCATTGGTATTTGTATAAACTACTTTTACTATTGAAAGAAAACATTTCTAAAAATAAATTACTAAGAAATAAAGTCTCACATTTCTGCACCCTTGCTCACTCCCCGTCACTGCTTCTCATCCTTTACCTGGAAACTGACTGCTGGCTTAGATAGGAATGAAGGTGAATTCAGCCTGGAAACCAAAGTGCATCTGTTCATGACCTCTGTTCATGGAGAGGATGTCTTTGGACTATACCCATCCTTATCCAGAAACTTTCTTCCAGAGGCCAAACAATTGGGAAGGCACAGATGAGGCAAGGGGTATTTTGAGAAATAAGATCTAACACTATAGAAAATATCATTAAACACCAATCAAAAAGTATCAAATACAGGGACCTATTTGTAACAATTAGAAGAAGGAGGAGGAAAAGAAATAGAAAAACAGCTAAAATACAGAAGACAAATGTAAACAAGCCTTGAGAAATTAATAGTGACTATCATGTGTTGGTCCCGAATGCCAGGTACTTTATATATGCTATTTTATGTAATTCTCAAAAAAGCCTAATGAGGTGGATCATTATCTACGTCTCTCAGTTAAGATCTCTTTTATGTAGAGGTGGCTGAATCAGGATCTTTCCCCTGTTAGCCAATTTTAAGTCATTTCCAAATTTTATGTCAGTAAGGGGAGGGCCATGGACGGAGAAGCCTGGTAGGCTACAGTCCACAGGGTCGCATAGAGTCGGACACGACTGAGCGACGGAACGGAACGGAACGGAAGGGGAGGGCACACCAGAGGCCTGAGACTAGTTGCTACTTGGGGGGATGAAGAGGACCCTGAGCATCTCGAGGGGAGTGGAGTCCCAAGAAGGAAGGAGACTAGGATCCTGAATAGGCGCTTGGAAAACCATCAGACCAGGAGCACCCACACTGGACAGTAAGGAAGAGTGAGCAGTTTTATTCATCCATTTGCTTATACATTTGTTCATTTATCCATTCAACAGTCGCTTGCATAGGTGCCAAGCACTGTTCTAAGGGTTACATAACTATCAGCTCACTTAATACACAAAACAACATTCTGAAGCACATGCTAATATATTTTTTTTGCACATGCTAATATTATCCCCATTTTACAGATGAAGAAATTGAAACAAAGCTAAATAACTTCCCAAAATATTGTGTTAAGTCACTGATTAGGAGTTTTATTTTGTTACAGCAGTGAGGCTGCCTTGATTAATACAGTGTCACCACATAGATATTTTCTATTCAGACTTAAAGGGATAATTTTGTGAAGAAGTTTACAAAGCCCAGAGTTGTGACTTCAAAGACATTGAAAAGGAAGTTCAAAAGACATCTCACATTTTGATGTGGCTCAGTTCAAAAGACTGATGACAAGGATGAGTTTATTTGGATGATGTAGGGGGGATTAATACATTGACTACTAATGATCTTTTTGAAAGTATCTATACAATCTTATCTACAAAATCTCTTGTGAAATGCACTGTCTTTTAAAGAAAATGCGTAAGTTCATCTCTCAGATCCAGGTGGCTACATGTTCTCATCTGTTAAATGAAGGTTAGGGATGGCTAAGCTTGGAAGTACCTTCCAGCAACAACAATAAGCACCAGAGTTCAATTTCCCATATTGAGGCCGTCTCAAGATGTGAAATTTAACTTAAAGTGGGGGTAACTGCTTTTCATAAACAGTTCACAAACTCAAGGCTGAATTCAAGCCTCTGGTTCCAGTCTTAACTCTGAGCCAAGAACAGAGGCATAGAGAGTCTCTGTTAGAATGTGAGCTTTTACAGACATCAACTAATATAAAAGAACTCTAACTGCACTTTAATTTGGCTATCGTTTTTTTAAATCACACAGTATATGATTCTATGATAAAGTGATAAGTGAAGCAGTTTCCTTGGATGCATGCATACAGTACTGCCGCATACTGGAAGGGTTTCTATGAGAAAACAGATTGGCAGAGACATTTGACCTCCTCTCCCCTCCATCATTTTCTGCTCCCTTTTGTTCTCTGTCCTTTCAGTTCCTCCTCATTAGAGCCTCTGGCTCTCTCATTTTGTGGTTCCACCATTTGACATTGAATTCACCTTTCCTTTTGACAGGACCCGCTGCTTTATCTTTTCCATTTTCCAACTCTGCAAAGATAAAAATCTCATTTCTCAATGAAAACTGAGACTCAGATACAAAGCATACTCAGGAATCGGCTTAATTGGCAAAGAAAAAAGAAAATTATTGAAAGAGCCAGATAACTGATCCCAGCCAAACCCGGTGTTAAATCTAGCATAGCTTTTTTTCAAACCCAGTACTAAACCAAAATCACTGCTTTTGGAAGGTTTTGTGAAACTTAATCAAACACTGCCGTGGGGTATGTGAATGAGGACTTTTACAAAGAGCATCAACCTACATTGTCACTGGCCTGAACCTAAACCAGACTGGAACAACCTCAGGAGTAACTAGAAGCTAAAACCTAAGGTAGAACACTTTAAAGTTCTGTTCCACGTAGGGCTAAAGCAGCAACCACCATTCCTTTTACTAGGGTGACTTAGTAGTCTCTAAAAATAAACAGATTTGTGGTCTTGATTTTTGCCCTTCAGTTCAGTTTAGTTCAGTTGCTCAGTCATGTGTGACTCTTTGCGGCCCCGTGGACTGCAGCACGCCAGGCTTCCCTGTCCATCACCAACTCCCAGAGCTTGCTCAAACTCATGTCCTTTGAGTCAGTGATGTCATCCATCCATCTCATCCTCTGTCGTCCCCTTCTCTTCCTGCCGGCAATCTTTCCCAGCATCAGAATCTTTTCCAATGAGTCAGCTCTTCGCATCAGGTGGCCAAAGTATTGGAGTTTCAGCTTCAGCATCAGTCCTTCCAATGAATATTCAGGATTGATTTCCTTTAGGATTGACTAGTTTGATCTCCTTGCAGTCCAAGGGACTCTCAAGAGTCTTCTCCAATACCACAGTTCAAAAGCATCAATTCTTCAGTACTCAGCTTTCTTTATGGTCCAAATCAAGTGGGTTTTTACTTATTCCACAAACTACAGTTATGTTATCATATGCATGTCCATATGCCTGATGCACAGTGAGGTCAAACAAACCTAAATATCAAAGATTGGAGCAGGGAAAGGTTTATTGCAGGGCCTAGCAAGGAGAATGGGTGACTTGTGCCCAAGAAAAGCCCAAATTGCCCAAGGGTTTCAGTAAAGCATTTTTAAAGACCAGATGATAGAGGAACATCCTTGGGGTTTATGATCAGCTCGTTTATAAAATTCTCTGATTGGTTGGTATTGAGGTAACAGGGCAGTTAACATTGTCAATTCTTAAGAGACCCATAGTTTGAGGCAGGGGGTGGGTGGCTAGTCATGATCACCAAGTAGTTAATGTCTTCCATTGGTGGTGCTCTTAGTAACTGAAAAACTCAGAAAATGTGCATCAAACACTATTCTCTAGGTACTTCAGAGATAAGCTATAGCAGAGGATATGAGGGAGGGGGTCTGTCCCGGGAAGTCCCCATGGGGTCTTGCTCGGTTACAGTTAGATACCACATCCTCTCTCCCTCTGTCTCTCTCCACCCAACCCTGCCTTCGCACCCCTTTCCCCTCTATCTGTCCTCCTCCCTCTTTACCTCTCTCTCCCTCACTCCTCTTCTCTCTTCTTTACCTTTGATTAAGGGAGGAGTTGGGCAGGAACATCCTCTAAGGCACAACCCTGTTACAGTTTCTCCCTTAAGGGATCTAACTATCTCATGAATTCAACTTCTAATCTCTGTCTATGATTTCTACTTTCTGTCTCTAGTTCTATCCTTTGGCCTGACTTCCAGGTCTACAGGACACATTCACACTGATGTAGTTGGAACTTGTCTTCAGGAAAGCTGCATCAGTTTCTTCCCCCTTTGAGAGGTGGAGCCTATTCCTTCATCCCCAGTGAATCCGGGTGAGGGGGCTGCTGTGACTGCTTTACCTAACAGAATATAATGAATGTGATGCTGTAGAGCTTTGAAGACTAGGTTTTAAGTCGGCTTGCAGCTTTCACTTGCGTCTTTCGGAACATTAATTCTAAGAGGAGCCAGCCCTGGGGGAACCAGCCACCATGAGAGAATCTAACTACCCTGAGACCTCCATGCTGTCAGGAAACCCATACTAGCAACAAGCAGAAATCGTGTGGAAGGAATGACACCCAACCAGTCCCCAGTGGCCCAGACATCACAGCCCAAACACCAGACAAACATGAACCAAGAAGTCATAACTCCAGCCCTAGCTGCCGTTTGACTACAATCCTGTAAGGAATCAGTCCCAAGTGAAAACTACCCAGTTGAGCTTATCAGAATCACAGAATCATAAATAATCAGAAGAGACATCTAAGACATTTCATTCAATAGGTGATTCTTTCATTCACATAGCAATTGTTCATTGAACCTTACTACATGTGCAGCAACTTGCAAGGTACTAGAAACGAGCAATGAAGAAATCAGACCCAGTTCTTGCTGTCATGGAGCTGACAGTCCTTCAAAAGGAAAAACTGAACAACAACTGATCGATCACTTCAAACTTGTAATACCTCCTCCTTTGCTCTCATGCTCAGCTGGTAAACATTCTTCAATTTTCCATTGAGATATGGAAATAATCGAGGAGGGATTCCTTCACTTAGGGACCTAGGATGTAAATTCCTAACCTACCAGCATCTCTGTGGAACTCTCCACCCACCTCTCTTGTTTCTCTGAATGAAGTGTCTCTGGAGTTTCCTCCATCCTCTTGAGCCCTGGATCCCATCCTTCACAGTGACTTCTCCATCACTTTAGTCAGAAAGCA
Source organism: Moschus berezovskii (assembly GCF_049115385.1). NCBI lineage: Eukaryota > Metazoa > Chordata > Mammalia > Artiodactyla > Moschidae > Moschus > Moschus berezovskii. The sequence goes on from NC_142460.1 coordinate 141,608,439, forward strand.
AACAACTTCCATATGATCTCGACCAGGCCCTTGGTTTGAAATACCATCTGTAGGCTGAGGGCTCAAGAATTCATCTCTCCAACCTTGATCCCTGCTCAGACCCACAGATTGGTACATGTCCAAAAGACACACCATGACCCACACAGAACTCTAGATGTGTCGCCTGCTCCCTTCACTCTCCCTCGTGCTTCTCAGTCCCAATAAATGGCTTCTTCCCAATCCCATCTCGAGAACAGATGAGTGATGCTTGATTCCTCTCTTTGTTACACTCTCACCTCCAATCCAGCAGGCAGCCCTATGACTCTACCTCCAAAACATCCACAAGTCTACTCACTCCTCTTCAGCTTCAGCTTCTCCATCCTGGTGCAGGTCACCATCCTCTCCCAGCAGACTGCTGAAATTTCAAGCCTCCTTATTTCCACTCTTGTCCCGCCACAATCCCTTTTCTTTACAACATCCAGAGTATCTTTTAGAAGCGTAAGTTATTATCACATGATTCCTCTGTTTGATGACTTCCTCTGCACTTAGAGGGCTTCCCAGGTGGCACAGTGGTAAAGAATCCACCTGCCAATGCAGGAGGCGTGGGTTCAATCCCTGGGTCAGGAAAATCCCTTGGAGTAGGAAATGGCAACCCACCCCAGTATTCTTGCCTGGAAAATTCCAGGGACAGAGGAGCCTGTCAGGCTACAGTCCATCAGGTCACAAAGAGTTGGACATGACTGAGCGACTGAGCACACGTTGTACTTAGAAAACCTTGTGTCTTTGTATCCTTATTTCTAAACTCTGTGTCCTTGTTTCTATGATCTGGCCTCTCAGACTTCTTTGCACGTGACTCTTGCCTTCATCTACAACATTCAAGCCAAGAGGGCTTCTTTCCCTGCTGAGACAGGCTGAGCTCACTTCTACTCAGGTCTTTTGCACTACCTATTGCCCCTAGTCTTGACGTGGCTGACTTGCTAGTCAGCCTCCAGCTTCAATGTCGCCTTTTCAGATTGTCGAACCGAGTATGACAGCACTCTATTTTAATTGTTTCCATAGCACTGCTTACTCTCTGACGTTGTTCATGATTATGTGTGTTTTTTTAACTTATGTTTTTTTCATCACCTGCACCTAGAAAGTAAGCTCCATGAGGGCAGGTGCTTTGTCTTTTTCTCTGTTCCTTCCTCAGCTCCAAAAGAGTGCCTGGCCTTTAGTAGGTGCTGCGTAAATGCGTGTTGAGGAATGAATGAAACCATCGGAAGTGTGAAGAACATGAAGAAGAGTGTCAGGTGCCATGGGAGCACCTAACCTATGATGATGAATGGACTAACCTAATTTCAGAGGTGTGGAATGGGACCATTTTCCTGAGAAGGTGGCAGTTTAAGTGAAGATCAAAGTCTTCCCTGGTGGCTCAAATGGTCAATAATCTGCCTGCAATGCAGGAAACCCGGGTTTGATCCCTGGCTTAGAAAGATCTCCTGGAGTAGGAAATGGCATCCCACTCCAGTATTCTTCCCTGGAGAATCCCATGGACAGAGGAGCCTGGCGAGCCAAGTCCATGAAGTTGCAAAGAGCTGGACGTGACTGAGTGACTAAGCACACAGCACACAAAAGACAAAAAGGAGAAAGGCACTAAGCAGGGAGCCAGGGAGAGAGCAGAAGGCCGTGCAGAAAATCTCTGAGGGCAAGAAATGCCTGGCTTCTCCAGTGGTCATGTGAGAGTTGGACTGTGAAGAAAGCTGATCGCCGAAGAATTGATGCTTTTGAACTGTGGTGTTGGAGAAGACTCTTGAGAGTCCCTTGGACTGCAAGGAGATCCAACCAGTCCATCCTAAAGGAGATCAGTCCTGGGTGTTCATTGGAAGGACTGATGCTAAAGCTGAAGCTCCAATCCTTTGACCACCTCATGCGAAGAGTTGACTCACTGGAAAAGACTCTGATGCTGGGAGGGATTGGGGGCAGTAGGAGAAGGGGACGACAGAGAATGAGATGGCTGGATGGCATCACCGACTCGATGGACATGAGTTTGAGTGTACTCTGGGAGTTGGTGATGGACAGGGAGGCCTGGTGTGCTGTGATTCATGGGGTCGCAAAGAGTCGGACATGACTGAGCGACTGAACTGAACTGGGGTACCTGAGAGAAGTTCTAAGGGACAGAGGCTGCCAGGTCAGGTCCCAGGAATGGTTTTCATGTTTCCAGGCCACTCATCTCTGTCCTGCCTAGACCTTGCTTATCTTGTTGCCAGTCTGAAATTTTCATGAATGTGCCTCTACCAGGGGCTCCTCTGTTCTCCCACAGGGTCCTGGAACCCTGAGGTCACCTCTGCTTCCTCTCAGTCAGAACGTCATGCCCCTCAGGGAGGGTCTCTGTCCAGTTGACCACCCTCTCAAATTCCCCTCACATCTTCTCTGCGGTCACCATTCCCAGTGCCCATGTAGCAGAGAGGAACAGCTTTGCCTGTGCTCATCATCAGCCTCTGTCTCAAGCCCTCTGTCAGTCTTCCAGGGACCATGCCCCCTGGTTCTAGCTGCACCGTTTCACCCCCCTTATACACTCACACATCAATCCTACCAGCCTGGAGCCCCCACCCTAAATCTTCCTGGGAGGTGGCCTTCATCGTGACTCTTCTCCAACCAGAGACCTCAATGGCCCCTTAGCTTCTGCAACATCCTCTCTAAACCCTATCACCAGGATCCACACCTCCCATCCAATCTGACCCAGAACCCCTTCTGAAGACTCCTGGTTCACAGGGCAGTGAACCCACCAACATCCTTCCCACCCACAATTTTGCCCACACCTCAGCATGACCTCCTTTCTTCTCTCAACCACCTGAGTCCTCCTTCTCCTCCACTGAACATCTGCCCATCACTCAGTATATGGCTGTGATAAAGAGCTCTAGGGCTGGAACCAGATTGCTCAGCTCCACCCCACACCTGCAGTGGAACCATGAGCAAGCAAGCCACTCCACCTCCCTGTGCTTTGTTTTTCTCATTTGCAAAATGGGAACAATAATAGTATCTCATTTATCAAGCTCTTGTGCAGATTACATTAGTTAATATGATATAAGTAAAGCACTGAGAACAGTGCCTTGTACATTGAGAGCACTAACAAGCATTTACTACTATTATTGTTATTGCTATCATCATTTCATCTTTTCTGTCCTGAACTCAGAAAGTACCCAGGATAGTCCACATCACAAATGTAATACTTAGCTTTGTTCCTAATTGTATTTTTCCCTATTATTTCCTGAGATCCGCCCCCACCCCACCCCCCAGCTCGGCAGGAGGATCCACATTTCTTTGAAGACAGAGAAACAACAAAGGCTGTCTTGTATGCCAGCAGTCCCAGGGAAGGCTGAGACGAATCAGAGCCCTGGCTGTCAAGCTGTTCACAGGCTAGTAGAAGGAGACCAGCCTGTAATCATCATTCAAAAACCATGGAGTGTGGAAGTGTGGTAACCTTCTTGGGAGGAAGGCTGCTCAAGCTGTAGGCTGAAAGTGCAAGCATCAGATCTATAAAATCAGGAGTGGAGGAGACGGTATACATTTCACACTGGCCCACACCACATGAGCCTCCTTTCCTTTCAATGGAAGCACTAACTCAACATACAAAAAGCACTGACAAGGATTTTAAACTCTACCAAAGTTTTAAAAACAGGGTCTAAGCAAGCTACACCGAATGACTCACAGCAGCTTATTCTGAAATATCGCATCAGCCATCCAGGTCGTCTCCACAGCAGCCACTCAGAAATCTCCCCTGGCTCCTTTCCCCACTCTTCTCTTTGCAGAATTTCCCCCCAAACTCCTCCAGGGTTGGCTGGTTCCCTCTCCCCTCCCCACTTCTGCTCAGCTCTTCACTAAGGAGACACATTTAGCTTTTCTAGGCCTCCTTCAATTCATCTTTTATTCTCAGTAACAACCGAAAGCCAGGCTCCAAGTCCTCCCTGGAAAGGAAGGGGAAGGCTGCAAACTTTTATTACACTAAACTTTCTCTTCTTCCCTATCACAAATCCTGCCTGGTAAAAGTTTTTCTCTTCTCTAAGAAAAGGATGTGGGCTTCTCTAGGAGCTCAACGGTAAAGAATCCGCTTGCCAATGCAGGAGATGTGGGTTCAATCCCTGGGTTGGGAAGATGCCCTAGAGAAGGAAATGGCAATCCACTCTGGTATTCTTGCCTGGGAGATCCCATGGACAGAGGAGCCTGGTGGGCTACAGTCCACAGGTTGCAAAGAGTCAGACACAACTTAGTGACTAAACAACAAGAGGACATCACACCATCCAGGTCACCTTCCAAACTCATAGCTCACCCAACAACCTCCCCCAACCTTTGACTCCCGTTGGACTGAGGCAGTTTCTCCTCTGACACTGGCAAGGTTGGGGTGGGGAGAGCTGAGGCTCCCTGCTTCTGTGTCTTTCATAGTTTCTTCTAGAACAATGACTTTTGAACTTTTTTTGAGATCCACTGTAAGAAATACATTTTACATTACAGTCAAGGGCACACGTATTCACACACACCACACTACTGAAACAAAAGTTTAACAAGACATTATTTAACCTTTATGCTCTATTTTCTGTTCCATGTATGTCATTTTAAAATGGGAATAAGCATCGTCTTTTAGGGATACAAACTATTTACAGATCAAATAATCTGAGGTCTGTAACTTGCTTCAAAACGGTTGAGATGTAGATGAAACAAGATTGAACATGAGTTCATAACTGTTGAAACTTGGTGAGAGGCACATGGTACGTGGTGGTTCATTATACTATTTTCTTTAATATTTCATATAGTTGATATCTTCCATAATAAAAAATTTAAAACAACAAAAATATTGGTGATGCCCCACAAAAGTGATTTTACAATCCATGAATAGGCCAGGAACTACATGTAAAATACATTCTAAAAAGTCAGGGAGTTGAGAAATTTGAAACTAGATGGCAGGGCGAAATGTCAACATCTAAATTTAATCTGTTACACACTCCATCCCCCTAAACAAAGTCTATTTCTTCTTCTAGGATTGGGAGGTGGAATGTTTGCTGAGTTTTGTTTCCCTTCAGCATACAGTTGTTTCCAGGTGTCTGTATGGATGAAAAATAAATATGGCAGGGTAGGGAAAACACATTGAGAGGATGGCAGAGACAGCCAAAGCCCTGTATAGTGTCTGTTTCAAACAAACAGAAAGGGGGGTGATCATTAAATTCAATCTAGTCAGTGTGGTTTTACCAGAAATAAAGCCAGTTTTGCTCATCATTTGGTCCCTCCAGAATGCTGTGTGTTTATGTGTGTGTGCACTAAATCACTTCAATCCTGTCTGACTCTTTGTGACCCTATGGGCTGTAGCCCACCAGGCTCCTCTGCCCATGGGATTGTCCAGGCAAGAACACTGGAGTGGGTTGCCATGCTCTCCTCCAGGGGATCTTCCAGATTCAGAGACTGAACCCGGGTCTCTTATGTCTCCTACATTGGCAGGCAGGTTCTTTACCACTAGTGCCAGCCCCATATTATATTCATATTTGATGTCAAATTGCCAGTCTCTTGTGTTATGATCTCCCTAGATAACCTTGTGGAGGCAACTGTCATTATGAAAGCTCTTGGTTGAGGAAGGGTGGGTGGTGCCTATTGCCTATAATGTAGAGACAGTGGTCCCATGTTCTCTCCATACCAGATGGCAGTTGAGCTTATTCTGGGCCTGCCTCTACACTCCACCCCAGCCAGCTCTCCTGAATGGCATTGTCTGGGCAGTGATAAACTCGCCCCAGGAGGATCCTGGTTCTTCAAGAAAATTAGAGATACCAAAGGAATATTTCATGCAAAGATGGGCTCAATAAAGAACAGAAATGGTATGGATGGACCTAACAGAAGCAGAAGGTATTAAGAAGAGGTGGCAAGAATACACAGAAGAACTATACAAAAAAGATGTTCATGACCCAGATAATCATGATGGTGTCATCACTCACCTAGAGTCAGATATCCTGGAATGCGAAGTCACGTGGGCCTTAGGAAGCATCACTACAAGCAAAGCTAGTGGAGTTGATGGAATTGCAGTTGAAGCTATTTCAAATCATCAAAGATGATGCTGTGAAAGTGCTGCCACTCAGTATGCCAGTAAATTTGGAAAATTCACCAGTGGCCACAGGACTAGAAAAGGTCAGTTTTCATTCCAATCCCAAAGAAAGGCAATCCCAAAGAGTCTTCAAACTACTGCATGATTGAACTCATCTCACACGCTAGTAAAGTAATGTTCAAAATTCTCCAAGCCAGGCTTCAGCAATACGTGAACTGTGAACTTCCAGAGGTTCAAGCTGGATTTAGAAAAGACAGAAGCACCAGAGATCAAATTGCCAACATCCGTTGGATTATCAAAACAGCAAGAAATTTCCAGAAAAATATCTATTTCTGCTTTATTGACTATGCCAAAGCCTTTGACTGTGTGAATCACCACAAACTGTGGAAAATTCTTAAAAAGATGGGAATACCAGACCACCTGACCTGCCTCTTGAGAAATCTGTATGCAGGTCAGGAAGCAACAGTTAGAACCAGACATGGAACAACAGACTGGTTCCAAATAGGAAAAGGAGTACGTCAAGGCTGTATGTTGTCACCCTGCTTATTTAACTTATATGCAGAGTACATCATGAGAAATGCTGGGCTGGATGAAGCACAAGCGGGAATCAAGATTGCCAGGAGAAATATCAATAACCTCGGATATGCAGGTGACATGACCTTTATGGCAGAAAGCAAAGAAGAACTAAAGAGCCTCTTGTTGAAAGTGAAAGAGGAGAGTGAAAAAGTTGGCTTAAAGCTCAACATTCAGAAAACTAAGATCACGGCATCTGGTTCCATCACTTCACGGCAAATAGATGGGGAAACAGTGGAAACAGTGACAGACTTTATTTTGGGGGGTTCCAAAATCACTGCAGATGGTGACTGCAACCATGAAATTAAAAGATCCTTGCTTCTTGGAGGAAAAGTTATGACCAACTTAGATAGCATATTAAAAAGCAGAGACATTACTTTGCCAACAAAGATCTATCTGGTCAAAGCTATGGTTTTTCCAGTAGTCATGAATGGATGTGAGAGTTGGACTGTAAAGAAAGCTGAGTGCCGAAGAATTGATGCTTTTGAACTGTGGTATTGAAGAAGACTCTTAAGAGTCCCTTAGACTGCAAGGAGATCAAACTAGTCAATCCTAAAGGAAATCACTCTTGAATATTCATTGGTAGGACTGATGTTGAAGCTGAAACTCCAATACTTTGGCCACCTGATGTGAAGAACTGACTCATTTGAAAAGACCCTGATGCTGGCCATGATTGAAGGCAGGAGGAGAAGGGGACAACAGAGGATGATATGGTTGGATGGCATCACCAACTCAATGGACAGGAGTTTGAGTAAACTCCGGGAGTTGGCAATGGACAGGGAGGCCTGGCGTGCTGCAGTCCATGGGGTCACAAAGACCTGGACACGACTGACAGACTGAACTGAACTGAATTGACCATGTACCTGCAGTACCTATTGACCTGTTAGATCTTCTAGGAGGGGGTGGCACCTGACCCCAGCATCATCATTCCTAGAAAGCATCTGCAAAAGTTCTCCAAACTCTAATCAGGAAAAGGAAGCCCCTAAACATGCTTTTGAATTATTCTGAGATTAAAGAAGACTTAGAACAGTACTCCTGGCTGTAAATGCATAGAGAACCGTGTGGAAGAAATTACAAACTATCTCCATTCCCATAAGGTAGACTATGGGAAAAGGTTGCTGACATCCTTCATAATAACTTACATACAAAGGTTAGAGATTCCAGTGCTAATCTTCATCAGCATTTTGGGAAATGCGGCAGTTCACTACGGTGAGATGACAGTGAGCCATCTTATTTTGTTTACTGTGACCCCGTACAGGATCCTATTCCTTAACAGCCATTGAGCTGTCACCACCAGCTTTCTTGGAAACGCCACCTGTTGCCAAATCTTCATGGAGTGTCTCTTTTTCCATCCGCTGAGAGAAGGAGACGCATTTATGATGATTCTTCAGATTAACATTCCATACTACAGTAAAAGAGAAAACCACACGCATACACTCAGGAAGGTACTTCTAACAAGCTGTCATGTGACTGTTCCATTTGCTCCTAATGCGGACACTAGACCAGCCTTGCTGGTCAGTTTCTGGGGTCTCTACACCCCAGAGGAGGCAAGGAGGTCTGGTTTAGGAATAGGTCATGGTCCAGTCCTTTGGCTTCAGGAAGCCCTGCTGTCCAAGTTTCCTATCACTTTAGTGGACACTTGCCACGTTGGGTTGCTGGATGATTCTGCAGATTGATATGAGCAGCTCGCTGAGCAGCTGAGCATAGGGACCTTCTACACTGTGTACACTACTTATACCATGCATCCCTAATATCTGCCTCTGACTTCCTATCTTTTCTGGAATGGATTTACATTTCAGAAACTGTGATCTTGGAGGCTCAGATCAGAACAAAGCAAAACAATAAAACTGCATGCATCCTGTAAGCCAATGGGCGAGGGGACCCTCTCAATCTTGGGACAGTGCCCAGAGGCCCAGGGCAAGCTGGACTGTTTATCGTGCAGCCAGCCCTGGGTCAGACATCTCCCCTGAAGGTTGGCTCCACAACTTGGAGTGGTTTGAAGTAGGTTCCACCACATCCCTAGGATTCTCAGGTGCTGCTTTGCAGAGAGAGTTTGCTCGAGTCCACACCATCTACTTTACGTGCTAAGTCCATCACAAGTGGTCTTGGTGAAGGTGCCCTTGAAGTTCAGTCTGGAGGGTATATTTAATTCTGCGGGTGGCTAGGACCTCAGGGCCAAAGTCTAGTACACCTCCTCCTTCTTTTGCTACACAGAATGTCTAAAACCAAAGGAGTAAGGCTGGGAAGGGCTAAGAGATTAGAGGCTAGGCTTTCTCCTTTTCCTTTGAAGTTCATGCCAGAGAGTTGAGGACCAAAGAGGCAGGCCCGCAGTATGACTTTCAAGGGCCCTAGATAACTTTATCGCCCTGGGCCTCTTCCTCCAAAAAAGAACACTTTAAATTGTATTTTATTGTTGGATTGTGATAAAGAACAAACAAGTCAGTATAATATACTAAAGCATTTTCTTCAACCTAAACATTAATTTTCTCTTTTGCTTTAAGAGAAATGAAAACATTTTTATGCACCCTTAAAATTATTGTAGGTCCTGGGTACTGTGTCTATAGGGTTAAGTGGATGTCAAGCCTATTAAGAGGTGCCACTAAGTACTCGTGAATGGATCAGTGGATGAAGGGAAAGATCATGATATTCAGGATGAAGCTTTGTAGAAAATCTTTCACTGTATCTCTTTCCATCTGTCCACCCTGCCCTGAGCTTCCTGCTCTCAGCCGTGATGATTTCAGAATCTCTGATTCACTCTGAAGGGTGGGAGAACGTCTGTGTAGGGAAGCAGCATTCTCCCCTTACCCCCACAAGTCACCACAACACTGTAGTAACAGAAAATTACAGTTTCCAATTTAAGGGAAATTTTATTTAAGCACATGAACAGAAATATCAAGAATAAATTTTGTCCTTCACTACAAACATCTCTGCAGATGTCCCAGCATTAGTCATGAGAAAGACCATTTTAAAAGATGTTTACAGAGCTACCTTCTGAAGCTTGGGTTTCACAATCATAATATTTTTCAGCTGTTGATTAACTGAGTCTCCAGTCAAACAATCCACTGAGTTACAAATGGAAAGACATAAGATTGGCAATGGCTCCTACAATATTTCACATTTGTAATTTGCAGAACTTATCACCAAGAGACAATGTATTACAATTTTCTTCAGTTCAGTTCAGTTCAGTTGCTCAGTCGTGTCCGACTCTTTGCGACCCCATGAATCACAGCACGCCAGGCCTCCCTGTCCATCACCAACTCCCGGAGTTCACTCAAACTCACGTCCATCGAGTCGGTGATGCCATCCAGCCATCTCATTCTCTGTCGTCCCCGTCTCCTCCCACCCCCAACCCCTCCCAGCATCAGAGTCTTTTCCAGTGAGTCAACCCTTCACATGAGGTGGCCAAAGTATTGGAGTTTCAGCTTTAGCATCAGCCCTTCCAACAAACACCCAGGACTGATCTCCTTTAGAATAGACTGGTTGGGTCTCCTTTCAGTCCAAGGGACTCTCAAGAAAGCCTCTTGATGAAAGTGAAAGGGGAGAGTGAAAAAGTTGGCTTAAAGCTCAACATTCAGAAAACTAAGATCACGGTATCTGGTCCCATCACTTCATGGGAAATAGATGGGGAAACAGTGTCAGACATTATTTTGGGGGCTCCAAAATCACTTCACATACTGATTGCAGCCATGAAATTAAAAGACACTTACTCCTTGGAAGGAAAGTTATAACCAACCTAGATAGCATATTAAAAAGCAGAGACATTACTTTGCCAACAAAGGTCCGTCTAGTCAAAGCTATGGTTTTTCCAGTGGTCATGTATGGATGTGAGAGTTGGACTGTGAAGAAAGCTGATCGCCGAAGAATTGATGCTTTTAGTGTGATTCAAATTCATTTTCCTTTACCTTAATCTACAGGTCTGCTTGCTAAGTCATGTCTGACTCTTTGGGACCCTATGAAGCCCTCCAAGCTCCTCTGTCCATGGGATTCTCCAGGCAAGAACTCTGGAGTGGGTTGCCATTCACTTCTTCAGGGGATTTTCCCAACCCAGGGATCAAATCTGCATCTCTTACATCTCCTGCATTGGTAGACAAGTACTTTACCACTAGCTCCATACAAGTCTACAGGTGGCCAGAATCTCCAGTGGAATCCTGAAATTTTCCTATTCTTTTCAAAAGATATTTTTAGTTCACTTTCTCATATACAGAGATTCCAGGCAGCACATTTAGCAGTAGACTGCTTGTGTCCTCTGAGAACAGAGTGTTACCAAACTAGATTGAGAAATGCTCTTAATATTCTCAGAACCAAGTGAACTGAATTATTATTGTTGGGGGAAAAAAAGTAATTATTCCTCAAACCTTCTAAGTTCCTGGCCAAGACCCCCTCCACCCCATAATTAAAAGACATATTAACAAGAGAAAAGCACATTTAATTATGTACCTATGGGAGCACCACAAAGATTTGAGACCTGATGCCACCCAAGCAATTGAGCCTTGCATACCATCCTGAGCTAAGAAATGGTATAGGAGAAGCCTATAGGCTTTTCCATTCTGAGATAGGAGCCTAGGGCTTCACAGGGGAGAAGAGCAGTTTACAGGAGGATGAAAAGAGCGGGTATTTGGTAAACAAAAGTTGCCCTGTCAGGCAGAGAACTCACTCATGATAAAATTGTATTTGGTAACAGCTTTCTTCCTGGTATTGGCTCCCTTTCTCATTTCTTTCAGACAGTTAAAGGAGGTGTCAAAGAGGACTAAAGCAGCTTTTCTTGAGTCAGCTGGGTCTTTAGTGTCTTTATCTTAAACTAATGCATGTACCAAAGTAGCACATTCTGGGGTGATTTATTCTGAACCCCCTTGTTATCTTAGAGCAGCAGTACGTTATGTGCATGCATGCTAAGTCACTTCAGTCCTGTTCAACTTTTTGTGACCCTACATATGGTAAGGAGCCTGCCAGGCTCCTCTGTCCATGAGATTCTCCAGGCAAGAATACTGCAGGGTTGCCATTTCCTCTTCCAAGGGATCTTCCTGACCCAGGGACTGAACCCACGTCTCTTATGTCTTGGGCACTGCAGGCAGGTTCTTTACCACTAGCGCCACCTGGGCAGCCCAAGACTATCTAGCAACAAAGTTAATACCTTTACTTCTGGTGTCATCATCACTTCCTGAGCCTTTCCTGTCATCATGGAAGTTTGCCACTAGTACTCTATTTCTTTGCATTTTTCTTAAAATTAAAGTGTAGTTGATTTAGAATGTTGCATTAGTTTTAGGTGTACAGCAAAGTGATTCAGTTCTATCTATTTTTATTCAGGTTCTTTTTCTCTTATAGGTTATTACAAAATATTGAATATAGTTATTTGTGTTATACGGTAAGGCCTTGTTGATTATCTATTTTATGTATAGTAGTATGTCTGTGTTAATTCCAAACTCCTGATTTATCCCCCTTTGGTAATTATAAGTTTGTTTCCTATGTCTGTGAGTCTGTTTTGTATGAGTTCACTTCTATCACTTTTGTTTTAGGTTCCACGTATAAGCGATATCATATGCTATAATATTTGTCTTTCTCTGATTTATTTCACTAAGTATGATAATCTCTAGGTCCATCCGTGTTGATGAGTGCTCTATTTCTTTTTAAAACTTTTTAAAATTTATTTTGGCTGTGCTGAGTCTTCCCTGCTGCGCACAAGCTTCCTCTAGTTGCACCGAGTTGGAGGCTACAGCCTAGGTGAGATGCATGGGCTTCTCCTTGCAGTGGCTGCTCTTTTTGCAGAGCACAGAATCTAGGTGCTCAGGCTTCAGTAGTTGAGGCATGTGGGCTCAGTAGTTGTGGTTCCTGGGCTCTAGAGTTCAGGCTTCAGTTGTTGTGGCCCAGAGGCTTAGCTGCTCCACAGCATATGCGATCTTCCCAGACCAGGGATTGAACCTGTGTCTCCAGTATTGATAGGCAGATTCTTTACCACTGAGCCATCAGGGAAGCCCTGAGCGCTCTATTTCTTCGTGCACTCTTAGTACACTAAGCTTAGTGCAGAGTAAGGCTTCCTTTTATTTGTCCCAATTTGCACCTTCTCCAACTTTAAAAGGGAGCTCTGTGTTTGGTAAACATGGTCTTGCTGAGTCTGGGTAATTCAGCCATACCCTCTCTTGTTGTATATGAGTCCTGTCTTCCTCTAAACCTTTTTTTAGGGTAGTGGGGGTGGGAGGCAAGGCGGAGAGCATCTCTATTCCTTGTGAATGGAAATGTCCTCTACTCTTCAAGCCTGCTACGGTTTGGTTTTATTTCTTTAGCTGCAAGAACCAGAGCAACAGATGACATTCCCAGCTTCAGTAAACTGGCAGGATAGTGTTTCTTTTCATTTCCCATGTCTTCTTTAATGATTCCTAGCATTTCATTGTTTGGTTTCATCTTCTTGGAGCCGTAGAAGCAAAAGAGAGCAATGTTTTGTGTTTCTGGTAACTTACCAAGCACATTCCTGGAGCAGAACTTTGTTTGCTCTGCACTAAGGATCCTATTATATTGTTTACATTAGTTTCCCCTGAATAGTTTGAGTATCATTTTCCTGCATAGCTCACATTCCTTTAGTTCTCATTCTAAAAGGAAAGAAAGGCACAGGACAAGTTGTGTGTGTGTGTGTGTGTGTCTACATGGGGGAGGGGTACCCAGTGAGGCGGAAGGCCTACATTCCTTTACAGGAACTGGAGCTCCAAATACTTTGAAGCTTCCAAGAATATCAGATATGATCTAATCTCTAAATTGAAAGTCAACAGACTGTTCCCATGACTCATGAATCCAGATACATCTTTCAACAATCAGGCCCTCACTTCATGGGGGTGGGAATACCTATACCTAATCAATGTGAATAAAGCAGATCTTTTTTGAAAGGCTCCCATTTCTTCTGAAGACTAGGAAGAGCGTTTTGATATATTTTACTACTGTTTTCTTAAATATATTTTCAAAAACATATTTCTGCCAGGCTTCTAGGTAAACTTTCATGTAAGCATTCTTTCAAACATCTCAGCATAATTGCCAGGTTGGTAGTAGGGGCTTAACCCTGACCCAGCGTGTAGTAGTGCATTTCTAGATTTCCCTCAGTCATCAGTTTTCACAGGTGGAGTGACGTGAGATGATTTCATTCATCAAACCTGATGAGAAAGACTGTATAATCCCTGCCTGGACATTTCAGACATTCATGTAACTTTTTCAAAGTTTCCTTGAATGTTTCTCATTACTTCTCTATGATGAAAGTGAAAGTGAAGTCACTCAGTCGTGTCTGACTCTTTGCGACCCCATGGACTGTAGCCTACCAGGGTCCTCTGTTGGTGGGATTTTCCAGGCAAGGATACTAGAGTAGGTTGCCATTTCCTTCTCCAGGGGTTCTTCCCAACCCAGGGATCGAACCTGGGTCTCTCGCATTGCAGGCAGATGCTTTACCATCTGAGCCACCAGGGAAGTCTCCTCATGCTTATTCTGTCTAGTCACTGAGTGTCATCTGTACTAACTACTCTCGGTTCCTTTGGAAAACCTAACAAAACTTCCATCCACCCTCACTAGTCAAGACAATTCCCAGCCTATATTTATTTTTGTTTTTTTTTTCTTTCCTTTCTTCTTTTTTTCTGAGAAAATAAACCAAGATTAGAAAGACAGAACTAAAGGCAAGAAGATGCTTTTGTAATAAACCTCCCGAAGGGTGTGGCATCTCTGTCACCTGTGCCTGACACCCTTGCTTAGCCCAGTGAGCATCACCACTGACCTGAGTTCTCCCAAGTTCCCAACACCTCAAAGCAACTAATAAAGGAGGTCCCCTTTTGCACCCATGTAATAAATATAAATTATAAAGACCAATAGTTAGGATATCGCCTCAGGATTTATTTTTATAATTATTGTAGTAAATAAATATAATAAATTCATGTATGAAGATAAACAAAATACAAACAAAACACATTTTACTGGCTCATCAAGAACCTTAAAGAGTAGAATCTTGTCTTACCTACCTAGAACAAAGATTCTAAAATCAATATATAATTTATAAAACCACATATAATCTAATACACTCTTTTTTCTTCTGTTAATTGAAGTATACTAGTGCCACCTGGGAAGCCCATATATATTAATAGATACTTATAAGTACGTATTAATACCTATATTAATATATATACTTATATACTTATCAGTATATATAACATATATGGGCTTCCCAAGTGGCACAACTGGTTAAGAACCCACCTGCCAATACAGGAGATATAAGAGATGCGGGTTTGATCCCTGGGTTGGGAAGATCCCCTGGAGGACATGGCAATCCATTCCAGTATTCTTGCCTGGAGAATCCCATAGACAGAGGAGCCTGGCAGGCTACAGTCCATGGTGTCAGAGAGCCAGACATGACTTAAGAGACTTGAGCATGTTCACAAGGATGGTGGATCAAGGTGATATCTAGACTAGATTCAACGTAAAGCTCATGAAGCTCATGTGTTTGAGCATCTCCTGTGGAGGAACGGGTCAGCAGTGGACTGCCACAGGAACAGGGGCTCTGGGTGCAGCAGACTTGGGTATGGCATAAACCCTCTTGGAAGAGGTCATCATTAACCCCACCACAGAGCTGCCAGAACTTACACAGGACTGGGAAATAGGCTCTTGGAGAGCACAAACAGAACACTGTGTGCACCAGGACCCAGGAGAAAGGAGCAGTGACCCCACAAGAGACTGACCCAGACTTGCCTGAGAGTGTCCAGGAGTCTCCAGCAGAGGCATGGGTTGGTGGTGGCCTGTTGCATGGTGGGGGCAGTGAGTGTAGCAGTGCGTGCATGGGACCTTTTGAAGGAGGTCGCCATTACCTCCATTACCTCCACCATAGTTTGGCCCCAGGTAAACAGCAGGGAGGGAACACATCTTAACCCATCAACAGAAAATCAGATTAAAGATTCACTGAGCATGGCCCTGTCCATCAGAACAAGACCCAGTTTCCCCCTCAGTCAGTCTCTCCCATCAGGAAGCTTCTATAAGCCTCTTATCCTTCTCCATCAGAGGGAGGACAGACTGAAAACTACACTCACAGAAAACTAACCAATCTGATCACATGGTCCACAGCCTTGTCTAACTCAATGAAACAATGAGCCATGCCATGAAGGGCCACATAAGACGGATGGATCATGGTGGACAGTTCTGACAAAATGTGGTCCACTGGAGAAGGGAATGGCAAACCACTTCAGCATTCTTGCCTTGAGAACCCCATGAACAGTATGAAAAGGCAAAAAGATAGGACATTGAAAGATGAACTCCCCAGGTCGGTAGCGGCCCAATATGCTACTGGAGATCAGTGGAGAAATAATTCCAGAAAGAATGAAGAGACAGAGCAAAAGCAAAAACAACACCCAGATGTGGATGTGACAGGTGATAGAAGCAAAGTCTGATATTATAAAGAGCAATATTGCATAGGAGCCTGGAATGTTAGGTTCTTGAATCAAGGAAAATTGGAAGTGGTCAAACAGGAGATGGCAAGAGTGAACATCGACATTTTAGGAATCAGCAAACTAAAATGGACTGGAATGGGTGAATTTCACTCAGATGACCCTTATATCTACTACTGTGTGTAAGAATCCCTTAGAAGAAATGGAGCAGCCATCATAGTCAACAAAAGAGTCCAAAATGCAGTACTTGGGTGCAATCTCTAAAACAACAGAATGACCTCTGTTCATTTCCAAGGCAAACCATTCAATATCACAGTAATCCAAGTCTATGCCCCTACCAGTAATGCTGAAGAAGCTGAAGTTAAACAGTTCTATGAAGACCTACAAGACTTTCTAGAACTAACACCCAAAAAGATGTCCTTTTCATTATAGGTGACTGAAATGCAAAAGTAGGAAGTCAAAAAATACCTGGAGTAACAGGCAAATTTGGCCTTGGAGTACAGAATGAAGCAGGGCAAAGGCTAACAGAGTTTTGCCAAGAGAATGCACTGGTAATAGCAAACACCCTCATCCAACAACACAAGAGAAAACTCTACACATGGACATCACCAGATGGTCAATACCGAAATCAGATTGATTATATTCTTTGCAGCCAAAGATGGAGAAGCTCTATACAGTCAGCAAAAACAAGACCAGGAGCTGACTGTGGCTCAGATCATGAACTCCTTATTGCCAAATTCAGACTTAAATTGAAGAAAGTAGGGAAAACAACTAGACCATTCAGATATGACCTAAATCATATCCCTTATGATTATACAGTGGAAGTGAGAAATAGATTTAAGGGACTAGATCTGATAGAGTGCCTGATGAACTATGGACGGAGGTTTGTGACATTATACAGGAGACAGGGACCAAGACCATCCCCGTGGAAAAGAAATGCAAAAAATCAAAATGGCTGTCTGAGGAGGCCTTACAAATAGCTGTGAACAGAAGAGAAGCAAAAAGCAAATGAGAAAAGGAAAGATATAAGCATCTGAGTGCAGAGTTTCAAAGAATAGCAAGGAGAGATAAGAAAGCCTTCCTCAGTGCAAAGAAACAGAGGAAAACAAGAGAATGGGAAAGTCTAGAGATCTCTTCAAGAAAATTAGAGATACCAAGGGAACATTTCATGCAAAGATGGGCTCAATGAAGGAGAGAAATGGTATGGACCTAACAAAAGCAGAAGATATTAAGAACAGGTGGCAAGAATACACAGATAAACTATACAAAAAAGATCTTCACAACCCAGATAATCACAATGGTATGATCACTCACCTAGAGCCAGACATCCTGGAACGCGAAGTCAAGAGGGCCTTAGGAAGCATCACTACGAACAAAGCTAGTGGAGGTGATGGAATCCCAGCTGAGCTATTTCAAATCTGCAAAGATGATGCTGTGAAAGTGCTGCACTCAATATGCCAGCAAATTTGGAAAACTCAGCAGTGGCCACAGGACTGGAAAAGGTCAGTTTTCATTCCAATCCCAAAGAAAGGCAATGCCAAAAAATGCTCAAACTACCACGAAGTTGCACTCGTCTTACACGCTAGTAACGTTCAAAATTCTCCAAGCCAGGCTTCAACAGTCCATGAACCATGAACTTCCAGATGTTCAAGCTGGTTTTAGAAAAGTTATAGGAATCAGAGATCAAATTGCCAACATCTGCTGGATCATGGAAAAAGCAAGAGAGTTCCAGAAAAATATCTCTTTCTGCTTTATTGACTATGCCAAAGCCTTTGACTGTGTGAATCACAAACTGTGGAAAATTCTGAAAGAGATGGGAATACAAGACCACCTGACCTGCCTCTTGAGGAACCTATATGCAGGTCAGGAAGCAACAGTTAGAACTGGACATGGAACAAGACTGGTTCCAAATAGGAAAAGGGGTACATCAAGGTTGTATATTGTCACCCTGCTTATTTAACTTATATGCAGAGTACATCATGAGGAACGCTGGACTGGAAGAAGCACAAGCTGGAATCAAGATTGCTGGGAGAAATATCAATAACCTCAGATATGCAGATGACACTACCCTTATGGCAGAAAGTGAAGAGGAACTAAAAAGCCTCTTGATGAAAGTGAAAGAGGAGATTGAAAAAGTTGGCTTAAAACTCAACATTCAGAAAACAAAGATCATGGCATCCGGTCCCATCACTTCATGTCAAATAGATGGGGAAACAGTGGAAACAATGACAGGCTTTATTTTGGGGCTCTAAAATCACTGCAGATGCTGATTGCAGCCATGAAATTAAAAGACGCTTGCTCCTCGGAAGGAAAGTTTTGACCAACCTAGACAGCATATTAAAAAGCAGAGATGTTACTTTGCCAACAAAGGTCTGCCTAGTCAAGGTATGGTTTTTCCAGTAGTCATGTATGGATGTGATAGTTGGACTATAAAGAAAACTGAGTGCCAAAGAATTAATGCTTTTGAACTGTGATATTGGAGAAGACTTTTGAGAGTCCCTTGGACTACAAGGAGATCCAACCAGTCCATCCTAAAGGAAATCAGTCCTGAATATTCATTGGAAGTACTGATGCTGAAGCCGAATCTCCAATACTTTGGCCACCTGATTCAAAGAGTCAACTCATTAAAAAAGACCCTGGTGCTGGGAAACACTGAAGGCTAGAGGAGATGAGCAGTGCAGAGGATGAGATGTTTGGGTAGTATCACTGATTCAGTGGACATAAACATGGACTTGTTGAATGGACATAAATTTGGGTGTTGGATAGCATCACTGATTCAATGGACATGAACTTGGGCAAACTCCAGGAGATAATGAGGGACATAGAGACCTGGCATGCTATAGTCCAGGGGATCTCAAAGACTAGGACACAACTTAGCAACTGAACGACAGTAGCAACAACAGGAACACCACCATGGATGGGGAACTTATAACATATTAGGAACCCAAGGAAACAGAGATAATCTTACATTAGGAGAACAGTTGCATTGCAGAGAGACATTGAAATAAAGAAATTTACCATCAATATTGGCAGCTTCCCATTTTATTAAAATATGCTATACATTTGAATGGGCTTCCCTGGTAGCTCAGCTGATAAAGAATCCACCTGTAATGCAGGAGACCCTGGTTCAATTCCTGAGTCAGGAAGATTCCCTGGGAAAGGGATAGGCTACCCACTTCAGTATTCTTGGGCTTCCCTGGTGGCTCAGACAGTAAAGAATCTACCTGCAATGTGTGAAACTTGGGTTTGATCCCTGGATTGGAAAGATCCCCTGGAGGAGGGGATGGCAACCCACTCCATTATTCTTGCCTGGTGAGTCCCCATGGACAGAGAAACCTGGCGGGCTACAGTCTGTGGGGTAGCAAAGAGTCAGACATGATTGAGCGACTAAGCACACATAATTTGAATATTCATAGGTTTAAAAATTCTCAACTACAAAATACCACCATAAAAAGGGTAGAAAGAGAATAAAAGTGCAACTGTGGGGTTTCCCTAGTGGCTCAGTGGTAAAGAATCTGCTTGCCAGTGCAGGAGACACGGATTCGATCCCTGGTCCAGGAAGATCCCATGTGCCGAGGGGCAAATGAGCCCCTGAGCCACAACTCTAGAGCCTCGACTACTGAGCCCACGTGCTGCAACTACTGAAGGCCGTGCACCCCAACAAGAGAGTAGCCCCTGATGGCTGCAACTAGAGAAAAGCTTGCTCAGCAACAAAGATACAGCACAGCCAAAAATAAACTTAAAAAAATTTTTTTAAAGTGCAACCCCGTGTTTGTCACAGTCATTCTGATTTCTACAAACAACTGGATGAGAAACAAACTGAAATTTATCAAAAGTTCTTACACATTTCCAAAGTTTATATGTCTTATTAAAAGTATCTGCTTTTTAACAAAAAAAGAAGCAAACTCACAGATACAGAGAACTAGTGTTTACCACTGTGGAGGAAGGGAGGGCAATACTATGGTGGGAAAGTGGAAGGTACAAATTCTTGGGTGTAAGATGGGCTTAAGGATGTATTGTACAACATGGGGAATGTAGCCAATATACTATAATAATTATAAGTGGAAAGTGACCTTTAAAATGATAAAAAATTAAAATAAAGATTTTATAACCTCATTAACTGATTCCCTAGATCAACCTCATGGTTGATAGTTCGATGGTATATGGACAGGGAAATGTAATCACAAATATGTAACATTTGTACCTAAAAACCTGGTCCAGACTGTAACATTTTCATATACTATGCTCATCAAAATGTAGTAATCTGCCCAGTTTTATCAAGAAAACTGTTTTTGTCAAATAGTGACACCCTTTTATCTTAGTTGAAATCTTATTTTTAAAACCTTGAATACTTAACATATTTCACACAATCTGTTGATTGTGTAAGGCTCTTTGAGGGCAAATTAATAACCACAATTTACGGTTGTATAACATAATCAAAATTAGATATTTTCTTTAAAAATAATCAAAATTGGCCTGCTATTTTAATATCAAAAATTGACTCAGAAATATGATTTCTCTATTTTTGCTTAGTACAATCCTGTCCAGGATTAATATTGTTCATACCTCTATCAATTACTTATCTGGATAATGTTTTCTTGTTGTTCAGTCGCTAAGTCATGTCTGACTCGTCACAACTCTATGGACTACCGCACACCAGGCTTCCCAATTTAGAGTTCTGATCCTGGTAATGGCAGAAAGCTTATATCAGACAAATCTTCCTGCATGTAACAATGGTAAACTTTAGACAAAACATAAAAACTGCTATCATAAGGCACCAGAGAACAACCAAACTTGGCAGACATAGAAGAGAATAAGGAAGGATGAAAGCCACATTTATATGTTTTGCCCTGAAAGCACACCCCAGCCTACACTATGCCAAGTGGCTAGAATTCAGACAGAAAACTGCAATACTGTTGGCTTGAAATGTCAAAGAATGGAGTTCAAACTGCTAACACATCTGGAAACTAAGGGAGAAAATCTCAGAAAAGAGGGAGAGAGGGAATCCTAAAATCTGTGTAAAAACATCCCTCAAATCCTTGACCAACTTCTGAACTATGCACATATGGGAGAGACTTCAAGAAGCCCAGTGGAAAGCAACAACTAGAAGTTCATGGAGCTAAGTAGATATTTCTTTTGCTGCATAGCATAGGGAGGCTGAATTTAAAGTTTGAGTCCTGCAAAATTAGAAAAGTTTGGTAAATACCTTGAACTTTCCATTGGAATTCCAGAATAGCCATAATTTATGTAAAATGACCATGTCTCAGTACTAGGGCATTTGCCTAGGAATAAAGGCAAAACTGAAAAAGAATTACCCTCACAAATAATAAAACCAAGTCTATAGAAACTCAAAGTGATGAGTAATTAAACTGATGACCTGAACAAAAATCAATACTATTCAGAAGAAAACAGCACAATCCAGAGTCTCTATAACATGTCAATAACAATGTTCAATATATAATTTAAAGGGGCTTCCCAGGTGGCTCAGTGGTAAAGAATCCACCTGCCAAGCAGGAAACATGGGTTCGATCCCTGGGTCAGGAAGATCCCCTGGAGTAAGAAATGGCAACCCATTCCAGTATTCTCACCTGGAAAATACAGAGGATCCTGGAGGGCTACAGTCCATGGGGTCACCAAGAGTCAGATCCAACTTAGTGACTAAACAACAACAAATATAATGTAAAAGTTACCAGATAGGTTGTATCAGTCTAGGTCTAATCAGGGGATAGGAACCACATAGTAATTGCAACAAAAAGCTTAATATGAAGAGTTATTAAATTATCATAGCAGAGTAATAATGAAAACGCAAGAAGAACTCAGAAAGGTCTTCCGGGACTGATGGAGAGTACTCAAGGAAGAACAAACTTGGAAGTGGTTTTCCTCAGGGTTCAGACCTCGTTGGAGAAGGTGTGGTTTCAATGAAATAGATGGCAGAGAATTTTACTGGTGGCTCAATCCAGAGCTTGTCCACATTAGCAGGCAGCAGGTGTCAACCTTCCAGGACACAGGCAAGCCAATCCTGGCAGGTAGAAGCAGGGAGGGAGTCCGAGAGTTGCAGTCTTTGTACAGTGTCCATGTTTGAAGGACCTTAGTTTGAAATGACTCTGAGGGGTAGGCAAGACAGGGCAGTCAGGCAGCACTGCCAGTACAAGTCTGAAGCATGGCGGTGTCTGCATTAGGAAGACAACAGAAACCAATTCCCAGAGATGCCGGCAAACAGACTAGTTGGCAGTGGTACAAAGGGAATTGGGGTATCTTTCCTAGTATAAGACTGAAATGTGCTATTGTCTGCAACAGGACTGGGATAGCACTGCCAGTTACCAAAGGACTATGTGCTCTAGGCACACGCTTGAAGTAGAGTACCGCTGGATATTCACACACACCCACACCCACACCCACACCCCCACTCCCTCCCCACACACACACACTGCTGATGGATTCTGCAGCAGGACCAAGTGAAAACAATGCAGTATAGCAGAACCAGGAAGAGAAGTGCTCTTTATCCTGCAATGTGCCTCTAGCCTCCTCCACTAAAAAAGCTTAACATTATATGAACTATCATATACAAATAAACGTTTAAAGAGTCAGACTAGTTTTACAGAGCAGGTCCTAAGAGTGAAGGTGGAATTAAGAGACAATAAATTGATAGACACACATACAAAGAAACAGGAAAATGTAATCTAATACTGAGAGGAAAAGCCATCAGTAAAAATCAACTCTGGGATTAAATGTTGGAATTAGCAGACAAGGTCTTTGTTTCAGATATTATAAATATGTTTGAGGGCTTAAAGGACAAAATGTCACAATGATTGAATATATGGGAAATACTAACAAAGAAATGGACACTATAAAGAACTAAATAGAAATTCCAGATCTAGAAATGAAACATCAGAAATGAAAAAAATTACTTAATAGCATCTTGGAAGTAGGAGAAGAAAGGCTAATTGAAAATCATTGAATCTGAAGAATAGAGAGGAAAATATTGAAAAAGAAGCCTCAATGACCTATGGGAAATATCAAGCATTCTAATATATATGTGACTGAAGTCTCAGGAAAAGAGATAGAAATTGAGGCAGAAAATATATTTAAAGAAATAATCTTGAAAAATATCAATTTAAATATCCAGAAGTCTCAGCAAACTCTCAGCAGATAATCACAAGGAAAACCACATCTAGTAACATCATAATCAAATGAAAACTAAAGTCTTAAAATCAGCTAGAGATAAAAGACATATTACATACAGGAGAAAACCAACACAAATGACAGCTTATTTCTGATAAAGAGAGAGAGACCAGAAGACAATGAAATAATATCTTTAAAGAGATGAAAGTAAATAAAAACTGCCAGTCCAGACATTTTTAGATAAACAGAAGTTGAGAGAATCTATTACTAACAGACTTGTACTACAAGAAATGTTAAAGAAGGTTTTTCTGGCTGAAGTGAAGCCTCACCACACAGAAATTTGAACCTATAGGAAGGAATGGAGAACACTGGAAATAGTAAATATCTGGGTTAATACAAAAGACTACTTTTTCTTATCCTGTTTTATTTAAAATTTTAAGGCAAAAACATATTTTAAAGTTTATAATCTATATAAATGCAAAATATATGACAATAACAGCACAAAGAATGGATGGCATAAATGGAATTATACTGTTACAAATTATTTTACTTTTTAAATTCTTATATTTTAAATGAAGGGTACAGTGTCAACTCTAAATAGACTGTGATAAATTAAGATGAAGTAATCCCTAGTGCAACCAATAAAAAATGACAGAGTCCTATCTTAAAAATGGAGGAATCTGAATTTAGGAATATACAAATGCATTTGACTAACTCATATAATGGAGAAGGAAACGGTAACCCACTCCAGTATTCTTGCCTGGAGAATCCCATGGATGGAGAAGCCTGGTAGGCTACAGTCCACGGGGTCGCATAGAGTCGGACACGACTGAGCGACGGAACGGAACGGAACTCATATAAAGGTGGAAAAGGAGGAACAGAGGATGGGACACTAGAAAAGAAATAGCAAAATGTAGACCTAACTCCAACTCTATCAATAAGCGCATTAATTATAGGTGGATTATACACTCCATTTAAAAGACACAGAACTATTAGGCTGGATTTTTAAAAAGCAAGAACCAACTAAATGCTCTCTACAAGAGATAGGTTAATATCCAGTTTATCTCTGAATAGATGTTTCTAATGTGTACATCATGAAATTAGAAATAGTCCTGGTTTTAACCAAATGTGGTTAAAGTCCTTGGCAGTTAAACTAAACTGTTAGTTTCTTCTAAGGGTCACAACTCACTGAACAGATGGAATCTGGGGATTTTATGAAATACTCTTGTTTCAACTGCTGCCAATTGATTATTCATTCCTATAACTTCCTGTTCCTTTTGTAACTATATGTATTAATACACCACATTAAATATTAGACATGATCTAATATTTAAAACCATTTCTTAAGCATAGAAAATCATGGTTTGAAATTATAACTGTCTTTAATGAAGACAAAAATGAGCAGTTAAGCATGCAAAACAAATGATCTGAGATCATATTCCCTCAATGAGAATCAAAGGTTCCATAGTAGCATTTTTGGCTAATTTAGAGAGGCAATGTGGAGTGTTCAGAGATAAAGGGATACAGAGTCCAACAAATCCTTCTTTTGACCCCTGCCATGGCTGGATGGCATCACCGACTCTGTGGACATGAGTTTGAGTGAACTCTGGGAGTTGGTGATGGACAGGGAGGCCTGGCGTGCTGTGATTCATGGGGTCGCGGAGGGTCGGACACGACTGAGCGACTGAACTGAACTGAACTGATCTCCTCTTATTGGCCATGAGCCAAGTTAGCTCAATTTTTATTTTCTTACCTGCTTCCTCCTCTGCTTAGGAGGTTGACTTAGGAGCCAGGCTTCTTAGGTTCTAACCAAACCATTTCCTTCTCATTAACTTAGTAAATTCTCACTAAGTTACTTAACTTCTCTAGGCCTTAGCTTTCTCATCTGCAAAATGGGTATAATAACACCACCAACCTGATACAGTTTCTGAGGATTGATTGAGTGAATATTTGTAGAGCACTTAGTTTCTGGCACATAGAAAGCATTGCATAACTGTTTGCTAAATAAAATAGATGCTGCCTCATTAGGTCCTTGTAACAAGATGGATTAAATAAATCACTTAGACAACTGTGTTAGACAAATAGTAAGTATCAATCAATAATAGTTGTCATTACTATTCCTAGACGTGATGTGAGTGATCATTGTTCAACATTAGCAACTGTCTCACTAGTACACATCTTATCACTCACAGGGAGAAGTCTTGGTTTACTAATTAATAATGAGTTGATAGCTTTATGCATAGTTTATAGACTATATAATCAAGTTTAAAAAGAGTGGTATTAGAAAATATGTTTACAAAGAGACCCCCCCCCAAGAAGTTAAAAAATAAAACTTAGGAAGAGGGGATAGATAATGCTAGCAGATATAAAATTGTAACTGTTAAAGACTGTTCAAAGTTGATGAAAATGTTAGTGAAGAATTAAGGCTTTAGGAATTGTCTTGGAGTGGACATAATTAATGGAGGCAGAAATTAAGCTTTGAGAGACCTTGATCCACTGCCTGGAAGCAGCAACATCCCCTGAGAACTTACTAGAAATGAGGAATCTTGGACTCTACCAGAATCAGAATTTATAAGATCCAGTTGATTCTGAAGCATTGTGGTAGAGTATTTTTGCTTTCTAGTTTTTCTGTGGAGTTTATTTTAAATATACCATATTATTAATACTAAGACCTGGGTGATATTATGATATCTCTTTAGAATGATACATTTTCTCTGATGATGTGACTTTACAATTTGGCTACATGCATGATTTTATTATGTCCTGGAGACAAATTTTTATAATCGAAAGCCATTTCTGGTTTTACAGTGCAAATCTATTAATATGTGAAAAGAGTCACCAAGCAGGTTTTATAGTAAATATCACAGGCATTTCTCAGTTTCATTACCTCAGTGATGCATGTTTTCGAAAAATCATCTCTAAATCACTAGAGTTCAGAGTTTTACCACTTTTCACAGTTCACCGTTGCTCAGACTGAAGATGAGAAAGGGGCCTGAAAACAGGGCCCTGATTCACACTTCTGTTGTAATGCAGTCATAACTCAGACTTTTAATAGAATGTTTCAAAACCAAATATTTTATTTGGATGTATCTGGAGGACTAAAATATTTCTATTGAAAATCTCTGTGAGAAAACATTCTAGATATGAAACATCTGGTTTTGGTCATTTCAGTTGAAGACTAATATTTGCACAGGTCAGGGAGGTCCACGGTGTTATTGTGTTGTTCTAGCACAGTATTTTCATGATGCGGTATTCCTGAAGGATTGAGTAGCAGTATTCAACCCATTCACATGGTTCAAACATTCCCAGCATATTTTAGAATATGTATATCTGCAAATATCCAAAAATAGCTTTCTCACTTCCTTCATTTTTTTTCTTGGAAATAGAGGGTGAAGAGGGGTGTGGAAAGCTGGATACAGTTATGGAAACACACTGGGGGCTCAATATCAGGGACAAAGTGTCCGGGAGACCCAAGTATTAGCCATAGTGTTTGTCAGGAGGGGCCATTACTACCAGTGGTCTTTCATAGCATTCCCCTCCCAGAGTTAAGCTGACCACAGGATCTGCCTATTGACTTGCAGTCAGGCGGGGGCCATGCAGTCTGAAAGTTACACCCTCTAACTTACCTTGTGTGAATGCTGGAGCTGTCAAGATCATTTGATCAACTCTTTAGGATCTCATCCTGAACTACACAATGGGAATCACCTGGGAAGATTTACAAGTAATTGGTACTCAAGTCTCACCCCCAGACATTCTGATTTAATGGTTCTGAGACATAACCTGGGTACCAAGATGTTTCAAAGCACCCTAGTGACCTATGTTGGAGAAGGCAATGGCAAGCCACTCCAGTACTCTTGCCTAGAAAATCCCATGGATGGAGGAGCCTGGTAGGCTGTAGTCCGTGGGGTCGCTAAGAGTCGGACATGACTGAGCAACTTCACTTTCACTTTTCACTTTCACACATTGGAGAAGGAAATGGGAACCCACTCCAGTGTTCTTGCCTGGAGAATCCCAGGGACGGGGGAGCCTGGTGGGCTTCCGTCTATGGGGTCACACAGAGTCGGACACGACTGAAGTGACGCAGCAGCAGCAGCAGCAGCAGTGACCTATGTGCAGTGACGGGTCTTTGTGTCACAGCTGTTAGGACTCAATTTTCTCTCTCTTCCTCCAAACACCCCATCCTGCCTAATTCCAGCTCCTCTGATCATTCAGTTCCTTCTCTCCCTCCCCTAAGGTTGCCACCTCTGCGACTTTCCAAGGTTGGATCTTTCTGCCAGCAGTGATTGAGTCCCAGACTACAGAGTTTTAGACATTGTCATGGGCTGAATTGTGTCTTTCCAAAATTCATATTTTGAAGTCCCTCAGAATGCAATTGTATTTGAAAAGGTGGCCTTTATGAGGTAACTAAGGTGGAATGCAATGGCAAGCCACTCCAGTACTCTTGCCTAGAAAATCCCATGACGGAGGAGCCTGGTAGGCTGCAGTCCATGGGGTCGCTACGAGTCAGACACGACTGAGCGACTTCACTTTCACTTTTCACTTTCACACATTGGAGAAGGAAATGGCAACCCACTCCAGTGTTCTTGCCTGGAGAATCCCAGGGACGGGGGATCCTGGTGGGCTGCCGTCTATGGGGTCACACAGAGTCGGACACGACTGAAGTGACTTAGCAGCAGCAAGGTGGAATGAGTGCATCCGGGTGAACCCTCACCCAATATGGCGGATTTAGGAGAAGATGAGGAAACAGGTAGGGATAGAGGGATAATGGAGACTGAGGGAGAAGAGCCCCATCCACAGTCAAGGAGGGAGGCTCCTCAGAAGAAATCAACCCCGCTGATACCTTGATCTCAGACTTTCCACCTCCAGAACTGTGAGAAAGCAAATTTCTGTTGTTTAAACCCCTAGACTGTGGTTCTTGTTATGGCCGGCAGAGAAGATGAAGACAGAAATCTTCCAGTGTGCCTGGTACCTTGTGAGTCACGGCTCTTCCCTCCCCAGAGGGTAGTTGTGCTGGACATATGGCTTAGTCTTTAGTATCTCAGAGGTTTTTTGCACACAGAGAGACACCCACAATGATTTGAACTCTCCATGGATTGAACATTTAACTCATGATCTTAAATTTTATTAAATTACCTTACTTTACACTGAAATTGCAAATCCAATATGATCAATTCTTTTGAAAACTTCAACACCTTCAATAGCAGGCAAAACACATATGACAGCAAAACTTACTACAATATTTAACTTCAGACTGTTCTAAATATCAAACACCATATGTTGAATTTATTTCCTCATTAAGTTTGTTTCGTATCTCCCTCGGATTATGAATGAATTTGTTTTGACATCTTCCTAATGTTCTAGTAATACAAGTTTGATACCTTCTAGTTACAGTTCTCAACAGACCCCAAAACTCAGCTTCTGAATGCTTTATGATTCCTTGGTTGGGGCACAAAAATATTGGTTTTTCACCCCAGGTTATTCAAATCCAACCAAACTGTTACAATACTGAGCATGTGTTTCTTATTCTAAAACATATTTGTTAGGTTACTTAGATTTTTTAAGTCCACTTCTTTTTCTAGATTTATCACCAGAAGTTGGTGTTTGTCTCTGAAAATAATGTTTTACAACTCTTTTGGTCAAGATTACACAATGCATTGCCCTATGTTGGAACAGGCTGATGTGGTCTATTAGGTTTATAAACATCAAGTGTGTCATTATTGCTGTTTTTATTACTATTCATAAAACCACTGGGATTTCATTCCCTGAAAGTTGAAGCTCTCTGCTAAGTAAACTTTTACAGGATATTTGGGAAATTTATCACCTTGGAATTCATCACTAAGCCTGCTTTTCATTTTGCTATTGTTACTGACCCCTGGTGCTAAATAACTGTTGGGTCCCTTTTCCATTTAATTATTCTACACTTTCTGTTAACTCATTAATTAAATGCTCATACCTCTTTATAGGGGCTTCTCTGGTGGGACAAGTGGTAAAGAATCCACCTGCCAGTGCAGGAGACTCAAGGGACCCAGTTTCAATCCCTGGGTCAGGAAGATCCTGGAGAAGGAAATGGCAACCCACTTCAGTGTTCTTACCTGATAAATCCCATGCACAGAGGAGCCTGGTGTACAGTCCATGGGGTTTCAAAGAGTCAGACACGACTGAGCGACTAAGCACAGCATAGCACATTAGCAGTATGTATATAGTTCTGGTTGGTAATGATTGGCAGTTTCTATCTTTTTTTATTTTTTGCCATTCTGATAGGTTTGTAGTAGTATGGGGGGGTTTAGTTATAAAATGAATTGCAATAAAACCCACATAAAGTTTGCCATCTTAACCATTTTTAGTTTATTTACTGATTGATTTCTGCACCACACAGCATGTGAGATCTTCGTTCTCTGACCCAGGATTGAACCTGTGCCCCCTGCAGTGGAAGCATGGAGTCTTTTTTTTTTAGGTCATAATAATGTATTTATATCCTGTGAGAAATAGATTCAGATGGTGAGTGCAGCCATGAAATTAAAAGATGCTTGCTCCTTGGAAGAAAAGTTACGACAAACCTAGACAGCATATTAAAAAGCAGAGACATTACTTTGCCAACAAAGATCTGTCTAGTCAAAGCTGTGGTTTTTCCAGTAGTCATGTATGGGTGTGAGAGTTGGACTATAAAGAAAGCTGAGCACCAAAGAATTGATGCCTTTGACCTGTGGTGTTGGAGAAGACTCTTGAGAGTCCCTTAGACTGCAAGGAGATCCAACCAGTCCATCCTAAAGGAAATCAGTCCTGAATAATCATTGGAAGGACTGATGTTGAAGCTCAAACTCCAATACTTTGGCCACCTGATGTGAAGAACTGACTCATTTGAAAAGACCCTGATTCTGGGAAAGATTGAAGGCAGGAGGAGAAGGTGACAACAGAGGATGAGATGGTTGGATGACATCACTGACTCAATGGACATGAGTTTGAGTAAACTCTGGGAATTGGTGTACAGGGAGGCCTGGCGTGCTGCAGTCCATGGGGTCACAGAGATTCAGACATGACTGAGCAACTGAACTGAACTGAATATATTTATTGTAAAGAGACTGATTTTTTTAAGTTGGAGGATAATTGCATTACAATGTTGTGATGGTTTTGCCATTCTATAATGTGAATTAGCAGCAAGTATACATATATCCCCTCCCTCTTGAATCTCCCACCCCACCCCCATCTCATCCCTTAGGCCATCAGAGAGCACTGAGCTGAGCTCCCCGTGTTATACAGCAGCTTCCCACTAGCTGTGTGTTTTACACATGATAGTGTATATGTGTCAGAGCTACTCTCTCAGTTCAGCCCACCCTCTTTGACCCCTGCTGTGTCCACAAGTTCATCCTCTGTCTGCATCTTTATTCCTGCCCTGAAATAGGTTCATCAGTACCATTTTTCTAGATTCCATATATATGGGAAGTATGGAGTCTTAACCACTGGACCACCGGGGAGTTCCATTAACCATTTTTAACTGTACAGTTCAGAGCTATTGGGTACATTTAGAGTGTTGTGCTACTACCATCATCACCATTCTTCCACAGAACTCTTCATCTTGCAGAACTGAAACTCTGTACTGATTAAATGATAGCTTTTCATTTCCCTCCCCCAACTCCAGTTAACCACTATCCTGCTTTCTGTCTCTGAATCTGACAACTCTAGGTACCTCATGTAAGTAGAAGGATGTATTATTTGTCCTTTTATAACTGACTTATTTTACTTAGGATAATATCCTCAAAGTTCATTGATACTGTAGGATCTCCTTCCTTAGGAAGGAAATTCCTTACATACATTGTGTGTATTTACCACATACTGTTTATCCATTCAATCACTGATGAACAGGTGGGTTGCTTCCACCTTTTTGTTGTTGTGAATACTGCTACTACGAACATGGGTGCACAAATATCTGTTTAAGTTCCTTTCAGTTCTTTTGAGTACATACCCACAAGTAAAATTCCTGGGTCATGTGATAAATCTATTTTTAATTTTTTGAGGAACTGCCATACTGTTTTCCATAGTGGCTACACTATTTTACATTTCCACCAACCAGTGCACAAAGGTTATAATTTCCCGACATTCTTGCCAACATTTGTTTTTTAAATTGTAGCCATCTTAATGGGTGTAAGATGGTAGACTGTAGTTTTAATTTGCCTTTTCCTGGTGATTAAAGCAGTTGAGCACCTTTTCCTGGTGATTAAAGCAGTTGACCACCTTTTCCTGTGGTTACTGACCTTGTGAACCATTTTTGTAAAGTGCACATTCAAATCTTTGCCAACGTTTCTCACAGGTGTCACTTAACATGAGTCTGGACAAGCCTGAAATGGCAAGGCAATGTAGGGCATTAACATGGTCTTTGAGAGTCTTGCTATGTCCACAATTAGCTACCTACTATTTGTTTTTCCATAAAGGTGAGTGTACTGCAGCTGCTGGTGTTGATGATGTGGTGGTGGTGGTTTAGTTAGGAAGTTGTGTCTGACTTGCAACCCCATGGACTATAGCCTGCCAGGCTTCTCTCTCCATGGGATTTCTCAGGCAAGAATACTGGAGTGGGTTGCCATTTCCTTCTCTAGGGGATCTTCCCGACCCAGGGATTGAACCCACGTCTCCTTCATTGGCAGGTGGATTCTTTACTGATTGAGCCACCAAGGAAGCCAATGTTCTTTAAATACCAAATGTTATTTTAAAAACACATATGTATTTTTAATTTTTTGATGTATAGTTGGTTTATAAAGTATTAGTTTCAGGTGTACAGTAAATGATTCAGTTACACACATACATGTGTGTGTATGCGTGTGTGTGTACAAATATTCTTTTTCAGATTCTTTTCCATTATAGGCTATTGCAAGATATTGAACATAGTTCCCTATGCTACACAGCAGGTCCTTGTTGCTTATTAGTAGTGTGTATCTGTTAATCTAAAATTCCTAATTTATCCCTTCCCCCATATTTTAATATTCACTTTAAGAGCTACTCTTAAATGCAATGTATAATTGTTTAATTTCCATTTTTAGTTCTCTGTTCATCAGTATGTTTTTAGACCTAGAAACATTTTCCCTATAAGTGAAATCAGAGCTTTACTAGAGAAGACCAACCACAAAAATTTAAAGCCTTCTTTTAATACTTTTTGGGGAAGGCTATCTACTTAATTAAATTAAATTTCATTGCTTGCCTTCTGGGACTGAGATCAAGAAAAATTAGATGTGTTATCTCCTTGGGGAGGATTGTGCTGGAGTGCCTGCATCTCTCTCACATATCAGATAACAAGATGGCCAGTGCTTCTACAGGCCTTGCCCTCTTCCCCTGTAATTCTACAACCCACCCTTCAAATTCAAGGACAATTTTCTTGGAATGAGATGCTTCAGCTATGATTCAAGAATTCTCTTTTTGCATGTGGTAGATCAGAGAGCTCCAATACTTTAGCCACCTGATGCGAAGAGCTGACTCATTGGAAAAGACCCTGATATTGGGAAATATAGAAGGCAGGAGGAGAAGGGGATGATAGAGGATGAGATGGTTGGATGGCATCACCAACTCAACACATGAGTTTGAGCAAGCTCTGGGAGATGGTGAAGGACAGGGAAGCCTGGAGTGCAGCAGTCCATGGATTTGCAGAGTCAGACACGACTGAGCAACTGAACAACAACAACAAAAATTCAGAGAAAATGAATCAAAACTCTTAGGGAGTTCTGTGTGACAGAACTTGTGTGAGGAGCTTGTGTGACATTTAGGAAAGGACATGAATCCATGAAGCCTCCAGGGCACAATTTAATGTAGGTTTGCAATAAAACTGGTAGAGCAATTTTCCATGATATGGCCAATTCAGTCACTATTACAATAGGGATGCAATAACTGTAAAGCATTTCCTCAAATGCTTAGCTCATTATGGAAAAAATGACACTGGATAAACCTTAAGGACCTGAGGTGGGCTAGTAAAATGGATGTTCTGGTGAGCAAAGGGTTTAATTGCACTTAACAGAGGCTGATTATATAGTAGCTTAACCAAGTAAGGAATTCATTTGTCCAATGTAACAAGAATCTGGGGTCAGCTGTGCAAGGCTGGTGAAGCACTTGAGAAAGCAGGTCCCTTCTCCCCAGCTGCTCCACCATCCTCATCATAGTCACAAATGGCTGCCCTATCTCAGCACTGCATCATCACCATCTGGACCAGTGGGAAGGCAGGCTAAAGGCAGAAAGCTTATACTGGCCTTTTTTTTTAAAAAAAAAAAAAACTTATCAGGGGGAAAGTAGTTTTCCATTAGACAGTTTTTGGCCAGTGGAGGACTGGATGCTCACCAAACTTTTGGAATTATTTTAAATTAAATTGTTATCTCCTACTCCCACTCCAAGTAAATTTATGATTCTGTTAGCAAGGAAGAACAGGAGAAACTGGTAATATCTAGCCCATTCGATTAAATGAATTGTCATACTTTGTATTTTAGATTTTGCTGTTAGACACCTTTCTACAAATGTGTTTATCATTCCCATGCCTTTGAAAGCTCACCATCAGACAAATCACAATTAAATTCTCTTAATTTCTCAACTTATTTGATTTTTCAAAAAGAAAGGATAACTTAAGATACATCTACTTGAATGACTGCATTGTCAGTACTACTGCAAGCACTTCACAAAAATGTGTCCAAATGACTAACATTTGAAAGAGATGCTCACCATTTGCCATTAGGAATATGCAGATCAAAGCCATAATAAATTGCCATTACATACCCAGTAAAATGTTTAAAATTAAAAAGATATAATACCAAATGTCGGCGAAGATGTGGAGTAGCTGAAACTTTCATACATTGCTAGTATCAGGATAAAACCTCTTCAGAATGTTGTTTCATAGTTTCTAGTGACCTTAAACCTATGAGCAGTCCTGTTCCCAGGAATGTGCTCACCAAAACACATGCACAGAAAAGTTTATATTCATAATAGCAAAAACCTAGGATCTAACCAAATGCACACTGACAGTGTAAGGAATAAATAAATTATAGTCACATAACGGCACACAGCAGTGAGAATGAGCAAACTACAATTACATGCAAAAATATGGATGACTCTCACAAACATTTGAGGGAAAGAAGCCAGAAAGAGTCACAAAAAAGGACCTACTATGTAAGCAGACTTTTATCTAAAGTTCAGAAATAGGCAGAATTATCCTGAGTTCCGAAAAGTCATAAAAATAGTTAAAATCCTGAGAAAAGAGTAGTACTTAACATGAGCAAGAAGAGAATTCTTGGGCTTCTGATATTATCTTGTTTCTTGATCTAGGTGTGGGTTAACTGGCTGAGTTCACTTGGTGAAAATCATCATGGTATGCATTTATGATTGGCTCTCTTTTCTGTGTCTTATACTGCAGTAAAAAAGTGAAAAAACTACAATCATACACCACCATTATAATAAAGGTTTCCAGTCTTTTGTCTAAGGCCAATTCTTCTCCCTGTACTCAAAGTTTTTAAGGTGTTCATTTCATCTATGGATTTTGGGATGTTATTTATGAAGTTGAGAATCATTACAGCACAAGGTGTTTCTTTTTACATTAAAAAATGAAATATAGTTGACCTATAATGTTGTGATAGTTTTAGATATAGTGATTCTGATATATGTATACACATATGTACATGTATATAACATACTTTTCAAGATTCTTTTCCATTTATAGATTATGAAATATTGAATATAGTTTCCTGTGCTATACAGTAGGATCTTGTCTATTTTATATACAGTGGTGTGTATCTGTTAACCCCAAATTCCCAATTTATCCCTTTCCCCCTTTTGGTAAATTTGTTTTCTATGTCTGTGTCTATTTCTGTTTTGTAAATAAGTCCTTTCCTATCATTTTTAGGATTCCATATATGTCATATCACATAATATTTGAGTACCTTTCAACCCTTCTCTTATTTGATTTCTAAGTTTTGCTACTTTGTCCATTCCTACCATTTCGAGAAACTCTTTTCCTTCTGCATTTATGATTTACTGGCTTGAGTCCCCACCTAACTTCTCTGGCCACTCCATTCTGTTTTCATGGTGAATGTCTCTTCCTTTACTCATTTCTGAATGCGATCTTGAGCCTAGACCTCTCTTTTGAACTACGGAGCTCTATATCTCACTGCCAAGCAACATTTTCACTAAAAGTCAACTAAGCTTAACATCTCCCTTCTATGTGTTGTTCAACTTTCCATATTCCTTGTCTCAGTAAATAGCACCGAGCAGTACCCAAGCTGGAAACCTATGTTCAATTTATAGTTATTGAATGAATCACATAAGATGTAAAGTTATGAGTATGACTTTTACTTCTGGCATCACAGTGGACTAGATATTGTGAGGGAATCATCCAGCTGCAAAACAACTAGATCTGGATAAAAAACATTTTTTGATGTTTTTCTTGGTTCTCAGAAATTAAAAAATCTTCAAAGACTCCTCTTCCTATCAAATAAGGAGAAATGTCTTCAGCAGAAATTAGAGCAGGGATCTTCATGTATGCTGGAGAGATGTAGTTGGTCTGAGTACAAAAACAGCAGCTCTGTGTGAGGAGGTGAATCCGATACTCCTGCATTTACAAGACACCTGCGTACAGGGGACAACAGAGAGAGGTTTAAAGTGGCCCCAGGTTTCTAGAACTCCTGAACACACAGCAGAAGCAGATACAAATTATCTTTGAAAGGAACTGTCCTCAAGTTAAGCCATTAGGATTCCCACTTATTTAAGATCCAGGAAATATAAATTCATAATCTAAGATCACCAGGTTTGGCCACCTCATGCGACGAGTTGACTCACTGGAAAAGACTCTGATGCTGGGAAAGGTTGGGGGTGGGAAGAGACGGGGACGACAGAGAATGAGATGGCTGGATGGCATCACCAACTCTGTGGACATGAGTTTGAGTGAACTCCGGGAGTTGGTGATGGACAGGGAGGCCTGGCGTGCTGTGATTCATGGGGTTGCAAAGAGTTGGACACGACTGAACGACTGAACTGAACTGAACTGAAGATCACCAGGTACACAGGAGGCAAGCCACTATGTATGAGAGAAAACTAACACAACTTATTTAGATATTGAAACTGTTATATACAAGAGTACAGAATAACTAGGTAAGAAATGTTTAAAGAAATAAAGGATGGAACCACAAAGTTGGGCAAGCAATGAGACTACCAGGAATAATGAGAAAGATCTGTGTGACAATAAAAGAGAATTTATAAAAATAAAAAAACATGGATTTTTAGGAATTAAAAAGCTCAATTTAGGGGTCTAATCACAAGTGAAACATAGTCAAACAGTGAATTGGAACATTTGGCAAAAGAAATTTCCCAGAATGAAGCACAGAGAGGTAAGAAGATGAAAAATATAAAACAAGCTAAGAGGTATGGAGAAAAGAAGAGGAAAAAGAAACATTTATTTTGAATCCAAAAAGAGAGGACTGGGAAAAGGAATAATTGAAGGGGTGATGATTGAGAATTTTCCACAAGTGATCACAGATATAAATCTATTTTTCCAAGTAAAATAAAACCAGGCATAAATACATCATTGTGGAACAGCAAAGACAAAAGGATCCCAAAAGCAGAGAAAAAGGACAGATTATAAAGTACAGCAGCAATGATGAAAATCGGGAAGAAAGAAATAATAGCATCTTAAAGGTGTCACTCTTGCATTGTAGATCCAATCTATTTTTTTCAGAATGAAAGTGATATAAAGACATTTTCAGATAAGCAAAAATAAACAATTTCCCATCAAGAGACCTCCACTAAAAGAACTTCTAAATATTTACTTTAAAAGAAGTAAAGGATCATAAAATGATGGTCTGAAATATGAGAAGCAATGGCAAGTGAATAAAACAGGTAACATATCAGTTCAGTTCAGTTCAGTTCAGTCACTCAGTCGTGTCCGACTCTTTGTGACCCCATGAATCACAGCACGCCAGGCCTCCCTGTCCATCACCAACTCCCGGAGTTCACTCAAACTCATGTCCACAGAGTTGGTGATGCCATCCAGCCATCTCATTCTCTGTTGTCCCCGTCTCCTCCTGCCCTCAATCCCTCCCAGCATCAGAGTCTTTTCCAGTGAGTCAACTCGTCGCAGGAGGTGGCCAAAAGATTGGAGTTTCAGCTTTAGCATCAGTCCTTCCAATGAACACCCAGGATTGATCTCCTTTAGAATGGACTGACTGGATCTCCTTGCAGTCCAAGGGACTCTCAAGAGTCTTCTCCAGCACCACAGTTCAAAAGCATCAATTCTTCGGCAATGTACATAAATGTCTGTGGAACATTTCATGCAAAGATGGGCACAATAAAGGACAGAAACGGTATGGACCTAATAGAAGCAGAAAATATTAAGAAGAGGTGACAAGAATACACAGAAGAACTGTACAAAAAAGATCTTCATGACCCAGATAATCACGATGGCGTGATCACTCACCTAGAGCCAGACATCCTGGAGTTCGAAGTCAAGTGGGCCTTAGGAAGCATCACTATGAACAACTAGTGGTGATGAAGGAATTCCAGCTGATCTATTTATAAATTCTAAAAGATGACACTGTTCAAGTGCTGCACTCATTATGCCAGTAAATCTGGAAAACTCAGCAGTGGCCACAGGACTGGAAAAGGTCAGTTTTCATTCCAATCCCTAAGAAAGGTAATGCCAAAAAATGCTCAAACTACTGCATAATTGCACTCATCTCACACGCTAGCAAAGTAATGCTCAAAATTCTCCAGGCGAGGCTTCAACAGTACGTGAACCATGAACTTCCAGATGTTTAAGTTGGATTTAGAAAAGGCAGAGGAACCACAAATCAAATTGCCAACATCTGTTGGATCATTGAAAAAACAAGAAAGTTCCAGAAAAATATCTACTTCTGCTTTATTGACTATGCCAAAGCCTTTGACTGTGTGGATCACAACAAACTGTGGAAAATTCTGAAAGAGATGGGAATACCAGACCACCTGACCTGCCTCCTGAGAAATCTGTATGGAGATCAAGAAGCAACAGAAACAGACATGGAACAGCAGACTGGTTCCAAATTAGGAAATTAATATGTCAAGGCTGTATACTGTCACCCTACTTATTTAACTTATATGCAGAGTACATCATGCGAAATGCTGGGCTGGATGAAACACAAGCTGGAATCAAGATTGCTGGAAGAAATATCAATAACCTCAAATATGCAGATGACTCCACCCTATGGCAGAAATCAAAGAGGAACTGAAGAGTCTCTTGATGAAAGTGAAAGAGGAGAGTGAAAAAGGTGGCTTAAAACTCAACATTCAAAAAATGAATATCAGGGCATTCAGTCCCATCACTTCATGGCAAATAGATAGGGAAACAATGGAAACAGTGAGAGAGATTATTTTCTTGGGCTCCAAAATCACTGCAGATGGTGATTGTAGCCATGAAATTAAAAGATGCTTGCTCCTTGGAAGAAAAGCTATGACCAACCAGGATAGCATATTAAAAAGCAGAGATATTACTTTGCCAACAAAGGTCCATCTAGTTAAAGCTATGATTTTTCCAGCAGTTATATATGGATGTGAGAAATGGACCATAAAGAAAGCTGAGCAGCGAAGAACTGTCAATTTTGAACTGTGGTGTTGGAGAAGACTCTTGAGAGTCCCTTGGACTGCAAGGAGATCCAACCAGGCAATCCTAGAGGAGATAGACCTGAATATTCATTGGAAGCACTGATGCTAAAGCTCCAATACTTTGGCCACCTGATGGGGAACACTGACTTGTTAGAAGAGACCCCGATGCTGGGAAAGATTGAAGGCAGGAGGAGAAGGGGACAACAGAGAATGAGATGGCTGGAAGGCATCACCGACTCGATGGACATGAGTTTGAGCAAGCTCCAGGAGTTGGTGATGGACAGGGAAACCTGGCATGCTGCAGCCCATGGGGTCACAAAGAGTCAGACATGACTGAGTGACTGAATTGAACTGAAGCATCTGTGTAAAATAATAGTATTATGAAAAGGGTTGACCAGACATAAAGTGTCTTAAGGTCCTTGGATTATCTGGTTGGAGGGTGTAATATATTATTTAAAGTTTTATTCTATTAAATATGCATAGTAAAATTTCAGTGTAACACTAAAAGAATAGAAAATGAACATATGAGTTCCACATGAATAAAAAAATTAAAGAATAGTATGCATATTAAAGATGGGCTCGATAAAGGACAGAAATGGTATGGATCTAACAGAAGGAGAAGATATTAAGAAGAGGTGGCAAGAATACACAGAAGAACTGTACAAAAAAGATCTTCACGACCCAGATAATCACGATGGTGTGATCACTCACCTAGAGCCAAACATCTTGGAATGTGAAGTCAAGTGGGCCTTAGGAAGCATCACTACAAACAAAGCTAGTGGAGGTGATTGAATTCCAGTGGAGCTATTGCAAATTCTGAAAGATGCTGTGAAAGTGCTGCACTCAATATGCCAGCAAATTCGGAAAACTCAGCAGTGGCCACAGGACTGGAAAAGGTTAGTCTTCATTCCAATCCCAAAGAAAGGCAATGCCAAAGAATGCTCAAACTACCGCACAATTGCACTCATCTCACACGCTAGTAAAGTCATGCTCAAAATTCTCCAAGTCAGGCTTCAGCAATATGTGAACCATGAACTCCCAGATGTTCAAGCAGGTTTTAGAAAAGGCAGAGAAACCGGAGATCAAATTGCCAACATCCGCAGGATCATGGAAAAGGCAAGAGAGTTCAGAAAAACATCTATTTCTGCTTTATTGACTATGCCAAAGCCTTTGACTGTATGGATCACCACAAACTGTGGAAAATTCTTAAAGAGATGGGAATACCAGACCACCTGACCTGCCTCTTGAGAAACCTATATGCAGGTCAGGAAGCAACAGTGAGAACTGGACATGGAACAACAGACTTGTTCCAAATAGGAAAAGGAGTACATCAAGGCTGTATGCTGTCACCCTGCTTATTTAACTTATATGCAGAATACATCATGAGGAGCGCTGGGTTGGAAGAAGCACAAGCTGGAATCAAGATTGCCAGGAGAAATGTCAATATGCCAGCAAATTTGGAAAATTTGAACCTCAGATATGCAGATGACACCACCCTTACGGCAGAAAGTGAAGAGGAACTAAAAAGCCTCTTGATGAAAGTGAAAGAGGAGAGTGAAAAAGTTGGCTTAAAACTCAATAGATGGGAAATAGATGGGGAAACAGTGGAAACAGTATCAGACTTTATCTTTTTGGGCTACAAAATCACTGCAGATGGTGATTGCAGCCATGAAATTAAAAGACGCTTACTCCTTGGAAGGAAAGTCATGACCAACCTAGATAGCATAATAAAAAGCAGAGACATATCTTTGCCAACAAAGGTCCGTCTAGTCAAGGCTATGGTTTTTCCCAGTGGTCATGTATGGATGTGAGAGTTGGACTGTGAAGAAAGCTGATCACCAAAGAAATTGATGTTTTTGAACTGTGGTGTTGGAAAAGACTCTTGAGAGTCCCTTGGACTGCAAGGAGATCCAACCAGTCCATTCTAAAGGAGATCAGTCCTGGGTGTTCATTGGAAGGACTGATGCTAAAGCTGAAACTCCAATACTTTGGCCACCTCCTGCGACGAGTTGACTCACTGGAAAAGACTCTGATGCTGGGAGGGATTGGGGGTGGGAGGAGAAGGGGACGACAGAGAATGAGATGGCTGGATGGCATCATGAACTCGATGGAGGTGAGTTTGAGTGAACTCCAGGAGTTGGTGATGGACAGGGAGGCCTGGCGTGCTGTGATTCATGGGGTCGCAAAGAGTCGGACACCACTGAGGGACTGAACTGACTGAACTGATGCATATTAGACAAAAAGATAAAATGTAGCTAAGTGGATATAAAAGGAGACATTAAAACTTAAGGACAGAGAAAGTGAGAGTATGAGATGGAGAGGAAGGAGGAGGGAGGACCAGAAGGAAGAGAAAGAAGGAGAGGGAGGCAAAGGGGAGGCGGGAGAGAGGAGGGAGACAGGAAGGATATATTAGGTAAATATCAATAAATGGAGAGCAGCGGACTTCCCTGCTGGCCCAGTGGTTAGCAATCTGACTGCCAATGCACTGGACATGGGTTGCATCCCTGATCTGGAAAGATCCCTCATGCCACAAAGCAACTAAGCCTGTGTGCTACCACTGAGCTTGCACCTTAGAGCCTGTGCACCTGAGCTTGCCTGTGCTGTGCAATGAGAGAAGCCGCTGCAATGAGAAGCCTGCACACCACAACTAGAGAGTAGCACCCCCTCCCCAACTACAGAAAGCCCACACACAGCAGTGAAGACCCAGTACAGCCAAAAATAAAATTTAAAAACGAAAAAGAAAGCGTAACATCGTTTAAAATCTGACAAAACAGACTTTACCCTGGACATGGCTTAGTGACCAAATAACAATATATAACTGAATCATTTTCCTGTACACCAGAAACACAACATTGTAAATCAATTATACTTCAATTTAAAAAAATAGATTTTACAACAAAAAATAATACTGGTAATAAAGAAGGCCGTTGTGCTCAGTTGTGTCTGACTCTTATGAAACTCCATGAACTGTAGCTCACCCAGGCTTCTCTGTCCATGGAGTTTTCCAGATAAGAATACTGGAGTGGGTTACCACTTCCTTCTCCGGGGGATCTTCCCACCCCAGGAATCAAACCCACATCTCTTATGTCTCCTGAACTGGCGGGTAGATAATTTATCACTAGCACTACCTGGGAAGCCCTAAAGAGGGATATTACTTGAAAGTTCAATTTATCAGAAAGAAAATGTATTGTTAACTTGT
Organism: Moschus berezovskii; assembly: GCF_049115385.1. NCBI lineage: Eukaryota > Metazoa > Chordata > Mammalia > Artiodactyla > Moschidae > Moschus > Moschus berezovskii. Next base: position 141,650,353 of record NC_142460.1, read on the forward strand.
ATTAAATAACCTAAAGCTAGTAAAAAAAAAATCATAGTTTCAGGGTAAAATTGACAAATCCAGAATTGTAGGTACTCCTTGTTCTTAACTGTAAAAATCATAAAACAAGTGAATAGATTTAAAAGATAACATTTGTATTGCTTGTGGCATTAATGGTGCTTTTGCTCTATTTTCTGAACTTTCTTGATTGTGTGACAATTTTATAATTAAAACACCTTTGAAGAAAAACAAGTGTGGAAGTCAAAATCTTAAATGAGGACTTGAGGTGGGCCTAGTTATTATTATTAGAGTTTTACTGTATTGGGGTTAGTTCTATAGCTCTTACCCCAATGTTCATCAGGTTCAGTTTAGTTCAGTCGCTCAGTCATGTCCGACTCTTTGCAACCCCATGGACTGCAGCACACCAGGCCTCCCTGTCCATCACGAACTCCCAGAGTTTACTCTTAAACTCATGTACATTGAGTCGGTGATGCCATCCAATCTTCTCATCCTCTGTTTTCCCCTTCTCCTCCCGCCTTTAATCTTTCCCAGCATCAGGGTCTTTTCCAATGAGTCAGTTCTTCACATCAGGCAGCCAAAGTATTGGAGTTTCAGCTTTAGGATCAGTCCTTCCAATGAATATTCAGGACTGATTTCCTTTAGGATTGACTGGTTGGATCTCCTTGCTGACCAAGGGACTCTCAAGAGTCTTTGCCAACACCACAGTTATCAGATTGGATACATCCTAATTTCAACTTGTTTCTTGGTGTTTTGCTAAAATGTCAAATGATTTTTTATATGTGGACATAAATGGCTCAGGCACTCCTTGACTGTACATTAAATATGACTTACCACAGTTATTATTACTTATTCTAAATAAGAATAAAATATTTTGGAAACACTGCATAATAATGCATTCCTCATTTAAATATGCTATAACTGATTGTTATTAGCTACTTCTGGATATCTGTTTCAACAACAGCGCTTTTATTTTTCTTTGGTTCTGCCCAGACATCACTATTATCAATTATCCAGAATAAAAGCAGAGAAAGATACAAATTGGTACTTTTTCTCATATTGATACTCTTTTGGACTTACATTGCAATTCTTAAAACAGTGTTCAACATCTACTTATGCCTTTTGAAACACCTTGTGGTAAACAACAGTTAAATGAAATAGGAACACTGTATACAAATAGAAAATAAGGCAGCCATGCTCTGAGGCTTGTTCTCAAGAAAAAGGGCATTAGGAGTCTTTTATTATACCAAAAAGAGACAGTAAATACTCTTCAAATGCATCATCTCAAAATCTAAACTGTAAAACCTAGTTAGTCTATTATACAAGTTTATTTTTCATAGTTCTTCTACTTTTTTATTTTTATTCTCCAGGGGTCAGGAAGATCCCCTGGAGGAGGAATTCTGTGTGCAATACTGGGATAGAAATGACACAGTTTGAAAAATAAAACAGTAATTTTAGGTTTATGTTTTGAAAAATATTAAAAAATGATAAGAATTTTAAATTCTTTTGTTTTACCCAATGTGTTTTAGAATCTCTTGAGATTTGAATATGCAGAATATTCAGCTGACTTAATTCTTTTGCTGTTTAGACAATAAAAGAACAAGAATTATTTGCATTGCTTTGCTCTGTGAAGAAAATAGTCTAAAAATTAAACCTTAAAAACTTCAAAACTTTATTGTAGATTTATAAATAAGTCAATTTCAACTTCAAACTATCATTTTATTATTTTTTTCCTCGTTACCTTTGTTTACTGTTTAAATTTACTGAATTACAACACGTACAAAGAGCACAAATAAGTGTACAGCTTAATGATACACTGGCACTGTGCTACCAGCACAGTGTGTCAATAACTTTGAGACTGATAAACTGGTAAAACTGCAGGATTAAAACCATCAGCGACCACCATACGCACCAAAAAAGTAGTAAACAAGAATGAGTAAGTTTAACTAAGTCAGGTGGGCGGCACATTTGCAAAAATGAAACAAGTTTGGCACACATTTTATAGCACATAGGTTCTATGTATCATCAGAACATGAGAGAATACATTATCTCAATCTGATAGGAGCCTGACCTGGGAGTTCTCTTACGGTGATTTCCCTTCCTCGCCGATAAGAGTTGTACATTTCAAAGCAAACATCAGAAAATATACAAAACGTCAGAACCAATTAGATTACGCAGCAACGTTTTTATCTTCTTTCCTGAGCAACATCTGTGGAATCCTCCTTGTCACTAATTGTGACCTTACATGATAATTTTAAAGCTAAAATCAACTTTTTAAAAAACGCTTTGAGACGCTCTCTTCCTTGATTGACAGATCGTTCAGTTCCTTTAAAATAGAAATTGTCGGACGTCTCCTAATCCTTTGCATAGTCATAACGCCCAGCGGTTACTAAAGACCACACACTATTCACAGGGACTCTACCCATGTTTTACCACCTAAATGCAAGCCATTCTCCGATCTGGGTCCCGAAATTAGTTTACCTTTTGAGAGTAGAAATAGTAACATGTTCATTTATACATTCAAATTTCTTCGACCCACCAGTAATATTCCCAGTTACCAACCAATCGTTTTACATTGCTCGCTATTTGTTTCCTTCGGAATTTACGAGCAATTTAGCAGCTTTAAGACAGGGGAAGAGAGGCTCTTCCTGTCAAGGAACCCACACAATGAGAGGCCCTTGGTACCCAAATGAAGCAACAATGAAAGACCGGCAAAGCTCAGAAATGTTCCTGAAAGCCAAGCATGCCACTCTGATTTCAGATTGCTGGAGCGCGCCCGCCTGGTAGCCTTTGTGGCCGAGAGGTCCAGAGAAGAGGGTCCCACTGAGGATGCCTAAGATGACCATGGCCGACTCTGCTACCCGCCCTCCGGGACCACAAAGAGGAGCCAACGCTCCGCATCCCGTCACCAGGGCAACTCTGCAATCCGACACCGAGGCGCAAGATTCCGCATCCCGAGCCGCCGGCCGCAGGGCCGCGGCGTTTCACCGCCCGGACGCGGGGACTCCGAGGCGCCCCAGACGCCGCCGTCCCAGGGGTACCGAGTGCGACCAGGGAGACGCCCTCTCCGCAGGCCCGGGTTCCGAGGCTCAGCCCCCCTCGGCAGCCCGCCTCTCTCAGACGCCGCCGGCCGCACGTGGCGCCGAGGTTGCCCCGGGCGGTATCCCTCCGCGCCCGCGCCCCCGCTCAGTCTCCCCCTCCCTTCCCGGGACCCTCAGAGTCAGGACGCCGCGGAAGGATCGCACGCACGCGCGCGCGCACGCCCCGCCGGCACGGCGGAGAGCTAAGGGAGCCGCGGCGAGGAGCAGTCTCCAGCGCCGTCGCCGGCACAGCAGCTCCGCAGCCTGCCGCCGCTAGTTGATCAGCCCCGCGGTCGCGGGCGGGCGGGCGGCCGGGCCGGGCGCGCTCCGCGGCTTGTCCCTCACCGCCGTGCCCGCGTCCTCCCTCCGCAGCTCCTCGGGGAGGGGGGCGGTCGGTGCTTGCGCAGAGCCGCCTCCTCTCCGCCCCCGCCCCGCCTCCCCCCGCGCCGCCGCCGCCGCCCGCGCCCGCCGCCGCCGCTGCGCCTGCTGCTCCTTGCCGTCCCCGCTGCAGTGCGAAGGGCTCGAAGATGGCCGGTTGGCAGAGCTACGTGGATAACCTGATGTGCGATGGCTGCTGCCAGGAGGCCGCCATTGTCGGCTACTGCGACGCCAAATACGTCTGGGCAGCCACGGCCGGGGGCGTCTTCCAGAGCATTACGGTGAGCACCGGCGGGTACCTGGGTTCCCGGCTCCGGACCCACGCGGGGCCGGCCGTGGGGGCGCCGCCGCGCGGGGCCGGACTCGGGCAGGGCCGCGCCGGCAGGTGTGCGGGGCGGCGGGCGCCGAGGATGCGGCTCCTGGGCGGGCGGAGAGGCCGAGGCCCGGGGACGCCCCCTCGCCGGGGCTGCGCTGAGTGGCGGGGGCGGCGGCCGGCTCGCCGGTTCCCAGCGCTTGTCCGGATGAGGCTGGGGGAGGGGGCGCGCACCGGTTCGTGGGTGGGGGGCCTTTTCGCCTTCCGCGCCGCCGCCCCGGGGTCCCCTGGAAGCCCTGAGGTTTGCTTTGTACGTTCCCGAGTGGAAGCGGGGTCCTCGGGTGGCCGGGCCGCCCCTAGCTCCAGTGACGGCGCGCCGCCCGCGCCGCGAGCTGTGGGAGGCGGTGGCTGCCCGGCCCCCAGGATCCTCGCGGCCACTTGGCGTAGGTTTGCCGGTGTCCAGGCCTCTTGGGCTTGCGAGAAATGTACGCAGACAACGTAGGTGGAATCGTGAATCTCTGGCTCCATAAGATTTTTTTTTTAATTCTCCAAGATGGCGAACTGCCATTGATTTCTCTCCTATGGAGATTCATCGATATACCGTTATCCCCAATTACGCAACAGAGCTCTAAAAAAAGGGGGTGCTTGGAGCTTTCAAAAATCTGCGAAGACCGAGGGGACGCTTCAGTTCTCCAAGTCCCTCCCTCTTTACTGATCTTCGTGAGGGAACTAATGCAGATTAATGCTTCCCGGTGCCTGATTTTCTTGTGAGTTGGTGGTTTGACTCGTTTGCCACATGTTTGGGGAATAATTGTCAATAAGCCCTCCAGTGCTGCTTTATTGTTTTGCCTCTTTCTGCACAAGGGTCTAAAACGGTGACATTATATCAAATACAGGACCATTCTCTTTAATTTCCTAAGCTTCACGCCCCCTTCCTATCAAATGCCAAAATTCAGGCCCCTTACTATGGGTGCTACTAATCATTCTTGTACTACTTAACACGGTTTAAGGTCTAACTGTGTAGAACCCCTGATCCAGGTACTTTCAGGTTCTCTGTTGCCGCAGTGGACTACAATTCTTACAGAGAATTGGCGTCTGGCGATCAACTTTTTCCCTGCAGTCCTCTTGTCTTTGTGTGTGAGTTCCCGCTGTCTGGCTGGGAAGATTGCGGGAGTGTGCTTGGAAATGGCTGGGGCCTGCTATGACTCTGCAGTTCTGATGGGGGCGACGCCTTCCTTCTTATTCATGGAATGTTAGAATGCACGTTTTCTCCTTTCCGGTTCTGGTCGCTACCTCAGTTTCTTTCCCACTCTCCCTCCATTTTCTCTATCCTTTTATGGTTGCCTATTGCAGTGCTACAGACAGAATCCTCTTTGCCTTTGCCCAGAAAGAAAACTGATTACTGAGGAAGGAGGAAAAGGAAAGTTGGAGAGGGAGTAGCGGCTAAAATAAAAGAGGAGGGAAATATGAATTTGGGGATGCGCTGAGATTCAGGGCTTGAAGTTCATACTCGGGGTGGGGGGGGCGGGGTATGTCAAGCTATTTGAAGCAGAGTAGATGTGAACAGATCTGCCAAGCATGGACTTTGTTTCAGGAGATTTTCAAACAACTTTAAGTTTGATATGACAAGACTGTTACTGTGACTGTGATAGATAAGATTTTGTTGAAAGTTTTTAGGTGAGTCTTTACCATTACATAAGCACTTCGGGTACCACCTGACTTGAAACAAGTTTATAAATAACTCTTAAGTTTGTGGTTTATCTAGTGTCAACTACCAACTGGAGATTGTTTGCATAGACTGGGCTTAGTTAACAGACGACTCTCTTTAGAAACGACTGAAACTTGGTTTTACATTAATGAAATGTGGATGTCTTGTAGCAGTAGTACAAACTTGACACTTTTCCTGTTACACAAAGATAAGAAATTAACTATAACTTTTTGTTTTTTCTCTCTCTCTCTCTTTTTTTTTAATGTGGTTGGGGGCGGGGGCAGCCAGTAGAAATAGATATGATTGTAGGAAAAGACCGGGAAGGTTTCTTTACCAATGGTTTGACTCTTGGCGCAAAGAAGTGCTCAGTGATCAGAGATAGCCTATACGTGGATGGTGACTGCACAATGGACATCCGGACAAAGAGTCAAGGTGGGGAGCCAACATACAACGTTGCCGTCGGCAGAGCTGGTAGAGGTAAGTAAAGTACCCTTTTGGTTAATAGTTGCAAGACACATTACAACTTATTAAGCAGTTTCTTTAACATTTTGAATAAAGTGTTAGTCCATAATGGCTATTAAGGTGGTTTTTGTGAACTGCCCAGCACTGAAGGAGGCACGGCTTTAGATTCATAGCAGCTGCATATACAGCCTTACCTCTGAGATCCTGACTTTATGTTGAAATGGAAATATTATATGAGGTCTTCAGTTCCAACTTTAGTAAACTGAAAATCTGAATTTGTCTCTTCTGTATGTATAACTGAACCACTTTACACTTGAAATTAACATTGTTAATCAATACTTTAAAATAAAAAGTTAAAAAATAAAATCACTTTGTCTCCTCAACTGCTAGTTATTCAGATTGTTAAATCATTCAAATTCGTTATTTTAGTCCCTCTGGGTTTATGACTTTTGAATGTCTTCCTTTTCTTTCTTGCTCACATTTCAGTCACTCACTATTCAGCATAAAAAATGAAAAGTTAATATTGGCCCCCATTTCTATTAGAAACATTGCTGGAGAAGAGAGAAATTGATGGTTTTGGAGTAAGTTTTGCACTTATTAAATATTTTCAAAGACTATATGTGCCTGATTTATTTGAAAAATAGGAAATTATATTTCATTTATATACTAATCCAGAAATTCTTGTTTCCTGACTATCATCAATGCAGAAATTCTTACTGTACTAAATAAATCTCACTTCATTTTTGAAAGAAACTTTAAAAATTGAGATTTATTATGACATCTAATTGGTTTACAAATACATTTAATTGTGTCAACCTGTGAAAATGTTTTGTAAATAAAGAAGGCTGGTGTAGCCTAATGTAGCAGATTTGGCCCATCTAATGTTAAGACCAAATCTACCATGTGAAGAAACTTGAAGCTACTATGAGCCATCATTTACTGCAGTGGGCCTACCAACTCCCAGGACTGTCCTAAAGGTTCCTCTTGTTCTGCTGTGCATTGCTATGTATGAGTATTTCTGTGTAGGAAAATTAGATGGCTGTGAAATAGATAAATCTCAAAAAGTAGCTGAGCTCAGATAAATATATTAAAAAGAAACATCAACCATGTGACATAAAACCAGAATGTTTTGTGCCACACTGCACTACTGACATCTAGTGGCAATAAATATAAAATTTGATATATACATACACATAGTTTGAGGATAGACCTTTGAACTGCATCATAGAAAAACCTGTTGTTGGAAATAATAAATTTATTTTAGAGTTTTATACTCAATTAAAAACAAAGCTAACACGGGATATCAGTAAGCACAAACCTTCAGAACTTTTCATTTGGGCTTTTCTGAATGGCACTGAAAATGCTATTTAAAATTCAGTCTTGGTTTTTCTCTGGAAGTAATACACATTTAGCCTCACTGGTAAGACTTAACAGTTTGTACTTAATCAAGCAGTTAAATTTAGGAAGAATTTTATAAGTAAATAAATTTTTTTCATTTTTTGGGGACCAGTCTAATACGTATTTGTCATGCTAATCAGAAGTTTTTTGTTTTCTATATAAGATAGATGTCCATAAAAGGAATGCCATTTACAGCAACATGAATAGACCTAGAGATTATACTAAGTAAAGTAATAAAAGTCAGACAGAGAAAGATAAATCACCTGTATGTGGAATCTTAAAAATAAAAAGATATAAAGGCATTTATTTATAAAACAGAAATATTCACACACTTAGAAAACAAACTTACGGTTACCAAAGGGGAAAAGTTGGGGAAGAGGGATAACTTATGAGTTTGAGAGTAACAAATACACACTACTATATAAAGTAAACAAGGATCTACACAGGGAACTCTACTCAGTATTAATAACCTAAATGGGAAAAAAATCTGAAAAAGAGAAAACACATGTATATGTATAACCAGTCACTCTGCTATGTACCTGAAGCTAACACAACATTTGTAAATCAAGTATACGCCAATATTAAAAAAAAAAAAAAAAGGTAAACAATCACACTCTTTTCCTCCTAGCGAGTGTAAAGATATTGTTATCAAGCACTGCAGCTGCACTGATTGGACTTCCAAGATGCAGTTAATAGAATGTTTTCAGCATATTACTAGTTTGAAAGTTCTCCTTTTTGGAGACCTGGCTGACTTCAGTGCTTTGTTGTTCATGAAAAACTGACTTAATGTTAACTTATTAATCGGGGTTCTGTCTGCTAAAACTTATGTGACTCTCTTGATTAACACTTCTTTTGAAACACTTTTCTTCTTTCTCTTTCAGTCTTGGTCTTTGTAATGGGAAAAGAAGGGGTCCATGGAGGCGGATTGAATAAGAAGGCATACTCAATGGCAAAATACTTGAGAGACTCTGGGTTCTAGCTGCTAGGCAGACTGTTAAGTATTAGGGGAAAATTGCTCTTAAACTTTCCTAGCTGTAAGCTTGAGTCTTAATTCTGGAAATTTTATTAGCAATGCAGGGTGATGGGGTATGAACCTGTGTCTCCTTTGTATCCCTCTGTTGGTGGGGAAAGGTGTCTTTCTTTCTGCCCTCCCCCCCTTAAATAATTCTGTTCACTTTTGTTTTGTTTCCTTGTGTACTCCAGCATTGGTTATAGTCATGGGAAAGGAAGGTGTCCACGGAGGCACACTTAACAAGAAAGCATATGAACTCGCTTTATACCTGAGGAGGTCTGATGTGTAAGCAGCCTCTCCCCATCTTCCTAGCAACTGTCTTCATCATCACCCCAATTATGGTCACAGTGCTACCAGATTATAGATGGTAGCTAATTTTTCTTTACCTATTTTCTAATGTCACAATTCCTGTTTGCCCAGTGGATCATTTGTATGTTAACCACTGTATGTAACCAACCTTATCTGGCAACATAATTGCAGCACAATAATGATTTGCATGATACCTTGAAATTTGGGGGGAGGGGGCATGCCAAGTTGGGCATCACTTTGTCTTAGCAATTAATGGGATATTGATTACTAAAATAAGTTAATATTAAGCAAGGTGCCGGTTGTACAATCTCTAATTTGATCAATGTCTTTCAGCACTTTGAGCATTTACCTAGCTCATTTAGTCTTCCTTTCATAGCGCATGGTTGGGAGGAAAAAGTGCATGCATCTTTCCTTCACTCTTTTCCCACCCCCTCCCTTTGCATATAGGTATTTGGTTTGCTTCCATCTTCTTTTATGCAGTGCCTGGTTTATTTAACCAATTAATATCACTTTTGTTGATGAGCTATTGAGAGCTGCAGTAGATTGCTTTTAGTATTGTTGTTGCACTTGAGTAGAGACAAGCCTTTTATCATGGTGTCCACGGGACATACGACAAGTGCAACTGCAAAACAAGAGCAAAATGCACTTCCTCCCATGACCTTATAGTAACCATACTGATTGAATCCCCAGGGACATTCCGTCATTGCAATAGCTCAGATTTTTGTTCCTGTCTTTTTCTTTGCACACCAGCTCTACTCTTTAGTAAAATTGTAAAAGGCTGCCATTATGGACATTAGGTATCCCAACATAACCATCTGGAGTGTGTCCGGTTTGTTCTTCATAGGACCAACTTTTATTTGCAGCTTGAGTTTTTATATGAAGTTGCATTATTGTGGACTTGGCTGTCTTGTGATGAATTTTTTTCATATGTATTCTGTGCCATACTATTGTTAAAATGAACTGTTGCTATTGTGAGATGGATTTTAACTGACCTATTAAAGGTTTCTTTCGAATGGCACTACTTTAGGGACATTCTAGTATTTGCTTCTATTGTTTGGGCCTTGTGGATAATGTACAGATTTAAAAACAAATCTTGTTGCTGATTTGTCCATTTCTTTCCCTGCACTTTGTTACATCTGGGATACAGTCTAACTCATCTGATTTAATATGCATTTAAAAAAATGCCATAACTATTAAACACCTTGTTTACAGACAGATGAAATAAATTTATTCCAACCAAATACTCTAGACTCCTGTTATTTATGTAAATTGTTAGCTCACTGTTACAGTTGATCTTTGACACAATGTGAATATACTCTGCTGCAAACATAAAATTTTTCAAAAACTTCAGCTGGTGGCTTACTCCATTTCCTCTAGTATTATAAAGAAAATGAGTGCCTAGGAATTTTTTAATAAGCTTTGCTCTGTTAAAAATGGCTTGTCATTTGGGTGCATCTTCAGGCTTATAAGGCAAAAATTGACTTATCCACTGGAAATTAAATACTTTTCTTTTGTTGCTGGTGTTTTGATATGAAAAATCTAGTGAGCCGTAAGGGGCCCAATATCATGAAGGGTTTCTGCATTTGTGGATTCTTCTGTATTGAACTGTCATATGACTTCTCTTGATTTGGAGGCTGTGTTGGCAGGCTGAAGTCAGTGAGCTGGGATTTTCTCACATAAGAGAACACATTCCTTAGGCAGCATAAAAGATAATTGGGATTGGGATGTCTTGCAGTTTCTGGCTATGGACTGACTTGTTAACTATGACGATGTAATAATCAAGTTTAATCCCAGAGGTCATAGGTCTAGGAGATGTATTGAATTTTAGTAAATATGTTTTAACACTATTCAGGTAAGTGATTATCATGAACTGTCAAGTGGAAGGTTCAAGCTGAAAACTTGGTGGGTCTAAGCAAAACTGGGGAGCTGGTTATAATTCAGATTCTGGGCTCTGGAATGCCACCCTGTGGACATGAAGTTTCCAGAAGTAATTTTAGAAATAATCATTAGGTCAGTTATTTTAGGTGGACTATATGCTACCCTTTGAGAAAGAGTGGTTTAGGGAATGGAAGTTAATCTCTTAAAATACACTGTGCATAACTAAATTTTTTTTCTTTGACAGCGTTGTTAGTTATGAATTTGATTGGCCATACAGGGATGTAAAGGTATGGAAGATGTGGGATTTGGGACTGCTATTATAGTTGGGCACACCTTAGAAAGGCAAAAAACTTCTTGACCTGTTAAGATCCCTGTTAGGAACAAGAGGTTTGTCAGATGAAAATTTGGTGATTGGGTTGTGATGATTTTATGATCTTATGGTAATGTAAATTTATACTTTCAGTTCAGTCGCTCAGTCGTGTCCGACTCTGTGCGACCCCATGAACCACAGCACACCAGGCCTCCCTGTCCATCACCAGCTCCCGGAGTTCAAACTCATGTCCATCAAGTCGGTGATGCCATCCAGCCATCTCATTCTCTGTCATCCCCGTCTCCTCCCGCCCCCTGTCCTTCCCAGCATCAGTGTCTTTTCCAGTGAGTCAACTCGTCGCATGAGGTGGAGAAGTATTAGAGTTTCAGCTTTAGCATCAGTCCTTCCAAAGAACACCCAGGATTGATCTAGGGTAACTAGAAAGCAATGACTAGACTTGTGGAACCCTTACTGAATGAACCTCTGAGTAGGTAAGGGGATGTGTCTGTGTTTGAGGTGTGGGTAAGGGAGGAGAAGACAGTAGTTGCGCTGTATTGCTTAATCCCGCAGTTGTTTCCAACTCTTTCAGACTCTGTCCGTGGGGGATTGTCTAGGCAAGAATACTGGGGTAGGCTGCCATGCCCTCCTCCTCCAGGGGATCTTCCCAACCCAGGGATCGAATCTAGGTCTCCTGCCTTGCAGGCGGATTGTTTGCCTCGTGAGCCACCAGAGAAGACAGTAGATGGCAACTTCATCACTAAAATGAATGAAACTAATCATTGGCCCCTTTCCCATAATTTCATTAGAAAAGCACTTATGAAAATACATACATGTATCTTTGCTTTGTACTCTTCTAGGAATTTAACCTAAGGAAATGGAGCTATATAAATTTGTATAGCAGAATGTCACTCCCACAGCATTACTTAGAATAAACTTGGAAAACTACAAGATTTAACTTTCAGGGTTATGAGTCGAATAAATGACTATGTTCAGAAGACAAAATAGTCATTGAAGAATTACATAAGATAGTGCTCACCAATGAATTTTATATAATGGGATAAATATATATCATGTATTTTACATATGTATTTCTGAAGGCAAAATACAAATTTTTCTTGGGTAAGTTTCTAGGTAATTATACTTTTATAATCAGAAAATTTTTAAATTAGGAATATATTTTTTAGTGGAAATGGGATTTTAATTTTATTCAGTGGTCTTTTAAAAAAAGCTGTGTAATTATACCATAGAGAAATTATAGATTTCAAGTGACTATTAGAACTAGTAACAGTCCTAGATAGTGCTGTTAAGTATACATATTTCTAACAACTGAGAGTTTATAGAGTTTCAAAAGAAAATTATTTTTGCCTCAGAAAAACTAACAAATTTGAAGGAACCAAGTCCTTGATTTGAATTGTGGATTAAAGGCTGAGGGAATATAACATCTAATACACTTACCAGTGATTAACTTTTTCCCTTTAAAAAACTGTATTTTAGGTATGATGTTCTTTTTATGTTCTGGACACTGAGCTCAGTGTTTGGACCTTACACCCTACCTTAGGATAAATGAATTATACAAATGACCAGACAGGTTTAGAAAAGTTAGGATCAAATAGGTGTGTCAAATTCCATAGCACTGTTTTAACTACCATGTTGCTGCTGCTGCAGCTAAGTCACTTCAGTCGTGTCCGACTCTGTGTGACCCCATAGACGGCAGCCCATCAGGCTCCCCCGTCCCTGGGATTCTCCAGGCAAGAACACTGGAGTGGGTTGCCATTTCCTTCTCCTTTAACTACCATAATTCTGTTTCTCAGGTCTTATTTTTATTTCTGTGGGGTAGGGGTGGGAGAATAATGAAGAATTCAATTTTTTATTGTCCTAAGTGGAAATACCCATTTTTTGTTGTTGCTTATAAAAATTTTTTTTAAAGCAGTTCAAAAAGTGAAATCCCTCAATAGTGTTACAGTTTTAAAAAATGTATTAAAATTTTTTACAACAGAAGGCTAACTGGTATTCTTAACTATTCTCTAATATGCTTCTGTTCACTATTAATTTCCCATGTCAATACAGATAAATCTAGCTATTTACCCTCTTGGGGCTGTACAGCAGTTTACTGTAAAGATGTACCATAATTATAAGAAGGTATCATAATGTACACTGTTGTTGGAACCATTGGTCTGCAGTTTTGGGGGGATTCCCTAATTGCTTGTGAGCAATTATATACAAATTTATACAATTATATACAAAGTTACTTTTACAATTATACAAAGTTACTTTGTATAAAATTTGTATAAAATCCTAAGGTAAAGTGTGTTTATCTGCCCTGCTGCTGCTGCTGCTGCTAAGTCACTTCAGTCGTGTCCGACTCTATGTGACCCCAGAGACGGAAGCCCACCAGGCTCCCCCGTCCCTGGGATTGTCCAGGCAAGAACACGGGAGTGGGTTGCCATTTCCTTCTCCAATGTGTGAAAGTGAAAAGTGAAAGTGAAGTCGCTCAGTCGTGTCTGACCCTTAGCGACCCCACGGACTGCAGCCCACCAGGCTCCTCCATCCATGGGATTTTCCAGGCAAGAGTACTGGAGTGGCTTGCCATTGCCTATCTGCCCTAAATTACCTTAATTATCATAACTTTAAAAAACACTGTGCACCTAAATAAGTTTAATGTGGGTAATACTACAGGAGAACAAACAAAGTGGAAAACGTGTTTATTAACATTCAAACTCCCTTCATACAAGGCCATATAAAAATTCTTAGCATTTTGATTATATATAAGCCTATATTTTCTACATAGTTAACAGTAATGTGTAATTTAGCTTTTCATAATACATTGTTTAAATACATCATTAGTTCTGTTAAACATAAGCAACATTTTCAAATCCAATACTTGAACAGTTTCCTCTGTACATAGTTTAGCAGGGCTAATAAGCATAGGATGCTCTTTATTAAGAGGTATATAATCTGAATATTAACAATGACTGAAGTTTGGTATTTTTATACAGCATTTTATGTTTTGATCACCACACAGAATCCTTAAGGATACTGAAATTCAGTAAGTAAAGTCAGAGACATTACTTCAGCTGATAAATCAAGTTCATACATGACACTATAGTATTAAAAACCTTAAAAATAAAAACAAACATTTTGCAAACTGCCCTAGTACTGACTGACCCTATCAGGGTAAGACTACTTGGCAATAGAAAGGAAAAAGCTTTGAGTTTCTCTGTGGCGCTGATAGTCACCTCTCGCTAATTATGGCAATTTGGCCAAATACCAGAACAAGCATATTCCAGCTCAACAACTCTAGGTAACTTTATGGAGATGGGAGTTGGCTCAGCTCATGCTCGGTGGCCACAGCACTGACCCTGTGTGTGAAAACATGAAACGTGTGCTTACTGTGATCTAGGTCTTAATCGCAAGCTATACTGAGGAATCTCTTTTAATGTTTTGGCTACGTTTCATTCCAAAAGAGTCAATCTGATGCTTGAATTACAGCACCAGTCTATTATTAGTGAAATGAAGTACACTCCTGCAGATAAATACAGATCAAAAAAAACTGTTTCAGTAATATTGATTAACCTGTAGAATAAAAAATAAATTATCTCTACAGAAATCTCTGAAGGGAGCAAAAAAAAAAATCAAACTATATGCCTAAATAAACATTTTAAGAGGAAATAACCCAATATCCTCTGAAGGTCAAACAGTGTTTGCTATGTTGTAATCCCGTTCACCATTAGGCTGCAGTTGGACCACAACACTATGTTCATTGATTTCGTTTTCTGCATCACTGCTGTCGGTATCTTCATTGTCATCTTCCTCATAGTCTGAAGATTCTGTCATGTTCTGATGTGAGTGGGATTCCGACAAAGCCCCAAATGACTGAGTGCTGGCAGAAGCCAAAGGTCTGAGTAAAGGGGTGTGTTCTGACACTTCATTTTCTTCTTGACTACTATCTGTGTCAGAGTCTGAATCGCCTTGAGAAGGAACAACTTTTTGCTTGCAGACTGGACAGGTTTTTTTGGTCTTAGTTAGCCAAGGATCTACACACTTGCAGTGATAAGCTGTTGAAGCAAAATACACATCTTTTAGATAGTGCACTGTTGTTGAGAACATAATCTCCTGCCATGGTTATTCATGTTCAGATCCGTATGCATCATATAGGGACAAGACAAAAGTTTGTAAATTTTTATAAATCTTCATCCTTTAATGAGATCACTGATTAGTACAGGACCTGGCTTATGATGTGCTAATAACTATTTTTTGTCTAACACTGAACCTAAGTATAAATGATGTATAAATTCAAAGCAGTAATTATTCATACCATGGGAACAGGGAAGGATTCTGAGTTTGTCTCCATCTTCATATTCATCCAAACAAATGGCACATACATCATATTCATCTCCTATGATAGAAATAGTAAAATTAATTAAAAGATCCCTTTTTAATTCCTTACTGTTGAACTTATGACCTTTATTTTAAAAAAAGACAAAGTCATTGTCTATCTCACACACAGGGCAACCACATCGCGAAGCATGTCAGGATAAAGCCATTGTCTGGATAGATAGGTGGGAAGAACATAACACACGTGGAAAAGAATAATAGTTCCAATTGAAAGAATCCCTTTAACATCTGTAGTCATTTAAGCACATTCAGGAGAAGGCCTAAATAGAAAGTTCTAATGAAAATTTTTGTTCAGTATCTTGAATGTGGTTGCTGTAGGGTTACTGTAGTATCACTTATCAAATACATTCTGTAACAAATAGAGGGTTCTATTATAATCTCTTGTTTGAGATTTATGAGACTGATTTTACCTATCTTAAACTATTAAAATACTAAAGGACTCCAACATATCTATAATTATCTGTAATTACACAGTTGATCCATTTACCTGGGCTTTGAGGATAGTTCCAATATATTAAGGAATTCAATCATGCTGATTTCTCATACAAATCAAACTTTCAGTATTACAACTTTATGAAAATGCCCATTAAAAACAGATTCAGTTAATATAATTGAACAGGACTGAATGAGTCCAAAGCTGTACCACAGCTCTAAGCCTCATTTTACTAAGGTAGAAAGGTTATCCTGCATTATCCAAGTGGGCCCAATGTACACAAGGGCCCCTAAAAGTGAGAGGAGGAGGTTTTTCTAGTTCAGAGTCAGAGGGGGAGATATGACTATGTCAGTTCAGTTCAGTCGGTCAGTTGTGTCTGACTCTGTGACCCCGTGAATCACAGCACGCCAGGCCTCCCTGTCCATCACCAGCTCCCGGAGTTCACTCAAACCCACCTCCATCGAGTCGGTGATGCCATACAGCCATCTCATTCTCTGTCGTCCCCTTCTCCTCCTGCCCCCAATCCCTCCTAGCATCAGAGTCTTTTCCAGTGAGTCAACTCGTCCCATGAGGTGGCCAAAGTATTGGAGTTTCAGCTTCAGCATCAGTCCTTCCAATGAACACCCAGGACTGATCTCCTTGAGAATGGACTGGTTGGATCTCCTTGCAGTCCAAGGGACTCTCAAGAGTCTTCTCCAGCACCACAGTTCAAAAGCATCAATTCTTTGGTGCTCAGCTTTCTTCACGGTCCAATTCTCACATCCATACATGACCACTGGAAAAACCATAGCCTTGACTAGACAGACCTTGGTTGGCAAAGTAATGTCTGCTTTTTAGTATGCTATCTAGGTCATAACTTTCCTTCCAAGGAGTAAGCGTTTTTTAATTTCCTGGCTGCAATCAGCATCTGCAGTGATTCTGGAGCCCCCAAAAATAAAAGTCTGACAGTGTTTCCACTGTTTCCCATGAAGTGATGGAACCAGATGCCATGATCTTCGTTTTCTGAATGTTAAGCTTTAAGCCAACTTTGTCACTCTCCTCTTTCACTGTCATCAAGAGGCTTTTAGTTCCTCTTCACTTTCTGCCATAAGGGTAGTGTCATCTGCATATCTGAGGTTATAGATATTTCTCCCGGCAATCTTGATTCCAGCTTGTGCTTCTTCCAGCCCAGTGTTCCTCATGATGTACTCTGCATATAAGTTAAATAAGGAGGGTGACAATATACAGCCTTGACGTACTCCTTTTCCTATCTGGAACCCATGTCCAGTTCTGACTGTTGCTTCCTGACCTGCATATAGGTTTCTCAAGAGGCAGGTCAGGTGGTCTGGTATGCCCATCTCTTGAGTGGAGAAATAAATCCAGAAAGAATGAAGTGATGGAGCCAAAGCAAAAACAATACCCAGTTGTGGATGTGACTGGTGATAGAAGCAAGGTCCAATGCTGTAAAGAGCAATATTGCATAGGAACCTGGAATGTTAGGTCCATGAATCAAGGCAAATTGGAAGTGGTCAAACAGGAGATGGCAAGAGTGAACATCGACATTCTAGAAATCAGTGAACTAAAATGGACTGGAATGGGTGAATTTCACTCAGATGACCATTATATCTACTACTGTGGGCAGGAATCCCTTAGAAGAAGTGGAGTAGCCATCATGGTCAACAAAAGAGTCCAAAATGCAGTACTTGGATACAATCTCAAAAACGACAGAATGATCTCTGTTTGTTTCCAAGGCAAACCATTCAATATCACGGTGATCCAAGCCTATGCCCCAACCAGTAATGCTGAAGAAGCCGAAGTTGAACGAAGGTTCTATGAAGACCTACAAGACCTTCTAGAACTAACACCCAAAAAAGATGTCCTTTTCATTATAGGGGACTGGAATGCAAAAGTAGGAAGTCAAGTCACCTGGAGTAACAGGCAAATTTGGCCTTAGAGTACGGAATGAAGCAGGGCAAAGGCTAATAGAGTTTTGCCACGAGAATGCACTGGTCATAGCAAACACCCTCTTCAACAACACAAGAGAAGACTCTACACATGGACATCACCAGATGGTCAACAGCGAAATCAGACTGATTATATTCTTTGCAGCCAAAGATGGAGAAGCTCTATACAGTTAGCAAAAAAAGGCCGGGAGCTTACTGTGGCTCAGATCATGAACTCCTTATTGCCAAATTCAGACTTAAATTGAAGAAAGTAGGGAAAAGCACTAGACCATTCAGATATGACCTCAATCAAATCCCTTATGATTATACAGTGGAAGTGAGAAATAGATTTAAGGGACTAGATCTGATAGACAGAGTGCCTGATGAACTATGGACGGAGGTTCGTGACTATGTCAGGGAGAGACAATATTACTGACTTTGAAGACAGAAGGGAAGGAGGGTCATAAGCCAAAGAACATGGTGGCCTCTAGAAGCTGGAAAAGGCAAATAAATGGATTCCCCCACTAGAGCCATCAGAAAAGAATGTTTGATTTTAGCTCAGTAAGGCCTGTCAGACTTGAAACGTAAAATAATAAATTTGTGTTGTTTTAAGCCACTAGGTTTGTGGCTTTAAATTTGTCACCACAGCAATAAGAAATGAGTGTAAGCAGTATTAGGGTTAGCCTGCTAGTGAAAGTCGCTCAGTAATGTCCGACTCTTTGCAACCCCAAGGACTATACAGTCCATGGAATTCAAGCCAGAATACTGGAGTGGGTAGCCTTTCCCTTATCCAGCGGATCTTCCCGATCCAGGGTTTCCTGCATTGAAGGCGGATTCTTTACCATCTGAGCTTACCAGGGGGTTAGGCTAGACATACAGAATTGACGCTTTCTAGTGTTTCCAGTGATAGATTTATATTGATCACCCATATTTTCTAGGCACAGCACTTACTTTGATGATAACTGGTCAACATTGAAAGGTATAATTTGTGATCATGGACCAGAAGGGAGCCTAGTGTTCTGTAGAGAATTAACCCCCATGGTGTGTGTGATGAAATGGTAAAGCACATCCTGACTGTTTTATTACCCACATAACCGTGTGCAAGACGCCATCTTTATGTTTCAGTATTCTCAAAGACAAAAATATTAACACACTATGATTTTGGATTGTTGTGGATTAAAAGAGAATGCAAGTAGAGTGTCTGGCACAAACAGTATTTCTTAGCCAGTCTCCACCTGATAAAACTGACCTGGTAGGCGTACTGGCTTATGAAGGCTGTGGCTAGGAATCTGCTCTCTGATATCCCCACGTGATTCTGTTAGTAGCAAAGAGCTAGTGGCAATGGTCAATGAACCTGTTGGCTCTACTTGGGGTAATTATGTAATTTAAGTATTCAGCAGCCCTTGAGCTGTGAGTGTACTTGACTTCCAGTTTTATTTGAAAGCTAGGTTTGGTAGACACTTGATAAAAGTGTTTCCCCAACCCCTCTCCAGTCAAAACGTGATTAAATGTGGTATGGGTCAGAAATCTAAAAAACAGACAAAGTTATATATCAATAAAAAAGCAAAAAGGAAAACAATCAAATTTCTGTCCCATTTTAAGACACAAAATTTAAAATGGTAGAAAATGTATTATATGACATGACAACTTAGAAATCCAGCCAGTGGATTCATATTCAAGATAATGGCCCAACATCAAAAAATTAAGTGGTTTTATATTTAAGTTAAAGATAAAGGCATTTATGTATTTTTGAAAATAATTTTCAACCTTCAGTTCAGTTCAGTCGCTCAGTCGTGTCCAACTCTCCGTGACCCCATGAATCACAGCACACCAGGCCTCCCTGTCCATCACCAACTCCCGGAGTACACTCAAACTCATGTCCACAGAGTCGGTGATGCCATCCAGCCATCTCATTCTCCGTCGTCCCCTTCTCCTCCCGCCCCCAACCTTTCCCAGCATCAGAGTCTTTTCCAGTGAGTCAACCTTAGCAGATTTAAAAAATTAACCAATTTGTCCAATGATTCTGGTTGCATGAGATATAGGGGCTATAACAAGTGCTAACAGCTGTTAGTTTTGTTATTGTCCGCACCATGCTAGAAAGTTCCATTGCTTATAAACCAGTGGTTCTCAACCAGGGGACAATTTTGTTCCCCTGCCCCTAGGGATATTTGGTGATATCTGGAGACATCTTTGTTACTCACAATTGGGAGTTGTTACTGCTGTCATCTAGTAGACCAGGGAGGCTATTAAACATCTTATAATGCTGCAGTGAAAGTGAGTGTTAGCCGCCCAGTCATGTCCTATTCTTTGGGACCCCATGGACTGTAGCCCACCAGGCTCCTCTGTCCATGGGATTCTCCAGGCAAGAATACTGGAGTTAGGTTGCCATTTCCTGCTCCAGGGAGTCTTCCCGATCCAGGGATTGAACCTGTGTCTCCTGCACCGCAGGCAAGATTTTTTACTGTCTGAGCCACCAGGGAAGCCCATAATGCTCTAGACAGGCCCTCAAAGAATTTTCCCATATAAAAAGCCAATAGTGAGAAGGCTGAGAGAACCTGATATAAACACCCCTCCAGGCTTTCTCAAAGACGGCTAATTCACTAATGGATAGATGTTCAGAAGCTGCAGGAGGGGTGAGATTCATGTCTGTTCAGTTCAGTTCAGTCGCTCAGTTGTGTCCGACTCTTTGCGACCCCATGGACCACAGCACACCAGGCCTCCCTGTCCATCACCAACTCCCGGAGTTCACTCAAACTCACCTCCATCGAGTCGGTGATGCCATCCAGGCATCTCATTCTCTCTCGTCCCCGTCTCCTCCTACCCCCAATCCCTCCTAGCATCAGACTCTTTTCCAGTGAGTCAACACATCGCATGAGGTGGCCAAAGGATTGGAGTTTCAGCTTTACATAAGTCCTTCCAATGAACACCCAGGATTGATCTCCCTTAGAATGGACTGGTTGGATTTCCTTGCAGTCCAAGGGACTCTCAAGAGTCTTCTCCAGCACCACAGCTCAAAAGCATCAATTCTTCGGCGATCAGCTTTCTTCACAGTCCAACTCTGACATCCATACATGACCACGGGAAAAACCATAGCCTTAACTAGACGGACCTTGGTTGGCAAAGTAATGTCTCTGCTTTATAATATACTATCTAGGTTGGTCATAACTTTCCTTCCAAGGAGTAAAGCGTCTTTTAATTTCATGGCTGCAATCAGCATCTGCAGAGATTTTGGAGCCCAAAAAAATAAAGTCTGACTCTGTTTCCACTGTTTCCCCATCTATTTCCCATGAAGTGATGGGACCAGATGCCATGATCTTCGTTTTCTGAATGTTGAGCTTCAAGCCAACCTTTTCACTCTCCTCTTTCACTTTCATCAAGAGGCCTTTGAGTTCCTCTTCACTTTCTTCCATAAGGGTTATTGATATTTCTCCCGGCAATCTTGATTCCAGCTTGTGCTTCTTCCAGCCCAGCGTTCCTCATGATGTACTCTGCATATAAGTTAAATAAGCAGGGTAACAATATACAACCTTGACCTACTCCTTTTCCTATTTGGAACCAGTCTGTTGTTCCATGTCCAGTTCTAACTGTTGCTTCCTGACCTGCATACAGGTTTCTCAACAGGCAGGTCAGGTGGTCTGGTATTCCCACCTGTTTCAGAATTTTCCACAGTTTATTGTGATCCACACAGTCAAAGGCTTTGGCATAGTCAAGGAAGCAGAAATAGATGTTTTTCTTGAAATCTCTTGCTTTCTCCATGATCCAGCGGATGTTGGCAATTTGATCTCTGGTGCCTCTGCCTTTTCTAAAACCTGCTTGAACATCTGGAAGTTCACAATTCACATATTGCTGAAGCCTAGCTTGGAGAATTTTGAGCATGACTTTACTAGCGTGTGAGATGAGTGCAACAGTGCAGTAGTTTGAGCATTCTTTGGCATTGCCTTAAAAGGTCAGTCTTCATATCTGTTATGTGCCACTATATGGAAACACTTCTATCTGGATTGCTATATTATTGTTATTTAAATGTTTCAGAAAATTTTCAAGAAGACAGTTAATATCTCATCAATCTAGGAACGTTATAATACATAAGTGGACAAAACTTTGATTTCACCCTCTAAACCTGTTTCTCCCTAGTTTTTCCCCCAAACCTTGGGTCATCAGATATAGCAAAGGCACTGACATATCAGAACAGAAAGCACACAAGAGTTAAGGCAGCCCTGCAGTAGCATACACTGATCATCAGGCCTGGGCACGTCCTTGACGCCTCTTTCCCTTAGTGCTTAGATTCAACATCACCAAGTCCTGTACACTTTTTTCTGTAAAACATCTTTAGTTGGTCTCTGATTCCTCAATTACACTAATCCATTAGCCCTGATTACTAGAAGAGCCTCTTTTCCTGTCCTATATGGTTTTTCTCCATAGCAGCCAAAGTGATATTTTAAAAACATAAACAGTCCCCCATCTCACTTAGAATAAAGTCTAAGCTCTTTGTCATGGCCTTCATATAGCTGAGTATGATCTGATACACAGATCGGTCATCTCACAGCGCTCTATCCCCTTCCATACACACTTCAGTCACACTGGCCTTCTTTCAGTCTTGAACAAAGTAATAGAAATCGCTAGTTCTAAAGATGACTTAAAAATGAACTAGTTGTCGACAAAATGGAAAGACAACTACTGAATGGGAGAAAATACTTGGAAATGATTTGATTGACAAGGGGTTGACATCCAAAATATATAAACAGCTCACATCAAAGCAACGTAAGACCTAAACAGATGTTTTTCCAAAAAAGACATACAGATGATCACCATCACTAAACATCAGAGATATTCAAATGAAAACCACAATAAGATATCACTTCACACCTTTTAGAATGGCTATCATCAAAAAGACCAAAAATACTGTCAAGGATGGGGAGAAAAGGGAACCCTTGTACACTGCTGGTGTGAATGTAAGCTGGTACAGCCACTGTGAAAGACAGTACAGAGATTCCTCAACAAACTAAAAATAGACCTACCATATGATCCAGCAGTGTTCCACTCCTGAGTATACATCCAAAGAAAACAACACTAATTCAAACAGACAGCACACCCCATGTTCACAGCATCATTATTTACAATAGCCAAGATAAGGAAGCAACGGGTCCATCAACATATCGATGGATAAAGAAGATGTAGTATATATATTCCATTATGTGTGTGTATATATACACAGTGTGTATATATTCCATAGTGTATATATATACACAATGAGATACCACTCAGTTATAAAAAAGAATGAAATTTTGCTATTTTCAACAACATGGATGGACTCGGAAGATATGTTTAGTGAACTATGTCAGAGAAAGACAAATACTGTGTGATATACTTGTATATAGAATCTAATAAACTAATAAATATAACAAAAAAGAAACAGAGTCATGGATATACACAACAAACTAATGGTTATCAGTGGGGAGAGGGAAGGGGAGGGGTGAAAGGGGTAGAGAAGAGGTACAAACTACTAGGTAAAAATAAATAAGCCACAAGAATATACTGTATAGCACAGAGAATATAGCCAGTATTTTAAAATAGCTATAAATGGAGTATAACCTTTAAAAAGTGAGAGTCACTATATTGTACACCTGACAATTATATGATACTATAAATCAAATATAACCTCAATCAAAAAATAAGTTTACCCGAAATAATCTAGTCATCAAAAATCAATGCAAACCTTAACTGTTCAATTTTATAACAAACTAGTTCACCTTAAGTCAACTAGAATAGGTTTCCTCAAAGAGACTGAACATTCAGGGCTAAACACATACCATTTTCATGAGAAAAGAATATATATTTTAAATAATATGTCCAGGGAATATACAGCATTGAATCCATGAGCTTCAAATAAAAAATTACTGTTCTTATAAAGAAAGTGCCTTGCCACTCATTCCCTGCTTTGCCAGTAAAGATCTTTCTAACAAATTTAAATAAATAAATCTTATCTTTTGTTTTCCCTTCCTCCATAACTATTCCTAAGAAATGTGAACAGAAGACAAAACTGGATAAAATATTTCATAAGCCAGATTTCCTTAAGAATTATTCCTGATTATATTTAAACCCTGAGCAAAGGAACAAATATTTACTTTGAAGGTTGGATTAAAGACAGTTAGGGCTTCCCAGTTAGTTCAGCTGGTAAAGAATCCATCTGCAGTGCAGGAGACCCCAATTCAATCCCCAGGTTGGGAAGATCCCCTGGAGAAGGGACAGGCTACCCACTCCAGTATTCTTGGCTGGAGAATTCCATGGACAGAGGAGTCTGGCAGGCTACAGTCCATGGGGTTGCAAAGAGTCAGACACGACTCAGCGCTTTCACTTCAAAGGCAGTTAAACAGAGTAATAAAAAATAAGGATGTCTTCATAAATAGATATAAGAAAAAATTTAAAAAACTAAACACTGCACCACTGTTTTGTGATCTGCTATAAAATGTCACACTGCATTTTTTAAATCTCTGAAATAAAATCTTCGTCCTAAACAAGATTAGAAAATTTCAGTGATTAAGCAATAAAGGAAAAATGTTGGTAACTTAAAACTTCAAATATAAAACCCACTTTTTCATCCTTTACGTCTCAGGGATTTGTCTCCTTCACACACTAATGGGGTATGGAGACAGCTCCCATGGAGACTGCCTTAAATGCTTAGTTGAGAGACTATTAAGGGAAAACATAAGGTTTTTTCATTTGCTATGAAAAATGGTATGTGGTAACCAGTCTTTATGATTATAGAAAATGCATCAATTGATGCAGGAAACTCAGGAAACCATAGTCAACTGAAGAGGTATTTTTGAGGACAACAGTGAATAATGAAATTTATAAGGAAGTTGGCTGCTTCAAAAGCAAGAAAATAACTAATAAAAGGCTATTATTATTTTGTATGTGCTGGTGATGCTTTAGTCGCTAAGTCGTGTTCAACTCTTGGCAACTCCATGGACTGTAGCCTGCCAGGATCCTCTGTCCTCGGGATTTTCCAGGCAGGAATACTGGAGTGGGTTGCCATGTTCCCTCCAGGGAATCTTCCCCACCCAGGAACTGAACCTGGGTTTACAGCATTGCAGGTGGATTCCTTACCAACTGAGCGACCAGGGAAGCCCTTATGTGTGCTAGAAATAGCTAAATCGATGTTTTAAACATTTAAATGTTACTCAGCATAAACATTTCTGAACAAGTGACAAAGATGAAGAACACCAAGACAGGGAGATTTATGATGATCTTGTCCCCACAACACCGTACGTGAATGAGAGTGCTGACTAACTTTACAGACACTTCACCTGTGCC
Source organism: Moschus berezovskii (assembly GCF_049115385.1). NCBI lineage: Eukaryota > Metazoa > Chordata > Mammalia > Artiodactyla > Moschidae > Moschus > Moschus berezovskii. Next base: position 141,675,259 of record NC_142460.1, read on the forward strand.
ACAGCCTCAACCTGCTAATTTCTGTAGGTTTGACTACAGCTGTCTATGAAATACTTCCAAATGCCAAATTCCTTTTTTGTTTGTTGGCAAATATTTCCTAAATGTTACAGATTCCCATAACATAAACGTGAACAGTTCTTTTCAGTCGCTCAGTTGTGTTTGACACTTTGCAACCATGGAATACAGCACGGCAGGTTTTCCTGTCCATCACCAACTCTCAGAGCTTGCTCAAACTCACGTCCATCGAGACGGTGATGCCATCCAACCTTCTCATCCTCTGTCGTCCCCTTCTCCTGCCTTCAATCTTTTCCAACATCGTAATCGTTTTCAATGAGTGAGTTCTTTGCATCAGGTGGCCAAAGTATTGGAGCTTCAGCATCAGTCCTTCCAGTGAATACTTGGGACTGATTTCCTTTAAGATTGACTGGTTTGATCTCCTTGCAGTCCAAGGAACTCTCAAGAGTCTTCTCCAACACCACAGTTCAAAAGCATCAGTTCTCCGGCGCTCAACTTTCTTTATGGTCCAACTCTCACCTCCATACATGACTACTGGAAAAACCATAGCTTTGACTTGATGGACCTTTGTTGGCAAAGTAATGTCTCTGCTTTTTAATATGCTATCTAGGTTGGTCATAACTTTCCTTCCAAGGAGTAAGCATCTTTTAATTTCATGGCTGCAGTCACCATCTGCAGTGGTTTTGGAGCCCAAGAACGTAAAGTCTGTCACTGTTTTTATTGTTTCCCCATTTATTTGCCATGAAGTGATGGGACTGAATGCCATGATCTTAGTTTTCTGAATGTTGAGTTTTAAACCAGCTTTTCCACTCTCCTCTTTTACTTTCATCAGTTCAGTTCAGTTCAGTCGCTCAGTCGTGTCTGACTCTCTGCGACCCCATGAATCACAGCACGCCAGGCCTCCCTGTCCATCACCAACTCCCGGAGTTCACTCAAACTCATGTCCACAGAGTCGGTGATGCCATCCAGCCATCTCATTCTCGGTCGTCCCCTTCTCCTCCTGCCCCCAACCCTTCCCAGCATCAGAGTCTTTTCCAGTGAGTCAACTTGTCGAATGAGGTGGCCAAAGTACTGCAGTTTCAGCTTTAGCATCAGTCCTTCCAATGAACACCCAGGATCGATCTCCCTTAGAATGGACTGGTTGGATCTCCTTGCGGTACAAGGGACTCTCAAGTCTTCAACACCACAGTTCAAAAGCATCCATTCTTCGGCGATCAGCTTTCTTCACAGTCCAACTCTCATATCCATACATGACCATGGGAAAAACCATAGCCCTGACTAGACGGACCTTTGTTGGCAAAGTAATGTCTCTGCTTTTTAATATATTATCAAGGTTGATCATAACTTTCCTTCCAAGGAGTAAGCGTCTTTTAATTTCATGGCTGCAGTCAGCATCTGCAGTGATTTTGGAGCCCAAAAAAACAAAGTCTGACACCGTTTCCACTGTTTTTCCATCTATTTCCCATGAAATGATGGGACCAGATGCCATGATCTTTGTTTTCTGAATGTTGAGCTTCAAGCCAACCTTTTCACTCTCCTCTTTTACTTTCATCAAGAGGCTTTTGAGTTCCTCTTCACTTTCTGCCAGGCTCTTTAATTCTTCACTTTCTGCCATAAGGTCGGTATCATCTGCATATCTGAGGTTATTGATATTTCTCCCAGCAATCCTGACTCCAGCTTGTCTTCATCCAGCCTGGCATTTCACACTGATGTACTCTGCATATAAGGAAGGTGAAAATATAGAGCCTTCACGTACTCCTTTCCCAATCTGGAACCAGTCCATTGTTCCATGTCCGGTTCTATCTGTTGCTTCTTGACCTGCATACAGATTTCTCAGGAGGCAGGTCAGGGGGTCTGGTATTCCCATCTCTTTAAGAATTTTCCACAGTTTGTTGTGATCCACAGAGTCAAAGGCTTTGGCATAGTCAATAAAGCTGAAGTAGATGTTTTTCTGGAATTCTCTTGCTTTTTCTATGATCTAACGGATGTTGGCAATTTGATCTCTGGTTCCTCTGCCTTTTCTAAATCCAGCTTGAATATCTGGAAGTTCACGGTTCACGTACTGTTGAAGCCTGGCTTGGAGAATTTTGAGCATTACTTTGCTAGCATGTGAAATGAGTGCAATTGTGCAGTAGTTTGAACATTCTTTGGCATTGCCTTTCTTTGGGATTGGAATGAAAACTGACCTTTTCCAGTCCCATGGCCACTGCTGAGTTTTTCAAATTTGCCGGCATACTGAGTGCAGCACTTTCACAGCATCATCTTTGAGGATTTGAAACAGCTCAGCTGGAATTCCATCACCTCCACTAGCTTTGTTCATAGTAATGCTTCCTAAGGCTCACTTGATTTCACATTCCAGAATGTCTGGCTCTAGGTGAGTGATCACAGCATCATGGTTATCTGGGGCATGAAGATCTTTTTTGTATAGTTCTTCTGTGTGTTCTTGCCAACTGAATGTTTCTACTATATTCTAAACCTGCAAGAGTTCTTTTAGGATTTCAGGGTTTGGTACTGTGACTTACTAGAGTGATGAACCCACAGAAGTATTCTAACTTCCTTTCATGTTTTCAAATATAGTTGCATCTACAACTACGAAAAACTGCAGTAATTAGGATTTTTTTTCTTTCTAACATACATGTAATGCTTTGTCAAAACCATTAGAGTACAGTAATACACATAACAAATATAACTCTTTTTACTTTAGATGTTAAATTTCTTGATGATCAAAATATTCTAAAACAAAAATACAACTGGCTCAAACTTACGTTTACTGGGAAGGAAATGCAAGAATAATATTTATAAAGTTACATACTGTTAAGCTGCTTCAAGATTTTGGCAATTTTATTTATTTTTTCCATCATAAATGTTTAATGACTGAAGACAGATTGCACTAATATTTTACTTATGATTATTATTTAAGGGGTTGTTGTGTTTTCATAGTAATTGCTGCCATTTGTTGAGCTGTTGCTATGTGTCAGGCACTGTTACAAGCATTTGTCACACATCCTGATTTAAATCCCGGGACCCATCTTATGAAGTAGGTTTTTAGTCACATTTACACATGAAGGGATTGTGGTGAGGTAACTTGTACTGGATCACACAGCCAATAAATGGATGATCTAGAATTTCAGCCCAGGTCTATCAGACTCCAAAGTCCATGCAAGGTCTGAACCGTTATGCTGTATTGTCTTGTAGCACATGTGCTTTGAGTTTCACATTTAAATAATCCCCTTTGATTCACAGTGTAAAAAGAGTTAAGAAATAATCTTAAGCAGCCACTTATTAGAAATTAAAATGTTTCCAATTCATAAACCAGAGAATTTTCTTCAGACTGCAATACATGGAGAGGGAATAAAGATTGTTTTTTTAGTCTTGTCTTCCATGGTTTCATATTATTACAAATCTTTCAAGGATGCTACAAAGTAGTAGCTATATTCTACAATTTTAATCAAGGGTCAAACAAAACAAGGAAACAATTAAATGACTATTGAAGGAAAGAGTATTTTGTGGGCAAGTTCTTTTGGGGGAAATGTATTAGTGAATTGCTTCATTAATTAATTAGTAAGAATAAAAATCATTGTCTTAGAGACCATAAGGCTTCCCAGGTGGTGCAGTGGTAAAGAATCCACTTGTTGACGCAAGAGACATGGATTTGATCCCTGGATCGCAAAGATCCCTGCAGCAGAAAATGGCAACCCACTCCAGTATTCTTTCCTGGAAAATTACAAAAACAGAGGAGCCTGGCAGGCTACAGTCTATTGGGTTGCAAAGAGTTGGACACAACTGGCTGGCTGAGCACACACATGCACAGACCATAAACAAATCCATACAAGAAACTTAAATCCAAGCGTAGGTACTAGTATTAGCTTTGACCAAACTCCATTTTGGATAATTATTTTTCCCCCAAACCTAACTTTTCCCTATATTTTAAATAGTCATTTTGTATTATTGTTTATTGGTTCTAACTTGACAACATTATGCAGATTAACTACAATTGCACCCAAGATATTTCCAAACAGGAGCAAACAGATTTACAAATTTGCCATTATCCTAAAGTGAAAAACCAAAGTTAAAAGGGATTTTAGAATGGTAAATATTGTGCCAGACTTTGTAGTACTTAAAAAGCACTTCTCTGTATTAAGTACTAAAGGTTTTTTTTTTTTTCTTTCATTACTACTTTTAAGGTGACTAGGAAATCAAGATGGACAACACCCTTCCAGAGTCAACTTCAGCAAACTCAAATACTTAAGAGTCTAATCCAATAATTATTTTTCTTTTCCTTCAGTTCAGTTCAGCCGCTCAGTTGTGTCCGACTCTGTGACCCCATGAACCACAGCATGCCAGGCCTCCCTGTCCATCACCAATTCCCAGAGTTTACCCAAACTCATGTCCATTGAGTTGGTGATGCCATCCAGCCATCTCATCCTCTGTCGTCCCCTTCTCCTCCTGCCCTCAATCTTTCCCAACATCAGGGTCTTTTCCAATGAGTCAGCTCTTTGCATCAGGTGGCAAAAATATTGGAGTTTCAGCTTCAACATCAGTCTTTCCAATGAACCCTCAGGACTGATCTCCTTTAGGATGGACTGGTTGGACCTCCTTGCAGTCCAAGGGACTCTCAAGAGTCTTCTCCAACACCACAGTTCAAAAGCATCAATTCTTTGGCACTCAGCTTTCTTTATAATCCAACTCTCACATCCATACATGGCCATTACTGGAAAAACCATAGCCTTGACTAGACAGACCTTTGTTGACAAAGTGAAGTCTACTTTTTAATATGCTGTCTAGGTTGGTCATGACTTTCCTTCCAAGGAGTAAGCATCTTTTAATTTCATGGCTGCAATCATCATCTGCACTGATTTTGGAGCCCAAAAAAATAAAGTCAGCCACTGTTTCCCCATCTATTTGCCATAAAGTGATGGGACTGGATGCCATGATCTTAGTTTTCTGAATGTTGAGTTTTAAGCCAACTTTTTCACTCTCCTCAAGGAATTAAATGAAAAATTTTGAGCAGCCTCAGGTATACCTGAAGCTTAAAGTGGAGGAAGCAACAGGACACATTATTTTTGCTTAAAGCAGAATTCCTTCTAGATGACTTCTGCCTGCTGACCAGATTGAGCTAGTTTTTATTACAACTCTCAGTGTAGTAAAAATGTTTATAAAAAATCATACATAAAATTTCCTCCTAAACTGTATGTACAAGTTTGGTAAGAAAACATTGAGATCCCAAAAGAAATGTGAACAAAGGACAAGACAGGTTATAAAGGCAGAAATATCAACAGGTAATCTACTTGTATGCTGGTAGACTTGAACCATTAGGAAATTAGTTTTTTCTCAAAAATGTTCTGTCTCTTTGACATAGTGAATTGAGTTGGTGAGGGTAAGTACAGCTAGGGGTTGGGGGAAGATAAGAGAAGGGGGAAGTGGTAGATTAATGCTAGAAGGCAATTGATTTCATTTTCAAGTGGTAGTGATTGAAAAGCAAAGACAGGCTTGGGTAGTATTTGTAATTGTAATGTTTGTACTCAAAAGCCTGCTACTTACCTAGCTATGCAGACTCAGGTAATTTACTTGACCTTTCTGAGTCTCATTATCTTTTTCTATTAAATTGTCATGACAATACTTTTCTAATTGTGCTGCTCTGAGAACTAAATGAGATCAATTATGCAAGGCGCATGGTTTGCTTTTATACTATAGAATAGGTGTATTATATACTTATAAGATTAAGATAGAAAATTATCAATATTTTAATTGGATTCAGTGTCCATCCCAATCCAATTTACTACTCCTTAACTCGTTTGGTCGGAGAAGGCAATGGCAAGCCACTCCAGTACTCTTGCCTAGAAAATCCCATGGATGGAGGAGCCTGGTAGGCTGCAGTCCGTGGGGTCACTAAGGGTTGGACACGACTGAGCGACTTCACTTTCACTTTTCACTTTCACACATTGGAGAAGGGAAATGGCAACCCACTCCAGTGTTCTTGCCTGGAGAATCCCAGGGACGGGGGACCCTCGTGGGCTTCTGTCTATGAGGTCACGCAGAGTCGGACACGACTGAAGTGACGCAGCAGCAGCAGCAGCAGCAACTCGTTTGGTATAAATGACACTGATTTCTTCAGTGAGAAGTTAGTTAACAGACTGAAGGTATGGCTGTCTATAGCAGTCACATCTACAGGCAAATGATAAAGGTCAACAGTGTCATGATGTAAATCAGCCTGACCAACTCTCTCTCCTTCAGCCTGTCACAAGACTACAGTGCAGACCTTGGGCCTAAAGTAATAAAACAGTTCATTTTCAAGTCACTCAGGAAAACAGTGATCGCTGAGGAGCCACAGCCATTACAGTAGCTTCTACCTGACTTGGAACCTCATTAATTTACTGCTTAGTGGCCATTATAAAAAGTATTCAAGGAATTGAGGATATTCCCTTTTCAGATTCGTTTTTTAAGAGTAAATTCAGAGCATTTTCCTTTAAAATAGTTCAACAAGGAAGACATACCTACCACCATTGGTTGGACTGAACTCTGGTTGTAGATTCTTAAGTTATGAGGAGACAGACTATGTCTTTTCATCACTCTAGTGTTTAATACCATGCCCAGTAGACAATAGGCCCCCAAAAAACATATGAAGAGTAATATATGCCACAGAGCCTTTGTTTATGTCATGAGGGATGGTTAACAAGCATCTATCTCTCACCTAGACCTGGCACATGGACTCTCCCTGCTTCACAGCTGACCTCTACTCTGTTCTCCATTCACCAGTGTGACGATTCCTTTCCACAGTAATCTTAGCATGACGTTCTTCTGCTCAAAACCCATCCAGGTTTTACCACAACACAATAAAATCACAAGTCCTTCACTATGGTGTGATCCAGCTCCCCATGCATCTCTCTCATCTCTAACCACTCACGCTCTAAGCAACTGTATATATTCTAGTCACATGTTCTTTTTACTGTTCCTTGATTATATCAAACACACTGTTGCCTCAAGGCCTCTGAACTTGCTGTTCCTTCTCTGCCGCCAATGTTCTCCCCTCCCTCCTGCCCCCTCTGTTTATTCTCTCCCTTCATTTGGATCTCTTGCAGAATGTCCTTCTCAGAGAGGTCTTCCCTGTCTTATCTAAAATAAGATGTCCTGTCCATGTCCTGTCCCATGCCCTATTGCTCATTTGTTTTCCTTCATTGCACATCTTGGTATGTGACTTTACTGCTTTACTTATCTTTTTGCCCCCACAAAGTTCCACAAAGGCATGAGGGTTTTTTTTTCCATTTTATTTACTGCTGTTTCACTCCCACCCAGAACAGTGCCTGCTGCTGCTGCTAAGTTACTTCAGTCGTGTCCGACTCTGTTTGACCCTACAGATGGCAGCCCACCAGGCTCCGCCGTCCCTGGGTCCAGGCAAGAACACTGGAGTGCCATTTCCTTCTCCAATGCATGAAAATGAAAAGTGACAGAGAAGTCGCTTAGTCATGTCCGACTCTTAGCGACCCCATGGACAGCAGCCTACCAGGCTCCTCCATCCATGGGATTTTCCAGGCAAGAGTACTGGAGTGGGGTGCCATTGCCTTCTCCTGTGTGCCTAGCACACAGTAAAATCACTCAGTAAGTATCTGCTGGAAGAGTGTACAAATAACTACATAAGTTATTCCCAGAAAATCCTGATTTCTACCTGAAACTCATATCAGAGGACCTAATCAAATAGATCTAAGTACAAAAAGCTAATAATGTAGATAAATTCTGTATAGATCCTGACTGATGGAGTTAAAGTGGCCTGTCTTCCTACTTCCATGCTGAATATTCCGGCCAACTCTCAAGACAACAGAAGAAAATATGCAACAAAGTACATAAGGAATACTATGCTTGCACAGTGGCAATTCTCAACACTGTGTCTACTGACAAACAGAAGATATCCATGAAAAGGAGAGTTCATTGTACCAAGAGACACTAGAGAAGAGTGCTTAGAGAGGCACTAAGGGTCAAGTCTTAAGCTGAATTTTAAAAAACTAAGGAGGAAAAGACAGGATTGGGAAAGTAACAGTTGAAAGACTGTTGCAAAGAAGAAATAAACATGGAAACATGGCAAGATCAAAGTTATGCAAAGCTAGAAATAAAGAGCAGTGGGAAGTAAAGGTGGATGAGTTTGGTGGAGTCAAATTCTGAATTTTTAACACTGAGATGAAGACTTGATCTTGGCATCTCTTAGGCTGTAGAGGCCAACTGAAATCTTCCAAGCAGAGGAATACCTGATGTATGAAACAGCATCTTAAAAATTCTTCATAAGGGCACTGAAAGGACCTGGGCCTGGGATGTACAGGTCAGCTGCTGCTGCTGCTGCTAAGTCACTTCAGTCGTATCCGACTCTGTGTGACCCCATAGACGGAAGCCCACCAGGCTCCCCCGTCCCTGGGATTCTCCAGGCAAGAACACTGGAGTGGGTTGCCATTTCCTTCTCCAATGTGTGAAAGTGAAAAGTGAAAGTGAAGTCGCTCAGTCGTGTCCGACCCTTAGCGACCCCACGGACTGCAGCCTACCAGGCTCCTCCATCCATGGGATTTTCCAGGCAAGAGTACTGGAGTGGCTTGCCATTGCCTTCTCCGACAGGTCAGCTAGAGATGGTTAAACTGACCTAATGTTTAGTCCTCTCAAAAATCAAGCAATAAACTGATTTTGGCTCGCATGATAAAGTGACCAAAAGAAATTATCAGATCCAATAATCATTTTGGAAGAACAACTAACTCATTGCATTTGGAGACTAGACATAGGTAATAAAAGAGAAGGGGTAAATCGAAGATAAGACATGTAATCTTGTGTGATGGCTATTTTCATTTAACAGAAATTCAACAACTTTTAAGTGTTTTATTTGACATTATTAAGATATAGCATATAAAAGGAACAGGATAGGGGCTGGGAGAAAATTAACTGCATACAAGCTGGTAATTTTTTTTTAAATAGAAGAATTGGTAAATTAATTCTAAATGTTAAGGAAGTGGTTAATATTTTGTGACTGTTTTATCCTAAAATAATGTAACTACTACTAAAGACTAATTATAGCCTGAACAGTATGTGCGTAGCTTATTTAAGACTACAGTGTGTTCAAAATGTATCGATAATATCTCTGCAAAGACAGAGTATCTACTCTTCCTGGACCACACACTTTATTGTAATATAAGACATACAGTACAGGTTTGCTCTGATCTCTGAAAGTAGAGTGGCAACGAGAGAAGTCACTGCAATGAGAAGCCCATGCATCGCAGAAAGAGTAGCCCCCGCTCGCTGCAACTAGAGAAAGCCTGAGCACAGCAATGAAGACTCAGAGCAGTCATAAATAAATAAAAAATTTTAAAAATGACTCTCGAATAAACTATGGAGGTTCTCTTATTGTATATAGTTACAGACAGTAAGCTGCTATCTCTAACACCAAGCACAGTGGCTGGGCAAACAAAAGTTGACTAAATGCAAAAGGAATAATAGTTCTGAACATACTGAACTTGACTGTATATCCAGGCACAGATGTCTATTAGTTAACTGGATATATGGAACTAGTGCTCAAGAGAAAGGTGGGGGATAAAGTATGGAAGTCACCAGGAAATAGCTAACCAGGAAGAGGCAAGGGCTAAGGAGATAATCACCTGATATAAAGTCACATAGATCAAATGTGTGCTATTTTTTAAGCAAGCAGTGAACCAAAGAATAAACGGCAGCAAAGGAGATTCCCACTTTACAGAAGAAGAGGACTCAAAATACTGATGACTGACTATAGCAGTGTTCCAGATGCCTATCCCACCTGCAACCACCCAGCATTGAAAAACATGGCCTAGAACAGAAGTTACTGGTGGCAGTGAGTTGCATGTGTCAATTTTAGGGAAGCAGAAAAATGTTGAGACTTTCTGAGCCACAACCTTTTTTTTTTGAGGGCAGAGACTGCAAACTAACTTTATAAAATAACTCATTGCTTCTTTCAGAGCATAGCCACCATGAAACTAATAAACATTTGTTAAATTACTAAAATGAGTCTTAGAGGATGATCAGCCTATGAAAATTTGCTAATATAATATCATTTGGGGGAAAACATCTTTAAATAAAAAGTCAAACTATAGATCATGGATAATAAGCCAAATGAGGCAATATATATGTGAAAACATTTCCCATAACAGAGTACTGAAAAAACAAAAACTCAAGCGTCTAATTGTAAGAAATAATCTAGTAGGACACAAAAGAGACTCTCCTATGTAACAACTTCAGATTTCTTTTTCTTCAGAAGTTAAGACATCTTGAGTATTTAAGCTGGCCAATGAAACTGTAAAGACTTTATGGCTAGCATGATACTAAACTTGCTTAGTTTGGGTCTATAAGAATTTGTATTTGAAAAGACAAGGTTTTACATTACTTCTCAATTCTTTCAGCAAGTATTACCAGAGAGGGAGGTTAAGTGCTCAAGGCCACAAAATAAATCACTAAGAATCATGTCTTTTGGTTCCATATCCTGTATTCTTTCCACTGTAACATTTTGCTGATTTTCTAAAAGTTAACTGTTAACTTACTCACTGCTATGGGGTTCATAAGAACAACTTATTGATACATTACTTATAAGCCCCCACCCCTCCGACTAATAAAGTTTATCTGCGGTAGAAGGAAGACTAGTAACGAGCTACAGGAAAGGAAATGAGTTGTGATTTCGATGGCATTTTAGAGCTGTCTATAATTCCTAAAGTGGAATGATTCCTGCAGCAAGAAGAGATAAAATGATGAACATTCCTCACTGACTTCCACTGGATTTCCTTTTGGACATAGGATCTAGTGACAGCTAGTTACTTTCTTTCTCTACTTTTTTTAAATTAGAAAAGTTTCAAACATACACAAGAGTATAAAGGTATACCATTATACCAGGCTTCCCAGGTGGAGCAGTGGTAAAGAATCCGCCTGCCAATGCAAAAGACGCAGGTTCGATCCCAGGGTTGGGAAGATGCCCTGGAGAAAAAAACGGCAACCCCACTCCCATATTCTTGCCTGGAAAATCCCATGGACAGAGGAGCCTAGCAGGCTATAGTCCATGGGGTCACAGAGTAGGACACGACAAATACCATTACACCACCTCATGTACCATCATTGAGTTTCAACTTCTCTTCTTGCTAGATCTACCTCTGCTTTTTTTCCTGAAGTATTTAAAACAAATTCTGAGAGATATCATTTTACCAACACATACTTTAGTATGTATCTCTAAAAGATAAGGACTTTTAAAAGATGTAACCACAATACTATGATCATACCTAACAAAATGAATAGTAATTTCTTAATACCATTCAATACCCAGTGAAAGTGAAAGTCACTCAGTCAGATCCGACTCTTTGCGAACCCATGGACTATACAGTCCATGGAATTCTCCAGGCCAGAATACTGCAGTGGGTAGACTTTCCCTTCTCCAGGGGATCGTCCCAACCCAGGGACTGAACCCAGGTCTCTGTCACTGCAGGCAGATTCTTTACCAGCTGAGCTACCAGGGAAGCCCAAGGCATACTCAAATGTTCTCAGCTATCTCAAAACTCTTTCTGCAGATGATTTATTCAAACTAGGATCTAAACAAGGTTTAAACACTGCATCTGGCTGATGACTTATAAGTCTTAATCTAAAACTGTGTGTCCTGCCACCTTTGTATACCTTATTTGCTAAAGAAATAATCTCTCCTATAACTCTGCCTGCATTCGAGATTCAATTGATTACACAGCAGATTGTTAAGATGGCTACATTGTATCTTCAGACTAAAAATCCTACTGTCTCATTGACACCCTGAGCAAATTAGAAAAAAGGCAACTCAAGGTACATTATTGCTCTTTGCCCCCATGTAATTGTTACCACAAATACATAAATCTCTGATGATGAAGAATGAGTGAAAACCTCCCAGAGTTATGCAGTGTACAACCAGTACAATTGTATGTTGCAGCCTGGATTCAGAGTTCTTGGTGAGATAACTTCCCACAAGAAAGAAAAAGTGGGTGGGATTTCTTTTGGATAAACTAGTTTATTTCAGACTTTAAACTCGAAAGACAGAGAGAGCATCAGTTTTCAACACTATCATCATCCTTTGACAGTGGTGAACTTGATAGGCTTTTCATACTTCAAACTGTGTGGCCCCAAGCATCTGGACTAAAAAAGAATTCATGGTTAAAGTTTTTGGCAAAGGATTAATTAAAAAAAATTTTTTTTTAATGGTCTCCAATGCTGTGTTCATGTGAAAACCATTTTGATTTTATCCTTTTCATAATTATGACAAATAGTTTGACTTTTTCACAGACAAAATAACAACTATCAAAATGTATTTAGTCTGATACTCCTAAAAATTCATCCAGTGATTGGTTCTAGATTTCTCATAATTTGGCCTACAATGTAATGATCAGGTATGCTGATAACAAAGTTTTATACCATCAAACCTTTTGTGAAAATAAAAAACTACTGCCAATGGATACAACAGAGAGCATGTTAGCAAAGGTTTGGAACTCTAACAGTTCCTGGAAACTTTAATATTTTTAGGACAAGGGTAACTGAATTTAAATAGTTTGTGACAATTATAGTTTACAGCAAGAAGCAAATATCTGAATTCCTACTAAGTAAGTGCCATGCTAGGTATGAATGTTTTTAAAAGTTAAAAAAAAATACAGTCTATGCAAACAAAATATCTTTAAGATGCTGACTAATAACAAATAATTTTAAAATGTGAGGCCCATCTCATTAATATATTAGGAATTCACAAGAAAAGATGTATTAAGTCAAAATGTTTTCTAAACTACTAACTCAACAGTTAAATAAACCAGTGTGAGGTCTTTTAGTAAAATGTGGAATGACAGTTCCTTTTTGATTTATGCTCATTATTACGTCCCCAATGTTAGATAGAACAGTGTGTCTAGAGCACAGCAAGTACCCACTATGAATGAATGAATGATTATTTAAATCTGCAATTTACCATCTAAGTTAATGTATAAGTTACTTAAGGGCAGTGTTTTTTAAAATCAGTCTGTATAAATCAAAAATAATATTAACAGATAATTTTGTTGGTACTAAACTAAATGAAGACCTCATGAAGACAGGTAGATCTGATCAGACCCACAACTTTCTAAGAATACTGGATTGATCTGGAAATGTGTAAAGTAACAGAAATTCTCATTTACCTCTTGTAGGATGGTAAGTTGGTATAAACATTGTGGAGATTAACTTAGCACTATGCAGTAAATTTGATGATATACATAAATGCTATGACTCGGCCGTTTCACTCCTAGGTAAATATGCAACCTTGAGAAACATGTATAACCACGATGGTGTGAAGCAGAAGTAGTCATAGGATGAGAAGCACAGAGGGAGACTTCCAGGTTCTGGTCTGGCAGATAAGGGTCTTGGAAGCTATCACTCCTGTGCTCAGAAGGGAAAAGCTAAAAGAAGAACAAAAACAAACATCTGAAAACCAATAACTCTTTTTAGACCTGTTGAAGGACTCAGGTCATGGAGAAATCTCCTGCCCCCAAACTGGGCAGATAGATAAGCAGGCAGAGAGAATCACAACCTGCTGGAGCAGAAGCCCAGGAGCAGAAGACGCTGTGGGCAACAGTGCTGGATAGACAGTCCTTGACTGTGAGTGATACATGGCTGCTGCTCAGTGTGGATGTTTTTGACAGTTAAAACTCTAGGAGAAGGTTTCTAATCCAGCATATCAGAAGCTTAGAAGTCACCATTTTACGATAACAAGTAAAAAGCTAAGCAAACTGAAAAATCAATTCTTCTTAGCTCCATCAGAGAAATTAACTCACAGGGCAAACTGCTGCCCCGACCTCCCAAATTAGACACACAAACAGGTAGATACAGAGACCCACAGCTCATCAGAGCAGAAACCCCTAGAAGACGCATCCCCAGGGACCAGTACCAGGGCAGGGAGAACTAAACTGTAACTGATGAACTGCCAAAGGCCCAGTGTGTACAGTCTGAGAGGTTTAAACTCCAGCGGAGCCTGAACATTTTTTTGTGTGAGTTTTATCTTGTGGAGCTTTACCAGGTTCTCACAGTGAATAGAGAAGAAAAAGTCCCTCGGACTTCCGGCAGGGAAGGGGAAAAGTGGCCACTTTGAAGTATGCCAAGCATTCTGTTCTTCACAAGCCTGCCCTGAAGAATAAACTATCTTACCAGATCATAACCTACTGGGGTTTTAGGTTTCAGAGTCTAACCAACATGGAGGAAGGGAAAAACCCACCTTCAACCTTTCCAGCCATCAAGTCTCACTTAAAGGCTGGGGAAAAAACTGAGGCACTTGTGAAGTTCCCAGCCCAAAGCCACAGGCTCACTAAAAAAAAAGTCTTGAAAGAAGCTGGGGTAGGGGTGCAGGGGTGGGGGTGGGGGGAAGAGGACCTTACCTTTACAGGAACAAAGATAAGAATTATATCCAACTCTTCTCAGAAACCAGGCAACCAAGGGATCCTAAATAGTCAAACAATCTTAGAAATGAAGAACAAAGCTGGAGAACTTATACTTTCCGATTTCAAAATACAGTGCAAATCCAGAGTAATCAAAAACAGTGTGGTACTGGCATAAGGACAGACACAGAGATCAATGGAATAGATTTAAGAGTCTAGAAATAAACCCATTTATCTGGGGCAAATATTTTTGACAAGGGTAAATGACCATTCAAAGAAGAAAGATTAGTCACTTCAACTGGTGCTAGAGCTAGGACAACTGCATTTCCATATGCAAAGGAATAAAGCTGGAGCCCTACCTCACAATATATGTATAAAAATTAACTCAAAACTGATTAATGGCCTAATATGAGCTAAAACCATAGAACTCACAATGTATTCTTAACTATGACACCAAGAGCATAAACAAAAACAGGAAGAGAATTCATACTTCATCATAATTAAAAACCTTTGTGCTTCAAAGAATACTGACAAGGATGTAGAGGAATGAGAACCCCTGTGCATTGTTGCTGGGAATGTAAAACAATGCAGAAGCTTTGGAAGACAGTGCAGCAGTTTCTCAAAAAGTTAAACACAGAACTGCCATATGACCCAGCAATACTTCTCTTAGATACTTAAAAAACTCAATGCAGGAACTCAAATATACTTTTACATCAATTTTCAGTGTTATTCACAATAGCAAAAAGGTGGATGTTAACTCAGGTATCCATCAGCAGATAAAGGGATATACAAAATGTGGTAAAAAACACACCACATTATTATGGAAAGGAATATTACTGCTCCTTGGAAGAAAATCTATGACCACCTAGACAGCATATTAAAAAGCAGAGATATTGATTACTTTGCCGACAAAGGTCTGTCTAATCAAAGCTATGGTGTTTCCAGTAGTCATGTACGGATATGAGAGTTGGACATAAAGAAAGCTGATCGCCAAAGAACTGATGCTTTTGAATTGTGGTGTTGGAGAAGATTCTCAAGAGTCCCTTGGACTGCAAGGAGATCTAACCAGTCCATCCTAAAGGAAATCAGTCCTGGGTGTTCACTGGAAGGACTGATGCTGAAGCTGAAGCTCCAGTACTTTGGCCACCTGATATGAAGAACTAACTCATTGGAAAAGACCCTGATGCTGGGAAAGACTGAAGGCAGAAGGAGAAGGGGACGCCAGAGGATGAGATGGTTGGATGGCATCACCAACTTGATGGATGTGAGTTTGAGCAAGCTCTGGGAGTTGATGGACAGGGAAGCCTGTGGCATGCTGCAGTCCATGGGGTCACAAAGAGTTGGACATGACTAAGTGACTGAACTGATAAAAAGCAATGAAGTTCTGATATATCCTACACCACGAATAATCCTTGAAAACATTACACTAAATAAGATCCAGACACAAAAGGACAAATACTGTATGATTCCACGTATATGAAATATTTAGAATAGGCAAATTCACAGTGACAGAAAGTAGATTTACCAGAGACTGTTGGGAGGTAGGAATAGGAAGTAGTTGTTCAAGAGGTACAGAGTTTCTAGAGGGATGAGAAAATTTTAGAAACAGATAGTGGTGACAGCTGCAAAACCACTGTGAATATAATTAAAACCACTGAATTGTACCCTTAAAGATGTTTAAAATGACATATTTTATATACATACTTTACCAGAATAAAAAGATCTGTTAAAAAAAAGAATCTGGCCACAGATGTTATACCATTCCCAAAAATTAACTCAAAATAGAGCACAGACCTAAACAGAAAAGGCGAAACTGTAAAATCTGTAGATTACGTAGAAAATCTAACTGACCTTGAATTTGACAGTGAGTTTTTAGGTACAACACCAAAAGAATGAACTATGAAAGAAAAAACCAACAGGAGAGACTTCATCAAAATTAAAAACATCTTCTTTGAGGAAGACACTGTTAGAGTGAAAAGACAAGTCACACCCTGGGCAAAAATGTTTGCAAAATACATATCTGATAAAGGCTTGTTATATGAAATGTACAAAGAACTCTTAAAACCCAAATAAGAAAACAACCTGTCTTGGTCAATCTGGGCTGCCGTAACAAACCATAGACGGGGTGGTCTAAACAACATTTATTTTGCATAGTTCTGAAGGCTAGGAAATCCAAGATTAAGGGGCTGGCCAGTTTCATTCTGGTGATCACCCTCTTTCTGATTTGCAGATGGCTGCCCTCTTGCTGTATCCTCAGGTGAAAGAGGTATCATTTCTCCTATGTCTCTTCAAGTATGAAAGCACCTACTCCTATTCATGATGGCTTCACCCTCATGACCTAATCACTTCCCAAAGGCCCTACCTCCAGATATCATCACACTGGGTATTGTGGCTTTAACATGAATTGTGAAGGAACACAAACATTCAGTCAGGTATAAAACCCAATTAAAAAATGAGTAAAAGATCTCATCAAAAAGATATACAGATGGCAAGTACAAATAAGCATATAGAAGCTGCTCAACAGTATATGTATGAGATACCACTACATCACAATAAACTGTGGAAAATTCTGCAAGAGATGGGCATACCAGACCACCTGACCTGCCTCTTGAGAAACCTGTATGCAGGTCAGGAAGCAACAGTTAGAACTGGACATGGAACAACGGACTGGTTCCAAATAGGAAAAGGAGTACGTCAAGATTGTATATTGTCACCCTGCTTATTTAACTTATATGCAGAGTACATTCGGAGAAGGCAATGGCAAGCCACTCCAGTACTATTGCCTAGAAAATCCCATGGATGGAGGAGCCTGGTAGGCTGCGGTCCGTGGGGTCGCTAGGGGTCAGACACGACTGAGCGACTTCACTTTCACTTTTCACTTTCACACATTGGAGAAGGAAATGGCAACCCACTCCAGTGTTCTTGCCTGGAGAATCCCAGGGACCAGGGAGCCTGGTGGGCTTCCGTCTATGGGGTCACACAGAGTTGGACACGACTGAAGTGACTTAGCAGGAGCAGCAGCAGAGTACATTATGAGGAACGCTGGGCTGGAAGAAGCACAAGCTGGAATCAAGATTGCTGGGAGAAATATCAATAACCTCAGATATGCAGATGACACTACCGTTATGGCAGAAAGTGAAGAGGAACTAAAAAGCCTCTTGATGAAAGTGAAAGAAGAGAGTGAAAAAGTTGGCTTGAAGCTCAACATTCAGAAAACTAAGATCATGGCATCTGGTCCCATCACTTCATGGGAAATAGATGGGGAAACAGTGGAAACAGTGTCAGACTTTATATTTTTGGGCTCCAAAATCACTGCGGATGCTGATTGCAGCCATGAAATTAAAAGATGCTTACTCCTTGGAAGGAAAGTTATGACCAACCTAGATAGCATATTAAAAAGCAGAGACCTTACTTTGCCAACCAAGGTCCGTCTAGTCAAGGCTATGGTTTTTCCCGTGGTCATGTATGGATGTGAGAGTTGGACTGTGAAGAAAGCTGATCGCAGAAGAATTGATGCTTTCAAACTGTGCTGTTGGAGAAGACTCTTGAGAGTCCCTTATACTGCAAGGAGATCCAACCAGTCCATTCTAAAGGAGATCAATCCTGGGTGTTCATTGGAAGGACTGATGCTAAAGCTGAAACTCCAATACTTTGGCCACCTCATGCAACGTGTTGACTCACTGGAAAAGATTCTGATGCTGGGAGGGATTGGGAACAGGAGAAGGGAACGGCAGAGAATGAGATGGCTGGATGGCGTCACCGACTCGATGGACATGAGTTTGAGTGAACTCCGGGAGTTGGTGATGGACAGGGAGGCCTGGGGTGCTGTGATTCATGGGGTCGTAAAGAGTCGGACATGACTGAGCGACTGAACTGAACTGAACTGACACAGCTATTAGAATAGCTACAATACAAAACACTGACAATACCAAATGCTGGGGAGAATGTGCAGCAATAGAACTCTCAGTTATTGTAGGTGGGAGCGCAAAGTAGTAGAGCCACTGTGGAAGAGTTTAGCAGTTTCTTATAAAGCTAAAGACAGTATTACCACATGATCCAGCCATCATGCTCCTTGTTGTTTACCTAAAATGTATTGAAAACTTATGTCCACACAAAAATATGCACACAAAAATTTACTGCACCTTTATTCTTAACTGCCAAAACTTGGAAGCAACTAAGATCTTCTTTAATAGACAAATGGATAAACATAGTTTGGTACAGCCATACAATGGAGTATTATTCAGCAATAAAAAGAAATGACCTATCAAGCCACAAAACATGAAGGAAACTTATTCACACATATTTGCTACTTCAACTATATTGTTGCAACTGTTGACAGTCTGCAACACATATAGAGAGGGTAACACATCAGTTGGTGCCAGCAGCTTGTGGGAAGGAAGGAGAAAGGGGTGAATGGATGGAGCACAGGGGATTTTCAGAGCAGTGAAATTATTCTGTATGATATAATTATGGATATATGACATGATATTTGTCAAATGCATACAATTTGTCAAAATGCATAGAATTATACAACGCAGAGAGTGAACCCTAATGTAAACTATGTACTTTAGTTAATAATATATCAATATTTACTCATCATTTGTAATAGGTGTACCACACAAATGAAAGAGAATAATATTAGGCTATTTTAAGAAGGGGAGGGGCATGTAGGAGACCTCTATACTTTCTACTTAATTCTTCTATAAACCTAAAACTGTTCTAAAAATCTATTAATTAAAAAACGAAAGTATATTTTTAACAAAGCCAAGACACTGTGTTATTCTAAATGTCAATGTCATCTAAGACAAAGGCTAAAGAACAAGTCCAAATTAAAGAAACCCAAAGAAATAGAACTACAAGCAATAAATGATACCAGCCTGGATACGAATATTATAAAGGAACCTACTGGAACAAACAACTAAACTAGAAAAAGAACAATGAATTAGATTAAAATAGCCCATCAACAAATATCCTATAGTTGGTGACTTAAATGCAGTACCACGAAAGAATCTCCTTATTCTTAAGAATCCACATGAAAATATTTAGACACAAAGGATCATGATGTATATAACTTACTCTCAAATTATTCCAATGAAAATTTTACATACATATATAAAGAAGGAGAGCAAAAATGATAAAGCAATAGGTTGCAGCCAAAACCTCATGTCTACTCAGAACTTGTGGATGTTACCTCATTTGGATATAATTTCTTTCCAGATGTATTCAAGTCAAGATGAGGTTTTAATGGATTTGGGTGTTGTTATAAGAAATGGAAATTCAGACACTCACATACATACACACGGGGGAAAGCCATGTGAAGATGGAGGCAAGAGATTAGAATTCTGCTGCCACAAGTCAAGGAAAGCCGGGAACTGCCAGCAAACACCAGAAACAAGGCAGGGCCAAGGAAGAATCCTTCCTCAGAGTAGGAAGAAAAACAACATTGCCAACACCTTGATTTCAGAATTCTAGCTTCTAGAACTGTAAGAAAATAAATTACTCTTTTTTAAATTACTTAATTTGTGGTACTTTATTATGGCAACCCTATGGAAAATAATACTGTTAAGTAATACGTGAATCTGAATAAAGGGTATATGGGTGTTTTTGGAGAAATCATGCAAAGTTTTTTTTGTCCTCTTAACAAAGTCTTTCTCAGAACAAAAGTTTTTAAACTTTGAAGCAAAATTTTTCTAAGCTTAAAGATGAATACAATAGGACCAAGAACTTGAATAGAAATTTCTCCAAAGAAGATAGACAAATAACAGTAAACACATGATAACATACTTAACATCACTAATCATCAGGGAAAGGCAAGTGAAAACTACAATGAGATACCATGTCACATCCATTAGGATGACTACTATCAAAAAACAAAAACAGAAAATGACAGTGTTAGCAAGGATGTAAAAAAACTGGGAGCCTTGTGCCGTGCTGGTGGGAATGTAAAATGATGCAGTCACTATAGAAAATAGTATAGCTTTCCTCAGAAAATTCAACAGAGCATTACCATTTAATCCAGCCATTTCACTTCTGGATATACACCCAAAAGAACTGAAAGCAGAGACTGACAGATGTCCCTCTATGTTTAATAGCAGCATTATTCACAATAGCACCTAGGTATCTATCAACACATGAATGGATAACAGTATGTGGCATATACATAGAATATTATGAATGCTACTCAGCCTTAAAAAAGAAAGAGATTCTGACATATACTACAACATGGATGAACCTACAGCATGGATAAACCTTGAGGACATTATGCCAATTCAAGCAAGCCAGTTACTTATTATTCTACTTAAAATACTAGAGGGTTTCCCTTGCAGTTCAGCTGGTAAAGAATCCACCTGCAATGAGGGAGGTCTGGGTTCGATCCCTGGGTTGGGAAGATCCCCTGGAGAAGGGAAAGGCTACCCACTCCAGTACTCTAGTCCATAGGGTCGCAAAGAGTCGGACACAACTGAGTGACTTACACTTCACTACATGATTCAGTTCAGTTCGAATAGCCAAATTCATAGAGATAGAATGCAGAATGGTAGTTGCCATAGACTGTTTAGGGGGGAAATGGAGAGTTACTGTTTACTGGGTGCAGAGTTTCCATTTGGGATGATGGAAAAGTTCTGGAGATGGATGGTGGTGATGACTGCACATGTGAATATAGCTTATGTCACTGAACTTTACACTTAAAAATGGCTAAAATGATAATTTTTATGTTATGTATATTTTATTACAAAAAATACAATAACTCTCTCTCTCTCTATATATATATATATATATTTGGAGGTAGGGTGGCCTTGACAGGCTGATTTACATAGAAATGCAAAGTGTCAAGAATAGCTAAAAAATTGTTGAAGAGCAAGGCAGGAGGACTAACTTGATCAGAATATCAAGACTTACCATAAATCTATAGTAACTGAGATAAGAATAAGACTAACAGAAGTCCAGAAACAAACTCACACGCATGGACACTTGATTGTGTCACAGTTGACCGGCACTACGAACACTGTATGTTTAATAGCTCTAGGACAACTGTATATACTTACACAAAATATCAAATTGGAAACACATTGGGCCCCCATTTTACAGAATCAATTTAGACAGACTAAATGTCCAAACATGAAAGGCAAAATTATAAAGCTTTCAGAAGATAATATCCATATAATCTTAGAGTATAGAAGAAGTTCTTTTAAAACATGAAAAACACTACTATAAAAGAACTTTAGTCCTGTGAAAAAAATAAGCAACGAAACCGGAAGACAGTTAGGACACATAAAATCAGTGAAAACTGATTCACCAACACACCCACAACTCTTGGTGGGGGTCGGGGGATGTTGTGCGAATATCTGCAGAATTCCTCCTACATGTAAAAAGCATGGGAGGACAACCCAACAGGAAAATAACATGAAAGGTGCTTCATGGAAGTGAAAATCTAACTAGTAAATAAAAACAGGCACTTCACCTCACTGATGAGGGAAATGTAAATTAAAACCACTATGAGCTATCTTCATAAACCCATTGGATTGGCTAAAATTTAAGTCTGTCAGTACAAAATACTGGTTCAGATGTGAGGTAAGAGGAACTCCTATACATACTGATGGGAATATAAACTGTTAACATCACGTTGAAATAGATTTGATATTATCTACTAAAATAGAAGATATGTATATCCTATGAGCCAGCTAATCTACTTCTAGGTATGTACTCTATAAAGAAATCCATGCTCATATATACCAGGATATATGTACAAGAATATTCTTAAAAGTATGGTCTGTAAAAGTGAAAAAGTGAAAGTGAAGTCACTCAGCTGTGTCCGACTCTTTGCAACCTCATGGACTGTAGCCTACCAAGCTCCTCCTTCCATGGGATTTTCCAGGCAAGAGTACTGGAGTGGGTTGCCATTTCCTTCTGCAGGAGACCTTCCCGACCCAGGGATTGAACCCAGGTCTCCGCATTGTAGGCAGACGCTTTACCATCTGAGCCACCAGGGAAGCCCATGGTCTGTAAAGATCCCCCCAAACTGGGGAAACAGAACATTGTATATCAACTGTACTTCAATAAAAAATAAAAAACAAAACAAAAACCCAACTGTTTATTAATAGTAAAATGGATAAACAATATACAATGAAATGACACTGAATGAACTACACATACATGCAATAAAGTGGGTTAACTGCATCCAAAAAATGTTAATAAAAGAGGAAGAACCAAAGAATACAATTCAAGAATAGGAAAAACTGTATCATATTGTTTTGGAATCCACACATAGGTGATAAAACTTAAGAGAAAGACAATGAAATGATTATCTTAAGCCAGCATGGTGATTACTTCCAGTGAGGAGGAAAGGATTATAGTCTAGAAGGGGACACAGTAGTTTCTGCGATACTAATAAGGTTCTGTTTCTTGAACTGGACAGTTTCAGAAAAATGTCTTATCTACTTTTCTGTATACACATTATACTTCACATTTCTAAAAAATGTGAAGGTATAGTAAGGATAAACACCACTCCATAAAGATGAACGTGGCTACAGAAAAACACAGTTATGCTGATTGGTTCATAACTATTAACCTGAAAGGGAGGTTCAGGCTCCCAGGCAATCATATTTCCCTATTCCATCTGCCCATCCACTCTCTTCTATATTATTGTAGAATAATATACTATACCTTTCTGTCCTTAAACCTCCAACATCTCCTCCCCTATCCTATCTTTTGGCTGATGATTCTGTTTCCTACTTCACTGAGAGCCATGGAAGTGAAGAACGCTTCCACAGCCTGACCACCATAAACACTACCAGGATTTTGTGCCCACATATTCTGCTTTCCCTTAGCTTAGCTCTCCATGTGCCTATCTACGGCCAATCCACCTATTTGTACACCAGATCCCATGCCTTCCTGCCTTTGCAAAGACATATATTATAGCAGTTCTCCCATCTATCCCCTACATCAATTTTCTTCAGCAAATATGCTATTACTTCTCAATGAAATTTCCCCTACCCACTACTACACCATTTCTTTTTTCTCCTTTATAAGTTAAATTTCTTGAAAAAGTTGTCTATAGTTAATATTCCTCTCCTTCCATGTTCAAAGCCACCACTGGGTTTGAAATAATCAGGTTTTTGGACTGATCACTCTGTCAAAACTGCACATGATGATAATCAACAATCAATCAGTTCTCATCTATCTATCAGGAACACTTGACACAGGTTATCAATCACTCTTTACTCTTTAGAGACTGGTATCACCTGGTTTCTGGTAAACCACTATTTTCTGATTTTCCCCTGTATAACTAACTGGTCACTCCTTCTTGGTCTCCACTGCTGATTCCACTTCTTCCTTACTCAGTGTTAGGCTGCCCCAAAATGTCTTTGGTATTCTTCTGTCCATTTATACTCATTCTCTTGGTAATATCATCAGTCTCATGATTTATATACATATTTATACCAATACTTCCAGTTGAGTAATGAAAGTCCTGATTCATTCAAATGTTTAACAGATATCTGAGATTCCACATATGCAAAACTGATTTCTCAAATTTCTCCCCAAACCTGCACCACCATTTATTAACCATCCTTATTTCTTTAAGGCAATGCCGTCCTTCAGGTGCTGAAACCAAAAAATCTGGAGTTGTCCCTTGTTTCCTCTCCCCACATCTAGTCATCAATAAATCCAGTAATTCCATTTTACAAATATATTCATCTCTACTGTCACCACTCAAGTCCAAGCCACATTCATCTTTCACGTGGTATTACTGCAACAGCCTCCTATTTGTTCTCTCCACTCACACTTCTGACCGTCTACATCCTATTCTTAACACAGCAACAAGAAAAATCCACTTAACTTTTAATTTAGATCTTATCTTTTCTCTGCTCAAAATCCGAAAATGGCTACTCATATTACGCAGAAGAAAAGCCAACTGTGCATGCTCTTTTTCAGCCCAGGACAACAGCAACATCATTCTTTTTTTACTCTCACTCCCCGACCACCCCCTTGCCCCCCCTGTTTTAGAAAACACAAAATAAACACATAAAATGGAGCCTTAAAAAGTGATTCCTAAAACCAGTCCTCAAATTGGCCTATGGATAACTTTTAATTAATCCACACTGTATGATGACAGTTCACTGCATTTTTATAAATGTTGATATTTATTTAACATGTGATTTTCCTATTTTTTTGTTGTTAAACTTTATATTTTTCATAAAGTAATGGTTATTATATTTGGTAGGTTTTCTGAATAGTTACTTGAAAAAATAAAAATTTTGCAGAATTAATTTTTTTAATTGAAGTATAGTTGACAGAATTATTAATGCCTTCTCGTTTTCTCCTTTCCACTCTCTATGCATTTTCTCTACTGAATTAAAAAACAGAACATTTTTACTGGCATAGAAATTGAAAATTCTAGGGAACTCCTGGCCAAAAAGATTTAATAAGCATGTACTGGCACTGAAAGCTCACTAAGCTTAAGCAGGAGAAACTACATTAGCTAGAGTATTAGACCCCTCCCCAGCTCTATCAGTACTGGCGAAGTGACATTAAATTTTTTGCCTTTCTGACTCTCTATTTCCTCATATACAATAACCATTATGGTACCCATTTCATCGGAATATGAAAATTAAAATGAGATGATATATTTAAAATACATCAATACTTAACAGCTATCCTATTGTGTTTAGTTAATCCAACACTATGTGTGTTTAGTTAACACAGTGATAGGGAGGAGAGAGAGTAGGAGGAGGAACAGTGGGAGCAGATCACCTGGTGCAGAGAAATATTTTATCCACTGATGTTTTGAACTTCTGGCACATGGGGATAATAAAAAGCATTTTGGTCAGTTTCATTATCGTTTTTAAAATCTCTGAATACCATGTACCCACCCCTGCCTGACTGTTCCTGCCTTTACCAGGATAAACCACAGCAAAAGACGACCTTCTACATTCACTCATTAATTACCAAATGAGAATTAGGCATAGGGTAGAGCAAGGACTCAGCAGGGAGTATTAAAGTATGATCATCATGTATTATTAAATAAACTAATAATACATGGTGGTTACTTAGAAAATAATCACTTACCTTTTTTGAATTTATGTACAGGGAGTTTCTTAAGTTGATCTTTACGAAGTCGGTTTCTTCTAGCTCTATGCCTATCCTGGACAAATTTTGTGATCTACAAATAAAAGAGAAATATAAAGGGAATCAGATATTAAACATGCAAATAGAAAATTACTATTAAAATAATAAATGCCTTTTAAGTTTCTAGATAGCTGCTACAAATCAATTTATTTAAACCCTAATCACAAGGTTTATTAGCTAAAATATCTATGATTAGATGTATTGACAAGTTGTATTGAAATCTGTCAATTGGAGGGTTGAAATTTCTATGTTACAAACTAATAAAATTTTCAAATTTTATAATAAGTATTGTATATGAGGAAATAGAGGGTCAGAAAGACAAAAAATTTAATGTCACATTGCCAGTCCCGACAGAGCTGGAGAGGGGCATGGGTCTAACACTATAGCTCTATCTTTTATTATTAGTGGTTGCTGCTGCTGCTAAGTCACTTCAGTCGTGTCCGACTCTGTGTGACCCCATAGACGGAAGCCCACCAGGCTCCACCGTCCCTGGGATTCTCCAGGCAAGAACACTGGAGTGGGTTGCCATTTCCTTCTCCAATGTGTGAAAGTGAAAAGGGAAAGTAAAGTCGCTCAGTCGTGTCCGACTCAGCGATCCCATGGACTGCAGCCTACCAGGCTCCTCCATCCATGGGATTTTCCAGGCAAGAGTACTGGAGTGGCTAGCCATTGCCTTCTCCACTAACCATTATTAGTGGTTAGCCCATAAATTATCTTTTGAATTTTTATTCACTGACATAAATTATCTTTACTTTACTCTGATAGAAACATTATAAATAACATGTAACTATTTGTTTGCAAAAATATAAATGGTAGACTCTAGGTTACAAAGACTTCACTAAATCAAAACTGGGAGAGCTGAAATTTCTATAAGTTACAAACTAATAAAACTTTCAAACATAACAGGCATTAAACTGCACTTTCAGTGGTTCTAGTAGCAAAATGGACAGAACACTGATTACCTGTATTATAAATATACAGAAATATCAGATAAAATACACAAAACATTAAAAAATATAAATTGCTATGCTTACAAGAATAAAATACATGGGGTCAGAACCAAATGCCAAAAACAACATTCACAAAAGAAAATTCTGACAGGTTTGACTAAATCAGTAGACTTATGTCTACATCAGTGACTTCCTACTCAAAAGATATTGTTTAAAGATGAAAGACAAGTCAGAGACTGGGAGAAAATATCTGCAAATTGCATGTCTCACACGGGATTTCTATCCAGAATATATAAAGAATTCAAAACACAATAATAAGAAAACAAACAACCCAACAGAAAATAGGTAAAATATCTGAATAAACACTTCACTGCTGAAGATACATAGATGGAAACTAAGCACTTGAAAAGATGTTCAACATAATTAGTCAAGATAAAAATGAAAATTCAAAATCACAAACACTGCTATTATTATATACATATATATACATACATACTATATATCTATTAAAAGGAAAAAGACTGACTATATCAAGTGTTGGCAGGCAAGCAGAAGGGCTGGCACGTGATACACTACTGGAAGGATTGTAAAATTGTACAACCATTCTGGAAAATAATTTACCGGTTTCTTATAAATTTAACTACATATTTACGAAATGACCTAATTATCCCACTCCTACTTATATTTTGCCAAAAGAAATGGAGGTGTATATCCATAAAACAACTTGTACACAAAGCTACAAAAAAGTCTATGTCAGCTTTATTTAATAGCCCCACACTAGAAACAACCCAAACGTTTATCAGCAGATAAGTGAATAAACAAAACCGCAATACAGTCATACAATAGAATACAACTTGTCAATAAAAAGTAAGGACTATCAACATATTCAATGACATTTATGAGTCCCAAAATAAGTATTCTAAGAGAAAGAAGGCAGACACAAAAGAGTACATAATTTATGAGTCCCTGTATACAAACTGGTAGAAAATGCAAATTAATCTGTAGTGACCAAAAGCTAATCTGTGGTTGCCCAGGGATGGTGGGAAGGGAAGAAATGAAGAAATTTGGAAGGGGTAAAAAGAAAGTGATTAGAGTATAAGGAAACTTTTTGAGCAAGTTGATATTTCATTATCTTAATCATGACAGTGGATTCACACATATCCATATATATATGTCAAAATTTATCAGACTACAAAATTAAGTATGTGCAGTTTATTAATATATTAAAGTTTATTTTAAAAATTTAATAGTAACCACTAGAAGAATAACAATATAAGCTTTCAAACTAGCAGGAAAATGGAGAGAGGGATAAAGAGAAAAAAAGTTGGGTAATCCAAATCTGCACAGTAGAAAAAAACAGAATAAAAAGTCAACAACAGAAGTCAGTCCAAATCACAATAAGGTAAATGGATTCAATTCACCAGTTTTGTTTAAAATTTAGAGTGTATCATATTGGATAAAGAAAAAATTCCAACCATATGCTATCTACAAAGTAAGAGATTAAAACTTAATGACACATTAAGACAAAAAAGTAAAAAATACAGGGGTACAGGGAGGGGGGAGCCTGGTGGGCTTCCGTCTATGGGGTCACACAGAGTCGGACACGACTGAAGTGACTTAGCAGCAGCAGGTAAGTTATATTATGATAATATCAAGTCTAAAATTTGGTTTATCAAGTAAAGTAAGATATAAGATAAAAATCATCATTAGGAAATAGTTATCACAATGATAAAAAGGATACTTCACCTAGAAAATGACAAAATTGTGGAAGAATACATAAATTCATAAGCTCGGTAATTTCTACGTCAAGCAGACAAAAAAAAAAAAAAAGGTAAAGACCACAGACCCAAGATGCCCACTATGGCAACCACTGTATACAGGCAGCTACTGAGCACTTGAAATGTGGCTAGTCTCAATTGAGATTTACTGTGGAAGTATAAAATATACACCAGATTGCAAAGACTCAGTACAAAAAGGATGTAGGATATATTTTATAACTATTTATGAACTGAATATTGAAATACATTTTGGATTTACCAAGTTAAATAAATACAATGTTAAGTTAATCTCACAGAAATATTTCCTTTTACCTTTTTTAATCTGGCTACCAAAATATTTAAATTACAATAAATGTGGCTCACAATTTCATTTTATTACACAGCACTTCTTCAGAAGACAGGAGTGCAGAAAACTATAGACAATGCAATGATTATTGTATATTGTAGTTGCACATTTCTGTGAATCTACTAAAAACCACTGAGTTGTATGATTTAAATGGGTCAATTTTATGTTATGTGAAGTATATCTCAAACTCTCTTCAAAATACTAAAAAAAAAAAAAAAAAAAAAGACTAGACAAGACAAATACACAAGCTCAAGTTAATGGACATATATAAAATTTTACACCCTACAATGCTTTTCACATATATGGGGGAAGTTTATACATTTTAACCACAATTAACATGCCCCTTCACCATCTGGATTAAAAAGGAGAGTAAAGACATTAGAATACATGTCCCACTGGAATGTAAGCTGCTTGAGATCAGGGATTTTTACCTATTTTGTTCACTGAGGAAACTTCAGACCCTAGAGGAGTGGCAAGGTTTGGAGGTGCAGAACAACCATTTGTTGAATGAAAGAAAAAAAGAAAATTGAAAAATCCAATCCTCTAAAAGACAAACTTCTGACAACACTGTGCAAGGCATCGATGGATATGAATAAATCAGACCTCATCCCACATATAGTAGGAATTCTCTTTAAGTTGCTATAGGAGTACTTAGATGTTATAAATCACTTTATACAATACTTGAAAACAGACAAAACAAAATTTCTTAGAAATATAATTTGGTATAAAGAAGAAGACAACCATTTATATAACCATGTAATTATGAAAAAAAACCCCAGCAGATTTAGATAATTTTACAGGCAACATTCACCAAAACTTCCAGGAAAAAAGACAATTTCAATTTTATTAGGGAAAAAAGAAAAACTTTTAGAAAATAGAAAATAAAAGAAAGCTTTAGTTTTATGGGACTAGCTTTATCTTGTTTGAAGTGAAGTGAAGGTCGCTCAGTCGTGTCCGACTCTTTGCGACCCCATGAATCACAGCACGCCAGACCTCCCTGTCCATCACCAACTCCCGGCATTCACTCAAACCCATGTCCATCGAGTCGGTGATGCCATCCAGCCATCTCATTCTCTGTCGTCCCCTTCTCCTCCTGCCCCCAATCCCTCCCAGCATCAGAGTCTTTTCCAATGAGTCAATGCGTTGCATGATGTGGCCAAAGGATTGGAGTTTCAGCTTTCGCATCAGTCCTTCCAATGAACACCCAGGACTGATCTCCTTTAGAATGGACTGGTTGGATCTCCTTGCAGTACAAGGGACTCTCAAGAGTCTTCTCCAACACCACAGTTCAAAAGCATCCATTCTTCGGTGATCAGCCTTCTTCACAGTCCAACTCTCACATCCATACATGACCACGGGAAAAACCATAGCCTTGACTAGACAGACCTTTGTTGGCAAAGTAATGTCTCTGCTTTTTAATATACTATCTAGGTTGGTCATAACTTTCCTTCCAAGGAGTAAGCGTCTTTTAATTTCACATTTCCCAAAACTGGAACTCTGGACACATTAAACAGTAACTGCCCAACCTCCCCTCTCCATAGTCCTTGGCAACCATCATTCTACTTTCTGTCTCTGAATCTCACTACTCCAGGTACCACACATAAATAGAATCATACAGCATTTGTCCTTTAGCACTTATTTATTATTTCACTTAACATGTCTTAAAGATTCATCAATGTTGTAGCATCTGTTAGAATTTCCTTCCTTTTTAAGGCTGAACAGTATTCCATCACACGTATATATCACATTTTGTCTATCTATTCATCCATCAATGGATAATTGGGTTACTTTCACCTTTGGCTATTGAAATAATGCTGTTATGAACATAAGCATGCAAATATCTAACTTCCAGCTTTAAATTCTTTTGAGTATACACCCAGAGCTGGAATTAGATCATATGGTAAATTTATGTTTAATTTTTTTTGCTGTACTGTTTTCTATAGCGATAGCTCCATCTAACATTCCCACCAGCAGTGCTCAAGGGATTATCTAGCTTTGATGTCAAGATTACTCTAGCCCCATAAAGCTAAATTTCTCTTACCTGGACATTCAGGTTGCTAGTATTTAGGATTTTTGCACCTATGTCCAAAGTGTAACACTGGCTGATCCATATTGGAAATTTGATAACCCAATACGCAAAATTTATATATCATAGTCAAAAGAGTGTACATAAGATACAAGGGGTTTTAGAATTTACAAAACAAATTCATGTAATCCAACATAAGAATAGAGTAAAAGAAAAAACAATGATCATCATGATAGAAAAAAAGACATATAAGGCATCACCCATTCTTTATTTAAAAAGAAAAAAAGGCAAAGAAAAATTTTGTTTCCTTATTTCTAATTCTTATACATTTTTTGTCTTACCAGAAAATATAGCACAACGTTAAACAGGAAGTACAATAGGCATCTTTTTTGTTGTTGTTTTTAACATTCATGAAAAGGCTTCTAATAATTCACTATGTAATGTTGTTCATTTAAGTTTTTAGTCAGTAATCTTTATTGGCTTAAAGGTATTTACTCCTAATTTGCCAAGGATACTTTTGGTTATTCTAACTTTCCATATTTCCTTATACACTGAAAACCCAAGAGAATCAAAAAATTCAAATTACCAGAATAGGAGAATTCAGTAAGTCTGTAGAGATAAAATTAATATATAAAAATCAATAATTATCCACTGTCCAAATAGTTGTTTCTTGAATACTAATCTTCAATTAAAAAAAAAAACAAATCCAGGGCTCCTTGGGGGAAATGTCTGATTTTAGGGCTAGGGCAAGATAAAGAAATGATGAGCCTGGAGTTTCTTATAGGACCAAACACTAAAGAAGTATACTTACGAAACAGAAGGATGGGCCAAATCAAAGAGACCCAAGACCCAGCCTGCAGAGCTCCCAATGGCCAAAGCTCAAACAATTAAACAACAAAAATAATGTAGTATTGGATTATTACCCAAATTATAAAAGAAATATACAGAGCACATACCAATATAAATGTGATTGAACAAATAAATAAATGCCGAGAAGAGACAAATCTTCCTTACAAAAGAATTCTAAATAATGTATGTAGATACTTCCCTCCCTCCAGGAAGTGGAGCTTAATTCCTGCCACTCCCTACTTTTAAGACTGGCTATATACTGCCTCACTTCCAAACGAAGAATAGAATAGAGAAAGACAAAAAATATTAACTTCATAGTGGAAAAAGCTGGCAAATTAAAAAAGCTACCTAAACTAAGGGATGAAGGTTAACATCATCAGTGGTGTTATACAAGTATCATGTACCCCTGGCTGACATGTTAGGATGAGAAGGGCAATCTGCTTTGCTGATACTCTTTATAAAAACCTATAACCAACCCATTCTAATCATAAGAAAAATATCAGATTGAGGAACATTCTACAGGATACCTGGCCAGGACTCCTCAAGACTATTAAGGTCATGAAAAACAAAAAGAGATCAAGAAACTATCACAGGTCAGAGGAGACTGGGAATACATGAAAACAAAAAAATGGACTGGGTCCTGGAACAGAAAGAAAGCAGTAATGGAAAAATGTAATATCTATCCAGTCTGGACTTCAATAACAGTAATGTTAACTGTGTTAGTTTTTTAGTTTTGACAAATGTATCATGGTAAAGTAAAAGTTAACACTGGGGACAACTAAATGAGGACTGCACAGGAACTCTCTTCTTTGCAATTTTTCTGTGAATCTTAACATTATTTCAAAATTAAAAGTTTATTTTATTTTATTTATTTTTTTTTATTTCTAAAAAAGAATTTTATTAAAAAAGCACAAATGCAAAGAAATGAACAGAGGAAAATGTATGCGTCGAACCTGGACTGGTCACTTATGATAATATACATGCTACAATTCCATTCTCCCCAATCATTCCACCTTCACCCTCTCCCACAGATATTTTAAAAGTTTATTTTAAAATATCAGTAACGTTCCTATACCTCAGTAATATCTAATTAGAAAATACAATTTAAAAAAATCTAACAAGCCATGCTAAATGTTTACAGAAAAAAAATATTAAACTGATGGATATGAAAAACCAACAAATTAAAAGAAATACCACATCATAGGAAGACTATTTCAAAGACAGTGTTTAATCTTTATTAATTCAATACAGTAATAAACTCATTGGATATTACTATAAATATTCTTTATGAAAAATAAAAAGGTTAGGGACAATAGTGGGACTGTTTTCTATTTTTGTAAATCTCTTTTAGTATCTGTCTTAATAGAATACAGAGAGATTCTCACATGTGCTTCTGCATTCAATTTGTTTTGATATCTCAGTCCATGTAGCCTCTAGAAACCTTATAAACCCCAAGAGAGTGACAAAGGCAAATCATAGCTTAGTATCATTATGGAAATAATTTTGACCTTGCAGACCCACCAAGAGCCCTGGGATATACCTGATAACCACTATTTTGTAAACAATGTGTCGCCCTCTTAACCTTGAGGTCTCATAGTATTCATTTACATTTTAATATGAAAAATTTCAAATTAGAGAAGAGTTAAAAGAATTTTTATAATAAATATGCATATATCTCCTACCTAGATTCTACAATTAACATTTTACTATATCCTTCAATCACATATTTATTTATCCGACTATTTACCCATCAATACATTTTTCCCCTTTATTTTTTACAATGCATTTCAAAGTAAGTTGCAAATATCAATATACTTCCCCTCAAATAGTTCAGCATGTAAACTCATTACTTAGAGTTTAGTATTTTTTATAGCTCTTTTTTATTTTTCTTTTTAGGTAAACTTTACACAGAATGAAATGCACAAAATTTAAGTTTGCAATTTGGTGAATCAGACATTGTGCAACCCAAACAAGATAGACAACATGATTCTCACTCTCCAGGAAATTCCCTCATACTCTTCTGAGTAAATCCCTCACCTCCTTTCCTCCCCACACCTTGCCCCTCAAAGAAATCACTGTTCTGTTTTTTTTCAACCCAGATTATTTCTGCCTTTTCCAGAACGAGTCATGTAAATGGACTCATACAACATGTACTCTTCTATGTAAGGCCTCTCTCAGTACAATGTGTTTTAGAGCCATTCATATTATTTTTTAAAGTATTTAAAATTAATTTACCTACCATGAAAATGACTATCAAGATGAGACAGATGCCCACTATGATAAGAAAGGGGATCAGGTAGTATTCCAAAGGAAGGCTAAATTCCGGAACTAAGATAATGTGGCCCCTGCAAGAAAACAAAAATTAATAGTTAGGAAATACTGACTTGTCAAATTATGATGTTAATTGAAAACAAAAATATTTTTAAAGCATTTAGACATTACAATTTAATCCACTAAACCCATCTCATTTTCTAATAGATGATTTCCATTAAGTTAAGGGATGTTTTCTCCATTTTTAAATCAGCTTTACATATTTACCAAAATAATTTGCCATTTAATTAAAAGAAACTTTTAGACTAGTTAAAGGAAATCAGTTAAGCAATACTTACTGTGTCCCTCCTAAGAATACGTGTTTACTGAATTTAGTAACCTGGATAAAAGTTAGCATATTTCACAAGCAAAAATCAGTATTTAAAACTGGCAGGACCTCAGGCAGTATGTCAACAAGAACCACACGCCCCCCCAACACCAAATTACTTTTCTTCAGTTTCTCCCATGAAAAAACTCTGGAGCCACTATTGACGAAAATGAACTCCCTATTCCCTTTATGCTTTATGGGAATTTGTTGTACTAAGTACAATGGATATAAATAACCCCCGTACTCCACATGCATCTGTGAGATACGGAATGGAAAACTGGCAAAGAATTTCACAAGAGTTGTAGCTTCTTTTCTATTCTAAACCTTCTCCACTGCTTGACTGAAAAAAAAAAAAAGGAAAAAACACTACAAGAATGTGTATATTGTGGGGGTTGCGGGGGAAAATAACCAAAGGCCCTATTCTCCTCGTTGTTAACCATGGTTAATACAGTTATATGGTTATCAACCATACAATATTAGTATTATGAAAACTGACAGGGAATCAAGAAATTAAACTGAACAGAATAAGCACACTATTTGTGCTGCATGAGCAAATTTATATAGTAGCAAATCCTGCAATAGAAAATTTCCTCAGACTAGGGAAGGGTCTGTATAATGGTCACTAACATGGTTGATTTCTCCATTGTACTTCTGTACTACTCAACTAGCATGGTGTCAGAAACATTACATTGTTACCCACTGCTGGGTGATTTTTTAGGTACCGACTCCAGGTACTTCATATCACAGACTGTACATCAAGGTAATCAAATAATTGATAAGGTGTGATTCCTTTTTATGGAGTTATTTCAGATAATAAATTAAGGAGGAATTATAAAATAAGACTACTTGCAAATCCTAAAGAACCAATGGCTTCAGACAATGATTATTAATGATTGCTCACATCACAAAGAGAGAACCAAATATTATGTCTCCTGATAGAAATATATAATAATACATATAAATTATTCTTGCCTTACCTATCCTCCTGGTCCCCAAGCCATGTTTGAATTTGAGCAACCCTCTAGATCTAACTTGGAGAAGGCAATGGCACCCCACTCCAGTACTCTAGCCTGGAAAATACCATGGACAGAGGAGCCTGGTGGGCTGCAGTCTCCACGGGGTTGCTAAGAGTCGGACACGACTTAGCGACTTCACTTTCACTTTCATGCATTGGAGAAGGAAATGGCAACCCACTCCAGTGTTCTTGCCTGGAGAATCCCAGGGACAGGAGAGCCTGGTGGGCTGCTGTCTATGGGGTCGCACAGAGTCGGACACGACTGAAGCGACTTAGCAGCAGCAGCAGCAGCAGCTAGATATAACTAGCAATTTACAGGGAAAATAAGTAACAAAGAAAAGCTCTAGACAATACACCAAGGATGCAGTCAGAAAAGTCCATATTGTGGTAAAATTTTACAGGACAAATGACCCTGTTTCTTCAATAAATAAACGTGTAGGGGAAAAAAAGAGGGACAGCAAACTTGTAGATTAAAAAAAGGGTAGTCATATGCCCTTATTTGCTCTGAAACAAATCTAAAGATTGAAATGTTTTGATACTGAATTAATGTTTACTTTTCTTAATTAAAAAAAGGATAACTAAAGAGCCTCTTGATGAAAGTGAAAGAGGAGAGTGAAAAAGTTGGCTTAAAGTTCAACATTCAGAAAACTAACATCATGGCATCTGGTCCCATCACTTCATGGGAAATAGATGGGGAAACAGTGGAAACAGTGGCAGACTTTATCTTTCTGGGCTCCAAAATCACTGCAGATGGTGACTGCAGCCATGAAATTAAAAGATGCTTACTCCTTGGAAGGAAAGTTATGACCAACCTAGACAGCATATTAAAAAGTAGAGACATTACTTTGCAAACAAAGGTCCATCTAGTCAAGGCTATGGTTTTTCCAGTGGTCATATATGGACGTGAGAGTTGTAGTATAAAGAAAGCTGAGCGCTGAAGTATTGATGCTTTTGAACTGTGGTGTTCAAGACTCTTGATAGTCCCTTGGACTGCAAGGAGATCCAACCAGTCCATCTGAGAGGAAATCAGTCCGAGGTGTTCATTGGAAGGACTGATGTTGAAGCTGAAACTCCAAAACTTTGGGCACCTGATGCGAAGAGTTGACTCATTGGAAAAGACCCTGATGCTGGGAAAGATTGAGAGCAGGAGGAGAAGGGGACAACAGAGGATGAGATGGTTGGATGGCATCACCGACTCAATGGACATGAGTTTGGATAAACTCCAGGAGCTGGTGATGGACAGGGAGGCCTGGTTCATGGGGTTACAAAGAGTCCGACACGACTGAGCGACTGAACTGAACTGAAAATGCCATTATATTTTTTTACATATAATTTTATTTTCTAGTGATATATTCTGAGATGTTTACAGTTTAGATCATAGGGTATCTAGCACTTGCTTTAAAATAATCATGGCGTGGGGAAAAAAGGGCAGGTGGCACTTAAATAGTGGACAGTCCAAACAAAATTGGCCATAGTTGATTATTCTGAGACTGAATGATATTCAT
Organism: Moschus berezovskii; assembly: GCF_049115385.1. NCBI lineage: Eukaryota > Metazoa > Chordata > Mammalia > Artiodactyla > Moschidae > Moschus > Moschus berezovskii. Next base: position 141,711,889 of record NC_142460.1, read on the forward strand.
CATACCCATCTCTAGTTTTAAACTAAATAAATAAATAATAAATTAATAGGTAGGTAGGCATGCAAGCAGGCAGACTGACCAACTGGCAAGTCAACAGATAGATGAGACAAACCAGTCTGCACAGGTCTACAATCCTTCAAGCAGAATTCTGAAACCTAAAAAGCTTTAAAAAGTAAAGTTTGCAATTCATTTGATAGTCAACTTGAACCTAACTGACACGATCAAACACTCATACATTTATTACAGATATATATGTTATTTGATTATAGAATGCTGCCTCAATCCTCAAATTTTATCCCTTGGAATATTACTTAACTTTTAAAAATCTGAAAATGCTTCAATTCCACATTATATCTGTTCCAAAGAGCTAACAGATTTTGTGGCCTTGCATTAACATGGAAAGGGTCTAAATATTAAGTAAATAAAGTATGTAACAAAATACTGAGTATTACAAGGCACTGTTTTATAAGCAGGGTATCTCTAGTTAAGGTCAGCATTCAAACATGGGGAAAAAAATTAAGCTGTCAGTGAAGAGCATTATAGGGTCTTCTGTTTAAATGTTTTCTAATCTGAAATTTTCCATATTTTATCAGTAGGTATCTATTACTTTTTAATTTAAAAGCAAATGGTTTTATTATTTAAAACAAAAAGACTCTTTAAAATACACATAATGTTTCTATGTGAGGGGATAATACTGAGATAAAAGCCAATAGTAGTTCTCCTCACCCCCATTAACTACACAAAAATGGCTGGCAAAACTGCATCTTGCTCAACTATTTCTAATACAATATCCAAAATTATATTCCCTAACTTAATAGATATTCTGAGCACAAAATATGTGAACCGTATTTTAAATATCAAAACCATATAGGGAAAAGGTCAAAAAATGTAAACAGACACTCTTTCCCTCTCTTTTTTTAATTCACATTCAAACTCAAATAATCACGGATTTCCCCGCCCCAAATAATTAGAATTGCATTTCATTGTGCCAGTTTCCTCTTTTGGCAGATGTAGATGGTAAGAGAGAATAATAATAACTTCTAGAGGGTTGTTGTTAGAATTAAATGTATAACAAATATAAAAGCTTTGTTTCATGAGTGCCTGGAACTTGCTAAATCCTTGATATTTATTATATTACTATATTATATTATAATATTACTGCTTTTATTATTAATATTGTTCTTTTGGTCAAATGCCTGTTCCTGTCCACTATGTTTTGGTAACCTGTTTTTTAGACGAAGCTCTGAAGTGTTAATTGAACTGCACTGTTTTCTATATTAGATAAGACAGTTGTGCCTTATGTTAGTTTCAGTCTGAATTTTACCATGGTAATGAGAATTTGGGGAGAAATTCCATAAGAGGTTTTAAAATCCAAATCAAACTTTTTAAACTTGAAAACAAACTGTGTTTGTAAAAGTTAGTCACCAAACAAATCGTGTGTTGGATTCTTTGTTTATAGAACATTTCCATTTAATAAAATACAAATATGTCTTAATGTAAAGTATCATGTAAATGTAAATCACATTGCTTCTAAATACCAATGGTTTGACTAAACTATAAAAGGGAAAGTTCTCTTTTTAGCAACATGGGTGCCTTAATCTCTCTAGCATAAATATATTTTCAGTATGCAATCATACACAGAAGAAAAGTAAAGCCTTAAAATCATGACTTAAGAAGATACAATTTAGCACAATAGAGTACATTCTAAAACATAATTTTGATTACAACTAATCTTATATAATGCTACCCTCTCACAGAAAAGAATTTAAGCTACACGATTATTTTTTATATCCATTACTTACCCTTTTTCATATGTGAATTCATCTTTCAGGGAATTAGCTGATGATTCACCAATAAAGACAGATGGAATGTCAATTTTCTTTAGTACTTCAACTGTATAAAACAATAGTAAAAGTTATTCTTCAAAGCCCATACTTAGTGTAAAATCAACTTAACTTTATAACAACAGCAAATATCAATGTAAGTGGAAATAACTATAATCAATTTGAATTGTTTGTTAGTTGATTTTCCAGATGGCAGAATTATACCACGATCCAAATGGCTGAGAAACATGACGACATTTACAACAACAAAAGCTAATAACATTTTGCATATATACATTACCACACTGTCTCAATAGTCCTATGAGATTGAAATATAAATCTTACTCTATTTCCATTTTGAATTACTTGATTTATTCCTGTACAGACATACTTAACTATTAGAAAAGAAAAAGAAATAAGAGGAAGAAATGTAAAGTATTTTTTCCACACATAACTTAATTCCTAAATGAAAAAGTGAAAAAGCTTTTTTTAACATACCCATTCCCAGGAGAGGTGTAAGCCAAAGAATGTAAGAAAGACCACTTTACAACAGTCTGAAAAATGACACCACACATCTAAGGCTTTTCAGAGTGAAGGGCTGACAAGAGTTCAGAAAGGGCACTGGATAGGGAAGCTTGGTAAATTTCTACTTCCTCCTAAGCTTGGAGTGCATGTTAAAGCATTGTGTTTTGACCAGTGCCTTTCAAAATTTACTTCTATATCTATATTAAAAAACCAAAATCAAATGTCAACAAAAAAAGAACTTTGTAAAAATTACCGATTACTCAAGAAGAGAAGTAAAAACAATCATCCTACTGTCACCACAGAAAATAGCCGCATTTTAAACTATGAGTTACTTTAATACATTTGGCTTTAGAGAAAGTCCATTTGTTTTCTTTTCTTACATTCTGCACAACTTTGTTCTACATTTCTTTTAAAAACTGCATATTTATTATTTATTTAAAAGAGGGGGGGTGGATACACATTAAAAAGAACAGAACACAATCATAACCCTTCCCACCCAAAGATAAGGCTTTATTTGAAGCAACTGAAACAGTTCTATAAGTTTTGACAAATAGGTACCATTATATAAACAACAACAATCAAGATAAAAAAATACGTTATCATCTGTCCAAATTCTCTCATGCCCCTTTACAGTCAAGCCCTCACCACAACCTTAGCAATCACTGATATATTCTTCTTTAATTCTTACAAAGGCAAGTTTTAAAGTTTTAAAATCTTAGTATCCTTAATAGAATACATGCTTTTTCGTTTTCAGATTGGATTTACACAAATAAAATCATCCATTTCACACATTCTTTGTCTCTGTCTCTCTCACACACACACACCCAATACCATATAAGCCCTAAAAGGGGAGGAGCCAAAATGGTTAGCAGAGGAATATTTAATCACTATCTTTATATTAATAAAATCAATAATATTTAAAATTTTATATTAATGGGATCATATAATAATAATAATGGGGTGGGCTTCCCTGGTGGCTCAGAGGTTAAAGCGTCTGCCCCCAATGCGGGAGACCCGGGTTCGATCCCTGGGTCGGGAAGATCCCCTGGAGAAGGAAACGGTAACCCACTCCAGTATTCTTGCCTGGAGAATCCCATGGATGGAGAAGCCTGGTAGGCTACAGTCCACGGGATCGCATACAGTCGGACACGACGGAGTGACGGAACGGATAATAATGGGAAAAAGTATAGGGTTTTTTTCCTACTCAATGGTATATCTCAGATATCCTGTCATGTCACTAAATAAATATCCACCTCATAATTTTTAATAGCTGAAGAGGTACCGTTATATAACCATATGCTGCTGCTAAGTCACTTCAGTCGTGTCCGACTCTGTGTGACCCCATAGACAGAAGCCCACCAGGCTCCCCCGTCCCAGGGATTCTCCAGGCAAGAACACTGGAGTGGGTTGCCATTTCCTTCTCCAATGTGTGAAAGTGAAAAGGGAAAGTGAAGTCGCTCAGTCATGTCGGACTTGTAGCGACCCCATGGACTGCAGCCTACCAGGCTCCTCCGTCCATGGGATTTTCTAGGCAAGAGTACTGGAGTGGCTTGCCATTGCCTTCTCAGGCATCGCCAACTCGATGGACATGAGTTTCAGTGAACTCCGGGAGTTGGTGATGGACAGGGAGGCCTGGCGTGCTGTGATTCATGGGGTCGCAAAGAGTCGGACATGACTGAGTGACTGAACTGAACTGATATGTTATATAACCATATATATTTTAGGGAGATATTTTCTGTCATGCAAAGAGATCTTTCTCTTTCACATAACAGTTTAAATTTTAATTTATTTGGTAATTAATGTTTGGAATTGAATACACTTTGTAAAAATGTTCTATTCTTTCACGAAGATACTCTGATAAATTCAAGGAGGAATTTTTGGCTTGTAACTACCGGCTTATAATTATTGGAAGTAACATAACTTCTTTGAGTTATGATATCTAATGAGATGTTAAAAGCTCCTCACTTCAGTCAGAAAGTTAAGAAGAGGCGGGAAATGATGTACACAAATATATTCATATTCATATGGAGATTCTGCCACATCGTTTATCTACTGAAAACAAAACCAAATGTTTTCATTCACAAAATACTTTAAAAATACTAATTTTAACTCTGATCCACAAAATAACTCTGTAAAGTATACCAGGCAGTATTAGATGAGCAAGAGTGTAGTATTATTGTACCATAGACAGGTTATAATTTAAGTGGTCAACCCCAACCTCTCTAGATGCATATTCCAACTGCCTGTTCAATATCTCTATTTGAATGCACAAGAGATGTTTCAAACTTAATGTTTCTCAAATGGATCTCTCAATATCTCTTTTCCCTTCATCAGTCCCACTCTTCCTTGTCTCTGTAAACAGCATAACTATTTTCACCTAGTTTCTCAAGTTAAACATTTTGGAGTTCTTTACTCCTTCCTTTTACTCCTTAGGTCAAACCCTATCAACTTCAAAATGCATCCATAATTCTATCACTCCCCATCACAGTCACTGCCGGTACTCCACTGCCGTCGTCTCTTGCGTGGCTGCTGCAGCAACGTTCTAACTGGTCTCTCAGCCGGCACTCTTGCTCATCTTTCACCTTCAGTCTGTTCTCCAAAGAACAACCAAAGTGATCCTTTTAAGACCGTCAGATCATCTCACACCTTTATTTAAAACCTACATAAAACAAATTCTGAAGTCCGACAATACCCAACATGGTCTAGCCTCTAGGTCCCCTCTAACTTCATCCCCTACAATTCTCTCTCTCCCCTGCTCACTCTGACTGCAGCCACCGTGATTTTCTGTCATACCTTTCTGTCACACCTGCTTTATCTCTGAGCCTTTGCATTTGTCTGCTGTTCTTTTCCCTTGAAACACCCTCCTCCAGAAATCTGCATGGCTTAGCCTTTCACTTCAGACCTATGCTCAAATGTCAAAGCCTCAAGAAACCTTCTCTGATCACCCTATCTAAAACAGCCATTCTCCGCCTCTCATCCCTGTCACCCAGTATCCCTTTAACCTGGCATGTTTTTCTTCATAGCACTTACTACTCACTACTTGACATATACCATACCTCTTTGAGTATTATTCATGCTCTAGAATGTAATGATAATAACTGCAGCAATAATAATTAATAGCAGCTAAAGAATCATTAAACAGCTATTAAGAACTAGGAAGTCTTCTAGATATTTATATGCCATAAGCAACAAACCAATAACTTGAATACTATTATTATCCACATTTAACATATCAGAGGTGTGAGGCACAGAGATGTTAGGTAATGTTCCCAAGGCCACAGCACTGGTAGGTGGTGGAGCTGGGATTCAAACCTTGTAAGGCCATACCCAGAAACCACACTCTTAACTACATCATTCTGCTACCTCAATGAAAAGTATGAGCAAAGCCTTGCTGCTAAGCTGCTAAGTCACTTCAGTCGTGTCCGACTCTGTGCGACCCCACAGACGGCAGCCCACCAGGCTCCCCCGTCCCTGGGATTCTCCAGGCAAGAACACTGGAGTGGGTTGCCATTTCCTTCTCCAGTGTGTGAAAGTGAAAAGTGAAAGTGAAGTCGCTCAGTCGTGTCCGACCCTTAGCGACCCCAGGACTGCAGCCCACCTGGCTCCTCCATCCATGGGATTTTCCAGGCAAGAGTACTGGAGTGGCTTGCCATTGCCTTCTCCGGAGCAAAGCCTTAAAACTGTATTATTTCCTCTGTAGTCATGATGCCTAAGACAGTACTTGATGTGGAGTAGGCTACCAAAAAGTATTTGATGAAGGAAGCAAGCAAGAAAGAAAAGAGAAGAAACAAGCCCAGACATATTGATTACTTCCCCTGTTTATACAGCAATCGGCACACCCTAGACCCAAACTTGAGGCTCAGACTCCTAATCTAGACTCTTTCCACTCTGCCTTATCATGGGTTTTTCTCATATACCTTCTTTCATATGATTTTCACAATCTTGTTGGGTTAAAAAAAATTAAAACTATTCACACTTTTACAGATGAAAATAAAGGGCTTGGAAAGATTAGTAACTTTTATGAACTAGCCTGAAATAAACCCACATTTCCTAGTCTTGAAGTTCATCACATTCTCCTGCCTCCTGAAGATGACAAATGTGACTGACTCAAAGTGAATCCATCCTATGTCCTACCTGAAATAAAAACAGACACATTCCTGTGTGAAATGCGGGCAACAAGGGGTCTTTAAAGCTTCCTTTTGTTTCCGGATGCCAGAACCACGTCTTAGGAGAATACATGTAGTATTTTCCCTGTGGTTATGATCTAAGCCTAAAAAGAGTGACAGATACACGCTTATTTTAATAAATCCATGGTGTCTTTCCTCTATCAGTGACAGAAAAGATGAAAATGGGAAATATCTTTACAGTGTGTTGGATATATGAAATGTTCAAAAACATACATACTCAAGGACAGAGCAAAATGTCATGGAAAGTAATCGAAGCAATAAAGTCAAGAACCAAAATTTTGAACAATCTTTGAAATAAAATAATTCAGCTGGAACATTTCCATAGCAACAACAGGATTACATGGTTATGTGCTACTTCTAATATTTAGCACACTTTCCTTAGGAACTGACATGATTATCACAAAAAGGTTTCATTACTGACATGAAGACAAAACAGGTGTCCAAGGGAAGTGACAATTCCTACTTGAAAAATTTTTATTAAAAGTGTGTTAAAAGAATAAATAGTTACAAATACTAATCATTTTATTCAATCCAAAACCCGTGAGAAGGTCTGGAGGGTTGCTAAACCCTAAGCCCAGGTTTTCAGCAAAACACACAAAGAGTAAGTAACTTGCTCAAAATTATACAGTCAATTCAAGCAGGAGCTTTGACTTGAATTCAGGCCTATTTTTTAGAGTGTCTATGCTTTCCATTTTGTCAGTAATGTGTACAGGTCTCAAAAATGACTAACGTGGGAGGTATGGTGTAGGATAATTTTTTAAGGGAGATGATTAAAGGAGGAGAAGAAAACTGTCAAGTGTGCAGTACCAACAGGACTAGTTTATTTGATAAGTAAAATCCCTTAATCAATTCCTCTAATTCCTATCAGTGGTTGTTAAACTTTTGGTGAAGTGCCAGAAGTTCTTATGGGTACTTCATGCATTCTACAATTATGACTTAACCAGCCAGAAGATTAAAATAATCATTCAAAATATAAAGAAAGTAAGGAACTTATCACTAAGTTTTACTTTTTATATATTGTAATTTTGCACTAGATTATATTAGGAATAAGAAGGAAAAGAGTTGCAGGAGACATGGGTTTGATCCCTGGGTCAGGAAGATCCCCTGGAGTTGGAAATGACAACCTGCTCCAGTATTCTTGCCTGGGAAATTCCATGGACAGAGCAGTCTGGTGGGCTACAGTCCATGGGGTTGCAAAGAGTTGGACATGACTTAGCGACTGAGCATAGCAAAAACAACAAATAATGTCCCATGTTATAAAAAGATTTTTTTGACCAAGAAATCCAAAATACTTCCTATTGAGGATACGGCTAAAGTCCTAAATATATTTCAATGGAGTATATCAATCCATGCCTTAAATTTCTGCTCTTTGCTGCAAACTCTTTCTTGCATACATGACTCAATGCAACTTAATAACAAGAGGTATTATGGATATATACTAAAAGAAAAAGAAAAACAAAATACTTAATCATGAATGCTGGCAGTTTATTTATTGTATCTGAGATTCTGATCCCAATTGCACATGGGCATTGCAATTGTACATGGGCATCTCCCCCACACCATCAAACAACTCAATTCAATTCTGACATTATCTACCTCGAGATAGCATCAGATTCCACAGGCTAAGGGTCTGGTCTCACAAGAATCCCCACCCCCAACTTCAGACACCAGCCACAAGTCTAAGTTGTCACCTTTGCTTCTGACCTACCAGTTATAGACTGGAGATTTCAACAATCCTTACCCCATGGGTTCAATTAATTTGCTAGAGCAGTTCACAGAATTCAAAGAAACATTTTATTTACTTGATTACCAGTTTATTAAGAAAGGATATAATTCAGAAACAAGCAGATAAGAGATGTATAGGGCAAGTATATGGGAAGGGATGCAGAGGTTCTATGCCCTCTCCAGGAGTGCAACTTTCCCAGCATCTCCACATTTTCACCAACCCAAAAGCTCTTTGAACCTGTCCCTGTAGGTTTTCACAGTGGCTTCACTACATAGGCATGAATGATTAAACCACTGGCCACTGAGGTTGGGGGGCGGGACTGAAGGTTCCAATCCTCTCATCACCTAGCTAGTTCTCCTAGCAACCAGCCCCACCATTTGGTGGGGTCCAAAAGTAGCCTCGTTAACATAAAGGAGACACCTTTATCACTCTCAATAAATTAAGTGAAAGCATACAGCTTAAAAATCAGTCTGATTAAAGCCAGTTATTTCATTAAAATTGGCTCATTTTCCCTACAAGCTAATATTTCATAGAGAATAAGGAAAGACATTGCCATTTGAACAAAAAGCTATAGGCATGCCAATATATATTAAGGTGCTAATAATAACCAACTGGTATAAGAGAGCACAAGTATGCTGCTTTGGCATTCCACAGGAATACAGTAGGTACTTAGTATTTCTGCATATTCTGAAATTTAACATTGTGAATCTCTAAATAAATCACAAAGATTCTCCTATGGCATCCTTAACTCAACATGCTTATCTCTATTTAAAGCTTTGGTTTTCCTTTAGCTTTTACCAAAATATCAACACATCCTCGAAAATGAAACACATAGGTTAAAAAAAAACAAACCAGCAACAACAACAAACTGTTCAGAAAAGAACAAGTCAATTCCACTTATACTGTGAACAAAATTATCCCAAGAGGTTTAAAAACTGGAAATTATCTTTCTGATGGGAAAGAAATTTTGCTTTCTAAAACAGAAAATGAAAGAAGAGAGACTCTGGTAAATTTTAGTTTTGAACGACTGGTCAAACAGGAGAGAAGAAAAGTGATACCTGTACTTACTGTCGTTGGATCCCATGCTAATGAGGTCATCAGAGTCAACATTGTGAACTATGGCTGCTTTGTATCCTGCTCTCTGTGCATTTAAAACCTGCAAGTTAGAAAACGGTCATGATATGAGGAAGAAAGTGACATAAGGTCCCTCAACTTCAACAAGCATAAATCAACAACTCCATAAAGGACAGACTAGATTATGTATGTGTGCATATATATATATATATATATTTAGTTATATTTATATATAAAACATATATATATATAAACATCTCAAGTGTGTTCTTGAAACATAACCTTTTACAATTGATTATCAAGGACTTCTTTAGATATCTTCTTGATTTCACTCAAAGTATTAAGTGAAATGAGAGGCAAATAAAGGACGGAGATATTTAAGCTACCTGCCAAAAAGATCCAAAGCACTAACCCTGTCTAGCTGTAATGGGATATAGACTTGGGACCACGCTCAAGAAACATCAGCCCTTGAAAAGTCAAATCTACCTCCACTACTTTGTGCAATAAACTTGGAGCAAATTGCTTTTTTCACTAATCCTCAATTTCCCCAAGCTTAAAACAGAATAGCAACAATATTTTTCTCATATGTAAAATAATTTTAAAATGCTTAACACCATGATGATACAAAGAAATGAGTAAAAAAAAAAGCTATTCTTATTATTAGCTTCATCAACAACCATTTTCTTTAGAAAGCTTTTCTAAAGTTTTGAAAAAATTAAAAATAAAAATACTCCAGCCTGAAGTTGCTTATTCTGGTTCTATTTAGCTATATAATCTTTCCTAAAACTAGTTTCTGAAATATTAATAGTTTCACACCAGAAGAATATGGCTAGATACATAGAATTTTCTTAGCGCAAAGATCTGAAAATTATCTAACATATGTTACCACACCTCACTTTTAAAATAACAGTCTGTTTTATTTTCTCCCATTCTGAAGGCTGTATTTTCACCTTGCTTATAGTTTCCTTTGCTGTGCAGAAGATTTTGATTTTAATTAGGTCCCATTTGTTTATTTTTGCTTTTATTTCCAATATTCTGGGAGGTGGGTCATGGAGGATCCTTCTGTGATTTATGTCGGAGAGTGTTTTGCCTACATTCTCCTCTAGGAGTTTTATAGTTTCTGGTCTTACATTTAGCTCTCTAATCCATTTTGAGTTTATTTTGGTGTATGGTGTTAGGAAGTGTTCTAGTTTCATTCTTTTACAAGTGGCTGACCAATTTTCCCAGCACCACTTGTTAAAGAGACTGTCTTTTCTCCATTTTATATTCTTGCTTCCTTTGTCAAAGATGAGGTGTCCATAGGTGCGTGGATTTATCTCTGGGATTTCTATTTTGTTCCATTGATCTATATTTCTGTCTTTATGCCAGTACCATACTGTCTTGATGACTGTGGCTTTGTAGTAGAGCCTGAAGTCCGGCAGGTTAATTCCCCCAGTTCCATTTTTCTTCCTCAAGATTGCTTTGGCTATTCGAGGTTTTTTTATTTCCATACAAATTGTGAGATTATTTGTTCTAGTTCTGTGAAAAATATCCTTGGTAGCTTGATAGGGATTGCATTGAATGTATAAATTACTTTGGGTAGTATACTCATTTTTACAATATTTATTCTTCCAATCAATGAGCATGGTATATTTCTCCATCTATTAGTGTCCTCTTTGATTGCTTTCAGTAGTGTTTTATAGTTTTCTATGTACCAGTCTTTTGTTTCTTTAGGTAGATATATTCCTAAGTATTTCATTCTTTTCGTTGCAACAGTGAATGGAATAGTTTCCTTAATTTCTCTTTCTATTTTCTCATTATTAGTGTATAGGAATGCAAGGGATTTCTGTGTGTTGATTTTATATCCTGCAACGTTACTGTAATCATTGATTAGCTCTAGTAGTTTTCTGGTAGAGTCTCTAGGGTTTTCTGTGTAGAGGATCATGTCATCAGCGAACAGTGTAAGTTTTATTTCTTCTTTTCCAATTTGTATTCCTTTTATGTCTTTTTCTGCTCTGATTGCTGTGGCCAAAACTTCCAGAACTATGTTGAATAGTAGTGGTGAGAGTGGGCACCCTTGTCTTGTTCCTGACTTTAGGGGAAATGCTTTCAGTTTTTCACCATTGAGGATAATGTTTGCTGTGGGTTTGTCATATATAGCTTTTATTATGTTGAGGTATGTCCCTTCTATTCCCACTTTCTGGAGGGTTTTTATCATAAATGGATGTTGAATTTTGTCAAAGGCTTTCTCTGCATCTATTGAGATAATCATATGATTTTTATTTTTCAGTTTGTTAATGTGGTGTATTACGTTGATTGATTTGCGGATATTGAAGAATCCTTGCATTCCTGGGATAAAGCCCACTTGGTCATGATGTATGATCTTCTTAATATGTTGTTGGATTCTGATTGCTAGAATTTTGTTAAGGATTTTTGCATCTATGTTCATCAGTGATATTGGCCTGTAGTTTTCTTTTTTTGTGGGGTCTTTACCAGGTTTTGGGATTAGGGTGATGGTGGCCTCATAGAATGAGTTTGGAAGTTTCCCTTCCTCAGCTATTTTCTGGAAGAGTTTGAGTAGAATAGGTGTTAGCTCTTCTCTAAATTTTTGGTAGAATTCAGCTGTGAAGCCGTCTGGACCTGGGCTTTTGTTTGCTGGAAGATTCCTGATTACAGCCTCTAGTTCCATGCTTGTGATGGGTCTGTTCAGATTTTCTATTTCTTCCTGGTTCAGTTTTGGAAAGTTGTATTTTTCTAGGAATTTGTCCATTTCTTCCAGGTTATTCATTTTATTGCCATATAATTGCTGATAGTATTCTCTAATAATCCTTTGTATTTCTGTGTTGTCAGTTGTGATCTCTCCATTTTCATTTCTAATTTTATTGATTTGGTTCTTCTCCCTTTGTTTCTTGATAAGTCTGGCTAGCGGTTTGTCAATTTTATTTACCTTCTCAAAGAACCAGCAAATAATAAATAATAGCAAATGAAGCAACTGATAAAGGATTAATCTCCAAAATATACAAGCAGCTCCTGCAGCTCAATTCCAGAAAAATAAATGACCCAATCAAAAAATGGGCCAAAGAACTAAACAGACATTTCTCCAAAGAAGACATACAGATGGCTAACAAACACATGAAAAAATGCTCAACATCCCTCATAATCAGAGAGATGCAAATCAAAACCACAATGAGATACCATTTCACACCAGTCAGAATGGCTGCTATCCAAAAGTCTACATGCAATAAATGCTGGAGAGGATGTGGAGAGAAAGGAACCCTCTTACACTGTTGGTGGGAATGCAAACTAGTCCAGCCACTATGGAGAACAGTGTGGAGATTCCTCAAAAAACTGGAAATAGAACTGCCATATGATCCAGCAATCGCACTCCTGGGCATACACACCGAGGAAACCAGAATTGAAAGAGACACATGTACTCCAATGTTCACTGCAGCACTGTTTATAATAGCCAGGACATGGAAGCAACCTAGATGTCCATCTGCAGACGAATGGATAAGAAAGCTCTGGTACATACACACAATGGAGTATTATTCAGCCATTAAAAAGAATACATTTGAATCAGTTCTAATGAGGTGGATGAAACTGGAGCCTATTACACAGAGTGAAGTAAGCCAGAAAGGAAAACACCAATACAGCATACTAACGCATATATATGGAATTTAGAAAGATGCAAATGATAACCCTGTATACGAGACAGCAAAAGAGACACAGATGTATAGATCAGTCTTTGGGACTCTGTGGGAGAGGGTGAGGGTGGGATGATTTGGGAGAATGGCATTGAAACACGTATGTTGTCATATGTGAAGTGAATCACTAGTTCAGGGTCAATGCATGTTATAGGATGCTCGGGGCTGGCATGCGGGGATGACCCAGAGGGAGGATAAAGGGAGGAGGGAAATGGGAGGGGGGTTCAGGAGGGGGAACTTATGTAAACCCGGGGCGAATTCATGTCAATGTATGACAAAACCAACCAATATAATATTGTAAAATAGTTTGCCTCCAATAAAAAATTAATTAATTAAAAAAAATAAATAAATAAAGTAACAGTCTGTTTTAAATAAAAATAAACCCAGACTAACCTCTTACTGTACCACCTTTGAACCATTTGGTAAAAATGAAGGTTATTATTTGCATACTGGTTAAATAAAATGAAAATTGGGTATGTAAATAGGTTTTGAATACTTTGAAAATACTAAATATTTAATATGGCAAGAAATTTTAAATATATCACCTTATAATCACTGCAGAGTGATATGCCTCAAAGTTTCTTTATAATATCAATACTTCTAAAATTAATTTTAAAAATAATTCCAAGAAGATCTAAAATTAGCTCTGTTTTAGTTATCAGCATAACAATGATTCAGAATTCTACAGTAATTCAATAAAGACCTGCATCAAGCTGCAAAGAGTAAGGGAAAGCCCTAAAAGTCAAGTTCCTAAGAATAAAAGGAATGCCCAAGTGTTCAGCAGACTGGACTTGAATGGTAGGTAAGAGAAATGAGGCTCATGTAGTCAATCCTACTCAGGCAAGAGTAAAATTCCCTCTACATTACCCTGACTCTAAAACTACCTCACAAATGAAAGTTGGATTTCTGAAAGAGATAATAATGTGGGTTGATCAGAATAATTTTATCATATCACCAAAAAAAAAAAAAATCTAAATCTGCAAATGCCTCAAAGAATTAATATTTTGTCTCTCTGTGGGTGGGCTTAGTCACTAAGTCATATCTGATTCTAAAACCTCATGGACTGTAGCCTGCCAGACTCCTTTGTCCAGGGGATTTTCCAGGCAAGAGTACTGAAGTGGGATGCCTTTTCCTTTTCCAGGGGATCTTCCTGGCCCAGGGATCAAACCCACATCTCCTGCACTGGCAGGCAAGTTCTTAACCACTGAGCCACTATGGAAGCCTTTATAGTCTCTATAACTCCTATGAAATAGCAGGCTGACACAGAGTAAGCACTCATTAAATATTTCAAGAATGAGAAAATGTGTAAGTACTTAAATTAATAGCTCATATTATAACACTACAAATACAAGAGAGAAAATTGTGTGTGTATTACTCAGTTGTGTCCAGCTCTTTGCAACCCCATGGATTATAGCCGGTCAGGGTCCTCTGTCCATGGAATACTCCAGTTAAGAATATTGGGGTGGGAAGCCTTTTTCTTTTCCAGGAGATCTTCCCGACCCAGGGATCAAACCTGGCACCCTTAAGTTTTTTTAATGAATTAAAATAGCATAAATAGTTCACCAACATAGGACCTACTGCTCTAATGTTCGGAATAATGACAAGAAAACCAACCAGCCAACAAAACTGTTACAAGGAATGTTCTGTAGTCATGTGAGGAAAAGTCAACAACCAAAAAAAAAGTAAGCTTACTACTTTTTGCCTGTGTGTGCATGTTTTAATTTTAGGTGGATTTTTTTATCCAACTAAAATTTAAAAAATGCCAACCTCTACATTCTTTTACCCATATATTTTATTGCTTTCCAAGGGGAGAAAAAAAAATCTCTCAAGAAGGATGTAATCGTTTCTAAACCTTCAGTTCAGTTCAGTCGCTCAGTCGTGTCCGACTCTTTGCGACCCCATGAATCACAGCATGCCAGGCCTCCCTGTCCATCACCAACTCCCGGAGTTTACTCAAACTCATGCCCATCAAGTTGGTGATGCCATCCAGCCATCTCATTCTCTGTCATCCCCTTCTCCTCCTGCCCCCAATCCTTCCCAGCATCAGAGTCTTTTCCAGGGAGTCAACCCTTCGCATGAGGTGGCCAAAATATTGGAGTTTCAGCTTTAGCATCAGACCTTCCAATGAACACCCAGGATCGTTCTCCTTTAGAATGGACTGGCTGGATCTCCTTGCAGTCCAAGAGACTCTTAAGAGTCTTCTCCAGCACCACAGTTCAAAAGCATCAATTCTTCGGTGCTCAACTTTCTTCACAGTCCAACTCTCACATCCATACATGACCACTGGAAAAACCATCAGTTCAGTTCAGTTCAGTTCAGTCGCTCAGTCGTGTCCGACTCTCCACGACCCCATGAATGGACCTTTGCTGGCAAAGTAATGTCTCTGCTTTTTAATATACTATCTAGGTTGGTCATAATTTGCTACTTATATATTAGTTCAGTTCAGTTCAGTTCAGTCGCTCAGTCGTGTATTATTTATTCATTACATTTCCATAGCAGGACAGACTTCACTTAGCTTTTATTTAAACTAAAGTATACTTGGTTGGGGTTGCTATTAATTTTTTTTGATGCTTTAATGACCATTTAATTGTTCCTAAAAAAGCTAAACAAGTAACTACAGAGACATGTTTCTCTCACAAATCCATAAAGCAAGTGTTTCCAGAGATACAATTTAAGAAATACAAAATTTATATCAAAAGCTGTCCTCTCCTTATATAAAACTTAAGTTTTACTTTTCTTTTTAAAGTCAACTAATACACAAAGTCACTGAAATTACAATTTGACTTGTTTCCCTGAAAAATATGTATTTGTGAACAAAGATACCACATGTTCAGTTCAGTTCAGTTCAGTCGCTCAGTCGTGTCCGACTCTCCGCGACCCTATGAATCACAGCACGCCAGGCCTCCCTGTCCATCACCAACTCCCGGAGTTCACTCAAACTCATGTCCACAGAGTCGGTGATGCCATCCAGCCATCTCATTCTCTGTCGCCCCCTTCTCCTCCCGCCCCCAACCTTTCCCAGCATCAGAGTCTTTTCCAGTGAGTCAACTTGTCGCATGAGGTGGCCGAAGTATTACTGGAGTTTCAGCTTTAGCATCAGTCCTTCCAATGAACACCCAGGATTGATCTCCTTTAGAATGGACTAGTTGGATCTCCTTGCAGTCCAAGGGACTCTCAAGAGTCTTCTCCAACACCACAGTTCAAAAGCATCAATTCTTCTGCGATCAGCTTTCTTCACAGTCCAACTCTCACATCCATACATGACCACGGGAAAAACCATAGCCTTGACTAGATGGACCTTTTTTGGCAAAGTAATGTCTCTGCTTTTTAATATACTATCAAGGTTGGTCATAAGTTAGGATACAGAGAAAAGTGATCCAGGAACCATGTCTATGTAAAACAACATAGTTTAGTAAATATTTGTTGAATTTACATAACATGTAAGGTACTGTGTGTCGGGCACAATGCAGAACTCGAAGGTGTATCAGAAACAATCATTATCCTTAAAGTGAGTCAGTACCCCTGGACACAAACAGGTCAGGTGCTTTCTAGCCTCTCTATTTGTTCAAGCTACCATCTCTGCCTGGAATAGCCTTTGGGTTCTGAATGCCTAATCAGGCTTCAAATTCTATTACCTCCATGAAGCCTGTCCTGTTCCATGCCCTATTCTAATGCCCTGGTCCAC
The DNA here is from genome assembly GCF_049115385.1 of Moschus berezovskii. Lineage (NCBI taxonomy): Eukaryota > Metazoa > Chordata > Mammalia > Artiodactyla > Moschidae > Moschus > Moschus berezovskii. The sequence goes on from NC_142460.1 coordinate 141,728,592, forward strand.
GTGTTGTCCCAAGCACCCATATAGTTGCTTCCCACTTGGTATTTATACCGGTTATATTGCTCTTAAAGATCTTCTATAGTGTATTGTATTTATGCATTATACATACTATCCCATTTATAAAACAAGGCTTTATGGGGTTCTTTAATCTTCTGCAGTTGTCTATGTGTAAAGAAGGGACAAAATATCATTACTCTTAAAAAAGGCTTTCTGAACTGCAAATTGTTAAATATCACCAATATAAATTCATGGCTTTACAGCAATCTGCTATGTGTGTAACTAAAGTTAGCCAATAGTTTCTGAAAACTGCACTGACCAACTGAGGAAACATGTTTCTTTCACACATCCAAAATGCAACTGGTTCCATAAATACAATATAAAATTAGATTAATATGAAAAGCTGTTCTCTAATTAAAAAATAAAATTCCTAAAATAGAAAACCACTAAACTAGGAAGGAGTTTTGTAAGCACAAGTGTGAATTCCAGAAAACAGAAACATGTTTCAAAAACTTAATAAGAAGGCTTCCCCAAGACTTTTGTTGTTGTTATTGATTTTTAAAATAAAGTAATGAAATTAAATCAAAGAAACACATTAACATATGAACCAATGGGCTTACGAATACAAACAAGGAAAATATATTCATGTTATGAACTGCAAAAATCATGTGTCTGTCAAATTAAATTACATTTTTAACTATGCAGCAGCTGGTATTTTCAAAAACACAGAAGGCAGAAATACAGCCTAAATCATCAGTAAGCATGTGTAAGGTTTCACATTAATAAAATGCAATCTCAAACATGTTGTCAGATGGAAGCAGAGAACTCAAAGATTCGTTAATAAAAAGCAGGCACAGTGAACAAACCTAAATTTCAAAATAGCCATCAAACAGAAAACTTCACAAAAAGACCTTCTGAATTGAACTGCAAACGTGCCTTTTTTATTTTTTAAGGAGACTCAAATTGTGCTAAATGTACTAGTTTACATCTAATCAACCAATAAACTGCAACTAAATTATGTATGGGCTTCCCTGGTGGCTCAGAGATTAAAGTGTCTGCCTCCAATGCGGGAGACCCGGGTTCGATCCCTGGGTAGGGAAGATCCCCTGGAGAAGGAAATGGTAACCCACTCCAGTATTCTTGCCTGGAGAATCCCATGGACGGAGAAGCCTGGTAGGCTACAGTCCACGGGGTCGCATAGAGTCGGACACGACTGAGTGACGGAACGGAAAAGGAAAATTATGTATACCAGGTAGCACCTTACCACAAATTTTAAAGAAATATGGGACTGCCAACTTGTTATTATAAATAGCCATTATACCAGAAGATAGCAGACTGCTAATGGAAGAACCTTCAATGAGACAGGTTTTAAAAAGGAATCCTGGGAATTAAATAATAGTTCGTCTTATTTCCAGACTGGACAAACTGGTGATATTGACACTAATAAACAGAACTTGTAAGAAGAAAGAATTCACTGTGCTGTCAAGATGATCATAAGCAGAAAATTTTTAAGGGACATACAGGCATGAGGAGGTGGAGGAAACTGTTGACAGATTATATACAACAAGGTTCCAGACCAAAGGCTGTATCTATGAATAAAAGAAGCCTCTATGTGCTGGGGCCTTACATATATTATCTCTAACATCTGATAGAACTCTACCATGGAGATATTCTCTTCAATATTCTAGAAATGAATAAAGATGGGTAAATGAATATACCCTAAGGTCACACTTAGGCAGAGCTGAGATTTGAAAACAATTTTACTTGATTAGATAGAGATGCATGGAGTTTCCCAATGAATCAGAATGATAAATAGGATCACTAACCTTATTTAACATTTTAAAAATGTCTGAAAAGAGGGATTAAGAAACAGATCACTTTAAGGGATTACTTTCTTTGATACTAAGAAAGTACCAAAACTCACATGACATTAATCTTAAAATCTTATGGGCAAAATAAAACATATACAAATCAGAGTATAAGCCAAAAAGAAAAGTGCTAAAATAGTGTGGTAGAGTTTATAAAAACTTAGGGAAAAGTTATATTGAAGTACCTATGGCAGATTTTATAGGACCTGAAACATTTTAATAAAGAGATGAAATCTGCGTTAACAGCAAAGAGTTGTGGGGAAATTTCTCATGTGAGAGGAAGAGAGAAATAACAAGACAAAAGGCAGGACTGAGCAAGGCATATTAAAAACAAAACACAAAGAAGGACCTTAATAAGTGAAAAAGAGTGTTACAGAAAGGAAGACTCTCTAATTCCAGCAGAGGAGTTAAAATTATACTCTTGGAAGGAGATTATCCGGATTCAAATTCTGACTCTGTTATATACAAGCTGTATAAACTTAGGCAAATAACTTCTGTAAAATGAGCATAATAATACACCCAACTTAAAGAGTCATTCTGAGGATTAAATTACTAAATATATGGAAAGCACTTAAAATAGTGCTTAAACAGTGCCTGGCACATATTAAATAAGTGCTAGTTATGATTACTGTCATTGATGTTCAATTTTACAGTTGCTGTTGGAGAGTCAGAGGTTAGGAGAGACGCAAAAAAAGGACAGATAGTACTGTATCTTGAAGGCCATTCAGTAAAGTAGACATGGGGTCTTCCCTGTTAAGGGTTCACATTTCCTTCTCCAGGGGATCTTCCCAAGCAGGGATCGAACGCAGGTCTCCCTCACTGCAGGCAGACTCTTTACCATCTGAGTCACCAGGAACCTTAAGGGTTCACAACAGGCACTTGAATAAGGAGGTGACATGGCTGAAACAATGTTTTAGAACAATCTGGTAATACTTTGATATGGAGAAGACAGACTGAAGATTTGGAAGCTGTTATGACAAGGCAGGATGACTGCAATGATGTGAAAGAACAGTATTTTCATTCTTCAAAACCAATTTTTGAATCTAGGAAACTTAGGAATGTACTTAACCAAAAATGTGAAAACTGAGAAACAGAGCTTGTTTTCATAAGGAAGAGAATGGTTCTGAGCACACTAAATTTGAGAGGTAGGGAGGTTTCTATATACAGAATTCCTAGGTAGGTAGAATATAAAATATCAGGACCTGAGATTTAAATTTACATATTTTCAGCAAATTAATTCATTCAACAAATATCTGGAATAAAGACTGCTACCTGGTTGTGAAAAATAATTAAACTTGTAATAAAACATAATCCATTCACAGTTTTACATATCTTACAGTCTTCAACGTCCTTTAAGTTCTATACCTGAACTAAATTTAAGTACACTTTAATTTTCCCCTGAGAGGATACACCACAAATAAGCAAATCTGTGTAAACTTATTTCCAGTATACCTGCAAGAATGCTAAAAATGTTATGAGGTAACTTTTCTTGATGAAAGAGAACCATGAAAAGAACCTCATTATTATATCAGAGAGTAGTCTGGATGTTCGTGTAAAATGAGACACACTTGGAACACTTTTTTATTTGAAATGTATTTAAAGTTCTGAAGTCTTTAACTGAATTCTAGTGTTATTTTTCCCTTGCATGAAGAATAATTTTAATGTTTGAACAATAGTGAAAAGGCAAGCTAAAAACCAGGATTATTTCAGACAGACAGACGATACTCCATGAACACCGTACATTCATCCCCTACAGATGCCCCATGTTTCTGATGTTATCCGCCTTCAGATGCCAGGCAAAAGATGTTTGAGAGTAGAAGCCATTTAATATAGCCTCTTCTAATTTGAATGATAATACAACCTTTAGTTCATTATTTCAACATTTTCATTAAGTGTTAAAAGGTCATTAATTTTAATTGGGATGTTGAAAGAAAATACTATACTGAAATATTTCAGATTGTAATTCATGCAGATTTAAATATGTGATTTATATGTGGAGTCTAATATATGACACAAATTAACCCATCTATGAAACAGAAATAAGAATCAGGGACACAGAAAATAGATTAGTGGTTGCCAAGGGGGAGAGTGGTATGGTAGGAGAGGGATGGATGGGGATTTTTGGATCAGCAGATGCGAATTGGGATATATAGAATAGATAAACAACAAGGCCCTACTGTAGAGCGCAGGGAACAATATTCAGTATCCTGTGATAAACCATAATGGAAAAGAATGTATATATGTATAGCTGAATCATTTTGCTATATGGCAGTAATTAATACAACATTGTAAATCAACTATACTTTAATAAAAACAAAACAAAAATGTGATCTAGAGGGAAATTTTAGTGATGGCTTACAGTTTTATTTACTAAACAAGTAATAAGACTAGAAGTAGAGGGACTTCCCTGGTAGTCCAGGGGTTAAGACTTGGCGCTCCCAATACAGAGAGGGCGGGTTTGATCTCTGGTGGGGGGACTAAATCCCATTTGCAGCACAGCAGGACCAAAAAAAAAGAAAGAAGTAGAGAAAGATGTAACATATTAGGGAAATTCAACTATTCTGGCTTATGTATAAATAAGAAAAATACATCTATCTAGAGATGTAATTTGACTGCTTAATTAACACCAGGAAGAGAATGACGAGATATTCTTGAACTCCCAACAATCAGGTGATACCTTCAGTGATTGAAAAGCATTGTATTTTCTTCTTGCTCTCAATTTGCTTCTCTACAGAAGGGTATGTACTCCATATTATCAGATAGGATATACTGCCTAATTATGTATGTATATACATACATACATATACATATGTATATATAATATATATCCATTATATATTATAAAATATATATTATATATAATTATGTATATATGTATATATATTATTATGTATATAAAAATATACACACATAAAACATATATACTAATACTCTATATTATTAGATATAGTTATTTATCAATTATCAATAATAAATTTCCTAAGTGTGGTAACTATTTTGTGAACATGGAGAATGCTGCTGTGGGAAAGAGAGGAATAAGACATAAAAGATTCAACTCTTGAAACAGTTAAAGACAAAATATCAATACTAGGGAATTATTAACAATGTTAATTTCTGCAGGATATGTCTGTTTTCATCTTTGTTATTATATACACCCCAAGCTTTTGTCTTGAGTGAGTTATTTTTTTAATACCCATCTGGGTACTTTGACAACCTGATACATTTTAATCAAGCCAATGTCACATAATTAACCTTACAGAGAGTAATTTTCAACTTTCATAGTTCATTAAATGACATAAATGTACACTAATCTCAGCATGTTCTCAAAAATATAATGAAACCAAAGTCCTGCTCTCTTAATAGAAATCACAATACTAGAAATCTAAATTTGTGATAATTTAAAGTATTACCTTAAAAATTAACAAAAGATCACTGTTTCATGTGTGTCAGTAAAAGCATTAATTATCAGAAAATTAATCCTGACATCACCTTGAAAAATAAGAGATCCGATAAAAAAACATTTAGAGCACTTTGAATGCCAGACTTCATGTTTCCTAAGGAACCATCTTGTTCACTAGCATATATTTCCAGCCTAGAAGAATCTCTCACATAAATTCTTAGTCAAACTAAATCATAACTAAGGCAACTATCTATCAAGTCCTACCCAGAAAGATATATGCCACAAAAATGCAATTTCTTTATATTTATGGTTTAGTTCCCTCTTAAAAACATACCAAAAATTTTACTTCAGTCATTGTGGATAAAAAATTTTTCTGAAATATTTTGCATCTTCCTAGATGTCTCAATTAAAAGACAACAAATGTGAGCTGACCTTTTCCAATGACTTGGGATCATCATGAACATCTTTACTAGAGCCTAGCTGGTTTTTCTCCAGAATGCTAAGTGCCAGTGTCACTTCCTCTCTCTGTATTTAGACTACGAGTAGTCATTAACCTTGCTCCACTCTTACACTCTTTTCTACAATACAGAAACAAAGGAGAAAACCCGATTAGAATTCTATTCTTAAAAAAAAAAAAAAAAAAAAGTACAGAAAAGGTTCCAAGAAAAAGTCACCAGGAAAAGTGCATGGTTTTAAAAGCTGGAATTTTATGACATTATGGTGGTACAAAGGCATGTTTCCTTCTTTTATTTTAGGTTATATACCGAGAGCATTGACCTTTTGATAAATGGCATGTTACAAACATACAAGTTTATTTCTTATTTAGGGTGAGAGATAAATTGAATTTGTTTCATTAGAAAACTTGGGGGGCAAGGCTGGTAAAATCTGCAAAATCAGCAAAGCCATACTTACTCGTTTCAAGTACAGCAGAAAACAAAACAGAATCCACGGAACTTTAAAAATTAATTAAAGATCTTATATCCCAGTGACAGATTTTAAAGTCAATCTTTGTACATGGGAAAGCAATTCTAAATATTGAGGGTACCAAACATTGTAGATAATAAAATAATTTAGTGAAACTGGGTGAACTTTTTTTAATAAAAGAAGATTTCATATACCAAAGTATTCTAGCTAATATAGGTAAGTACTCTTTTATGAAACTTTATTATAGGCTGTGCTGTATATATACTAGGGGGACATGTGTAAAAATAAATTTCTTAATATAGGTTGCAGTCAAAAAATTTTGAAACCCATATATTGAGTTTTTAATGTTCTATAGATTGTCTGCAATCAGAAAATAGATTGTGCTTTTCCAACAATATTATTGTGTAACATACCATCACAAAATCAAAGTCATTAATGTATAGGTCATTAAAGTGGCAGTTTCCAAAGTAGTTTTAATATTTTACCTAGCGTGTGATTAGTACTAAAGATTAAAACTAAAAGTGATGCTTTTCTCTTGGTGTCATTAAGAAAACCCAAATAAACCTTTACATAGCTATTTCTGATGTTTGCTATTAAAGAAGCTTTCTTTAAAAAACTTTTATATAATGAACTATTCCAGTTAAACTATATTAGTTAAAAGCTGCCTAAATATTTAATTTTGAGAATAACAATTTAAATTTAACAAAAGTACCCATAAAGTATCCTCTAGTTATCTATGCATATTAAAGTGCATATTAAAATGAAGGATCCAAACTAAGTTCCTATTTTTTAGATACTAATAGGATTCATATTCCAATCAAATTTTATTTCTCATCCTAACAACAGCAGTAGCTCCATTTTAACCCAATCACCATGGTTAATAAAGTTTTTTGGAAGAAATTATTGTAAAACAAAAGGATAAATCTAAACTTGCTATCAGCCTACTAGGAATTTCCAAGTAATGACAAAGGTTCATACTGCACTGGAAAAATAACTGGCGAGGCAGTTACGATGAGAATTCTGGTGCTCAGCGCCCCCTAGTGACAGATCTCTGCGTATACTCCTCCCACTGCTGTCTACTCATTTGAGGGCTCTAAGCACTATACTGTAAGCTCAGCACACAGATCTGCATAAAAATATAAGTCCTACTCCCAAGAAACTGAAGTGAGAAAAGATATACCCATAGGGGTTTTTTTAGGCTAGAATCAAGCAAGAGGGGGAAAAATATTATGGGGCAAAAAGAAAGAATCTCTAATAAAGAAACAGGAAATGCACAGTAATGCTGGCTGGGATTTGCTCTGGCTTCAGCCAAGAATCTTTCCTATCACGAACTTTTCAAACACAGGACAGAAAATGAGCAGCTTTAAAGAGCAATCACTTTGTGGTACACTTAACATCGTTTTATTAAAACATCTGAAATTATCATAAGAATTCTCCAAATAGGAAGTTCCTTCATGAAAACAAGCTATTAATACAAGTCTAACATAATCTGTAAATGAAATAAAATCTAAAAGATTTACCTAACAAAGTCTCCAATGAAGTCTGGTTAAAGTAATTAACAACATTAACTAATTAATATTAGCAAGTAATGGGTCTCTCTTAAGCTAAATAGTGAGTGCTCAGATATTTATTTTACTATTTAAATTGCACCTTAAATTGTACATACGTACATTATGAACAGTTTTTCTGTGTTATGCTATGTTTGAAAGCACATACTGTAAAAAGTCAAAAAAGCATCACACAGATGCTGGGTGGTTGTGGAGCCTGGCCTCTTCTGTCCACCCTGGCTGTACAGGGAGTTTTGGCACTTCCAGCTGTAATCTGAGAACTGGAGCACTACTTTACTGTCCAACATCTACAGATCCTCTGCAGAAAATGTAGTGTAACTCTGCTTCTAAGTATTTTCAAATGCCAACTGGAAAAAAAAAATTCTCTGGAAAACTGATTTTCTTTTCTCTCAGAATTGCCAACAGAAAGCAACAATAACTCAACCATCAGCCTGGACACAAACTACACTTTTTCCCAATGTGGATATCTAAAACAGGGAAAGAAAGAGATGAAGTAAAGAAACTCATAGGAGACTTAAGAGAACAGAGATAACTGTCAAAATGTAGCTATGTTCATTTATCTGAAGAAGAAAGAAGAAATTAAGTAAAATTTCTTTCTCAAATGATCAAAGCAATGAAGATGAGAATGGAACAATAGTAGGCAATTCAGGCTTAATGTAAAAACTGTTAATTCTATCTATGGGACAAAAATTTCTGGAAACATCACAGTACAGTAGGGAATACGCACTTGTTAAAATAAGATCCAGAACTGTGGCAAGCAATCCTACCAATATTAAATCCAACATCATTCTTTCCTGTACATATTTCAGAATCACTACAGTACACACTGGGAAGAGCTACTTCTCTGAAGATAGTATTAGACCCTAATGATGCTTTCACTCTCATTAAAAGGAATTCAGTGACATAAGCCATCTTTCCCTCTTTCTTTAGATTCCATCTTCCTTAACTAGACAGTCTTCATTTAATGTGTACCTGAATAATCTGAATAACTTTATTTTAAAGGAAACAATGTGTGTGGAATCTATGACAAGGGAGGTAAGAATATACAATGGAGAAAAGGTAGTCTCAAATAATTTGTGCTGGGAAAATCTGACAGCTACATATAAAGCAATGAGATTAGAACATCCCCTCATACCATATACTAAAATAAACTCAAAAAGGATTTGAGACCTAGATTTAAAACCTGAAATCATAAAACTCCTATAAGAGAAGGCAAGCAGAATATTCTTTGACATAAATCTGATCAATATTGTTTTGGATTTGCCTCCCAAGACAAAAGCAATAAAAAGCAAAAATAAACAAATGGGGCTGAATTAAACTTAAGGCTTTTGCATAACAAAGGAAATCACTGCTAAAACAAAAAGATAACCCACTGAGTGGGAGAAAATATTTGCAAATGATATGATCAATAAGGGGTCAATATCTCAAGTATATAAACAGGGCATACAACTCAGTATCAAAAACAAAGAACCCAACTGAAAATAAGACCTGAATAGACATTTTTCCAAAGAAGACATACAAATGGCTAACAGGTACATGAAAAGATGCTCAACATAGCTAATTATGAGGGAAATGCAAATAAAAACCACAATGAGATATCACCTAATGTTTGTCAGAATGAAAGGTCAAAGTGAAAGTCGCTCGTGTCCAACTATTTGTGACCCCATGGACTATAGAGTCCATGGAATTCTCCAGGCCAGAATACCGAAATGGGTAGCCGTTCCCTTCTCCAGGGGATCTTCCTGACCCAGGGATTGAACCCAGGTCTTCTGCACTGCAGGCGGATTCTTTACCAGTTGAGCCACCAGGGAAGCCCCAGAATACTGGAGTGGGCAGCCTATCCCTTCTCCAGGGGATCTTCCCGACCCAGGTCTCCTGCATTACAGGCAGATTCTTTACCAGCTGAGCTACCACCGAAGCCCCTTTTGTCAGAATGGCTATCATCAAAAAGTTTACAAGTAACAAATGTTGCCAACGATGTAGAGAAAAGGGAACCCTCACACACTATTGGTGGGAATGAAAATTGGTTCAGCCACTATGGAGAACACTATGGAAGCTCCTCAAAAAACTATAAATAGCAATCCCATTCCTGGAACTATATCTGAAGAAAACGAAAACACTTTGAAAAGATACATGCATCCCAATGTTTGCAGCAGAATTATTTACAATAGCTGAGGTATGGAAGCAACCTAAATGTCCATCAATAGATGAATGGCTAAAGAAGATGCAGTATACAACTGAAAATGAAAAAATAATGAAATTGTCCCGTTTGCAAAAACGTGGATGGTCCTAGAGAGTGTAATGCTAGTGAAATAGACAGAACAAGACAAATACTTTATGTTATCACTTATGTGTGGAATCTAAACAATGAAACGAATGTATATAACAAAATATCAATAGATTCACAAATAGAATTAGTAGTTACCATTGGAGAGAGGGAAGGGGTAAGATAGGGATATGGGATTAAAATAGGTAAGCAACAAAGATATATTGTACAGCACAGGGAAACAAAGCTAATATTTTATAATAACATTAAATGGGAGTATAATTCTTAAAAGTTTTGAATCACTGTGTTGTACACCTGAAACCAATATAATATTGTAAATCAAATATACTTCCAATAAAAGAATATGTGTTGAAGAGCTATGTAAATGAAGTTACTGGCATTATATGTTTTCAGTAGGTTAGGGTAAAGGACATGTAATTTACTGTTTTTCAGCTTTTTCTTTCATTAAATATTACTTTCCTTGTAAAAGAAGAGAATTTGTTTCGCTGTTTTTTTTTTTTTTTGCTTTTAAAAAAATATTCGTTTTAATAATTGATGCTTTACCAGTAAGACACATATTTCTACTTTTCTATAAAAGGCGTTAGTGAAACATCCCTGAGTAAGTCAAGCTGGCGCTGACCCCGTGGTGCCCGGACCTCACCTGCCCACAGCTTTGTCCCATGCCCTTCGCACCCGACTGGCGTCCGCACCAGGCCCACCCTGTGCTCCGCTCCGTGCACGGTGGCCTCGATGGGGTATGGCAGTCCTCCAGCGGAATGAAGGGGGCGGGGAAGTTATTCTTAGGAGCACCGCTGTTGATTCCTGACCCAGCGGCAAACCCCACTCTCAAAATCCGGTCTTTGCTTCAATATGGAGAAAACCACGGTGAGAATCTTCCGCGTCCCCGGCTCCACCCTCGTGGTCTGAAACGGGCCCCGCCTTGGAGGCTGCTGTGGGGGAAGGATCCCACTCTGGCGCCTGGGTGTCCTCAAAGGCCTCCGCGGTCCGTGGAACTGATCCCTGGTAAATTGGTCCTTTTGGGCAGCACCTTGATGACCTGGCCTCGAAAGATGCTCTTGTCCAGCTCCACAACAGCCTGGGACGAGCTCTCGGTGGCAAACTCTATGTGGGCATAGATTGCCCACGTAGACGGATCGGTGATCAACCTCTGCCTTCTCCAGGGGGCTGTCTGTCTCGGAACTCAGTAGCTGCCTGGCTAGCAGGGCCCCAGCGGCTTCCTCTCCTTCATCCACATCCTGCACCCTGGGTGGCTCCGGCCCCTGGGTCTGCTCCATGGCCCACAGCTTCAGTTTGATGGCCTCCAGCTCCTGGTCAGGCACTGGGTACTCAGCCAGGCCCTCCCTCTCCAAGAGAGACAGCAGGAAGCCGGCATCTTCCTCATCCTCTTCCTCAGCTTCCCCCGTCTCCTCCTCCCCCCCACCAGCCCCTGGGCCCAGACGGGTCTTCTCAGCCGGGCTCCAAGCCCCCCAGCCCTGGGCCTCGGGGTCTGAGGAAGCCCTCTGGATCCAGGCCTCAGTAGGGGGAAGGGAAGAGGGCGCGGCTGAGGAAGGGCCACATGGCGGCAGGCGCAGGCGTGTGGGGCAGGCCAGGCTTCCGGGCTCGCTCCATGCCAGCCTGTTTCGCTGTTTTAATACTGAATGAATTTGTATATCAGTTCAGGTCAGTCGCTCAGTCGTGTCTGACTCTTGAATTTGTACATAAAGGAACCTAAAATTAAAAGACGCTTACTCCTTGGAAGGAAAGTTATGACCAACCTAGACAGCATATTAAAAAGCAGAGACATTACTTTGCCAAAAAAGGTCCGTCTAGTGAAGGCTATGGTTTTTCCCGTGGTCATGTATGGATGTGAGAGTTGGACTGTGAAGAAAGCTGATCGCCGAAGAATTGATGCTTTTGAACTGTGGTGCTGGAGAAGACTCTTGAGAGTCCCTTGGACTGCAAGGAGATCCAACCAGTCCATTCTAAAGGAGATCAGTCCTGGGTGTTCATTGGAAGGACTGATGCTAAAACTGAAACTCCAATCCTTTGACCACCTCATGCGAAGAGCTGACTCACTGGAAAAGACTCTGATGCTGGGAGGGACTGGGGGCAGGAGGAGAAGGGGACGACAGAGAATGAGATGGCTGGATGGCATCACCGACTCGATGGACATGAGTTTGAGTGAACTCTGGGAGTTGGTGATGGACAGGGAGGCCTGATGTGCTATGATTCATGGGGTCTCAAAGAGTCGGACACGACTGAGTGACTGAACTGAACTGAATTATTAACACACAGATATTTTTACCAAAGGGTGGAAGAAAGAAAGAAATGAATAAATTAATGCACTAGTAGCACAGAGCTATCTGAATCCTATATGGGTAGACATGCGTCCATCTACCAAGTATGATTTAACATGTTTCTTTAGCGAAATCTTTTATATAGGATTCCAAAGTAGATTAGCAACAAACACTATAGGTTACTCTGTAGAAATATAGAAAAGAGTAAAAAAATTTAAATAATAGTATTATAGATGACTTTAATATATGAGTTTAACTTCTATTTAAGTTCATATCTACTTGCTTAGTTCTACTGAAACACAAGTGCAATTCTGAGAATACCATATACTGCATCAGCCTGAAGGCCTGAGAGAGAATGAAAGGTAAGCTTAGAAAGAAAAACTAGATGCCTATTTTGTAAGATGACAGAATTTCACTCCAAAAATTTTATTATCTGTTATTATAATAAGATCACACAAATAATCCAAAAATGTTTGTTAATTTTTTAATTATCATAAAATATTTAGACCCAGGGAAAAATATGGGATATATGACTATCTAGATTTCGAAATCGGAGAAGGCAATGGCAAGCCACTCCAGTACTCTTGCCTAGAAAATCCCATGGACGGAGGAGCCTGGTAGGCTGCAGTCCATGGGGTCGCTACGAGTCAGACATGACTGAGCGACTTCACTTTCCCTTTTCACTTTCACACATTGGAGAAGGAAATGGCAACCCACTCCAGTGTTCTTGCCTGGAGAATCCCAGGGACGGGGGAGCCTGATGGGCTGCCGTCTATGGGGTCACACAGAGTCGGACACGACTGAAGTGACTTAGCAGCAGCAGCAGCAGCAGATTTCGAAATACTTCCAAGGGCATTCCAAGAACATTAAGTGAAATGAAAATGAAGCCAACAGAATGTTCCAATAATACTGTTTATTCCCTAATCTACTTAAATTTAATTTTAAGCCATTAGGATTTTCTAAATATTCTAAATTCAGCAAATATTTATTAATCATCTACCAAGTGCCACACAATGTATTAGGAATTTGAGTTGTAGAAACCATACAGAGGCTGACAGAGGATTAAATAAGCAATATATAAAAGAAGTGATCTGCTCTGCCTTGAAGATTAGGGAAGGTTTCAGATAGGAGATGAAACTTCATCTTAGACCTAAAACAAGCCAGGTAGACAAGTGAGGGAAGATACTCAAATGAAGGACACAGTAGAAACCAAGACAGAGGGGAAGAGACTGCTCAGCACCTACTTGGACTTGTAAATTCTTCGTGGTTAAGGTAAGGGGACAGGCAAAGTACAGATGTGACTTGACTTTAAAAAGAGACAGAAGTCAGGTCCAGTAGGGGTTTGTGCCCCAGTTAGGTTTTGCAAAAGTTACATTCCAACAGAAAATGAGTACCAACGTATTCCTTGAATTGTATTCATCTACAATCCAAATGTAACTCCATCTAACGAACCCCCTCCCTGAAATATGGAGGGAATAATATCTAAGTCCTTTCAGCCTCCTGCAGCTAGCTTCATTTTTCGAAAATAATCACTAGAGCATGAAGCGGTAATAAGATTCAACAGAAGTACATGCACTACACCATTTCTGTTTACCAAGCTTCCCTTGAGTTCAGTTGAAATAAAGCAAATTGACTATTTGAAGAAGTTGACTTAGTATTAAAACCAGAAGGTAGAAACATTTTGGACTGCAGTGGCAACAGATTTTTGATAACTAATGATTTTTTGGCTATAAACACAGAAATTTGTGTAGTTTAGAAAATTTCTATTTTAAGTGATCATTTTAATGTTCTTGAAATAACCAGTATTTTTACAAAAATTTTTAAATGTTATTTCCCACTGGGATGCCAATTCAAGTCTTTTGAGAACTCTCTGCTTCAGAATGCTATGACGTCACTTTTCTAACTAGAAGATTTAATAAAGCCTTAATTTATTTACCAGAAATCCAGAAATGTTTTCCTAATTTCAAACACTCACCAAAAACTAACATTTCCAAACAATTATATTTTGTCACAGTGAAGCACAAGTGCACAAAGATAAACAAAGTAACATTGTTCTGCTTTTCCTCTAAAGTGCTATATTTTCCAGAAGATACAGTTTTTGTCAGTGTAAGTAAAAGTGACTGTTTTCAGATTAAGCAGCTGGCATGTAATCAATAGTTATTACTGGCCTTCTGGACATTCCACATATCCAAATACTAATTCTGAGTATGGGTTCTGCTATTATCTCTCCAGGGCAAGAAGACTAAAAGGCTCAAATGTGCTTCTCTTGACAAAAGATTAAAAAAATAAAATTAAAACAGTACTCAATTTTAAGATGTTACAAACAATTCAATTTTCTACCTTCCAAAAACTGTTAATTGCATATCAGCGTCTTATTAGCTACCTTGAGTCACAAACCACTTGGGATAGTTTGCATAGAAAATCTGTCATCTCCTTTATTGTAACATACAGCTTTCACTCGTTTAAGAGAAGTTTCTGTTCCGTTCCGTCGCTCAGTCGTGTCCGACTCTTTGCGACCCCGTGGACTGTAGCCTACCAGGCTTCTCCGTCCATGGGATTCTCCAGGCAAGAATACTGGAGTGGGTTACCGTTTCCTTCTCCAGGGGATCTTCCAAACCCAGGGATCGAACCCAGGTCTCCTGCATTGGAGGCGGACGCTTTAACCTCTGAGCCACCAGGGAAGCAAGAGAAGTTTAGGTTTCTTTAATTATAGCATGCTGCTGCTACTGCTAAGTCACTTCAGTCGTGTCCGACTCTGTGTGACCCCATAGACGGAAGCCCACCAGGCTCCCCCGTCCCTGGGATTCTCCAGGCAAGAACACTGGAGTGGGTTGCCATTTCCTTCTCCAATGTGTGAACGTGAAAAGTGAAAGTGAAGTCGCTCAGTAATTATAGCATAATGTTCTTCAAAAAAAAAGTCTAAAGATTTATAATAAGTAAACCTTGAAATACCCACCACCATTAATCATTTGAAGTATCTTGAGAGAATTTTATTTTTTACTTCTTTTCTCTTCTGCTATCTACAATGGAAAGGGCTCGTTTCACCAAAGAAAGCTCTGTAAGATGGTGCCAATTCTCATTTGTCTGAGATAATTTGGGTTTCACTTTGGATAGGAGGCATAGCAAAAAAAATACCTTCTACCTATTCTCAATATACTGTAGCATAAAGTATGGTGCTGAATTAAGCTTCTGTCAGTATTCAGTCCTAGCATGCTACATCAGGAATAAGAAGATGAGCTCTTTTTCTAATTTATTCATAAAAAATTGTGGCTACACATGAATGAACCACTATTGAGTATCCACAAAGAGCTATTTATTTGCAATTCAGAAGAGAAGTACCATACATAAATTGTAAATGACTGGTTTCTGTAACATACTTATTACAAAACTTAATCATTAATTTGGAAGCCAAGAAAGTACAGTCATGGATTTCTGATATGAAGATTATAGCTAATAAAGCTAATAGCCTGTTCACCAGTGATCACCATTAGAAAAGAAATTTTCTTTGGAATGAGATTCCAATTGTTTTCCCAGTAATCATGATGACTTTATCCACTCACTCTACCTTGACAGGTGATCTGTAATTCATAAGCTTGTGTATTTATGAAACTTATTTTGTATACATTACACAGTGGCATGACAGCACTGTCCTTTACAAGCCAAATTAAAAATTTTACACATCAGTTGACATGAGTTACTATATCACAGTGTGACTTATCAGCCAATGATTAGTTTCTGAAAGGTGAGAACTGAATTCGTGTGTTAATTTGACTGGGCTAAGAGATGTCCAGACAGCTGGTAAAGTATTTAGGCAGGTGTCTGTGAGGGGTTTTTTGAAGTGTTTGTCATTTCGTTCAGTAGACTGAGTAAAGAAGATCCACCCTCAACAATGTGAATAGGCATCATCAAATTCCTAGAGGTTCCAAACAGAACAAAAGATGAAGGGAAGGGTGAATTCCCTCTCTCTGTTCTTGACATCCACATTCTCCTGCCCTTAAACTTCCAAGCTCTTAGTTTCTGGCTCTCTGGACTCGAGGATTATACCATCAGATCCCCTGGTTCTCTGTCTTTCAGACCCTAACTGAATTACACCACTGGTTTTCCTAGTTATTCAGCTTGCAGACAGTAGATTACAGGACCTCTCAGTCTAGTACAGTCAGCACCTTTGCCATCTTTACCCTTATTCTATTTTATACCGATAATGAAAAAAAATCAATAAAATATTGATGGTTAATAACTACTGCCTAGTTACTGTGTGCAAGGCATTGTCTGACAAGCATTCAACACTGATTATTTCATTTGATCCTTATAAATACACAACAATTCTATGATATTAGGAACATTTATAATTCTGTTTTACAGATAAAGAAATTGAGGCACACAGAGATAAAAATAACTTGTCTAAGATCACACTACTATAAATGATAAAGATATGATTCAAATGTATGCAGTCTGTTTCCAGATCTTGAATACAACCGATATATCTCCCTCGGTAAATTAATGTCTCGTAAATTTAATATAACTGAAAGAAATCATTAGAAATAATATGAGTAAGAAATCTTTCACTTTAAACGTCTATAATATATTCTGTTGTATATTTGTGAAGGAAAATTAACGAAGTTAAACAATATGTACAGAATAGAACTTTATCCATTTAAGTCTATGTCTACACAATGAGTTATATAATAAGAAATATTTTAACGTTTTCCTTCTAAGATTAGAATCCTCAATTAAAACGTTTTTACATATTCTTTATATGCACATGCTTTTAAATAATACATTATACACATAAGTAGAAGACTTACTATACTACATAGGTTGATTTAACAAACGTTTATTGCTCTCCTACTATGCACTATAATACAAATTAGATATTTAAATATAGTTAAAACATGAACTCTAAACACAGTAAACCTGCATATAAGTGAAATATATATAATAAAAAACAACAATGTGATAAAGAGATATAAACACACATTGAGCTGGAATGATTTATTCTGCCCAAGGGAGAAGAGAAAGAAAAGTAAGGCTTCCAGAAGAGGTAACAGTCTCAGCTAGCACTTCAATGAAACGGTCAGAAATATAGGTGATAAAGGTCATCTTAGAGATCTTGGACAGAGAAAATAGTATGTGTGAAGGCACAAAAACATAGCAAAGAGAGATTTCAGTAAGTGATATGGCTACAGCACAAAATTCAAGACAGGAAGTGGAAAGTGATGAGCTGGAATATTAGCTAAATCAGGAAATTCCATCAGAAATACTCAGAAATACGTGATGAGGATTCACTGAAGGGATCAGAGAACTAACAAGCCCTCCTATCCATTCCTGAGTTGGGTTTTACCCCCAAATAAATATTTAATGACAGCATTTCCCTAAATGTTGTAGTGAAACACCTCCCATCCCG
This sequence comes from Moschus berezovskii, assembly GCF_049115385.1. Taxonomy (NCBI): domain Eukaryota; kingdom Metazoa; phylum Chordata; class Mammalia; order Artiodactyla; family Moschidae; genus Moschus; species Moschus berezovskii. The sequence goes on from NC_142460.1 coordinate 141,746,313, forward strand.
ACCTAAAAAGAAAGTTACTTTAAAAAATAAAAGGTATTGTAGCTTCAAATTACCAAAGACTGGACTAAGACAAATATTACATAACTTAATGATGCTGTAAACCTTGAAATCAGCAGAATCAGCTTACTTTTCATTTCTTAGAGCATAAAATTATCAAATATTATAATAATATTTCATTTTTGCTGGAACAATCTGTAATTATTATAGCTTAGCTCTAGCTCAAACCTTAAAATGGTTTAAATTCAAACTACTATAAAAGCGTAACAATTAGAAAGAGAAGGAAATCTAATACATTTGACTTCAAGCTCTATTTCCCATTTAAAGGCAATTGAGAGTTTAAATTTGGAACTAATATACAATATAACAACATTTATTATTTCCAAAATGCTCTACATTTTCAAACTTCTTTACAGTTATTATTTTATTCATTTAAAAAGTTTATTATGGAGGTGTAATTTCTTTCATGAAATGAAAGGAGCAGAGACAAAAAGACAGGCACAGCAGGAGTCAGAGTAGCCTTTCTTACTTAACAGACAAATTGTCTAAGATCAAGCATGGAAAGTACATGAAATGATATCCCACGTCTGTTCTCTAAGATACATGTAAGACACTCAGGTTTGAGATGGTTCAATAAAAGTTAACAGGCCTCAATCTGGCTCTCCTGACAAGAAGACAATCCAAGAACAGAGTTTTAAAGATAGTATTAAAAAACAAAATAAAAAAAAAAAAAAAAAAACCTTAAAATCTCACATCTTTAGAGCTGAATTGATGATAGTGAGGGAAGTCCTACGGCACACTTTGTTTAAACTATTTGAAATGCTAGTATAACCCACTTCATAGAGACAAACTTTATACATGTGACAGTTGGCTTATTACAAAAGAGAATCCCAGCATCAACAAAGATATAGATACAGATGTTGTCATCATACTGGAGGGTGAAGACATAAAACTAAAGATTAACATTTCCATTCCTAGGTTAAATCAAGCAAGACCACTACTAAACCACAGTTCAAGATGCCCAATAACCCCGTGAAAAGTTAGAACCAATAGTAATTAGGTAAAACTGCGAATCATAAAACTGACGGTGTTTTACTCTTTGTACCGGCAGCTAAAAGCTTAAATTTTACAGCAAATGAGTAAGAATTACATAAACCCATCCGTGGTCTTTCCTTTCACTGTCTCCTTTCATTTTCCTTCTGTCCTTACTCCTTTATTTAATCTGAATGAATTGTGTAAACTTTCTTAAATTTTTTCTGAAACAAGAGAGAATTTAAACTAGCTAGCTAAACAAACAGTAAGCAAAAAATGAAAACGGAAACATTACCTTTTCATCAAAATTACAATCAAGTCTTCTAATTAACACGATGAAAGTGCCAGATGAATTATCTCTTACTGGCGGAGGCACTATGGGTTCACAGGCATTCTCTGGTTTTGAGTTAATCAAAAAACCCTAAAAAAAGAATTATCAGTAAGTTTTCTCTGTTAAACTAAAAAAAAAAAAAAAGAATTCAACTTACTTCTATAAACACCTTTTGAATTTGCTCCCCATGTTTTGCATTACGCTAAATGAATTATCTGGCAACTACAACAGTTTCTACCTGCCAACTGCTCACAGTCCCAGAACTTTTAAAGTAGTATTTGGTTTCCTTAATTCCATTTTTACTATTAAACTTAAAAAAAAAAAAAATCACACATAAGTCCATCACCCCAGAGACAACCACTGTTAGCATGTTGATATATTTTCCAACAATGATTCACATTTCTAAATCAAGTGAATACTTTTTAAAAAGTAACTATTGATTTTCTTTCATCAAAAAATGAAAATGCACAGCATTTCTAGGAACTTATTCTACAGAATCACTAGACTGGGTATATAAAGGTGTATGTTGAAAGATGTTCCCTCTTACGTAGTTTTTAACCAGAAATCATGTACATCAATATGGCAGCCATTTAAGAAATTATAATATATTCTTTCAGTGGAAAATAACAGAATCACTAAAAGGAATAAGGTAAGTCTATACATATTAAACTGAAAAGGCATTCACAAAATAACTACAAATAAAAAAAAACAGCAAGTTGTTTTCCCAAAAATACAGAATGGTTTGACATCTGAAATGTATTAATATAAAATGTCATATTAATAGTTTAAAACAGAAAAACCAAAATCAATAGATGGAAAACACTGAATAAACACATAAAGATATTATCAAAGTCTTCAAATTCATTTATAAGAAGTGAGTAATTTTGTAACTTTATCAACAAAGGTCCATCAAGTCAAAGCTTTGGTTTTTCCAGTAGTCATGAATGGATGTGAGAGCTGGACTATATAAAGAAAGCTGAGCGCTGAAGAATTGATGTTTTTCAACTGTGGTGTGGGAGTCCCTTAGACTGCAAGGAGATCCAACCAGTCCATCCTAAAGGAAATCAGTCCCGAATATTCATTGGAAGGACTGATGCCAAACCTGAAACTCCAATACTTAGGCCACCTAATGCGAAGAACTGACTCATTTGAAAAGACCCTGATGCTGCAAAAGACTGAAGGCAGGAGGAGAAGGGACAACAGAAGATTAGATAGTTGGATGGCATCACTGATGCAATGGACATGAGAGTGAGTAGGTTCTGGGGGTTGGTGATGGACAGGGAGGCCTCATGTGCTGCAATCCATAGTCTCAGAGTCGGACACAACTGAGTGACTGGACTGAACTGAGTAATTAAGGCTATGATACGGTGTCTTAAAACAGTCCTGTATGGTACATGCACAGGATTTGGTAACTTCTCCTGCCTTAAATGAATTGCCTGGCTTGTGATAGAGAATGTTTTTGCACATGTTTCAGGAATAAAATACAGCATACCTTCACTTACTCAAAGAAAACTCCCTTTCTTGATGTCATAAAGCGCTTGGTATTTACTTTGCAAGGAAACAGAACTGTGGTTATCCTCCCAACAAAGAATATTTACTTCATTCATATTAAATTTGCTCCCTGCTGCCTTTCCTGTGCCTTTCTGCACACAAACTAACTTTATGCCTTAAAGTCAAATCACATAGTGCAGTTCAAGACACTTATAACAGCAATTACATTCAAGCCATGTGGCAGCAACAGGGTATATAACTCAACTGAAGACAATATGAACAGCTATGACCAAATTTCCTGTGAGGACAACTCCATCATGATCGCCATCTAGAGAATAACAAGTGAAAGACACATCCCAATTTCAGATATGTTAAAACATGGGGTAATAAAGTGCATCTTGGAATCAATATGGGGCTTAGAATCAATATATCAACACAGGGCTTCCCTGGTGGCCCATACAGTAAAGAGTCTGCCTGCAGTGTGGAAGACCCGGGTTTGATCCCTGTGTCAGGAAGATCCCCTGGTGAAGGAAATGGCAACTCACTCTGGTATCCTTGTCTGGAAAATTCCACGGACAGAGGAGCCTGGCAGGCTACAGTCCACGGGTTTGCAAAAAGTCAGAAATGACTGAGCAACTTCACTTTAGAATCAATAAATGTATGGAAACACAAAAAGTTCTACGAGTGGAACCAGGAAAAAAGAATTTTGCTTTTTAATCATTTCTGTATTGATGAATCTGTTATGTATCATTTTGTGTATGTATTATTATGTATATATTATGTATTATTTTTAGACATAAGAAAATTTACAAAACTTAAATACACATAAGCTAAAAATTTTAAAAAAAAATCTATTTGCATTAATAGAAACTGAAGCCTAAAAAGAAAAAAACAGGTTTTTGTTTTGCTTTGGGGGGGGGCCACATGGCTCATGGGATCTTAGTTTCCAAACCAAGGATCAAACCAGAATACCTGACAGTGAAAGCACACACTGGGCCACCAGGGAATTCCCCAAAACAGGTCTTAAAATTATTAAATATTATTTTTTCCTGTGGACTATGCTAAAAACAGTAACTTGATAAAATAGCCTAACAGTTTCTATCCTTCCCCCAGATATGTCACTTAAAACAGTGAAAATTATTTTGTTTCATACACAAAGTCTACAAGGCAGTATAATGGATTTTGCCAATTAATTTAGCAGAACTCTCTAGTCCCTTAAAGAGTGGCCAAGAAGGTGCTGCTTTATTCCAGGTCCACATGCCTCAAGTTTCCCTCCACAGCCAATTCCTTTTTATTAAAAGGATGCTTGCTCTGCGATATCAAGGATGCTCCTTATCCCTATTTACTGACAGGGGCAGTTTACACCAATATGTAGAAAGCCCAAGAAAACTACCAATGTCGAGGAGACTCAGAGAGGATGCCCATCTTTCTTACCGTTGTTGTAATTCTCTGACGATGAAACAGGAGGCAGGACAAAAATAGTGCATTCAGACTGGCACCTCAATATCATCAAATGTATAACAGAATGGGTTTGTGGTATATATATTTACGGATTTTTTAAAAAGCTTTTAAGGCAATACATGAAGCCTTAAAAGGTTTTTCAGCTTGATGAGTGTTCCCAAACTGAACATACCTGTATCAAGAAACAGATATTAACAGCACTCCAGGAGTTCCCTTCATCATCCCTGTCAGTCACTACCCCCCCCATCCAATCAGCAGTGTCACTACATGGACTTTGAATAGCTTAGATCAGATTTTGCCTAATTTTATACTTAACATAAGCAGAACCAGACACACAGCAGATTCTCTTTTAGACTTCTTTCTCTCAGTACTGTATTTCTCAGACTCATTCCTGCTCTTCAGCAACCATACTGTTAAGATGTATTTTGCAGATCGCACATTTTCATTTCTCTATAGTATTATGTGGTATGAATATACCAAAATGTATTCTACTGATGAGCATTTGGGTAAATTATAGTAGGCACTATTACACACAGTGCTATTATAAACTTTCCAGTACAAATATTTTCATGAACACATGTGCATGATGTTTATGTACAAAGAACCACAGGATATCAAGCTGGATCACAGTTTCAAGCTTTAGTAAATACCACCAAGCAATTCAGTTTTCCAAAGTGGTCTGGGTTACCATGTTTTAACTGGAATATTCAAATAACCTAAACTTAAAAATCATACCAAATATAATTTTGTTTTAACACTTCCAAAGTATTTAGAACTGTGAAACTGCATGTAGTTATGAGAGAATTACTTTGGTTGATAAATTACACTGTTAATGAAGTAAAAAAGAGATAATTTAATAAAATGGTTTTATTTAAAAGACTGTTTCAGGCTGAAGGCCTTAGACTTTCCTCCCTTCAGTTTGAACTGAATGGCAACTATACAACAAATAAAATTAAGAAGAGTATGTGTGTGTGCTCAGTATCTTTAGTCATGTCTAGCTCTTTGCGACCCTATGGACTGTAGTCCACCAGGCTCCTCTGTCCATGGGATTTTTCAGGCAAGAATGCTGGAGTGGGTTGCCATGCCCTCCAGGGAATCTTCCTGACCTAGAGTAAGGAGAATATATGCAATGATAATATCAACAAAAATGCTGAAAGCAAGGGAACAGAGCATCGTTCCCTTTGTAAGAATATAAAAGTAAAAGCATGAAGAAAAAAAGTGGTGAGCTGTTTGTTAGTGAATACCTGAAGTTATTAATAATTAATAACTGCAGTAATAGCAGGCAGTTAATATTTGTTGAGCCATGGCACCAAGCACTGTGTGTCAGGCACTATGCCCTTTAAATGCCCTAATTCATTTAATCTTTGCAATGACCCTATGAAGTAACTCCTATTGTTATACCCCTATTGTAAAGAGGAGGAAACTAAGTCTCAAAAGAGTTAGGTAACTTGTCTAAGGTTATACAGAGCAGGCATGTAATCCCAGGAAGTCTGGCTCCAGACCCTACATTCTCAACCACTCTGCCATACTCCCCCTGCTGGACAGGAAAAAAAAAAAAAAAACAGGTGAAGAACAAAATGGGCAATAAGAAGAGAAATGCACATTTACAAAAATGAACAAATCGTTAGTCTAAAAGGCAGTTAAGGTTGATTCCAGAATTTAATACGATCTTTTCAAATGATAAAGATGTCAATGGAACCTGTCATAACTTTTACATTCAAACACAGACAAAAAGAGTCACACTGATCAATCAGACTTTATCAGCTAACGTTTTCCTAATGTGTGGCAGATTAATTTGTTTCTGGAAAGTTAAAAAGATCCACTACAATTTTCTCTAATGCTTTGTTAGACCATTCTTCTAAAATCTACCAGTAACTTTCACGTACAAAGTACATTTAATTCCCTTTTCACAAATTGTTGGAGATTACTCTTCTCTTAGGCAGTAAAACACCCCTTAACCATTACTCATTATTTTAAGTTCAATAAGATAAAACAAAATAAAAACAACATGAAGTAAAAACGCACAGATCAGAGAAAATTATTCTATGTGAGGCAGTAACAGAAAAGGTGATGTTTGACTTGGTTCTTAAACTTTACTATATAGTTCAATCTGGTGCCCAAACCTAATATACTACTATAAGTGATCTGACCAATACAACAACAGACAGGAACTATCACACTTTAACCTTTTCTAGATACTATATGTCAATTGATGCACCATAAAACAAAATTAGGTTTCTGACAAACACACTACAGTCCTTTCAAAAAAATTTTGACATGGTGCTACTAAGCTGTATTTCTTCTCTTTTCAGATCCTATCTTTAAATCTAGTATCAAATTTAATCCTTAAAAATAACAACATAATATATAAAAATGTAAAGACTGTTGCCTTCAGTTTTACTTAACATAGAAGTAGTTATTTGTCAGGATTTTTATTTTATAAATCTCAAGCTCTATGAGGAAAAGTCCACCCGGTACATGCTTCTCATTCAGCATGCAGAGAGATTGCTTCACTCAGGGGATGTATTTTGACATTTTAGAAAACAAAATCACTGCGCCCTCTGGTGGACAATGCTTTTTAGTTAGTAATAGGTTGCATACTATTTCACCAGCATACCCACTCATACCATTATCATTCTGAAGAAAAATTAAAAATTGTCACTTCAGTTTGAACCAACAGCATTTACGTGGTGGAGTTAGCAGTAAACAATCCACTTGCCAATGCAGGAGACATATTGAGACACAGGTTTAATCCCTGGGTCAGGAAGATCCCCTGGAGGAGGACACTGCCTGGAGAACCTCCATGGACAGAGAAGCCTTGCAGGCTCTAGTCCACAGAGTCGCAGACTTGGACATGACTGAAGCGACTTTAGCATATATATGGTCAATCAACAAAGTGGAAAATTAAAAGCTCAAAAGACTGGTACACTTGTAGGACTAGATATATCCAACAAGATGGTTTCTTTAAAAATGAGGAATTTTAAGTGAATTGAGCTTACACTGTAATTACATTACCTTTAAGATGGTCTTCTATATTGCCATATAATCAATACACATCAGTAAGGAATATTTATTCATATTTTATAGTCTGTAGTACTTGGCAAATCCTCTAAGAACATAAAAACTTTAAATGTGTTAATCAATTACAAAGTTCTTAACAAAATCTTTGATAACAAAAAGTTCAGAAACAAATACAGAAAGTAAATCTGTGAAAAATAAAAGACAGCAAAGAAATTCTGTTTCAGTTTTAAAAACAAAAGTGAATCCTGAGTAGTATGTTATCATAACTGTTTGCAATCTGTCATTGTCACAAGTCAGAAATGTGCTCAGTACCTAAGTCATGTCTGACTCTTTACGACCCTATGGGCTGTGGCCTGCCAAGTTCCTCTTTCTATTGGATTTCCCAGGCAAGAATACTGGAGTGGTTAGTCATTTCCTTCTACAATAACTCAGTTATAGCTGAGCCCAATCTAGTTAACTAAAGTTGAATATAATCTGGTTATCAGGCTGATTAAGGGGGTCAGAACTTAAAATTACTGATAGTAGTGGTCAGATCCTAACTACTGAAATTATTTCAGTATGCAGTATTCAAAGAGAATGGTGAATAGCAAGAAGGGGTGGTGCAGGTACACAGATAAAAGTAGGGAGAACAATACAAAATAGTAAGTGTTGGTATCGGTACTGGATTTTCTGTTAATTTCAAAGATGATCACTAATTTCTTTATTAAATTAAATAAACACAGTAAGTATGGGAAAAAATAATTTCACCATTGCAAACTCTAATTTAAAGAAGGAAAAAATACTATCAATCTCTTCAAAGTGGTCAGAAGTTCATATACCAGCCATATATAAGAATACTTGGTTTCCCATTTCCTTGTCAGCCATTGATAAGACTTTATTTTTTTTCACTGATCTGATGAGTGTGAAACAACCTTTAATTATACTGTAAGCAAGGAGATAATTTTAAGGCTATTCAGTGCAACACTATAATAGCTAAAAACCGGCATCTTACATATCTACCAACAAAAGAATAAAAAAATAAATTGTACCATAGTCATAAAATGAAGTACTATTCATTGAAATGAATTAAGACTATATAATAACATGAATTTAAAATACATTGTAGGATGAAAAAGGCAAGTTTAAAAGCCTCATGAGACATATAAAAGTAGGCACAACAGTGTTTATAAGGTAACATGTTTTATAACATTAAATGGGAAATATACACATAAATTTCAGGGTGATGATTATGAGAGGGAAGATAAGGGAACCTAATCGGGAGGATAAAAAGAATGTTTCAGTGGTACTGGTAACACTTCTTTAAAAAAGAAGTGTTAAAAAATGGTAAAATATTTGCATCTATGTAGTAGGTATACTGGATATTCTGTTGTTTCCCTACTCTATTCTGTTTCCAATATTTCACAATTTTTAAAATTAAGAGCAACCTAAATGTATAATGACAAGGGATTGGCACATTATGGTACAATGCCAGTATTGCAATAAGTTACAGAATTTCTAGTGATGCTATGAATATATATATTTTTACATGAAAAGATACCCATGATATTGGATATGTTGTGATATTGTCAAATTTTAAGAAGTTGCAAAGTAATATATATAAATGGATGATTTTCAAATTCTTTTCATATCCTACATCATCTTAATTTTTACAGTGACCATACATTACTCTTATAACCAGAAAAATAGATTTTCATGGGCAAAGGAATAAAAAATTACCAATTTTTACCATATCAAATTGATAAAGCCAGCAAGAAAATCTAATGAAAACTACTAAGCGAACAGACAACAGAAATGCCCAGTAGTGAAGCAGGGATGTATGCAGGCTGACTATGTTGATTTACAGTATCAGAACCTAAGCCTCCTTTTACTTCCAAGGTGGCAAGAGAACAAACAGAACAATGTGGGTGGGTCCAAGGATGGTGGAAGTGACTAGGGCCCAAACTGTGGAACAAAACAAAGAACCAAGGTTGATTTTAGGAATTCCACATAAGATGTGTGAGATGCCGTAGATTTTCTCATGCACTCTTTTCAGGCCCTCCCTTTTATGCTCTCTCCCAGCTGCCCCACATTTAAGTGATAAGCTACTATAATGAAATAATTCTTCATTATTTTCTATCTCTAATGAGATTCTATATTCCTTGATTCAGTAATACATGAATAAGCAATCATCACCTTTGAAATTAATAGGAAAAGGCTTACTTTATATGTTCAAAAGTCACTGAAGAAGCATTCTTTGAATATGATCAAAGTTTGTGCAATTGCAAATGCCTTTGTATTTTAGAATTCTCCTTTTATGTATAGCCAGGTGGTTTTATTCCTTATTTTGATGGCCCTATTTCCTTATTTTCCTTCAAAAAGGAAACTCTGACCTCTGTTTTAGCCAACAAAATGAAGGTGACATTGCAACAATTCACAGTTCTTAGGAGAGAGGCAGCCATGCACATTCAGCCTTAACCAAGACTTCTTCCTATCACAAATCTGTCAGGTGTCTGGGAGGAAAAACACAGCAGCAGTCCTGAATCTCTCTTAAATATCTGCTACAAAGGAAGCAAAGGATGTCTCACAAACAACCACACATTTCCTTGCAATATTTGCATTTTCCTTCACAGCAAAAAAAGAAAAAACCACTCTCTTCTAATCTCATCTTTATATTAAACAAATGATTTCTTATAATATAATCCTAAAATTAACTAGTAAATTTATTTTCAAAGAATAGCATAGCTTGTGAAAAATTAACTGGTGATGATGCTACAAGGCACTAATTTAAGAAAAAAGATCAGAAAAAAAAAAAAGCTAATTGTAAGAGGAAATCCTTTTATTTGTACCTTTGTTTGTCTATATATGAGGAAAGGCAGTCAAGGACAAATCTGCCTGCCAAGATCTTTATCCTCTCTGTCTTCTCATTCACATGAAGAACTTAGGCTGAGGACCAGGTTACAAAAACACTGTATACAAACATCATGGTACCAGACTTCCCTGGTGGTCCAGTGACTGAGACTCTGTGCTCCCAGTGCTGGGGGCCCTGGTTCGATTCCTGGTTAGGGCACTAGATCCCACATACTTTAACTAAGAGTTCATCGGTCTCAACTAAGACCTCATGCAGACAGATAAACACATATCAAAAAAAAAAAAAAGATCATGGTAAATCCAGCCCAAAAGGTGTTTTGCTGAAAACAAGATTTGCCATTGACAGGAATACTCAGGAAACCCCAAATACTACGCTTACCTTTCAGAGATAATCTTGATTTGAATTTTTAATAATCATTATTATTCCCTCTACTTGTCAAGGCACTTCTTAAAAGCAAAGAATCAAGAAACCTAGAAAAGTTTGATCTCCCTGAGACTGGCCTTTGGTGTACAACTGAATTATTCCGATGATACTGATAACATACAGAGAATCTACTAAGAAACTTTGCTAGCATTACTAATCTACATGATAAAATCTTGACTATGCAATAATGATGCTTCACTAGTTGGGTATTCTTTCAAAAAGGTAAAAATAGGGATCTATTTTACACTGTACAATAAAATAATCCTGGGTAGATTAAAGACCTCCCAAGTACGGAATGAAGGACACGGGAAAAATTTACAAATTTTGGAGTAAACAGAGAAAAATATTTCAAGACCTCAGGGTAGGGAAGGATTACTTAAGATACAGAAAACTCAAAACATCAAAAAAGATGTCTACATTAATTTAAACTTAGGCATAATTTTAAAAGGCAATTTTAAATTAAAAAGCACAAAGAAGAAAATATTTATAAGGCAATATAACTAAAAGATTAAGAAATTTGAGCGCCGAAGAACTGATGTTTTTGAATTGAGGTGTTGGAGAATACACTTGAGAGTCCCTTGGACTTCAAGAAGATCAAACTAGTTGATCCTAAAGGAAATCAATCCTGAATATTCATTGGAAGGACTGATGCTGAAGCTGAAACTCCAATACTTTGGCCACCTGATGCGAAGAACTGACTCACTGGAAAAGAACCTGATGTTGGGAAAGATTGAAGGTGGGAGGAGAAGGGGATGACAGAGGATGAGATGGTTGGATGGCATCACCAACTCGATGGACATGAGTTTGAGCAAGCTTCAGGATTTGGTGATGGACAGGGAAGCCTGGAGTGCTGCAGTCCATGGGGTCGCAAACAGTCGGACACAACTGAGCGACTGGACTAAACTGAACTAAACGATTAGTGTCTGGACTCCTAAAAGTCAATATTTTAAAAATTTACAAACCAGTACAAAAATAGGTTAAAAAACAGACAAACTAGAAGCCTGTGACCAATAATGCTGTATCTCACTAATAATTATATAATGCTACATGCAAGTATATGTAAGAGATGTGGGTTCAATCCCTGGGTTGGGAAAATCTTCTAGAGGAGGGTATGGCAACCCACTCCAGTATTCTTGCCTGGAGAATCCATGGACAGAGGAGCCTGGTGGGCTACAGTCCATAGGATCGCAAAGAGTCAGACATGACTGAAGTGACTTAGCACACATACATGCACATCTCACTAATGCTTGATATCACTAATTATTCAAGAAATCCCAAGTAAAAGCAGTAAGATAGCACTTCATACCCCATCAAGCTGGCAATCCTTTAATTCTGATAATAAGTCTTGGCAAGGATATGGCAAAAGAGTAACACTTACTTGTAAGTTTTTATTTTAGTGAGGCAGGAGAGAGAACAGAATTACAACATCAAACTGAGAGGCCAACTTTCACTTTCACTTCCAATGAACACCCAGGATCGACCTCCGTTAGAATGGACTGGCTGGATCTCCTTGCAGTCCAAGGGACTCTCAAGAGTCTTCTCCAACACCACAGTTCAAAAGCATCAATTCTTCAGCAATCAGCTTTCTTCACAGTCCAACTCTCATATCCATACATGACCACGGGAAAAACCATAGCCTTGACTAGATGGACCTTTGTTGGCAAAGTAATGTCTCTGCTTTTTAATATACTATCTAGGTTGGTCATAACTTTCCTTCCAAGGAGTAAGCGTCTTTTAATTTCACAGCTGCAATCAGCATCCGCAGTGATTTTGGAGCCCAGAAAAATAAAGTCTGACACTGTTTCTACTGTTTCCCCATCTATTTCCCATGAAGTGATGGGACCAGATCCATGATCTTTGTTTTCTGAATGGTGAGCTTCAAGCCAACCTTTTCACTCTCCTCTTTCACTTTCATCAAGAGGCTTTTTAGTTCCTCTTCCCTTTCTGCCATAAGGTTGGTGCCATCTGCATATCTGAGGTTATTGACATACCATACATATCTAATCTTTTATAAATGGTGGAATTCTTTGATACCATTATAAAATCTACAGATTCTACAGAATTTTTTACTATATTTTATACTTTTACTTTATACTAATATTTTATACTATTATAAAATATACAGATTCTATCTGCAGAACATAAGCCTACAAAAACTATCCCAACTAAACACTCCGGACAAAGCTCAAAAGTAAAAATATTTCTCAGTTATGTCTCTTAATGCTATAACCATACAATATTTTTAAATTAACTTGGTTATATTTTTAACACATCTGTTTAATCAGTTTTATAGACATTACACTGCTGTGAGCCATGTCCACTTTATCGTCAAGTCCTCCTTGTAAACAATAAGAAGTAGGCTAGCATTTGTGAATTCTGATTCTGGGCAATGGCAAGCCAGTCATGCAGCTATAAAAGCTATCTATAATGATCCAACAATTTGCAATTTGTTAGAATACTCTCTTTACTATCACTGAATTTCACCTATTGGGCTTGCCCTATTATTACAGGGTAAAAGCAGGCAGATATTTAACACTATTTTTTTCCCCAGGCAGTGAATAAACACAATTGTCAAAATACCTTTTAAACATAAACTAAATGTAAAATGAGTTTCCCAGGTGGCTCGGTGGTAAAGAATCACCTGCTAAAGAAGGAGACTCTGGTTCAGCCCCGAGGTCTGGAAGATCCCCTGGAGAAGAAAATGGCAACCCTCTCCAACATTCTTGCCTAGGAAATCCCACGCACAGAGGAGCCTGGAAGGCTATAATCCATGGGGTCGCAAAAGAGTCGGACATAACTTATTGACTAAAAAACAAAATTTACAATAGCACAGAAAAGCTACAATAAGACTATGGTTATCAGGAGTTAATGAAACTCTTTAAAACAGGCTTACTAAGCAAAAAGGTTCTTCAGTGAAAAGGGATGGTTGGACTCTTTATGCTGAATGGAAGAAAGGCTGCCAGCTCAAAACTGCTGGTAATCAGAGAAATGCAAATTAAAACAAGATAATTCTTTTGCCCATCAGATTGGCAAAAGTTTAAAAGCCTGATAATACCCGGGATTGGCAAGGGTGTAGGAAAATGGATATTCTCATACCCATTAGCACAGCTTTTTAGAAAAGTAATTTAGTGCATCTAAGAAAATTTTATATATAAATACCCATGCACTCATTTATTACACTTCCAAACCTCTATCTTAGCAAAATAACTGGCTTTAGATAAGAAACAAAAATATCTGAATATTTATTAATAGAAAATGACTAATAAACTGTGGTCATTTACCAAGCAAGGCTGTGGAAATATCTCTAAGACATAATGCTAATATGGGGAGGTGGGGGAATCAAATGTAAATACTATAGTGGATACCTTTCTTTCATAGTGCCCAAATTTTTTGAAACCACTGTTCCCACACTATGATCCTACCTTCCCAAAGTACACCAAAACAACAAAAATAACAACAACTATATTATCCAGCCTCCCCCATAGTCAGGTATTTCGCTAAAGTATTAATATATAGCTAGTAACTGTGTGATCTCAGTTCAGTCGCTCAGTTGGGTCCAACTCTTTGCGACCCCACGGACTGCAACGCACTAGGCTTCCCTGTCCATCACCAACTCCCAGAGCTTGCTCAAATTCATGTCCATTGAATTGGTGATGCCATCCAACCATCTCATCCTCTGTCATCCCCTTCTCCCTCTGCCTTCAATCTTCCCCACCATCACAGTCTTTTCTAACAAGTCAGTTCTTCGCATTAGGTGGCCAAAGTATTGGAGTTTCAGCTTCAGCATCAGTCCTTCCAATGAATATTTGGGACTGATTTCCTTGAATATCTGGTTTGATATTCAAACCTGGTTTGAATTTCCTACAATTCAAAAGCATCAGTTCTTCAGCACTCAGGTTTCTTTATGGTCCAACTCTCACGTCTATACATGACTACTGGAAAAACCATAGCTTTGACTAGATGGACCTTCGTCAGCAAAGTAATGTCTCTGCTTTTTAATATGCTGTCTAAGTCTGTCATAGCTTTTCTAGACTGTGTGGTGTAGAGTCTGTCAATTAGAAAAATCCAGGTGATAGCTTTGAGGAAACAGTTTGGCAAAGAGTATCCCTTTGACCAGCTTGGGTAGACATAGGGGCAGATTGTTTTAAGACCACAGAAGCTTTCTGGTCAGAGACAAGGTTCTGTGCTTTTCTCTGGCGGTCAGTGACTGCCATCAATCTTTTATCTTGGCAGTTCTACAAGGCACTTCTGGGTTTCATTGCTGAAACAGTCTGGAAACTGCTTCTCCAGGCTACAATACTATCAACATCTCTATCCCTTCATAAATTCCTCTCTGGATAAATTAGCTAGAATGGGTTTCATTATAAAAATTAAGAAACCTTTCATATACATAATGATAACCACTTATGACCTTTACAAGTTCATAAATGTAAGAACTAAAAAGCACTACATATTTAGAAAAGGATCTGAAGACTGTGAGAGCACATAACAACCTGATGCTGAACTCTAAAGAAGAAATAAGTATAGGTGATGAAGAGGGTAAAGGAGAGTTTTTTCCTTTTTACTCTATATACCTCTTTTCTGTTTAAATATTTTTACAATGACAAATAGTTATATAATACTTGGATTTTTTAATAATTTAAAATCTTTGAAAAACTTAAAAACTGGTACATCCTTCCCAGAGATGCCTGGTATCCTAGTTGAGAATAACATTTTTATGGCACTTAAATATGGTATTTTAAAAAATTAGAAAAAACTGAAAACATTCTGTGGTACATATATACACAGTTTCACGTATTCTCACTTACATAACATAAAAACCTTATACTGGAGCATGGAAGGATTTTTTTTTAAGCATGACTCCAGAGGTAGAAGAGAAAGATAATAAAATGCAACTATAATACACAAATGTAACTTCTGAAACTTTAAAGTTAAAAGATGAAGGACAACGATCTGAGGCCGATAAGGCAAATAATAGATTAATGCTTTCAATATATATTCTTACATAGCAATAAGAATGGACATTTTAATTTAAAAATGGGCAAAGTGCACTAGCAAAAATTGTACAAGCTAAATATCCACAGTAAAAAAATTAAACAAAATTATTCAAAAATCCATAGTATTTCATGATATTGCAAAACCATGCAGGCACAGCAAACTAAAATGCAGATCCTTCTCTATTAGCATGAAAAGATGTTCTAGTTTACAATTAAGTAAAAATGGCAGGTAACCAAGTGACATATTTCTATTTCTATTAAATACAGGTTCATTATATGTACATAAATATATATGCCCAAATATTTGTACATATATCTCAACAAACACATAGCACATATTCTAGAAGAACAGATCTGAAATATCATATGCCAAATGCTAATAGCAGCTAGTTCAGAATAATAAAATACAATCACAAGTAATTTTCACTTTCTTTTTCATACCTTGTCAATAGTCTGAGACCTTTATGAATGAATATATATGTTTTATAAGTAACAATAAGGAATATTTTCATTCTTTAAACAAAGAACAATAAAGATAACTTTATTAAATATCCTATAATTTAATCATATATTACTATTTTCTTACCTTTAAACCTTCAGCTGGAAGTCTATAACCAAACCTTGCTGGAAGGTCATCAAATGTCTGAGATGCGTTTTCAAAATTATACTAAATATAAAATTAAAAACAATCAAGTTACAAACAATGTACACATAACATTAAAAACAAAAAGTTTGTTAAAATTAAACTGTCATTTCCACCATTCTGATTTACTATCACAGCTTATCACAATTCAACTTTGTAAATGCATATCCACTAAGAAAGGAATATAAAACTTACTACATAAACAACTGTTTCAATTGGATTCTGATTTCATGTAACTATTATTAAACAGAAGCAATAATTCTGTAACATTTAACTATCTACTGTTTTCCTGAGTTTTCCCCATAGACAATTCCCTAGCAAGGAATTTTCTAGACAGATTATTTTCCAGCAAGAATTCCATTTTATTTTCTCTATAACGGTCTAGATATAAAGGAAGAGATTTACTGGATTTCTGGATCTAGCTTTGAAAGATGCCTTTTCCCCAGACAAAGAAGGAGTATCAAACCATCCTTTTAAGACTGCCATTTTTAAAGTAATCTGAACACTTTTATCCAGGACTGAAAATGAAAGATCTAAACTCAGTGAAATAGATACACATAGAGAGCTGAAGGTATTCATCTCTTTAATAACTACCCCCCTATTCCTTATAGATACAGATTCCTATGCTACGATATTTCAGTCCTCCACCAAAACAAAACAAAACAAAACATGGATCTGCTATACTTTTGTAATGGAAGATAACAGTAATGATCATTGTAAAGTGAGCTTACTATTATTTAAGATGCTGTATTCAATGTGCTTTAAGGAAAACAAAAGAAACAAGGAAGACATGAAACTCAACAAAAATGGTAAACAAGTAACTTTTGAAACACAGGTGAAATTTACACAGTGAAACAGAAGTTAAGGTAGCTGTCAGTAAACTGTAGGCCAAAGACAGAAAAAACTGAACACAATTAGTTTGAATATAGATTAAAAGGATGGAACAAAGCAAGAGTGCTATGTATAGACAGCGCAAGATGGAAGGATGATGCATATCTTATTCACAACATGGATTAGATCACACATCCAGATTGCTGTCCTTAAACCAAACACCCACTGGGGATCCTCATTCTAGCCTCATGTGTCATTTGCCAGAGACAGGTGGATCAACAGCTCTGCAGGTTAACAGCAAATTACAGCTGTGTTCAGATGTAAATACCTCAGGTCTCTCCAACAGAGCAAGCAAACATTGGATCCAGACACTTTCCATCTGTTAAGTCCCCTTGTTCATTCTCAACTATACTGTAAACATACTGTCACCAGGAAAGTGGATGCAGCTTAGAGACTTGTTATTGTTTAGTCGCTAAGTAGTGTCAGATGCTTTGTGACCCCATGGCCTGCAACCCATCAGGCTCCTTCTGCCCATGGGACTTCCCAGAAAAGAATACTGGAATGGGTTGCCATTTCCTTCTCGAGGGGATCTTCCCAACCCAGGGATCAAACCCTCGTCTCCTGCATTAGCAGGCAGGTTCTTTACCACTGAGCCATCAGGAAAGCCCAGCATAGAGACTGGACAAACTAATAACAGGAAACACAGGATTCGGGTAGTATGACTCTTCACCCTATCCTGAGTGTATTAACATACCCATCTTTTATCTATGCTTCTTACTGTATGTTTGCAATAAATTCAATAAATTGTAACTCAACTATCCAAATTTGATCACTGAACCCATCTATTCTGTTACCTCTGGGATAATCAGCCTGGAAATATACTTGAAAGCCAGCAATGCTTCAGAGTAAATTCTTATTTTAAAAACAATTCATATTTGCAGAATGATTTATGGTTTACAATGGAGAAGGAAATGGCAACCCACTCCAGTACTCTCGCCTGGAAAGTCCCATGGACCGAGGAGCCTGATAGGCTACAGTCCATGGGGTTGCAAAGAGTCAGACACGACTGAGCAACTTCCCTTTATGGTTTACAAAGTGCTTTAGTCAACAAAGTGCTTTTACCTCCATTATCACAATGTATCATTTAATCTCTTAATTAAAACATCCTTCTTTAATTGATTTGATTAAATTATGATCAGCTTTGAGCTTGAGACCCTCATTTAACTCCTCCAAGGCCAAAGACACTACCGTAAAATAAGGAAATAGATCTAGATCAACGCAAAGAAAAAGATATATGTGTACAGGCAGTACTTTTTCTAAAACATACTTTTAAGATTAGGAAATGAAAAACCTATAGGTGTGCTAAAGTACTCTTTTATAATTTCATATTAATTCTAGATTTTGGCTAGAAATTCAGAAATAAAATATCTAGCTTGAACTATAGTACTTGTAACACTGGAACTTGGAATCCAAGTTTTGTTAGTGAGTGAAAGTCATTTTGAAATTGCTTTGCCTTTCCTCAGGAAAGCAAATGTTACTTTGCTCACACCACTTTTTACAATCACATTGTTAAAGAAAAAAAAGTTTCTATCATGAACAAGACAAACAGAAAAATCTTTAGTACAAAAGTGCTTTACTTTTTTAGTACAGTAGGAAGCAAGGGGGCCACTGCTGTTCATGAAATTAAAACACACTCAGTTAAAATAGAAATAAAATTATTCCTCTCTGGAATCCCAGGTTCAATGATTACTGTGCTTTAGTTTTAATCTACTTATTTTGAAAAAGTCTCTTCCTAATTAGTTCTCCTTGACAGCAGCCCTAACAGAAATTTAATTCAACTCTGCTGTTGTTCACTCGCCAAGTTGTGTCTGACTCTTTGTGGCCCCATGGACTGCAGCATGCAAGGCTCCTCTGTCCTCCACCATTTCCCAGAGTATGCTCAAATTCATATCCATTGAGTCAGTGATGTTATCTAACCACCTCATCCTCCACTACTCCTTTCTCCTTTTGCTTTCAATCTTTCCCAGCATCAGGGTACTTTAATTCAATTTAAAAAGTAACAAATGGCTAACAATTATGGAACATTTAAGACATCATGCTAAACATTTATTCAGGTATTCATTTATTTAATCTTTAGGACAATACTATAAAGTCATCTATTATTATCATCATTCTAATTTTATGGACTGACTATAGAATAAAATACCCTGCTTGAAAATCTTGCTCTAGTAAATAAGAAGAACCAGGATTCTATTCCAGGCAGTCTGGCCTCAGAACCCTAGTTCTTCACCCACTGCCCTATACTGTCTCTTCTCCAATCTCATTTTCATAAGTAAAGTGAAATTTAAGAGATATTATATCATTTTCCCAAGGACAAGGAGTCACAGAGTGGTAGAAGTGGAATTCAGCCCAGACTGTAATTTCATTGCTGAAGCTCTTAACTTACCTTTCTGTATGATCCAATCCATTCACATTATAAACCACTGGGTGCTTCTCTCCTAACTCTGCCCATTGACTCCCCAAACACTTACCAAGAAATGAAATGTCTCTAACAAATCTCTACAACAGAATCAAAGGGCAGATTGGAAATAAACAAAATTGGGTTGTCTGACTCTACATAAGATGAATACTACTTCTCAACAAGATCATGGTCCAGCTTGAAGCTAACTAGTCACTGTAGCCTATGGACCTAGGAATATTCAGCATTGATCTGGTTATCTCTGAAGTATAAGGTCCCTGCCAATTCTAAAGCTCCATGTTTCTAGATATAAACTTACATAATTAATAACTTCACATTTCCTTTTGGGTTAAAGAAAAGAGAAAAGAGATAGATGAAAAGAGAAAAAAAAAATAATCTAGAGTTCCAAGGAATAAATGCTATTAAAAGAAAATATAAAAGAAGGAAATCTCCAAGGAAAAACTATTGATCAACTCAAATATTTACTGAACTCCTACTGTGTGACTCTTACCAGGTACCAGAAACATAAAGTTTAGTAAGACAGAGTCCTGTCTTCCAGGTACCCATGACCCAGGGGACTTACTGACCAGTCCGCAATACACTATATAGTAGCGTCTCCATATCCTATGTGTGTGTGCTAGTCTCTCAGTCGTGTCCAACTCTTTGCAACCCTTTGGACTGTAGCTTGCCAGGCTCCTCTGTTTATGGGATTTTTTAGGCAGGAATACTGGAGAGGGTTGCCATTTCCTCCTCCTGAGGACCCTCCTGACCTTGGCTTGAACCCATCTCCTCTGTCTCCTGCACTGCAGGCAGATTCTTTACCCACTGAGCCATCAGGAAAGCCCGCCATATCCTCTCAGAACTCACCAACTAGTTGGACAAAACTGTTGCCAGCAAATTAACAGTCAAGTGGGAGAATTTAACTGCCAAAAACAAAATCATCTGGCATACAAACAGCATGACTTAAAACTGACTACAGCTTTTCAAAAGCAACATCCTAATACCTGTCCAAAATGGAGCCAGAATCAACCTGATTTCCAACTTACTTAAATTTTATTATTACAAATACAGGTTACAGTGATGTTCCTATTCAATTAAAAGAAAGAGCTAATGTTTTCAACCTTTTAACTCACTTCCTCTGAATGACTGTGTTACCACATCTGGGTCCTCTGCCTCAATTTTTAGTTCCCCTTTTTGCCTAGACACATGACCCCACAACCGACTCCCCACCAGCTATCTTGGCATTCCTGTCAGCCTCTATCGTTAATGTCAATATAAAGACCAGATTCAAGTAGCTCTCATGTTGAACTGTTCCTTCACTAGAAGACATCAACATACATTCCACACTAACCTACCTGAGGCACAGGCAACACTGCTGGCAAGGACTGTTGCCAACAACAGTATTGACTATTCTTCTATCTCTAACATTCTATGCTGTATCTAAATTAAAAAATACTACTTAAGGGACTTCTCTGGTGGTCCAGTGGTTAAGAATCTGTGCTTCCAATGCAGGGGGCACAGGTTTGATCCCTGGTTGGGAAACTAGATCCCATATACTGCAATGAAAACTCCCTCCCACACACAGCAACTAAGACTTGGCACAGATAAATAAATAACTATTTTTAAAAAAAAAATACAACTCAAACAGTCACATAAGACCAAGGGAGTGAGTGAAAGATGATGAGAATGATAATTATAATATAGTTAAAAAGATAAAACATTTACTGTGTGTAGATACTATTCTAAACAGTTTACCTTATTTAATCATTATAACACTCCAGTTAAAAAATTAAAAATGGAGGCATTTAGAATGACTATTTTGATCCATATCACATAGCCAGTCAAATTCCCAGAGCAATCCACTGAAAATCACTTAACACTTCACATAGCTGAACCACAGAATAGGTGAACAATTCACTTCAGGTTGAGGGAAAAAAAAAAAAAAGAATCTGCCTACAATGCAGGAGACCCCAGTTCGAGCCCTGGGTTGAGAAGATCCCCTGGACAAGATTCCCTGGCAACCCACTCCAGTATTCTTTCCTGAGAATCCCATGGACTGAGGAACCTGGTGGGCTACAGCCCATAGGGTCACAAAGAGTCAGACACCACTGAGCAATTAACACTTCTACCTCAGGTGAAAAGGACAGAAAGACAGACAAGGAGTGGCAGATGTCAGAATCAACAGAGGGGAATAAAGGTATGGAAACCAGCCTGGCTCTCTAAAGTTCTGCAGTGATTCTAGGCCCTTCCACAAGTGCCACAGCATGAAGAAGCATGGCTGAGGACCACAATAAACTCTGGTCAGCAACAATTTTGGCCCTTCTCTTTCTTACCTAATATTAATAAGCAAATCGCTTGCAGCCAGAAAGAAAAACCAGTAAATCCTTAGCACAGTACCAAGAGTATAGGTGTACCCACACACACATATCACACGTACAGATACAGTTAATTCTTCTTTTTCTATTTCACAGAAATGAGAAATAGTAAGTATATACACTTCCTAGTACAGAGGACAGTAAGACAGTAGCTCAGAAAGGACTAAAAGATTTTGATAAGCAGCCTTCTCTAAAATTTTTTCTACCCACCATCAAAGATAAAATCATTAGGCTTCTCCTCTGGACTCATAAACATTAAGTTAAAAACTTTTATGGCCATTTGTACAATTTTAAAAACTATCACTATTAAAGTTATTGCAGATAACAATAGTGACCAAGAAAAAAACAGTAAGATTCTACATAAACACACAGCATGTAAATCAATGCGGGCACCAGCACTCAACGAGCAACATTTATCAGGTACTCGTTGTATATGAGATCTGATGTTAGCGATCAACCCACTAAAAAACGAGCACTTACACTCTCAAGTAACAAATATGTGTATGAACTTATATGTTTGTAGGTAAACACTTGGTAAGATTTCATTATTTCATTACTCACTCTATCATTTAGAACTTAAAAAAAAAACTTTAAGGGATGTTTTTAGACATGAATAAATTTTACTGTTTAAATTTACTTACTGCTAAAATGTCTGCTTCAACAGGCAGGAGGTTTAAGAATGCAAAGAGCTGGACAGTCAAGATGGTATAGACTTGTGTGGCCGACAGCATGAGCATCCCTATGGAGAGCAGCATCTCGCTGTAAAATCACCTGGAAGACAAGCAGAGGGTAACAGTAAGTTCTGGGGCTTTGTCTCTGAAAATAAGTTATATGATAGATTCATTCCTGATGTCCAATAATATCTTTTAAATTATAAAATGGATTAACATGAAAATGAAACGAGTATTTCAAAAGCGTAACTGTTTATACAGATTTGGACATTTAAGTAAACACCCAGTGTTAGTCAATACCTACCTAACTCATGGTGACTAAGTTCTGTTTTAGCTACATAATAAAGATCCTCCCGCAGTTCTTGGTTTCTAGTGTGTGTTAGTTGCTCAGTCGTGTCTGACTCTGACCCTAGCCCGCCAGGCTCCTCTGTCCATGGGAATTCTCAGGCAAGAATACCAGAATGGGTATAGTACAGCTTGTCTACTAACTCAATTGTGGGAGAAACTAGATTTCAATCAAAATAATGATTTAAAAATGCACAAGCACCTTTGACTTAACATTTTTCACAATCTTAAAGAATTACGGTAATTTTTAAATGTACGTTTTATTTATCTTTGAATATTATACCCACATTAGAGAATTAAAAAAAAAAATAGCCTTTTACTATAAAGTAATACTTTTTGCCGTTTCCCTGCTAACAATACATACACACCTTTTGCCTCTCTCTCTCCCAATGGCACTAGTGTAGTTACCTCTCCCAACATCATCCAATTTTCTACATGAATCTTTATCTATCTTACAGCAAAAAGATGCCATGAAAGAACTAAATGGTAAAGTATCAAAATTCTCATTGGGAAGCCTCAACCAACTGTATAATATACTTTTTAACTGGTGAGAATGAAGTTTGCAAAGACAAGAGCCTATATAATGAATTATTTCTTTAAATATCATGAATTCATATAATAACAATTCTGATGATGACTGTGGCTTGTAAGGCTTTAGACTTAGAGACTACCAGATAGACTCAAACTCTGACTCTTTCAAACACACTGAAAGAGAAATATTCTTGAATAATTTTTGAACTACTGTCTTGCAAAAGCCATTAATAGCAGAAATGAAATAAAGGTAAAAATACGTTAAAAGTATAGATTTGTTCAACAAAGACAAAAAATAAATTAGTGGTTGCCTGGGGATGGGGCTAAGAGGGAGACAGGGGGACAGATAGGAATGGAAACAACTGCTCATGGAAATGGAATTTCTTTTCAGGACAATGAAAATGTTCTAAAATTAAGACTGTGCCGATGATTGCACAACTCTATAAATTTACTAACTGCACTTTTCACTTTAAATGGGTAAATTTTATGGTGTATTATATAATTCAATAAAGCTGTTTTCAAGATTTATAGATTTACTGATATGAATGTCTTAGGTAAAATACATTTTTTTCCCTCAGTCATCAGATTAGTAATTTATTTTTATTTATTTTTTTTTTTTGGTAAGATATTTTTATTTTTATTTTTTTTAAATTTATTTTATTGGAGGCAAATTACCCCACATTAATATATTGGTTGATTTTCCATACATTGACACAAATCCGCCCAGGGTGCACATGTGCTCCCCTTCCTGAACCCCCCTCCGACCTCCCTCTTCTCCATATCCTCCCTCCAGGTCATCCTCGTGCACCAGCCCCAAGCATCCTGTATCATGTGTCGAACCTGGACTGGTGATTCATTTCACATATGATAATAAACATGCTACAGTGCCGTTCTCCCCAATCATCCCACCTTCACCCTCTCCCACAGAGTCCCAAAGACTGTTCTATATACCTATGTCTCTTGCAGTCTTGTATAGAGGGTTAAGGTTACCATCTTTCTAAATTCCATATATATGCGTTAGTATACTGTATCGATGTTTTGCTTTCTGGCTTACTTCACTCTGTATCATAGGCTCCAATTTCATCCACCTCATTAAAACTGATTCAAATGCATTCTTTTTAATGGCTGAAAAATACTCCATTGTGTATATGTACCAAAGCTTTCTTATCCATTCATCTGCAGATGGACATCTAGGTTGCTTCCATGTCCTGGCTATTATAAACAGTGCTGCAATGAACATTGGAGTACATGTGTCTCTTTCAATTCTGGTTTCCTCGGTGTGTATGCCCAGGAGTGCGATTGCTGGATCGTATGGCAGTTCTATTTCCAGTTTTTTGAGGAATCTCCACACTGTTCTCCATAGTGGCTGTACTAGTTTGCATTCCCACCAACAGTGTAAGAGGGTTCCCTTCTCTCCACACCCTCTCCAGCATTTATTGCATGTAGACTTTTGGATAGCAGCCATTCTGACTGGTGTGAAATGGTATCTCATTGTGGTTTTGATTCGCATTTCTCTGATTATGAGGGATGTTGAGCATTTTTTCATGTGTTTGTTAGCCATCTTTATGTCTTCTTTGGAGAAATGTCTGTTTAGTTCTTTGGCCCATTTTTTGATTGGGTCACTTATTTTTCTAGAATTGAGCTGCAGGAGCTGCTTGTATATTTTGGCGATTAATCCTTTATCAGTTGCTTCATTTGCTATTATTTTCTCCCATTCTGAAGGCTGTATTTTCACCTTGCTTATAGTTTCCTTTGCTGTGCAGAAGCTTTTGATTTTAATTAGGTCCCATTTGCTTATTTTTGCTTTTATTTCCAATATTCTGGGAGGTGGGTCTTGGAGGATCCTGCTGTGATTTATGTCGGAGAGTGTTTTGCCTACGTTCTCCTCTAGGAGTTTTATAGAATCTGGTCTTACATTTAGCTCTCTAATCCATTTTGAGTTTATTTTGGTGTATGGTGTTAGGAATTGTTCTAGTTTCATTCTTTTACAAGTGGCTGATCAGCTTTCACAGCACCACTTGTTAAAGATACTGTCTTTTCTCCATTTTATATTCTTGCCTCCTTTGTCAAAGATAAGGTGTCCATAGGTGCGTGGATTTATCTCTGGGATTTCTATTTTGTTCCATTGATCTATATTTCTGTCTTTATGCCAGTACCATACTGTCTTGATGACTGTGGCTTTGTAGTAGAGCCTGAAGTCCGGCAGGTTAATTCCTCCAGTCCCATTCTTCTTCTTCAAGATTGCTTTGGCTATTCGAGGTTTTTTGTATTTCCATACAAATTGTGAGATTATTTGTTCTAGTTCTGTGAAAAATATCATTGGTAGCTTGATAGGGATTGCATTGAATGTATAAATTACTTTGGATAGTATACTCATTTTCACAATATTTATTCTTCCAATCCACGAACACGGTATATTTCTCCATCTATTAGTGTCCTCTTTGATTACTTTCACTAGTGTTTTATAGTTTTCTATGTACAAGTCTTTTGTTTCCTTCAGTTCAGTTCAGTTCAGTCGCTCAGTCGTGTCCAACTCTCCACAACCCCATGAATCACAGCACGCCAGGCCTCCCTGTCCATCACCAACTCCCGGAGTACACTCAAACTCATGTCCACAGAGTCGGTGCTGCCATCCAGCCATCTCATTCTCCGTCGTCCCCTTCTCCTCCCGCCCCCAACCTTTCCCAGCATCAGAGTCTTTTCCAGTGAGTCAACTCGTCGCATGAGGTGGCCAAAGTATTGCAGTTTCAGCTTTAGCATCAGTCCCTCCAATGAACATCCAGGATCGATCTCCTTTAGAATGGACTGGTTGGATCTCCTTGCAGTATAAAGGACTCTCAAGAGTCTTCTCAAACACCACAGTTCAAAAGCATCGATTCTTCGGCGATCAGGTAGATATATTCCTAAGTATTTAATTCTTTTCGTTGCAACAGTGAATGGAATAGTTTCCTTAATTTCTCTATTTTCTCATTATTAGTGTATAGGAATGCAAGGGATTTCTGTGTGTTGATTTTATATCCTGCAACTTTACTGTATTCATTGATTAGCTCTAGTAGTTTTCTGGTAGAGTCTTTAGGGTTTTCTGTGTAGAGGATCATGTCATCAGCGAATAGTGAAAGTTTTACTTCTTCTTTTCCAATTTGGATTCCTTTTATGTCTTTTTCTGCTCTGATTGCTGTAGCCAAAACTTCCAGAACTATGTTGAATAGTAGTGGTGAGAGTGGGCACCCTTGTCTTGTTCTTGACTTTA
Source organism: Moschus berezovskii (assembly GCF_049115385.1). NCBI lineage: Eukaryota > Metazoa > Chordata > Mammalia > Artiodactyla > Moschidae > Moschus > Moschus berezovskii. The sequence continues at coordinate 141,773,018 of NC_142460.1, forward strand.
GGGGAAATGCTTTCAGTTTTTCACCGTTGAGGATAATGTTTGCTGTAGGTTTGTCATATATAGCTTTTATTATGTTGAGATATGTCCCTTCTATTCCCACTTTCTGGAGAGTTTTTTATCATAAATGGATGTTGTATTTTGTCAAAGGCTTTCTCTGCATCTATTGAGATAATCATATGATTTTTATTTTTCAGTTTGTTAATGTGGTGTATTACGTTGATTGATTTGTGGATATTGAAGAATCCTTGCATTCCTGGGATAAAGCCCACTTGGTCATGATGTATGATCTTCTTAATGTGTTGTTGGATTCTGATTGCTAGGATTTTGTTAAGGATTTTTGCATCTATGTTCATCAGTTATATTGGCCTGCAGTTTTCTTTTTTTGTGGGATCTTGACCAGGTTTTGGGATTAGTGTGATGGTGGCCTCATACAATGAGTTTGGAAGTTTCGCTTCCTCAGCAATTTTCTGGAAGAGTTTGAGTAGAATAGGTGTTAGCTCTTCTCTAAATTTTTGGTAGATTTCAGCTGTGAAGCCGTCTGGACCTGGGCTTTTGTTTGCTGGAAGATTTCTTATTACTTCCTCTAGTTCCGCGCTTGTGATGAGTCTGTTCAGATTTTCTATTTCTTCCTGGTTCAGTTTTGGCAAGGTGTACTTTTCTAGGAATTTGTCCATTTCTTCCAAGTTATTCATTTTATTGCCATATAATTGCTGATAGTATTCTCTAATAATCCTTTGTATTTCTGTGTTGTCGGTTGTGATCTCTCCATTTTCATTTCTAATTTTATTGATTTGGTTCTTCTCCCTTTGTTTCTTGATGAGTCTGGCTAGTGGTTTGTCAATTTTATTTACCTTCTCAAAGAACCAGCTTTTGGCTTTGTTGATTTTTGCTATGGTCTCTTTTGTTTCTTTTGCATTTATCTCTGCCCTAATTTTTATGATTTCTTTCCTTCTGCTAACCCTGGGGTTCTTCATTTCTTCCTTTTCTAGTTTCTTTAGATGTAGAGTTAGGTTATTTAGTTGACTTTTTTCTTGTTTCTTGAGGTGTGCCTGTATTGCTATGAAATTCCCCCTTAGCACTGCTTTTACAGTGTCCCAAAGGTTTTGTTTGGGTTGTTGTGTTTTCATTTTCACTCATTTCTATGCATATTTTGATGTCTCTTTTGATTTCTTTTAGGATTTGTTCATTATTCAGCAGCGTGTTGTTCAGCCTCCATATGCTGGCACTTTTAATTGTTTTTCTCCTGTAGTTGAGATCTAATCTTACTGCATTGTGGTCAGAAAAGATGCTTGGAATGATTTCAATTTTTTTGAATTTACCAAAGCTAGATTTATGGCCCAGGATGTGATCTATCCTGGAAAAGGTTCCGTGTGCACTTGAGAAAAAGGTGAAATTCATTGTTTTGGGGTGAAATGTCCTATAGAGATCTATTAAGTCTAACTGGTCTATTGTATCATTTAAAGTTTGTGTTTCCTTGTTAATTTTCTGTTTAGTTGATCTATCCATAGATGTAAGTGTGGGGTATTAAAGTCTCCCACTATTATTGTGTTATTGTTAATTTCCCCTTTCATACTTGTTAGTAATTGTCTTACATATTGCAGTGCTCCTATGTTGGGTGCATAAATATTTATAATTGTTATATCTTCTTCTTGGATTGATCCTTTGATCATTATGTAGTTTCCTTCTTTGTCTCTTTTCACAGCCTTTGTTTTAAAATCTATTTTATCTGATATGAGTACTGCTACTCCTGCTTTCTTTTGGTCTCTATTTGCATGGAATATCTTTTTCCAGCCCTTCACTTTCAGTCTATATGTGTCCCTCGTTTTGAGGTGGGTCTCTTGTAGACAACATATATGGGGGTCTTGTTTTTGTATCCATTCATCCAGCCTTTGTCTTTTGGTTGGGGCATTCAACCCATTTACGTTTAAGGTGATTATTGAGAAGTATGATCCCGTTGCCATTTTCTTTATTGTTTTGGGTTCCAGTTTATATACCCTTTCTGTGTTTCCTGTCTAGAGAAGATCCTTTAGTATTTGTTGGAGAGCTGAATTCTCTCAGCTTTTGCTTGTCTGTAAAGCTTTTGATTTCTCCTTCATATTTGAATGAGATCCTTGCTGAGTATAGTAATCTGGGCTGTAGGTTACTTTCTTTCATCACTTTAAGTATGTCTTGCCATTCCCTCCTGGCCTGAAGAGTTTCTGCTGAAAGATCAGTTGTTATCCTTATGGGGATCCCCTTGTGTGTTATTTGTTGTTTTTCCCTTGCTGCTTTTAATATTTGTTCTTTGTGTTTGATCTTTGTTAATTTGATTAATATGTGCCTTGGAGTATTTCGCCTTGGGTTTATCCTGTTAGGGACTCTGTGTGTTTCTTGGACTTGGGTGATTATTTCCTTCCCCATTTTAGGGAAATTTTCAACTATTATCTCCTCAAGTATTCTCTCATGGTCTTTCTTTTTGTCTTCTTCTTCTGGGACTCCTATGATTCGAATGTTGGGGCATTTAATATTGTCCCATATGTCTCTAATATTGTCCTCATTTCTTTTCTTTTTTCTTTTTCCAGCTGTTTCATTTATTTCTACAATTCTATCTTCTAGCTCACTTATCCTGTCTTCTGCCTCCGTTATTCTACTGTTTGTTCCCTCCAGAGTGTTTCTGATCTCATCTATTGCATTATTCATTGTATATTGACTCTTTTTTATTTCCTGTAATTCCTTATTAAACATTTCTTGCATCTTCTCAATCCTTTTCTCCAGTTTATTTATCTGTAACTGCATTTTGCTTTCCAGATTTTGAATCATTTTCACAATTAAAATTCGAAATTCTTTATCGGGTAGGTTCCCAATATCTTCCTCTTTTGTTTGTGTTGGTGGGCATTTATCCTGTTCCTTTACTTGCTGGGTATTTCTCTGCCTCTTCATCTTGCTTATATTGCTGTGTTCGGGGTGGCCTTTCCGTCTTCTGGCAGTTTGTGGAGTTCTCTTTATTATGTAGTTACCTCGTTGTGTGTGGGGTTGGATGGGTGACTTGTCAAGGTTCCCTGGTTAGGGAAGCTTGTGTCGATGTTCTGGTGGGTGGAGCTGGATTTCTTCTCTCTGGAGTGCAATCAAGTGTCCAGTAATGAGTTAAGAGATGTCAGTGGGTTTGGAGTGGCTTTGGGCAGCCTGTATATTGAAGCTCAGTGCTATTCTCCTGTGTTGCTGGATAGTTTGCGTAGTATGTCTTTCACTGAAACTTGTTGACCCTTGGGTGGTGCCTGGTTTCATTGTATGTATGGAGGCTTTTGATGAGTACCTATCAATTAATGTTCTCTGGAACAGGAGATCTCTGGTGTTCTCAGGATTTGGACTTAAGCCTCTGCCTCTGGTTTTCAGTCTTATTCTTGCAGTAGGCTCAAGGCTTCTCCCTCTGTTACTTCCAAGGCAGTTCCTTCTGTTGAAAAAGTTCTTCTGTTTTCTGGTCTCCTCAGTGTCTAATTCCCATCCTGACACCAGGATGCGGTGGTGGACACTTTTTTTTTTCCCGGCTCACCTGTTCAGTCCTGCTGTGGGGAGGGAGGAACACAGCTAACAAATATCCCTGGCGTCTGTGGGGAGTGCTCGCAGTGTCTCGGCTACACTGGGAATGCTCCTGCTCTAGGCGTGTGTGCTTTCCCTGTTTATGCTGCTTAGGCTCTAGGTTGCTCTGCTGGGAGATGTCCGCGGGTGGCTCTGGGCTGCATGCACTTCCCAGGTCTGAGCAGCTCAGGTTCAGATCCTCAGGTACTCCACAAAGGCGCAGACTTGGCTGGGCCTGCGTTTTGTGCCTTCCCCGGTCCAAGCAGCTCAGGTGACCAGGCGTTTGGTGAGCGCGATCACTGCGACTTATATCCCCTTCCCGGTCCCTGCCACTCGGTTTTCTGGGAGTACAACTGGCTCACTTTCTCAGGCGGACATCGACTGGCCCGAACCCAAGAAGTCCTGGCCAGCAAGGGAGCCTGCCTGCAGCTTGGCACGGGAAGCCTCTCTAGGGCCGCGGCTGCCCCCGCCCTGGCGTTGGCTGCACTCCCCGCAGGCGCCGGCGGGGGCTGGGGGCTGGGCCGCCCGTTACCGGCTCACTCCACTCAGCGCCCTGTTCTGTGGGAGGGGCTGGCGGAGTCCTGGGCTTTTTGCAGCCTTTTCCTAGCGTTTTCGCGTTTTAGCTGCAGCGTCTGCTTTGCTATTTTAAGTTCGTGCCCTCAGTTTGCCCTCCGGCGTTCAAGCCGGGTTCTTCCTCTAAGTGCCGCCTCCCCTTCTCCCTCTAAGCCTCTAAGCGCCGCCGCCAGTGCCTCCCTGCCCAGCCCCCACCTGCTAGTGGGGGGCATGGGCGTCTGTGCCGCTTCTCCGCTGAGAGTTTCCTCTGGGCACCTAGTCTGTGAGTTTTAATTATTTATGTCTTTTGTCTCCCAGTTATGTGGCCCTCTGAGGTTCCATTTGCCAGTGTTTCCAGGTGTTTGGAAACTTCTTTTTTTTTTTTTAAGCCTCCCTTCCCAGGACAGAGCGCCGTCCCTCCCTCTTTTGTCTCTCTTTTTATCTTTTATACTATTTCCTACCTCCTTTTGACGACTATGGGCTGCTTTTCTGAGTGCCTGATGTCCTCTGCCGGTATTCAGAAGTTGTTTTGTGGGATTTACTCAGCGTTCAAATGTTCTTTTGCTGATTTTGTGGGGGAGAAAGTGGTCGCCCCGTCCTATTCCTCCGCCATCTTCCCGTGCTCCCCCTAAAATACATTTTTATAATATATCTCTGTTGAGAAAAAAGTTAAACACAGCAGGTCTGAGACTGCTATCCTTAGAAAGATCTGCTTGCAAAGTTGCCAATTGTTGGCATCTGAGAACTTAAGATTTCAGGAGGATTGCTATCAGTGCCTGATAAGAACAGCTCATTGTGTCTAAATGCTCCAAACAATGTGGTTTATGTTGCTTCCTTTCCAGGAGTCTGAGAATTTGGTACATACTGGGTGAAGGGTACCTACCTGAACAGCCCTCACTCAGTACAAACCCTAAGCACTGAATCTCTAATGAGCTTCCTTGATAGACATTTCACATGTGTCGTCATAACTCATTTCTGAGAAATTAAGCATATCCCCTATGACTCCAGAGACTCTTAGAAGCTCACACCTGGCTTCTTCTGGACTTTTACTCCATCCACCTCTTCCCTTTGCTGATTCTACTCTGTACCCTTTCACTGTAATAAATCTGAATCATGAGTACTCATATGCTGAGTCCTGTAAGTCCACTAAGATAGTGAAGCAGTGAACTTGGGGGTGGTCTTGGGGTCCCCCATCATAACCACAGTGTACCATTTCTGGGCAGAAATCACACCATAAAAACATAAAAATCTTTAAAGTGTGGTTGCTACTAAATTTTACTAGAAAGAATTAGTACACAATATACTGACCACTGACCTGTTTGGCAAAGTTACTCTGAATAAGAAGTATGACTTCACTTGTAAAGTTTGGAATTCCCAGCTAACTTTAGGGAAGGGAGAGGAAGAGAGAGTTTAGAGGGAAAATAACTCTAATGATAGGAATAATAATAAACCCACCAACTATAACTCACCACTTACTAAGGGCCAGGCATTGCTCTAGGCATGTTATTGAATTTAACTCATTTAATCCTAACAACACACTACAACGTGTCATTTCATAGTTGGGAAAACTCAGGCCCTATTAAGTAACTTGTCCAAGATCAAACAATGAGTAATAGCAGAGCCAGTATTCAATCCCAGGCACTCTGCCTCTGAAGTCTACATGCTAAAGTCCAACTGAAAATAGCATCAATACCCAAGGCCAGTGTCCAAAAGGTAGAGGAATGGACCTATGCTCAAACAGGCACTCAAGAGATTCAGTCCAATGCTCATGGCACAGTGGTCACTGTGGTATCAACTTCTTTTGCTGCGTGTGTGTCTGTGTGTTTTTAATAACATCAAGTAGGTTTTGGCTATACATTTTTGCTTTTATTGCCTTTTTCAAAATAACACATTCAGGAGTTTCCAAAGTCTATTTACAAAACTAATTCTTATTCTAATTTCATTGTAGAAAATGGGAGAAAAAATTGAAATCATTCATAATCACCAAATAAAAGAATAACCAGTGTCTATATTTTGAGGTATAACCTCCCATTCTTTTAGCTATATGCAAATTTAAACATAAATATTTAGCAAAACTGGAATACACTATACATGTTTTGTTAACTATTATTTTCTTACTGCCTTGTGAATATTTTCCCAATTCATTACTACATTCAAAAAAAGTTTAAATCACAAATCCTGTACCATTAAAATCCCCTCAAGAACCCTAAGAGACAGTAGTACATGAGGCCCTCTAGGGCTTCCACCACTTTCAAATATTTTTAAAACATTTCATATATTGGGTCCGCATATCTGATATATAAAATGAAAACTACTGGTCTAAAACATGGCGTATAATGACCACAAGATACCTTGTACAGATATTCTTTAATAGATTTAATGGAATCCCCATTACTGGAGGTTGAATTAGCTTCTTGCTTTAAACTTTTTCTTTTATATTGGAGTATAGGTCAGGAAGCAACAGTTAGAACTGGACATGGAACAACAGACTGGTTCCAAATAGGAAAAGGTGTACGTCAAGGTTGTATATTGTCACCTTGCTTACTTAACTTATATGCAGAGTACATCATGAGGAACGCTGGGCTGGAAGAAGCACAAGCTGGAATCAAGATTGCTGGGAGAAATATCAATAACCTCAGATATGCAGATGACACTACCCTTATGGCAGAAAGTGAAGAGGAACTCAAAAGCCTCTTGATGAAAGTGAAAGAGGAGAGTGAAAACGTTGGCTTGAAGCTCAACATTCAGAAAACAAAGATCATGGCATCTGGTCGCATCATTTCATGGGAAATAGATGGAAAAACAGTGGAAACAGTGTCAGACTTTATTTTTGGGGGCTTCAAAATCACTGCAGATGCTGATTGCAGCCATGAAATTAAAAGACCCTTGCTCCTTGGAAGGAAAGTTATGACCAACCTTGATAGTATATTAAAAAGCAGAGACATTACTTTGCCAACCAAGGTCCGTCTAGTCAAGGCAATGGTTTTTCCCGTGGTCATGTATGGATGTGAGAGTTGGACTGTGAAGAAGGCTGATCGCCGAAGAATCGATGCTTTTTAACTGTGGTGTTGGAGAAGACTCTTGAGAGTCCCTTATACTGCAAGGAGATCTAACCAGTCCATTCTAGAGGAGATCAATCCTGGATGTTCATTGGAGCGACTGATGTTAAAGCTGAAGCTGCAATACTTTGGCCACCTCATGCGACGAGTTGACTCACTGGAAAAGACTCTGATGCTGGGAAAGGTTGGGGGCGGGAGGAGAAGGGGACGACGGAGAATGAGATGGCTGGATGGCATCACCGACTCTGTGGACATGAGTTTGAGTGTACTCCGGGAGTTGGTGATGGACAGGGAGGCCTGGCATGCTGTGATTCATGGGGTCGCAAAGAGTCGGACACGACTGAGTGACTGAACTGAACTGATAGTTGGTTAACAATGTTGCAATAGTTTCAGGTGTAAAGCAAAGTGATTCAGTTATACATACACATGTATCTATTCTTTTTCAAATTCTTTTCCCATTTAGAATGTTACAGAATATTGAGCAAAGTGCCCTGTGCTACACAGTCAGTCCTTGTGGGTTATCCATTTTAAATATAGCAGAGTATACACGTCAATCCCAAACTCCCTCCTCCCTACCCTTCCCTCCAGTAACCGTAAGTATGTTCTCTAAGTCTGTTTTGTAAAAAAGTTCTTTTGTACTTTTTTTTTTTTTTAGATTCTACATATAAGCAATATTATCTCTTTCTCTGTCTGACTTACTTCACTGAATATGACAATCTCCAGGTCCATCCATGTTGCTGAAAATGGCATTACTTCATTCTTTTTAATAGCTAAGCAATATTCCATTGTATATACATATACCACATCTTATTTATCCATTCACTTGTCAATGGGCACTTAGACTGCTTCCATGTCTTGTTCTTTGTCCATTTTCAACTGGGTGGTAGTTGCTGTTTGGCTGTAAAAGTTCTTTATATATCCTGCATATATTTCCCTTGTAAGATATATGATTGAAAAACATTTTCACCAATTCCATGGGTTTTCTTTTCACTCTTTATAGTGTCCTTTGATGCACAAGTTTTTAATTTTGAGGAACCAGGGACTTCCCTGGTAGTATAGTGATTAAGACTCCACACTTTCAAAGCAAGAGGGTGTGGATTCAATCCCTGGTTAGGGAATAAGGTCCCTCATGCCAGGCAGCACAGCCAAAAGAGTAATAGTAGTAATACTTTAATTTTGAGGAACCAACCCTTAATTCTGTTAATTTTCTCTTAGCTTTCTGAATTTGAGTACCTTGATGGCTACTGGTGATTACCCATATGGCTTAAGAGCACAGATGCCAGTTACTCATCAAATGCTATTCTGATAATTGCAAAATTTAAAACTTCCCCAAGCAGCAGAATAAATCCCAACCTCACATTTAAATTTGTGACAATACCATGCAACTCATCTATAAAAAATTCATTATAAATTTTTTACAATCTAAATGTTACAGATGGAGATGCATTTAGTAAGTGTTTAAACCAACATTACTTTCAGGAATTTGCTTTTCAAGTAACCTTTAACTCTGAAGATGACACATCTGACATCAACTGGCTCAGTGCCAAAAAACACTCATAAAACAGCTAACCATCTCCATAAGAACAACTCTGAATAAGCTCATATTCCATTGGTTCTCAAACTATTCTTGCGTATCACTAGAATTTCAAAAACTTGACCAAAAATAACCCACTGCTAAAATAATGGTAATCTTTTCCTAACTTGAAAAATGATTTAATAGGTAGTAATTTCAATTTATTTTTCTCCAAAAATGTATCATATACTTCAAAAACACATCAAAAGAGTATGTACTATAGAAAGTACTAACAGAAAAAAATTTGAAACAGCTAGTTAACTATTTTACTGTAAAATTTATAATAGCCAAATCACATTTTAGTAAAGACTTGTAAAAAAATTTTAAAAACCAATGTGCTCATCGTCATGTTGTTTACATATATATATATTAAAAAATTTCCTCCAGAACAGTGTTCTCAGTTCATACAAATGTATATCAATAACTTCATAATTTGACTTCTAAGAGTTCAACTGAGAACTACTGAACATATACTAAAGTTCCCATAAAGCATACTTTTTAAAGAAATGGTTGAGACACTATCATGAGCAAAAAAAAGTGTTACAATGGGGGGGAAAATGACATCAGGGCTTAACTTTTTAAGCAAAAATAAGATACTCAATAGTTCTTTGCAGAAGAGCTGAAGGTTGCCCAGCTAATTTCTCTAACATGAAGTCATCTAAACTAAAAGCAAACCTCACCTAAGATTTTTTTACTTTTACTGTCAATCAATGCAAGCTTTTTTGAGATTCCATGACAAACTGATTTTTCAAACAAATGAAACAAATAAACCAAAACTTTAAGAGGTTAGCAAACAGGTTTCTCCCTCTCGGACTCATACAAACTATTCCCGTTGTTTAGTGTGTATCATGATCCCAAAAGCAGACAAGGACAACACACATATGCAAAAGAATTTATAGGCCAATAGATAGGTAGATAGGACACAGATACAAAATCCTCAACAATATTCCAGCAAACTGAATGCAGCAACATTTAAAACCATATTCAAACCATATTGATTAAAACCATAATGAAGTGGAATTTATTTCAGGGAAGAAAGAATGGTTCACATCTGCAAATTAATGCGATACACGATATTAATAAATGAAAGATAAATGTCATTTGATCATTTCAACAGATGCAGAAAAAGCATTTGACAAGATTCAAAACTCATTTACATAAAATCTCAATAAAATAGGTGTAGAAGGAATGTATTTCAACAGAACAGAGGTTATAAAAAACAAATCCACAATTAACATCACACTCAACAGCAAAAAACTGAAAGCTATACCTCTAAGATGAGGAATCAGACAAAATGCCCACTTTTGCCACTCTTATTCAACATAGTACTGGAAGTCCTAGCCAGAACAATTAGGCAAGAAAAAGAAATAAAAGACATCCAAACTGGAAAGGAAGAAGTAAAACCATCACTAGTTGCAGATGACATGATTCTGTCAAAAAAGTATCAGAAATAATGAACTAATACAGTAAAGTTGCAGAGTACAAAATTAATATACAAAAACACACTCCATTTCCATACACTAAAAATGAACTAGCAGAAAGAGACATTAAGAGAACAATCCCATTTACAATCACAACAAAAAGAATAAAATACCTAGGAATAAATTTAACCAAGAAGGTGAGAAACCTGTACACTGAAGGCTATAAAACACTGCTGAATGAAAACTGTAGACACAAATAAATGTAAATATATTCCATGCTCATAGACTGAGGGAATTAACATTATTAAAAGGTTCATATAATCTAAAGCCGGAGAAGGCAATGGCAAGCCACTCCAGTACTCTTGCCTAGAAAATCCCATGGATGGAAGAGCCTGGTAGGCTGCAGTCCATGGGGTCGCTAAGGGTCAGACACGACTGAGCGACTTCGCTTTCACTTTTCACTTTCCACTTTCACACATTGGAGAAGGAAATGGCAACCCACTCCAGTGTTCTTGCCTGGAGTATCCCAGGGACAGGGGAGCCTGGTGGGCTTCCGTCTGTGGGGTCACACAGAGTCGGACACGACTGAAGTGACTTAGCAGCAGCAGTAGCAGCATAATCTAAAGCAGTCTACAGATTCAATGTAATCTTTATCAAAATCCCAAGGACATTTTTCACAGAAATAAAACAAAAATCTTAAAATTTATACAGGACCACAAAAGACTGTGAAAAGCCAAGGCAAGCCTGAGAAAAAGAACAAAGCTGGAGACATCACATTCCCTGATTTAGTAACCAAACAGCATGGTATTGACAAAAAAACAAACACACAGATTAATGGAACAGAACTGAGAGCCCCAAAACAAATCTGTACCAACATGGACAATTACTTATGGCAAAGGAGCAGAGAACTACAATGGAAAAAAGATAGTCTCTTCAATAAATGTTGGGTGGTGCCAGGTACCACAACAGTAACAGAACTTTGCTGTTATCTGAGGTTTTGTGTTTTTACTTTTTTTTTAATGGAGTGTGCTGGATGTCTCTATAATTTTGTTCAGATGACTGCAGAACTTGGAAAAGCTGTTGCTGCTACTGATGCATAACATACTGCTATTGGTCTTTTTATATAAATAAATCTATACATATATATATATACAAAATTTGAATTTTTGGAAACTTTAGCTGTGCTGTCAACTTTGGAAAAGTATCCCAGTTGTACCGTGCTGGGTTGGTATTGTACAGAAATTAACAGCCATATTGGTCTAGAAACGTTAAACATAATTTTTTCCATTTGTACAGGGGTAATGTGCTGTATTAAATATGTAAGGTCTTATCTACATGGGTATGATTACAGAAACTAATAAAGTATTCTCTAAATAATGAAAAAAAAAAAATAAAAGGACTTCCCTGGTGGTCGTGGTTTGGAATCTGCCTGCCAATGCAGAGGACATGAGTTCAATCCCTGGTCTGGGAGGATTCCATATGCCACAGAGCAACTAACTAAGCCCATGCACAACAACAACCCAAGCTCACTTGCTGTTGGGCCCATGCCCCACAACAAACAGTAGCCCCTGCCTGATGCAACTAGAGAAAGCCCAGGTGCAGCAACGAAGACCCAGCACAGCCATAAATAAATAAATAAATGTTGGGAAAACCAGACAGCCCTATGCAAAAAAAAAGTAGAACACTAACTTATACCATACACAAAACTCAACTAAATAGATTAAAGACTTAATGTAAGACCAGAAACCATAAAACTCAACAGAAGAAAACATAAGTAATATGCACCTTAACATCAGCCTTAGCAATATCTTTCTGAGTATGTCTCTTCGGGCAAAAGAAATAAAAACAAAAATTAATAAATGGAACTACATCAAACTAGAAAGATTCTGCACAGCAAAGGAAACCACCAGTAAAATGAAAAGAAAATCTACCAAATGGGAAAAGATATTTGGAAATCATACATCTAATAAGGGGTTAATATACAAAGCATATAAAGAACTCAGAAAACTCAACAGCAAAAACAAAACAACCCAATTTAAAAATGAACACAGGATATGAAGCAACATCTTTCCAAAGAAGACACACAGATGACGAAAAGGCATATGAAAAGATGATCAACATCACTAATTATCAGGGAAATGAAAATCAAAACGGCAACAAGGTAACACCTCACACCCATCAGAATGACTACTATCAAAAGTGAAGTGAAGTGAAATCACTCAGTCCTGTCCAACACTTTGCGACCCCATGGATTGCAGCCTACCATGCTCCTAAATCCATGGGATTTTCCAGAAGAATACTGGAGCGGATTGCCATTTCCTTCTCCAGGGGATCGACCCAGGAATCGAACCTGGGTCTCCCCAAGCAATAAGTGTTAGTGAAGACGTGGAGAAAAGTGAACCCTCAAACACTGTTACTGGGAATGTAAACTGATGCAGTCAATTTATGGAAATAATATGGAAAATAATATGGAGAGGCCTCAAAAAATTAAGAGAACTACCATATGATCCAGGTACACTTTTGGATATTTATCCAAAGAACATGAAAACACTAATTCAAAAAGATATACGCACCCCTATGTTCACTGCAACATTATTTATAATAACCAAGATATGAAACAACCTAAATGCCTATCAACACGTGGATAAAAAAGATTTGGTAAGCATACAGAATACCGCTCAGCCATTAAAAAAAAAAAAGAAGTCTTACCACTTACAACAAGACACATGGACCTTGAGGATATTATGGTAAGTGAAATAAGTAAGATGGAGAAAGAGAAGTACCATATGGTTTCAAGCAACAAACCAAATGAAGATAAAACAAATGCACAGATATACAGAACCGATCAGTAGTTATCAGAGTGGAAAGGGGTTGAGGAAAGACAAAATGGGAAAATGGGTCAAATGCAGGGTGACAGATGAAAATCAAACTTTCAGTGGTGCGCATGCTGTAGTATGTACAGAGATTGAAATATAATGTAAGCATAATCCAATGTTACCTCAATTTAAAAATACATCGACATAATATAATCAAGGATATTTCTACTATTAAGTGGCGAAAGTCAGGTCCTGTTCTTCCTCCAATCTATTATTTCCCTTGTCCTTATACAGACATTGGCAGCGAGTCATCCTTTTTGATAATAAACTTTATTGAGCATTATGCATTAAAGTTGAATTAAATTTTTGCAATGGCATATAATGTAGTTCCCTACAGTAAGGAAAACAAATCACAGCTATATGACTAATACAGAGGAATTTCATAAGAATAACCCTGAGCAAAGGAAGCAAGTCACAAAAAGGTGAACACTATGATTCCACTCACATGAAGTTCTTTAAAAGACAAAACAGAAGATATTCTGTACAGATTCACATTTAAGAGGTAAAAAGGTAAAGAAAAATGAGGACATTATCATCATAAAAATCAAGATTGTGATACCTTGAGGGCAAGAAAGGTAAGGAAGCGGGTGTGACCAAGAAATAGATGCTTCTGGGATGACAGCAATAGTCCACATCTCAACCTGGGCTGGGATGAGATGGGAATTTGCATTATAATTATTCTTGAAGCCATATACAAATGTTTTATGCATTTTCTTGTATCTATGATATCGAATTTTTTTTTTACCATGCAATGCCCTAGTTCCCCAATCAGGGATAAAACCATGCCCCCTGCATTGGAAGCTTGTAGTCTTAACCACTGGACCACCAGGGAAATCTGCCTCTTTTTTAAAAGGAAAAAAAGCAAAAATACAGCAGCTTGTCTTTAAAACAAGATTTTGCTTTGCTTTGTTTTTCTGACGACATGGAAATATTATGAAAGCTAGCAAGCATCAGCCTATCAAGATCACACATACCGAATCAACAAAGAACAGGCAACTACTGAAAAACAGACATGTTCACCCAGAACTGTTATCCTCTCATTCAGTGGATGAGAGACGGGATCTAGTAATGTGTCTATAGCACATATCATCCAGGGGCTTGTGGTAAAAATAAATATTCCCAGGTCCCTCCCCGGAGATTCAGACAGAAAACTTATAATTTTACTTCTTCAAAAAGTCCCCTAGCGAATCCACATGATCAAGCCAAATTTGAAAAACGCTGTTCTCAACTATAGATTGGCAAGCACTATAGCAAGTCATTATTTATAAACTACTTGTAAGTCAAAGAGGAGTGGGGTAGAGGGTCAAATTAGAGCAAGAAAAAGGAGAGAGAAAGGAAGGAAGGAAGAGAAAGAAGGGAGGGAGGAAAGTAGGAATGTAAACAAAAATAAACATATTTCTCTTCAATACCACTGTTGTCACCAGTGCCAATGCCAACCCCAGCAACAAGCCATGCAGCAAACAAGAAAGACAATTGACAATGAATTGCTTTCATAACATTAGAATCTTAACCATCATTTGGAGAAACATTCTAGAAAATTATGGTTTTCTAGGTTATCAAATTAGGCCCAGTAGAGACTTCCCTGTTGGTCCAGTGGTTAAGACTGAGCTTCCAAAGCTCAGAGTCCATGCACTCTGGTCAGGGAACTAAGAGTTCACATGCTACAACTAAAGATCCCACATGCTGCAACTAAAACTGAAGATCTCAAATGCCACAACTAAGACCTGCTACAGCCAAATAAATATTAAAAAATACATGCATCAATACTTCATGCCAAGTGTATCTACACTTCAAAATATCAATCTTCTGAATCAAATTTTTTTATGATGCTTCACACAAATATCAGTATCACCACTATACACAGATCAGTAGAGAACTTACTAATTTTGATATAAGCGCTCTGCTAAGAATTGGATGAGAATGTTTTTCCATCTAATCCTCAGAACAACCTTGTCAAGTAAAACAAAAACACTGCAGGGAAAAGTAACTTGTATTATCATTCCAATTTCCTATTTCAGGGGGCTCAATTTCTATGTGTAAATACTAGAATAAATGAACCAATTCTCATATCCATTATTCCCACTCCACCTTTTTCCTTTAATTTGTGCATAATTTCTGAACAAAAAGCTGAGCATGTCCAATGCCCCATACACTGTTTGGGGCATGAAATTTATCCTACTAAATCAATTGTGTAAGAGTATGGGGTGCCAGATCAAGGCATCCCATTCCCACTGATGATAACAACTGCTTCTTAAAATATCACTCCAAGACTCAGTTCTTGGCTTCTTTTATGTATTGCTGTTAAAAATATTTCATGTTTACATTAATAGATGCATAAATACTATGAAATAAAACAACCAGTTAACATGTATGTGTAAACTCTGGGTGGTGGGACTCTCATGATTTTATTTTACATTTACCTGCACATTTCGAAATAAACTTTCTAAAGTTTATTTCATTTTATATAACATATACCAAACAAAAACATTAACTTCACTATGGTGCTGGTTTCACTGTTATAAAAATATGGCAAAGCTAATAAAAGCATAAGCTTTAAATATGTATTATTTGCCAGTTGCAAGTCAATAAAGCCATTTGTAATTTTTTAAAGGAAAATAATTATTAAATTCTGACGGGAAAAATAAGGCTGAGGGAGAGTACCCAAAAAAACTAAACCGGGAGAAGGGTCCCCTCCTCAAACGTGGAGCTTTTCATTGGCAAAGGTATGGTTGCAGCACACGAGATAACAGAGAATTTCACCAGACTGTGCAAACCAGAGCTGGTCCAACACTGCCAGACAAGCAGGAAACCATTCTCTGGAGTGCAGGTGTTATGAGGTTGGTGAGCAAGTGTACAGAGGTAGTCAGGACACTGCTACAGGCACAAGACCTGGAATGCACAGTACTCATGTGAAGAGAACTATAGGAAACAATTCCCTGGGTAAAAGCAAGCCAAGGGTGGTGCACAGGCATGCAGACGGAGTCAAGGCACTGCCTGCACAAGGCCTGAAGTACATGGTGTCCACTTTAGAAGGGCCGTGGCAAGGCAGGTCTGGACCGGGACTGCAGGACCAGTGAGGGCCTGTTTACTATGGGCATGTGGCTGAGGCAGAGCACCACCAGATGTCCCCAGTGTCCCAGGGGAATGGGAGAGGGGAAGAGGACACACACAGCTCTCGAGGAAACTAGGAAGGAGCACTAGGAAACTAAGAAGGAAAAGAATCCCTTCCCCTCCAGCAGCCTGATCCTAGTAAAGCTTAACATCATGTCCTTTGTAAAGGAGAAATGGTTAGAGTCCAGTCCATTACTGCAGAGCAGGTACTGAAGGATGAATTTGGAGCAGAAAGAAAATGAATTGATAATTTACACAGTTATCTTTATGCTGTTAAAAGTATTTAAGTGAGACAGTGCTTCTCTCACTTAATAACAGGGAAAAAGGAAAGTGAGCATGAGTGTTCATCGTGGCCATTGGTGCAGAATCTGAAAGAGCACCCACAGTCTTTGACGTATCACTTATTTTTAAAAGTCACACGAATTTCTTATTATAGTCTAGGTTATTATCCACGTATGTTTTAAAACAAAATGTTTTAAATTATGCAACAACTGACTGTTATGCTTATCAGCTTCTAGGGGTTGCCCACGTTCCTTGGCTCAGGTGGCCCATGCCCCATCTTCAAAGCCAGCAATGGTATATTGATTCCTTCTCGTATCACTTCATTCCAAACTCCTCCTCTTCCATTTTCAGGAAATCCTGTGATTACACTGGGCCTATGTGAAAAACCCCCAGCTTCCCTGGTGGCTCAGTGGGAAGAATTCACCTCCAAATGCAAGAGACACAAGATCGACAAGGTTCGATCCCTGGGTCGGGACGATCCCCTGCAGAAGGAAATGGCAACCCACTCTTAGTGTTCTTGCCTGGAAAATCCCATGGACAGTGAAGCCTGGTGGGCTACAGCGCATGTGGTTGCAAAAGTCAGATACAACTTAGAGACTAACCAACAACAATCACATCATGTTTGAGCACGTCTCTGTTTCCTGGCACAAGATTTTCTTGTCCCATCTTGTACTTTCCTTGCTGAAGCCCCCAAATCAGTCATTTCTCAAAGGAAGATATCTTTGTTGGCAGGAATCTTACACTAAAGTTTCTGGTGAGTACAGAATATGAGGTTAACAAATTACTCTCAAATGATTAAGGAAGAAAAGAAAAGGTTCCTGTACTGTTCTGGAAATGAGATCATTTCAAAATTAAAATATACACATACATATTTTACATTAATCAACACAATTTCTTCCAAAGCTCAAAACAAATTATTTGAGGTTTGTCTAAACACTCGCAGTACAGATAAATGAAAATTTACCAGCTATAAAAATCACTGTGATTCCTCTCAGAACCTGACAAACTGAACTCAGCTTTTGAAGTGTAACTGCAGAGACTATGAGGAGAGTTGTAAAATACAGATCAAAGTTCTCGGCCCAGTGAATCCACCATTTACTGATTTAAGTTAATGCCACTGTAATCAGCCTCTAATCCTGATACATTATTCATTATATTGTTATATAATAAAATGTTTATGCTTTTTTCTAATATTAAAAATAATGCTCAGTAGAAGATATGAAGAAAATACTGATTACCCAAAGGTTAACATTCACAGATTACATGAGTGTTTGTCCTCATGTGTTGCAGTTCATTCTCACAGGTTCCTGCATACCCTCGCTCTCCAACCTCACTTAAAGCTCTCCTTCCTCACTACCACCCAGCTGACCCATAAGGGCCCAGCTCACCCAACATATTAAGGCACAACAGCAAGAGCACTGTGATTGATATACTTCTTCTTAATCAGATACAATTTCTTAAAAGTCTATTCCCTTATTCGGTATCACCCACATCACTCACACTGGTTCTACCTCTCTGATCCAACCACTACTAGCAGGTTTTTTTCCAATCCATATTTTATTATCATTTTTATACTTATTGTATTATGACTTGTATGCTTTTTTACTTAAAGTTGTATCATTTTCCCTTGTTATGAAAACTCTTCATAAACATTTTGTTAATAACTGCTGAATGTTACATTATATCGCTAAATCATGACTTTCTCTAACTATCCCTCTACTGTTTAATATTAAGTTGAATCTACCTATTGCAATTATAAATAATTCTATGATAAATATAAATCTCTTTCCATATTGCAGATTGTTTCCTTAGTATAGATTCCTAAATGTGGAATCACTATGCCAAGGAAACAATCTAAAACTTTATACATGTAGCCAAGAGAGAATATTCCTATTAACATTTATAATTCCAAATAAATGTACATTTCAAACACTGATTATACTTTTCTCATCTTTGTTGGTGTTAGATAATAACTTACATATGCTGTAAGTGATTTTTAAAATTTCTGGCTATGTACTTAATATGCATTATTTCTTTTAATACTCCCAACAGTATCAACAGATGGTGGAAGGTCTTACTATCTTTCCATAAATATAGGAAACTGAGAATTAGATAAATAACATTAGGTGCTTATAGCAGTGCTGAGGATATAGCAAGCACATTAAAAGTATTCACTTTCTTAACTAACTTGCCCAACGATGCTTACCTCTTAAATAATGGAGCTATGATTCAAATACAGGTGTATATCATGAAATGCCAGCCCTATCAGACCATCTGATTACTGTATAAATTTGCACTTATTTAATTATGTGTGAGATTGAAATTGTTCATATGAAATTTGAAAAGATGACATTGTTCATAATGAAATTTTAAGGCTAAATATTTGAAACCCTCTTTCAAGGAAAACTAAGAAAGGTAAACTAATGTATATAAATGATAATTTACATATTCAAATCAGCTACCATTCCAAGGGCTTCCCTGGTGGCTCAGTGGTAAAGAATTCACCTGCAATGTAGGAGATGCAGGTTAAATCCCTGGGTCAGGAAGATCTGCTGAAGAAGAAAATGGCAACCCACTCCTGTTTTCTTGCCTGTATACTGAATACTCCTGTATTCCCATGGATAGAGGGGTTAGTGGGCTACAGTCCATGGGGTCGCTAAAAGAATCAGACACAACTTAGTGGCTAAACAACAACCATTCCAACCTTATTTTTATTATTCATGGATTTCTGAACTAGATTTAATGATAAATATGGTTTATCCCTAA
The DNA here is from genome assembly GCF_049115385.1 of Moschus berezovskii. NCBI lineage: Eukaryota > Metazoa > Chordata > Mammalia > Artiodactyla > Moschidae > Moschus > Moschus berezovskii. The sequence goes on from NC_142460.1 coordinate 141,792,213, forward strand.
GGCTTTTTTCATAACATCAGAATTAAGTTGCAAAACAAATTAACTTTAAAAATGAACATCCCCACCTTTCTTCAAGCTTAAAGAAAATAAAATATTCTTATCTATATTATAATGATCAAGTGTATGTAATCTGATACCAGGAATGCAATAGTGTAAGTAGGTAATCATTCAACACTATGCTAAAAGGATATCCCATACTATTAATATTCACAATAATCATACATCATTGAGATCAAAATTCTTTAGTGTTCCACTTCCCACTTTCTTATTTACCTATGTGATCCAGCTTATAAAGGTAAAAAAGGTAAATGATCATTAAAAGAAATTAATGCTACACACAAAAATCAGTCATGCTTCTATATATCAGCAATGAATAATCCAAAAATGAAATTAAGCAAACAATTGCATTTATAAAGGTATCTGAAAGAATAAAATACCCAGAAATAAATTTAATAATGAAGTGAAAGACTTGTACACAGAAAACCACAAAACATTGCTTAATGAAATCAAAGACCTAAATAAACGGAAAGATAACCCGTGTATTATAAGACTAATTATTGTTGAGGAGTTCTCTGGTGGCCCAGTGGCTAGGATTCCAGGCTTTCACTGCTGTGGTCCACGTTCAATCCCTGGTGAGGGAATTGAGACCCTGCAAGCCACACGGTGTGACCAAAAAAAAAAAAAAGACTACATATTGCCAAGATGGCAATACTACCCAAACCAATCTACAGATTTAATACATTCCCTATCAAAATTCCAATAGCCTTTTTAATGCAGAAATGGTTAAGTCAATCCTCAAATTCATATGAAACCACAAGGGGCCCTGAATAGTTCAAAATAAATTTGAAAAAGAAGTACAAAGCTAGAGGACGCACACTTCCCAATTTGAAAATCTTACTACAAAGCCATAACTTAGGTATGGCATTGGGTTTTTTTTTTTCTTTTTGCAGCTTGAGGCAGTTGTAAAATAACTTAATGTAGCTTTTTACAACTGTGTATTCTATAGTATTTTTTCATTTCGTGAAATTTTAACTGTTAATGTTTTTGGCATTGTGCTTTGTACCATTTATTAAATAAAAATAAATAAAGCCATAATCAAAACAATGTGGTATGGGCATAGGATAGACATACAGACCAAAGGAACAGAATTGAGAGTCCAAAAATAAATCCATAGTTCTATGGCCAAACTGATTGGCAATAAAGGTGCCAAGATCATTCAACAAGGAAATACTACTTTCTTCAACAAGTGGTATTGGAACAATTGGAGAGTCACATGCAAACCAATGAAGCTGTACCCCTAAATTCACAATATGCAAAATTTAACCCAATTAAATGACCTAAATGTAAGAGCAAAAATGATACAACTCTTAGGAGAAAATAAAGGAGTATATCTCCATGATCTTGGATTCCATAATGGATTCTTAAATATAACATCAAAAGTAAAAGAAACAAAAATAAACTGAGCTTGAACAAAATTTAAAACTTTTATGCATCAAAATATATTAATAAGAAAATGAAAAGACAACCCACAAAATGGAAGAAAATACTTGCAAATCATATATCTGATAAGGATCTACTATTCAGAAAACATAAAACATAACTCAATAATAAATCCAACTAATACATGGGCAAAAAATTAGAATAGACATTTCTCCAAAGAAGACACACAAATGGCCAAATAAGCACATAAAAAGATGCTCAACATCATCAGTCCTTAGGGAAATGTGAATCAAAACCACAGTGAGATATCACCTCACATTCGCACAGATAGCAATCAGTTCAGTTCAGTCGCTCAGTCGTGTCCGACTCTTTGCAACCACATGGACTGCAGCACGCCAGGCCTCCCTGTCCATAACCAACTCCCAGAGTTTACCCAAATTCATGTCCATTGAGTCGATGATGCCATCCAACCATCTCATCCTCTGTCATCCCCTTCTCCTTCTGCCCTCAATCTTTCCCAGCATCAGGGTCTTTTCCAATAAGTCAGTTCTTCGCATCAGGTGGCCAAAGTACTGGAGTTTCAGGTTCAACATCAGTCCTTCCAATGAACACTCAGAACTGATCTCCTTTAGGATGGACTGTTTGGATCTCCTTGCAGTCCAAGGGACTCTCAAGAGTTTTTTGCAACATCGCAGTTCAAAAGATTCAATTCTTCGGTGCTCAGCTTTCTTTATAGTCCAACTCTCACATCCATACATGACCACTGGAAAAACCATAGCCTTGACTAGACCGACCATGGTTGGCAAAGTAATGTCTCTGCTTTTTAATATGCTGTCTAGGTTAGTCATAACTTTCCTTCCAAGGAGTAAACGTCTTTTATTTTCATGGCAGCAATCACCATCTGCAGTGATTTTGGAGCCCCCAAAAATAAAGTCAGCCACTGTTTCTACTGTTTCCCCATCTATTTGCCATGAAGTGATGGACCAGATGCCATGATCTTAGTCTTCTGAATGCTGAGTTTGAAGCCAACTTTTTCACTCTCCTTTCACTTTCATCAAGAGGTTCTTCTTTTTCACTTTCTGCCATAAGGGTGGTATCATCTGCATATCTGAGGTTATTGATATTTCTTCCAGCAATCTTGATTCCAGCTTGTGCTTCCTCCAGCCCAGAGATTCTCATGATGTACTCAGCATATAAGTTAAATAAGCAGGGTGACAATATACAGCCTTGAGGTACTCCTTTCCCTATTTGGAACCAGTCTGTTGTTCCATGTCCAGTTCTAACTGTTGCTTCCTGACCTGCATACATATTTCTCAAGAGGCTGGTCAGGTGGTCTGGTATTCCCATCTCTTTCAGAATTTTCCAGTTTATTGTAATCCACGCAGTCAAAGGCTTTGGCATAGTCAATAAAGCAGAAATAGATGCTTTTCTGGAATTCTCTTGCTTTTTTCCATGATCCAGTGGATGTTGGCAATTTGATCTCTGGTTCTTTTGCCTTTTCTAAAACCAGCTTGAACATCTGGAAGTTCACGGTACACATATTGCTGAAGCCTGGCTTGGAGAATTTTGAGCATGACTTTACTAGCGTGCGAGATGAGTGCAATTGTGAGGTTGTTTGAGCACTCTTTGGCATTACCTTTCTTAGGGACTGGAATGAAAACTGACCTTTTCCAGTTCTGTGGCCACTGCTGAGTTTTCCAAATTTGCTGGCATTTTGAGTGCAGCACTTTCACAGCATCATCTTTCAGGATTTGAAATAGCTCAACTGGAATTCCATCACCTCCATTAGCTTTGCTCGCAGTGATGCCTCCTAAGGCCCACTTGACTTCACATGCCAGGATGTCTGGTTCTAGGTGAGTGATCACACCACTGTGATTATCTGGGTTGTGAAAATCTTTTTTGTACAGTTCTTTTGTGTATTCTTGCCACCTCTTCTTAGTATCTTATGCTTCTGTTACGTCCATACCATTTCTGTCCTTTATTGTGCCCATCTTTGCATGAAATGTTCCCCTTGGTGTCTCTAATTTTCTTGAAGAGATCTCTAGTCTTTACCATTCTATTGTTTTCCTCTATTTGCTTTGATCGCTGAGGAAGGCTTTCTTATCTCTCCTTCTATTCTTTGGAACTCTGTATTCAGATGGGTAGCAATAGCGCTGATTTTTTCTTTAACTGGGAAAGAACAAGTGTTGGTTACAATGAAGACAAACTGGTTCCCTCACACGTTGCTGGTAGGAATGTAAAATGGTTCAGTCATTGTGGAAAATACTTTGGCAAGACCTCAAAAGGCTAAACAGGATTACCATATGATACAGCAATTCCATTCCTTACATATACTTGAAAAGAAATGAAAACTAGTACTTCTCAGACAAACTGTTGTAAATGAACGTTCATGGCAACAATATTCACAATAGCCAAAAGATGCAAAGAACCCAAACGTCCTTCAACAGATGCTGTATATATACAATAAAATAATTAAGCTGTAAAATGGAAAGATTCATACATACAGCAATGTAGCCTGCAACAACCTTGCAGAACCTTAAAAACATTATGCTAAGTGAAAAAAGCCAGACACTAAAGGTCACATATTGTATGGTTCTATTTATATAAGGTTTCCAGAATAAATGAGATCTCCAGTAAATCCAGAGACAGAAAGCAAACTGGTGCTGCCAGGGGCTGGTGGCAGGAGAGAATGGGTACAAGGTTTTAATTTCTAGTGATAGAAATGTTAGATAGAGAGTGGTGGTTACACAACACTATGATTTACTAAGTACCACCCAATTATTAACTTTAAAATTGTTAATTTTATGTTGTATGAACTTCACCTCAAAAAATGTTAAGCAATTAATATTTATAATACTTGTTATATAAATAAAGCACAGTTCTTCTTTTTTGAAGGTCAAATATGTAAATTACAAGGACAGGGATTAAACAAATTATTCTTCAATATTTAATGAGGTGTTTTACACCTAAGCAAAGCAGAAATTCAACTCCTACTCTCTTAGGACTTGATTTAGAAATATTTACCTATCATCAGGTGGGATTATTTTTCCCTGAAGATTCATTCCCTCTAAAAGTTTAACTAGATATCCTAATCATTAGAAAATGAGCCCAAATTATAGTCATATTCAACCTAACTTTGACAAATTTTTCTAGCCCCTTAAGTCAAATTCTTACCTGACCAGAAGCTCTCTCATTTCAATAAGCAAAATACCTTTGATTTTCAGCTGTCTTCTCAATTTACATTAATGTGGCTATGGACATAAATAAGTTTTAATGTCCAAATATTTCAAGGTTACTGATACCTTAAAACCACACAATTAACACTGTTCCTCAGAATAAAAGACAGAGTTCCTCAAATAGCATTTATACCACTGAAATAACTGGAAGTAAGATAAATATCTTCCCCGTGGATCATTCTCTTAAAAGGAATATACAGATAGATATAAAGATGCCTAATCACATTACTCCCTGCCTGAAATTCCTAAGAGATTAAACAACTTTTAGAATAAAGTTGAAAACTAAAAAGTTCATGAACTGCTCCAGTTTTGTCCCTTGCCATTCCTACTCAGTCTCCTCTAACCTCTAACTATCTGAACCTTCTCTTCTCTCAGCCTTTCATTACGTGCCTTCTCTGGGTCACCTCAGTATAACGAAACATTTAATTTGTTCATCACTCCTTGAAGTTAGGGACTACGCGGTTTCAGATTTGAGGTACTTAGCACCTAGCACAGTAATCAAAGGCTGTTGTAAAACTAAAGTATGAACAACTAGTAACATCCTTTACTGGGGTCTAAAATATTATGGCTTATTTTTCCTTCATAAGGGCAAAAGGGGAAACTACATGTTAGGCTATATTTTGCCTTGTTTTTTAAAATTACAATGTAGTCTTCTTAATAAATAACATCAAATAGGTAGCATTGATTTTGTAGACATCTTTTTTAAACATCTAGTTTGTTAACTAAAAGCATAAATTCAGTCTGATTATTATTCAATGGAAGTTCATGATTGGCTCTGTTTTATCTATATTAGTAAAATGAAATGATAAAAGACATTTTGTAAGTCTTAAAAGCAGACTTTTTTAACTGGAAAATTCAAACTACTTCATTTTACAAATGAGGAAATGAACTGAGAGGTCAAGTTATTTATGCAAAGTCACCGAGCTACTTATTGGGCAAGTTGGGGAACACCCAGATACCCAAATTCCTTTAATGGTGATGCTTTCAGCTACAATATAACTGTTATTTCCACTTCAACCTCAGAGGCAATGCATAAGCTAGGCAATGCAATTCACAGCACACTTCTCTTTCTCTGTACCTTCAATCGAATGAGCACATGGGGTCCTTAATACTTGTTACACTCAAATGATTCCTCTATCTTTAAGATCTGGCCCTTGCCTTAACACAACTTCCTTCTCCCCATCATAAATATTTAATGAGTACCTACATTTGCTGAGTATTAAATACATTAAAGTCATTTCATTAGGAAAAGGGGAAATGGGGAGACATGCATGAGTCAGAATGATGCAGTCCCTTCCTTCAAAGTGCTCTACAAAATTAGTTACAATCTGCTACAGTACTCATACTTTATCTGTTCAGAATCATGACTTTATATTAAACACAGAATACAAGAAAAATCTAATTACTTTCCGCTATTAAAATTAACCTTATTTTAAAATAAGCTCCATGAGGACAAGTATTTTTAATTATTTTTTTTTTTTGGTTCACTAACATACTCTGCATGCCTAGAACTATGCCTGATATAAAAAATACCTCAATATTTGTTGAGTGAATGATTGTGATAGAAAAATTCATAAGTAGTGGAGTCCAAGTAATGTTTCCAGCAATGGAGTAACAGAATATGCAAACCTTCCTTGTCTTAAAGCTTATGCCTAATGTCCAATTTTTTATTTGATTGGCCAGTTACTTGGGCCTTGTATTACAGGAAACTGAAAACAGTTCAGAGATCAGTAAATTACTATACTGCTTAATATCATGCCACTACCTAACTGCACCAAACTCGAGAAAATCTGCCAAGAAAGGAAACCACAGGCCGCTCTACTTAGATCTGAGCCCTTTCTGAAGTCTGCTGCTGCTGCAAAGCCGCTTCAGTTGTGGCCCCCTCTGTGCGACCCCAACCAGGCTCCTCTGGCCCTGGGATTCTCCAGGCAAGAATACTGGAGTGGGTTGCCACTTCCTTCTACATTTTTGAAGTATAAAGGAAGGGCCTCTAGGCGTGTTTCTTCCTTGCAACAGGACAGAACTGGTGTTACCATCATCATCATCTTATAAAATGAGGAAACTGAAGCCAGAGAATGGGTTCAAGGATTCACAGAATTTCTAGACTTCCTACCACACCAGGCGGCCTTCTCTCATCCTCTGAGCTTCTCCCACAGTCTCAGCTTCAAGTAGAACACAATCTCTCTAGATCCCCTCTTCATTGCTGACCCGTAACAAGCACATAGATTCTCTGATTTTAAAGGTTTTGCTATTAATAAATTCAGGGGATGACACAAAATAAGAAATGTGGAGATGTTACAATGCAACATACAACACGTGTGTGTAAGTGTCTGGTACTATATAAAAACACAGCATCTTTCCAAATTCTTAATGTGAGAATCCCTAGTCTTCAATTTACTGGCTCTCTTTTGAAATAATGAGAGCCTTGCTAATTTTCCAAAATTTTCCCTCCCCACTACCTTACCCCTATCCTCCCAGGACACAAAAAAACATTACAGGGGAAAACAGTGGGTAGGACTCTACCCACTGTTGAAAGTGAGAAATCTGCATTTCTGAGGGTCTTCTGGAGTCACATCCCTCCTGTAAAACTGACCCACAAGGGGACTGTGGCTTTAGACCATTTCCTCACAATGTGAGCAACTGGTCTCTTCTCTTTTTATGAAGTACACAGAGCTCCCAGGTTCCATTTTACATTGCCAAACATCTGAACTAATCCTCAGCTCCAAAGCCAAAGACTGTTACCATGAATTCTTCTCCTAAATCCTCTTCCACCACCAATATCAGTTCTTCATCATAATACGCTCCCCAAAATAAGGCCCATACTTCTGTGGGTTCCCAGGGTCACTTAACATTCTCAATCTAAACCCTTCACAACAATCCCACCATCATCACTTCCTGCCTCAACCACTGTAACTCTGTGGTATTCCTACCTCCAGGCTTCCACTCCTTCGCTGGACTTTGTTCCAGATTAGTATCTATAAAGAGGGATTCTTCTCAACCAAGAATCAAGTACAAAATCCTTAACCTGATTCCTTTAAGGATTCCTGTAAACTCTATCCATCTATCTTTATGCCAGCCTGTTCCTTAAACATACTACCTTGGCAAATGTTCTCTGCTTTACTACTTCTATACCTTTGCTTCAGCAGTGTCCTTAGGTGAAATTCTTTCTTCTATCATCCTCCTGCATTTGCTAACAATCTTTCAAATGGTCACATCCTCAATATGAAAGGAAAAGGCTGAGGCATATGATTTATCAAACACATACTCTGTCTAGAGCTTTACAAATTATCCTTACCCCACAAAAACAATGGCTTAAAAATATATTTTTGAGGAAGGAGCTGAGGAAACCAAAGGTCAAAAGAGCTTACCCAAAGTCATCCAAATAAGCAAGAATCCAAAATAACTCCAGAGCATTTTGTATTTTTTAATAAAACATTATACAAGACAGGCTTTATAATCAGAATGCCTAGATTCAAATTTCAGTTCCTCCACTAACAACCTGTGTGAACTCAGAAAGTTATGTATTTTTGATGCCTTCATTTCCCTATTTATAAAAAGAGAATCACAAATATTAAGTGCTTAGAACTGTCTGCCTGTAGTAAACAATGTTACCTATTATGACTGTGATTGTTATCTATGTACTATGATATGTAAACTGACAATACTGATTACATGTTCTGATTGTTCCTAAACTAGCGAGAAGGCAATGGCAAGCCACTCCAGTACTCTTGCCTAGAAAATCCCATGGATGGAGGAGCCTGGTAGGTTGCAGTCCATGGGGTCGCTACAAGTCAGACATGACTGAGCAACTTCACTTTCACACATTGGAGAAGGAAATGGCAACCCACTCCAGTGTTCTTGCCTGGAGAATCCCAGGGACAGGGGAGCCTGGCGGGCTGGCGTCTATGGGGTCGCACAGAGTCGGACACGACTGAAGTGACTTAGCAGCAAAAGGATTCTGAAAACTAGTATTTTTGATAAATGTTCAATAAATATTTGCAGAATACATGAATTTTGAAACAATGATTATCCACCATGATCTAATTAAAAGAAATGTCTATTAATTCTGTCTCTTCTTTTGAAAAAACTAACTGCTTAATTTCTTCCCTTTTTTATGTCATGTGAAATTACCATATGCAATGCCATATGGCAGTAATATGTCAAATGGTACAAAACACTACTTTGATCCAAACTCATTTTGACTTCTGCTGAACATTCCCAGATTTCAAAATGTCCAAAACCACACTTTACTTAAACACCAACCATTTTTAGGTCATACCAACATGAAATAAGCACACCATGATATTTGACCATGCCACTTCATATATCTTTATGGCAAAAACTATACAACATTTTATGTTATTTTATGCCTTCCTATCCAATTTTGTTCAAAGACACAAACCTATCATACCCTTAGTCCTGCCCTTACTTTGCTAAAATTAGTGCCTGGAAAACTTTTGATAAATCTATGTTATTCTGGGATGCAGAAAAACATCAAAGGAAGGGTGCCGAATGCAGTAACAGTTAGGCCCCTGCAAAATGCCTGCAAGAAATGAGCTTTAAACAAGGATAGATGAGAACTTATTCCCAATCCTTCAATATTAAACCCTGCAAATTAAGATGTTTGTCCACGTGATTTACTGTTATACGTGGAGACATGAAGCTTGCTGGCTTCAAATAAAGGCAGGGGTAAAAAATATATATTATTAAAATAGTAGTTGTCATTCCTTACAGAGAGAATTAACTGGGCTTCTAGCCAACATTTCCAAAAAATAACAACAACAAAAACAACTACTTTGAGGCTTAACTATGTAACAGACATATTTTATATCAATTAATTCTTATAATTCTTCCCTTATTCACAGATAATGTCTCAGAATTAGTAAATGGCAGAGCTTAAGGCTGAACCCAGTCTGACACCCAAATTTGGGATCCAGTGTTTTGCCACAATCCACAATAATATGGTATACATTTACATCTTCCTCTTCACACTCATACACTAATTTTTAAAACCTGAAACAAAAGCTTCATGAAATAATATTTACTCTTACTCCATAGGATGTCCTATGCTATTTTTTTGTTTTTTTCTAACATTAATGTCAATGCACTAAATTGATTTCAAAATTCCCATGAGCCCTGCACTACACTTCTTTGTTACTGCTGTTTAGTCTCACCTGACTTGTTGCAACCCATGGACTGTAGCCTGCCAGGCTCCTCTGTCCATGGGATTTCTCAAGCAAGAATACTGGAGTGGGTTGCCATTTCCTCCTCCAGGGGATCTTCCCCATCCACGGATCGAACCCTCAACTCCTTCACTGGCAGGCGGATTCTTTACCACTGAGTCACCAGAGATGCCCACTACATTTCTTATCTACTATTTAAAGTTCTTTTAAACTGCTGCCACAGAGTCGGGGAACTAAGATCCCACATGCTGTTCAATCAAAAAAACAAAAACAAAGAAAAAACCCGCTACTACAGCCCAGTTTTGTTATTCCAAAATGAAGCTAATCTCATAGACCCATTAAAATGTATCCCTAAAAAGATTAAATCCTTGAAAGCCCTTCCTTAAACCCTGAATTGATGTATCTCTAACTAGAACTCTCCGACAGCACACCCATCTTATTTATTTACATTGTATCAAATACTGCAGATGTTCTCCTTGGAGAACAACAGATCATTGTGGAAAGGAATGCATGAGTTTTCCCCGTTCCTGCAGCATCACTGAGGAACACTTGTCAGGCTAGTTTGGGGTAACAACAAAGAACCTAAGCAGCTGCCCACAGTGCTGAAACTGAAGATGAAACGATGGTTTTGGAAATCTACTATTGACAAATTAGGTCAAAATAGAGGAATTTACCGAAAATCTGATGGAGAACACTCAGTGACTGCCACCAAATATGCACGAGTGCTTCTGGGATCGCTTGGCTTCGGTGTGTGCCCACTCCCTCTCTGAGATAAAGTCCTTTCATCAGTGCGGGTCAACTCAATAAGCGTCCCGGCAGAGCTGCCAACTTTAGGGGGCAGGGACGTGGTTATCTGTCCCTAGCAGAATCACATCCCACCTTCCATCTAGCTTCCGGGGTGGGGGTGGGGTGGCAGGAAGGTTAGATAAAAAAGAGGCGACTGCCCTCTTTTTTCCCCAAAGACTAAAGCCTTCCCACAACTAAATTCAAGCGACTTCGCCCGGGGACGCCCGGAAAGAGACGACTTCCGGACAGCTTCCCAGGCTCAAGACACCTCAAGAGCGGAATGTACGAAGCAAAACAGATAACCCGACAACTTTAGATACACACAAACTCACGGCGCAGGAATGCAAGGGAGACTCGGCCTCTGAGCGCCGGGTTTTTTATTTTACCTTCTGCAAAACAAAACTAAACTAATTTCCTCCGCACCCAACTTGAGGAGCAGCCAAGAGCACGGCGGCGGGGCCGCCACGGAGCTTCAGGGCGGGCGAGGGGGTGTGTTCTCCCCGGCAGGCCCCACGGCGGGGAAACCTGCCGCCTGGCCGTCGAGACGCAGGAGGGGCTCTTACCTGGAAGCTGACCTTGCAACACAAACAGGCAGCCAGCCACGTCGTGCAGAAGTCTCTACCCCGACTTCATGACTGAACCTCCGCACCGACCCCCACAGCCCAGAGTCGGAGCGCGTACGACAACACCGAAGGCGAGGCGGAAGTCCCGCCCCTTGCGCCTCATTGGCCCGCACCCGAAGGTAGAGGAAAGCCATTGGGCCGTAGAACTGCTCGCTAAGGCTCCTTCCCACTCTCTCGCCGAGTCTAGCTGCTTGCTCGGGTCCAGCTCGGAGAGATGCCTAGTGCGCGGAGTCGCGTTCTTGGCCTCGTGACCGTTCCTCTCTGGAATGGAAGGGCAGGGCAGGGCGGGGCTGGCTTGTGGAGCGAGGCTGAAGGTTCTGCTTTTGGCGGGGAAAAGGGTAGGATGGCCGAAGGGATTGGCTGTGGAATCCTGCCGCGTCCCCCCAGGAGTGGAGGCCGTGGGTCAGGAGGGGATCGGACCGAGCGGCCAGAGCTGACTAGCCTAGTCCGTTCGGGTTGTTTGGGCCGAAGCAGCCCGAGACCCAACCGGCGGGCTCCCCCTGGGCGGGCTCCCCCTGGGCGGGCCTGCTCTGGAACCATCGCAACTCTTGGCTGTGCCGCACTCACCGGACCAGTGGAAGAGGCGAGGACGAGGCCTTATCCCTTCTGCACCGCGTCCAGGCCGAGATCTAGAAGGATGGAACCAAGGCCAGCGTCTTAGAGTCCCAGTCGCCTTGTTAGAGGAGCGAGCAGCCCTTGGGCTGAACACTAGTCCCCCGATGCCAGAGTGGAAGCCGTGCTGACGTCTGCGCTTTGGGTCTGACACGCGCCTTCCCCGAGACTCAACAAAAGTCAAACCGTGTGATTAAACCCTAGTTCAGCCTTTTAAAACCCTTCTTTCCTTTAATGAACAACAACAATAACAACAAAAATGTTGCCTTCTGATAAGACTTCCTTGCCCCAAGTACTCCGGTTTTAAACCAAGCTACTTTTAAACTTGAATTATAAGGCCTGAAACATTCAACATCCACGCTGATGAGCCGGTTAACAACTAGGCACTGTAGAGAGGTAATGTGGGCTTACTGCACGGATTGCAAAGAGTTATGATCTAGAACGCCAGGAACTAGATTCTGGCTCTGCTTCTGCTTCAAAATAAGGCGCCTTTAAGAGCCAGTGACAGTCTTCACTTCCTTCAACCTCGCTTTTAGAAAAAGGAGGGCCAAGAGGGAGTTACCACCTGGAGCACCTGCAGAATACCCTTGGGTGCAGCTTGTTACCTGGATTGCTCTGGGGAGACCTGAGGAACAGGGGGACTCCATGTTGTGTATCCTTTTGTGCCTTTCAACTTTTGTACCTTTTGAGTGTTACCCACTCAAAATTTAAATACAAAAAAGTCTAAATCAAGTTACAATAAAATAAATAAAGGTCATCAAAGGTACTTTCCTCTTCAGTGTATCCCTGACTATACATTCTATATATTCTTAGATTCTCGTCAGTTGCAAAGACATTCAATACTTAATGAACAGTCCTGCCTTTAAGAAAGTCATAAGGAAAAGTCAGAATTGGGAATAGTATTATGAAGGCTAGTGTAATAGGTGTAAATATAGTTAGAATATCCCTGTAAGCATTTTTTCATCAAATTATCTCAGTCTGGCTTTATATTAAGTCAGAGATTACTTGCATGACATCAAGAAAAGTAAAAAATAATAATGTCCACATTTTACAGGTTAAAAAGAATAGCTTTGTTCATTCCTTAAATAAAGACACATTGGGGGATTTCCCTGGTGGTCCAGTGGCTAAGACTCTGCACTCCCTTTGTTGGGGGCCGGGGTTTGATCCGTAGTCAGGGAATTAGATCCCACATGCCACAGCTAAGGCCTAATGCAGCCAAATAAATATTTTAAAAAACATAAAGACACACTGGATACAGAACATTTTAATCTGACTTTATTGTGCTCTTCAAATCACAACAGACATAGTTCTTTCAGTGACAAGGTAATGTGTTATTCTGCAATTAGGCAGATGAATTGTGCTACATCCTGCAGAAGCATTTATTCTCCCCATTGTGTTGAATGAAGGCAAACTGGAAGAAAATAGATTGGAAAGATGTACTAATTTTTTTAAGTAGGTTAGACAGTAAGGTTGATAAGCATCTTAATTATGGTTTTCCAGAGTATGAAGGGTTAATGAGGCACTTGATATTAATAACCACTAATTATCTCCATATATAGACAAAAAAAAGTCAGGCTCTGACAGTTTTTTATTTTTTATATCCTCCTAAAAGTAAAAACAGCATATAAAGTTGTAGAATTTCCTAACTCCAATATACTGTATGGAGAAGGAAATGGCAACCCACTCCAGTAATCTTGCCTAGAGAAACCCGTGGACAGAGGAGACTCTCAGGGTACAGTCCATGGGGTCACAAAGAGTCAGACACGGCTTAGCGACTAAACAAAATATAGTGTAAGACAGCAACAACTAAAAAGATACCCAACAATCTAATTGTCTAAAATGGTTTAGAAGTAGTTTTTCCTAAATAATGAAAAGAATGCAGGCAGTTTCTTTAATCACTAAGATCAACTGGAGACATTAAAATTACTCTCAGTTCAGTTCAGTCACTCAGTCATGTCCGACATTTTGTGACCCCATGAATCAAAGCACGCCAGGCCTCCCTGTCCATCACCAACTCCCAGAACCTACCCAAACCCATGTCCATCAAGTCAGTGATGCCATCCAGCCATCTCATGCTCTGTCATCCCCTTCTCCTCCTGCCCCCAATCCTTCCCAGCATTAGGGTCTTTTCCAATGAGTCAACTCTTCCCATGAGGTGGCCAAAGTAGTGGAGTTTCAGCTTTAGCATCAGTCCTTCCAATGAACACCCAGGTCTGATCTCCTTTAGGATGGACTAGTTGGATCTTCTTGCAGTCCAAGGGACTCTCAAGAGTCTTCTCCAACACCACAGTTCAAAAGCATCAATTCTTCGGTGCTCAGCTTTCTTCACAGTCCAACTCTCACAACCATACGTGACCACGGGAAAAACCATAGCCTTGACCAGACGGACCTTTGTTGGCAAAGTAATACCTCTGCTTTTAAATATGCTGTCTAGGTTGGTCATAACTTTCCTTCCAAGGAGTAAGCATCTTTTAATTTCAAGGCTGCAATCAGCATCTGCAGTGATTTTGGAGCCAAAAAAAATAAAGTCAGCCACTGCTTCCACTGTTTCCCCATCTATTTGCTATGAAGTGATGGGACCAGATGCCATGATCTTAGTTTTCTGAATGTTGAGATTTAAGCCAACTTTTTCACTCTCCTCTTTCACTCTCATCAAGAGGCTTTTGAGTTCCTCTTCACTTTCTGCCATAAGGGTAGTGTCATCTGCATATCTGAGGTTACTGATATTTTTCCCAGCAATCTTGATTCCAGCTTGTGCTTCTTCCAGCCCAGAGTTTCTCATGATGTATTCTGCATATAGGTTAAATAAGCAGGGTGACAATATACAGCCTTGACGTACTCCTTTTCCTATTTGGAACCAGTCTGTTGTTCCATGTCCAGTTCTAACTATTGTTTCCTGACCTGCATATAGGTTTCTCAAGAGGCAGGTCAGGTGGTCTGGTATTCCCATCTCTTTCAGAATGTTCCACAGTTTATTGTGATTGACACAGTCAAAGGCTTTGGCGTAGTCAATAAAGCAGAAATAGATGTTTTTCTGGAATTCCCTTGCTTTTTCGATGATCAAGCGGATGTTGGCAATTTGATTTCTGGTTCCTCTGCCTTTTCCAAAACCTGCTTGAACATCTGGAAGTTCACGGTGCATGTATTGCTGAAGCCTGGTTTGGAGAATTTTGGTGTTATCATATTTAGAATCAGAAAAAAAGTAATTTTTGATTCAGATAAAAAGATTTTTGAAAAGAAGAAAGTAAAATTATTACTGTGATAGAAGAAGAATTAGAATCCATTGTATTGTTATTTTTCATTAGCTAAGTCATGTGACCCCATGGACTGTAGCCTGCCAGGCTCCTCTGTCCAAGGGATTTTCCAGGCAAGAATACTGAAGTGGCTTGCCATTTACTCCTCCAGGGGATCTTCCCCACCCAGGGATTGAACCTGAGTCTCCTGCCTTGGTAGGTGGATTCTTTACCACTGAGCAACCTGGGAAGTCCATAAAGCATCCATAGGAATCCATATATGTATGGAATACACACATTTGAAAAAGTACTAAACAGGACTTCTAAAAACGGTTTTAGCAAATTTTTAGACAAAAATTAGAAAGTCTCCTATTTCTTTACCAAATCCTAAACTAATTAATAAGTTAATCTTATAAATGAAGAAAAGTTCAGAACACACACACAAACAGGTATTAAAATGTATTTCAATAAGTTTATTTTCAAGGATTTAAGAAAGGTCAGACCCCAAAAAAGTTCTATTTAAATCTAAATGCCTCAAAAAATGATCTGGTCATTGTTTCCCTTAAGATGAGTTGCAAACGACTGACATACAATTTCAACTTTTCCTTTCTTAGTTGGGTCATTGAGAAGCAGTCTTCCTTCATTTGCTAAAAAAATTATCACAAAATAAGCACACAAAAATTCAGATGACATAATGTAATATAAAGATGTGAGAACTCAGGAATATGGATCAAGACAGTCATTTTGGGAAACAATTTGGCATTATCTGAAAAGAATGGAAAGTAATATTTTCTATGACACAACAATTCCTATCTGGGTGTCCCTAAAGAAGCACAAAATAAATTCATAACGAGGTTCATTGTGGGGAAATTTAAAGAAAAAAAATAGACATTCTTAAATAAACAGAAAGAAAAATGAAATGTAAAGGAATGGCAGCTGGCGTCTCAATAGGCACACAAGAAACCAAGAGTCAATGAAATAATATCCTCAAATACTAAAATAAATAGTTACCTAAAATTGTCAACCTAGAATTTGTTATGTCAAGTTAAGCCATCATTTAAAAATGAGGGCAGGGGCTTCCCTGGTGACTTAGTGGTAAAGAATCCGCCTATCAATGCAGGAGACATGGGTTCGATCCCTGATCTGAGAAGATTCCAAATGCCACGAAGTCACTAAGCCTGTTCGCCACAACTACTGAAGCCTGCACTCTAGAGCCCATGCTCTGCAAAAGAAACCACTGAAATTAGCCCACGCATCGCAAATTGAGAGTAGCCTCTGCTCACTGCAACTAGAGAAAATCTCATGCAGCAAGGAAGACCAAGCACAGCCAAAAATAAACAAATAAAGTTATAATAAATAAATCCCCCTTTTAAAAAAACTGAACAAAGACAATACAGGTGAAGAAAAACCATAGGCCAATCTCACTTTGAATGAATATTGCTAAAATCCCTAATAAAACATTAGTAAACTAAAACTAACAAAGCTTTAAAAATAAATACTATGACCAAACAATGTTGAATTTAAGATAACATTATAAAATTGATTGGTATGATTCACCACATTATATTTCACCACAAATATATTCACCATATATTTAAACTGAAAAGTTTATCTTAATATATGCAAAGCAATCATTTGAGAATTAAAGGAGGGACCTATATTGTACAAAATTGTCAAAGAAACTTTCTGAAAAGCTGACATAAGTCAAAATTTGAAGAACAAAACTTCACAGGAACCAATTCTAATCAATTTAAGTTAAAAAAGGCAATTTGCTTGAAGAATATGACAACACTTACAGGATTAAAGGGATGCCAGAAGTACAGTCTTGTAAAGATCAATAACCAGTGGCTCTAATTGTCCCACTGAATCAATATTGTCATCCTGGCAGTACTACTCCAGTCATTTTCATCATTCTGCTCACAATTCAAACTCCAATGAGAGTTTTCCACTGACTTATCCTGAGGCACATGTTCATCCCTTGATGCCTTAATTAACTGTTTCATGAGATCACACACCACAGGAGAGACATAGGGAAATGGGGATGATGTCATCAGAAAAAGAATAAATGCTAGTAAGGGCACCTAGCGGAGAAGGCAATGGCAAGCCACTCCAGTACTATTGCCTAGAAAATCCCATGGATGGAGGAGCCTGGTAGGCTGCAGTCCGTGGGGTCGCTAAGGGTCGGACACGACTGAGCGACTTCACTTTCACTTTTCACTTTCACACATTGGAGAAGGAAATGGCAACCCACTCCAGTGTTCTTGCCTGGAGAATCCCAGGGATGGGGGAGCCTGGTGGGCTTCCGTCTATGGGGTCACAAAGAGTCGGACACAACTGAAGTGACTTAGCAGCAGCAGCAAGGGCACCTAGAAAGCATATTCAAAGGCCCTGAGGCTGGAGCAAGTCTAGCATAATTGAGGGTAAGGGAACTGGAAATTGGGGCTGGAATTTAGTGAGGGAAGAGATGGGAGGTAAGAGAAGAGGTTTAATTGGACACTACTATTCAAGGCGAGCTTCTCAACTAGCCAAATCAGCCACATCTGGGAGCTTGTTAGAAATCTCAGTTCTCAGGCCCAGGCAGAGAATCAGATTTTTCTGGGAGTCAGGCCTAGGGATCTGTGTTTTAACTCCAAGTGATTCTTTAAAATGCTTACATTTGAAAATCACTGATGTGGAGGTTTGTAGAGCATAATAAAGGTCCCAGTTTTCAGTTCTTGTCTTTTGTTTGTTTGTTTGCAGGGGGAGGGGGTGGGAGGGGAGAGTTAACCACACCACGCATCTTGCAAGATCTTAGCTCCCCAGCCAGGGATTGAACCAGGGTCTAAGGCCATGTAAGTGCCAAGTCCTAACCACTGTCAGACTGCCAGGGAATTCTCAAAAGGTTCCAGTTCTATCGTTAAGGCAATTAGGAATTTCAAGCCAAGAAATGACATGATCTAATTTGCATTTCAAGAGAACCATCCTGCAACTATGTAGGAAACAGACTGAAGAAAGACAGGAGTGAAAACAAGAAGGCCAGGCAGCGGGTTGCTGCAGTAATCCAAGAGGAAACTAATGGGCAGGACCAAAGTTGTTGCAGTAGAGATGGAAAGAAGTCAGAGCGAAGATATACTTTGGAGTTTAAATAATGAGGATTTGATGATGGTGGAAGCTGAGAGAAAAAGGAAAAACGATGACTGCCAGTTTCTGATTTGAGCAGCTGCGTGACTAGTGGTACCATTTATGACACAGAGAAAACTGGGTGACAAAGAGAAAAAATTGGAGAGGAAAAGGCACACATTCGTTTTTTTATATATTAAGACTGAGATATCTAAATGGAGATGTCCAGGAGGCATCTGAATGTAAAGTGGGGATAATAACAAGATGTAAATTTAGGAATCTTCATTGTAAAAGTAGCATTAAATACACAGGAGTGTATGAGATCATTTACAGGCAGCCTCCTTTGCAGTGTTTTAAAAAAACAACTAAACTAATATTTGGAGCTAGCACCTAGTGTAAGCTGAGCAGGTAGCCATCTACATGTTATGTTCTGAGAATCCTTGGCTCATGTCCCCCAGTTTTTTCCATATGGAACCCTTTCAATGAAATCCTCAATTCATGCACTAATTATTTTCCTTAGACTCAAAAAAGAAGAGTAGATATTGGAGATTTCATTGTCAGCCACTGACACCTCATATTTCATAAATTCTCCCCTCCCCTGCCACTCTCTTGCAAATTGCAAGATCAAATACATTTTTCAGGTAGAGACGGATACTCTACAGAAGAGAAAATACAACAGAAAAGATGAGAACACAAATCTGAGACAGCACTGTCCTCATCTGTGGAGCTTGGATGAAAACATCAAAGTTTTCTCCACAATTTAGACACAGAACAGGAGTCAAAACAACACCATGTGCCAGCAGAAGGGGAGAGACAAGCATGATACGCTTGATTTTACTAAATGGGGCAGCAGTTAAAGTTAGAATTTAATTTAAAATTCTGTAATGATATAAAACACTCCAACTAACACAATGGTACTTAAACAGTACTTTAATTAGGCTACTGTTTGTTCTGTTTCAGTTGACAATATGCTGTTATATAATTGCTATTTCCTCCAATACTGCTTGTTTTCCTGACTGTAGATTTCTTTTCTGTTCACTGCTTGTTATTTCCTGTTTCATGCATGAATTTATTCCGGCCATCAATCACACAATTTCACTTCCTTGATAGAGGCTTAGCATCTGGTGACGAGCTCTATAATCTGGAAATTCTCCCAGCTTCCATCGTGATTGTGGCTAAATCTTATCAACTTGGCAATGTAATGAAATGCATCAGCCTTTAGTTTGTTCATTTCCAAAAATAAAGATGTGGGGGAACCGCTGAATTACACATGCATGTGTTCAGATGATCAAATTAAAGACTAGGTATGTTAGATAGTGTTTTCCCTTATGGCTCAGTTGGTAAAGAATTTGCCTGCAGTTCAGGAGACCTGGGTTCGATCCCTGGGTTGGGAAGATCCCCTGGAGAAGGAAATGGCAACCCACTCCAGTATTCTTGCCTGAAAAATCCCATTGACAGAGGAGCCTGACAGGCTACAGTCCATGGGGTTGCAAAAGTTGGACACAACTTAGCGACTAAACCACCACCACCACCACCACCATGTTAGATAGTAATAATAACCAATAAATGGGAAGAAAAAGATAGTATATGAGAATTGCTAGAATTGATTGCTTTTTTTAGCCTTTCTTCTTTTTCTGGCCCTGATACACAGCATATGGGGCTTCCCAGGTGGCTCAATGGGTAAAGAATCTGCCTGCAGTACGGGACATGCAGGAGAAGCGGGTTCAATCCCTAGGACTGGAAGATCCCCTGGAGGAGGGCGTGGCAACCCGATCCAGTATTCTTGCTTGGAGAATCTCATGGACAGAAGAGCCTGGTGGGCTACAGTCCATGGGGTTGCAAAGAGTTGGACATGACTGAAGTGAATGAGCATGTAGGCACGCAGTATGTGGGAATCTTAATTCCCTGACCAGGGATCAAACCTGTACCCACAGCAGTGGAAGCTTGAGGTCTTAGTGGATCACCAGCAAAGTCCTTAGCTTTTTCCAATTTTTACTTGCAGTCTTCTCTGGCTTACCTCTCTGCTACTTCATAATGACTTTACTTTTTGTTGATGCTGTTTTTTTAATTTTTACAATGTTGTGTTGGCTTCTGCCATACAACAATGCAAATCAGCCACAACTACACACATATCCCCTCCCACTTGAACCTCCCACCCCTCCAGGTCATAACAGAGCACCACACTAGGCTGTGTTATACAGCAACTTCTCACCAGCTCTCCATTTTTCATATAATAGTGCTCATATGTTGATGCTATTTTCTCCATTCACCCCACTCTCTCCATCCTCCACTGTGCCCACAAGTCCATTCTCTACATCTTTATCTCCATTCCTTCCCTGCAAATAGGTTCATCAATACCATTTTTCTAGTTTCCATATATATACGTTAATATACGATATTTGTTTTTCTCTTTCTGACTCTATTCTGTATAACGGGCTCCAGGCTCATCCACCTCATTAATACTGACTCAATTTGATTTTTTTAATGGCTGAGTAATATTCCATTGTATATATGTACCACATCTTATTTATCCATTCATCTGCCGATGGAAATCTAGGTTGCTTCCACATCCTGGTTATTGTAAATAGTTTGCTGCAATGAACATTAGGGTACATATGTCTTTTAGAATTGTGGTTTTCTCAGGGTACAGGCCCAGTAATGGGGTTGCTGGGTCATATGGTAAATTTATTCTTAGTTTTTTAAGGAATCTCCATAGTGTTTTCCATAATGGCTGTATCAGTTTACATTCTCACCAATAGTTTAGGAGGGTTCCCTCTTCTCCACATCCTCTCCAGCATTTGTTTGTAGATTTTTTGATGATGACCCTTCTGACTGGTGTGAAGTGATACCTCATTGTATTAATTGTTTTTATTTCTACTTCTCTAATAATTAGTGATGCTGAGCATCTTTTCATGTGTTTATTGGCCATCTGCTTGTCTTTTTTAGAGAAATGTATAATGACTTTACATTGATCTCTTCACATTTGGTGCCAAGTAAAACTTTTAATTAGGCACACTTTACTCTTAAACCTTTCCAATCTTTCCTTTCAACATTGTTATTTCCCATATCAAACCCTCTATCACCAGGAGATCAGTGCTCTCAAAATATTCCCAGACTTTTCCTTGTTCCCTCTGCTCCCTTCACCAATAACAATAACAATAACATTAGCGGCAACAACACTATTTTAAGCTCTTTCATATGCTATGTTATAAATCTCATGACAACCTTAGGTCCACTATTCTATTTCTTTTCACAGATCAGGAAACTGTAAGTTTCCAAGAAATGAAATAACTCATCCAAACACACACAGCTGGTGAGAAATTAAGTTGATCTTTTGGGCTCTGAAACTGGAACTTGAAAGCAAGTCCATCCAAAATATTCAGAACCTGAACTTTGAACTGAAATGACAAACAATGAGTAGCCAGTATAACAGGAGAGAGAGGGCTCAAGTTGGAACCAAATGACTCTCTCCTGTATAATCTGGGGCAAACAATGCAACTTCTTATTCATAGATTCCACCACAATCTCTGTCTATGCCTAGCTGTCTTGCCTAATAGCACCCCTTATCTGAGCGTATGCTTCTCTCTGAATACCTAAAATTTACCTTAGATCCTCAAAGCTCCACTTCCAGCTAACTTTCATTTAGAAAACTTGTTAGAAAATGAATACAGTAGTACTAGCCTTGTTGGAGTTGCATGTTTTATAAAGCAGCTTTCAAAACCACAATATCTTAAATGAAAACAAAATTTTAGATACTGAAAAGAATGAGTGAAAAACTTGATGGTCAAGGGAAATCTTCCTAGTACCCCTCAATTATGACATCTCATAGACCAGTGATCCTTAATCTATTATCAGAGGAACACCTGAGCATTTATCCAAATGCAGATTCTGGTTCCATCACAGGTCTGCAATGGAGCCTGAGAGTCTATAGTTCCAGCAAGTGCCCAGGTGATATTGATACTGCTGATCACGAGACCAAACTTCTAAATCATCCATTTCTTTTAGAGTTAAGTCCATTTTCTATCATCTTTGATTCTTTTCTTGTTTTTCTATGCTAAATAGCAAATTAGGGAGCCTGGCGTGCTGTGATTCATGGGGTCGCGGAGAGTCGGACACGACTGAGTGACTGAACTGAACTGAACTGAACTGAAGATCTGATTTTTAGTTTCCTCTTTGTCTGACCCAAGAAGATATTCCTTACTTCCTTGCAAGTTCTGTGCTTATGAAGATGTATTATATTTAGCTAAATATATCTAAGGGTTTTGCTGCTGCTGCTGCTAAGTCACTTCAGTCGTGTCCAACTCTGTGTGACCCCACTGATGGCAGCCCACCAGGCTCCCCCGTCCCTGGGATTCTCCAGGCAAGAACACTGCAGTGGGTTGCCATTTCCTTCTCCAATGTGTGAATGCACATGATTGTTTTTCCAGTTAAAATAAAAATAATAATAAATTGCTTTCTTAAAAAAACTAAAACAGTACCTTAAAAGAATCAGGGATAATATAAGAACAGGAAGAATATTGAGAATTAAGAATTCTACTTCCTTTGTTCAAACTTGTTTTCATTCAAAAAGCTGGCCTATTTGAAACATAAGGTTCAACCTGTCACTACAGACAAATGTTTTCTGTGAAAGCCTTTTTCAGTTATCAAGAGCTACTCAAAAGTGGTAACAGTACAGGAAATCATCACATCTATTCATAGTCTGTAACAAAGACTACGGTTCTTAAACTTTCCAGGGGTTAATAAATGTGAAACAAGCTTTGTGGTCAAAACAAGCTTGCATCTTTTAAATTTATTTTTTAATAAATGTGATTTTAAAAACTCATGAATTTTAAACTGAAGGTAGCTCATTTTACTTTTATTAAACAACAAATGAAAAATGCTTATTGATATCAGTCATACAACAACGGATTTTGTTTATGTCTTTTAACATATTCAAGAAAACTAAGGAATGCAAAATTGAAATCTGTTTTGTAAGACTATTTCTAGTGAAATTTTAAATAATAGTTTTCTTTTGATTTTCTTTGTAATTAATTGGAAGGCAGCTGAATCAAAATATGTTTTTCTTTATAATTACTTTTTAAAAATTCTCCATATAGCTTCCAGTTCCTTGCCATTTAAAGTTTGGTCCATAAGTCTGTTAGAATTGAAAATCTCAGGCCCACTTAAGAACCATTCAATGAGAATCCATATATTAAGAGGATTAGCAGCTAATTCAAATGCACATTTATGCTTTCTTAATGCATAAATGAAAAGTATTAGTGCATAATGCATTATTAATGTATATTAATGCATAATGATAGTATATTAAAAAGCAGAGACATTACTTTGCCAACCAAGGTCCGTCTAGTCAAGGGAATGGTTTTTCCCGTGGTCATGTATGGATGTGAGAGTTGGACTGTGAAGAAGGCTGATCGCCAAAGAATCGATGCTTTTGAACTGTGGTGTTGGAGAAGACTCTTGAGAGTCCCTTATACTGCAAGGAGATCCAACCAGTCCATTCTAGAGGAGATCAATCCTGGATGTTCATTGGAGGGACTGATGCTAAAGCTGAAACTGCAATACTTTGGCCACCTCATGCGACGAGTTGACTCACTGGAAAAGACTCTGATGCTGGGAAAGGTTGGGGGCTGGAGGAGAAGGGGACGACGGAGAATGAGATGGCTGGATGGCATCACCGACTCGATGGACATGAGTTTGAGTGAACTCCGGGAGTTGGTGATGGACAGGGAGGCCTGGCGTGCTGTGATTCATGGGGTCGCGGAGAGTCGGACACGACTGAGCCACTGAACTGAACTGAACTGAACTGAACTGAATGCATAATGAAAAGAATGGAATTCAGTAACAAATTTTAAAAGTTACAACCATAAAAGCATAATGGTATATTAAAAACAGATGCTATCAGTTTTTCTCAACACATCAGCACTGAGAATTTTCAACCCAAAGCATATACTACTAAGGTAAATTTTACTGTAGAGGACCATTGATTACTCAGCATTTCTTTACAATACTATTTACCATGTGACATTAAATATACATATATACATACATATCACTATATATATTTTTGGGGGCTGTGCTGGATCCTCATTGCTGTGCGAGGGCCTTCTCTAGTTGTGATGCTGCGGTGCGAGGGGGCTACTCTCTAGGTGTGACGCACAGGCTTCTCATTGCAGTGACTTCTCTTGTAGCAGGGCTCGGGCTCTAGAATGCACAGGCTCAAGTACTTGTGGCACACAGGCTTAGGTGTCCCACTGGATGTGGAATCTTCCCAGACCAGAGATCGAACCCGTGTACCCTACATTGGCAGGCAGATTCTTGACCACTAGGCCACTAGGGAAGTCCTGTATTATATATTTGAAAGTTGCTAAAAGTAGATCTTAAATGTTCTCACTAGTAAAAGAAATAGTGTGTGAGATAATGGATGTGTTAACTAACTTTATTGTGGTAATCATTTCAAAATCATCTCAAAATGGTATATACATATACCATTACATTGTGCACCTTTACATTCAATAAAGCTGGGGAAAGACCTTGTTAGGATTTTTTAAATTTATGTTTTAAATTTATATACTAGCTCAGGAAGTTACTTTTATAATAACTTTAGAAGGCTTCCCTGGTGGCTCAGATGGTAAAGTATCTGCCTACAATGCAGGAGACCCGGGTTCAATCCCTGGGTTGGGAAGATCCCCTGAATAAGGGAATGGCAACCCATTCCAGTATTTTTGCCTGAGAAGTCCCCTGGACGGAAGAGCCTGGCGGGCTATAGTCCATAGGTGGAACTACAGTCCATTGTAAAAGGGTTGGACACATCTGAGCAACTAACAACTTCACTTGACTTTTCACTTTAGAAAAATTGATGACTTAATGGTCTTGAACCTTTCTTCTGAAGTCATGGTACACCAGTCCACTTCTTCAAGTCTTTTATGTTTATTGGTTAAGTTTTAAGTTTTATACATTTCTTACATGTTTCCTGCTGTTTACTCCTAACATATTATCTTTTTTTTCTTCTTATAAATGGAGTATTTTCTTCCATTATATTCTACATCAGTCATTTGTTTCTAGAAAACTATTAATTTCTGTGTATTAATATAAATTAAGTCACCTAGTTGAATTACTTTATTATTTGTAGTAGTCTTAAAAGTTCAGTACTTCCCGGGTGTTCCAGGGAAGGTGATTAAGAATCCACCTTACAATGCAAGGGACACTGGTTCAATCCCTGGTCAGGGAACTCAGATCCTACATACTACGGAGCAACTAAGCCCATGTTCCACAACTAGAGTGTCTGTGTACTTCAACGAAAGATCAATACCATTTGTTGCAATTAAGATCCGACAGAGCCAAATAAATAAATAAATATTTTTAAAATTTTGATTGCCATGATTTATTGGTTTATAATGATGTCTTCTATGATGGGGTAATTTTACTTGCTCTTTTCAATTTTATTTCTCTTGTCAGAACATTTTGGCTAAATGGCCAAGATGGTAGAGTTGGAACACCCTGAATTCACTTCCTCTCAGGGGCACACCAAAATTAGAACAATTTACAGAGCAACTATAAATGAGAAAGACTGTAATCTTCATAAAAGATCGTCTACACCTAAAGATATAAAGAAAGAACTGGAAGGAGATGGGTAGAGATGCACTATAGTCAAGACTCAAAACCCCTGCGCAGGTGACCGACAAATGAGAGATTATGACAATTGTAGAGGTTCTCCCTGGGGAGCAAGGGTTTCCAGTCCCACATCAGGCTTCAACCCAGGGTTCCCACACTGAGAAGATGAGCCCCCAGAACATTTGGCTTTGAAGGCCAGAGGGCTTATTTTCAGGAAAGCCAGAGGACTGCAGGAAACAGAGATTCCATTCTTAAAGTGGGTACACAAAATCTCAACACTCCAGGACCCAGAGTAGAAGCAGTAATCTGAAAGAAGCCTGCGTCAGACCCACTTGCTGATCTTGGAGAGTCTCCCAGAGTCAGGAGCAGCTGAAGCTCACCCTGGTGATAGCCACTTTGGGAGTTCCATTCTACCAGGAGGGCTCTGGTGCTGGCCAGTGCCATTTTGGAATCCTCCCTCTAGCTCACCAAACTGGGACCCTGCCCCACCCACCGGTACAGTAAACACCAGTACATACTAGGATGCCTCAGGCCAGGCAACTGGCTGAGCAGGAACACAGCTCCACCCACCAGCAGGTAGGCTGCCTAAAGGAACCCTTGAACCCACAGTCTTCCTAGGACACAGCATGGTCCATCAGAGGGCTCAGGACTCAAACCCACACACAAGTGTACCGACACTAAGCCCAGGTTCCCTACAGTCAGCAACAGCAGGACTCTTCCACCACGAAAGGACCAGCCTCACACACCAGTGGGCATGAACCCCAGAAACCCCTGGGCCTCAGCTCTGCCCACCAGCAGGACAGCACCAGTTCCAAGACACTTTGGACCCTTCAACCAGGTGCCCTGGGATCTAGCCCAATCATCTGTAGGCCAGCACCTGCTTTAGGACACCCCAGAACACGCAGCCATCCGTGTCAGGAAATGAGTCCACCCATCAGCAGGCTAACACTAGATCTGGCCCCACAACCATTTACTTCAGAACCAGTTTTCACCCACCAGTGGGACAGAACTGGCCCTGGGGCCTCCTGGGGGTCTTCAGCCAGCTGCACCAGGACCCAGCCCGCCAAACAGTAGCCGGCAGCTCCACACAAGTCAGGGCCTGGCAACCAACTAGACCAGGGGCTGGTCATGCCTACCAGAGGTGAGCATTTACTCCAAAGGCAAGTCCACAAAACTGGAAGACAAAACTATACATGGGTAAGAAAGCAAGCAGCTCAGGAAGTTATAAAGTACTTGGTTGTGATTTCTTAATGCATATGAACTTCTTTCCATTTCCCTGGTGGCTCAGCTGTAAAGAATCTGCCTGCAATACAGGAGATGCTGGAGAAGCGGGTTCAATTCCTGGGATGGGAAGATCCCCTGGAGAAAGGCATGGCAACCCACTCCAGTGTTCTTGCTTGGAGAATCCCGTGGACAGAGAAGCCTGGTAGGCTACAGTCCACAGGGTGGCAAAGAGTTGGACATGACTGAAGTGACTTAGCATGCACGCATGACCTTTAAGATTCTCTGCCCTAGGTTGGTCTCTGGAAGCAGAGCCTGAGACAGGGGTTGGGATGTGTGCCAGCTTCCAAGGGAGCACTCTTCAAGAAAACCTGGGACATCTCTGGTGGCACAGTGTATAATAATCTGCCTGCTAATGCAGGGGACATGGGTTCAATCCCTAATCCAAGAAGATTCCTCATGCTGTGAAGCAATGAAGCTGGTGAGCCACAACTACTGAGCCTATGTGCTCCAAATACTGAAGCCTGTGAGCCTAGATCTTGAGCTTCACAACAAGAGAAGCCACCACAATGAGAAGCCTGTGCAATGCAATGGGTACCACAATGAAGAGTAGACTCTACTCGCAGCAACTAGAGAAAAGTGAAAGTGTTAGTCACTTAGTCGTCTCTGATGCTTTGTGACCCCATGGACTATAGCCCTCCAGGCTCCTCTATCCATGGAATTCTCCAGGCAAGAATACTGAAGAGGGTTGCCATTCCCTTCTCTGGGGGATCTCCCCAGCTCAGGGATTGAACCTGGGTCTCCTGCATTGTAGGCAGATTCTTTACTGTCTAGACCACCAGGGAAGTGCAATTAGAGAAAACTCCATGCAAAGCAACAAAGACTCAGAGCAGCCAAAGATAAATAAATAAAAAGAAAAGAAAACCTTAGTAAGTAAGAGAATTAAGCAGGATTGGGAAAAAAAGAAAGAGCTAAAGAAGAATGTAATCTCAGTTAAAGTCCAGCTATGGCCTGTTCTGCAGGGATCCTTTGCAGAATTTTCAAAATGACTTCTGAAGTCAATTATTGAAGGGAGTGCTTAGCTTTCCTGGCAAGACAGCTTCCAATAACTGAGGGCTATTCTTTGGAAAACATGGTGTAGCTATAAGCCTTTAGCAGTCAACAGTAACTGAAGCTGGAGGGGGTAAGGGAGGGTAAGCAAGACACCAAAACAGTGTTAAAACTATGTCCTGTCTTAATAGTCTTTCAATCAAAATGTTGAAAGCATGAGAAGATATCATTACATTGCAACACTTGAAAAATATGAGACAAAATAATCAGTTTGGGGATGAAATCCTTTACCCTTTTTATGTTTTCCGTTTTCTCAAGTTTCTTATAATTGGAACTCAGACTGGGAATCAGAATAGAATTAATCAAGAGTTAAATTTACTGAGCACCTATCATGTGACCGACATTATGCAAAGTGCTGTTAAGAATGAAAAGAAATGTAAGATAGGGATTCTGTCCTAGATTGGGAGGAATTTCAGGAAGAAAACAGGATTTATGTATACGAAAAAAATGATCAGACATAATAACATTAAACAAGGTGTATAATACTGTGGATTTCAAAGGAGAGTCAGAATTATGCTCCAGTAAAATGCTTACTCTATAAACTTGAGTAATAGTGCTTAATATGTTTGCTCATTTTTTTGAGAGGGGCTTGAAATATTTTCCACCAACACTAAGGGAAGTTGAAGGAGATAACAATGGTAAATTGTTCTAAACAACATAAGGGCAAGGACTAAAAGAAATACCAACTGTATTGTGTTGTTACTGGGCAGATCCCATTATGCAGAGAAGGGAAAACCACAGAGTCATTTGCCTACACATTCATCTCCCTGGTGCAAGTGGGTATTGTTCTGTACCCCGTGGCAGGATTAGAAATACCACTGGGGAACAAGTACACAAAGTTGTTATGGAAACCAGAATGCTTCAGCTCAGAGTTATTTACAGAGAACTTCCAGGATGGTCACATTCAAGAAAATCAACTCTGTTTTGCTTTACTCTGTGCCAAGGCATCCTAATCAAATATTTCTTTCAAAGGGTCATTTGATCAGTTGTACTTGGGCAAATATGGATTCAAGGGTCAGCAGATGGCGGTCACATCACAAATTATAATTCATATGTGGCATTTTTGTGTTACATGCTTGACACCTGTTCACACTTGCCTCAACCATTGTCAAGCATGCTGGTTTCCGTAATAGAGGAACAGGTGGCTATTGACTAATGCCATCGGCAGAGATACATTTCCTTCACTGGAGCTGCTGCCAGTGTCACCCGAGACTGTGGCACTGCACGACTGCTCTCTCCACCTTCTCTCAACTCGCCTTTGAGGCTGGACAGTAACAGTGGCCCCGGCCATCAGTTTTAATTGTGAATTGGGATTCTCCCAACTACACAATAGAATTTTGGGGAAAAGCTTCTTCTTTTGAGAAAATGAGAATTTTCATAGCCTTTGAGGGATCTTTTGAACCGTTTGATGTTTCACCAGATGAAACTGTGGAGGCTGTCAAGCTGATGATAAAGGTATGTATTTTGTCCCTGAGCCACTAAGATGTGTATTAATTTTAACTATGCAGTGAAGTTTAAACTGTGTGGGGTAAAGGTACATTTTCAGTAAACAGGGAAGTAAAACTACTTGAAAATATCATTGTTTGTTTACATAATCATTTGTTAGATGATGTTGACTGTAAATATGCTAGACAGGAAAATTCTCAGGGGAAAAAAAAGTTTAACTTCTCTTTATAAGATTCATAAGTTTGTGCATTGGCCAGATAGTACTACTGCAATTCTTCATAAAAGGAGAAAAACGAAACACTAACTCTAGGCAGGGTAAGTAGAACATGTCAGTTATCAGACAATGGCTTGTGTGTTGAGCAAGCAACTATAAAGAACCAAAGGACTTGGGATGTGGAGGGGACTTTGGGGCTACAGTCTCATTTTGCATCCAGGAATAACTGCAGTTCAAAGAGGTTGACCATTTAACCGAGGATCACGGAGCCAGAGTAATAATTTGGGTGCAGTACTTTTCTTAAAAGTTTCTTATAAATACTCACTCTAAAGTGGGAAATTAAGACAAATATTTAGGAACTGACCATCAAATGGTATTTAACTGGAGATGATTTATTCCCACTTGCTGAGGAGCATGTAATGAGTCATAGTTATATGATATTGGAGGGACTGATGCTAAAGCTGAAACTGCAATACTTTGGCCACCTCATGTGACGAGTTGACTCACTGGAAAAGACTCTGATGCTAGGAAAGGTTGGGGGTGGGAGGAGAAGGGGACGACGGAGAATGAGATGGCTGGATGGCATCACCGACTCTGTGGACATGAGTTTGAGTGTACTCCGGGAGTTGGTGATGGACAGGGAGGCCTGGCGTGCTGTGATTCATGGGGTCGCGGAGAGTCGGACACGACTGAGCGACTGAACTGAACTGAACTGAACTGATGATCTCTAACGGAGAAGGCAGTGGCAAGCCACTCCAGTACTATTGCCTAGAAAATCCCATGGACAGAGGAGCCTGGTAGGCTACAGTCCGTGGGGTCGCTAAGGGTCGGACACGACTGAGCGACTTCACTTTCACTTTTCACTTTCACACATTGGAGAAGGAAATGGCAACCCACTCCAGTGTTCTTGCCTGGAGAATCCCAGGGACGGGGGAGCCTGGTGGGCTTCCGTCTATGGGGTCACACAGAGTCGGCCACGACTGAAGTGACTTAGCAGCAGCATGATCTCTAAAATCTAAATCTTCTAGCATAGAGGCTCTTAACTTTTATGTGTCATGGATCCCTTAGGCAGTCTGGTGAAGCCTATTGACTCCTTTTTATTTCTTTTTCTTTTTTTTAATTTTTATTTATTAAATGGTACAAAGCACAATGCCAAAAACATTAACAGTTAAAATTTCACCAAATGAAAAAATACTATAGAATACACAGTTGTAAAAAGCTACATTAAGTTATTTTACAACTGCCTCAGGCTGCAAAAAGAAAAAAAACCCAATGCCATACCTAAGTTATCCCTCTCTCAAAATAATGCCATTTATGTTATAAACCATGAGCACCCCATCAAAAGATGGGAACTGCTTTTGTTAATTCATATATATATATATGACTGTATCACTTTGCTATACACCTGAAACAAACACAATGCTGTAAATGAAATATAGTACAGTATAAAATAAAAATACTCCTTTTTAAATGCATGAAATGAAATGCACATCCACAAAAAGTAAACCAGTTATATTGAAATATACTTTTCAAAAATCAGAAAACAAATTGGTGACAGGTGGGTTACCTTATTAACACAGCAAGTGTTTGCAGTGTGTCTCATTACTATCACAGTTTCAAAGGAGATCAGTGTAAATATTTTGAGACATCTGCAGCAACTATAATGGGATATGAAGCTATCTGTGACTTCTATTGGTGACAAAGTCACAGGAACAGGCAATTACGGCTACTTTAGTTTGTTGCCTATATACATAAGGAAAATTCCAATTTTATTTGGAGTTAATAAAAACCAAATACAGTTTTTCACATCTAAACTCTAGCCATAAACTTTTGGGAATGTCTAAAGACTCCAGGTTAAGAACACCTGCCTAAGATTTCTTCCTTCTCTTCCAAACAATTTTATAATATTCAGTGGAAAATGTAAAAGAAAAGAGATTACATGGCTGGTCTAGTAATGTAGGGATGTGCTGTTTTCATAATATGCTATTGATTTTAAAGGATTATTTCCACATTCCTCTCTCTGAAGATGAACAAGGCAGAAGGTATCTGGAGCTGACATATGCTGGAGCAGCTCTAAAGGACAGCTGGAGTCTTGCTGATGTTGGAATATCATTTTGTTCAACTCTCAAATGCTTTGTTAAGGTATGATGGATGAACAGAGTAACATTTGTCCAAGATGTCTACCTCATTTTGGATAAACTTATGGATAATTCAACCAAAGTGATTTCATAACTTAGGAAGAGGTTTTCTCTTCTTGCCTTCCCCTCTCTTCCACTTGTAAAACTAGTTTTAGGCAAAAATCCATGCAGTAAGGGAAACAAGGCATGGAGACTGGATAGAGTCCCCCCATTGACTCCTTTTTTCCCTTCCCTCCTCTTTCCCCCTAAGTTGCCTGCCCCAAAGTTGCTCTGTCATCACAGAGCAACCTGTAAACCAATATGGAAGCAAGACCAAGGAGCAGATCTAGAATACTGATGTGAGAGAAAGAAGGTTAAGTCACTTCTTTGGGATTACAATGGATTATGAGAATGAGGAAAGGGAAGAAATTCTCCATAACAATAAAAATGAAGGGGCAGTTTCTACACTCAAATCCATCAGCACAGCCCTTCATGAACTAGCTGTATGTACAAATGGAGACAGAATTTTCCATTTATACTGTCCATTATCAGTGGTGCTTAATTTGGGATCCGTGGCTGGGCTTTAAGAACAAAACCCTAAAATGGCAAAATATGCAAAACTATGTACCTGGAGACTTTTTGGGTGAAGGATACTTAACTTTTAACAATTTCTCAAAGAGACAAGCAATATAAGAGTTGCTCTCTAAGACAGAAATAGTATTCAGTACTAGTTCTCTACTCCATATGAAAACACCAACCTCAAGGAACATGGTAAAGTACATCAGTTCAGTTCAGTTCAGTCGCTCAGTCGTGTCCGACTCTCCGCGACCCCATGAATCACAGCACGCCAGGCCTCCCTGTCCATCACCAACTCCCGGAGTACACTCAAACTCATGTCCACAGAGTCGGTGATGCCATCCAGCCATCTCATTCTCCGTCGTCCCCTTCTCCTCCCGCCCCCAACCTTTCCCAGCATCAGAGTCTTTTCCAGTGAGTCAACTCGTCTCATGAGGTGGCCAAAGTATTGGAGTTTCATATTCTTGGCTAAATGGGGTACTAATGTTCTCATATTTAGCACTTAAAAAATGTAAAGATCAAATTGCCAACATCCGCTGGATCATGGAGAAAGCAAGAGAGTTCCAGAAAAACTTCTATTTCTGCTTCATTGACTATGCCAAAGCCTTTGACTGTGTAGATCACAATAAACTGTGGAACATTCTGAAAGAGATGGGAATACCAGGCCACTTGACCTGCCTCTTGAGAAACCTGTATGCAGGTCAGAAAGCAACAGTTAGAACTGGACATGGAACAACAGACTGGTTCCAAATAGGAAAAGGAGTACTTCAAGGCTGTATATTGTCACCCTGCTTATTTAACTTCTATGCAGAGTACATCATGAGGAACGCTGGGCTGGAAGAAGTACAAGCTGAAATCAAGATTGCCGGGAGAAATATCAATAACCTCAGATATGCAGATGACACCACCCTTATGGCAGAAAGTGAAGAGGAACTCAAAAGCCTCTTGATGAAAGTGAAAGAGGAGAATGAAAAGGTTGGCTTGAAGCTCAACATTCAGAAAACAAAGATCATGGCATCTGGTCCCATCACTTCATGGGAAATAGATGGGGAAACAGTGGAAACAGTGTCAGACTTTATCTTTTGGGGCTCCAAAATCACTGCAGATGCTGATTGCAGCCATGAAATTAAAAGATGCTTACTCCTTGGAAGGAAAGTTATGACCAACCTAGATAGCATATTAAAAAGCAGAGACATTACTTTGCCAACAAAGGTCCATCTAGTCAAGGCTATGGTTTTTCCCGTGGTCATGTATGGATGTGAGAGTTGGACTGTGAAGAAAGCTGATTGCCGAAGAATTGATGCTTTTGAACTGTGGTGCTGGAGAAGACTCCTGAGAGTCCCTTGGACTGCAAGGAGATCCAACCAGTCCATCTTAAAGGAGATCAGTACTGGATGTTCATTGGAAGGACTGATGTTGAAGCTGAAACTCCAATACTTTGGCCACCTGATGAGAAAAGCTGACCCATTTGAAAAGACCCTGATGCTGGGAAAGACTGAGGGCAGGAGGGGAAGGGAATGACAGAGGATGAGATGGTTGGATGGCATCATCGACTCAATGGACATGAGTTTGAGTAAACTCCGGGAATTGGTTATGAATAGGGAGAAGGCAATGGCAAGCCACTCCAGTACTCTTGCCTGGAAAATCCCATGGATGGAGGAGCCTGGTAGGCTGCAGTCCGTGGGGTCGCTAAGGGTCGGACATGACTAAACGACTTCACTTTCACTTTTCACTTTCCACTTTCACACATTGGAGAAGGAAATGGCAACCCACTCCAGTGTTCTTGCCTGGAGAATCCCAGGGACAGGGGAGCCTGGTGGGCTTCCGCTTATGGGGTCACACAGAGTCGGACACGACTGAAGTGACTTAGCAGCAGCAGCAGCAGCAGCAGGGAGGCCTGACGTGCTGCAGTCCATGTGGTCGCAAAGAGTCAGACACGACTGAGCGACTGTACTGAACTGAACTACATTGGGTCTTTAGTTGTGGCACAGGATATCTTCACTGTGGCATTTGGGTTCTCCTATTGTGGCACGTGAGCTTAGTTGCCCCAAGGCATGTGGGATCTTAGTTCCCCAACTAGGGAGCGAACTTGCATCCCCTGCATTGCAAAGTGGATTCTCAACCACTAGACCATCAAGGAAGTCCCTAGAATTGCAACAGATTTTTGAAAGTTGATTTTGTACTCTGCAACTTTGTTTATTATTTCTAATAGTGGTTTTTTTGTAGTCTTTAGACTTTTCTCTACATAAAATCAAGTCATCCATAAATTGTGACAGCTTTACATCTTCCTTTCCAATTTGAATGCCTTTCATCTCTCTCTCTCTCTCTTTTTTTGCTTAATTGCTGTGACTAGAGCTTCCAATATGTTGCATAAGAGTGGCAAGAGTGGGCATCCTTTTCTTGTTTATTTTAGAGGTATTGTTTTTATGTTGTTGAAAGATGCCTAATTATCAAAAAAAGAAATAAAAACAATTTCTTCTGCTTTTCTCCCTCTAATATTCAGAAAATTGTAGTATAATACATTTTTAAGCAGATTAAATTCCATGTTATTTCTTAAATGTCTTTCATGTCTTTAAATATGTATATACATAATGTGTTTTTGTTACTATATAGTATAAACTAAGTATAAATATATATATAATATATATATACACTATATAGTATAAACTTTTACTTAGCTAAGCACTGACTTTATTTTCATTATTTAAAATTTTTATTTTTGACCAGATAGTACATTCACATGGTGCTCAATTCAAATGTTACAGAAGGATATACAGTAAAAAGTCTCTCTCCTTCCTCTGGCCCCCAGTTTCCCTCCCCAAAGCAACCTATGTTCATAATTTTACTTACAAAAATATTTCATAACTTCTGCCAATTAAGCATCATCCATCACAATGATACAAGCTGCCTTTGCACTAAACTCTAAACTTTCCCTAAAGTTCTAAACTACTAATGACAAGAATCAAATAAAGAGGTACAAGACTCTTCCAGAGAGTCCAGGAAGAATAGGATTACAAGTCACAGGACTGGCCAACACTAAGGGTTTAGTTAAAAACTCTCAAGTTCCACAGATTCTCAATGATCTTTATTTTCTCCTTCTCTGGCAGAATTATATTTAGAGAATTTCCCCTGTGGCTCAGCAGTAAAGAATTTGACTGCAATGCAGGTTTGATTCCTGGGTCAGGAAGATCCCCTAGAGGAGGGCATGGCAACCCACTCCAGTATTCTTCCCATGGACGGAGGAGCCTGGTGGGCTACAGTCCATATGGTTGCAAAGAGTCAGATATGACTGAGCAACTAAGCATGTGCGCACGCATGAAATAGATCTATGTATCTTCTTTACTGAAAAGTAAGACACTTTGTATGTACCTCTTACCATGGTACCTTGGTTTGCTTGTAAAGTGGAAAATCTAATTTTACATTTGTCAATCATGGTTTGTTTATGGAATTGCTTATTTAACAGCATCTGACTTTCTTGGGAATAACTACCAGTGTTTCAACGTTTAGAACATTCAGGGAGGGAGATCATATAGATAAATGCCTTTTTTATAAATAGATAAGGTGAGTCAGTAAGTTGCTGTTAATCAACGGTTACCTGCTCCTTCTCTGTCAAACCAATATGAAGAAGCATCAGTTGGTATGCCTCAGTAGAACTTAAAATGTTGTTCAGTTGCTAAGTCATATCCAATTCTTTGTGACCTATGGACTACAGTGCACCAGGTTTTCCTATCCTTCATGGGTTAGTGAACTTAAAATGGGTTTCCCACAAAAACAAAGCTTATAAAATGATGAAAATACAGAGTTAAAATAGTGCAATGAGAACTGTGGTCCAGATGTGTTATGAATTATTTATTCAATACATATTTATAGACAGTCCACTCTGTACTGGGTACTATTCTAGGCACTGGGTAACAATGAACAAAACTCAAGCAATAGTTTCCAAAATACCACAGGTTAGAATGAAGGAGGCAAATATTTATTCATATTCTAAAAAGTACCTTTTAAACTTATTTTTCTAACATCAAATAGTAGTTAGTTCGTTATTAAGGGTGATTTGGGGCTTTGCTGTTTTGTTTGGACATTCTGCATTTAATTCTAAATATAAATTAAAACCCAGATCAAGGGCTAACTCTAGGGAAATCATTAATCATAAAAGAAATAAGAAATAACTATTACATAAAATATAATTTTTCTCTCTTCCTCACTATCTTTTTATTCAGATTTCATAGGAATTTCTTCTTGGCTATAAATATCATATGGGTTAGGAGCCTTAATGGAGCCATAGGAAATCAGGAGCATGATGAAAGACAAAGGGTGATTCCTATGTCCTTTCATTGTTTACTGAGGGAGTTTATGAGGAGCTGTTGAGGAAAATGGTTCTAAGCACTTAAAATTCAGCGAGCAGCTCTGCCTGAAGATTAGCTCAGCAGAAGAGAGCTGAACTGCTTCCAGTGATCTGAGTCCCTGAAATGGACCTCAGATAACAGCACCACAGCCTGAGTGATCAACAATAACACTACTCCTTCAAGGCTCTTTCAAAGATATCTGCATGTTGCTTACATTGTGGCAACGTATTATCTGGGAGGTACACACCGAATTTCATGTATTATAAACCCGAAGCAGGGAGGGGTTCCTGCAGAAACCCAAGACAATTCTGATAGGAAGAAGGCGGAGGGGAGCAGGAGTTGGGCAGGGGAGCAGTGACTGGCTGGAGCAGTCACTTGAGGAACCTGGAGGCCAGGCCAGCTTCTCAGTTTTGCTCAAGGCTCTGTGAAACCAGTTACTGGGACCCTGGGTGGCAGCTCCGTGAGCTGACATCCGCTGTAGCAGCATCACGCTAAAGAAAAACAAGATCTTCCTGAATCCGTTAAAGAGAAAGAAAAGTCACTTTCTTTTTTGTTGTTGTGGTTGTAAAATGGAAAATTTTAGTAACCTTTCCTTCCCACCCTTTCCCCATTGGCCCCTTTTGCTACATTTTTTAGTTCTGGTCTGATTGATTTAACTGTCTTAACAGATTAACATTCTCCTAAACGTCCCTTCTTAACTCTCAGATATCTGAGTTCCATCTTAGATTCCAAAACAAAAGGAGCAAAGGAAACTTTTTCACTTTTATTTAGTGAAAAGTGAAAGTGAAATCACTTAGTCATATCGGACTCTTTTCGACCCCATGGTATGTAGCCTGCCAGGTTCCTTCATCCATGGGATTTTCCAGGCAAGAATACTGGAGTGGGTTGCCATTTCCTTCTCCAGGGGATATTCCCGAGTACTTC
This sequence comes from Moschus berezovskii, assembly GCF_049115385.1. Taxonomy (NCBI): domain Eukaryota; kingdom Metazoa; phylum Chordata; class Mammalia; order Artiodactyla; family Moschidae; genus Moschus; species Moschus berezovskii. Next base: position 141,829,990 of record NC_142460.1, read on the forward strand.
CCTTTTTAAAACAGTAAAAGTAAATACATGCAGTTATTTAAAAAAAAAAGTCAAACCATACAGAAGAGGAAGAGCATAAAATGATAAGCAAAATTCTACTCCTACCCTGAGCTCAGTCCCACTCCCCAGAGACAACCTCCTAGAAATTGCCTGAGGTTTAGAATCCACAGTATTTCCATATTAAAGTACATCATGATGGAGGAACTGTTACTAAACTAACACCTCCAGAAGTAAAGCATGGGTATATATGATCACCACTCCTCTTGGGTATCTGGGTCCATAGGTAAGAAGTAAAAAGGGACTGAAAGCCCTACCAAGTCTCCTTCACTTTTCTCAAAGTCATGCTAAGCCGCTTCTTTGTAACCCCATGGACTGGGCTCCCCTATCCATGGGATTCTCCAGGCAAGAATACTGGAGTGAGTTGCTATATCCTACCTACTCCAGCAGGGCTCACAAATATCTTCAGACAGAAGCGTGAGACTCAGACCAGAAGTCAAGGCACGTCACTGGCTCTTGCTTGCAACCTTAGTACCCGTGCTGTAGGAGCTAGAGGCACTGAGAGCAACACTCCAAGATGTTTGCCCCTCGTCCTAACCCCCAGACAAGACTTATTCCTAAGTTCTCTCCTCTCTTCCCTTAGGAGGAAGATAAGCCCACTATCTGTGTGTTCAACGCTGTGACCCAAGAGACGATGGCCATCATGGAGGGCATTTCCCTTCTCGGTAAAAAAGTGTCTGATCTGAGAACACTGATAGCTCTGAGATGTGGCTTCCCCATGAGTGTCTTCTGTCTTCGGACCCCAGAGGGACTGGAGATGTACGACTGCAACCTGCTCAGGGACTACAAGACAGACCTTGGTACCCACCACGACGTGTGATAGCACCTACTACTCGGCACTCGGGTTCTTGATACCAGATGCACAACAGGAGGAGGGGTTGTTTCTAAACTAAAACCTCTATAGGTGCAGTGTGGATGTAAATTATCAAATTTATGCAAATTACCCCCTTCTTTGGGGGGTCTCTCTGGTGGCTCAGAGATAAAGAATCCACCTTCTAATGCAGGGACACAGGTTCCATTCCTGTGCAAAGAACTAAGAGCCCCATATGCTTTGGGGCAACTAAGTAAGCCTGCTCACCACAACTAGAGAAGACTGCACGCCACACTGAAGACCCAGCACAGCGAGAAAAAAAAAAACATAAACCCTCTTTGTTGTCTGGGTCTGCAGACTAAGAAATAAGAACGTTCTAACAGTCTCAAGAGCTTCCCCAGTGGCTCAGGGGTAAAGAATCCACCTGCAATGCAGGAGATGCAGGAAATGCAGGTTCAATCCCTGGGTTTGGAAGATCCCCTGGAGGAGGGCCTGGCAACCCACTCCAGTATTCTTGCCTGAAGAACCCTGTGGACAGAGGAGCCTGAAAGGCTACAATCCATGGGGTCACAAAGAGTAGGACGTGACTGAGCATGCACACACTACACTACACAAGTTGCATTTGTCTTCAAGCAGCTTACGATCTAGTTATTTAATGAAATGACAAAGGATAAATGAGAAAACCAGGGTGACTTTCTTCAGGCTTGTGCTGCTCAGGTCATGATGAGACACTTTAGAGATTGAAGAGAACTCAGAAATGGCCTGGTCCAACCTCTATTTTTTTTTTTTTTTTTGGTTGCACCATGTGGAATGCATCTTATTTCCCCAAGAAGGATTAAACCTGTGCCACCTGCAATGGAATTCTGGAATCTTAATCATGAGACTACTGGGGAATTCCCCCAACCCCTAATTTTTTATAAATTTAAAGAAAACAAAAAGATTCTATATGCTTAAATTACTTGCTTGGGGTATGTCAAGGATAGCACACTTTAAAATGATCCTCAAAGAAGGAGGTGCTGAAGTTGACGTAAGTAGACAGAAGAGGAGTCAGAAAATGATACAGAAAGTTGTCAGAGTCAGAAGCAGAACAGGGACTCTGCATTGTCACAGATGATGAAGAAGACACTGTTTGCTGGATGCTGGTAAAAGACCAAAGACAGTGCATGATTAAAAACCTTTCAATCTGGCTTAAAGGTCATTGGTGAGCTCAGAGAGAGCAATTTCAGTAAACCAGATAGAAACAGAAAGGTTGCAGGCATTAAGAAGAAGATAAGTAATAAAGGGATAAATAAAGGCTCTTTTGGTGAGAGAATGTCTGAGAATTAACTTATCAAGCATTGATCAAAGCTAAACATTCCCTAATGTTTGTGATTTTATAATTTTATGACTTCAGGTTTAGTGACACCTATATAGGTCCAATAGACACACACACGCAAACACACACACGTACACCTTTTCTTGAATCACCCTATACAGGACAGAATGATGCCATTTGGTACTTCTCACTGTGAACACCTCATGGTATGTATTCATGGCCAGACTAAGCATATCACATCTGAGAGAATATTCCAAGAAAAGGGTCCTGTCAGCTCAGGCCTCGAAATCTAGGTTGGCTTCAGGGTCCCTCAGCCAGATGTGAGGCCACTTAGAGACCTACTATGCCATTATAATTCCTTTTATATATGAGAAAACTGAGGCTCAGAGAAGTTAAGTGATCTTGTTCAAGGTCATATGGGTAATGAATAGTCATCTCACATTCAGGGTTGGGTTCTTTCCAACAACTTCTACTGTCAATCCAGTGTCTTTACTGATACCTATTTTATTTGTGCTCTTTAAGTTCTGATCAGTGTTCTGTTTTGATTTCCATTAAGGGAAACCCAAGCCAGAGACATGGTTTTCACGTTCAGAAAGAAAAAGCCCAAATCAGACAGGCAAACACTGTCCCCAGAGTATGCATGAGGAATCCAGGAACTTGGGATATAGGGACCACACAGGGAGAGGATGGAGACATTCCCTAGACCGGGTACTGTTGCTTGCACTTGCTTTCCTGCATAGCTTAGGCATGGTAGATGGGTTTGGAAGTAGAGAGTGGGTGGATCTAGGTTTTGTAAATATACACTATTTGTGGAATCCACTTAAAAAAATTAAGAGTAAAGAATTAGACAGTTCATGTAGGAAGAGTCCTTTAAGTCTCATTAGTTTTACTTTTGGTTATAAATTTTAGTTGTACTTTCTAGAGCAACATAGCACTTTAAAAATAAGTTGCTATTTTCTAACAGAATTCCTAAGCTTATGAAGGAATTTAATGTGTGACAAAGGAGGCATTACAGTTCAATTGGGATGGAAGGATTATCTAATAAATGGTGCTTATTAACTCGCCTAGAAATTTGCTAGAAATTCCAGAGTTAAGCATTAAGAGAAAAACCATCCATTGTCACCTTTGATCTCTGAGAAATTAGAACTGCTTTACTGCAAAAAACTGAAATTGATAGTTAAAACACCTGTAACATTTGTTCACATAAAATACTCTCCTGGTGAGGGTCCTGGAATAGGCAGGTAAGTCTGGATTAACAATTGGTAAGATGGAAAAAGAGAGAAGGTGAACCTTAGGGAGATCCAGCAGGGCCCCGGTAGGTGAATCATAGCACCAGGATTTTGTTTTGTTTTGTTGTTTGGTATTTAGTTGCCAAGTCCTGTCAGACTCTTTGAGACCCCATGGACTATAGCCTGCCAGGCTCCTCTGACCAAGGAATTTCCCAGGCAAAAATACTGGAGTGGGTTGTCATTTCCTTCTCTAGGGGATCTTCCCCACCCAGAAATCCAACCCATGTCTCCTGCGTTGCAGGCATATTCTTTACTGCTGAGCCACCAGGAATCAATGAATGAATGATATAAAAGGTAGGAAATGATACAAGCTGGCTGCAGACACTGGAGCCTCTGTCAACATATAAGAGAAATCTAACCCCAGAGACTGGGATTCAGAATAAGAATTCTCCAAGTTCCAAGCTCAGAGAACAGAGATGGGATCTCAGTTCTGAAACCCCAAAGGTAGAGTAGGATACTGAGACTTGTGCTCTGAGGCATAAGATGGGGGCTTGGTCTCTTATTCCTGGAGGAATAAGGCAAGTTACTAAAACAGGACAACATCTGAGCAGGATGAACAGGAAGAGCAACTTTCCACCAAACTTCTGAGCAGCTGGCCTGCAATCTTAACAAATCCTCTGCTACTGAAATTCGGACTGTTCCAGTCATTCAAATGGAGCCTATATGGCCTCACTGTGGAGGACCAAGGGGCCTGGGGTAGAGTGCTAAGCTAAAGCTTTTCAGTGCTCATGTGTGAGTGATTTCCATAAATTAAAAACATAGTAAGTCACTTAAGTTGGGAGATGCTATCAATGCACTTGGTACAGTGTTTAAAGTCTTTTGTTTCTAATGCTAGTCATAGAAATCCAGTATTTTATTTTAACATTTTCTCTTGATGTGGACCATTTTTAAAGTCTTTATTGAATTTGTTACCATATTGCTTCTGATTTTTATGTTTTGGTGTTTTGGCCATAATGTATGTAGAATCCTAGCTCCCTGACCAGGGATCAAACCTATACTCTCTGCATTGGAAGGTGAAGTCTTAACCACTGGACTCTCAGGAAAGTCCTCAAATATTTTACAAGAAAGTTTAAATATAGCAAGAAGCTTTAGAGAAACAAGTCTACTATGTCAGGGATGATCCATGTTTCAGAAAATGTTTATTAAGGCTTTTGTAGAGTGTATTTGTAGAACTGCTACTCGGTCTCTACAGAATAATTCCATAATTCTCCAGCAAGAGAGTGAGTTCTCCTAGTTGAGGCCAGACTTGTGAGGGTTAAGGTAGGCTAGGAGCTTTGAGGGTATTAATGCAGATCAGGCTCTATGAGTAAACACACCGTCAACTAGGAATCAACCCACAAAGGACAACGAGGCCAAGGTCAAGAAATCCTAGAGCCAAGAGTAACAGAAGAGTCCTACTTCAAGACTACAGATTGTAATATTCAAAAGGGAGGGATCAAAAACAAAACAAACAACAACAGCAAAAACAAATGAGAGGGATCAGCAGGAAGAACATATACTTATGTGGGTGTCTACCTGTGAAGTGGAGGCAAGAAGGGCAAGAGCAGAGAAGCAAAAAGGAAAGAGAGAGAAGAAAGCAACTGAAAAAAGGAGGCTTTCTAAGCATTCCAAAGAATCCTAGAGACATGAATTCCAAGCCAAATTCTGCTCCTAGCTCACTGAGTAATTCAGGCAATTCTCCATGGGTTGGTCTTTTAGAATCTTTTTTTTTTTTTGGCTGTGCTGGGTCTTCCAGAGGGCTTTCTCTACTTGCAGAGAGGGAGGGCTCAGTAGATGCCCTGAGGCATGTGGGATCTTAGTTCCCTGATCAGAGATTGAACCCATATCCCCTGCAAATTCTGTACCTCTGGACTACCAGGGAAGCCCTGGTGGATCTTCCTATCATCAGCCTTCTGTGGCTCTAAGATTACTGCTGTTATGAATATTCTACCTTCCTTCTTTCTCACCTACAAGTATTTATGGTGAACCTGCCTGAGCCTGAGAATATGCACGGATGAGCCTAGTCACACACTGTCTCATCATCACTTTGGCATGCAACTTCTGGGGCCATCATATTGAGTCAAAGGCAGTCAATCCATCTGCTGTCCAGTGACCTCAGCTGTCCTAGCTGAGGCAATGAGAGTCTTGCTTGGAGACAAGCATAACATAGACGACAGGAACAAAGGCCCATGAGCTAGACTGTCCAAGTCCAACACCTGGTTTCACTACTTACTGGTTACGTAAAACCTGGGAGTTACTTCTTCTTACAGAGCCTCAATTTCCTCAGCTGTCAAATGGAGAAAATAATACAACCCATCACTTAGGGTTGTTGTGAATTTTAAATTATTAAATTATTCGTGTACTTAGAACATATAATAAGCATTCAGTGAATATTAGCTATTCATATTCAATATATCACTATTATTATTATTAACTATCATTCTTGTGAATTCAAACTGGGAAATGTAGAGAAATGAAACTGGTTATCAGTAGGGGTGAAAAAGGAGAAGCATCAAGAAGTAAGGTTGGGTTACAGCAAATCCATGTGGCATGCATGCCAAAGTTGTGACAGGACAGAAACTCCGGGAGTAAGCAGCGCAGCCTGTCAGTGGAGAAAGGAAGGCACACAAAGAGACCTAGAGGGCGTGAGAGAGAGAGATCCTGGGACCCCTGGGAGAGATGGCCCGTTTTGAAAGGTGTCTTGGTTCCTTAGAAATCAAGATGTTGTCATTGTCTCTATATAATAAGCCCCATTTTCTTGAGGGTCTCCTTGCAACCCGAGAGCATAATTAAAATAGAGCCCATAGACTGGATGAAACATAATGCCTGGGCTCAAAGAGTTCTCTTTTAGTGTTTGTCAACTGGCAATTCCAAAGCAATAATGTATATTCAATGACAAAGAGTTTGCAAGTATTCTATGGTAACCAGCTGAACAGTCATTTATCCTATTTGGAGAGGTAAGAGGATGGTGCAGCCAAAGAGGGCTTCCTGGAGGAGACGATGCCAGGACTGCATCATGAACTATTGGGAGGAAGGTGGGAGAATCAGAAGAATTTAAAAGAAGGGAAAGCAAATGAAGCCACAAATCCAGAAACAACCTGGGGTACCCAGAGAAATACAGGCCAGTTTACCGGGCTACTAAGGGTTAGGAGAGCAGTACATGACCAGAACTTGTTTGAGCAGTGGGTCAGAACTTCATTCAACAAGTATTTACTGAGTATCCACCATGAGCCAGGCACCTTTCAGGAAAACAAGCACAGAGCTGTGAGCAAGAGGAGCAAGCTTCCAGGGACTTCCCTGGTGGTCCAGTGGCTAAGACCCAATGCAGGGGGCACAGGTTCGATCCCTGGTCATGAGGCTAGATTCCACATGCCACATCTAAAGATCTTGCATGCTGCAACTAAGACCAAAGCCAAATACATAAAAGTCCTATTTTTTTTTTTTAAGTAACAAGGTTCCTACTGTCTTGAAGCTTGCTTTTCAGTGAGGAAGGCATGCATCATCCAATAAGCAGAAAAATATCCAATTTTAAATAGAACGAAGAACTATAAAAGAAAGCAGAAGGGAACAGAAAGTGGCGTGGTAAGGTGGGGAGAGGTTATCATAGATGGTTGGCTAGAACAGGAGATGACATCTGAGCAGACAATCGAATAAAGACAGGGAGGCTGTGGGGAGCTTCTCAAGGTAGACTAAGGTGAGAGATTATCTAGGCCTGAAATAGGACAGAGCTGGTTGAGATGGAGGTAAGGAAACAGAGTAGAACTGTCAGGTCTTAGTGATTGTATGGCTTCCCAGGTGGCTCAGTGGTAAAGAATCTGCCTGCCAGGCAGGACTCACAGCTTCAATCCCTGGGTCGGGGAGATCCCCTGGAAAAGGAAATGGCAACCCATTTCACTATTCTTGCCTGGAGAATCCCGTGGACAGAGGAGCATGGTGGGCTACAGTCTATGGGGTCGCAAACAGTTGGACTGAGCGACTAAAGAAAAACAAGTGATTGTATAGATGTTGGGGCATGAGAGAAAGGAAGGGATGGAGAACAACTCCCAGGTTTCCAGTTCAGGCAGCAAGGAAGGAAGATGGTGGTGACACAAACTGAGACACGGGACAGGAAGAAAAGCAGGCTGGGGGTGAAAGGTTGCCTTTCACAACAGTAGGTTCTGGTGTGATCCCTTGGCTGGTGATGTCCCCGGCAGAAGCAATCTGCAGCTGGAGTGGAGGCCTGCCTGGAGTTTGCGGACTCAGGGGTGAGGGCATAGGGGTGATCAATGATGCCATCCGTGGCACTGAGGTGGCCTGTCAGTGAGCCAACAAGCTTGGAGTAGGCCCTTGTATCCTCACAGAGGACAATCTGTGAGCACTCCGCAAATGGCAGGTGGTGTGGCGAGTCCTAAAGGAACTTCCTCTTCAGTAGACCGTGAAAAAAATCTCCAAGCAAGTAAAATGATTTCAAGTGCTGATGATAGGGACTATGAAGAAGTAAAAGTAAGGTCACAGCATAAGGGGTTTCGGGAAGGGTGGGTTGTGGCAGAGATTGCTTTAGCCATGGTGACTGAGACGGTCCTCTATGAGGATACAATGTTGAAGGCAAAGCTAAGTAAGAAGGATACTGCCCTGTGGAACTGGATAAAGCCCCTCTGAAGCAAAAGAAATTGTAGGTATTTCAATCCTTGGATGGGAGTGGACTTGATGTATCTGAAGAACAGGTGAAAGGTCAGAATGGCCAGAACAGAGTGAGGGAGGCAGGCTGGAGGGAGAAAGGTCTGAGTGGGTCAGATGGGGAGGAGCCCATTTTGGTTTTTTTCTCTTTCTGGTCGCACTGCAAAGGTTGTCTTTCACAACAGGAGGGTTCTAGCATGATCCTTTGGCTGGTGATGTCCCCAGCAGCAGGAATCTGCAGCTGGAGCAGGGACCTGGCTGGAGTTTGGACTCCAGCCAGGGGATCTTAGTTCCCCAACCAGGAATCAAACCCATGCCCCCTGCAGTGGAAGCATGGAGTTTTAACCATTGGACTTTCAAGAAAGTTCCCAAGACTGGGTTTTATCCTGTGGGAACATGTAGAGTAAGAGCAGAAGCCTGAGGAAAGATTCCTGGGAAACACCAGCCTGAAAGACAAAGGGAATGTAATCACAAAACCAGGAGCAGGCAGGTTTTTGTGGAACAAGTGATAAATCCTCCAGGTGCAATGAGCGTATCACTTTAATGTTCATAATGCAGAATGGCTCCTGTTTTGTGAAGGATACAATGCAAGGATTGTTCATCTTCACCCATAGCCCACACATAAGCTAGAGGCCCAAGTCCATATGTCCTGCCACCATTTCTTGAGTTTCTCTTTCAACATAACAGCTTGCCTTTACATGGTGATGTATAGATCAGCAAGGAGTCAGTGTCCACAGAACTGCTTTAAGATAGCTGCAGAAAGAAGTCCAGCATTGTATGCTTTCACTGTGCAGATAAGAAAATCCAAGTATACAGAAGTTAAAAAGTTTTTCCAAGTTAATGTAGGCCTAAGCTAAAGACAGCATCTCTCGTTCTCTCTCACTTTTAGGCATCCCTGTCTCCTTATTCAAAGTCTATTTTTCGTTTGGCACCTAGTTCAGGTCAGTTTGGAGAAAGATACCATTAGATGTTTTTCGATCACCAAACCCTGGTGACTCTAACCATCTCCACCTCTCTTTATCCACAGGCACAACACTTCGCTTGGATGTCTGGGATGGATGGAAGGAGTTTCTGATGGGTTGTCTCCTTGGACAAAAACTTCAAGTCCAACGCTATTTATCAAACGAAGGACCAGTCCTCAAGTATGAGATAAAGCAAATGCTAAACTAATCAATTTTTGCTAAACTCTCATAGGACCTCTTTAGCTGGGGTGTTGCTCCATGAAAGTTCCCCTTAGACATTTTTATTGCGATATATTCTGGAATAAGACAGCAAGGATGCCACCAGGGCTGAGAGCCTTTGGTGATGAATTGCAATTCAGGAAGGCTTTCCTTATACTAACAATCTAAATGGAAGACTTCAGTTTGGTTTGGATATTAGACTCTTAACAGCACTTTTTAAAGGCTACCAGAATAAGTGCCTTGCCACTCTTATATTCAATTGTTCTAAAATCCATTGATTGCTAATTGATTGGTCCCTTCCTAGGCTATCATGCAACGTATCAAATTACGTTTAATGCACGCTTTTAAACTTTTGCCACACATGAAGTGTTGCCTGTGCTGCTAGGGCAGTGGGGGAGGGTAGGCTCAGAGAAGCAGGTGGACATTTTAACTTATCTCTGCAGCCAGTAGCTTCCTAGGTGCATAAACTATCTTTTAGCTTTTAGTGCAGTGGTATTTTTGAACAGTGCCCCCTTGTGGTGATTTAATCATACTTTACAGATGCCCACACACAGGAGGCCATGAGGTGACAGACTGGAAAGTCAGCTTTTGAAATTTTCTAAGATATTCAAATAATTTAAATTAATTTCTATTTGGGGATAATTGTAACGCTCTCTTTTCATGCTCTGAATGCAAAGAACCATTTCATCGCTTTCAACAAGGCCTATTTGTTGAATATTTTGTAGCAGACATTGTGTTATATTTATTACCTTATTTTATACTTAGAACATTTCTATGAGATTACCCATAAAAATCTTATTCTTTATCTTATTTTACAGGTAAGGAAACTGATTTAGGAAATCTCCCCAACATCACATAGCTAGCAAAGGGCCCAACTAAGTTTTAGATCCCAACAACTTACTCCAGTGCTCATGTACTTAACCATTTCCACTTAATCTTTAAATCTAAGAGCTCAGAGAATATAAATAGTAAGACTGAAAAACTCCTTTTGTAATTCACCCACCCAATCAACAAACACCTATTGAGCGTTTACTATGTACTATGAGCAATAAACAAGATATAGTTCCTGCCTTTAGCAAGCTTACAGTCCAGTAGAAGAAACACAAAATAAGTAACCAATTCTTGGAAGAACAGAATTGCAAAATGTTCAGGGGTACAAACTCCAGTGCCCGTCTACCTAGATTCATAGCCCCACTCCCTCAGAGTTTAATTGTGTGCACTTGAGAAAACAGTCATCTTGTACCTCAGGTTCCTCTTCTGTAAAATGAGAATAATAATTGCACCTATCGTATGTAACCACTTTAGAGATTAACTGAACTAATATCATAAGGAACTTAGAGGTCAGCCTGGCACATGGTAAGGAGGATATAAATGTTAGGTGTCACTGCTGTTACCATTCAGCCTGAAAAGTATGATGACGTGGGCATTGTGCAAGAAGATACGGGAATGTATAGTAGGGACAACTAGACTTACAGGAGCAGATAAAGCATCCTTAAAAAGGAACCTGAAGGGCTGATGCTCAGGTAAACAATCGGGAGAATTAAAAGGTTCCAATGAGGGCTTTCCTGTTGGCTCAGATAGTAAAGAATCTGCCTGCAATACAGGAGACCTGGGTTTGATCCCTGGGTTGGGAAGATCTCCTGGAGAAGGGAATGGCTACCTACTCCAGTATTCTTGCCTAGGAAATCCCATGGACAGAGGAGCCTGGAGGCCTACAGTCCATGGAGTAGCAAAGAGTCAGACACGACCGATTAACTAACACTTTCAAAACAGATGGAACCACATGTACAAAGACCCAGGGACAAGAATAGATTTAAAAGACTGAAAAAAGTTCCACATGGTAGATGATAGAATAAGAGGAAGATAGTGGCCAGAGGCTGGAAAGGTCAGAAGAGGCCAGCTCATGAAGGCTCCTGTAGGAATGTGAAGGAATTAGGACTTTATCTTTTGAATGGTGGGAAGTCATGGAAGGTAGAGAAAGACCATGATGCAATCTGCATTTTAGAATGTTGGCTCTGGCTGCAGTATGAGGAATAGAGGCAGACAGTCAAAAGACACTGGCAGCCTGAGCTAGGCTTATGTAGCAGAGGTGGGTCTAGGAGAACAGATGGACAGTGAAAAGATCGTTTAGGAGACAGAATCAACTAGTCTCAGCAACAGGAGTGCTCTAGTTCCAACAATATGGGTATTAAGGATGAAAGCAAAGGCCAGTTAGCCGACCCAGGAGAGGCTTTTCTCCCCAAATCAGGAAAACTGATCAAATTCAGAGTTGCTGGCTTATACTAATGAATTTCAAAATAAATTGATATATGAACCAAAACACCAATGCATTCATGTATAACTCTAGTTAGTTAGACTCTAATTGTCATAGGGCCCTGGAAACTCACATGTTCTGGGAAGACCATCTTTCTCATTCAGGAGAATTCCATGGGAAGCCAATAGACAGGAACGGATGCTGTGGTGAGCATGTAATCAGAAACAAGAGTTAGTTCAATGCAGTAGATTTTGGATGATACCAGGCTAGCTTGCCTCCATCTCTACAATGGGATCTGATAAGCCTTGTCCAAGTGGATCTGGACAATACTTGGCAGGGTCGTGTCTAGCTTTGCCTCCCTAATTCTTATTTCTCTGAACACTCTTCACCAATCATTTGATTTGTGCCTGATGGGGTATTGGAAGGATAGAGATGTCAGGAAGGCCAGTAAGGGTATAATAAAGTGGAAGAGAATGGGAGTTGGTGGGAAGTGATGATAGAGATGGGCACAGTCCTAGTGACAGGGGCCTTGCAGGCTAAAGTGAAGCATCAGAATTTCAGTTGCAGTAGGAAGCTATTAGGGTGTTTAGAACAGGGCATATGTCACCACCAACTTAAGGAAAAAAAAAAGATTGCTAAGCACTGTGTGAGGAAAAGCGCATAGCAGGATAAGAAGGAAGTGGGCGACCAGTTAGGAGACTGTGGCACTGGTGGTCATGCTGGTGGGAGGCAATCTAGTGGTTTAGATCAGAATAGCAGTGGAGCCTCTGAGAAGCCAGAAAATAAGGACAAAGCAAACAAACAAACAGACAAAACGTTCAAATTTCTAAAAATGTACTGAATCTCTTCCTGTACTTTCTCAGTTAATACAAAGTTTAATATTTTTCTTGAACATTTGATTTTCATAAAAAAGAAAACTGCTCCAAAGAAACCAGTTTGAATTATTTACATATGCACAGTAGGACAATGTGTATAAGCAGGGCCTGTGTGATTTAACCTGCATATTGTGTGCAAAGTCACTTCAGTTGCGTCCGGACTCTTTGTGACCCCATGGATTGTAGCCCTCCAGGCTCCTCTGCCCATGGGATTCTCCAAGCAAGAATACTGGAGTGGCTTGTCATTTCATCCTCCAGGGCATCTTCCCCACTCAGGGACTGAACCCGTATCTCTTGTGTCTTCTTCATTGACAGGTGGGTTCTTTACCACTAGCCCCATCTGAGAAGCCCGGATATTATTATAGGCCTTTTCTGAAAACATTTTAGGTAAAAGTTAGGAAGAAATAAATATTTTAACTAGAATGCTTCAGGGGAATTTAGTGAAACTACATTTGTCTGTTTGCTCTGGCTTGTTTCATTCATTCAGGTATCAGAAAAGGGTCGCCCTGTACATCGCCGCCTTTTATGGGTACATTGAGCTCACTGAATGGGCCCTGAAACAGGGTGTGAGGCCCCATGAGGCAGTCGGCGTGCACCCCTACCGAGCATGGTGCCAGGAAGCCCTGCACACAGACATCTCTAAATGCCCCATTCATGCAGCCGCGGAAGCTGGCCAACTGTTGATTCTGAAGGCCTTTGTCAATTGCAGCGTGCTGTGCCTGGATTGCAAAAACGCAGCAGGACAAACTCCTCTGACCATTGCGTGCAAACACAAGCATAAAGACTGCGTGTTGTATTTACTGAGTAAAATGTGGTCCACAGTTTCTTTTCTGAAAATCTCAGTCTCCATGAGGATTTATATTAAAATAAAACAATGGGTACTCAGAGCTCAGAGTCACAACCTGAATAAAGGCCAGCTTTGCGGCACCAGGGTCTTGGGGGCAAAAGTTGGAGCTGTTGTGATGGTGGATGGTTTCACCAAACCCAAAATGACCTCCAAGAGCTGGCAGAAGGCTACAGACAAGGACTCACAAGGAGGCACTGAGGGCAAACTGCCGCCTCTCAGGGAGCAAACTGTGAGCAGGAAACTTGCCCATCCTTTGGCAATTGCACAGCAGGACACAAGAGAAGACAAATTTCCTCCACTGGCAGATGCAAACACGTTCTCTGAATTACAAAAAAGACAGCAAAGCCAGAAAAAAATTACTGCCACAATTAGGAAAAAAGAAAAGCTCATAAAAAATACATATATGCCCCAAGTCCCTCTCCCTCCAATTTCAAGAGTGGGCTATTCACACCCGTCTTTTTACTATGCAACTCCTAGTGCTGAATTTTTATTCAGATCTTCCTTCGCATCTTTCTCAGAGCATAGTGGGAGGACTCCAAGGGAGAACGCCATCTACTGTTTAGCTGTGGCCAGGTAAGCTTTTCTCTTCAAACAAAGGTGCACTTTAATAGGGCAGCTCTAGGGAACAAATGGTCCATGAAGCCCTAACATGCCATATGGTGTAATACAGGTTGTTCTAATGCATCAGTCCCCAGCTTCAAGGTCCTCAGCCTCATATTCAGGACAAAATGAACTGATTTTATTGGCCCATCCATGTAGTATTCTACTCACCAAATTTTCAGGAAGAGAAGAGTGGTATCAATGAATAAGCTCCCTTGCTGCTGCTGCTGCTTCTTTTTCTAAAAGGAATTGCTAATTATAATTAAAGGGAGAAGGGGGAAACTTGCAATCTGGGAGATATCAAAAGTGTCAATGGAAGCCTGGATGGGAGTGAAAGTGGAAGGGAAGAAAAGAACAATTTAATGACAAACCGAATCATAAGACTTCAGTTGACTTACAGATAAGATATACAGGCTGGGGGAGAACTATACTGGATAAGAGAATAGAATTGATATTAACACTTAACGTAAGTTTAAAAAGTAATCCATGATCACATTTAAAGACATAAACAAGTGTCAGAAGCATTTTTTCAGGCAGACTCATTTCAATAAGGTAAAATTTTATATATGGGTCATCAGTTTTCACTGAAAACAGAACTCTAATCAGATCTCAGGACCCGTCCACAACTTATGAGGTATTATTGGGTTCCATGATTACAGTGGAAATATAAATTTATGAATGGCTTTCCCCCTTACACAATATCATGAGAAGGAAAGAAAAAATAAAGCTAGAGTGTTTTAGTGGCCTTTCTGTATTTGTCTTTATATCAGCTAGATTGTTGCCACCTACTGGTGAGAATAATTTTAGCCCTAAAACTGTGGATGTGACTGGTGATGGAAGCAAGATCCAACGCTGTAAAGAACAATATTGCATAGCAATCTGGAATGTTAGGTCCATGAATCAAGGTAAACTGGAAGTGGTCAAACAGAAGATGGCAAGAGTGAACGTCAACATTTTAGGAATCAGTGAACTAAAATGGACTGGAATGGGTGAACTTAATACAGATGATTATATCTACTACTGTGGGCAAGAATCCCTTAAAAAAAATGCAGTAGACCTTGTAGTCAACAAAAGAGTCCAAAATGGAGTACTTGGGTGCAATCTCAAAAACAACAAAAAGATCTCTTTTCGTTTCCAAGGCAAATCATTCAATATCACTGTAATCCAAGTCTATGCTCCAGCCACTAATGCCGAAGAAGCTGAAGTTAAACACTTCTATGATGACCTACAAGACCTTCTAGAACTAACACCCAAAAAAGATGTTTTTCATCACAGGGGACTGGGATGCAAAAGTAGGAAGTCAAGAGATACTTGGAATAACAGGCAAGTTTGGCCTTCAAGTACAAAATGAAGCAGGGTAAAGGCTAACAGAGTTTTGCCAAGAGAACGCACTGGTCATAGCAAACACCTTCTTCCAACAACACAAAAGAAGATACCACACGTGGACATCACCAGATGGTCAATACCAAAACCAGATTGATTACATTCTTTGCAGCTGAAGATGGAGAAGCTGTATACAGTCAGCAAAAGAAGACTGGGAGCTGCCTGTGGCTCAGATCATGAGCTCCTTATTGCAAAATTCAGACTTAAATTGAAGAAAGTAGGGAAAACCACTAGACCACTCAAGTATGACCTAAATCAAATCCCTTATGAGTGTACAGTGGAAGTGACAAATAGATTCAAGGGATTAGATTTGATAGACAGACTGCCTGAAGAACTATGGATGGAGGTTCATGGCACTGTACAGGAGCTGGTGATCAAGACCATCCCCAAGAAAAAGAAATGCGCAAAAAGGCAAAATGGTTGTCTGAGAAGGCCTTACAAATAGCTGAGAAAAGAAGAGAAGCCAAAGGCAAAGGAGAAAGGGAAAGATCTACCCATTTGAATGCAGAGTTCCAAAGAATAGCAAGGAGAGATAAGAAAGCCTTCCTCAATGATCAGTGCAAAGAAACACAGGAAAACAATAGAATGGAAAAGACTAGAGATCTCTTCAAGAAAATTAGAGATACCAAGGGAACATTCATGCAAAGATGGGCACAATAAAGGACAGAAACCGTATGGACCTAACAGAAGCAGAAGATATTAAGAAGAGGTGGCAAGAATACACAGAAGAACTACACAAAAAAAGATCTTAATGACCCAGATAACCACGATGGTGTGACAAGTCACCTAGAGCCAGACATCCTGGAATGGGAAATCAAGTGGGCCTTAGGAAGCATCACTTCAAACAAAGCTAGTGGAGGTGATGGAATTCCAGTTGAGCCAGTTCAAATCCTAAAAGATGACACTATGAAAGTGCTGCACTCAAAATGCCAGCAAATTTGGAAAACTCAGCAGTGGTCCCAGGACTGGAAAAGGTCAGTTTTCATTCCAATCTCAAAGAAAGGCAATGCCAAAGAATGTTCAAATTACTGCACAATTGTACTCATCTCACACACTTGCAAAGTAATGCTCAAAATTCTCCAAGCGGGGCTCCAACAGTATGTGAACTGAGAATTTCCAGATGTTCAAATTGGATTTAGAAAAGGCAGAGGAACCAGAGATCAAATTGCCAACAACCACTGGATCATAGGAAAAGCAAGAGAATTCCAGAAAAACATCTACTTCTGCTTCATTGACTATGCCAAAGTCTTTGACTACCTGGATCACAACAAAAAATTGAAAATTCTTAAAGAGATGAGAATACCAGATCACCTTACCTGCCTCCTGAGAAATCTGTATGCAGGTCAAGAAGCAACAGTTAGAACTGGACATAGAAAAACAGACCAGTTCCAAATTGGGAAAGGACTACATCAAGGCTGTATATTGTCCCCCTGCTTATATGCAGAGTTCAGTTCAGTTCAGTTCAGTTCAGTCGCTCAATTGTGTCCGACTCTCCGCGACCCCATGAATCACAGCACGCCAGGCCTCCCTGTCCATCACCAACTCCCAGAGTTCACTCAAACTCATGTCCACAGAGTCGGTGATGCCATCCAGCCATCTCATTCTCTGTCGTCCCCTTCTCCTCCCGCCCCCAACTTTTCCCAGCATCAGAGTCTTTTCCAGTGAGTCAACCCGTCGCATGAGGTGGCCGAAGTATTGCAGTTTCAGCTTTAGCATCAGTCCTTCCAATGAACACCCAGGACTGATCTCCTTTAGAATGGACTGGTACATCATGTGAAATCCCAAGCTGGATGAAGCACAAGCTGGCATCAAGATTGCCAGGAGAATTATTAATAACCGCAGATATGCAGATGACACCACCCTTATGGCAGAAAGTGAAGAGGAATTGAAGAGACTCTTCATGAAAGTGAAAGAGGAGTGTGAAAAAGCTGGCTTAAAACTCAGCATTCAAAAAATGAAGATCATGGCATCTGATCCCATCACTTCATGACCAATAGATGCGGAAACAGTGACAGACTTTATTTTGGGGGGGCTCCAAAATCATTGCAGATGGTGACTGAAGCCATGAAATTAAAAGACGCTTGCTCCTTGGAAGAAAAGCTATTTCCAATCTAGACAGCATATTAAAAAGCAGAGACATTACTTTGCCAACAAAGGTCCATCTAGTCAAAGCTAGTAGTCATGTATGGATGTGAGAGTTGGACCATAAAGAAGTCTGAGCATCGAAGAATTGATGCTTTTGAACTGTGGTTTTGGAGAAGACTCTTGAGAGTCCCTTGGACTGCAAAATCAAACCAGTCAATCCTAAAGGAAATCAGTTCTCAATATTCATTGGAAGAACTGATGCTGAAGCTCCAATACTTTGGCCACTTGATGTGAAGAGCTGAATCACTGGAAAAGACCCTAATGCTGGGAAAGATTGAGGCAGGAGGATAAGAGGATAACAGAGGATGAGATGGCTGGATGGCATCACCGACTGATGGATATGAGTTTGAGCAAGTTCTGGGAGTTGGTGATGGATGGGAAGCCTGGTGTGCTGCAGTCCATGGGATCACAAAGAGTCAGACTCGACTGAGTGACTGAACTAAACTGAGCACAATGAGGTGGAGAATAGAAATCTTATTTCCAATCTTATTGTTTCTCATTTCCCAATATTTTTCTCCTCCATGCATTTGTACTCTTGACTGCCTTCCCATCTGTCTTCTCCCTTTTCCATGGCATCTTTCCCAGGATGTATCCCACATTCCCCTGTTGGTGTGTTGTGGAGGGCACCTGCACATCTTATGGGATCTGAAAAGCTCTCTCTGGTTTGACTCATGTCCCCCCTCACAGGAGTCATGAAAGCACCCATGTCCATCTTGAAGCTGGCAGTCAAGCCAGGCAGCCAGGTGGTATGAGCACTTTGCGCTGAAGGACCAGTTACAGCTCTTGGGCTGAAATGTGAGAAATGGACACGTGCCGTCTTGATGGTGGGGTCCACCATCATCAAGCTAGTATCATAGCCAATGATGGGAAAGAGCCTAACTAATCCTTCGTGGTGGCGACCCAGGAGAACTGGGTCAGGGAGGGTCCATTAGATGTTCCCAATTGTGTGAGAAACATGATCTCCCAAACCAGGACCCCAGACATTTCATCTGGTATCATATGAGAGCATTTGCTGGACTATGTGTCATTCAGGAACTCCACGTTTGCTTTTTTTTTTTTAACATTATTTATTCATTTATTTATTTTTATATTTATTATTTTTTTTATTTATTTGGCTGTGCTCGGTCTTAGTTGCAGCATGCAGTATCTTCAGTCTTTTAGTTGTGGCCTGTGGGATCTAGTTCCCTGACCAGGGATTGAACCTGGGCCCCCTGCATTGGGAGCACAGAGAGTTAGCCATGAGACCAGCAGGGAAGTCTCTAGGAATGCCATCTTTAGCTTCACAAAAATATACTTGTGAGGGTTGACTCAGAGTATTGAGTTAACTCAGATCCAATGCTAATATGGGTCTTGGGTGGTGAGTGCAGGTGGCTGGTGTGGAGATGATAGTGACTGAATCTCCTTCCTCAGAAGACAGTGTCAGCTTTATACACACCAAAGAATATTGCCAAGGTGTGCCTAGAAAACTGTCTGCCTTACAGCTTATTGTCTGATTCCAGGGAACTTGATGTAACCTGGAAATCCAGCTTAGTGAAGATTCAAATGTGGAGGACTGGTCCAGAAGGTTCAGAGTGCACTGAGAATAGATGGTAATCCCCAAAGATGTTTCTGATGGGCTCTTACGCTCCTGATAAAAGCAGAACTCGCTATGCCGTTTTGTTTTGTTTCATTTTGATAAAAAGTACCAAGGAGGGAATTCCCTGTTGGTCCAGGGGTTAGCACCCCAGGTTTTTGCTGCTGAGGAAGTGGGTTCAATCCCTAGTTCAGAAACTAAGGTTCCTGCAAGTTACACAGCACGGCCCAAAAAAAAAAAAGCTTCAACCCAGCGAATTCTATGACATTGAGTGGCTTTCTGTTTCTAGCTGTGAGTGCTCATCTTCTGGTATTGCCTTGGGATGATTTCATTCCCACCGCTTCACAAGGAAATGGTTTTAGAAAGATACCTTTTTCCTGTTTACCTCCTCATAGGGCAAGACAAACCAGCCACAGGAACAACAAAATAAGCCCAAGATTTCCATCACTTTAGCTATAAATGGGGACAAGAATGGACCTCCTTATAAATTATGTCCTGTTTTCTTGCAGTGCCTTTAAAGAGAAACGATGGCTTCAGCAGTTAGGAATAGCAAGAGTCCTAGCGAAAAAGAGCATTTCTAATCTGACTATCCAAGGAGGCTTGACAGCATGTGAAAATCCTCCAGAAATTGTGCTTTGAAAAGTGACAACAACCCCAGTTTGTATGAAGACCTGGTCAGACAGAACTTCTAATTCTAATGCTAAAGTTTCTAATAACCGTTTTACTTTTGGGGTTTCTAATAACAGTTCTGATGCTACATGAATATTTAAAGTTCAATACCATGTTTTTTCAAACTCCATCACCCTAAGTGAAAATTTAGGGCATTTGTTTCTACACAAAGAGTCTGAGATATGATTCATAAGAAACTGAGAAGAGCAGCTGCCTATGGGGGTAGTAGGGCAACTGGGAAGGTGAGAACAAGAACATGAGCAAGAATGTTTACTTTCTCTCTTTCTCTATCTCTCTCTCTTTTTTTATTTGCTTTCCCAGGACTTTTGAAAATGTTTTTTGTTTTTTAAACATATGATTGCAGTACACAGTGAAAATATTAATTCAAAAAATTCTATATAGGAAAAATATTCTATATAGGGATGAGATGGCTGGATGGCATCACCAACTCGATGCACATGAGTTTGAGCAAGTTCTGGGAGTTGGTGATGGACAGGGAAGCCTGGCGTGCTGCAGTCCATGGTGGGGCAAAGAGTTGGACACTAATGATCGACTGAAGTGAACTGATACAGAGAAAGTCCCTGGTAGAGTTATAAATACCATCTATGTCTAATACTGGTCTCAGATATCTTTTGAATTTCTGCTAAAACACTGCTTGCTATTTACTTTTTTAAAGTGATGTAGAGTTTACCTACAGTGAATTACAAAGATCTTAAATGTAAGATTCAACAGCTTGAACAAATATATACATCTGTGTAACTAATACCCCAGTCAAGACGTAAAGACTTCCATTACCCCAGAAAGTTCCTTCAAGCTCCTAAATTTATCTTAATCCATATAGACAACTGCTATTCTGATTTCCCGATATACATCTGCGTATAACACTTTCCAATTAAAGGAATCATATAGCTGTTCACTTTGTGTCTGGGTTATTTTTCTCAACTTAATCTATTGAGGCTCATTAACATTGTTGCTGGAGAAGGTAATGGCACCCCACTCCAGTACTCTCGCCTGGAAAATCCCATGGATGGAGAAGCCTGGAAGGTTGCAGTTGCTGAGGGTTGGACACGACTGAGCGACTTCACTTTCGCTTTTCACTTTTATGCACTGGAGAAGGAAATGGCAACCCAGTCCAGTGTTCTTGCCTGGAGAATCCCAGGGACGGGGGATCCTGGTGGGCTGCCCTCTATGGGGTCGCACAGAGTCGGACACAACTGAAGTGACTTAGCAGCAGCAGCAACATTGTTGCATGTATTAGTAGTACATTCTTTTCTTTTTCTCTATGTAGTAATACTCCTTTATTCATTGCTGATATCATTGCTGGTATCTTTTCCACTATTTTTATTTTTGCCATGGATAGTCAGTCTTATAATGGTTTTGTCAATTTTGCTAATTTTATTAGTTTTCTACAATGAACTGCTCCTTTTGTTTACTCTTTATATTGTATATTTGTTTTCTAACTTGTTAATTTTTTTTTTACAGTTTCTGCTGCTCTGATTCAATATTTTACTAGTCTTCTAATATTTTGGACATCTTATTCATAGTTATTTTCCAGTCCAGGTCTAATAACTCCAATGTTTGCACTTCATCTATACAAGTCTTCCTTGGATCTTTTTTTCACTATTGAGCAGTATTCCACTGTGTGGTCACATCACAATGTATTCAGACGTATGACATTTGGACTGTCTCCAGTTTTGTTATATTGTGAATAAAGCTGCTTTAAACATTATGGTAAAGGTCTTTTTCTGGACACCTCCTTTCATTTCTTTGGGGGCAAACATATAGGTATAGAATTGTGTGTAAATATCTAGTAACATTATAAGAACCTACCTAACAGTTCTCCAAAGCAGTATTATAGTTTTACACCTCTAGTAACAAGTGTTCTGGTCACTTTTCAGACTCACCAAAATTTGGTGTCATTAGGACTTTTGATTTTTAGCTATTCTACTGGGTTTGAAATGACTTCTCATTGTGGTTTTAATTTGCATTTCCTTGATGACTAATAATATTGAATGCTTTTTCATGTGATTCTTGGCTGTTTGTACCTTTTATTTTGTGAAGTGTCAATTAAGTCTTTGTCCATTTGAAAAATTCTGTTATCTTTTAATTATTGATTTATTGGAGACTTTTATATACTCATGATACAAGTTCCTTGTCAAATGTATGTACTGTAAGCATTTTTTCCTAATCTGTGGGCTCTCTCATTTTATTAATGGTGTCTTTTGATGAATGAAAATTTTTAACTCCAATGAAGTACAGTTTATCATTTTTTTCTTTTATAGTTCATGCTTCCTACTTCCTCTCTAAGAAGTCTTTGCCCACCCCAAAGCCATGAAGATATTCTCAAATATTTTCTTCTAGAAGTTTCAGAGTTCTTTAGGTCTATGTATATTTAGTCGCTAAGTGGTGTCCATCTCTTTGTGACCCCACAGACTGTAGATCTCCATGCTCCTCTGTCGATAGGATCTCCTAGGCAAGAATACTGCAGTGGGTCACCATTTCCTTCTCTAGGAGATCTTCCTGACCTAGGAATCGATACGGTGTCTCCTGCATTGGTAGGTGACTCTTTACCACCGAGGCACCAGGGAAGCCCAAGTACCTTGGCACCTTTGTCAAAAATCAGTTTACAATTGATTTGTTTTTTTTTTCCTAGTTTGTTTTGGCTATTCTTAGCCACTTGAATTTCCAAAAAGATTTTTAAATAAACTTGTTAAAAATAATAAAAATAAAATAAACTTGCCATCCTCTATTTTTTAAAAAAGCCTATTGGGATTTTGATTGTTCAAAACTAACTTCTTAACAATAGTGAATCTTACAACCCACCATATATCTCACCATCCATGGTATATGTCCCCATTTATTTAAGTCTTCCTTTATTTCACTCATCAAAGTTTTTTAGTTTTAGTGTAGAAGTCTTACAAATCACTTATTAAATGTTTTAAAATATTTAAAAATTTTTATCCTGTTTGCTACAAAGGTTTATAAAATAAATCTT
Organism: Moschus berezovskii; assembly: GCF_049115385.1. Classification (NCBI taxonomy): domain Eukaryota; kingdom Metazoa; phylum Chordata; class Mammalia; order Artiodactyla; family Moschidae; genus Moschus; species Moschus berezovskii. The sequence goes on from NC_142460.1 coordinate 141,852,619, forward strand.
TTTATAATAGTCAGAGACACCTAAAATCTAAAGCCATTTAAAAATAGGTTTCTAGCTTGATATTATAGGGTTGGGAACATAGAAAGTTGATACAAAAAAAAAAAAAGGAAAGATGATGCTGAAGAGATGTTGCAGGCAGCATGTACAGAAGTGTTAGTCATTGTTAGTAAGAGGGGATTATAACTGGAAGAGAGCACAGCACAGGTTCTGGGGTACTGGTAACATTCTATTTCTTGATATGGGTTAATAGATGTGTTCAATTTGAGAAAATTCTACAAGAAGCAGTTTTTCCCCCCCTTAACTCTGTACCCTTTTCTGAATGAATTTTATCATCCAATTTAAAAAAGTTAACTAAAATAATGACAAAAATTTTAGGAGCTAATTCATAAACTACTTGATGCCAGCCTCAGACTCATGAGAGGGCAGTTCCTGTGATGGATGCCACCATGTTACCTTCCCCTTGACCATGTGTTGAACTGAACTACATTTCCTTGCAAGATATAACCAGTTCAATTCAGTTCAGTCGATCATTCATGTCTGACTCTGTCACCCCATGGATTGCAGCATGCCAGGCTTTCCTGTCCATTACCACCTCCCGGAACTTGCTCAAACTCATGTCCAGAGAGTCGGTGATGCCATCCAACCATCTCATCCTCTGTCATTCCCTTCTCCTCCTGCCTTAAATCTTTCCCAGCATCAGGGTCTTTTCCAATGAGTTCTTCCCATCAGGTGGCCAAAATATTGGAGTTTCAGCTTCAGCATCAGTCCTTCCAATGAATATTCAGGACTAATTTCCTTTAGGATTGACTGATTTGACCTCCTTGAAGTCCCAGGGACTCTCAAGAGTCTTCTCCAAAACTACAGTTCAAATGCATCAATTCCTCGATACTCAGCCTTCCTTATGGTCCAACTCTCCCATTCATACATGACTACAGGAAAAACCATAGCGTTGACTAGATGGACCTTTGTTGGCAAAGTAACATCTCTGCTTTTTATATGCTGTCTAGGTTGGTCACAGATTTTCTTCCAAGGAGCAAGCGTCTTTTAATTTCACGGCTGCAGTCACCATCTGCAGTGGTTTTAGAGGCCCCCAAAATAAAGTCTGTCACTGTTTCCCCATCTATTGGTCATGAAGTGATGGGATCGGATGCCATGATCTTCATTTTTTGAATGCTGAGTTTGAAGCCAGCTTTTTCACACTCCTCTTTCACTTTCATGAAGAGGCTCTTCAATTCATCTTTGCTTTCTGCAAAAGGGTGGTGTCATCTGCATGTCTGATGTTACTGATATTTCTCCTGGCAATTTTGATGCCAGCTTGTGCTTCATCCAGATTGGGATTTCACATGATGTACTCTGCATATAAGTTAAATAAGCAGGGGGACAATATACTGCCTTGATGTACTCCTTTCCCAATTTGGAACTGGTCCATTTTTCCATGTCCGATTCTAACTGTTGTTTCTTGACCTGTATACAGATTTCTCAGGAGGCAGGGATGGTGGTCTGGTATTCTCATCTCTTTAAGAATGTTGCACAGTTCGTTGTGATCCACATAGTCAAAGGCTTTAGCATAGGCAATAAAGCAGAAGTAGATGTTTTTCTGGAATTCTCTTGCTTTTCCTATGATCCAGCGTATGTTGGCAATTTGATCTCTGGTTTCTCTGCCTTTTCTAAATCCAGCTTGAACATCTAGAAGTTCTCAGTTCATGTACCATTGGAGCCTCGCTTGGAGAATTTTGAGCATTAGTTTGCTAGCATGTGAAATGAATGCAATTGTGGGGTAGTTTGAATATTCTTTGGCATTGCTTGTCTTTGGGATTGGAATGAAAACTATTTACCTATCATTGAAACATAACCAAGGAGATGCCTGGTACAAAGTTCCTGGGGCAGGAATGTCTATGAAGAAGAAAGAAATATGAAGAAATATGAGGGGAAAGGAAGGTAGATGAGGGAGAGGATGATAAGAAAAGAATGTGACAGCACAACTGATTCCCTGCCAGAATCAACTGAAAAATTGTTGAGTCTTTATTCTTTATTCACTTTAGCTCTAGAAGTAAGACAGTATGAAGTGATATTAAGGTGTTACTTTCTTACAATATTAAACAGTTGTCAAGCAGTGTATTAGCATAGACAGGATACCGTGGGACATTTATTCTAAACCTGAATCTTAGTGAAATCAAAGTTAAGCATCACCTTCTCTTTGTTCCGGGTCATTTTGTTCTTTCCTCAGGTATTACCACTTTCACACTAAATTGAAATTACTTGACTGTCTCCTTTACTATCTTCTCTTAGGCAAGGACAGTGTTTTATTCATCTTTAAATTGCCAAGGAATAGCATATGCTTGAGCTTTGAATAACTGCTCTATAAATATTTGTTAAATTAAATAAATGAATTTTATGATAATCATGTACAAGGCATTCTCAATGACATGTGCACACAACATCTGCTCATAAAACATAAATATTTCCACTTACAAATCACTTGCTTAATGCTAGTTTATTTAATTTGATCATCAAGATCAATTTCTTAATATGAATTTGTTAATTCATTTGAGTATCATAGCAGCCCTGCATGGCACACTAAGGACAGTCATCATTAAAGTACATGTTTTACAAATAAAGAGGTTAAATTTATAACATATAAAAACAATTTGGTGGAGGTCCTACAGGTAGTTAAGTGTCAGATTCAGATCTGGAATCTAGAGTTTTGATTTTTCAGTCAGGTAATTACTTCTAAACAATCATAAGACACTTGGTACCAGGAAGTCACTCTGTACATTATCCTAGCAAGTTCCAACTCCTAAGATGGTTTCCTCAGCTATAACTTGGCTTTTTGACCACCTTCCTTGACCACCCCATTCTGTTCATCCTTATTTCCCATCTTCACACCCAACCCCCATCACCACTCCTGCTGAAGTCCCTGAGATCACAGAGAAGAAATGCTATGTTATATTGGCATAATAGTATACTTATTTGTAAATTCATTTCAGCATTCCTTATTCCCTCTGTAATGGACATTCTCTCAATAATGTATGAATAAAATCTTCAGAAAATTCCATTTTTGCTGATCTGCAACAGAGTCTAAGTAAAAATTGTACTCTCTCTGCAGATGCTGCTTCAAGACCTAACAAGTTTAAGGATCTGCCTTTCTGTGCCACCACACAGGAAACAGAGAAGCCTGGCATGCTGCAGTCCTTGGGGAAGCAAAAAGTCGGGCATGACTCAGTGACTGAACAACAATAGCAAACAATTTCAGTTTCAGTCACATGTAAGGGATGAGGGAGACGCAGAGAGAAGAGCTGAAAAACATTTCCAATGCTCAGTTCTGCTCAGGAGATGGCATATTGATATCTTGGAGCATATAGTTAGCTTTTTATCTATATCCCTAGATATAACAACCATTCCGTTCCGTTCAGTTCAGTCGCTCAGTCGTGTCCGACTCTTTGCGACCCCATGGACTGCAGCCTACCAGGCTTCTCCGTCCATGGGATTCTCCAGGCAAGAATACTGGAGTGGGTTACCGTTTCCTTCTCCAGGGGATCTTCCCGACCCAGGGATAGAACCCGGGTCTCCCGCATTGGAGGCAGACGCTTTAACCTCTGAGCCACCAGGGAAGCATTTTCCCCCACCCTTTCCTCCACTGAGAGTGAGAATTGAGGAATCATATTCTTATTACTAAGCTGTTTAATAGTTTCTTATATTTGAACCACAGCAGGTGAGAAGAATGAGTTGGTACAGCAACCAAATTCTCCCACTGCCCTTAACACATAAAAAAAAAAAAAAAGACAATCATTGTCTTTCTCCTCATCTTTATCCTAATTTATAATCACTCACGGAACTTCTTACAAACCTCCATCTTTCAGGATGCTGTGCAGAATGATGGATTTCGGAGCAGGTGGTCAAGGGCTCTGACCTTCTTCCAGCTCTGTCACTGGCTGATAACACAGTATCTGGAGCTTTGGATTCGTCATGTACAAATGATGACCCGCGCCGTACAAATGGCCGGTCTGTACAAACGACGGCATGGTTATTGAGACAAATCAAGTAAGATAATATATACAGAAGCTCTGTGCAAACTACTTACCTCTAAAAAAAGTTACTTTCAGTTGCTTGACCTGTCTCCGTTTACTCATCTCTATCTGGGACAATAAGGGTACCTACCTCATAAGGTTCTTGTGAACTCTAAACAAGTTAATAAACCTAAGAACAGTTCCTGACACAGTGCTTCATAAATGTTAGCTGCTAACATTATTAATGTAAACTCCGCAAGGGGGCGAGTCAAATTTTAAACTTCTTTTCATCTTCCTCAGAGCAAGGCATTCTGAGCCCCTCAGGCGACATCTGATTTGCAAACTGAAGGATCTACTGCTCCTAGTCTGCGCCTAGGAAGGCGTTTGAGGGCAGGACGGCCTTCAGCCGGAACCCAAACCTCCGGGCGCTGAGGCGCCGGAGCCTCTTTACGCTGGGACTCAGGCCCCGGAAGTGGCGAGGGTGGGGTCGGCGCTGCCCGGTGAAATTGGCTACCCAGGGAAGATGCTTCTGGACCTGTCGGAGGAGCACAAAGAGCACCTGGCCTTCCTGCCGAAAGTGGACAGCGCTGGTCAGGGCGCGCGGCGGCGGAGGGTGGTTCCCTGCGGTCTGGGGAGGGGATCGGGGGGAATGCTCGGCCTCAGGGTCTCCTGGCTTCCGTTGCAGTGGTCGCAGAGTTTGGGCGAATTGCGGTGGAGTTCCTGAGGCGTGGCTCGAACCCCAAGATCTACGAAGGCGCTGCCAGTAAGAAACGGGGAGGCACAGCGGTGCACTGCTCGGGGAAGTGTGGGCCATTCTGTGTCCCCCTGGAGAGGACGGGGTTCTTGCGACTCTAAGGGTTGTTTTTTTTTTTTTTTTTTTTCCCGTTGTGGCAGAATAAAGGCAGAAGGGCTCTTAAGTCAGGGCGCAGATCCTGCCCGTGCTTTAAATACTGAGTTTTTTAAAAAGCTTGTGTATTTTGGCGTGTAATGGACATAACACCATCTGCCAGATACACTGTGATGCTTACCTGCATCCAAGTGTGCGGAAAAGTTCGGTGGACCATAAATACGCAAGTGTTTGGCTGTTGTTCGTTGTTCAGACATTTGCTTTTACTGAAGTATTTTTTACCCCGATGGACGAGGGGAGGTTTCCGATATTGTCTCTTCTGCTAGGCTTGAAGTAGCTGCGTGCTCAGGAGAGAGATAGTACACCTGGTATTGTTTCCATGCATCTGTATTTTGTAAAGAAGGTTACATGGTGGGTAATACTGAAGGCATTTTCCTGGAAATGACGAATGAACAGGAGGTTATTTTATTACCAAAATTATTTTTTATTGCAGTGTTTGAAAACATGGAGTAATGGATAATATTTACTCTTTTTCAGGAAAACTCAGCGTGAGTAGTGACACTGTCCAACATGGTGTGGAAGGATTAATATACCTTCTCACTGAAAGTTCAAAGCTCATGGTAAGTGCTTTTGTGGGCAGTTTTGTATTCAGTTCAGTTCAGTTCAGTTCAGTCGCTCAGTCGTGTCCGACTCTCCGCGACCCCATGAATCACAGCACGCCAGGCCTCCCTGTCCATCACCAACTCCCGGAGTTCACTCAAACTCATGTCCACAGAGTCGGTGATGCCATCCAGCCATCTCATTCTCCGTCGTCCCCTTCTCCTTCCGCCCCCAACCTTTCCCAGCATCAGAGTCTTTTCCAGTGAGTCAACTCGTCGCATGAGGTGGCCAAAGTATTGCAGTTTCAGCTTTAGCATCAGTCCCTCCAATGAACATCCAGGATTGATCTCCTCTAGAATGGACTGGTTGGATCTCCTTGCAGTATAAGGGACTCTCAAGAGTCTTCTCCAACACCACAGTTCAAAAGCATCGATTCTTCGGCGGTCAGCCTTCTTCACAGTCCAACTCTCACATCCATACATGACCACGGGGAAAACCATTGCCTTGACTAGACGGACCTTGGTTGGCAAAGTAATGTCTCTGCTTTTTAATATACTATCAAGGTTGGTCATAACTTTCCTTCCAAGGAGCAAGCGTCTTTTAATTTCATGGCTGCAATCAGCATCTGCAGTGATTTTGGAGCCCAAAAAAACAAAGTCTGACACTGTTTCCACTGTTTTTCCATCTATTTCCCATGAAGTGATGGGACCAGATGCCATGATCTTTGTTTTCTGAATGTTGAGCTTCAAGCCAACCTTTTCACTCTCCTCTTTCACTTTCATCAAGAGGCTTTTGAGTTCCTCTTCACTTTCTGCCATAAGGGTAGTGTCATCTGCATATCTGAGGTTATTGATATTTCTCCCGGCAATCTTGATTCCAGCTTGTGCTTCTTCCAGCCCAGCGTTCCTCATGATGTACTCTGCATATAAGTTAAATAAGCAAGGTGACAATATACAACCTTGACGTACACCTTTTCCTATTTGGAACCAGTCTGTTGTTCCATGTCCAGTTCTAACTTTTGCTTCCTGACCTGCATACAGGTTTCTCAAGAGGCAGGTCAGGTGGTCTGGGATTCCCATCTCTTTCAGAATGTTCCACAGTTTATTGTGATCCACACAGTCAAAGGCTTTGGCATAGTCAATGAAGCAGAAATAGATGTTTTTCTGAAACTCTCTTGCTTTCTCCATGATCCAGCGGATGTTGGCAATTTGATCTCTGGTGCCTCTGCCTTTTCTAAAACCTGCTTGAACATCGGGGAGTTCACGGTTTACATACTGCTGAAGCCTGGCTTGGAGAATTTTGAGCATGACTTTACTAGCGTGTGAGATGAGTGCAATTGTGCGGTAGTTTGAGCATTCTTTGGCATTGCCTTTCTTTGGGATTGGAATGAAGACTGACCTCTTCCAGTCCTGTGGCCACTGCTGAGTTTTCCAAATCTGCTGGCATATTGAGTGCAGCACTTTCACAGCATCATCTTTCAAGACTTGAAATAGCTCAACTGGAATTCCATCACCTCCACTAGCTTTGTTCATAGTGATGCTTTCTAAGGCCCACTTGACTTCACATTCCAAGATGTCTGGCTCTAGGTCAGTGATCACGTTATCGTGACTATCTTGGTCGTGAAGATCTTTTTTGTACAGTTCTTCTGTGTATTCCTGCCACCTCTTCTTAATATCTTCTGCTTCTGTTAGGTCCATACCATTTCTGTCCTTTATCGAGCCCATCTTTGCATGAAATGTTCCCTTGGAATCTCTAATTTTCTTGAAGAGCTCTCTTGTTTTTCCTATTCTGTTGTTTTCCTCTGTTTCTTTGCATTGATCACTGAGGAAGTCTTTCTTATCTCTCCTTGCTATTCTTTGGAACTCTGCATTCAGATGCTTATATCTTTCCTTTTCTCCTTTGCTTTTCGCCTCTCTTCTTTTCACAGCTATTTGTAAGGCCTCCTCAGACAGCCATTTCACTCTTTTGCATTTCTTTTCCATGGGGATGGTCTTGGTCCCTGTCTCCTGTACAATGTCACGAACCTCCGTCCAGAGTTCATCAGGCACTCTATCAATCAGATCTAGTCCCTTAAATCTATTTCTCACTTCCACTGTATAATCATAAGGGATTTGATTGAGGTCATATCTGAATGGTCTAGTGGTTTTCCCTACTTTCTTCAATTTAAGTCTGAACTTCGCAATAAGGAGTTCATGATCTGAGCCACAGTCAGCTCCTGGTCTTGTTTTCGCTAACTGTATACAGCTCCTCCATCTTTGCTTGCAAAGAATATAATCAATCTGATTTCGGTGTTGACCATCTGGTGATGTCCATGTGTAGAGTCTTCTCTTGTGCTGTTGGAAGAGGGTGTTTGCTATGACCAGTGCATTCTCTTGACAAAACTCTATTAGCCTTTGCCCTGCTTCATTCCGTGCTCCAAGGCCAAATTTGCCAGTTACTCCAGGTGTTTCTTGACTTCCTACTTTTGCATTCCAGTCCCCTATAATGAAAAGGACATCTTTTTTGGGTGTTAGTTCTAAAAGGTCTTGTAGGTCTTCATAGAACCGATTAACTTCGGCTTCTTCAGCATTACTCGTTGGGGCATAGGCCTGGATTACAGGAACAGTAACAGTAACAAAGTTTTGTATTACCAGGACCTTAAGGAGGTTCATTATACTCTAGAGATCAGTCCTGGTAGGATCTGCTCATTTCAGTAATGTTGTTGCTGGTGCTGCTAAGTCACTTCAGTCGTGTCCGACTCTGTGTGACCCCATAGACGGAAGCCCACCAGGCTCCCCCGTCCCTGGGATTCTCCAGGCAAGAACACTGGAGTGGGTTGCCATTTCCTTCCCCAATGTGTGAAAGTGAAAAGTGAAAGTTAAGTCGCTCAGTCGTGTCCGACCCTTAGCGAGCCCACGGACTGCAGCCTATCAGGCTCCTCCGTCCATGGGATTTTCTAGGCAAGAGTACTGGAGTGGCTTGCCATTGCCTTCTCCGAATGTTGTTACTGGTTTATAATTGATTGAGTGAGGCCATGCATACATAATCTGACTATTCTGCTGGCATGAATACGTCTTGTTAGTATAAATTAGAATTGCCTCTAATTCCGCATGTTACTATGTGTATCCTAAGAAGAGGGAGACTGGAATGATTTAACTTTTTGTGTATTAGCAGTATCTAGCTTGTTGGAGGAGAAGACAATGGCACCCCACTCCAGTACTCTTGCCTGGAAAATCCCATGGACGGAGGAGCTGGTAGGCTGCAGTCCATGGGGTCGCTAAGAGTCGGACACAACTGAGCAACTTCACTTTCACTTTTCACTTTCATGCACTGGAGAAGGAAATGGCAACCCACTCCAGTGTTCTTGCCTGGAGAATCCCAGGGACGGGGGATCCTGGTGGGCTGCCCTCTATGGGGTCACAGAGAGTCAGACACGACTGAAGCGACTTAGTAGCAGCAGCAGCAGCAGCTTGTTGGAAAATTGAGAAAACTGGGCATTTTAAGCAGTTCTTTTTGTATTTTAATATAGTATTTTTTTCCTTTCCCCCCACATTTTTCCCTTTTTAATACTGACTGGGAATCTTCTACCAGTTATTTTTTCTCCATGCTCTTAATAGAAAAAAATATTTGAAAAATTACACCTGGCTACATGGGGCTTCCCAGATGGTGCTAGTGGTAAAGAACCCACATGCTAATGCAGGAGACATAAGAAACTCAGGTTCAATCCCTGGATCAGGAAGGTCCCCTGGAGGAAGGCATGGCAATCCACTCCAGTTTTCTTGCCTGGAGAATCCCATGGACAGAGGAGCCTGGTGGGCTGCAGTCCATTGGGTTGCAAAGAATCCAACAGGATTGAAGTGACCACACACACACACACACACACCACACACACACACTTTAATTTACATATTGCCCATTCTACTGTTTCTCACACACATGGCTTAATTTACATATTGTCCATTCTACTGTTTCTCAGACTTAACCTTTTAGAGAGAATCTTGTGTGACCCTTTAAACCAAATTCCTGATTCCTGTCTCAAACCTGTTGAATTAGGTTTGCCAGAAGAGGGGCTTGAGAATATTATTCCAAAGATCAGGTAAATTTGGGAAACTACCCAAAAGGCTTAACATTTTGATAGCAAATCCTCAAGCTGGAAGCGATGAAAGACAGAGTGTGACTTATTGAGTTACAGTGTTTCACCCTAATAATTAGGGTGAAATAATTAGATTATTTGAGTGGTTAACTGCATAAAAGTATATTTTATAGATCCCTCTTGTCAGGCTTCCTAAAATGTTACACTTAGAGGTGTTCCACAGCAAATGCTCTGTCACATAAAGGCAATGGCACCCCACTCCAGTACTCTTGCCTGGAAAATCTCATGGACAGAGGAGCCTGGAAGGCTGCAGTCCATGCGGTCACTGAGGGTCAGACACGATTGAGCAACTTCACTTTCACTTTTCACTTTCATGCATTGGAGAAGGAAATGGCAACCCACTCCAGTGTTCTTGCCTGGAGAATCCCAGGGACAGGGGAGCCTGGTGGGCTGCCATCTATGGGGTCACACAGAGTCGGACACAACTGAAGTGACTTAGCAGCAGTAGCAGTAGCATGGGGAACTCATTTTTGCATCCTGAGGTGATCTTTTCTGGCCTTCTTTAGAACTTTCTTGGCTGCTCTCCTCCTCACAGTAGATCCCTAGCCTCTTGATCTTCGATTTAATCGAGTTGAATCTTCTGACGGACTACGTGATGTGATTGATCAACAAACCTAACCCACCTGGCCCCAAAGACTGTAAGCCCTCCACACCGGCAATGAGCCCATTTGATTTATTCAGTTTTGTCTTCCTAGCATGGGACCTATCCCATAGTAGGATCTCAGGAAACACTTGCTAAAGGGACAAGGTAACCTAAGCCTATGCTATTACAAACAGAAACAAGTCTAATGACAGTGACATCCCCTCCCAAAAAGGGTGGCATGCAGAAACTGGAAAAGAGCAAGGAAAGAGTATTAAAGTGGCTGAGATGAATACAATGAAGGGAAGAGAAACAAAGAAAAAAATTGTGCTTCCTCTACTTTTTCTCTGCCTGTTTATTCCCCACCCCCCGCCATGTTGGTTATCCAATAAGGGAGTAAAAGCAAGCCTGCTGTTGGCAGTTTCCTTTTATCCTATTGAGAGTCAGTGCCAATGTTAGGGTTGCTTGGTCCCTAATAATGTTCCATTGGATAGCCAAAAACTGTGACTCCACATCCTTCTCTCCCACTCCCTTTGCTGGCCAAATACATTACTTTCCTGTGTCCAGTCAGCATCTGAGTATCCCACTAAAATTTACCCAAACCATTTTCTTCCACCTACTCCCTGCCTCCAGCAACCACTGATCTGTTCTCTATATATGTGAGTTTGGTGGGGCGTTTTTTGTTTGTCTTAGACTTGACATGTAAGAGAAATCATACAGTATTTCTTTTTCTGTCTGACTTAATTCAGTTAGCATAATGCCCTCAAGTTCCATCCATGTTGTTGCAAATGGCAAGATTCCATTCTTTTTTATGGCTGAGTAATATTCCACATGTATATATGACACAATTTCTCTATGCATTCATCCTTCAATGGATACTTAATTTGTTTTCATGTTTTAGCCACTGTAAATAGATGCTTCAGTGAACATGGGGGTGCATATGTCTGTTCAAAGTCGTGTTTTTGGTTTTTTTGGATAAATATCCAGAAGTAGGATTTCTAGATCATATGGTAGTTCTATTTTTAATTTTTTGAAGAACCTCTGTACTGTTTTTCATAGTGACTACACCGATTTATGTTCCTACCAACAGTGTACAAGACTTCCCTTTTCTCCACAGCTTTACCAACACTTGTCATTTTGGTATTATCCATTCCAGTGGATGTGAAGTGATACCTCATCATTTTGATGTACATTTCCCTGATGATTAGTGCATAGGAAATAGATGGGGAAACAGTGTCAGACTTTATTTTGGGGGGCTCCAAAATCACTGCAGATGGTGATTGCAGCCATGAAATTAAAAGACGCTTACTCCTTGGAAGGAAAGTTATGACCAACCTAGACAGCATATTAAAAAGCAGAGACATTACTTTGCCAACAAAGGTCTGTCTAGTCAAGGCTATGGTTTTTCCAGTGATCATGTATGGATGTGAGACTTGGACTGTGAAGAAAGCTGAGCGCTGAAGAATTGATGCTTTTGAACTGTGGTGTTGGAGAAGACTCTTGAGAGTCCCTTGGACTGCAAGGAGATCCAACCAGTCCATCCTAAAGGAGATCAGTCCTGGGTGTTCACTGGAAGGACTGATGCTAAAACTGAAACTCCAATCCTTTGGCCACCTCATGCGAAGAGTTGACTCACTGGAAAAGACTCTGATGCTGGGAGGGATTGGGGGCAGGAGGAGAAGGGGATGGCAGAGAATGAGATGGCTGGATGGCATCACCGACTCAATGGACATGAATTTGGGTGAACTCTGGGAGTTGGTGATGGACAGGGAGGCCTGGTGTGCAGTGATTCATGGGGTCACAAAGAATCAGACACGACTGAGTGACTGAACTGAACTGATGATTAGTGATGTTGAGCATCTTTTCATGTGCCTGTTGGCCTTCTGTATGTGTTCTTTGGGAAATGTGAATTCAGATCTTCTGCCCATTTTTTAATCAGATTGTTTATGGGTTTATTTACTTATTTATTTATTTTGCTATTGTGTATCAGATAGGTGATTTGCAGATTTTTCTTTCATTCAGTAGGTTGCCTTTTCATTTTGTTGATATTTTCCTTTGCTGTGTAGAAGCCTTTTATCTGAAGTAGTCCCACTAGTTTATTTTTGCTTTTGTTGCTTATTTTTATGTATCAGAAATTCAGAATTTGAAATAGTGGACAGGGGTTGCCTTTTACTAAGTAGTGTTGTTTCTTTTACTAGACAGAATAGAATTCATATTTTTTTGTGTGTATATCCAGTATCTCAGCATTTATTAGACACAAATTTTGATAAACTTGATTCATTTTTAGATTTCTGAACTGGATTTCCAAGACTCTGTTTTTGTTCTGGGATTTCCTGAAGAATTGAACAAATTGTTGCTTCAGCTTTATCTGGACAACAGAAAGGAGATCAGAACTATCCTGAGTGAATTGGCACCAGACCTTCCCAGTTACCACAGCCTTGAATGGCGACTGGATGTACAGGTATGACTGTTTTTTAAAATCTGACCTAGAATATAAAATTTGTTTTAGGCTTATGTCTTCACACTTGTTGTATTCTTTACCACCTTAACTAAATTCCGGTTTGAAACTTCAGTTTTTTAATGTCCATTTTTAGACCATTTAACAAATAGTTCATTTTCTTTTTTTTTTTCTAATCACACCACAAAGCTTGTGAGATTTTTTAATTCCCCAACCAAGGATTGAACCCAGGCTCTTTGCAGTGAGAGTGCTGGGTTCTAACCACTGGACCGTCAGGGAATTTCCCATTTTCTTATATTTTTAATATGTTCACATTGGTTTAATTTGTGAAGTTTGTGAGAAAGGTTATTTTGGAAAAGCAGATGGTTATCTATATTTTTAAAGTGGTGCTTAGCTTTTAGAAAACCTTTTTCTGTCTAAATAAAGCACATTTATAGAAAAGTACACAGGTCAGTATATAGCCCAATGAATTATCATGTGGTAAAAACACCCATGAAACCAGCACCCATGATCAGCACTTCAGAAGCATCCTTCTTGCCTTCTGCAAGTTACTTCCCCATCCTTCTTTTCAAAGGTAACCAGCATCCTGACTCTTAATGCACAGATTACTTTTTTCTGCTCTTTAACTTTCTATTCATGAAATGATTCAATAAATATCCTTCTATGTCTGCCTTCTTTTTATGAGATTGGGTTGTTTTTAATGCCACATATACAACCAAAAAGGAGTTTTCAGACTATTGCATGCAGCCCTTTCTCAGGCAGTGACAGATAAGCTAGTTAAGAGATATTTATTGAATGCCATCCAATCACTGATTAGGGCTATGCTGAATGCTTTGGGAACCATAAGAATTGTAAGACACTTTCTCAATTGGAAAAGATACTATTTGTTTAGTGGTATTAGATGTCTCAAAATAACTAGTAATTAAAGGTAGTTGTGAAATAAGGTTCTGGAGAGGAAAAAAGAATATAATTGTATAAATAAAGGTACTTTTGAGTATTTCAGAAAAGCTGTATCTTAGGTAGTTCAGTGTTCATTGGCATGGTCCCAAAAAGCATAAATAAAAGAAGGGTAAATTTCAGAAAAAGAAATGAATGGAGAAAACCAGGGTAATGTTACTGAGAGAGGAGACAGCAGAAGTTGTAAAGGCCTGCATGGATCTGAGAATGAACAAATGAATATGTGGGATAGCTCCCCAGTTCCCAAACTTGACTGCACATTGAAATGATCTAGGGAGCTTTAAAAAAATTCTGATATCTGTGTTCTGCCCCAGAGGTTCTGATTTATTGGTACAGGGTTTTACCTGGGCATCAGGATTTTTTAAAGCTCCCTTGTCACCCAGGTAATTCTTATGTGTAATAACGTTTGTAAACCGCTGTAATAGTAGATTCTTCCTGCTTTGAGTGGTCCAGTTAGGTTACAGAAATTCAGCTAGACAAGCTTAGCATTTGTATCCCAGTGTGTTGAGTGCTTGAATATATATTAACACAGGAGAAGGTATAAAGCAGATTATAGGCTCCTTGAAGGCATATGCAGCTTGCTTTTTTGATTAAACATTTTCTTTTTAGATTTATTGATGACAGTTCAAGTTGCTGTAGTTTACTTCTTTTCCCTGTCGTTTAGTAAGCATTTCATTGTATGAATATTCTCAATTTATCCATTCTGTTGGTAAAGAATGTTTGAGATATGTCTAGCTTTTGGCTCTTGGAAACAAATACTATTATGAATATGTGTATATGTGTAAGAGTTTAAGGTATGTACCTAGGAGTGGAATTGCTGGTAATTGATCTGTTTTCCAAAGTAATTCTGTCATCACTTTCACCAGCAGTGAATGAGCTTTCATTACCATCACTTTGCGTGCTCCTTACGGGCAGGTTTCTAATTCTTGCCAGTCTGATAAACAGCATGATTTTATTGGCCATTTTCCTGATTTCTAATAAAGTTGAACATATTTTCTGTGTTTATCTATTTTTATTACATCTGCACAGTGCTTTCATATATCTTCTATACAATTTTCTTGGTTTTGGGGGGGTTTTATTAAATCAGAGCACTTCTTCATACATTCTTGTACTTTTTTTGGTTTTATGTGTTACAAAGTATCTTTTCTCGGTTTGTGGCTTGGTTTTTTTCACTATTTTTAGAAATCTTTCCAAGAAATTTTAATAATTTTAATGTATTTCAGTTTATCAATTTTCTTTATAATTTTTGTTTTTATATCATGTTTAGGAAACCCTTCCATACTGTATAGCTACCTATACATTGTAGTTTTTTTTTTTCCCCCCAAAGATTTTAAAGTTTACTGTTCATTTTGAAGTCTGTGATTCATTTGAAATTCAATTTTTGTGTATGGTATAATGTCATCATTCATGTTCAGCATGATTATTAAATAGTCATAATGCTCTTATTCCATTTAAAACTAAGCTTGCAAGCAGAAGCCTCAGGCAACAGATTAAACCATCAGTGACTATAAAGCTCCACCTTAATCAGAATGGAGATCACAACACCCACGTTCTGCAGACAGACCCAGCCACCCTGCTCCACTTGGTTCAGCAGTTGGAACAAGCCTTGGAGGAGATGAAAACAAACCACTGTAGGAGAGTCGTGCGCAATATCAAGTAGTCCCAGTTTGTTGTCTTCCTTTTGAATCACTTGTGAATTGATGATACGCAGTAATTTTTCAAAATCAATTTTTTAAGTTGATAGCAATAAATACATAGAGATTTCATAAAATTTCTTTTCCTATGTCAAGATGCTGAGGTCATGGTCAAAGGCTAAGTGAAGTTTCTTTCTCGGTGCTAAATATGGTCAGCTTCTTGAGATAAGGTGTAGTTTGTATTGTAAATGTGTAAATAGGATTGAATCAACTGAAAGTAAATCTATACTGTTCAAATCCACTGTGTATATAAATGACTATTTTTTTTGATGCTTTTTCTGACTAGTTTGTTTTCCTCCTTACTGATCTAAACTTAAAAATAAAGTTCACAGTGTAATTCTATTACTATTCATAGTATTTCCAGACAATTTAATGTTTTTGACTTTAAAGCATACCATGATGTTAATAGCCACAGGATAGTGGGAAGTGAATATGAATTTTTTAAATGCAACATTTTTTAGCAGTTTATGTATTTTATTTGGCTGTGAATATACTAAGTACTTACCTTGTTGCTTAAATCCCCATGCTAATAAGTTTAAATGGTACTTAAATTTGTGTGAATATATTGTAGTTTATCAAGGATTCATTTTTTTCCCTATTACCAAAGCATCTAAGAGACACACTGCCATTCAACATTCATAAACAATGGATGCAGGCATACTGTAATCAGTTCTTAATTATTTAGATGTAAATTACAGTAACTTTTAAAAATTCTGTTTGAATAAAGTATAAAGAGGGCAAAGGGAGGTCATGTTTACTACAGTCCAGGCAAATTTCCCTTCTCCCTTAAACAAAAACTTGATTTTTGTTTTGTGTTGTTTTTAAGTGGGTGACTATAAGCTATTAGCCTGAAAAATTCAGATGCCAACATGTCAGGTCAGTCTCAGGGACACAGTACACAGTACAGGGACACAGGACGACTTAAGGAATAGCAGTCTTAAGGAGGAAGTTGCGTGGAAGGGTGGAGAATGGGGTTCAGTCTTAAGTATGTATCCAAAGCCTTATTCTGAAAATCTCATCCCGTGGAGCAAGCCAGGAAGGCCTTTAGAAACATCAGACTCTAAGCAGTACTCTAGGCTCTGTTGTTACTTTGCCCCGTAAGAGTTAGAGATTTCCAAGTCAAAGTGGCATCATGTTCTTTCTTTCTCTTAAAAAAGAGCCTAACAGGAAACAGAGACCAGTGGAAGAAAAGCATAATTGAAAATGCCATCCATCATCCCCTTGCAGGCATCTTTTTTCCATAGATGTGTGGAAAAAACATTATGCACTTGCAAAATAACTATACGCAAACTATACTCAGTAATTTTTACTTATAGCGATAACTTGATTAATGAAGCTTTTATGTTAACAACCTCACAAATAAGAGGAAACTTTGCATATTACATGAAATTGCAGCATATGTCATCAGGTTAAAAGCAACATGCCTGCCAAGCTTATGCAATAAAAATAGTCCTGTGAGGCTTCTTCTTTGTCCACATTGGGTGGAGATAAGCAGGGCTGACTCCAGCCAAAATTGAAATAATATCCTTGTGTCTCCTTAGGGCAACTTTTTTTCTTCCTCTATATCCACTATTCTTATCCCAAGCAAAACAACAAAGCATGTGTTAGTCTCCTTTTTTTATTTGTATCAAACTCCCCTTGTCTTTTTATTACAGTTTATGGGGTTCTCATGGCAAACATACTAGGGTGGTTTGCCATTCCCTTCTCCAGAGAAGAAGAGGATGACCGAGGATGAGATAGTTGGATGGCATCACCGATGCAATGGACATGAACTTGGGAAAACTCCAGGAGATGGTAGGGGACAGGGAGGCCTGACGTGCTGCAGTCCATGGGGTCATGAAGAGTCAGACAAGACTTGGTGACTGAATAAAAACCTCTTGTCTCCAGTCTCTGTGCTTCTTTCTGATGTTCTTCTTTGGTTTTGGGGGCCAGAATGAGTTGGAAGCAGTCTTCTTTTGAATCTGGGACTCACTTTTATTTTTTCCACAGAGTGTCTAATGAGCCTCTTCCTTTTTTTGTTTGAACATTCTATACCCTTACCCACTCCTCTGTCTTGTTTGTTTTATGGCACACTTATTTTTTTGTAGTTTGTGTATGAACATATTTTCTGCAGATGCAGTCACTATTCTACTCTTCTATATGACCGGGTTTCTTGACTCTGGGATATGCCTTTCCATCTGTAACTATCTAAATGTTTATTAAAACATTTTGGATTACGAGTGTGTGTATTTTTTAGAATTTGCTGATACATGTTTAGACTTAAGTATAATAACTCTTAAGTCTCAAAGCCAGAATGGTAACATGTCATTTCTCAGAGCAGCTCTGTGAGTAGGGAATAATCAATATATGTAATTACAAAGTCTACATATGCTTTATCCATTGGAAGTCTCCTTTGTGTTTCACAAAATTCCTGGAGTTTATTTTGTTATTGATGTTTCCAAGCTTGAGTAAATTTAAAACAGCAAACCAGAAAGTGGTGTGGATGCTCTAAGAAGAAAACAGACTTTTGTGAAAACTGGAAAATGAGATCCTAATACTAAGGAAAGTTTGAAAAATCATTAAGGGTGTGTAAACCAATATTGTAAAGTAGTTAGCCTCCAATTAAATTAATTTTTAAAAAGTGTGTAAAGGATGCTTGGTTGGGAACCCTTAAAATGTATAACGGTATGTTGCCCTTTAGGGTATGATCCTATGAGAAATCAGTCTTTGGGAATAGACAAAAGGATTTAAATTTAGTTTTTGTGGCTTCTTATGGATCCTTGATAAATTCTCAAAGCTTTGTTTTCTTCATCTCTAAAATAGGAATACTAACACCTGTCTCATTGGCTTGTAGAAACCAGATGAGACCATGCATATAAAATGTGTAGGGCTTTAGAATATACTTATGTGGACTGAGAGTCTCATTATTTTATAACCTTGAATTCTGTCTAAAACACTCTATTTAAGGAACTGAGAGAAAATGTTACCTGGTGGTTTCTGGGTGGTAGGATTATGACTTTCTTTGCCTTCTTAATTTCTATATTGAGTTTAACTTGTATTAAAAAAGTTTTTTGAAGTCTAAAGAAAAAAGATCAGGGAACTTAAATATATTCTTAGTAGTACTTTTATTGGAAATTTTAATTTTTAAACGCCTCCCTGGTGTCTCAGTCGTAAAGAATCCACCTGCCAATTCAGGAGACATGGGTTCAAGCCCTGATCCAGGAAGATCCCACATTCCTTGGAACAACTTAAGCCTGTGCAGTTATCGAGCCTGTGCTCTAGAGCCCAGGAGCCGAAACTACTGAGCCCATGGACCCCAAATACTGAAGCTCAAGTGCCCTAGAGCTCTTGCTCCACAGCAAGAGAAACCACTGCGAAGCCCACACACCACAACTAGAGAGTAGCCCCCACTCTTCAAAACTAAAGAAAAGCCCATTCAGCAACAGAGTCCCAGCACAGCCAAAAATAAATAAATGAAATTTAAACCAAAATTTTAATTCTCAGAATGATACACATATAACTCTCCAGAAAGCTCAGCTATTCAAAACTGCCTAGTCCCCAAAGGACTCAGGTAGACAGGCTGAGGGTTTTACCTATAGGCTTGGTCCAGAGTCCTTTTTTTTCTTTTTTCTGTCTTTTTCCCTCCATGCTAGTGAAAGAAACATGGGAATCTCAAGGCATTAGCTAAGCCAGCTCTTTTTTCTAGGTAATATCATATCTAAATGGAGTTTTTAATCTCCACAGGAAAACAATACTTCTTTGTAGTTCTCACAGCCTTCATGATTAGGAAGATCTGTCCACTGCTACATTAAAGTCTTCCTACTATACATACTCATTTCTGTACCTTTTTTTATGTTTAAAACTCTCTCTAGCTTACCCTTCCATGGTTTCCATAGTGATTGGTAACTGTCATCTCTTTTCCTTTCTTTCGCTACAAGTAGAAAATACTTTGGTAAAAAGGGTGTAGTATTATATTGCCTCTAGTTTAAACATACTCGTTTTTAAAACCGCCATGACAGTTATGCTCAAACCTACATACTTTCCTTTAAAGCAAAACAAGCAAGCCCAGCTTCACCATTAGTGTGGTTACTTCAGTGAGCTTTACAAACTTTGAGAATGATGTTTTAATTATAAAAGCAGAAGAAACCCACTGTTTCTCAGCTTTGCAAAATAGTGTATACTATTTCAAGATGAGAAAACAATGATATGCTTTATGGCAATAAAATACATATATTGAATGATTCACCACTTGAATATTAATGGCTGCTTATATAGTTCCAGTCCTCTCTGCCCAGGAACTCAAATGACTTAATTATGTTTGGTAGCCATGAGTCCCTAAGAGTCTACTTACTATAATAGGGAAACATGGGAAAAGTAATTTTATATTCTTAATGGGCCTAAAATTAAAAGGAGCATCAGGAATATAGATATCTGCATTAATCAATTTAAACCCTATCAACTTTTTATAAGATAATTTTTTAATAAGTGTAGTGTAAATTGTTTCATTAGAAATATTGCTAATTATGTAACTGTCAGAATGAGAGGCCATGTACTTTTATTGTTCAGTTCAGTTCAGTTCAGTTGCTCAGTCGTGTCCGACTCTCCGCGACCCCATGAATCACAGCACGCCAGGCCTCTCTATCCATCACCAACTCCCGGAGTTCACTCAAACTCATGTCCACAGAGTCGGTGATGCCATCCAGCCATCTCATTCTTGGTCGTCCCCTTCTCCTCCCGCCCCCAACCTTTCCCAGCATCAGAGTCTTTTCCAGTGAGTCAACTCGTCGCATGAGGTAGCCAAAGTATTGCAGTTTCAGCTTTAGCATCAGTCCTTCCAGTGAGCACCCAGGATCGATCTCCCTTGGAATGGACTGGTTGGATCTCCTTGCAATCCAAGGGACTCTCAAGAGTCTTCTCCAGCACCACAGTTCAAAAGCATCAATTCTTCGGTGATCAGCTTTCTTTACAGTCCAACTCTCACATCCATACATGACCACGGGAAAAACCATAGCCTTGACTAGATGGACCTTGGTTTGTACTTGCACCTAAATTGATGGTTTTTAGTTGCAATGACCACGATTTTCGCTTTCCTCTCCTGCCGTTATCTCTAGTCTTGCAGAACAGTCTGCCCCACGACCAGCTACAAAGAGAGGCAACACAGAGAAAAGGGTTTTTGCCCTTTCTCACAAACTTTGTGAGATCCTTTACCGCTTTTATTCTTTATTTTTCTTAGTCTTTACTCTTTACTTTGAACTCTGATCCACCCATTTTATGTATGGCATTGTGCTGATGGGAAAACAAAGCAAATTTTAAAACCTTTTCTAGCTCTTTTTACAAAGGCACTGACTCCGTTGTGTTAAATATTAAATCCTTGGAATGATCTATGTTGTGTGTCGAACAAAGGGTAAAGTCATAAAGTTTAGAATGCTCTCAGGCCATTCCATCCTTGAAAATCATTTAATTCATAAACTCATCAGGCTACAGAAAGAGGGCAGGGGGCTATTCTGCAGAAGGGAAGTTCCTTTGGGCTGCTGTCTGTTGGAACCATTTTTCCTTGAAAGTCCACCTTCTTTTGGAAAGCAAAACTCCTAGTATGATTCAATAGCTGCTGCTGCTGCTGCTAAGTCACTTCAGTTGTGTCCTAGAGCTGTAGAAATGTGCAGAAGAAAAGGTACATGACTGCAGAATACTCTGGACATGGTTTGGGCAGAAATTACTTGCAGAAATTACTTCTTTTCTACCAAAGACGGGTTCCCTGAGGTAACCAGAGGTGTGATGGGAAAAGCAAGTGGAGTTATTTTAATACCTGCATGCCGATGTTGTGATTGTCATAAATCCAATGAGAAGTGGATGCCTGTGGCTTTGATGGAATGTGCTTAGTGCACAGAACGAAAAGGCTTCTCAGTTAACTCAAAGGCTAAAATCACACAGATTAAAATTCAGAGAATGAGGAAAAGAAAATCCAGGGAAGTCTTTGAGTTTCACTGGAGCAAGTATAGATGGTTAGGATTTGATTTTCTGGCATGGTCTGCAAACCATATGCTTTTATTCCAAATAAAAAGCCCTTACAAAGCTCAAGTGAGTGTAAATCCTGCAGCAAAATAAAATTACTTGATTTGCAGCAAGACTGTTCCACAATACATAAACTAAAGAACTGAGAAAGGCCATAGACAACTTTTTTCAGTACTTAAAAAAATGAGCGAGTCACCATGTACTTTCCAAAAGGAGAAAATGATTTGTCTCACAATATGAGAAATATAATTAAAGTTGTTTTTAATTTTTAGGACCTTAAGGGTGTAATTATTCGGTATTCTTTCCCATGCCTTTTTTTGTTCCACTCTTTGCCTAGACATAAATACCAAATTCCATGCCTTTCTTAGGCAATTAGAACAATTTCTTTTCATGCCAAACCTCCTAAGCCTCTTTCCCTCCCCCACTTTTTTTTTTTAGTTTAAATTTTATTTTTTTGGCCATGTGGTGTGGCATGTTCTCCATCCAGGAATTGAACCTGTGTCCCCTGCATTAGGAGCATGGCGTCTTAACCTCTGGATGACCAGAGAAGTCCTTCCCTCCTTTTAAAAATTATTTTTTTGAAAAATAATTCAAATAACATAAAATTCACCCTTTCAAAGTGCAATTCACTGGGGTTTGGAATATTCACAAAGTTGTGCAACCATGGTCACCACTATCTGATTACAGAACATTTTCATCACTCCAGAAAGAAACACATATCCATGAGGAATCACTCCCCACTTCCTCCTCCCTCTAGTCCCTGACAACCATAATCTACTTTCTGCAGATTTGCCTCTTCTGGATGTTTCAAACAAGTAGAATTATACAATATATGGCTTTTTGTGTCTGGCTGCGACCCTATGGATTGTAGCCCACCAGGCTGCTCTGTCCATGGGATTCTCCAGGCACAAATACTGGAGTGGGTTGCCATTCCTTCCCACCAGGGATGGAACCCGTGTCTCTTACTTAACGTCTGTCCCCTGCATTGGCAGGCAGGTTCTTTACTGCTAGCACCACCTGGGAAGCACTCTTTCACTTAGCATAGGTTTTCAATGTTCATGATATAGCAAGTATCAATACTTTACACTTTTTTAATGACTGAATAATGTTTATTGTATGGATATGCCTTTGCTCTTTACAGTATTTGATATATTTTCACTCCTAGTCTCCCTATGGAATTAGTCTGTTGCATTTTTTTTATTTTACAGTGGTTATAAGAGAACCTCTGACAGATCCAGTAAGGTATTTTCTACAGTAATGGTTTTCTAGAATTATGTTCTCAAGTACAGCTTAGAAAAATCTGAGAATAATTTCTTCCTCACCAGTTATGAGTAGAGTTATTCTCCAGTGAATTGAACATTTTATTTCTAGCCTAATTCAAAAGTTATACCAGGTAGGGAGCTAGTTGGCCAAACTGTTGAAGGGACTCTTAGCTGAGTCAGCTTGAGAGAAAATTAGATTTGTATTATATTCTTTTTAATTTTAATTTAAAACATTTTCTGCTAAAATAAGGACATTATGTGGGCATTTTACAGACTTAGAGAAGATATAAAAGCAACAAAGGATTTATGTATTTCCGTATTCATTTTGTATGTTTTTCACATTAGAAATGTGAAAAATGTTTTCACACTTTTTAAATTAAAAATTTACAAAAATTTTCTATAGTGGAATGGAGAGAAATGCATTTACTTTTGCCTAAATTCACTCCTCAGAGTATTTCTATATTAATTTTGAAATAGAGGATTGGGGACCTCCAGAACACCATTTTCCAATAATACAGCTGCTGTGGCCACTGCCTTCTGGGCTTGTAAGCCAGTGGAGGGAATGAAAAGCTATGCAGATAGCATTGGTTCAGTCAGAGTGTGCTTAGGCATAGGTGAAGGTATGACAAACAAGGAACTCTGCACACATATATGAGGGAGTGAGTAATTCTCACTAAGGGCATCAGGAAGGCACCTCTTTCCCCTTGGTCAGTTTTGCTGTCTTGGTAATTGCACCCCAGTTTACATTTGGAGAACAATTTCTTTCCAATTGAATACAGTTTGGTGGGACTCTCAGACAAGAGACCACATGCCCTCCGCTCTTCATGCTGAGCCCTTAAGTCTGTCTCCTGGGACTTTGAAACCTGAGGACTCAGAAGGGTTGGCACAGATTCATTTTAGCAGCAGCCCTGCAAGATGCTCAATGACCTGTTCCATGACCTCACAAAGATGCTCTTGTTCATATCCCTTAAGGACCTGGCCTCAGAGCTGCCCCTTGATTCTGCAGGGTACCTAACACATGTCCAATAAATTTCTTCTCTGCTTGAGTTAGCATCTTAATTATCCTAAATACTACAGAGGATAATAGTATAACTAGATTCATTTTGTGACATTCCATACGCTAGCTCATAAAATGAATTTTTGCAAAATAGCTCTGCACATTGTCGCACATCTAAAACTCAGGCATTACTTTAGAATATAGATTGACTGCAATATAGGATCTGATTGCAGTCAATCATCAGTCTGATCAGGGAGACAAGTTTCAAAACATAAAATCTTAACATTTTCTTTCTAATGCTGTAGTATTCCTTTTACTTGCTTTCTCTATTTTCTCTATCGTGTCTATAAACTGTTTCCTTAGAAACAGTTTTCCTTATGATAATCTTGTTGTTTCACTGTTATCGTTTTAGTTATTATAATAGTATATTACACTTTGCTTGTAGAAAAAAGAAAACAACAAAGCTGTAATTGTCAAATGAAGCAGCAATTTAAATGGTACCTGGTGTGTGTGTATGTGTGTGTCAGTTGCTCAGTCGTGTCCAACTCTGGAACCCCATGGACCATAGTCTGCCAGGCTCCTCTGTCCATGGGATTCTGCAGGCAAGAATACTGGAGTGGATTGTGATTCCCTTTTCCAGGGGGATTTTCCTGACCCAGGATTGAATCTAGGTCTCCTGAATTGCAGGCAGATTCTTTGTCATCTGAGCCACCAAGGAAGTTCAGTACCAGGTACATCACAGTTTAAAAAAAATATGAACAAATGAATGTGTAAATAAGAGTGATGAGTGAATAGTATATGCTATAGTCTCTGTGGAACTTCAGGTAAGGAAAAAGCACCTCAGCCTGGAGTGGTCAAAAAAGTGACTCTGAGTTGCTGAGAGAAGGGCAAGATTTGAGCAGATGATGACAAGGCAGGTATTCTGAGCAGGAGATAAAGATGAGCAAAGGCACAAAAGCAGAAAGTGGGAAGCTGCACTTTTGTAGGCTGGAGCTATGGTGTGGATTGTGACTGCTGCTTTTGTAGGCCTCTGTGCACGATGAACCCCTGTCACTGCCAATTTAGATCTGCTTCTCCCATTGAGACCCCACTTTCCTTTTGCCTTTTCTAGTGGAAACTGATGCTCTCTGGAGCTTTGAGTATTTTCAGGAATGGGCTAGGGCAGGGGTTTTCCAGTGTCATTTACCAACCGTACCTTTCAGACTTTCTCCTTTCACCTTTGTTTCAAAGCTCTGCTTATGGGAATTCCCTGATTGTCCAGTGGTTAGGCCCCCATGCTCTCACTCCTGAGGGCCTGGGTTCAATCCCTGGTTGGGGAATTAAGATCCCACAAGTCTCACAGTGTGGCCAAAAAATAAAAGCCCTACTTCATTAGAATTTATGCTGTTCAGCCATGCCCTCTTTATCAGTGATAGCTGCCTTTCATGTGCTTCCTGGATCCTTCCTCTTTTCTGTTCATCTATACAATTCAACAAGATTTATTAAGTACCTAGTGTAGTCTAGGATCTGTTTAGGTGCTGAGAATACAGTGGGGACAAGAGAAAATCACTGCCCTTGTGGAGATTACATTCTAATGGGAGGGTGGATAATTAGGAAAATATATGTGTACTGTAATTTCACATTGTGTTTAATACTCTGAAAAAGAATTTTAGAATAGGAATTACGAGCAAGGCGTCAGAGTTGACAGCTACTATTTTAGATAGACTGATCAGAGAAGATTCTGAAGAAGTGATATAGGAGCATAAACCTGACTGAAGTGACAGGCTGAGGATTCCTAGAGTGTTTGCTCATCAGAAGGTGAAACAAAGTGTCCTCTTCACTGACCAGGTCACTGACCTGTGGAGACTGTGGTCTGGAAGGCATCACAAAGCTTTCTGGCATGAATCATATATTGTGGAAATGACTACTCAGATTTGTCTGTGTTTAGTAACAATAAAGAAACTGCACAGTTTCAAATAGGAAAAATGTACTCTATAGATTTATGGTTTGAGTTTAGGAATGTTTCAGTGAATCACAGTAAAATAAGACATAGAGATTTATAATAGCTATCAAGAACAAGTTTTTGGAAATCACTCGTCTGTGATAGAAAACAATTTCACAGTATTAATTTGCTTTATCATGGATTTAGAAGTGAACTACACTAGGGAAAAAATGTGAAATATTTGAAAGAAGAGTACTCAAGACAGAAGGAAAAGTATATGCAAAAGCCCTGAGGTGAGAATGAGCTTTGCACATCTGAGGGCGTGCAAGGAGGGTGATGTGGCTGGAGTTGAGGATAGAAATGATGAATGGGCAGTGGTAAGATCATGTGGAGCCTTTAGCTTCCAAGTTTCCAAATTGGGATTTTCCAAATTGGGAAAGGAGTACATCAAGGTTGTATATTGTCACCCTGCTTATTTAATTTATATGCAGAATACATCATGCAAAATGCCGGGCTGGATGAAGCACAAGCTGGAATCAAGACTGCCAGGAGAAATATCAATAACCGCAGATATGCAGATGACACCACCCTTTTGGCAGAAAGTGAAGAGGAACTAAAGAGCCTTTGATGAAAGTGAAAGAAGAGACTAAAAAAGATGGCTTAAAACTCAGCGTTCAAAAAATGAAGATCATGTCATCCAGCCATCACTTCATGGCAAATAGATGGGGAAACAGTGGAAACAGTAACAGACTTTATTTTGGGGGGCTCCAAAATCACTGCAGATGGTGCTTGCAGCCATGAAATTAAAAGACGCTTATTCCTTGGGAGGAAAGTTATGACCAGCCTAGACAGCATATTAGAAAGCAGAGACATTACTTTGTCAACAAAGGTCGGTCTAGTCAAGGCTATGGTTTTCCCAGTGGCCATGTATGGATGTGAGGGTTGGATTATAAAGAAAGCTGAGCACCGAAGAATTGATGCTTTTGAACTGTGGTGTTGTGGAAGACTCTTGAGAGTCCCTTGGACTGCAAAGGTATCCATCCAGTCCATCCTAAAGGAAATCAGTCCTGAATATTCATTGCAAGGACTGATGCTGAAGCTGAAACTCCAATACTTCGGCCACCTGATGTAAAGACCTGACTCACTGGAAAAGACTCTAATGCTGGGAAAGATTGAGGGCAGGAGGAGAAGGGGATGACAGAGGATGAGATGGTTAGCCATCACTGACTTGATGGACATGAGTTTGAGCAAGCTCCGGGAGCTGGTGATGGACAGGGAAGCCTGGTGTGCTGAAGTCCATGGGGTCTCAGAGTTGGACACAACTGAGCGACTGAACTAAACTGAACTAGTTTCAGTGTCCTTCTCTCTGAAGTCCTCTCATCAGACTCGGATATGTAGGTGATCCATCCAACAACTTGGCTTCTTTTCCCCTTGATCTTATTTCCTAAAGTTTTCCATGTTTCTTTTAGCCATTTGCTTTCACTGCTGGCTCTTTGGCCCTTGTCTTCACCTGATCTCTTCTGCTTCTGAAAATAGTTTCAGACATCCCATCCTCTGAAATCGATCCAGCTTATAGATCAGTTACCTCCGACACTCCAGTTCCTCAGCTTCAAAGGGACCTTCAGTTCTCTTACCCGAGTCTTCTCTATTTAACAACCTCTGTGCTGTGCTGTGCTCAGTCGCTTCAGTCATGTCTGACTATTCGCAACACTATGGATCCTCTGCCCAGGCTCCTCAGTCCATAGGATTCTCCAGGCAAGAACACTGGAGCGGGTTGCCATGCCCTCCTCCAGGGGATCTTCCTGACCCAAGGACCGAACCCGCATCTCCAGCATCGCAGGCAGACTCTTCACCGCTGAACCACTGGGGAATCCCCTTAACAGCCTCTGCCCGTTTGTATTTCCCACCCTCTCCCAATCATGATTGATTCACAACCCACATCTTCAAACAACCCATCGCTGCCAATATTCTAAGTTCTTTCTGTTGCACCTCCTGTGGCACCTATCTTGCCCACTGTGTATGAATACATCTGTCCATTTTTTTTCTTGCTAGTTCATAGGCTGCTGAGCCCCAGAGAAGAAAATATGCCGAAGCACACAGACCATCCTGGTTATGATGGTCATCAGTCTCAGTGAAGCCCTTATCGCTGCCTGACTAACCTACTGTTTCCCTAGTCAGCCGTCTCCCATTTTCAACAACTATTTCAGAACGTCTTCACTGCCCTTACACCTCTGACCCACTCATCACCTCCTCTCATTCTCTGTTGATGACTGCCTCCTTCTTCACAGAACAAACAGAAGTGATCGGTTAGGAATTCTCTCCACTTCTGGCCAACAAACCTACAATCCTTGCTGTTCTCTGCACCGATACTCTTTCTCCTATTCCAGTAGAAAAGGCAACCCTCACGTGTCTAGATCCCATTCCTTCCAGTATCCTGACACTTTTGTATTTTCTGCTTTATCTGTCTTCCCTGATTTCCTTTCATTAAAAAAAAAAAAAGCATTTTCCAGTCTGTCTCATCTTAACATCTCTTGACTCATATGCCTCTCCAGTTACCACATTCTTTCTCTTCTCCTTTTCAGTAACTTCTGAAAAAGTTTATCTTCCCTTCCTAAGCTACGCATGGTAACACTTTCCAGGACCTCGTGATTGTGCTCAGTTGCTCAGTCGTGTCCAGCTCTTTGCGACCCCATGGGTGTAGCCCATCAGGCTCCTCTGTCCATGGGATTCTCCAAGCAGGAATACTAGAGCGGGTTGCCATTTCCTCCTCCAGGGGATCTTCCTGACCCATGGATGGAACCTGTATCTCTTTCGCGTCCTACGTTGGGAAGTGGATTCTTTACCACTCAGCCACCTGGGAAGCCCTTCCAGGATCTTCCATGTTGCTAAATCCATTGTCTGTACATTTTTCAATCCTCATCTTACTAGCTCTTTCATCAGCATTTGACAGGGTAGATCACTTTCTAAAAAATATACCTTTCCCCAACCTTTTTTTTTCCTTAACACTCTTGTTTTGTCTCTCTATCAGCGTGTTCTCGTTTTTCTTTGCAAGACTGTGTCCTCTACTGTCCTCTTAGTTGTAGGAGGTCCACAGAGTTTTGTCCTAAGTCATGTCTTAACAGACTTATACCTGGTAATTTAGCTCTTTCTCTTGGTTTTACTACCATCAATTTGCGGATAACACTTAACTGTAGATCTCTAGGGCATATTGCTCTCCCAAATTTGAAACACATGTATCTATCAGCTATCAGCTATCTGTAGCTACATGTGTAACAGGTACAACAGGTACTTCAAACTCAAGACAAACAAAATTTAACTCATCTCTTACAAGCTTGCTCTTCTTCCAGTGTTCCTTACTCAAGAAATGGCATTGCCAGCCACATAGCTGCTCAAATGAGACATAGCACCCTTGGCTTCTCTCTCTCCCCCTCACTCATCACAGCTAGTCAATTACCAAGCCCTATTAATTAATTTTATCCTCTTAAAATGTCATTCAAGTGAGCCTACTTCTCTCCATCCAGTGGCGTCCCTGCTCTTACCTGGGCTACTGTATCTACCCCCAGTTAACCGGTCTCCCTGATCCCCTCATGGTAAGTTCCTCTTTTTCTCCATTTGCGTTCCTCTCCTTCCATGCGTTTCCTCCACAGCAGCCAGAATTATCTTTCAAAGAGAGATTATATCCTTTGACTGCTTAAATCCCTTCAGCTGATTTGCATTGCTTTTGGGATAAGCCTTGGCTCCTGCCTTTATCTCTAGCCTCATCTTGAATTCTCCTCGTCCCCTGCTGTGTTCTTTCAGTTCCTTTACTTTCACTGTCTGGATCCTCTTCCATCATCTACCAAGGTAACTCATATGCACTCCTTTGGTTTCAGATTAAACATTTCCCCCAGGAGGTTCGGAGTCCCTGTTCTGTTTACTTGGTGCTCTGAGCTACCCTTTTCATAAAGTCAGCAGATTTTGTGCAATTACTAGATTTATTACCTATTTTTTCTGGTTTGTAGGAACTGTGTTTCTCCTTGTTTTCCTGTTGTCTGTCACTGCGACTGGACATGGTAAGTTCCAACTAAATGTTGAAAGGAGAAAGGGTAAGAGAAGAAAGAATATAAAATGCAGTAGAGTACAAAATTTGCATACAGTTTAAAGGCAAAACAAGACTCCAAATAAATTTTGCTTTTCTGTCATACAAATATGGTTTGCATTAACCTTATGATACAAGTTATTATTAATACATGTCAGCTTTCTTTCCCCACTTTAGTGGGAAGATATATTTTGAACATTTTGTCTGCAGATTCCATTAAAAGGATAGAGCTAGATATTTACTTAGACTAGTGGTTTTCAGCATAGACTGCCATTGGAAATATCTTGGAGGGGTTTTAAAAATTGTGTTTCCTGAGTCCCACCTTCACAGATTTTCATTTAATCTGCCTGAGATTTTTCAAAGCTCTCTATATGATTCTAATACACAGCAAAAGTTAAGAACACAACAGTTACTGGAGCTTCTGTCTTTGTGACTTGCTTCCCTGACTGATTTTGGAGCCTGTTGGAAAATAGGAACTTTAAGCAATTAAGATTCAGCGGCACCCTGATCCAGCCACGAGTGCTTTCAACTACAACTACAAATGGTCGAAGTCGTGAAAAGAACTCTTCCGTAAAAGGAACTGGTCAAGTCAGAAGGTAGTGCTGTGTGTTGTGAGCTTAGTCATTCAGTCGTGTCCAACTCTTTGCAACCCTCTGGACTGTAGCCAAGCTCCTCTGTCCATGGAACTTTCCAGGCAAGAATACTGGAATGGATTGCCATTTCCTCCTCCAGGGGATCTTCTCAACCCAGAAATTGAACCTAGGTCTCTTGCATAACAGATGGACTCTTTACCATCTCAGCCACCAGGGAAGCCCCAAAGGCAGTGCTGGTTTCAGACACATTTGGTCCAGTGACCCAGTGATGTCCCCAGTAACTCCACATTTTTCTGTTTCTCTTACCAGTCTTGGTGGGGACTCACTCCCAATGTGGGCCTTTGTCATGGCCGAAGATGGCTGCTGAAGCCACCAGGAAAGGGGGTCCATCTTTGTCCCTGTATTGTTACTAGAAAAAGTTCTCAGATTCACACTGATGGGACTGGTTTAAGTTACAAACCAACTGCTGTGTTTGAGGGGTTGGAACGTGCTAGCACAAGAGTGTCATCCTCTTCCCAGGAATGAACAGAGGGTTTTTTGGAGAGAAGGAGGGGAGAAAAATCAGTGCTGAGACCATCAGATGTCTGCTGTCACCACACAGTGGTTTGGCCCAGCTGCAGAATTTGGTCACAAAACCGTGGGAGTCCTTTGTGGTATTGTGTGCTACTTTGTGAGTAGCAAAGATACATTTTCACATCAGTGCCCACAGTTAGGACTTCCCTGGTGGTAGAGTGGAGAAGAATCTGCCTACTGGTGCAGGGGCGATGGATTCCATCCCTGGTCCGGGAAGATTCCACATGCCATGAAGCAACTAAACCCATGTGCCACAGCTACTGAGCCTGCATGCTGCAACTACTGAAACCCGCATGCCAAAAGCATAAGCTCTGCAACAAGAGAAGCCACTGCAACGAGAAGCCCATGCACTGCACCTAGAGAGTAGCCCCTGCTCACCGCAACCAGAGAAAGCACGTGTGCAGCAATGAAGACCCCAGCGCACCCACACAAAAAAGATTCCCATGGTTAGTGACTAATAAAAAACTAAAGTTATATTTATCACAAAACTCTAGTGAAAAAAACCTTGAGAATAGAACATTTGATTTGAGCCCTGCAAATATAAGTTTCCTTGTGTCTGGCTTTTTCTTGGTGCCTCAGTGAACATGTTTTCTTCCCCCATTTTGAATAAGCAAAAAATGAGACCCTCCAGAGAGTCTGATTTGTGAATTGCCACTCTCCAATCTGAGTGTCACTAGCCACGAAGATTCCGTTGAGCTTTGCATTTTATAATTGTCATTATGAAAGCAATAGGGTTTGTTTCCCCCCCCGAAATGTACTATTGAATTATTATATTAGTTATGCCATTTCTAATGACATAGACTAAAAAAAAAGAAAGAAAACTTCACCACACGCAAAAATTTCCCCAAAGCCTCCTTCCCTTTACCTAGCCCCCCCAGGGGATGTTAACTCTACCTGGTTGAAAATTCACTGTTCTACAACTGGCTCTTACCAAACATCCTTCTGATTATAATTGACTTTGCATAAAAAGTTTCCTGTAATAGAAAATGTGTTAAGCAGCAAACATGGATTTGGGGTATGCTTAGAGTTACGTTTCCTACTGCAAGTTAATTTATTGGCATTCATCAACCCTTAGAGTCTCATTGTGTCTATATGAGCTAATTTTAAGTTTCTGAGTTTATGAAACTGAGGACCACGTTCTAGAACAAAGCCCCTGCCATAAACTTAGTACTAAGACCAGAGATGTTATCCTGTCCTGGTGACCAGCCATTCTTTCAAGCTGCCCTCACCAGGTTCCATTTAAATTGTACCAATAAAATACATTTTTTAAAATAAGTGGCGTAAAATAGCACAGGTAGAATTTCTTTTGTTGTTTTTGTTGTTGTTTGGTCACTAAGTCATGTCCAACTCTTTTGTGGCCTCATAGACTGGAGCCCACCAGATTTCCCAGTGTTCAGGCAAGAACACTGGAGTGGGCTGCCATTTCCTCCTCCAAGGGAACTTCCTGATCCAGGAATCAAATCTGTGTCTCCTGCAATGGCAGGTAGATTCTTTACCACTGAACCACTAGGGAAGCCCTAGAATTTCTTTTACCATTTAGAAATACAGTGCCTGAAGCCTCTGTCTTTACGTCTAGCAAGATGACATACATCGCTAAACATGGTGAAAAGAGAACAAGACCCACAGGTGTCATCATACTAGGGCTAATTATAAGAGTTTCCCTTGAAGAGGAAGGAGGACAGCCTATAATTCTCCTCCTTACATAATGGAGCCTCATGTATCCATCACTTAATTTCAGTAACAATCAACTATGGCCAGTTTTGGTTCATTGAAACCCCTACCCACTTTGTGTCATCCACTGGCACTCCCAAGTAATTCTTGAATCATATCTCAGACATCATTTCTGAGGTAGCAAATTTATTTTGGCTTCTAAAATGAAAATAATCACCATGGTTAGGATTTGCTTTTTTTCATATAATGATTCCCCCTTACAGTAAAATTTCTTGGAAGTATAGCATTATCCTGGTAAACTTTCACTTGTCTTGAGGGAGTGTGATGTGTGCTGTTATTTAAGGGATTGTTCACAAGAAACCAAGAGCAAGACTGACAACTCCAGGAGAGGGATCAGACCACAACCTCACCTTGAGCCCTAGGGAACTGGACTGGGTGTGGCTAGGTTTTTGACTCATAGTGGGCCACAGGTGACACTTATTGCCAAACATGATTTTTATGACAAGACTGAAGAGTCCAGACTGTGGGAAATGTCCTGATTCCTGACCACCTTTTGGGTCAAAACCACACTTTCCTGAGTGAAAACGAGAAGGCATTCCCTGAAGGAGAAGGACATTCCCACTCTCATGTGGAGGGGACAGTCATGATGGACTGGGACTAAATTTAAACCTGTTCCTTTTTCTCATGGCCTGAGGGAATTTGGGAGCCTGAATTCCAGTTAGGAGAAACAGACCAAATGGCCACCTGAAAGAGAGAGGAGATGTGGTCCTTGCCTTATGGTATCTGGATGGGAGGTAAGGAGGGGTTACCAGAATCTGAGGCTGAACATTTGGATATAGACCACCTCTAGTAAGAATTATAGGTTGTCTTCTGTGCTGTGTTTTCCTTCTGTTATCTCTGAACCTTCAACAAAACCATGTTAAAGTTGTAGTCTGGTTTTAGCAGTCTGGTGTGAGATTAAGAAAAGAGGTTGAGTACACATGTAAGAATACCAGACCACCTGACCTGCCTCTTGAGAAACCTGTATGCAGGTGAGGAAGCAACAGTTAGAACTGGACATGGAACAACAGACTGGTTCCAAATAGGAAAAGGAGTACGTCAAGGCTGTATATTGTCACCCTGCTTATTTAACTTCTATGCAGAGTACATCATGAGGAACGCTGGGCTGGAAGAAGCACAGGCTGGAATAAAGATTGCTGGGAGAAATATCAATAACCTCATATATGCAGATGACACCACCCTTATGGCAAAAAGTGAAGAGGAACTCAAAAGCCTCTTGATGAAAGTGAAAGAGGACAGTGAAAAAGTTGGATTGAAGCTCAACATTTAGAAAACTAAGATCATGGCATCTGGTCCCATCACTTCATGGGAAATAGATGGAAAAACAGTGGAAACAGTGTCAGACTTTATTTTGGGGGGCTCCAAAATCACTGCAGATGCTGATTGCAGCCATGAAATTAAAAGACACTTACTCCTTGGAAGGAAAGTTATGACCAACCTAGATAGCATATTAAAAAGCAGAGACATTACTTTGCCAACAAAGGTCCGTCTAGTCAAGGCTATGGTTTTTCCCGTGGTCATGTATGGATGTGAGAGTTGGACTGTGAAGAAAGCTAGTCGCTGAAGAATTGATGCTTTTGAAGTGTGGTGCTGGAGAAGACTCTTGAGAGT
This sequence comes from Moschus berezovskii, assembly GCF_049115385.1. Taxonomy (NCBI): domain Eukaryota; kingdom Metazoa; phylum Chordata; class Mammalia; order Artiodactyla; family Moschidae; genus Moschus; species Moschus berezovskii. The sequence goes on from NC_142460.1 coordinate 141,886,651, forward strand.
CCCTTGAACTGCAAGGAGATCCAACCAGTCCATTCTAAAGGAGGTCAATCCTGGGTGTTCATTGGAAGGACTGATGCTGAAGCTGAAACTCCAATACTTTGGCCACCTCATGCGACGAGTTGACTCACTGGAAAAGACTCTGATGCTGGGTGGGATTGAGGGTGGGAGAAGACGGTGACGACAGAGAATGAGATGGCTGGATGGCATCACTGATTCGATGGACATGAGTTTGGGTGAACTCCGGGAGTTGGTGATGGACAGGGAGGCCTGGCGTGCTGTGATTCATGGGGTCACAGAGTTGGATACGACTGAGCGACTGAACTGAATGGACTGAACACATGCAAGAAGTCAGTACAAGGGAAAACATTAGCAATCTGCTGTGAGAGGCCAGTGCTAATATCGCAGGAAGGTGTCTGCATAGAGTTTTACTCCTAGGAGCCAGATACAATGGCCATGATGGTTCTATGGGACAGAAATTTTCCCAGGCATTCTTGGAGCTTTTTGGTAGGTAAGCCTGCTAAAAGGCTGGTCTTGCTGTTACCCTTCAGATAGGATGGAAGTAAAAGAAACGTGTCTTTATGCTAATCTCCAAGACTCTTGAGTCCTGAGACTACTGCTGCTGCTGCTGTTGCTTCAGTTGTGTCTGACTCTGTGCGACCCCGCAGATGGCAGCCCACCAGGCTCCCCCGTCCCTGGGATTCTCCAGGCAAGAACGCTGGAGTGGGTTGCCATTTCCTTCTCCAATGCGTGAAAGTGAAGTCTCTCAGTCGTGCCCGACTCCTAGCGACCGCATGGACTGCAGCCTACCAGGCTATAATAAATATTGACATATATAAATGCTTGCTGTGGATAGCAGATTTCTAGAAAGATATATAAGGAATTTTTAACAGGGTTTTCTCCAGGATTTCACTTTTATTCTTCTATACATTTGAAAAGTTTCTAAAATTATGTATTATTTTTATAATATAAATTAATGAAAATGAGATAAGTATTATGTATACATGAAATATATATTGTTTATTACTTAAAACCATGTGTCAGCTGAACCAAAAAGTTCATACTACGTTAAGAATTAAATAGTGGAGAAAAACAGAATATTTTAAATATTACCCCAGGATGGTTTACATTTGCCAAATTCCTTCCAGACGTTCCTTCTGAAATTTTCTTGCCTTAAAACAAAAACAAAATATACCTATTACTGAACTACAAACTATGAAACAACTTTAGTATTCTCCCAAGCTTCCACTACTAGTAATGATGTTGATTCCTCGCACATAGCATCACAGCAAGACTCTCATCCCTGTTTGCACGACCAGAAGCCTGACTCCAAGGTCAGTAAACCTGCAGCAGGCTCATCTCAGCTCACCTTTTTTCATAATTTAAAAAACTCTACACTCGATTGTGATGTATGGTCCAGCACTGGAAGAGGAACTGGGGAGAATGATACAAGAATGCCCCCAGAGGAGTCAACCCAACCTTCTACTCAAGGTGCGTAGGCATTAGTTCACCAGTCCAGCCCAAAGGTTCTCTACAAATGAGCAAACAGCACGGCCAAACATAAAGTGAACCCTGACAAAGAGTCACAGACACCTCCATAGCTAAAACAGACTTGTTATTTTGAATTGATTTTTCAATTCCAGTCTGGTTTCTAATGGTATTTTTCTTGCTTGCATTTCAAGAAAATCCAATATTGCACGAACATAAATAAAGGGAAAGGAGGAGAATCCCATGGGCAGAGGAGCCTGGTAGGCTGCAGTAAATGGGGTCGCTAAGAGTCGGACACGACTGAGCGACTTCAATTTTCACTTTGATGCATTGGAGAAGGAAATGGCAACCCACTCCAGTGTTCTTGCCTGGAGAATCCCAGGGACGGGGGAGCCTGGTGGGCTGCCATCTATTGGGTTGTACAGAGTCAGACACGACTGAAGTGACTTAGCAGCAGCAGCAGCAGAGAGAATAAGATGCGATGAAGAAGGTATTTTTAGAGTGGATTTGGGGACTGTTTTGGACTTGGTATTAACTGACTTCAAAGGGGCGGGAAAATATTCAGAGGCTGCATGAGGTTAGTGTGAAAAATGTTGGTGGAGCCTCTAGTTCTTTTCCTCACACTCCAGGATTTGGGGCCAGCATGTGAATTCTATAGTTGCCTCAGTAGTATAATTGAAAAAAATGCTTTCCAGCCTCACAGTTCTGTGTATCTGAGATAGAGAACCAAGCCAAAAAGCCCAGGTAATCCTGGGTGTTCATTGGAAGGACTGATGGTAAAGCTGAAACTCCAATACTCTGGCCACCTCATGCGACGAGTTGACTCACTGGAAAAGACTCTGATGCTGGGAAAGGTTGGGGGCGGGAGGAGAAGGGGACGACAGAGAATGAGATGGCTGGATGGCATCACCGACTCTGTGGACATGAGTTTGAACTCCGGGAGTTGGTGATGGACAGGGAGGCCTGGCGGTCTGTGATTCATGGGGTCGCGGAGAGTCGGACACGACTGAGCGACTGAACTGAACTAAACTGAACTGAAGGAAGCGGACTCTTTTACAGTAGACAGAAACTGAGATTCCTCACCTGGGATCTTTAGAGAGCTTCACAGTGTCCATGAACCTCCTGAAACTACACGTAAAATTATGTGTCCCTTTGCAGGGTAGGGCAGGTAACTTTCCATGACTTTCACCAGATTTTTATACCATTGGCAAGTATTAAATGCTGCTTTCATTTTCCTTTTTTAAAAAAATGAGTCAAGTTAAGAAGATAGAGGGACTTCCCTGTAGTCCATTGGTTAGGACTCCACCCTACCCCAATGCAGGGGCCCCAGTTTCACCCCCTGACCAGGGAATTATTGAGCTGGTGGTGAGAGCAAAGGTTATTGGTCCATTGTACCCTATGGCTGACTCATTGGAAAAGACCCTGATGCTGGGAAAGATTGAGGGCAGGAGGAGAAAGGGGCAACAGAGGATGAGATGATTGGATGGCATCACTGACTCAATGGACATGAGTTTCTCCAGGAGATAGTGAAGGATGAGAAGCCTGGCATGCTGCAGTCCATGGGGTCGCAAAGAATAGGACACAACTGAGCAACTGAATAAAAACAACCTTATGGCTGGAACCTTATGGCTGAGTGAGAGGTTGGCAATAATCTCTCACTTCCTGCCATCTGCTTCCTTTTCTTCCTCAGTTCTTTTTTTCTCATCTGCTTCCAAGAGAACAATCCCACTTCCTTGAGATCTGGAATTCCAAGTTTGATGTCATTATGCAAAATGGGGAGGTAGGGAGAGTATGAGATTACTTTAGAAGGGAGTGTTAGTCATTCAGTCCTGGCTGACTCTTTCAAACCCCATGGACTGTAGCCCTGCCAGGCTCCTATGTCCTCGGAATTCTCCAGCAAGAATACTGGAGTGGGTTGCCATTCCCTTCTCCAGGGGATGAAGTTACTTTGGAAGGCCCTTTAATTATCTGATAGTCACATAGACTTTTAACAAAATCTCTAGGACCTGGTAAGGGGTACATCAAGGCTATATATTGTAACCCTGCTTATTTAACTTATATGCAAAGTTCATCATGTGAAGTGCTGTGCTGGATGAAGCACAACCTGGAATCAAGATTGCTGGGAGAAATATCAATAACCTCAGATATGCAAATGACACCACCCTTATGGCAGAAAGCAAAAGAGGAACTAAAGAACCTCTTGACTGAAGGTGAAAAAGAGAGTGAAAAAGTTGGCTTAACACTCAACATTCAAAAACCCAAGATCATGGCATCCGGTCCCATTACTTCATGTCCTATTACAAATAGATAGGGAAACAATGGAAACAGTAACAGACTTTATTTTCTTGGTCTCCAAAATCACAATGGACAGTGGCTGCAGCCATGAAATTAAAAAAAAAAAAAAGGAAAAAAGAAAAAAGCTTGCTCCTTGGAAGACAAGCAATGACAAACCTAGACATCATATTAAAAAGCAGAGACATTACTTTGCCTACAAAGGTCTGTCTAGTCAAAAATATGATTTTTCCAGTAGTCATGTACAGATGTGAGAGCAAGACAAAAAAAAAAGCCTGAGTGCCAAAGAACTGAGGCCTTTGAACTGTGGTGTTGGAGAAGACTCTTGAGAGTTCCTTGGACTGCAAGGAGATCAAACCAGTCAATCCTAAAGGAAATTAATCCTTATATTCATTGGAAGGACTGTTGATGAAGCTGAAGTTCCAATACTTTGGCCACTTGATGCGAAGAGTCAACTCATTGGAAAAGACCCTGATGCTGGGAAAGATTGAAGGCAAGAGGAGAAGGGGATGACAAGATGAGATGGCTGGATGGCATTACCGACAAAATGGACATGAGTTTTGAGTAAGCTTTGGGAGATGGTGAAGGACAGGGAAGCCTGACGTGCTACAGTCCATGGTGTCGCACAGTTGGAGAAGACTAGACGACTGAACAACAACAGCTTAGTTTCAATACAGAAGCATCAGGCAAAAGAGCAAGTAATTTAATGATATATTTGGGTTGATGGCCTATTTTTCCCGAGTAGGTAGTTCAACGGATGAAATTTCATATGATTTACCTATTCACTTATTTTTCAGTATAAATAGAATCTTGATGGTATGATAATTTCTGTTCTTTCCAAAATGAGGATAATAATGTTACTTGTTTTACTAACAGTGATATAAATCTTGGGAGGAAACAAATGCTTCAGTTCAGTTCAGTTCAGTTCAGTCGCTCAGTCGTGTCCGACTCTCCGCGACCCCATGAATCACAGCACGCCAGGCCTCCCTGTCCATCACCAACTCCCGGAGTACACTCAAACTCATGTCCACAGAGTCGGTGATGCCATCCAGCCATCTCATTCTCCGTCGTCCCCTTCTCCTCCCGCCCCCAACCTTTCCCAGCATCAGAGTCTTTTCCAGTGAGTCAACTCGTCTCATGAGGTGGCCAAAGTATTGGAGTTTCAGCTCTAGCATCAGTCCCTCCAATGAACATCCAGGATTGATCTCCTTTAGAATGGACTGGTTGGATCTCCTTGCAGTATAAGGGACTCTCAAGAGTCTTCTCCAACACCACAGTTCAAAATCATCGATTCTTCGGCGATCAGCTTTCTTCACAGTCCAACTCTCACATCCATACATGACCACGGGAAAAACCATTGCCTTGACTAGACGGACCTTGGTCGGCAAAGTAATGTCTCTGCTTTTTAATATACTATCAAGGTTGGTCATAACTTTCCTTCCAAGGAGCAAGCGTCTTTTAATTTCATGGCTGCAATCAGCATCTGCAGTGATTTTGGAGCCCAAAAAAACAAAGTCTGACACTGTTTCCACTGTTTTTCCATCTATTTCCCATGAAGTGATGGGACCAGATGCCATGATCTTTGTTTTCTGAATGTTGAGCTTCAAGCCAACCTTTTCACTCTCCTCTTTCACTTTCATCAAGAGGCTTTTGAGTTCCTCTTCACTTTCTGCCATAAGGGTAGTGTCATCTGCATATCTGAGGTTATTGATATTTCTCCCAGCAATCTTAAATATCTGAACACTCACAAGTTACTAATTTTTTTTCTAAACCTTGAGACCTTCCAAAACATGAATTTTAATGTCTTTACCTCAAACTGAGCATATTCTCCTTCACTGTGTTGGAGAAGAGTCTTGAGAGTCCCTTGGACTGCAAGGAGATCCAACCAGTTCATTCTAAAGGAGATCAATCCTGGGTGTTCATTGGAGGGACTAATGCTAAAGCTCAAACTCCAATACTTTGGCCACCTCATGTAACGAGTTGACTCACTGGAAAAGACTCTGATGTTGGGAAAGATTGGGGGCGGGAGGAGAAGGGGACGACAGAGAATGAGATGGCTGGATGGCATCACCGACTTGATGGACATGAGTTTGAGTGAACTCCGGGAGTTGGTGATGGACAGGGAGGCCTGGTGTGCTGTGATTCATGGGGTCGCAAAGAGTCGGACACGACTGAGCAACTGAACTAAACTGAACTGATGCCCTCTCCACGCCTAATCTATAGTTAAAGTATTTCACATTTACAAATTGGTTACCTTGAATTGTCACCCTTGTTCTTCACCACTTGGGCACCAGAGGGCAGATGACTAAGTTTCACTATATCTGGAACACAAATCCCTTATCCCTCAGCAGTTTTCTCTGGATTTGCTCCAGCTCCTTGAAGAAGCTTAAAAGAGCTATTCAACTTTGCTCTTTCTGATAATTACTATTCAACACACCCATCAGAGACAAAAAGTAATGATTAACCAGGAGGCTCACCTTTTGTCAATCAACACAGGTAAAAAGAGTTGTTCTTGTAAGTAGTTTTTGTAAACAGTTTGTAATCTTTTTTTTTTTGTTGTTGTTCTTGTTAACTTTGCATTGTTTTTAAAGACTCTATTCATTACTGTAGCCTTCAAAGCTTATAAAGTGAGATAACAGAAATCAAGCTGCTTTCAAAGGGACAGAAACCCCATATAATTGCAAAGTAGTCTTGACCTCTAGGAGGCAGTAAACAAGACCAGACCATTTGCCTAACAAGTAATCAATCAGTTCAGTTCAGTTGCTCAGTCGTGTCCGACTCTCCGCGACCCCATGAATCACAGCATGCCAGGCCTCCCTATCCATCACCAACTCCCTGAGTTCACTCAAACTCATGTCCACAGAGTCGGTGATACCATCCAGCCATCTCATTCTCGGTCGTCCCCTTCTCCTCCCACCCCCAACCTTTCCCAGCACCAGTGAGTCAACTCGTCGCATGAGGTGGCCAAAGTATTGCAATTTCAGCTTTAGCATCAGTCCTTCCAATGAACACCCAGGATTGATCTCCCTTAGAATGGACTGGTTGGATCTCCTTGCAGTCCAAGGGACTCTCAAGAGTCTTCTCCAGCACCACAGTTCAAAAGCATCAATTCTTCGGTGATCAGCTTTCTTCACAGTCCAACTCTCACATCCATACATGACCATGGGAAAGACCATAGCCTTGACTAGATGGACCTTTGTTGGCAAAGTAATGTCTCTGCTTTTTAATATATTATCAAGGTTGGTCATAACTTTCCTTCCAAGGAGTAAGCGTCTTTTAATTTCATGGCTGCAATCAGCATCTGCAGTGATTTTGGAGCCCAAAAAAATAAAGTCTGACACTGTTTCCACTGTTTTTCCATCTATTTCCCATGAAGTGATGGGACCAGATGCCATGATCTTTGTTTTCTGAATGTTGAGCTTCAAGCCAACCTCTTCACTCTCCTCTTTCACTTTCATCAAGAGGCTTTTGAGTTCCTCTTCACTTTCTGCCATAAGGGTAGTGTCATCTGCATATCTGAGGTTATTGATATTTCTCCCAGCAATCTTGATTCCAGCTTGTGCTTCTTCCAGCCCAGTGTTCTCTGCATATGATGTACTCTGCATATAAGTTAAATAAGCAAAGTGACTGCCAAGAGTCGGTGTGGCTGAGCACGCACACACACAGCATGTGATTAGTAGTAGTGTAGTGTTAGTCACTCAGTTGTCTGCGACTCTTTGTAACCCCATGGACTGTAGCCCACCAGGCTCCTCTGTCCATGGAATTCTCCAGGCAAGGATCCTGGAGTGGGTTGCCATTTCCTTCTCTAGGGGATCTTCCCGACTCAAGGATCGAACCTGGGTCTCCTGCATTGCAGGCAGATTCTTTACCATCTGAGCCACCAGGGAAGCCCATCCTATAGCAAAGGACATCTACAAGTTTTTTATAAACCTTTATCTTTCTAAACACTTGTTCAATTTATCCCATTATCTTCCCTACCTCTCAACAAATCACTTCCCTTGTGAACTTCAAAGTTCACCCTTGTGGTTTTATAACCACATGAGGCAGTAACAGGACTCTGGATTTCTGGAGCTCCCTGATTCAGCTAGCCCACTCTGTACAAGAACTATGCCTACCTTTCTTATAAAAGCCTTTTAAGCAACATTTTCGGTCCTCCCCACCGGTTTCAGATAGATGCCTCTCCACCAGGATTTTTCAAAAACAAATTTTTAATTCCATGCAATCTCTTTTTCTGGTCAAAAATCCATTCAAGGTAAAAGGAAAACAAAGTCAACTACTTACCAGACCCCCACCCTTGCTTCTTAAAGGATTTAGTAAAGATTTCTATGGCTTTACCTTTTGCCTATATTCCCTCACTGATTTAAAGTGAAGTCACTCAGTCATGTCTGACTCTTTGCGACCCCGTGGACTATAGCCCACCAGGCTCCTCTGTCCATGGGGTTCTCCAGGCAAGAATACTGGAGTGGGTTGCCATTTCCTTCTCCAGGGGAACTTCCCGACCCATGGATCGAACCCAGGTCTCCTATATTGCAGGCAGACACTTTAACCTCTGAGCTACCAGGGAAGCCCATGGATTAAGGGTAAAACCAATAGATTCTTAATCAGCTATGTTACTCTAGCCTTAGAAACTGGTAGATGAAAGCATTTTGCTTGTTGCCAATGAACTACTTTTGACCTATTCTAATAATAAAAAAAGAAAATACAATTCCCGTGCTATCTCTAAAATACAATGTGATTAGTATATGCAATGTGGAAAGAAGTTAATACTTGTCGAGCACTTCATATGCACCTAGTGGTGCTTATCATCCATCTCCCAGCTCCCCTGTGAGATGCATCCCAGAGGTGCTGCTGTTATCTCCACTTTATGGGAGGGACAACTGCCTCTGGGAAGTTAAATAAATTGATAAGATTTTAAAATTCAAGATGCATATCATTACAGAAGAGAACTTGGTTTTTGTTTTATTTTTTAGAATTGGCATCATATTCTTGAATTTCTAATAGTTTATGGGTGAAAAGTTTTTTAAAGTCAAATATTAAAGAAAACTTGAAATATATTTTTATATTAGTAATGAATACTAGTATAATATTTTATATATATATTAATACTGAGCATGGAAACATTGATGCTTTTGAATTGTGGTGCTAGAGAAGACTCTTGAGAGTCCCTCCAATCAATCAATTCTAAAGGAAATCAACCCTGATATTCATTGAAAGGACTGATGCTGAAGCTCCAATACTCTGGCCAGGTGATGCGGAGAGCAAACTCATTGGAAAAGACCCTGATGGTGGGAAAGATTGAAAAGCAAGAAGAGAAAGGGGTGGCAGAGGATGAGATGGTTGGATGGGATCACTGACTCAATGGACATGAGTTTGAGCAAATTCCAGGAGATAGTGAAGAACAGGGAAACCTGGTGTGCTTCAGTGCACAGGGTCATAGAGAGTCAGACACAGAGCAACAACTGAGTACATGGCAAAATATATTCTGAACTTCAGTTGCCCCAACTCCAATCCAACCCAAGTCAAAAGTTTCAGACCTCCTTCCTATTTCCCAGTATTACTTTCCCTCTCCACCCACATACTCTGCTCACCAGGGTAGTCACTCTCATCAGCAGGAAATGTCAAATCTGAAGGCTTGTTTGGGAAGCAGTGTGGGTGGAGGGAAACATGTAGCCTTGGGCATCAGACATCTCCCTCCCCCACCTATTTACAGCATGACCTTGAGCAAAGACTGTGACTTGACTGAGTCTCAGTTTCTACCTCAGCAAATAATATAATAATAATACATACCTCTTAGAATTCTTTTGAATATTAAGTGAGTTAGCATCTGTATTGTCCTGGAGTGTGTGTGTGCACACATGCATGTGTGTGTTAGTCACTCAGTGTCCAACTCTTTGTGACCCCATGGACTGTAGCCCCCCAGGCTCCTCTGTCCATGGAATTCTCCAGGCAAGAATACTGGAGTAAGTTGACATTCCCTTCTCCAGGGGAATCTTCTCAGCCCAGGGATTGAACCTGGGTCTCCCACATGGCGGGCAGATTCTTTACCATCTGAGTTTCCAAGTACTTCCTGTAAGGTTGGACCTCCGTGGCCATCTTGGCTTCTCCTCCCCAGTGGCCATCTTGGCTTCTCCTCCCCGGTGGCCATCTTGGCTTCTTCTTCTCCTCTTCATTTCCCGCCAGTGGGAAAAAGTCCCGCCAAACCGCTGAAGAGTCTCTGACTCAACAGCTCTCGACCAAAATCAACCCTCCCTCCTAACCTCCAGAGCGACCAACCTGGTCTCGCCACCTCGACTAGCTGAGCTATGAGAGACTGCCACTCCAGGCCTTGTCTTTTTTGGGAAGAATTACACTGCATCACTTTTTTAATGAAAGTGAAAGAGGAGAGTGAAAATGTTGACTTGAAGTTCAACGTTCAGAAAGTAAAGATCATGCCATCTGGTCCCATCACTTCATGAGAAATAGATGGAAAAACAGTGGAAACAGTGTCAGACTTTATTTTTTTGGGCTCCAAAATCACTGCAGATGCTGATTGCAGCCAGGAAATTAAAAGACGCTTGCTCCTTGGAAGGAAAGTTATGACCAACCTAGATAGCATATTAAAAAGCAGAGACATTACTTTGCCAACCAAGGTCCATCTAGTCAAGGCTATGGTTTTTCCCGTGGTCATGTATGGATGTGAGAGTTGGACTGTGAAGAAAGCTGATCACCGAAGAATTGATGCTTTTGAACTGTGGTGCTGGAGAAGACTCTTGAGAGTCCCTTGGACTGCAAGGAGATCCAACCAGTCCATTCTAAGGGAGATCGATCCTGGGTGCTCATTGGAAGGACTGATGCTAAAGCTGAAACTCCAATACTTTGGCCACCTCATGCGACGAGTTGACTCACTGGAAAAGACTCTGATGCTGGGAAAGGTTGGGGGCAGGAGGAGAAGGGGACGACTGAGAATGAGATGGCTGGATGGCATCACCGACTCTGTGGACATGAGTTTGAGTGAACTCCGGGAGTTGGTGATGGACAGGGAGGCCTCGTGTGCTGTGATTCATGGGGGCGCAAAGAGTCGGACATGACTGAGCGACTGAACTGAGATGAACTGAACTGACACTGCTCCTTACTGAGAGGCTATATAAGTCGCTCTCTGTCTTTGTTGAGGCGCGGACTTCTCGACCTCGCTCTGTTAGGTCTCGGGGTGCGTCCCCGGGGCGCCTGCCATTAAAGTCTGCTACATTATCTATCTGGCATCTGGGTTCCTTTATTAAACGTCATTGGGCCGTTTTGACCTTACACTTTGCAACCTCTTTAGTAGTAAATTGGGCAATATCTCTCAATAAATTATCTGGCCATTTCAGTTGTGGTTTAGAGTAGTGAGAACAGTCAGGAAATCAAGGGCTGTGGCTGCCCCGTAGGAATTAGCTTTTGGTATTGATCTAAGTAGACTAATTAGAAAGTAGACTAAAAATTTTTTGCTTATAAGACTCAAGAATATGAAGGTGGGTTACACAATTCTTGCTTCCCTGGTGGCTCAGATGGTAAAGAATCTGCCTGCCAATACAGGAGACACAGGTTCAATCCCTGAGCTGGGAAGATGCCCTGGAAAAGGGAATGGCAGCCCACTCCAATATTATTGCCTGAAGAATTCCATGGACAGAGGAGCCTGGCGGGCTACAGTCAATGGGGTCGCAAAGAATTGGACACGACTGAGCAACTAACACTTTCACTTACACAGTGAAAGTGTGTCAGTCACACTTGCTTTTCCTCTCGATACAAGATTTTTATTTATTTGTTTGGCTAAATGGGTCTTAGTTGTGGTACGTGGGATTTTTTTAGTTGCAGCTAGATTTTAGTTGCAGTTGGGTCTAGTTCCTTGGCCAGGGATTGAACCTGGGCACCCTGAATTGAGAGTATAGTCTTAGCCACTGGACCACCAGGGAAGTCCCAGACAAGCTTTTGTCAGCAACTAAAAATACCTTGAAAGGTAAAGAAGTGAAATCATATCACAACACAGAAATTTCTGTGAATTCAAAAGAATTCAGGAACAAGAGAATATTGGGAAAATAGTAAATCAAGAACATGAAGAAAGCCACAGCTAGGAAAAAATCTAGCCAGTATCATCTCTTGCCCAGAGGACTGACATGAGGCCCTAACTCACGTCCCCACCTCTAGTCATTACCATCAGTGATCCAGAGCAATTCTTTCAAGCATTAAGCAGATCTCCTTAAAAAACTCCAGTATAAAATTCAAAATCTAATCACAGTCTAGAAGGATTTTCACAAGATGCCCCTCCCCCATCCCTCTCTGACCTCATCTCCTACCACTCTCCCCTTCAATCCTTCCTATTCTGTTCCTTTCTGACTAAGTTCATTTTCAATGCGAAGCCTACACATTTTCTTATACTTGATGCTCTAGAAGCTCCTCTCTCAGATCTTCACATGGCTCAGACCTCATCAGCCATGTCTCAGCTGTGGAGAAGGTGAGCAGACCTTTGAGAATCTTTGTAGAAGAATGAATGTGACTTGCTGATGGACTGGATACAAAGCAGCAGGAAAGGGGAGAAATTGTTGCTGGCCAAAGTCTTGGCTTTTTCAGCCAACTGAAGTCGAATGAAAAATACGGAGACGGAGTTTGGAGGTAATAGAAAAGTGGCTTTAATTCTCAGCTGGTGGAGAGGGGAACACAGTAGGCTCATGCCTCAAGAACTGTGTCCCCTGTCCATGAGGAGTCTAGGGGCTTGATGGGAGCTTACAGTCAGGAGTCAGTGATAAGGAACAAAGGTGTTAGGATCTCGTCTTTTTCCTCTTGCCTTGCTTCAAAAACAGTCATGAGCTCGCGTCAGTAACCCAGTAACTGAGTCTGGCTGTTCTGAGGTCTTCTTTCTGATATGTAAAAAGAACTATAAGGAGAAGAAAATATTTTAAGGGTAACATACTTTCCTGTGTGTTACAGGATGTATTTAGCACAGAGTCGAAGGATAATAGGTGTAAATGTAGCTCCTGCAGACTTAGGGGACAGAAAAGCAAACTTAGTTACAGACGTGCAGAATTAGGGGCAGTTAGAACTGTGGTGCTGGAGAAGACTGTTGAGAGTCCCTTGGACTGCAAGGAGATCCAATCAGTCCATTCTAAAGGAGATCAATCCTGGGTGTTCATTGGAAGGACTGATGCTAAAGCTGAAAATCCAATACTTTGGCCACCTTATGCAAAGAGTTGACTCACTGGAAAAGACTCTGATGCTGGGAAGGATTGGGGGTGGGAGAAAGGGACGACAGAGAATGAGATGGCTGGATGGCATCACCGACTCAATGGACATGAATTTGAGTGAACTCCGGGAGTTGGTGATGGACAGGGAGGCCTGGCATGCTGTGATTCATGGGGTCGCAAAGAGTCAGACACGACTGAGTGGCTGAACTGAACTGAACTGAAAGTAAAAAAAAAACTAGGAATGTTGAGGCCTGCTCATGGTTCTTTTTATCTTTGTCCTCAGAAAAGGGAAAATAAAAACACATTCCCCGTTTTTCCTTTTCACTGCAACAGAATCAACTGTGATCCCCAGGATTCTGGCCTCTGCAACTTGGAGTACAGTATTGCCATTGCTGAAATGGCATTTCACCAGGAGTTCATTTTTGGTCATACTGATTTTGAGATTCCTTTCAAATACCCACATGCAAACGCCAAGCAGTCAGTTCAACATATGGTTTTGAAGCTCAAAAGAGAGGGTAGAGCTGGAGATATAATGTGACAATTGTTGGCATGGAGATTGAATCATTTATTTTAAAAATATATGTTGAGTGCCTAAAATGTACTCGTTAGTCAGTACTAATGTACTCAGTAGTGTCTGACTCTTTGAGATCCCGTGGACCGTAGCCCGCCAGGCTCAACTGTCTGTGGGGGTCTCCAGGCAAGAATGCTGGAGTGGGTAGGCATTCCCTTCTCTAGGGGGTCTTCCCAACCTGGAGATCAGACCAGGGACTTCCACACTGCCCACAGACTCTTTACCTTCTGAGCCACCAGGGAAATGCAGTGGATATATTCTATACTGATGCTAGAATAGTCACTTGTTTAGTATCATAGAAGGTTACTAAATGAAGGTTTCTTCTGAGAGAGAAGAAAGAGGAGAATTAGGATTGTGAAGAGGTGGAGCTGGCTTATGGTCTTAAATAGGGAGGTCAGAAAAGCCTTCCTGAGATGGTGAACCTTAAGATTTCAAAGAAGTGAGGAAGTTAGCACTATGGATTCCCAGGGGAAGAGTGTTCCGGGCAGAGGTGGTGCCAGCTCCCAGAAGTGAGGGCATACCTGGCATGTGAACAGCAAGTGGTGCTGTAGGGCTATGAGCTCAGTACTGGAGAAATTCCTGTGGGCTCTGGGGCCCTACGTCTGTAAGAGGTCAGATAGCTAGGGAGACCATCTGTTGAAGAAGACTGAGAACTGGAGGGGTAAGTATAAAATGTGGTGTCACAGAAGCAAGAGAAGAAAGTGTTTCAAGAAAGAGAGACTAGGGGACTTCCCTGGTGGTCCAATGGCTAAGACTCTCTGCTCCCAATGCAGGGGGTCCAGGTCCCATCCCTGGTAGGGGAACTAGATCCCACATGCCGCAACTAAAGATGCCACATGCTGCAACTAAGGCCCACCACAGACAAATAAATAAAAAGAACTATTAAAAAAAGAGCCCAATCAACTGATGTTGCTGAGAGGGTAGGTATGGTGAAAACCACAAGGACTATGAAAGTTGGCCCATGGTTGGCCATGGGCAAAAGCAGGGTCAGGAGGGTGACTGGATGGAAGCCCAGGGATGAAGGTTGAGGGGAGAATCTGTGAAGGATGGAAACTAGTGGTTAGGCTGGGTGTGCCTTGGAGCAGAGGTAGATTTGTCTTTATAAAATAGGATAACAAGTTCTAGTGTCCCTCTCTCACAACACATGCTCACACGTGTTGTAGCTCTCTTAGGTGTGACTGCATAGACTTGTGGTACTTGGTGAAGCATCTGGCTGGGCTGAACCACTTTCATTCAGGATGACCACACCACCAAATTTATCCATGAGCTCACCTTCCTGACAGCCCAGAGTGTAATCCTAAACCCTCTGAATAGGTCACTTATCTTTTTTGTGTAAGTTCTCCAGGCGATAAGAAGGATTGCTGGTAAACTTGTTAGCTATTTCTATGGTTGTTGGAAATACTGACATAAAGAAATGTGAGTACTAAGCTTAAAGGTGTGGTTTAGTTGTAAAATGTTACTGATTAAAGATCTTACACATCCTTCTCCATCTTGGGCACTTATTTCCTGTAAAAGTGGTCTTCACATAAGCCCCTAAGAAGAGAAGGGAAAGAGAAAAACTTCCTAGTGAATGTCAAATGGCTGATGAGGTGATGGGAGTCAGGATTCAATAACGCCCACCCTTGCTTCCCAGAAACACACATGTACTCTTGTAGCCTCATTCCAACTCACCAACATACACTCTAGAAGCTGCTGACACTTGGCAACTCAAAAGTAACACAGAAATGAATCTACTTGGTTTCTATCTTTTCTGACATTGTGTTAATAATAGTAAAAGGATTATTTCAGTTTTACTACTGATTTCATGTACTTTTGACTATTATATCAAGATTCAGTTTGGTACCCCCCAAGTATGTAAAATTTCTTCCCGTTCCCTTCCCCCATCTCACTCCCAAACTGTGTCCATGTAATTGAATCAAAACATAATCAACTTGACTGGAATTCATCAAAGCTGGTAAGTGAAATTACTCTGGCATGATGATAAAGAGGACAGACTTTGTCTATGAACCTGGATTTATATCCTGGCTCTGCTCTTTTCTAGGTATGTGAATTTGGGCAAAGTACTCCAACCAGTCCATTCTAAGGGTGATCGATCCTGGGTGTTCATTGGAAGGACTGATGCTAAAGCTGAAACTGCAATACTTTGGCCACCTCATGCGACGAGTTGACTCACTGGAAAAGACTCTGATGCTGGGAAAGGTTGGGGGCGGGAGGAGAAGGGGACAACCCAGAATGAGATGGTTGGATGGCATCACCGACTCTGTGGACATGAGTTTGAGTGAACTCCGGGAGTTGGTGATGGACAGGGAGGCCTGGCGTGCTGTGATTCATGGGGTCGCGGAGAGTCGGACACGACTGAGCGACTGAACTGAACTGAACTGAACTGAACTTAACTTCTTAATGCCTCAATTTCTTCCTGTGTTAAAATGAGATAATGGTAATATTTTATAAGTGTTTTGTGGATATTAATTCACTGAATCTTCACAATGACCCTATAAGTAAACCTAATTTACAGATGAGGAAACCAAAGCACAGATGTTAAGTAACCTACCCTAGGCTAAAATCTATTAAAAATAAATTTACCCTATAATCCAGCAATTCTACCTCTGAGTATATATCCACAAGAATTGAAAGCAAAGTCCCAAAAGGATATTTGTACACCCATGTTCCTAGTAGCATTATTCATAATAGCCAAAAGGTGGAAGCAACCCAAGTGTCCATTGATAGATGAATAGATAAAATATATATATACATACAGTGGGGTCTGACACATGCTATAACATAGATGAACCTTAAAAACAGTATGCTAAAGTGAAATAAGCTAGTCACAAAAAAGATATTGTATGCTCCAACTTATGTGAGGTACTTAGAGTCATCAAATTCTTAGAGAGTAGAATGGTGATTGTAGAAAACAGAAGGGGCTGGGGGGAGAGTGAAATGGAGAGCTGTATAATGACTACAGAATTTCAGCTTTGCAACAGGAAAAAGAGTTTTGGAAACTGGTTGTACAACAATGTGAATGGACTCACTTAAAACTGAATAAGAGGGCAAATGTTATGCTACGTATATTTTACAACAATTAAAAACAGAACAGACAGAAAATTCCTTGTTGGTCCAGTGGCTAAGACTCTGAGCTCCCAATGCAGGGGACCCGGGATTCAAGTCAAGGAACTAGATTCCACTTGTTACAACTATGAGTTTGAGTGCGGCAACTAAGACCCAGTCCAGCCAAACAAATAAATAAATAAAAATTTTAATGAAAAAAAAAAAAAAACAAGAAAATATCCACCAGCCTCTTTGAGAATATAGTGATTCTGATTCTATACCACTGAGGGTGACAGAGGGTTGGAAAAGGATGCCTGCTGGATAGGAACAAGTCCTTAGAGACCCAAATAGAAATGCCCAATCTTTAGCGAGGGGTTCAGGTCTGAGGTTGGTGATCTGTACCGTGGAGATTCTAGGAAGACAAAGCAGTAGTCCTTTACTACAAAGTTAGATTAGATAGGGGAGGATGGAGAGGAGGACAAAGGAAACATGGAAGATGACTGCTATCACTCTCATTTAGGAGAATGGTGTACTGCCATATACCAGGAAGGGGAGGCTGGAGGCTGAGCAGATGGAAAAGGCAATGAGTTCAGGAATGGATGTGTGAGGTTTAGGAATATGGAAAGTTGTTCCATTGATGGGGAATTTGAGTTTGAGGTTTCAGAGGGTGATGGGGGCTGAGAAGCCTCTTCTCCAGATTTCCTCAGGTGAGTTCTAGTCCTTTGAGATACAATTTCCTTCAATATTCAAGGTGCACATGAACATTTCAGAGATCCCAAGAGTACTTTGGGGAAGGGAATTGCTAAACTTTGTTTAACCTGGTTTTTCTAAACTCATTTGCCTGCCCACCACCACCACCTCCCTTTTTTTTTTTTTTAATTAATTGACTGAGGACTACACTTTGTTCTCTGGTCTAGGCAGCTATTTTTCTGTTGACAAAGTAGAACAAAGAAGAAACTGTTTAGAGGGTAGATAGATCTGTGGGTATTTAGTGTGTTCCTGTTAAGTCACCCAAACAGTGAGGAAGATTCCAAAAACCCAGGGCTGACCTGGGAACTGAGGACACTGACCCCTCTGCATGGGCCAAGGTAGGGAATGCTGCTGGGGGTTTTGATCAAAGCCAGCTTGCCGGTTTGGCTTTCTACCTACTCACATATGCCAGTAAAGCCCTGATCCAATCCCTCCCCTAGTTCTTTTTTATCCTCTACATTGGCTCCTTGTCCTTGCTTTTCCATTTGCATAACTAATGCATACAACACAGAATTCCCGCAACTTTAAAGACAGCTGGCCAGCACATCTTGGATGCTGATGTCAGGAAACATCTGGAAAAGGGCTAAAGTTACTGTAGCCCAACTGAGAACAATGGAAACACATTAATATGGAAAATTCAGTATGGGGGGGCTTGTGTACATAAAAATGGCTGCCAGGTGGACTTATAAAAGCCTCGTACAAAACTCTATTGTTGGTTTGGGCATTGGTGTCACTGAGTCACTGGGTGGTAGGCCAGCTAAAACTAAAATATTGCTACTCTCTTTGGATCCTTGTCTTTGAGGCTCTCCTTTTCTTCAAAGTTTTCCTAGAAATCCTGCCAGCTAACCAAGGTATTCTTTTCTGAAAAATCATGAACTGGTATTTTATTTTAATAACTTTAACCTTCCTCTTTCCTCATCCTCTCTCACAATATAAGGATATAAAGTACATATTTTTGCTGTCTCTAAAGAAGTCAGTGTTGGCAGACACATTGAGCTTTGAAAAACTGTGATTGAAATATTTAAATATGAACATTATATACCAAGGCTGCATAGTATGCAGTTGAAAGAATGGGTTTTAGAGTTTGGATTCTCCTCTCTACCAACTTTATGTGACCTTGTCAATTACTTAATTAACATTCTCTTAGTAATTTCTGCCTATTTGGATTGTCATGAAGAAGACACAAGCTAATGTGTGTTGAAGTGTTCAATGAGGTGTGTGGCCTGGATTAGCCATTATGATTGTAGCTTTGTTGAAATCCAAGGATTAAGAAGAAATCCCTGTTATAATCTATTTCTCAATTCAACTCTAAAACATTGAGTACTTGGGCTTCCCTGGTGATCCAGTCATGAAGACTTTGCCTTGCAATGCAGAGGACACTGGTTTCATCCCTGGTTCAGGAAGAACCCACATGCCTCAGAGCAACTAAGCCCATGTGCCACAACTACTGAAGCCCGGGTACCTAAAGAGAAGCCCCTGCAATGAGAAGCCCACGCACCACTACAAAAAGTAGGTAGCCCCCACTCACTGCAACTAGAGAAAGACTGTGGGAAGCAACAAAGACCCAGGACAGTCAAAAAACTAAAGAAACAAATTTTAAAAACAAAAAAACATTAAGTGCTTGCTTCCATTTCCCTGTCCTTCAGATGTATGTTTTGGAATTAGGATTTCTTCTGCAAGCATTTCCCTAGAGCTTTTACTGTTTCACTTTAATTTGTAGAAACCGAAGTGGTATACCGTTTCTTGTGAGGATTAATAATTACCATCTCATACTGTCTTCCAATCTTTGAACTCCTGTTTTTTTGTATGATACCTTGTATGATACGCTTTTTCCCTGTAAAAGCTGGTTGGATTTTCTCCTGTTTCTCGGGTTCTTCAGTTTCTCAGTGATGTGCTTTGGTGCTGGTCTCTTAATTCTTTATACCAGGTATTTGTTGGACACCAATCTGGCAGCTTGTGTTCCTTGGTTTTGGAAAACTTCGTGAATGGCTGATTTATTGTGAGTTCCTCCTCATTCCTAATTCTCTTCTGTCTGGAATGCCTACTCATTAGAATACTGGACCTTCAAAAAGATCCACTGATTGTCTTCTTTCCTATTATCCTTTTCTTTGTCTTTTGGCTTGACTTTCTGAGAGTTCTTCAACTTTATCACCTTAGACCTTCTGTCCTGTGATCATATTTTACATTTCCAGTTCTTTTTTTTTTCCTTTTTTTTTGGCTGCACAGAGTTTTCATTGCCGTCCTCTGGCTTTCTTGAGTTGTGGTCCACAGGCTTAGTTGTTCCATGGCATGTGGGATCCTAGCTCCTTGATCAGGGATCAAACCGGTGTCCCCTGCATTGGAAGGCGGGTCTTAACCATGGACCACCAGGAGTTCTTTTTTGTTCTCATCAGATTCTTTTCTTTCTTGTTAAGCATCATATTTGTATAACTCAAGAGGCAGGTCAGGTGGTCTGGTATTCCTATCTCTTACAGAATTTTCCACAGTTTATTGTGATCCACACAGTCAAAGGTTTGGCATAGTCAATGAAGCAGAAATAGATATTTTTCTGGAACTCTCTTGCTTTCTCCATGATCCAGAGGATGTTGACAATTTGATTTCTGGTGCCTCTGCCTTTTCTAAAACCTGCTTGAACATCTGGGAGGTCACCGTTCACATATTGCTAAAGCCTGGCTTGGAGAATTTTGAGCATGACTTTACTAGCATGTGAGATGAGTGCAATTGTGTGGTAGTTTGAGCATTTTTGGCATTGCCTTTCTTTGGGATTGGAATGAAGACTGACCTTTTCCAGTCCTGTGGCCACTGCTGAGTTTTCCAAATTTGCTGGCATATTGAGTGCAGCACTTTCACAGCATCATCTTTCAAGATTTGAAATAGCTCAACTGGAATTCCATCACCTCCACTAGCTTTGTTCGTAGTGATGCTTTCTAAGGCCCACTTGACTTCACATTCCAAGATGTCTGGCTCTAGGTCAGTGATCACGTTATCGTGACTATCTTGGTCGTGAAGATCTTTTTTGTACAGTTCTTCTGTGTATTCTTGCCACCTCTTCTTAATATCTTCTGCTTCTGTTAGGTCCATACCATTTCTGTCCTTTATCGAGCCCATCTTTGCATGAAATGTTCCCTTGGAATCTCTAATTTTCTTGAAGAGATCTCTTGTTTTACCTATTCTGTTGTTTTCCTCTATTTCTTTGCATTGATCGCTGAGGAAGGCTTTCTTATCTCTCCTTGCTGTGCTTTGGAACTCTGCATTCAGATGCTTATATCTTTCCTTTTCTCCTTTGCTTTTCGCTTCTCTTCTTTTCACAGCAATTTGTAAGGCCTCCTCAGACAGCCATTTTGGTTTTTTGCATTTCTTTTCCATGAATGGTCTTGGTCCCTGTCTCCTGTACAGTGTCACGAACCTCCGTCCAGAGTTCATCAGGCACTCTATCAGATCTAGTCCCTTAAATCTATTTCTCACTTCCACTGTATAATCATAAGGGATTTGATTGAGGTCATATCTGAATGGTCTAGTGGTTTTCCCTACTTTCTTCAATTTCAGTCTGAATTTGGCAATAAGGAGTTCATGATCTGAGCCACAGTCAGCTCCTGGTCTTGTTTCTGCTAACTGTATAGAGCTTCACCATTTTTGGCTGCAAAGAATATAATCAATCTGATTTTGGTGTTGACCATCTGGTGATGTCCATGTGTAGAGTCTTCTCTTGTGTTGTTGGAAGAGGGTGTTTGCTATGACTAGTGCATTCTCTTGGCAAAACTCTATTAGCCTGTATGCAGGTCAGGAAGCAACAGTCAGAACTGTACATGGAACAACAGACTGGCACCAGATAGGAAAAGGAGTACGTCAAGGTTGTATATTGTCACCCTGCTTATTTAACTTCTATGCAGAGTACATCATGAGGAACGTTGGGCTGGAAGAAGCACAAGCTGGAATCAAGATTGTCGGGAGAAATATCAATAACCAAAGATATGCAGATGACACCACCCTTATGGCAGAAAGTGAAGAGGAACTCAAAAGCCTCTTGAGGAAAGTGAAAAGGTTGGCTTGAAGCTCAACATTCAGAAAACGAAGATCATGGCATCTGGTCCCATCACTTCATGGGAAATAGATGGGGAAACAGTGTCAGGCTTTATATTTTTGGGCTCCAAAATCACTGCGGGTGCTGATTGCAGCCATGAAATTAAAAGACGCTTACTCCTTGGAAGGAAAGTTATGACAAACCTAGATAGTATATTAAAAAACAGAGACATTACTTTGCCAACAAAGGTCCGTCTAGTCAAGGCTATGGTTTTTCCAGTGGTCATGTATTGATGTGAAAGTTGGACTGTGAAGAAAGCTGATCGCCGAAAAATTGATGCTTTTGAATGTGGTGCTGGAGAAGACTCTTGAGAGTCCCTTATACTGCAAGGAGATCCAACCAGTCCATTGTAAAGGAGATCAATCCTGGGTGTTCACTGGAAGGACTGATGCTAAAGCTGAAACTGCAATACTTTGGCCACCTCATGCGACGAGTTGACTCACTGGAAAAGACTCTGATGCTGAGAAGGATTGGGGGTGGGAGGAGAAGGGGACGACAGAGAATGAAATGGCTGGATGGCATCACCGACTCGATGGACATGACTTTGAGTGAACCCTGAGAGTTGGTGATGGACAGGGAGGCCTGGCGTGCTGTGATTCATGGGGTCTCAAAGAGTCGGACATGACTGAGCGACTGAACTGAACTGAACTGAACTGATTTGTATAACTCTTTTTATTTCTCTAAAGATGCTATTAATAGCTTTTAGGTGGGAGGAGTTCTTTCTCTGTAGTCTGTTTCCTCTCTAGGTGATTTTTTTCACTTTGTGTGTTGTGTCTCTATATTCTTTGGTAGAGGCTTGCTTTCTTAAGATATCGGATAATCCTTACCCATCACTCATACTGTAAAGCTAATGGGAAATCGTGCCACGGATAAATCTTGTCAAATTCAGCCTTTACTCTAGAGGGTTCTGCCGGGGCCATTTATGCAAGGGAAAATGTCATTGCCCTTAGGTCCTTTTTCTTGCTCTTAAATTTTTCAGGGAGGAAACATCTACTTTCTTGCTTAAACAGCTTAGTTATACTTTGCTGCCAGTGTTCTGAGAGTTGAATATGAACTGGGGAATTATTACACTTCATTATACAAACCTTTTTTCCAATGTCTCTCCTTTCAGTATAGTATATTCCAATCTTAATTATGCCGACTGCCCTAAATTCTGGCTTAGAGACCCTTATTCTCTGCAGGGGAAAACCTCAAGTCTTCTGTTATTTTGAAGAGAGGCAGTTGACTAAGTTGCATTTGGGAAAGAGACTTTGGGGTGGGCCGATCCTGGTAATTGAGTTGCTTCTTGGTTTTCTTCTCTACTAGTTTAGGATTTAGCTTTCTCAATTTGCTGACTCAGAAACCGATTCTCTTATTTTTCAACTTCTAACATTTTGTTACTATAGTGATTTCCTCCTCCTTTTAATTTTTAAAAATCCCTTTATATCTGTTTTAATGAGGGGGAATGCATTTGTTCAATCAGCCATCTTTCATCAGTATTGTTTTAAAAAAGATATTCTTAATGTAATGATGTTTTCTAAAAATCTAGATTTCCTGGGCTAGAATTTCAAGTCAAAGAATTCTGATAAGATCAACTAATCTAGAATAGTCTTGTGAATGTACTCATTAATTTCTAACCATTTCTTAATATTTTGGCTGTTATAAGTGCTGTGTGGTAAATGTTTCTATTTGTTGGCAAAACTCGCTTGAGTTGTTCATCACCTTTCATGTGGTTATAGATGCAAACAACATGTGTGTCCCAGCTGGGCTCTGAAATCAAGGCTCCCACTTTGTGACAGACTCCTTCATAACACCAGAGACTTCCAAACTCATGTCCCTAAATCCACTCATTTCATCTCACATCCTGTCAACTCAAAGACAGAAATCCCTGAGTGATTGAAACCTCTATAGTGAGAAAACTTTTCCATTCAGTATCTATTTTGTGCCAAGTTGCTTCGGTTGTGTCCGACTCTTTGCAACACTGTCCTTGGGATTCTCCAGGCAAGAATACTGGAGTGGGTTGCCACTTCCTTCTTCAGGGGATCTTCCTGACCCAGGGATCGAACCTGCATCTGTTGCGTCTCCTGCATTGGCGGGTGAGTTCTTTACCTCTGGGAAGCCCTATTTATTTTGGTGGAAGACTATTCTGCCTTCTTTCTCTAGAGTGAGGTCTGGGGTAAGACCACTTAGGGTGGGGTGGAGTCAGGGGTAGTAACAAGATGAGCAACAGGATGAGTGAGGATTTAGGTCCATGGTAAATGTCATGTGCTGGAGTGAGGATTCCTACAACTGATACCCTCCTAGCAGAGCCGACTTCCTGGGAGGCAATTCTAGCACTACCTTGAGTGGTGGACTGGGTGAAATGTGACCAGTTTCATGACAAAACAGAATCAGCAGTGCCTTTGCAATCTCAGAAATGCCACGGCCTGCCTAATAAGCAATAGTCAAAGCTTAAGTTTCTTAAACTGATTTTTGGCCTCCTTAGTTAAAGGAAGACAAACCTGGCTTGTTATTTTATTTGTCAATCAAAATGTGTCTAACAGCATTTTTTTTTCCAGTTTGCCAAAGCAAAGTTGACCAAAGCTGCTTTTAAAGATCAAAGAATCTCAATAGGGACTTCCCTGGTGGTCCAGTGGCTAAGACTCTGCACTTCCAGTGCAGGGGGCCCAGGTTCAATCCCTGGTCAGGGAACTAGATCCCACATGTTGCAACTAAGACCCAATGCAGGCAAATAAAATTTTAAATAATAATAAATAAATAAATATATTTTTTAAAATAATCATAATAATTTATATTACTTAGTGCCGACTATTTTCTGGATGCTTTATAAACATAGTCTCATTTAATGCATGGTATTATTACAGCCATTTTGCATGAAAAAAGTCTCTGAGAGGTTGAGTAACTTACCTAAGATCACAAAGTTATTAAAAATTGAAGCATAGTTAAAAGCAAAGTTTTTATAATTTTTCTCAAAAGTTCAGCTTTGAACCAGCCTGTCATGCCCACACCCAAACAGACAACAGACAATGTTTGTAAGACACATGTATTATTGGTGCAGTGTTCATCTTGAATGTAGGGCACATTCCAGATGTGCTGAGAGGAAATGTGTTTATTCTTATTGATAAATAACAAGATCAAAGGCAAACTTGTCCCTTCGACAATACACATTACACAATTATGTGACAGACAGCCCAACAAATCACCTTCTGATACAGATACACCCATGATAAGCACAGGAAACAGGAGTCAGCTGAGGCTGTTCCTCGTTGGGCCGCCATTTTGTCTAAAACTATCCTGCTACAGTCAGTGGGGTTGCAAAGAGTCGGACATGAGTTAGTGCTTAAACAGCAGCAGCAACCTGCCTAATGGAGAAACTACAAAGACTTGTAGTCTTGTGTTCCAGTCCTGGTATTGATGTGAACCAGTGGTACTGGTCTTGTCACCTATGAGGGAAACTCACCTTTGCTGAATGCCTAATGTGTGCCAGGAACATTTCCCTTTTTAAATTTACTTGTTATTTTGAATAGTACATGTCCAAGGGTTCTAAACGGAGAAGGCAATGGCAAGCCACTCCAGTACTCTTGCCTAGAAAATCCCATGGACGGAGCCGCCTGGTGGGTTGCAGTCCGTGGGGTTGCTAAGGGTCAGACACGACTGAATGACTTCACTTTTCACTTTCACACATTGGAGAAGGAAATGGCAACCCACTCCAGTGTTCTTGCCGGGGGAATCCCAGGGATGGGGGAGCCTGGTTGGCTTCCGTCTATGGGATGGGGTCACACAGAGTTGGACATGACTGAAGTGACTTAGCAGCAGCAGCAGCAGCAAGGGTTCTAAAGAGGATACTGAAATTAGGCTCTCTCTCCTTGGCCCCCAGTCTGTGATTCCCCTTCCCAGAGTAAATTATTTTTAACAGTTTTATGTACTGCTTCCAGAAAAACTAGAAACTTTCATATATTTTATGTCATTTAAGCTTCTTGATTATTGCTCCAATTTAATGTAGTTTAATTTAATTTGAGGAGTCGTTTCTTGGGACTTTCCTGGTAGCTTAGGCAGTAAAGAATCTGTCTTCAATGCAAGAGACCCAGGTTCAATCCCTTGGTTGGGAAGATCCCCTGGAGAAGGAAGTGGCAACCCACTCCAGTATTCTTGCCTGGAAAATTCCATGGAGCCTGGTGGGCTACAGTCCATAGGGTAGCAAAAAAGTCGGACACAACTGAGTAATTAACACTTTAACTTTTCCCTTTTCTTAGGACTTGAGGCAGAAAAAAGAGGTCAGCAATATGTGCTTTGCCTATATTTTTTGTCCCCATTTATAGATTTCAAAACGGAAGCTCAATGAATGAAAATAATGATTCAAATAGCTACTTAGCAGTGGCACCAATATTCTTTCATTCATTTAGTCTTTTTCAAGGGATGATAATGGATCAGGTATGGCTTTTATAATGGACCATGCTAGGCTTTGAGGATATGATAGTGACCCAAATAGGCCCTTTCTCTTAGTGTAGTGGAGAGTTTTAAAATAACCAATGTACAGTGAACTGTGGTTGTTTACTGGAGGAGCATCAACTCTACTTAGATGGCAAAGGAAAGCAACTAGAAAAATATGACCTCTTGGGACTTCCCTGATGATATAATGGATAAGAATCTGCCCACCAATGCATGGGACACAGGTTCGATCTCTGGTCTGGAAAGATTCCACATGCCACGGAGCAACTAAGCCTGTGGATCATAACTATTGAGCCTGCTCTGTAGAGCCTGTGCTCTGCAATGAGAGGCTACCGCAATGAGAAGCCCTTGTACCACAATGAAGAATAGCATCTGCTTGTGCAACTAGAGAAAGCCCATGCACAGTCTAAATGAATAATTTTTAAAAGTGTAAATTAAAAAAAAAAATGACCTCTGAACAGATATCTAGAATGAGTAAGAGTTAGCCAGGTGAAGAGGGTGACATGGGAGGAGTAGGAGAAGAATAATCTAAGCAAGTGAAACACATGGGCAAGGCCTGTAGTCTGAAGTGTTGAGAGGCTCTCAGGATGACTGGGACAGCATCAGCCGTTCCCAGAGGTGATCCAGGAAGCTGAAGTGTCTGCCTGAAAGGCCAGGCATTGGAAAATCTGCTAAGGGGTAACATGGGAGTGATGTGCTCACAGAGGCCTTCTGTCTGTGGAAGAGCAAACGCATTGGAGAAGGCAATGCTAGTTGAGAGCCTGCCCCAGAGGGGAGGCTGATGACCACCTGAGCCAGGGTCAACCTGAGCTATTTGGGAGATGGAATCAACAGACTTTCAAGGCCTGAATGTACATTAATGGTCATGAGAGTAGATTCTAGAACCAGCAAGAATCCTTGCTCTGCTGCTTCCTAACAGCAGAGCTGTTGGATACTGAACTGCTTATGACATTGGGCAGAACTCTTGGACAGAATTTCTTGTGACACTGCACAAGGCATTGTAACCCTTTTAAGTGTCAATTTTCTCATTTGCAAAATGAGGTAAAAAAATGGATCTAACTTTTCGAGGGCAGTGACTGGGTGTGTGGAGCCATTCATTGCAGGAGACAGAGCTGCTCTATCCCCTCCTCTTCCACTTCCAGTTGCAAACAATAAAGACCATAGTGTGTGCCAAGTCACTTCAGTTGTGTTCAATTCTTTGCAAGCCTTTGAACTGTAATCCCCCAGACTCCTCTGTTCATGGGGTTCTCCAGGAAAGAACACTGGAGTGGGTTGCCATGCCCTCCTCCAGGGGAGCTTCCTGATCCAGGGATTGAACCCGAGTCTCTTGTTTCCTGCACTGGCAGGCAGGTTCTTTACCACTAGTGCCACCTGGGAAGCCCAAAGACCTCAGTTTAATAAAAAAAAATTAATGGATGTAAATGGGGATAATATAGTGTCTACTTCATCAGGTCATCATAAGAATTAGCGAATCCCTGTAAAGACTTTAGTGTTTTAGTGTTCCGTTTCTTCCGGAAGTGTATAAATTAGCCTGGGATAGAAACTGCACACTGAATTTACTAATTAAGAAATGAGAAATCAGAACTATAAAGGTGGCATAGAAATACAAGAAACTATTCTTAAGTAATCTTTTAAAACTTTGAACAGAGTTACAGATTTTGCCATTTGTTATAAACTGGTATATGTAATTTAACCAGAACCATGAGAAAGTTGGTATTGTGTGAATTCTGAGGCACTTTCGACATGTTGTAGGAGTGATGTGGACTGTCTTGAGTTTTACACATTCATAAGTGAATGGTCTGTATCTCGTGCCTTTTTCGGTTTTCTGTGAGCTGTAGTTTCTGGGAAGTGAGCAGCTCTCATTCCTATAACTCTTGTAACCCAGTCATTCGTGTGCCTCCTTCATGAGGATTCGGTGTGGCTGTGGTGCTGTTATCCCTCTGATAGGAACTCTAACTCAGTGTAAAGCCCCAAAGATCTGTTACTTATTTTTATTTTATATTGTACGATATTTTATTTATAGTGTTGTGTTTGTTTCAGGTGTATAGCAAAGTGATACAGTCATATATATATATATATATATATGAATTAACAAAAGCAGTTCCCGTCTTTTGATGGGGAGTTCGTGGTTTATAATATAAATGGCATTATTTTGAGAGAGGGATAACTTAGGCAAGGCATTGGGTTTTTTTTTCTTTTTGCAGCTTGAGGCAGTCATAAAATAACTTAATGTAGCTTTTTGCAACTGTGTATTCTATAGTATTTTTTCATTTGGTGATATTTTAACTGTTAATGTTTATGGCATTGTGCTTTGTACCATTTATTAAATTTTATAAATAAAAAAAGACTTTAGTGTAATCCCCACACATATCATACTTCAATTAAAAATTTTAAAAAAATGAACTTACAGAGAAAGGGGAATGATGTTGAAATTTCTGACTGTTAGAGAATCTGTTTAAATATTTTTAAGTGGATGACAGTGGGCATCATGTTGCTTGGATTTTAGATTCAAGTGGATCTTTTAAAGAGAATATTGTGATAGTCTGTTTTAAAATACCTATATTTGGGACCTACCTCGTGGTCCAGTGGCTAAGACTCTGAGCTAAGACTCTGAGCTTCCAGTGGGCCTGGGTTCAATTCCTGGTAGGGAACTAGATCCCATTTGCCACAACTAAGACCTGGTGCAGCCAGATAAATAAATAAATGTTAAACCAAAATACCTATATTAACAATATGTTAGAAATCACAAGCTTTCCAATTACTCAAGCAAGTGAAACATTTTAGACATCAGCTAAAAGTTTTGTAAAGGATTACCTGGCTTTAAAAAATTATTTTAGTGCCCCAAAAAAGAGGCTCTTGAAAGAACGTTTAAAAACCCAGAGACAAACCTCCTATGAACA
Source organism: Moschus berezovskii (assembly GCF_049115385.1). Lineage (NCBI taxonomy): Eukaryota > Metazoa > Chordata > Mammalia > Artiodactyla > Moschidae > Moschus > Moschus berezovskii. The sequence goes on from NC_142460.1 coordinate 141,915,397, forward strand.
CTTCATAGATTCATCAGGCTGCAAGAATGAGCAGGAGCTTTCCTGGTTCACCTTTGTCTTTTTCAAAAGCCTGTGTCCAGGTCACCTGGGACTTTGTTCCAACACAGGACATCTTTGCACATCAGGAGTTCTGCCAGCAGTGTTACTTTGCTAGGTGTGGACTCATTTCTTTTGACTTTAGTTTTCCCACTGAATCATGAGGATGAGAGTTGCTTTCTGTCTTTTCAAAAGTTTTCCTTTCTTGGTTTTTCTGAGGATTCATGAGTTAAAGATTTGTTAAGTACTTTACAATACTTAGCTGAAAGTGCAAAGTTTTATTTGTTATTGTTGGATGGGTGAAAGGTATACAAGTTCAAAACCTTATTTTCTCTCCTGGGCATGCTGCATTATCATGCATTATGAACTGGACATGGAACAACAGACTGGTTCCAAATAGGAAAAGGAGTAGGTCAAGGTTGTATATTGTCACCTTGCTTATTTAACTTATATGCAGAGTACATCATGAGGAATGCTGGGCTGGAAGAAGCACAAGCTGGAATCAAGATTGCCAGGAGAAATGTCAATAACCTCAGATATGCAGATGACACCACCCTTATGGCAGAAAGTGAAGAGGAACTCAAAAGCCTCTTGATGAAAGTGAAAGAGGAGAGTGAAAAGGTTGGCTTGAAGCTCAACATTCAGAAAACAAAGATCATGGCATCTGGTCCCATCACTTCATGGGAAATAAATAGATGGGGAGGGACGGACCGACTGACGGGAGGGACGGGAGGCGAGCAAGATGGCGCAGACTCAGGGCACCAAGGGGAAAGTCCGTTACTGTTACGACGGGGATGTTGGAAATTACTATTATGAACAAGGCCACCCAATGAAGCCTCACTGAATCCACATGACTCACAATTTACTCCTTAACTATGGTCTCTACAGGAAGATGGAAATCTATCGCCCTCACAAAGCCAATGCTGTGGAGATGACCAAGTATCACAGTGATGACTACATTAAATTCTTACGCTCCATCCGCCCAGAAAACATGTCCGAGTACAACAAACAGAGGCAGAGATTCAACTTCGGTGAGGACTGTCCGGTATTTGATGGCCTGTTTGAGTTCTGTCAGCTGTCTACTGGTGGCTCTGTGGCAAGTGCTGTGAAACTTAATAAGCAGCAGATGGACATCGCTGTGAATTGGGCTAGGGGCCTACACCATGCAAAGAAGTCCGAGGCATCTGGCTTCTGTTACGTCAATGATATCGTCTTGGCTGTCCTGGAACTGCTAAAGTATCACCAGAGGGTCCTGTATATTGACATTGATATGCCACGGCGATGGCGTGGAAGAGGCCTTCTATACCACAGACCAAGTCATGACTGTGTCCTTTCATAAATATGGAGAGTACTTCCCAGGAACTGGGGACCTACGGGATACTGGAGCTGGCAAAGGCAAGTATTAATTATGCTGCTAACTACCCTCTCCGAGATGGGATTGACGACGAGTCCTATGAGGCCATTTTCAAGCCGGTCATGTCCAAAGTAGTGGAGATGTTCCAGCCGAGTGCAGTTGTCTTGCAGTGTGGCTCTGACTCCCTGTCTGGGGATCAGTTAGGTTGCTTCAACTTGACCATCAAAGGGCATGCCAAGTGTGTGGAATTTGTGAAGAGCTTCAACCTGCCCATGCTGATGCTGGGAGGAGATGGCTACACCATTCATAATGTCGCCAGGTGCTGGACGTATGAAACAGCTGTGGCCCTGGACACAGAGATCCCGAAGGAGCTTCCATACAACGACTACTTCGAATACTTTGGACCAGATTTCAAATTTCATATCAGTCCTTCCAATATGACTAACCAGAGCACTAATGAGTACCTGGAAAAGATCAAACAGCGGCTGTTTGAGAACCTGAGAATGCTGCCCCACGCGCCTGGGGTCCAAAAGCAGGCCATCCCCGAGGACACCATTCCAGAGGAGAGTGGCGATGAGGATGAAGAAGACCCTGACAAGCGCATCTGAATCTGTTCCTCGGACAAACGAATTGCCTGTGAGGAAGAGTTCTCTGACTCTGATGGGGAGGGAGAAGGTGGGCACAAGAACTCCTCCAACTTCAAGAAAGCCAAGTGAGTCAAAACAGAAGATGAAAAAGAGAAAGATCCAGAAGAGAAGAAAGAAGTCACAGAAGAGGAGAAAACCAAGGAAGAGAAGCAAGAAGCCAAAGGGGTCAAGGAAGAGGTCAAGTTGGCCTGAAGAGACCTCTCCAGTTCTGGCTTCTTGCCAAATCCCCACCTTTATCCCACAGCCCTTCAGATTTTATATTTTCTTTTTCTCCGTGTATTTATCTAAAAATATATTAAATATAAATATCCCCAGGGACTAGACAGGAACCAGGGCCCTGAAGTCAGGGCACACATTACTTTTCCAGTAGCTGCCTTGTAACCCATCCTTCCCAAACTCTTGAACCCTAATGGGTACTGGGTAAAAGGGATCCGCTTCAGCAGCCATAGGACAAAATCTTGAAGTGCCTGCTTTGTAGCTTTGAAAAGGTACCCTTACTGAGCATTTGAGAAGGGGTGGCTGGGTCTTCAGGGACTCCCTGTTGTTTTTAGGCTCTTAAGGCAACATCAGCCATTTTTAGATTGGTTCTGTTCTCACGCCTGCCCTCTCTCTGTCTTCCCCCAATTCTGCAGGTGAAGATTGGTAGTCTAGTTTCCATTTTGAGATACTATATTAATTTTTGTGAGAATCTTTGTAATAAAATGGTACATTTCTAAAAAAAAAATAAAAATAAATAGATGGGAAAACAGTGGAAACAGTGTCAGGCTTTCTTTTTTTGGGCTCCAAAATCACTGCGGATGCTGATTGCAGCCATGAAATTAAAAGACGCTTACTCCTTGGAAGGAAAGTTATGACCAACCTTGATAGTAAATTAAAAAACAGAGACATTACTTTGCCAACCAAGGTCCGTCTAGTCAACGCTATAATTTTTCCAGTGATCATGTATGGATGTCAGAGTTGGACTGTGAAGAAAGCTGATCGCCGAAGAATTGATGCTTTTGAATGTGGTGCTGGAGAAGACTCTTGAGAGTCCCTTGGACTGCAAGGAGATCCAACCAGTCCATTGTAAAGGAGATCAATGCTGGGTGTTCATTGGAAGGACTGATGCTGAAGCTGAAACTCCAACATTTTGGCCACCTCATGCGACGAGTTGACTCACTGGAAAAGACTCAGATGCTGGGAGGGATTGGGGGCGGGAGGAGAAGGGGACGACAGAGAATGAGATGGCTGGATGGCATCACCGACTCGATGGACATGAGTTTGAGTGAACTCCGGGAGTTGGTGATGGACAGGGAGGCCTGGCGTGCTGTGATTCATGGGGTCCCAAAGAGCTGGACACGACTGAGCAACTGAACTGAACTGATCATGCTTAATCCCTAGGAAACTCACAACCCCCTTCTCTTGCAGGGGTTCCTCATTTACATAAACTGTCACACACTGAACTAACAGAGGGCTCCTGGGAGAGGACTGGCAGTTTCCTGTGTTCTTCAGAGAGTTTCTATCTGCCTAACAGGTGTGATAACCTTTTTGTCTGGCTGGACTAACAGTTCTTACTAAGTTCTCATTTAGTAAGAGTGAGCGGAGGTGAAGAAGACCCTGGACAGTAAGGGAATCAGGAGGATTTAGCTCTTATTTTGTTTTTATTTATTTTTAAATTACTTAATTTTTTTGGCTCCGTGGTGTGCCACACGGGGCCTTAGTTCATGAGGGATCTTAGTTCCCAGACCAGGGATCAAACCCCATGGCCCTTGCAAGGGAAGCTCGGAGTCTTAACCACTGGGCCACCAGGAAAGTTCCATTGAGCTCTTTTTTTGATCTGTCCTTGTTCACCTTGGACAAGTCACTTCATTTCTCTGAGGTTTATATTTTTCATCTGAAAAGTGAGAGAGTTGGAATAAGTAATTCCTTTAATTCTTTCAAACTTAAAATCTCCTTTTAGTATGTCAAAATGCTGAAAAATTCCCCTGAAGATATCAGCATATTGGTGTGTATCATTTGGTATTATGTGATATGCACCAAGAAAAGTACCAGTTAATTGACTGCATAAAAGATACTGGTTTCCGAGTACCTCTAGAGTTAAACTCTTTATTTAACTTCGGTTTTCATGGTAGATGTGTTTTATGCTATTAGATCTACGTAGCTGCTGATGGTGGTGGTTGAGGTGATTATGGTGGTGGTGGTGGTGGTGTGGTTAGGAAGGTGTGAAGGTGGTGTTGACAGTGCAGTAATGGTAGTGATGGATGGTAGTGATGGATGGTAATGATAGTGTAAACCTCATGGTGACCTTGAATGAAAACACATATATCGATGCTTTCATCACAGAGTCTGTTCATCTTTATGATCCCCATAATCTTTAGTGTATCGCCTTGCACTAAGCAGGTACTCGATACCTGTTTGATGAAGAGTGAAGAGTAGCTGGCAGATAACTACATATGCATCTTGCCCTAATACCTAAGGCAAAAACAAATGCTCTGGTAAAGATCTCAGATTTAATTTCACTTAACGTAACAGGCTTTCTAAGAAAGCTGTGACAATATTAATACTATCACTGAACTCATTTTAGCTGATGTTGCTCATGCTCATCTCTCTAGAGAAGAATGAAAGCTTGTTCAGATTACAGGAGGACCTTTTCTTAAAAGTAGTGGAAGAAAAGTCACTGAAGCAAATCTACTTAAAAAGCTATCAAAAATTCATTGGAAGAAGCTTGACAGAATACATCTGAAAATGAAAACTGAAAACTATGAAAATAATTTCAACTTTATGCAACAAAATTTAGGTGACTGTAGAAACTATGGCTTGGTCCTTGAAATGTACAAAGACTGAACCAAGTATTGCCTTTTTTTTCTCCCAGATGGCATGTAATTTTTTCAACAAAAGTTAGCAACATGGCTGAGTCCCTTTGCTATTCACTTGAAACTATCACAACATTGTTAATTGGCCATACTCCAATACAAAATAAAAAGTTTAATTAAAAAAAAGAACAAAGAGCTACAAATAAAGTTCAGAGCTAAGAAAAAAAAAAAGCTAAGGACACACAGAACACTCAAGATGTAGAAATATTCAGTTTCAGTGTTTTTTCCCTAATGCCTTTCTTAATCTTTTGGATTCTTAAATAATTCCATGGACTCAAGATCATCCTGGTTGATTTTTTTCCTTCTTCAATTGTTAGCTGGTTTACCAGTTATACCAGATTCCATAAATCTTTTATTCTCTAAAAATACTTGATTTAATGAAGTCTTTCCTCTTTTGCAAGATTTAACCCTTTTATTTTGCATTGCATGGGTGGATATTTACAACTTCCAAAAATCGGAGACACTTTCAGAGTTAAGAGGGAAGAGATGCTTGAATACATTTTAGGGAATATTTTCATTACAGGGTAATATTTTCATTACAAGGTGACTTTTGCTTTCCTATAACACAGTGTTTCAGTGCAGGTCCTGATCATTAATATTCAGAAAACAAAGACACATTTTATCAACTCAGCCAGCATCTAGTCAGCATTATTGAAAGAAACTTACTGAGGCAGATAATTGTCTCCAAAGGTGGCTGCAATGATAGTTCTCATCACATATGTGCATTTGACCATGTGACCTTACTCTTCTCTGATCAATAGATGACATCTGTATCTGTCCCTTGAACCTGGGTGGACTTTTGCGACCTTTCTGCCAAAAGAATATGGTGAAAGTGACTTGATTTCAGATCATAAAGGGTGATACAGCTTTTTCCTAGCTCTCAGGCTTGGACACTATTCTTAGGACTGAGCTATAGTAGTGTGAAGAAACCTAGGCCATATGGAGAGGCCACTTGTAAGTGTTCCAGTTGACAGTCTCAGCTATGGTTTCAGACAATAGTCAATCAGTACTAGATGTGTGAATGAGACAGCCTTTGAGATGACTTCAGCCCCAGCCACCACCTGACACCAATTACATGAGAGCCCTTGAGAGAAGACCACCGCCCTGAGCTCAGTCAACTCCTAGGACCATGAAAGATGATAATAAAAAATCACTTTGATCATTTTATGACACTAAGCTTGAGGTGGCTTGCTTTGCAGCAATAGATATCTGAAACACTTTAATGTAATTGGCTTTTCGCATGCTTTTAATATAGTGAAGCTTTAAAATGATAACCTGGGAACCATAAGGACTGCAGAATTCCTGTACCCAGGTCTGCTGCCCAAGCCTAAATACTCTTAGAGTGGTGGTGAGAAGGCCAAGAAGTGGTTCTTCATTTCCCTGAAAATCCAGACATTCCCATGAGGCTCTAAACATTGTAGTAGTGACAGGAGTCTGGTTATGCTATTTATTTATTGGTTGCACAGAGTCTTTGTTGCTGTGCACAGGCTTCTCAACTATCCTCTAGTTGTGGTGCATGGGCTTCTCATTGTGGTGGCTTCTTCTTGTTGTGGAGGATGTGCTCTAGAGTCCACGGGTTCAGTAGTTAAAGCTCGTGGACTCTAGAACTGGGGTTCAGTAGTTGCCCCGAGGCATGTGGAATCTTCCCAGATCAGAGATAGAACGTGTGTACCCTGTATTGGCAAGGGTTTCTTAACACTGGAGCACCAGGAAAGTCCTGGTTAGTGCTATTAAAGTCCTTATCTATCTGGAGACAGTCCTAAGAGGATGGGGCTCAATAGGTAGGACTGAGATGCTCTGGCTATGTTGTTGTTCAGTTGCTAAATCGGGTCCAACTATCTGCATCTCCATGGACTGCAGCATGCCAGACTTCCCTGTCCTCCACTGCCTCCCGGAGTTTGCTCAAGTTCATGTCCACTGAGTCGGTGATACTGTCTCATCTATAGCTCTGGCTACAAAGGAAGTTAAATCTGCTTCTCTAACCATTGGCTGCTGAGGGAAGCTTCTCTCCCATTTTCCAAGGCTGGTCTCTGGACTTAGGATAAGACCTTGACTCATTAGACTTTACTTTGTTCTTAGACCCATTTTACTCTAGGTGAGGGACCTAGTACATATGAAGAACTGGAACTGGAGAAAAGATCTAGAGCAGGAGGAAAGGCTCCGCCAATGAAATATCAGTGGTGAAAGCAAAAAAAAAGTAAACTTGCTGCACAAAGGAAAACATACAGAGCAGAGGGGAGAATGGCCACCTGGAGTATAGCTATCTGCCACATTCCTTCTGTTCCTATTAATTAGGCATGGATTTCTAGGTAGTGAAAGAGTAGAGGGCAAGGATGATAAATTTAGGAGTCAAAATGGCCACGTGGCCATAGGCTTGGGTTTTTTAACATTAATAAGTATTTCCTTGAATATGCAAGATCTCACTAAAATCAGTTTGTGTCACAGAGGAACTGAAGAACCATGGTGGGTCCCAAATAGAGGAAACAGGTAAGTTTATGGCTTCCTCTAAGCTCAAGAAAAGGGGATAAAAAGACATGTAAGGGTTTTTTGGTTTGTTTTATTCTAGATGTTATTCATCAGTTCTGTTTCAAGTAGCAGGAGTGTACTCAAACCATGATGATAGGAATTCATTGATCCTATAACTATACAGCTGTGGATTTCAGGAATACTTATATCCAGGAACTCAAATGAGATCTTTGGAGATCTATATCTTGCTTCATCCTTGTTGACTTGGCTTTGTCTTTATTCTACACTGGCTTCTTGCATGTGGAGAACATGATTTATGCTACCATTGCCAGACTCATACCTCCTTTGTTTGTGGCTTCAGCGTAAAGAGGCTAAGTCTCTAGAAACTGCAGGTAAAAAACACCTGGTGGAACTCTCATTGGCCAGATCTGAGTCATAGTGCCATTCTTAAGGCTAGAGGGCTAGAGTGGGGGTCAGTCTCACCTAAACTCCTTGGAATGGGTCCTCCACCAGAAGTGCTCTGTTTTCAGAAGGAGGGGGAAAATGAGGAGAAACAAAATCATCAGATGTCCATTAAAACTACTTTGACCAGGATTAGAAAGGGACTGAAACTAGGGGCAGATGCTATCCCCAGGAGTAAAGACCAAGCAGTTGGCTAGAACTTTTTGTATCCTGTATAATTCAAAAAACACTCTGAAGTGGTCAGAGTGTAGGAAGCTAAGAAACTCACGAATGAGTCTTTGACTGTATTCTGCTGTGGATCATGGAAACCCACCTACTGGCCTCACCCTGTTCCTAACATGCTTGAATTACCATTTTCCAGCCCAGAGGTTCTATATATTGGGGAACAGGTGATTGTGATGCTTCTCAATGTTTGAAAACTACTGACTTACACTAAGAAATCCAAAACGTTGTATTCAGAAGTTCTCGTTTGGTATCTTGTGGCTTTAAATATACATACTGAACTTTTTGTTGAAACATGATATACATAGAAAAAGTGAGTGATATATATATCAAAAATGATATACATATTATGAGTGTATAGTTTGGTTAACTTTCACAGGCTGACCGTAACCATGAAACCAGTCTCCAGACGAAGAAGCAAAACATTTCCAGTAGCCAGAAGCACTCCCCTCCCTGTAACCTCTTCTGGTCACACGTCTCTTGCCAAGGGTGATCACTATCTTTGAACATCACAAATTTGCTTTTTCCTATTTTTATAATTTATATATTTTGAACTGCGGTGCTGGAGAAGACTCTTGAGAGTCCCTTGGACTGCAAGGAGATCCAACCAGTCCATTCTAAAGGAGATCAGTCCTGGGTGTTCACTGGAAGGACTGATGCTAAAGCTGAAACTCCAATACTTTGGCCACCTCATGCGACGAGTTGACTCACTGGAAAAGACTCTGATGCTGGGAAGGATTGGGGGCGGGAGGAGAAGGGGACGACAGAGAATGAGAAGGCTGGATGGCATCACCGACTCGATGGACATGAGTTTGAGTGAACTCCAGGAGCTGGTGATGGACAGGGAGGCCTGGCGTGCTGTGATTCATGGGTTCGCAAAGAGTCGGACACGACTGAGTGACTGAACTGAACTGAACTGATACAGGGCTTCCCAGGTGGCGTTAGTGGTAAAGAACTTGCCTGCCAATGCAGGAGACATGAGAAACTTGGGTTCGATTCCTGGGTCAGGAAGATCCTCTGGAGGAGGGCATGGCAACCTACCTGTAGAATCCCAAAGACAGAGGAGCCTGGCGGGCTACAATCCATAGGGTTGTACAGAGTCACATACAACTGAAGCGACTTAGCACACAGCATGCACGTTATTATACAGTTTATATTCTTGAATGTTTATCTTTTTTTCTTCAATGTTTTATATATATATATAGGATTTAACTGTGTTATGTTTATAGTTATAGTTTGTTCATTTTATATTCTACAATCTGTTACTGCATAGTGCCTCATTGCTTATTTATTCGACACACTCTAAGGATTTGTGGGTGTTTCTGATTGGAGCTTTTACTGCTGTGAGCAATAAATATTGTAATTCATGTCTCTGAGTAAACATACATAAACATTTCTGTTTGGTTGTATGTAAAAGTGGAAGCTCATGGCTTTAAATATTTTGGACTATTATTAACAAATAAGATTTTCCTTTAAATAAGTTATCTTTGACATTTAATGATAGCCTTTAAGGTATTGCATAGCCTTCTTCATATTCTAGGTGTTGTCCACCGCCTGAAGGGTCTGCTCAATATCTATAATCAGCATAAGACAAAGGGGCTGACATTGGTTGCCCAATAAAAAGTCATGAGTCTTTTCTCATGGGTCTGAGTCAATTCTCAGTCAGGAGTTCACTGACTGAAGAGGTAGCCAGGTCCTCAGGAGCAGGGATCCTGAAATGGCAAGTTATGCTGTAAGAAAGGATTCTTAGTCATTTCCAAGGCCTCTGGTTGTTCGGTAGCTTAGATGTGTCCGAATGGCTCTTTGCAACCTCACGGACTGCAAAGCAATCCAGGCTTCCCTGTCCTTCACCATCTCCTGGAGGGGCAGATGAAGCTTGGCTCCCTGGAGTTTGTTCAAACTCATGTCCATTGAGTTGGTGATGCCATTTAACCACCTCATTCTCCGTTGCCCCCTTTTCCTCCTGCCCTCAATCTTTCCCAGCATCAGGGTGTTTTCAGGTGAGTTGGCACTTGACTTCCAAGGAAATCTATGGCTATTTTCTTGGAGGAAGGTACTCAGATACTTTGAGGATTATTGAATACGGGTTCTAGGTTGCTATTGACATTTGGAGACCTGAATAAAAAAATGGAGTTCTGGCTAAAGTCTGACTTACAGTGGGTTCCCTGGGCCTGCATTCCCATCTGGTGGCCATTTTTTCTGACTCTGAGTATGTAACTGGGATTGATCCTCTTGGCAGCTGGACTGATCCTCCCATTGGCCATTGGCCTGTGGAATAAGAGTTATCATAGTGGGGAAGGTCAAGAGAAGGCTCTGAAATGGCACCCTGCCCAACTGTTCACTCCTAGCAGCATAGCAAATCAAAACCAGCATTGCATCCTGAGGATAAGAATGGGAGTGGGGGGTGGTAAAGATGAATGCCATTGTTAAAAATCTAAAACAGGGGTCTCCAACTGCCAGGCTGTGGGCTGTTAGGAATTGGGCTGCACAGCAGGAAGTGAGCAGAGGGTGAGGGAGCCAAGCTTCGTCTGCCACTCCCCATCACTAGCATTATTGCCTGAATCCCCCGCCTCATCCCCATACCCCCATGGAAAAATTGTCTTCCATGAAACCAGTCCCTGGGATCAAAAAGGTTGGTGACCACTGATCTAAAGGATGCAAGGGTGCAGGGGGTGTGGGTGGTCCTGATTGTATGTGAGTGCTCAGTTGCTGTCTGTCCAACTCTTTGTGACCCCACGGACTGTAGCCCACCAGGCTCCTCTGTTCATGGGATTCTCCAAGCAAGAATACTGGAGTGGGTTGCCATTTCCTTCTCCAAGGGATCTTCCCAACCCATGTGTCCTGCATTGTCAGGTGGATTCTTTACCACTGAGCCACCAGAGAAGCCCATAGACAACATTTATTTACAGTTTTACCCCAGGGATATGTTAATTCACCTACCTTCTGTTATATATGGTCTGGATATAGATACGGACCATCTAAAGTCCCGGAGAATATCACAATGATCCATTACATCAATGACACTGTGCCGATTAGGCAAATAAGCATGATGTGGCTAATACCTGGCAGTAGATGGTAGGAAAGAGGGAAGGAGGATTGGGTGTGAAGAGTTTCAGACTTCAGTGCAGCTCTGAGAATGTCCTGACCGGGCTGATGTGGAGCTTCAAGGCAGTGACTGACTGACTGGTGGCCCACATAGGCAGGAAGGGCTCAGCTTTAAAACCCTGGTATGTGCAGTCATTGGCAGACTGAGGAGAGCATGGACTTCAGCAGTCAGTTTCACAGACATGGCAGCTGGGGCTGTCAGCTCCCTGCCCTCCTCACAGGAGATTCTCTGTTGAAGGGAACCCTAAGCAGTGAATCTGCGTGGTTTTCACCGCAGTCTATACAGACTGCATTACATGGGTGCTCTTCTCCATCACTTTTCAGGGTGCAGCTCTCCCCTAGTTCCCATAGACCTCTCCCCTGAGGGGAAACTTAGAAGAGGGAGTTTAGTGACATAAACCACAGCCCCTACTGCTGCAGTTGGTCTTCAGGTCACACTGGCATTTATCTTCCCGCTCCTCTACTATGCCCTCTGAAGACTCCACATCCCATGCTATCACCTTGGCAGGTGTTGATGGCTTGCTTACCTGGTAGTGCAACTCAAACTTTCATTCCTGGGGTCCCAAATCCTTGGAATCAGACCCTTCTCAGCGTGGGGCTGTTGTGTAAGTTATAACTGGGAAAAGGAATCCACAGAGGCACCAAGTAAATCACATGGTTGTGCATATTTCTCTTCTTCCTCAGCGCTGCTCCAGTGCAACAGCAGCCTTAGCTCCTCCCACTGCTCAGGCTCATTGGTTCTGGCCAGAATGATGGCAACTGCTCTCTCTTATTGATCTTGGACACAGGAGTCTAGGGTGCCTGTAGCATTCATAGATTATAGTTCAATGATACCATTATGTTCACTAACAAGAGTGTACTCCCTCTGGGGACCCGAATCCTCCTTCCTCTTTCCTCCATTCACTGCGGTCATATCTGCCTTGCAATCTGAAGACCGCCCCCCCCCAACTTGCTTTTCTTCTTTCTCCCCTGTATTCACAGGCATTTTCTTCAAAATATCCCTTGGTCATCTTGTTCCATCTTGGTGATCTGAACTGCCCCCATAAATCACACTCCTAGTTCTTTCCCAAATAACCATCTGTTTTTCTCAAATTTTCCCCCCTTGATAGACAGTTTAAACCTGAAAGTTTAACAGATACCTGCCCTATAAATGGGCTTCCTTGGTGGCTCAGACAGTAAAGAATCTGTCTGCAATGTGGGAGACCTGGCTTCAGTCCCTGGGTCGGGAAGATCCCCTGGAAAAGGGAATGGCTACTCATGCCAGTATTCTTGCCTGGAGAATTTCATGGACAAGAAGGCTGGAGGGCTATGGTCCATGGGATCACGAAGAGTTGGACACGACTGAGTGAATGAATGCATACCTACCCCATAAACACAGGTATCTCTGCTGGTCAATTCACTGTCATTTAACTCTGCAGAGGAGTTACAGGATATGTCAGTGTCTTCCAGAACTTGTACTGGGGAAACAGAAGTCTATTTTATCTATCTGCAGAAGGGCAAGTTCACCTTCAAACTGTTTTATTATTGCCTCCCTTTTCCCTCCCATTGGACTTTAGCGGTAGGAACTCTTTTTTGTCCCCTTTGAACCACAGAACTGCTAATTCAAATGAAATGACATTTCTAGAAGAATAGAAATTCCTGATTTAAGTGAGGCCCTGTTGAGTTCAGATGGATTTGTGATAAATAAGAGAAACAGGCTCTTGTTCCCAAACCGGCTACTCACTGCTGCCCCAAGCTGTAGATTAATGGAAGTGGCCCAGGAAAAAACTTGGTTGGGATTTTCCTTGGTGAGACTTTGTGGCCACCAAAGAGCTTTCCTTGCAAGTAAATAAGTCTGGGTAGGAAAACACCTATATGTGAGGTTCTTACTGCCTCTCCTACAAAAACAAATCCCCTGGCAGTGATAAAATAGAAAAGACTGACTAGAGGTAAACACTTGGACTCTGCACAAAGGCTTTTGGTAATTTTAGGTAAAACGGGCTGGGTCTCTCCCATACCAACCGCTTGTGCTTTGGAAGCTGTAGAATGTGGGCTCCAAATACATTTGGTCAAACTGCCCGTAAAGTCAAAGGGAGGATTCATTAGCAAGGATGAAATTTACCACCAGACGATGTCTGTCTTTTCAGCCAAACAGACTCAGGCTTATTTCTGGGGGTGCTCAAACACTAAAACAAAATGTTTTGAAACCCCTGTGATATTTTTTTGGTGAGTAGTGTCTAAAGGAATTTACGTGGAAGAATCAATATTAACTGTTGCTCCAGAGTTGTCAGGGAATTCATCTAAAAGGTCCCTCTCTATTAGTGACTACATTTATTCTAAGAATGAGATCCATCACTTTTAACTTAAGACCTTAGCTTGTGAGTTAAAGCAAAATGAAGCATTAGCTCTTGGACACTTCACTATAAAAGAGATAAATTTCTCACCCAAGATGTATTTAATTTAATATCAAAGAAACTTGTCATTCCTCATTGAATGGTACAAGCTGCCATACTTAATTGAATAAGGCAATCTTTTAACAATTGCAAGAGAAAACTAAAGATTTAAGCAGCTTTCCTCCCTGAAAGACATTAACCAAGTTTAAAAAAATTATTTATTTATTTTTTTATTTGGCTATGTAGGGTCTTAGTTGTGGCACAAGGGTCTTAGTTATATCATGTAGGATCTCTCGTTAGGGCACATGGACTCTCTAGTTGTATTGTGAAGGTTCCATAGTTGCCTTGTGTGGGCTTAGTTGCTCCATGGCATGTGGGATCTTAGTTCCTCAACTAGGGATCAAACCTCTGTCCCCTGCATTGCAAGGTGGATTCTTAACCACTGGACTACCATGGAACTCCCTAACCAGTTTACAGATACAAGGTCTACTATCCAGACTGAATTATATTATCATCTCTAACCTGGAGCTCCTGACTGTGCAATCAATAACAGGAAGAGCTTTGATTGGCAATTTAATAGACAGCAGTTACATAATTTTGTAGTAAGGTGGTGGCTACATCTCAGGGATCCTGTCCTTCAAGTTTTGTTTTTTTTTTTTGACCATTTTATCAGGGTGTCGCTTTTCTAATATTTTTAAATTTTTTCCCTTCCTATGAAACAAAAATGATGGCAGGTGGGAGGAAATTCACAAAATGAACAATAAAATGTCTCTTGCCTGAAATCATTGCCCCCAAAATAGGAGATGATGATTCAGTAGAACCACAATGTGTAGCCACTGGGTTGGTGTCCATGTAGTTCTAAAACTGTTTGGCTGTAAGGGCATCATGTGATACCTCTAAAGTATTTTGTTGGCGGTGTGTTTTTAGAAGGTAAAGAGCTAAAAATTCAGGTTTCTGCTATGAAATGCTAAGCATATGAACATAGGTAGCTATTGCATCTCTGGGGTTCTCTCTGTGGACCTGATTCTTCACATGAGCTTCCTGCTTTCCTTTTAGAATCACACTCATTTTACTTATTCTTGACGTTGCCATCACTTTCCCCCACCATCAGAGGTGATTGGTCCAAATGGACACCTGATTCAAGCTAAGCCAATCAGATACATTTCCCTGGGAATTTAAACCTGAGGCAAAAGTCTATTTCTCTTTTAAGAGAAACTATGTATAATAGGAGGACTTCTCTGGTGGCTCAATCGGTAAAGAAACTGCCTGCAATGCAGGAGACCCAGATTTTATCCCTTGGTCAGGAAGATCCCCTGGAGAAGGGAAAGGCAACCCACTCCAGTATTCTCCCCTGGAGAACTCCATGACAGAGGAGCCTGGTGGGCTACAGTCCATGGGGTCACAAAGACTTGCATAATATGTGAAGTTATGAGGCACAGACAACCACATGCCACATGGCTTGAGGAGCAGAAAAAGCTGGTGCAGAAAGAATACATACGCAGAGAGAAGCGGGAGGGTGGGGCCTGCAGGAGGAGACAGAAGGAGAGTTGGAGATGTGAACTTTCTCAGGTTTTATGCAGTATCCTTGTAATTGCTCTCTGCTTAAGAGAACATGACTTGTGGGACTTTCCAGGTGGCTCAATGGTAAAGAATCTGCCTATCAGTGCAGGAAACACGGGTTGAATCTATGGGCCAGGAAACAGGCTTTGGTGCAACTAAGCCTGGGCACCACAGCTATTGAACCTGTGCTTTAGAGCCCGGAATTGAGCCCACGCTCCACAACCACTAAAGCCCGCACGCCCTAGATCCCGATCCAGCGATAAGAGCAGCCACCTCAAAGAGAAGCCTGAGCGCTGCAATGAAGAGTAGCACCCCCTTGCCACAACTGGAGAAAGCCTGTGAAAAACAGCAAAGACCCAGAGCAGCCAAAAATAAATAAATAAGAGAACACAACTTTTTCACCTGCAGCCAAGAGGAGTCTTAACTTTTCCTCCCACTCCTGGCAGGTGTATGATATAGAAAATATGAATTTGCCCAACCAGGTAATCCTGGACTCACAGGAAATACTCTGAACATGTAGGAACCTCTTCTGGCTGCAGGAAAAAAGTCTGCCTGCTTTCTGCACCTTCTCCCCACACCAACTCTCAAAGGGTTTAGAAAGACTCAACCTGAAGATCAAGAGAGATGGAGGTTTGGGCGCTCCCAAGGATTTTGGGGAGGTTAGGGCCCCTAATTAGATGGCTAGAATGCCTGGCCATTGTTTGTAATATATTTTTTCTATAACAGACTATATTCTGACTTCTAAATCATCAATTTACAAGACAGTTTTAGGACTACAATTCTTAAAAACAAAACAAAACAGGGACTTTCTATGCCGTATTAATTAACAGTGATGATTCACAACCCAGAAAGCGTTCTTTAATACATACAAGCACTCCACTAATCAGGGCTTGATTGTATTAAGTTCCCTCCATCATATTTGACTTTTCATGTATTTAACGAGAGCGAGGGGACAACTAAACTTCAATTTTCTGTGCACCGAATGGCCATTAGATGACAAGGCATTGGACATGAGTTTGAGTGAACTCCAGGAGTTGGTTATGGACAGGGAGGCCTGGCGTGCTGTGATTCATGGGGTCGCAAAGAGTCGGACATGACTGAGTGACTGAACTGAACTGAACTGAACTGTAAGTCAGTGGAGGAAAAATAGCTTTAAAAATATTCTCTCTCTTTTTTCTTTTTTGAAGAACAGAATTCTGTATGCTCAAGAAGGACGAAGCAATTAAGACTGTGCTTTGGTTAAAAAGTCAAGAGAGAAAAAAAAGTTATGAAAGAAATATAATTTGAAAGCTGAGAGACACTAAAAGGTTTGAGTTCTGACTCTTTTGTAACAACTCAATGATTTTTGGTAAGACATAAATTTTTCTGAATCTTTGCTTTCTTGTCTATAAAATAAGAGTTCCAGTAAGACTTGCCTGCCAATTCTTAGAGTTACTGTGAGATTCATGTGTGATTGTACATGTGAAATTGTTTTGTAGTCTATAGAAATATTATATAAATATTGTTTACTCTTATTATGATAATTGAAATACTAGTAGCTTTTAATTAATATGGCTAAGTGAAAATGTCTACAGCCATACAGTCAAATTAGGATTCATTGTATGGCAGACACTACATGAGAATAAATTCACTCTCTTATCCAAGATTATCTGCAAATATATATTTCTATTATTTTTATTTACTGTGTCTTTTTTTTTTTTTGCTCAAACCTATGCCCCTTGCATTGGGAACATGGAGTCTTAACCACTGGATCATCAGGGACATCCCCAAATATATATTTTTAAAGAAACTTGTTGCTGATTTTAAGCATGTGTGAGTTGAACCCGTGCCTGCAGTGTCGGCTCTGGAGTAGCAGCATTTGCCTCCTGGGCCCTCTCTCCACTCTGTCTTGATTTGGCTGGTCCTCTCGTCTTCTCCTGGGCTCCAAACCACAAGTTGACTTTTCTTGACCAGGCACGAAAGTGACTTCATTTGAGCATGGTCAGTCCTGAGACAGAGAGATAATAGGACAGCTTGTATACTCTTGGCTCCTGTCAACAAGACAAATAAGACAGGGGAAGAGACATGGCTTGAACAGCTGGTGTAACCAGATCTGGGACTTATTTGGGTAGAGGGAGGAGGTGAATGACATCATCAACCAATAAATGTCCTATTGGGAGGCAAATTCTTCCAAGCTCAACCTGAAAGACCACGTCTGGTCTTACACACAGTAGGCACCCCATTTTTTTTTTCTTCTGTTTTTGTTTGTTTTTTAAACTTTGTGTGTATGTTTCTTACATATTGATTTTTATTATTTGACTGCCTCAGGTCCTGGTTGCAGCATGTGG
This sequence comes from Moschus berezovskii, assembly GCF_049115385.1. Lineage (NCBI taxonomy): Eukaryota > Metazoa > Chordata > Mammalia > Artiodactyla > Moschidae > Moschus > Moschus berezovskii. The sequence continues at coordinate 141,932,800 of NC_142460.1, forward strand.
GAGTTTCGATCTTCGTTGTGGTATCTTTATGTGGGATCTAGTTCCCCAACCATGGATTGAACCTGGGCCCCTTACTTTGAAAGCATGGAGTCTTAGCTGCTGGAGCACCAGGGAAGTCTCTGTTTGTTTTACAATTTAAAAAAATTTTTCCAAATATGCATATACTATCATTATATGTATATATAATACACAGTATTATTCATACATTCAAGATATACATATACACACACGTATATCACATATGTGTGTGATATATGTATATACACACACATATATCACATATGTGTATGTGATATATGTATACACACATACATATATATGTATACATGAGTGTATATGTGTATATGAATAATACTGAGCACCTTGAGATTTCTCCCCAAACACTTAATTAGTTCTTTTATCACACCCAAAATAAATACGGTTTGGGTTTCTGAGGGTGATGATTCTATTTCTACATCATGTGACACATTTACACAGATCTAAGTACATAGAGACATTTATCTATTTTATTTTTACAAAGGTTTTTTTTTTGATTACTTTATCATCTTATTTTTCATTCATTCCCCCCCCTGTGTTTTTGAACAAAGTTATAATAATGGTACTAGTTAATATTTGATTCTTGGTTTTTTTTTAACAAAAGTTAAATGTCTTTTTCACATTGGTACATTATCTTCATAAATACTACCTCAGATAGCTACCAAAAATTCACTGGATGTGTTGAGCCATCACATATACTTTAGCCAATCTCGTGTTAACTGTTTAAGAAAACTCTGACTTTCTCCTACTATAAATAATGCTGTATGTGGCAACTTAGCAATAAAGCTGTTAGCTAACCTCTAAAGCTCACTTTATGTTGTGAAGCATTTTCCATTTTTTGGCCAAGCCTCCCTGCTTGTGGGATCATAGTTCCCCAACCAGGGATTGAACCCATGACCCATGCCCTTGGTAGTGAAAATGTAGAGTCCTAACCATTGGACTGCCAGGGAATTCCCATGTTAAGCATTTTCAAAAGTGTATTTTTCTTTTCTAAAAATGTATTAATTAACCTTTTCCATTTAAAATTATTTTATCCAGTTCAAAATATATATACATATATAATACTAAAGGATAAACAACTCATGCACAGTATCCAAGTAAAGACTGCATCTCAGAAATTCCTTTTTCCTCGGGTCCAACTGCATTGCTGAAGCAACAGATAACACTAAGCAGAAATAGTCCCATCCATCATGACCATCATCTTCACGATTATCAAAATTATCTTCCTTATGATCATACCAGCAATGCATCTTTTAGGAACACCAAAGTGAAACCGGACAGTGAAACCTGTACCTGGGGAAAGTAAATGCAAAACTGAGTGGCAGCACCAATTGTCGTGTGTGAAAACTTGTTATATGCTGGACACTGTGGTCGATGCTTGGGATGTGCTAAATTAAGAACATACAAGTGCCACGTTGGAGTTACCAAGGAATTGGTCAACTCTTAGGCCCCTGTTGCAATAAAGACTAATATTTTTCAATAGTTTTCTGGACTCTTTATTATTCAAGTCCTTATCTATTCAAAGTCCTTGCTGTTTTGCTCCTCTTCAGTTGCTAATGGTGACTGCTTTGGCAATTTTCTCCATACTAGTTCCGCAAGTTCAGGCAGGTTCTGCCCCCAAGGGTTCCTGGGTCTGAGTCCTTTAACAACTCACCTACCCCATCAAGTTCCTGACCATTCACCTTCGCTGAAATCATTCACTCAGACCAAGTCAGTGATTCAGAGCTGAGAAAATCAGCTTGTGTCTCTCCTGAGGGAAAATGGCAGGCAACAGCCACTGGACTAGGCACCACATGTACTGGACGCCTCCGTGTGTATAACACTGTTAGGCATGTGCTAGGTCGCTTCAGTCAGTCCAACTCTTTGTGACCTTATGGACTGTAACCGGCCAGGCTTTTCTGTCCGTGGAATTCTCCAGGCAAGAATACTGGAGTGGGTTGCCATTTCTTCCTCCAGGGGATCTTCCTGATCCAGGGATTGAACCCGAGTCTCTTATGTCACTTGCACTGGCAAGTGGGTTCTTTACCACTAGTGCCACCTGGGAAATCCCTTGTTAGGCATGGGAAAGAAAAAAAAGAAAATGAAGCCCTCTTAGACTTGTCCTCAAAGAATTTGCAATCCGTTCAGGAGCTGAGTCCATATGTGGTGCCAAAATTGCAGTGAATGCTGAGAGGGTAATTTACAAACTGTTAAGAGTACATCATGCGTGGAATTCCCTGGTGGTCTAGTGATTAAGACTCCATGCTCCCAATGCAGAGGGCCCAGGTTCAATCCCTGGTCAGGGAACTAGGTCCCACAAGCTGCAACTAAGAGCTTACATGTCACAATTAAAGATCCTGCACACTGCTGCCAAGATCAAAGATCCCAAGTGCCACAACTAAGGCCTGGCATAGCCAAATAACTAAATATTAACAAAACAGAACAAAGTACCCCAAAGGGTTCTGGAAGAGGAACAGGCAATCATGTGGGGATCATCATTCCCTCATAACAAGGAATTATGACTTTCAGAGAAGCAAATCCATAAGGAAATGAAAGATGCATCTAGACTTGCAGCTAGTGGAAATAGTGGCTGACTTTATTTTTGGGGGCTCCAAAATCACTGCACATGGTGCTTGCAGCCATGAAATTAAAAGATGCTTATTCCTTGGAAGGAAAGTTATGACCAGCCTAGACAGCATATTAGAAAGCAGAGATATTACTTTGTCAACAAAGCTTGGTCTAGTCAAGGCTATGGTTTTTCCAGTGGTCATGTATGGATGTAAGAGTTGGACGATAAAGAAAGCTGAGCGTGAAGAACTGATGCTTTTGAACTGTGGTGTTGGAGAAGACTCTTGAGAGTCCCTTGGACTGCAAGGAGATCCACCAGTCCATCCTAAAGGAGATCAGTCCTGGGTGTTCATTGGAAGGACTGATGCTGAAGCTGAAACTCCAATACTTTGGCCACCTGATGCGAAGAGCTGACTCATTTGAAAAGACCCTGGTGCTGGGAAAGATTGAGGGCAGGAGGAGAAGGGGACAATAGAGGATGAGATGGTTGGATGGCATCACCGACTCAATGGACAGGGGTTTGGGTAGACTCTGGCAGTTGGTGATGGACAGGGAGACCTGGCATGCTATGGCTTATTGGGTTGCAAAGAGTCAGACACGACTGAGCGATTGAACCGAACTGACTGACAATCCAACTGGCGAGGCAAGAGCTATTGAGGTAAAAGTTAAGTTCTATAATCAAATCCTGGGGACCTTCAAAGTCAGATTCCCTGGGATTCTCACTCCCTTTGCCAGGTTGACAAGTCTGTTGTGGGGGCTAGAACTTTCCCCACAGTGTGAGAACTTCCTTGGTATAATTGTTCTCCAGTTTGTGTATCGCCCACCTGGCAGCTCTGTGATAGTTGCTAATGGTGACCTCCTTCAAGAGGTCTTATGCCACATGCTGCGCCTCCCAGGACTGCTGCTGCCAGAGCCCCTGACCCCGCGGCAGGCCACTGCTGACCCATGCTTCCACAGGAGACCCTCAAATACTCACAGGCAGGTCTGGCTCAGTCTCTTGTAGGGGTCACTGCTCCTTTCCCTGGGTCCTGGTGTGCACAAACAAGGTTTTGTTTGTGCCTTCCAAGTGTCTCTGGTGGGTATGAAGTTTGCTTTTAAATGCACTTGAGCCCCTCCTGTGTCTTGTTGCAGCTTCTCCTTTGCCCTTGGATGTGGGGTATCTTTTTTGGTGGGTTCCAACATTCTCTTGACAATGGTTGTTCAGCAGTGAGTAGCACTTTTAGTGTTCTTGCAGGAGAAGATGAGCACACGTCCTTCTACTCTGCCATCTTTTAAAATAGGATGTGTCAAGGGAGTGAAAGAGACAAGATCAAGCTGAATTTAGGGGAAAGAAGGGAGCTATGGATGCAGGCTTGACAATGGATTGTATGGAGGGCAGTTTTGAGCAGGGTTCAAACAAAGAGATGTGTGTAGTGAAGGATCCGGCCAAATGTGTTTGGGTTGGAGCCTGGCTGGAGCGGATGAGAACACGTTTGTGTAAAAATTTAGGTCAGAAAGCCGTGAAGATGGCAGTTTGTCGGGAGTCCTTGGGTGCTAGATTGACAGCTCAGACTTATTCTTGTGGGTGGTATTTCAAAGCTTGTGAGCCAAGGAATGATGTCATGAAAATGGGAGGCCAGAAATGAGAGACTGGAGGCAGAGAAACCAATTAGGAGGCCACTGAACACTTTGGGAGATAAGGGCCTGTTGTGGGAGTGGAAGATGGGCTTGAGGAGTAATGGAAGGAAGAATTGACAGCCCTTGCCATGACTAGATGTGGATGGGCAGGGAGGAGAGAAGGATGACTCAGGGTAGATTTCAGTAGAAGAGTGGAAGGGAGGATTTGGAGACAGGAGATCAGCTTCAGGAGATCAGTGGAAAGTCTTTGCAAGTGGAAAGATTTACATATCTGCAGGAGTGTAGTCTCACTTGATTATCTTATGGAAACTGTGGAGTTTCTCTGTGAGATAGGTGGGCAGTAGGTATCACAGGAATTTAAAATGACAAAACTTCTGGCTCACAGGAGAGCAGAGTAGGAAAAAGTACTCTGATCTAGGATTACAAATCCTAGGCTAAGTCCCTTTTTTTTTTTTTTTCCTTTTCTTTTCCCCCCATTCATTTCAGGTACTTGGACAAAATACAGGCATACCTTGGAGATACTGCTGAATAAAGTGAGTTGCTTAAATTCTTTTGGTTTCCCCATGCATATAAAAAGGGGCTTCCCAGATGGTGCTAGTGGTAAAGACCCCACCCGCCAATGCAAGAGATGCAAGAGACACGGGTTCGATCCCTGGGTAGGGAAGATCCCTTGGAGGAGGGCATGGCAACCCACTTCAGTATTCTTGCCTAGAGAGTCCCATGGACAGAAGAGCCTGGTGGGCTACAGTCCATAGGCTAACAAAGAGTCGGACAAGACTGAAGCGACTGAGCACATGTGCACACGATTTTAAGTAAAATTTATGTTTTACATTCTACTGTAGTCTGTTTAAGGTGCAATAGCATTATTCTTAGAAAAGACAATGTATATACCTTAATTAAAAAATACTTTATCACGAAAAAATGCTAACCATCATCTGAGCCTTTAGTGAGTTGTAAACATTTTGTATTCACTAATACAGTAATTGGAGAAGACAATGGCAACCCATTCCAGTACTCTTGCCTGGAAAATTCCTTGGATGGAGGAGCCTGGTTGGCTACAGTCCATGGGGTCGCAAGGAGTTGGACACGACTGAGCAACTTCACTTTCTTTCTTTCTATAGTTCCATTTGGAGAAGGAAATGGCAACCCACTCCAGTGTTCTTGCCTGGAGAATCCCATGGATGGAGGGGCCTGGTGGGCTACAGCCTATGGGGTTGCAAAGAGTCAGACACGACTAAGCAACTAACTAACACACACACAATATAGTAATAAGGAAAATGTCTGGAATACTGTGAGAATTACCAAACTGTGACAGAGATGTGATCTGAGAAAATGCTGTTGCAAAAATGGAGCTGACAGTGTTGCATGACACAAGGTTGCCACAAATCTTCAATTTGTAAAAAACAAAACAACGCAGTATCTGTGAAGTGCTATAAAGTGAGATATTCCTGTACTTTAAAATTCCCTGGGCCAGTCTCCTTATCTGTGAAACATTTGTCTATTATCTATTTTATGGGTCTTAGCCCATAAATCACAGCCATTATTTATTAAATACTTCAGCAGGTAACAGAACTTAAGAACTTCATTTCTTACTTTTTAGAATGCCCATTCTTCATTAAAAAAAAAAATTCCAGACTTCAGTAGCTTAAAACAATATTCATTTTATTTGTTCATACTTCTATAATCTGGGCTGGACTGGGCTCTGTGATTCTGTTGCTCTTGATGCTGATCACTGACTTGTTTGCAGTTGCCTGGTGGGTGGCTGGGTGCTGGATGGCTGGACTTCTCTCTCTCCCCTATCTCAGGGTCTGGTTTCTCCAGTAAATTAGTTGCACTTATTCCCCATTGGCTCAGATCTCCCCAAAGTACAAAAGCAACTTTCACACCTCCTTAGGGTTCAAAGAGGGAACTAGCACAGCTGCAGGGCTGCATTTCCAGGTGAAGGGAAGTCACTGGCCCCGTCCAGATTTAAGTGGGAGGGACTCCATAAGGGTGTGAAGGGCAGCGGTGTCACGGACTACAACAATATTATCTCCAATTTGTAAATGAGTCATCTGTGATTTAGGGAGGTTAAATTTCTTGCCCCACATAGAGAATAGAGATAAGCATGGGAGAACAGATAAAATTTGTACACACTTGTCCCTCAGTATCAATGTGTGTTGGGGGGTTGATTCCATAAAGAATGCCCCCTGAAACCCAAATCCAAGGATGCTCAAGTCCTCTATACAAAAATGGTGCGGTATTTAAATATAACCTACACATAGCTTCTGACACACTTTAAATCATCTCCACATTTCTTATAATATCTAATACAATTAAATGCTATGTAAATAGTTATCAGTGTGGTATAAATTCAAGTTTTGCTTCTTGGAACTCTGGATTTTTTTTTTTTTTAATCACCACGGATGTGGAATCCAAGGGATACAAAAGGGCCGACTAAAATCTGTTTTAATCTAAAATCTTGTGAGGTGGGTACTGTTATCGTTCCTAATTTAGAATGAGGAAAACTCAGGAATAGAGAGTTGAACTACTTTGCCTCAGGTATTTTCCTCTGGAGATTCATTATACACTTGCCTGCTGTCTCCTACAGGGTACTACCTGATACATATAAGGTGACTGTAAATGTTATTTAATCTGAAACTATTGTTTGAAGCACTGAAGTAAATCTCTTCAGCCATCCACTATCATATCTTATAGACTGGGACCTGGGAGTTTTCCCTTTGAGCTCTCACATGATCAGAGCCTTTTCCACTTCAGGCGTCTACTTTGTCCTTCATTATCTAGGGCCTGAAGTTTGGCAAGGAGTGACAGCATCCTTGCCCAACCAACCTCAACCTTGATTCTCCCTGGCTGATTAACCTCATAGTTCCCCCAGTAATTTCCTCTTTTCTAGCAACCAAGTATTTCTTACAAAGCAAGACCTTCCTTCCCGGGTGAGGACTTTCCTGCAATAGGGCTAGCCTCAAAGTTCCATCCTTTCATTGTCAAGAGTCTTCTCAATTAGTAACCCTTTGGTCCCATTCACGTCCTGTAGTTCCAAAGCTAATTTCCCTATTGTTGAAACTGTAGTGGCTTTTGACAATAGCTTGCAAAGATGCTACTTCCCATGGAGTGACCTGCAGCAGGTTCCCCTTCCCTCTTCCAGTCCTATGGGCAGAGGACTTGCTGATGGGAAACAGTTTCAGAGTCTCCTGGAGGAGCCATGCTCTGCTTACCTTTCATAGTGATCTCTCAGGCAGCTTTGATATTTCCCATTCTGTGAGGAGCACACCCTCAGATATAGATAATGAGGAAGGGGGCTCACATAGGTGGCCTCTGCTCTACTTTGGGCAGTGACAGGGAGCAGCCATTGTGCTCGGAATACTCCTACCCTTTCCATGCAAAACTACAGGATGGCCTTGTCTTTCCCACACACTTTTCTCCTTCACAGCAGCTCCAGATTTCAATTTTGATTTTGTTCCACTCTTATAAAAATGTGGAGGCACAATACTTGCACTTCTATTTAACAAAAAGGTATGTAGGCAGATATGTCTGCAAAGTGCTTTACATATATTGTCTCATGTGACTCATTTCATAAGCTTATGTTTGAATCCAGTAGGTTGGGGTGGGGTAGGGGTTTTCTGAAGCCGAATTTACCTCGCAGCCACTCTCCCCTTCCCCGTGACGGGAGGGGACAAGGGAAAGAAGGAATTGAGCTTCTTCGGAGGGCCAGGCCGCCTCCTACTTCCCGCAGCTGTCTTGCCAGGCCAGATCTAGAAGCAGGGGGTCTCCATCCCACGCCCAGATCCAGTCGGTGGGAGGGTGGGTGGTTTTTTCCGGATCACTGGCGCAGCCTCTCTACTCCAGCCACCTGTTCCGGTTCCATCCAGGCTCCAGGCTCTCTGGAGGGCGTCAGGGACATTCCAATCCTCCCACGACCCGCGAGGATGTCGCGGGAGAGGGGGGCCCCTTGCTGTCCCTTTCCAGCACCGAAGATTTGCCCAGGTTTCTTCTCAACCCCTTCTCAACTTCCTGGTGACCCGAGTCACTCTGGAGAGGAAAAAAGAACTGATAAATGGTTTCAAGGTTATTTGTTTACAGTGGACTAGTTGGCGAAGTCGCATCCCTAGCGACAGAGGCACTTTCTGGGCACCGTCTGCGCACGAGCAGACAATTGAAAGCCAAACAGCCGAGATGCCTCCTCGCCAGACCAAATATGGTCACATGCAGCCTCCCGTGGAAAGGCTGGCCTCGCTGGTGGCTCCCCGCGTCGGAGCGTACCCGGGCCCGCCCTTAGGCAGAATCACTGATCAGTGCCGCGCTCCGGGCTCCCGGCCTCGGTACCCGGCACGAAGAGAAGGCGCGGCACCCAGGACCCCGCCCTTCCTCTGTCTGGGCCCCTCACTCGCGTGCCTTCCGCCGCCCCCAGCCTGGTTTCGGTCCACAAGTCCTTGATTAAACTGGCTCGGGCCACTTTCCCTTTGATCCCGCCCCAAGTCCGTGGTAAACTCAAAGGAATGCAGATCCAGGGTTCCGCGAGCGAGGTCAGCGCGACCAGGAGGAGTGGGTGGGGGGCACCCATCTCCTCTTACCCTACAGAGTACCCAGCACGCCCAGGGTTTTCTGGTGCCAGGGTGGAAGGAGGAGGAGGAGGAAGGGGAGGGACGAGAAGGGGTAGGCAGGCTCGGGACTTGGAGGTCATGCATAATTCAACAGCTCAACTTTCGGGCCCGCCTCTTTCCTGGGAGTGGGAGTTTGCTCCAAACTTTGTTTATGGGACAGTCCGGGATCCGCGGCGGCCGCGCTGTCTGCTTCTCCGCCTCTCAGCGGAGCGCGAGCGCCTGAGGCCAGTTCGGGGGATGTGAGAGCCGAAGCCTGTCGGCTGCCAGACACTGAGTGGGGTCGGGATTTGCCAGCCGGGCCCCAGCTCCAGCCCTGCAAGCTCGGGACGCAGCCGAGCGACCCAGGCCCAACCGCGAGTTCGGGCGGGACCGCGGCCACCGCACGCCCAGACTCGGCTTCGCTGCGCGCCCAGGTAGTGCCCGCTGGCGCGCGCCCGCTCACCCCGCACCACGCCAGGGCGCCCGGCTCCTCGGGCTTCCCGAGTGGAGACGTCTTGGAGTTGGCTCGGGTTGAGACTTTGAGGGCGCTGCCTGCCCTGTAAAGTTTCGACCTGTCCTTAGACACCAGCAGTTTCAATAGCGTCTCCAGTGCAGTTAACTCCCAGCAGACACCCTCTCCCCCTTTCCTGGTAACTAACTTCTTGGCTTCAAGAAAGTTGCATAATTCTGGAGGCCAGGAGGGACCCCTCCCCCATCCCGCTGGTCTTCAGTGCTGGGTGTCTGGGTTCCCGAGGCGGACACCTATCTGTCTCTTCTCTCTATTCTCGCCTTCAATTCTCCGACCTTCTATAAGAAGCTAATCTGACCTCCTTTCCCCTAGCAGAAGATGAATCCGGCTTCGGCGCCCCCTCCGCTCCCACCACCCGGGCAGCAAGTGATCCACGTCACTCAAGACCTAGACACGGACCTCGAAGCCCTCTTCAACTCGGTGATGAACCCCAAGCCCAGCTCGTGGCGGAAGAAGATCCTGCCCGAATCATTCTTCAAGGAGCCTGACTCCGGCTCGCACTCGCGCCAGTCGAGCACCGACTCGTCCGGCGGCCACCCGGGGCCCCGACTGGCCGGCGGCGCCCAGCACGTCCGCTCGCACTCGTCGCCCGCCTCCCTGCAGCTGGGCACGGGCGCGGGCGCCGCGGTCAGCCCCGCGCAGCAGCACGCACATCTCCGTCAGCAGTCCTACGACGTGACCGACGAGCTGCCGCTGCCCCCGGGCTGGGAGATGACCTTTACGGCCACTGGTCAGAGGTACTTCCTCAAGTAAGTCAGCCTGGAGCAAGGGGGGGACACAGAGTCACAAAACCCGGCCGCGCGCACTTGTTCTTGTGCGTGTTCGTGACCGTGCGTGCGTGTGTCTGCGTGATAATGTGTGTCCTTGCACGGCTCTTTTTCCAGAAATCTGGGAGGCTGGAAGTGGGAGTTAGTTTTAGGGTGTTGGAATTGTAAGGGATCAGAAGCTGGGTCTGGTGGAGTTCTTCCAGGATCCTGGAAGTTGCGAGATTTTCAGGACATGAAAACTCTTCGAGATAGAAGAAAAAAGTACTTGGGCAGAATTCTCGTGAAACACACAGATGCGTTGAGTCTGGAGTACTGATACTGGAGTACTTTGACTTCTGGACCCAAACTCTTACTCCCTTTCCGGCCCACTCTAAGTCAGGTAACTCCTAGCCTGGTGCATTGCGATGTGACATTAAGATAATTCTAGAACAGAACTGAGGCTTGGGGAGGAGAGAGGAACTTTTGTTACCGTAGGTGGTCTGCTGTTTCTCCATTCTTGGAAAAAGCAATCTGGAAAAGGGAACACTGATTTAGGCCTTACAGCTCCCAATTCGGTGACGTAATGACCATACAGCACCCCCCAGTGATGTAATTAGGAACTGCGTGGTGAAGTAGCTGTGGGCTGGACAAATCAATTGTGTGGAAATTGGGTCAGGAGTTTTATTGTTGAACTCGGTAACCTAGAATATCATCGATCCGGAGCTGCTTTGTCTTATTTCCCGACAGATTGTTCTGGCTTTTCGATGTAGTGAATTTTACATTCGAGTGGAATTAGACTGTGTAGAAAAAGGTATTCACAGGCGTAAAGAAGGTTGCTTCAATTGTGGTACCCGAAAATAATTATATTCTGGAGGAGAAGCCAAGCTGGAACTTGAAACATAACCAGTGAGGTCATGGGGGGTCAGGCCATCAATGGCCTGGATAGAAGTCCTGCCAACTGGAGCACTTGGTTCAGGATTGCCTGCACTGGCTGGCTGTTGATTGCCGTGGAGGAAAACTTTTCTGAGAACTTGCCTTAGACTTTATTTTAAAGCATATATATATATATGTATATACATATATATTAAATAGAGTAGTCTTAGTTTAGTAGTTGTTATGTGCAGTTTTAATAAGGTAATATTTGATACTTTGATTGCTATGAGAGAATCTGATAACAAATATACAGCGATGGATGAAGGCTTATAATAGCCAACCATTTGACTCTTACTGGTAGCCAATTATTTCTTCTCCATCCCAAAGCTGTTGACATCTTGTGCAAGGAGTTCTTTGTTGTTGATGGGGTTGATGTAGCACTGAGAAGACCTTGTCCGAAACAGACTTGATGATCATTTTAGTCCACAACTGGTCTTCTGGTTTATTGAGTGCTAGTCTGGACACATACTGAGTGCTTTGATCTAAATAGTTGGTGGAATTCAAGTATATGATATAATAGCATGACATTTTTCTAAGTGTGATGATATTGTTCTAAAGGATGGCATTAATTTATATACTGTGTGTATGTGCAAAGTCATTTCCGACTCTTTGCAACCCTTTGGACTGCAACCTGCCAGACTCCTCTGTCCATGGGATTCTCCAGGCAAGAATAAAGGAGTGGGCTGCCATGCCCTCCTTCAGGGTATCTTCTCGACCCAGGGATTGAACCAGCATCTCTTGTGTCTCCTAAATTGGCAGGCAAGTTCTTTACCATTAGCTCCAGCCCTTATGTACTATATAAAGGTCTGAAGCAGCATGTTGTGTTGCTTACTTAGGTAAATGCAGTTTTGAATATGTTATTGTGACTTTTGTAGAAATGTACTTAGTAGTACATACAAATAGAAAAAGACACAATATTTTACAATAATTTTGGAAGATATTTTTGGTCCCAAATGATTTTTGAACTATGTTTATATATATACATACACAAATGTATATGATATGCGATCGGTATAACTGGTTGCTAAAAATATAAAATAAGAGCTAGTCTTGCCTAATGTCTGAGGAAAGCTAGGGGAAAAGATCCCTAAACAAAAACAAAACAAAAGAATTCTCTTTTATACACATTTTGAATAATTGGAGTAGCTCAAAAATATGTTTGTGAAAAGTGGAAGTCAGCCTTGGGTTTAGAAAAAAATTGATCTGCTACATCTACCTTATTCCCCCAACTAAAGCCACTCCTTGGCTTCCTGGGTGGCTCACTGATGAAGAACCCTCCTGCAATCCAGGAGATGAGGCAGGAACCATGGGTTTAATTCCTGGGTGGGAAAGATCCCCTGGAGGAGGAAATGGCAACCCACTCCAGTATTCTTGCCTGGGAAATCCCATGGACAGCCCATAGGGTCACAAAAGAGTTGGGCACAACTTAGCAACTAAACAATAACAAGCCACTCCTCAGTCCAAAGCTGGGTGAATCTCCTTTGGACAGTCAGTGATGACAACAACTGGAAAAACATGTAGGTAATAGGCCTGTAGGCTTGAGCTGATAACAATCCTTGAAAATTGTTGGCCAAGTAGCTAAGGGAATTTAAGAAATTAAATCACTGTGATCATTGTCTTTTGAGATAAAGAACTCTTCCAAGAGTTCTCTGAATTTCTTTCAGAGCTTTGTTAAAGTTGGAATAAGGTAAATGTTATATGTCATATTTTGTTTCATCAAGTAGTGTATCTTGGTGGATTTAAGTAGAAACTTGGAAAATAATGGCAGCTGACCCTGGATTAATTTTCATAAAATCTACCCATGACTTTGCACCATCATCTGTGAAATGGGGCTAGCAGTAGAATCGTATCCTTGATTCTGTCAGGAGTAGAGGGCTTTATAAATCAGAAATCAAATTATTTCATAATTGACAAGGTCATTTTTTAGGGGAAGGTTAGAAAATTGAGGCCAGGGAAGGGTATCAACATGACTTTGGGAAAGTCATGTGCTTATTTATTGGTGGACTGGCCTTCTAATCTGTTGCCTTTACTTCAGGAGCAATTTTCCCTTTGCCATGCCCCACTTAATCCCCTTGTCACTTCCCCAGTTGAACAATGAGCTGTGTGGGATATAAAGCCTGGACATCTAAGAAGCTTTAAACAGTTTTTGTCATTTTCTCAGGTAAGATTGTTTGTATGTATACAATGTAATTACTTTCTGACACCTGTTAAAGGACACCTTTTCTCAGTGTTCAAACTTTCCCTGTGATGTTAGGGTACCATTTAACTGTGGGGTGGATGGAACCAGGCCATGTTAAAATGCATGGCCTCTGAAGATGACTGCACTGTTTCTACTGTTCTCTACAGCTCATAAATCAGGTCGGGGTGTGTAGGTGTTGGGCTCTCCGCAACAGGCTTTGAACACTGATCACATTAAAATTTTAAAAAAATGTCTGGTTATAAATGGAGTACATGTTTGGTGTATCTGGACCAGAAAATAGAGAATTATAAAGAAGAAAATGATCTGGCTTCAGTAGAACTTTCCATTCTTACAGAAAAATTATATTTGAATAGCATATTCTGTAAGAGAATATGTCCCTACTCTTAAATATAATTCCAACTGTAACATTTGCTGTCACTCCCAGTTTTTAGTAATAATTTTAGTGTTTAGCCTTTTCTGTAATGTGTGGTAGAAATTTATTTTTGTCAAAGTGATCTATGCAGTTGGTAACAAACTCAGTAGTACAGAAGGACTTGGTTTCCTTCACTTTCTCAAGGCTCACGGAGGCAACTTTTAAATTTTTTTAAAAACTGTTTCTGTATTTAATTCTTAGATTGTTACCTTCTTAACCCTTTAAGTAATATGCTTTTACCACTATTGTTATCAATATTTTAACTCCTAATAAGAAAATGAGAAAGTAGCTCCTTAAAATATTTCTTTTTTCCTCTCCCAAGTTTGATATTTACATTGTTTTGAGTTTGTCTGTTAGGTCACCTTTGTTATTTTCTGGAAACTTTTGACAGTATCTCTCGACTCCCCATTTTGTAAGTCAAGGAGATTTGGGTGGCTGGCAGTTCCACAGTTTGCTTTTTGTCAGTGACACCTTAACATTCCAAAGCTCTGAATCCATGACTAATAAAGATTTTGTGCTTTGCCCCCCAATTGACTGTAAATTATTTTTGAAGTTGAAAAACCGGAGGCAACATTTAGTATAATTTACTGCCTTGTGTATTAGATTGGGTCTTAGACTTGCACACTGGGTCTGGTGTCAGGACCCCTGGGACACTCAGGAGGATATATCCAGCAACAAAGTCAAGTGGATTCTTTCTTTTCACTCTTCATCAGTTGTTTAAATTTGTGTCACCTTTTAGTTTTTCATATTTGGACCTTAGTATTTCTAATTGCCTTTTTATGCATTTATATGTTATTTGCCTTTATTATGATCTCAAAATTTTCTAGGCTCGCAATCCCCTTGGTTGTCAGGTTTCTTTTCCTTAAGCTTTTATGTCCAGATTCCTTAATCTTTGTGTCCCATTCTGGTTTCTCTCTAGACCTACAGCAGGGCTGTCATCCTAGGACTTCTCTTTCTTTCTATGGCTAGAAAAGCTGAAGTACAAACTTGAGTAACTTCTTAAAGATGTTTGTGGGAGGTAAAATTTTCAAATTCTTTTCAGTTAGAAGAGATTTTGTTTAAAATTGTTATTTAAGTTTTACTTTTCTTAAAACAGAACTGACTCTGGCTGGTTTTCTCTGTTTACCTTTGGATGACTAGATAATGTAGTTGTTTTCATGAAGAGCCTTTTGTCAGTCCAAAGAAATTGTTTGCTGCCTTAGTTTCCTTGTCTGTAAAATAAGTATCATAATGCCTATGTCATGGTATTTTGGAAGATTAGATAACATACCTGAAGTGTCTGGTACATAGTCGAATTTCAGTACAAGTTCATTCTTGCCTCCCCAGATGCATACTCTGTCTACCTGGCCAAAATCAGATGCAGAGACTTTTGTAGTAGGGTAAACTAATTTTGGCTCTCAATTAAAGTTTGGCGCTGAATGACAGCCTGGATCTGGAATTGCAAGCTGGTTTTTAAAGTTGAAAATAAGAACTGGCAGTCAATCTTCATGTTAAGAAAACCTAAATAGGGATGCCCACCATGGGGCATGGTGGCTTTTTGCTGCAGCATCTTGGGCAAAAGGTATCCAATCACTTCTGAGGAAAGTCTGCTTTCTGATTTTTGTAATTTGGCTTATGGTTACTAGTTTTGTGTGTGCGCTGGGGTTGGAAGGGGAGTGGGATTGAGAAGTGGGGAGAGATGAGAAGGGCAGATAACTGACATGTGTTGATTATCTGTTCTATGCCAGAGGAGGCAGGGAGCTGAATCAGTGCTTCTCAGGGAGATCAGAAGCACCCATGGAGCCCACTCCTGACACATGTGTGTGGAAACTTTATTCATAACCCTAGGTGCTTTTCACACATTCTTTCTTTTAACCCTCACAGTCACCTGTGAACAGGTACATATTATTATACCATTTTACTGTTGAGGAAACTGAAGCACAATAAAGTTGAGTAAATGGCCCAGAGTCACTTTACAGGCACGTGGCAGAGATGGTATTAGAACGTTGTGATTCTCAGACCTGTCCTCCTACCCTTGTACTGTACTGCCTCATGCCAATTAGTGCCCATAACTAGGCCCTGTAATTAGGTATCCTTGGTGACCAGATAACTTTGGAGTGGTGGATGGAGCATTAGGGTTTGCTTCCAGGCTCAGTGTGGGCAATCAGATTTGGAGCTCTCATTGTTGGAGAGAGAGCAAGAGAGAGAGAGATGACAAAGCAAATCAACCAGAAATGGACAGTCTATCGACAATGACTATATTGTCTCATTGAGATGTTCACCATTCATGAATTCATATCACTTTGCAGGGAACACAAGCGTGACATGGATGGAGGATGGCCTAGTTTATGCCAGGGTTGGATGTGTTCCTGATGAAATTTAGTTAGGTAATGTGAGTAAAGTAGCTTAAAGGAGAAAAGGTTACTTCTCATTGTCTTTATAATTGCAGAGATTGATTAGAAATAAATTGCTTAAAGGGTTGAGTGATCTTAATTTTTGTTTGTTGACATTGAGTTGAGACGGGTGGGAATTATACCTTTATCATCCTTGTATTTTCTTTCCTCCCTCCTGTGGTTAGGAAATATCTAACCACAGGAGAGGGTGATGGAAATAAAAGAACTCACCAATCCAGAGGATAATTTTGTTAAAAAATGTGATTTGGAAGACTGAGGATTGAAGTAATAAACTTATTGTTGAAGGGCAAGTTCTGAGGGGATGGCCCTTCCACTGGGGGACTGTGAATATTTTAGTGCATTGAAATATCAGCAGAGCAGTTTTCCAAAGTGTATTCCTTGGAACCCTAGTCCACTCAGATACTTTGTGAACAAAAGTTCACAAAGACCAATAGATTTGAGATATGTTGCATGCTCTATCCCTCTCTTGGAATTTCACAATATGCATTAATGATTCCAGAGTCACTTATTACAAAGCTAGTTCATTTTTAAACCAATATTTCACAAGCATATTTATTTTTTGAACATTTTATTCCAACTATCATCTCTTACCATCCACCCAGGAATGTTCCATAGACTTTGGGAAGCCTTTTTGTGACCTTCACTATTATTTCTCTAGTTGAGTTCATATTTAAATTAAGTTATAGTTTTTCTTTTCAGTGTGCTTTGTGTATATGTGTTAGGCTTTCATTTGTATTTCTTGATTTAATAGTCAGTTACCAATGCTTAGAGATAAGAAATGGCCTTAAATATCAAACAAGTGGGGTATAACATAAAAAAGACCCAACAGTTACACAGTACCTTGTGTAAGTATCATAATCCTGATACTATTTTTAAAAGTATATGTGTGTGTCTGTCTGATAGAGGGTTCCATAAACAAAGTGTTTTCGATGGTCATTTGTGGGATTATGAAGACTTTTCTTGTCTGGTTTCTATTTTCCGGTATGTTCCAAATGTTGCACAATACACATAAATCAGGATAAGTAGGGTAAAAATCACAGGAGAGAGCAAGCACAGAGGCAAGGGAAGATGGAGTGGTAGATCTGGGTAGATGTGTGGGGCATGAGGGAATCTGAAAGCCTTAGCTCAGTAACTGAAGCCTGGAGTTTTTATTACCAAGGAAGTCCTCTTTGGGAACTACCTGTGTTTTTCTTGTTTTGGGTTCTTTTCTTTTTCTTTTTAAAAAGTTTTTGTTGAAGTGTAGTTGAATTACAGTGTTGTGCTAATTACTGCTCTGCAGCAAAGTGGTTCAGTTATACACGGTAGTGTAAGTCCCTCAGTCATGTCTGACTCTTTGCAACCCCATGGATTGTGTAGCCCCCCAGCCTCCTCTGTCCATGGACTTCTCCAGGCAAGAATACTGGAGTGGGTTGCCATTCCTTTCTCTGGGGGCTCTTTCCAACCCTGGGATCGAGCCCGGGTCTCCTGCATTGCAGGCAAATTCTTGACTGTCTGAGCCACCAGGGAACATATTTGACACAGTAATTGCTAAAATCTTAACCAAAATTTCTCCGTAGAAGTCAGGATAAGAAGTAGACTTGATGGCAGCAGATCTTCTGAATTTCCTTTAACATATTTTTTATTTGCATGCTCTCTTTCTTGGACTTTTAGCTTTTATTTAATGTTCCATCTAGACACAGCAGATAACAAGGGAAAAAATGATGTTCGATGAAGTGAAATCAGCAATATATGCCAAGTGCTTAGTGCCGTACCTGGCACCCCTGAAAGTTTATTTATTCCTATTCTTGTTCCTGGTTGAGATGGTGATGGGGGCTGCACTCTCCCAGGGCCTTACCTTTGTGCTACCTTAAGAGATCTTAACTGGTTCAGCATCCACCAGGAAAAATCACTGCTCTGCTCTTTTGTGCCAGTTCAGGCCACTGTGTGGAGAGGGGAGAAATTGGGCAGGTTTTCAGACCCCAGGCAGCTAACAGTCTAGAAGAATCCTGAAGAATACAGACACAACCAGGTTGAAAACCCCTTTCTGACCTGTGTGCAGCGGCTCGCCCAGCTTGGAAGCGCTTTGAGGTGTGTCCCAATAAGTCAGTCATTTCTATTATGGTTACAAATCTGAAACTTCCAGCTGGTCTGGATGTCTTTTAGTTTCTCCCATTGGCTACACTCCTTCTGGCCTCAGGAACTTGGCACAAGCTGCTACCTGTGCCTGGAACATTATTTCCCTGCTTTTTGCCTGGTTAACGCCCACACTACCTTCAGGCATCCACTTAGGTGCCAGCCCTGCAGGAGGTTTTCCCTGACTCACAGCCCCCGCACTGGCTTAGATGCTTCGACTAGGTTCTCCCATAGCCCTCTGTGTCTCCCCAGATTAGCACTGCTGCTGTATCACTGTGTTTTTATTTGTGTGTTTTTTTTTTTTTTTTGGCTGTGCCTCACTGTGTGTGGGATCTTAGCTCTCCAACCAGGGATAGAACCCGAGCCCTCTGCATTGGAAACTCGGCTGTCCCAACCACGGGACTCCTGAAATTACCCTTATTACTGATGATTTATTTCTCTTTCTTACTACACTGTAACTTCCACGAGGGCGAGAGTGGATGTTTTTCTTGCTTTGTTATTGTATGACCCGAGCACAGTGCCTGGCACATAGGTAGGTGTTTGATAAGGAAAGAATCCTGTAGTATTTTCTTTTAAATCTTTGCAAGCTTATAGCCTGGAATTCCTTGTAGGAATCTTCATGTTCAGGAATCTTGTCTGTCCCGTGCCTGGACTGAAAATTTAGAATCCTAGCTCGATGTACTAAATGCAGTGGTGAGGAAGATGGATGAAGGATGGATATTCAGAGATGTTGTGGGGTGCCAAAACAAAACATGTTCACTGAGGAAAAATGTATATACTAGATTTTTTTATTAAAAAAATATATTTCTTTGTGATGGATTTTCTGCGAATATTGAAATACTGAATATTTGTCTGTCTCCCAATTTGTCCATGAAAAACCTTTCTTGGGGTTCACAGGTCGAGGAAGCAACTGTGACAATCCGTTAATCCATCAAAAAAAAAAGTAGGAAACACAAGCAAAAGAAATATAACCCAAGTGAACAAGCATAACTTTTACTGACTTGATTTTATCTTTGAATTTCTTTTTAAAAGATGACTTTTGGGGAATTCCCTGGTGGGTCAGTGGTTAGGACTTCACGCTTAGACTGCTGGGGGCTCAGGTTGAAACTTGGTTGGGGAACTAGGATCCTGCAGTTCCTCCCCGGCCCAGAAAAAAAGATGGCTTTTTAACATACTATCATCAAAAAATTTAAGCAGAGCTGAAGAATGTATAGTGAAAAATAAAGGTACCCCGCCCTCTAGTTTTACTCAATGGAACCACTGTTCACATTTGCTTGTGTATCTTCTAGGGATTTATTATGTATACCCATGACCTCATTTATACTTGCATCAGTTGGTTGTTTGGGGATCTTGGGAACCACAGCTTAGGTGGTCTCTTTTTCTGGTTGGTCCTCACACACCCTCAGGACTGAGTATAGATATGAGTTAAATTCTGGAGAACTTCATGAGATTCGTGATGGGCAAAAAGCCTCGTTGGGGTAACTATAGTTCAGAGACTGGGATTTGGCTTTGTGGTTTGGAAAATTGATGTGCTTGGTGCTCCAAAACCGGTCAGGATGTGGGTTGTACTGGGATGAAATGGGGATAGACATTTTAACTGCAGTTTCAGAATTCACAAGCCATAACTTGAATATTCTGCCACTCTGGAATGAAAGTACTCACTCACATGAGTGACTCAGTCATGGGGGAATTGCTTTGGTGGTGCTGGAAAAGGGAAGAAGTGAAATCAGTCATTTGAGGGCTAGTGAAATAATTTCAGGGACACTAGAGAGGTAAATTGGATAGGATTTGGTAATGGAGGAAATAAGGGCCATGAGAAAAGGAGATGAATGGAAAATTTGCAGGTTACTGGCTGTATAATGGCTTGAATGGCAGTGCTTCTTGTTGTAACAAAGAGCAGTATTGGAAACTTTACAAGAGGCTGAGAAATGTTTTAACATGTTAAAGATACCCAAGGGATATATATATATATTCCCCCCCAGGTGACTATCTATGTGTGTATTATCTATATGACTATGATCATAGATTATTATTATTATTATTCAAATCCAGGCATGGATAAGATTTCTTAGAGAGAGGTTACACATCGATTTAGAAGAAAAGAGAAGTTCCTAGACTTGGTGAAGGAGATGGAGAGGAAGCAGTCAGAGATATTTATGATGAAATCCAGAAAGTAGTGCCTGAAATTCAGGGAAGTTCAAGAAAGAGGAAGGGTTAATTTTATGGCATGTTTCTCAGAGGAAGATGGGCACTGAAAAATATCCAGTGGATTTTTCCCCTGGGGTCACTTTTCTTTTTCCAGGGTTGGGCTACGTTGAATAAGTACTACATTGGGTACTACATTGAATAAGATGGCTTTTGTATGTTTCTTTAAAGCATTTTATTTTTTAAATTATAAACGAATGATAACACATTTATAGGAGACTTGGAAAATATAGAACAAAGTTATGGACAGAAGAGAGAAAAATGATGACAATAAGCCCCTGAATTATATAAGTCATAGCCCACCAGTTCCCACCTCCACTGGGGTGTCCTGCTAAGGAGCACGACGTTTTCCCTGGAAAGGTCTGCTGGCCGTCTGGAAGGATCACACATTTGCTTATTTAAACATCCGGTTAAAACGAGGGTTGAAATCAGTGTTTTATAACTAACCGAGATAAGTTATAAGACTATAAGGCTTGGGTAAAAATATTACTCTAATTGATACGATACTCACTTGCCAGGAGGAAAATTGCCTTCTCCAATCCCAGCTGTGGTCAAACCTTTGTCACAGTTTGTAGCTCACAGAACTGTTACTGCCTAGACGCGTCATACTTAATTGCAGCCATAAAAATAGCAGATTATATTTGCAGAGTATCAGTTAAAAATTTATGGTTTAGAATATTATGTAACTGTAGTTTCAGATAAACGTTTATCTTTCCATCTTTGTTTCTTCATTTTGCCAGACTGATTTTAATAGCTGGTAAAGTAGATTCTGAAATTATAATGCATGTCAATGCTCTGGGTCAGTTTACTCTTTCACAATTAGGTAAATAAAACATGCTTGATTATGTCAAACTAGTTTGAGTTTGAATACATTTTGTAGTGAAAGCTGGAACTGTAGGTAAAAGGCTATTCTGCATTTCGCAAATTTGGGAACATCTAGTGGTCCTGTTACTGGCTTGGGATTCGTGTGAACATGTGAATTTAGTAGAAGGGATTAAGAACCATAAAAGAAGCAGTAAACTTCAGTGCTGCTTATAAAATCACTTGTGTTTTCTGTAGACACACTCTTCAGTACAATTGTCACCACTCTTATGGGTCTTAGTTTTATGTACTATGTGCAATAGAAGCCTGTGCATTTAGGACTTTAGGCAAATATGAGTACTTGTTACCTTATATATCATCCAGAATATATTTGGCTCTTTGTGCATTTTAGCATAGAATCCATAAATATGTATTGTATTAAAAAACTTGTAGAAAGGAAAGATGGAAATGAAGGAAGAATCAGCTACTTAAACATTAAGCAGTACCCAGATAGGTTTTTAAAATATGGTCCGTTTTCTTCATAGACTTTTTAAAAAGTTTAATTATCTATGATCTGAAAATAGTTAAACTTAGATTTATTGATCTGACATTTCTGTAAGCTTGAAGATGGCAAGGGTTGTGCCTGAGGCTTTGGGAAAGTGCTCTAGCGAAGGTCCAAGGACTATAACCCACACAGGACAGAGTGGAGCCATTGTTCTTTGTGTTTATCTGTGGCTTACATTTTAATAACTATTGAGTCGTCAGTGATTATTAACAGATATTTAACAGTGGGAGCATAGGAGAGTGTAGAGTCATTATTGACAATTTGGAGTGTCAACATTAAATAAATGATTTTGAAGGCTGGATGCAGAATTGTTGAAACTTTTGCCTGAAAACTTTGGCAGGTGGCTAGAACAAGGGATGGACCAGCACAGCCTTTTTTAAAATTATTAGCCATAGTGAAATGAGTCAGGTTTTGCCAAAGTTCTTTTCACTTAACCTACTAATTGGCCAATCCTAGTTAATTAGTTGAAAACCATTAAAGGACTCTGATTTCCCGGTTGCTCATGCATTGAAATGCCCAGCTTATCTCATGTGTGTGAATTTAAAAAAGCCCATGATCTGACTAAATGCATTGTCTGTATTCACCATAAAGCAAAGTATCAGTAGCCAGTTAAGTTTTGCATTTTAAGTCATTCTGGGCATTGGTAAACACCCTAGTGATTGGTACATATCTCTTTGGAGTCTAGTTTTGAGAGCTGCTGAAAAAGAGTATTATAAATTTCCCAGTCAGTGTGGAGTTGTAAACTGATTGATGCTGTGGAGTTGCTTCAGCTGAAGTGAAAGGTTATATTTACTGACACTTATTACAAATGGATTTTTAAAACAATGTCTGTTTTGTACCTTGACGGTCAAGTTGGCCAAGGGTAAAATAAAAAAGTTACATTGTGGAACAAGATAAAACGACACTGCATAATAAATAATATCTAATGCCATTAAAATATAAGATTTCCTTTCCAAAATGTAAGTAGGAGCTTCTAAATGAATGTTTTAAAAATCTGATTTTACTTTGATTTGTCCAATGACTTGATACACGAAATGATTATGATTCAGAATATGTCCAGATCTAGACTGCTACAATAAATAATACAGCTGTATAGCATGTAAAAGTAATAAAATCTCGGTGACATGTGTTTTAGTGACAACATGGGAATTGTTTTCTTTTTCTTTATTGGAATAGGCCAAAAGTAGTTCATTCAGTTCAGTTCAGTCGCTCAGTCGTGTCCGACTCTCTGCGACCCCATGAATCACAGCACGCCAGGCCTCCCTGTCCATCACCAACTCCTGGAGTTCATTGGCAACAAGCAAAATGTTTCCATCCACCAGTTTCTAAGGTTAGAGTAACATTGCTGATCCAGACTCTACTGGTTCTACCCTTAATCCATAGACATCATTGGTCTATGAAAATCAATGAGGGAATGTAGGCAAAGGAGAAAGCTATAGAAACCTTCACTAAATCCTTAAAGAAGCAAGGGTGGGTATCTGGTAAGTAGTTGACTTTGTTTTCCTCTTACCCTGAATGGATTTTTGAGCAGAAAAAGAAATTGCATGAAATTAAAAAATTGTTTTCTGAAAAATACTGGTGGAGAGGTATCTATCTGTATCCAGTGAGGAGGACCGAAAATGTTGCTTAAAAGGCTTTTGTAAGAAAGGTAGGCATATTTCTTGTGCAGAGTGGGCTAGCTGAATAAGGGAGATCCAGAAATCCAGAGTCCTGTTACTGCCTCGTGCAGTTATGAAATCACAAGGGTGAACTTTGAAGTTCACAAAGGTAGTGATTTGTTGAGAGGTGGGAAGGATAGTGGGAAAAGTCGAACAAGTGTTTAGAAAGATAAGGGTTTATAAAAGAAGTTGAGATCTTTGTAGATGTCCTTTGCTGTAGGACGGGCTTCTCTGGTGGCTCAGATGGTTAAGAATATGCCTGCACTGCAGGAGACACGGGTTTGATCCCTGGGTCGGGAAGATCCCCTGAAGAAGGAAATGGCAACCCACTCAAGGATCCTTGCCTGGAGAAATCCATGACAGAGGAGCCCGGCGGGCTACAGTCTATGGGGTCACAAAGAGTTGGAGATGACTGAGTGACTAACACTGCTTTGCTGTATGACAAGTCTAGAAATGTTGCCCAAGTTGTTTGTGGGAAGATGGAAAAGCTAACTTCAATCTGCTCAGAATAACAAAGATTGACTCATTTAAAAAGTGGACTTGGGAACTTTCCTAGTGGTCCAGTGGCTAAGACTCGAAACACCCAATGCAGGGGGTCAGTGTTCAATCCCTGGTCAGGGAACTAGATCTCACACGCCACAACTAAAGAACCTGCACGCTGCAACAAAGACCAGACATAGCCAAATACATAAATAAATATTTAAATAAAGAATCGAGCTGCAATCCAGGAGACTTGGGTTAGATCCCTGGGTTGGGAAGATCCCCTGGAGAAGGGGGATTCACTTCAGTATTCTGGCCTGGAGAATGCCATGACTGTACAGTCCATGGGGTTGCAAAGGGTTGGACACAACTGAGCGACTTTCACTCACTGGCGTCCATCATTAGAACTTTGGGGGACAGGCTTGAAAGCAGAGAAAATGTAGCCAGGTGTTTTTAAGCGACACTGTGGGTGGTTCTTCATGTCAACCCACAGATAAGGTATATGACTTCATTTCTTCCTGTCTGGATTTGCGGAGATCCCCAGATCTCTGTTCAAGCTAGTGTTTCTGTTCTCAAGCCCGATGGTAGAGTGGCCAGCTTTGATTTGCCTTCTGCCTTCTGCCTGCTTTGAGTGAATTTAAAAACCTGTTTGTTTCATCCATCATCCGGCTGGTCCTTACCCGTAATTCCTGCACTTTGATTATGGGGGTTATTATGGGACAAGAGCTTCTTTGTAAAAGAGCATGGTTAATACTCTGGGGTCTAGCGTGACTAGCGGATATAAATTGTATGGAAGCAATTAAACTTGGAGGAAATGTCATGTGGGCTGAATTTAAATGTACAGTCTTGTGGCATTGAATTTTTTTTTTTTTTACACAGTTACACAAAGAAGGGTGGAGAGAGAAAAATAAAGGAAGAGAGAAGAGAAATTGGCCAAGAGAGTCAGGGAAGCACAGAGAAAAGAAAACAAATCATCTTGAACCCTTGGTTAAAACTCCAAAGTCTAGAGCCAGTATTATGCTAATGCCATTGCTCTTCATATGAATACTTTAAAAAGACAGATATGGAATTTAAACTCTATTGGGGGACTCGTGTCTCTTTTTGCTGTTGGTTGATCCCCTTCATCTCAAGGCATGTGTGTATCTAAGTGTGGAGTGTTTTTTTGGGAAAGTGAAAGTGAAGTCGCTCAGTCCTAAACGACTCTTTGCGACCCTGTGGACTGTAGCCCACCAGGCTCCTCTGTTCATGGGATTCTCCAGGCAAGAATACTGGAGTGGGTTGCCGTTTCCTTCTCCAGGGGATCTTCCTGACCCAGGGATCAAACCCAGGTCTCCCGCATTGCAGGCAGACACTTTAACCTCTGAGCCACCGACTGAGGGTAGCTAGCCCCTAACGATCCTGAAGGTGTTTCTTGCTCCAGTTTTCTCTCCATTTTGTGCTCATGGCCTCTGGATATACACAGTGGCTTATACTGGACTTCTGATTAACAGTAGTGTATCATTTCTCTCACTGTCCTGAAATGTTCTCCATCTCTTGCTTGGTGTGTTAACCCTCAGCCAACGCCATCTCCTCTCTGACACTTGATGAGACCAACTAGCTAGAAGGATCTCCTCCTTCTCCTCCAGATCCCGTAGTAATTTGATCTGTATGGGTAATTTGGCGATTGATCTTTCCTATTACCCGTTAAAATGTCGGCTAAGACTTTTTAATCGAGAAGGCAATGGCAACCCACTCCAGTACTCTTGCCTGGAAAATCCCATGGACGGAGGAGCCTGGTGGGCTGCAGTCCATGGGGTCCCTAAGAGTCAGACACGACTGGGTGACTTCACTTTCACTTTTCCCTTTCACGCATTGGAGAAGGAAATGGCAACCCACTCCAGTGTTCTTGC
The DNA here is from genome assembly GCF_049115385.1 of Moschus berezovskii. Lineage (NCBI taxonomy): Eukaryota > Metazoa > Chordata > Mammalia > Artiodactyla > Moschidae > Moschus > Moschus berezovskii. The sequence goes on from NC_142460.1 coordinate 141,958,503, forward strand.
CTGGAGAATCCTAGGAACGGGGGAGCCTCATGGGCTGCTGTGTTTGGGGTCACACAGAGTCGGACACAACTGAAGCGACTTAGCAGTAGCAGAAGGCTTTTTAAAATTATCTATTCATTTATTTTTGGCTATTGGGTTGGGTCTTTTCTGGTGCGCCTGGGCTTTCTCGAGTTGTGGTGAAGGGGGCTACTCTTCATTGCAGTGCATGGGCTTCTCCTTGGCGTGGCTTCTCATATTGTGAGCACAGGCTCTAGGTTCGCGGACTCAGTAGTTGTGGTGTGGGCTTAGTTGCTCTGTGGCATGTGGGATCTTGCACCAGGGATCGAATCCGTGTCTCCTGCATTGGCAGGGGGATTCTTAACCACTGGACTACCAGGGAAGTCCCAAGGCTTGTTGCTAAATGAATGGGTTTACTTCATGTCAACATGTCAACTCTCAGAATTTGGACCTGATATGGTGTTGTTCTTCGTACCTAGTATGTCTTGGTACAAAGGAGTATCTGTAAAGATCAAGGCTGATGCTGAACATACTTTTTAAAATAATCAAAATGTACTAGGTGGTCAGAGGCAGAAAAGGATGCTTTTAAGATCGGGTGCAGCAGCAGCAGCAGTAATAGTACAATGAGTTTGATTTGAATTTGAGTTAGAAATAATAGGCACTTTTGACTTTTTTCAAGGGAGAGTACTTATGTTTTATTTCCATTCTTTATATTATGAGCTCCGTAAGGACAAATAACCAAATTTTACCCCATTTGTATCTTGTCAGTGCCCAGCCTAATGCCTAGCACACGTCATAGGAGTTCAGTTAATATCTGCTGAAAGAAATATAAATAATTTAAACTGTCTCCTTTATTTAGATCATCTAGTACTTCTTTCTTAGGCAGTAAGCCAGTAGATATTTATTGAGCACATACTCTGTGCAGAAACGGGTACTCTGCTTATTGGCATAGGGAGTATACATAGAGTGTATTGCAAGTTGGAATATATTCTAATCTTTGTATTAATTATCAGTTTGATTATACATTCAAAGAAATCACTTCCTCAAGCAGAACAATAGCAAATTAGGAGAGAAAAAGTTGCTGAGAATAAATCCAGTGTATTCATTCTATTCCCAGATTATTTTCACATTCCACTCCATGCTGGAAATATGGCTCCCCACCCCCCACCCCCCGACTCTCCTTTCAAAGGATCGTAAGACTGTAACCTTTCCAAACAGAGCTGGAGAGGTAGTGGACTGTTTAGATTTCAAAGGACTTTTTCAGGATGCAGAGTCAATAAGGGGAATTTGAGATATCAACAAAACTGTAATTAAGCAGATTAACTGTGTCAGTAGTGAATACAGAGAGATGTCAGAGGAGCTAGTTAGTTAGCAAGTATTTAAAAACACAGCCTCAAGTTCATCCTCAGTGGTATCACCAACATCCACAAACAAATCTGAAAGGAAGTTTAGCCAGATAAACCCAGGAGAAATGGTTCGCTTGGGAACATCACCTTCTAAATCATATATCTATTATTAATATCTTTATTTTAAATTTTGGCTTGGGTTCTTTTATTGTTTACAAGTTTCTTAAGATCACACAGAACCAGAATTTAATTTTATAGTTTTTTCAGATCTGAAAAGCAGGAAAAGAACCCTCTTCTGATCAGAATAAAGGAAAGAAGAATATAAAGTTATAAATTAGATTTGAAGCTGAAGCTCCAGTACTTTGGCCATCTGATTCGAAGAGCTGCCCCATTGGAAAAGACCCTGATGCTGGGAAAGATTGAGGGCAAGAGGAGAAAGGGATGACAGAGGATGAGATGGTTGGATGGTATCACTGTCTCAATGGACATGCGTTTTCAGAAACTCCAGAAGATAGTGAAGGACGGGGAAGTCTGGCATGCAGCAGTCCATAGGGTTGCAAAGAACCGGTCACAACTTAGCGACTGAATAACGACAGCTGGTCGTATATGTAAATGCAACAGCATCTATTTATTTTTTATGGCTCCCCCAAATTGCCCAAGTTGTACACGAATGCATTTTGTTTTAAGAAATCCAGCCAGAGACGGTCTCTCTTGACTCTTCTATACTAGTCGTGCTCATCGCCCCCGGAAACTGAACCCCCTTCTCAGTTCACAGTCCATCCAAGAGCATGTACAGACCTGTAGTTCAGATTTTTTTACATGTTGTATCTTCATGTCCTTTTTTTTCTCCCCCGCTGGAAAGTATGTTTTTCTGTGACAGTAACTAGAGACCTACCTTAATATATTATTCTATAGTATGGCTATACTACAGTTTATTTACCATTCTCCCAATAATGGGACTGTGATGTTATTTAAACCTCACTGGAAAGACTTGGTATAAATTGAATTCTTCTTTTGAGTTTTTGAGGATTTTTGTTTTTTTTTATCACTTTGAAGGGAGATTTTTAGTAATTATCCAAAGGTAGGAGACTCAAGTCTAATTACTAAAAATACATTGTGTTTGTATGATAGTTTACCCTTCTTTTCAATATGGGCATGGCACCCTAGCAGTGTCATGAAGATGCCCAGTGCCAGTGGGGTGGGATGGTTGGAGTTGTGGAGAGACTCCACCACATAATTACAACCATGTGAAGGTGAGAATAGAGCCCTGTTCTGATTTCTCACCTTCCGGGGGCTTTTTGGTCAAGATTACAGAGCGTGTTCCTTCCTCCTGGGCAGGAAAGGCAAGGACCCTTTTCCTCCTTTGCAGTTCTGCAAGCTCTGCCCAGCGCTCTCTGGCCAACATCATCAGTTCAATATTTGGCCTCAGAGCCTTTGATGTAAGTTTTGAGGGGGCAGGTGTGGTGTCCAGGGCCAGAGGCTGAGCTCCTGGGAAGCAGGGCAGGAAAGAGGCTCAGGGGTTCCTGCTGGCAGGCAGTTCCTGGGAAGGGCAGCCTGGGTGAGCAGGTGGGTACCCAAGGAGCAGTCCCTCAGGGCTGTATAAACAGGAGCCCTGCAAGCCTGTCTGCAGAACACAGCCTGCATGGTCAGGCTCTTTTACTGGCCTCTTGGAGCTGCTCACCAAGCCTGTGGTTCAGCCATTCCTAGTGCCTGGATCGAGAACAGTTACTGCTGTTTTTCTTCTCTTCAGTTTTTCCCAGAAGGCCCATCCTCAAGGGCAGGGAGCATAAGAATAAAATATTTTATTCTTCCTAGAACTTCCACCAAGGGGTGAACGAATGGGGAAAAGAGAGTGAAAAAGGAAGCTTGATGGGATGAAAAATGAAGCTGGATGAGGCTTTTCCTTGTTGCTGCTGTTGTCAGAAAGTGAGGTCTGAGGTCTGAATATGCATTTATGTGTATTTATTCAACAGGCTATATACAGAGCACTTACTCAGTGCCAGGCATCGCTCCAAGCAGTTTGTATTTAATTCTCCCAACAACTGTTTGATAGAAACACAATTTTTAATCCTCGCTTTACTCAGGAAACTGAGGTGCAGAGGATTTAACTAACTTGACCAATGTTACACAGCTGGTAAGGATTTCAGCCCAGGCAGTCTGGGCAGTCAGAGTCGGTGCCCTCCTTGTCCCTCTCTTCCCGCCCACAGGTCTTGACATGGTTGGATTCTGTTGTTTTTCTCCTTTGTGAGCTCTCTTCCTTCCTTCCTCTCCATTCCTGTTGCTTCTACCACAGAACTTGACACTTCGCTTGTAGATTATAACACACTGGTCTCTGACCTCAGTCCCTTGCACGCTGCAGCCAGGCTGCTAAGTCACTTCAGTTGTGTCTGACTCTGTGTGACCCCATAGACGGCAGCCCACCAGGAGGCTCCCCCGTCCCTGGGATTCTCCAGGCAAGAACACTGGAGTGGGTTGCCATTCCCTTCTCCAAGGCATGAAAGTGAAAAGTGAAAGTGAAGTCGCTCAGTCATGTCCGACTCTTCGTGACCCCATGGACTGCAGCCTACCAGGCTTCTCGGTCCATGGGATTTTCCATGCAAGAGTACTGGAGTGGGGTGCCATCGCCTTCTCCGTCCAGCCAGGCTAGACTTCTGTAAAGACAGCTCTCACTGTGTCATTTCCCACTCAGAACTCTCCCTGGCATACTGTCCTGTCAGGGCTGAACTCTCCCCTATTCATCCGTTCTCCTAGCAATGGGACTATCATTTTTTCACCCATGCTGTGTAGCATGTGGATTATTAGTTCCCCGACCAGGGATCGAACCCGTGCCCTCTGCATTGGGAGCATGGAGTGTTCACCTCTGGGCTGCCAGGGAAGTCTCAGAACTATGTTATCTAAACCTCATCTGAAAGACATGGTGTAAATTGAACACTCAACAGCATCTATCTCCTTTCCCAGAAGTGCCCTCGCCTCTCTTTTCTGGCCCTCCATCCCGTTCATTCCTCCAGGAAAGCCCATCTCAAGCCTCAGCTTCCGCCCGTCTCCTTAGCTCCTATGGTCTTCACCTCCTCTACACTTGGTGCTACAGTCGGTCGGGTGGAATCTCATTGTTTCCGGCTTGAAAAACCCAACTATATTTAAGCTCCTTGAGGGCAGGGGTGAGGGTTCCCCATTATCTGTGACCTGGCTCTGAGCTGAGTGCTCAGGGTCACTGAATTGTGGGGCCAGCAAGCAGAGCACACTGGGACACTGATATAAGTCCTCATAGTGGCCTGATCGCTAGGGTTCCTCACCTTTAAAAATGATCTTGAATGAGATGATAGCCAAGGTCTCTTACTTTGCTTAACCGATAACACTTACTTTCTTAAATAGCTTTATTGAGATATAATTTACATGCCGTACATTTTGCCCATTTAAAGGATACAATACAGGGACTTCCCTGGTGGCCCAGAGGTTAAAACTCTGCTTCCAAAGCAGGGGGCACGGATTTGATCTCTGGTTGGGGAAGCAAGATCACACATGCCTCGGCAGCATGCCCCAAAAAAGAGAAAAGTGTATAATTCAGTGCGTTTTTTTCCCGCCTGCATATTCACAGATAGGTTGCTAGCATTGCCACAGTCAATCGTAGAACAATTTCATCACTTACTAGCCAGGTAGCTATTAGCTGTCATCTTCCCCTTCCTGTAACCTCACCCTCCCCAGTCTTTAGCTACTTTATGTCTCCGTAGGTTTGCCTATTCTGGACATTTCATATAAATGGAGTTTTATATGCTCTTTCGTGCCTGGTTTCTCTCACTTGGCTTAGTGTTTTCAAGGTTTCTCTATTTTGTATCACATGTATCACATCTCCATTCCTTTTTATGACATAATAATATCCCATTGTATGAATATACCACTTTCTGTTTATCCAGTCATCTGTCGAGATGGGCATTTGGGTTTCTACCTTTTGGCTAATTATATTTACTATTGAGGGGAAAATGGTCTTCTCTGCTGTGGCTTTTTCAGTTGCCAACAGTAGTTTCTTTCTGCTGCTTTATAGTAGGAATCTGTGTTTGCGAAGTGGGGAGGTGTAAGGGGTTGGATACTTTGTCATCTGCAGTGGGGAGCAGGGAGTACCCGTGAGTTCTGTAGTCAAACATTCTGGTTTGAATCACAGCCCTGCCACTTCATGAGCTTGCATAACTTTAGCAAGCTCCAGTTTCCTCGTTTGTAAAATGGAAACCACCCTGCCTACTTCCTTTACGTCAGGGTCATGCTAGAAAGGGTGTGGAGCTTGGGGAAACTGAGTCAGTGCAGAGACCTCATTATGGCTATAAAAATAAATAAGTAAATAAATAAAAATGAAGGTAATAAAAAAGTAAGTGCTTAATATCATCAATTTTACTAAGGTGCAGTGACTCAAAGCATGGAGCCCGGGGCCATCATCCCAGTTGCAGTCACCAAAGTGGACCTGCTTAGTATTACTGGGATAATTAAACATCTCTCCTTACTTGTATTAATAGTGTTTCTTGCTCTTGGGGCTCAATTTGTGATCTGGTCACTACTCCGTCAGTCCGTTTGAGAAGAATGACTATATGGGGGTAAGATCTTTTTGATAAAAAGATACAGAGGGAATAAATTTCATTCTTTGTGGAAAAGAGCAAGGAAAATGGAGACTTCCTTTATAGGCTTAGTCTCAGAGTGTAGCTGAAACCGTGAGCTTTTTAATGGTTATTATACATTTTGGCTCTTGTATTTGGGGTTCATATATGAAGATTGAAATGCCTTTTTTGCTGAATATATGAATAAGAGATGAAATGTTAAGTTTGATTCAAACTTGATTTGGAGGGTAGTGTAAATAACAATTTCACTGTTTTAGTGAGTGTGTTATGAAGAATCAAGGGTTTGTACATTTCTGGATTTTAGGAAAGGCCTGCCTCCACACCCAAAATGAAAGTATTTCTTATTGTTTAAAATAAGTAGGTTTTAGAAACATACAGTTCTTATAACAGCAAGTCTTTTGAGAGAAGGGAAAATAAGTCATTGTCCTTATCCAAACTTAGCTTCTGCCCTTGTGAAGTTTGTGGGGCTACATAATCTTCCCTCCCGCTTCTATTCTGGCCCCAGGTGAGTGTGGACAGGTCTCGCCTGGCATCCTGCCCACTAGTCTGAACTGTGCAAAACAACTGTGAACAGGCCAACATGTCCTGGCTGACATGATGACCCGATTTTGTGTGGGAGATCTCAACAAAAGGGTATTTGTTTCTGGGGGACTGACACCCATTTTTTCCCATTAAGTCTGACCTTTCCATCATTAGATTGTAGCTCTTTTCAGAATTAAATAGAGCTTAGAAACAAGGAAGAAATTAGTAAAGGAGATGCAGTTTGCTATATCTAGATGGAAACTGCACAGAAACCAATGGGTGTGATGAGAATGGACATTATTTCTGGGGTGACTTCAGGGCCTTGTGGTCCTACCATGATTATGGAAGAGGATGGTTATTACCTTAGCATCATGACTTTGCTTCCTGTTGTTCTTCCTGGGACTGAAGGGCCCTGACTTACATGCAGACTCCTTCTGTTTGCCAGCCCAGCAAGGGCAGAAAGGCTTGTGCAACGTGACTGGGGCCTCACCTGAAGCCACAAGCCTTGGCCCTGTGTTTCTGGCTCAGAGCTGCCTGGAAACTACAGTGAACTGAGCAGGCCTGAGCTGGTCTGGAGGAAGAGCAAGAAGAAATTCTGACCACCTGTCCTCAAACAGAGGTGTAGTATCCTGCTTGTGAGGTGGTCAGAAAGGATCATGGAAACAGTAAAAGACCTTTGAAAATTTTAGGTCTTTGTCTTTGTCTGTTGGCCTGAGATAAGTTGCTAATTTCCTTTTGTCCTGAGATTTTCTTTTAAAAATCTTTCTATTCATTGCTAGAACCAGAACTACCAAGAACTAAATAGTTTCAGTGGAAGCTGCTTGTTAGAATAGTGTTTATGTGTTTGGGTTTTCCTGTTTCAATAGCTCAGAGTGCCCCAAACTGGCTTAGTCATGCGAGTTTTTTATACCTTTAGAATTTTTCAAAAAGTAATACTTCCTTAAAAAACAAAAGAAGAACCCTCATAGGGTTCATTATGGGCTTCCCTGGTGACTTAGATGGTAAAGAATCTGTCTGCAATGCAGGAGACCCAGGTTCAATTACTGGGCTGGGAAGATTCTGTAGAGAAGGAAATGGCAACCCACTCCAATATTCTTGCCTGGAAAAGCCCATGGACAGAGAAGCCTGGCTACACTATACAAAGAAAGGGAGAAGATCTACCCTAGAAAGTGTTGCAAGTTTTATCAACGGATAGAAAACCCTGTGGTTTCATGGACCATACAGCATGGATGTCCCTGGTTGGTTTAGTACATATTTTGTCCAGTTTGGTTTAGGTATGCCTACCATGGCCACATCACACTCTCTTCAGCTACCACCACTTGTTCCCCCCTTCCTGGCTTCTCTGACATTCCAGAGAAGAAGAGGGAATGTCATGGTGTAAAGCAACTGCCATACCTTCCTCTCTCTCAGACCTCCTCACCTTTAGGATAATAAAGACCAGTTTCTTCTTATCAAAGCTTGTGTTCTTCCTTGAATTTCAGCAGATATTCGGAGTTGACTGACTTATTCCACATGACACCCCACAAGGCCCCAAATGAGGGCATGTCCCAGGAAATTTGGCTTGTGATTAGGAAAGCAGTGGGCATAGGTGATGGGTAGTCAGCAGAAGATGTTTACCATAAGTGTGGCTGCCTGATAAAATACAGATGTCCAGTTAAACTTGAATTTCAGATAAAACATGGATAAAGTTTTAATATATCCCAAATATTTCATGAATATACTATACCAAATAAATTATTGGTGGTTTATCTGAAATCTAGATTTAACTGGGTGTCCTCCATTTTTATATGTAGCCCTAAGTCCCTAAGATACTTCTCACTCAAGTCTCATTTCACCTTTTTTGTTAACCTCTGGCTTACCTGACCTTCTTTGAAGAGGTGCTGGGAGTAGCACAGTGAGCAGGCTGTTACGCTAGTGTGAACTAAGAGAGGGCAGGGCAGGACATAAATAAAGTATTGGCCAAGGAGCTGTTTGGTGGCCTCAGGACAGAGTGGGTGTTCAGCAACCTGTTCATGATATGCCAAGGTTGGGCAACACCTTGTTTTGGATACTATTCTTGGATTCACCCCTATGTTCAATGTATTTCATCACCCCATCTGAGCACACATTCATAGTGGGCAATTATCCAACTGATGCCCTTTTGTAGTCTTCATGGGCAAACACCTGCAGTACCTTCTCCTGGAGTTTGGAAAAAGAGGAGTAGAATTTCATCTCTAGCCGATAATACTGAGTGTACTTTTGGGGTTTTAGTACAAATTATTTAAATAAATTGAGAAAAAAAAACTTTAATTTGCGTGTTTAACATCACATTTGTTAAGGTCAGTAGTTTTTATTTATTGGAAGCTCCCTGTTCAGTAGTAGTTAGGTCTCTGTGCTTTTACTACCCAAGGCCTGGATTTGTTCCCTGATTGAGAAACTAAGATCCCACAAGCTGCACAGTACACCCCCTCAAACATTTATTTATTTATTGCACATTACAAATATATATATATTTGTATACAAACATTCTTTTAACATTCTGATTCAAATAAATCATTAGCTTTGTTTTGTATAGTGACTGATTTCAACTGAATGAATTTTAGAGGAGGAAAAACCCATAGGAAATACGGTCATGAAGCACAGAGGATACTTATCTAACACGGTCTGCCCCTGGATGCATTAATGTTTCCTGGGTTTGGGGGAACCGTTTTTGAGGTTCTGTTATTAATTACTAGGTTCCAGTCATGAATGTAGAGGAATGACATCGTGGAATTTATTTATTTATAGTTGCTTCCTTATGAAATCTTCACAGATATTTTCCCAATTGCAGACCTGTCCCTTGGACCTTGGTTTGACTCAGAAAGCCATCTCTGATATTTTTCTTCTTGGGCCTTGCAGGAAAACTCATTGCTCATGAGTGACAATTACTTTGCAGCCATTACTGTGTAGTTGCAGCATATTCATCACTAGAAATGGTTGATGAGTGTCACATTGATCTATGAGCTCAACTGGGTGTCAGACCTCTAGGAAGGGAGGGACTTAGTAGGTACTAAAATGGGATGCTCAGGGAGCTGTTTGGAGGTGTTAGTGATTAAGGAGGTGCCATTTGGTTTGAGTCAGGGCTTTTAGCCTGTGCTTAGAACAGCTCATGTCTTCCTTATGAGAAAACACTTATTTGCATGTGGTCCTAATTTCTGCTTCATTAAAAACAAACAAGCCAACCAAGTCACGAAAGCTCTGTCATAGAAGGCAAGGATAAAACAAGGGCAGAGTTGTCTATTTCATTAATAACCAGCTTTTTCTAAGAGGCTTCCTATGAAGGTTTAATGATTATTATTTTTCTGATTTTTGGAAGAAACAGAATGAACCAGTTCTTTCTTCTGTGTATAAGCACTGGTACTTTAGAAAGATGCAGCTGACTGGGTGTTACATGATGTACACCTCAAAAGTGATGGGTAACCCAGTTACCTGGAAGAGCTTGGATGGTAGAGACTGGACCTTTTGGCCATAAACGTAGCACAGAACGTAGATTCTCATCTCTGTTCTCTGTGAGTGTGCCAGTCAGGAGTGGTCCAGATGGAAGTGACAGATGGCTCAGTAACACTAGCACCAGCTAGGGTATGTACCCATTGAGGCCAAGGTTGACTCCAGATCCAGGGTTGCATCAGTATCATTTTGGACTCCCATGTATTTCCTTGGCGTCTCTCTTCCCCTTGGCCATTTTCACTTCTCCAGTTGGCAGGAGGGTGGCCTTGGGCAGATTTGGGCTTCCTGTATTATAGGTAAGCAATGTTAAAGGGATGAGAGGTCTTTGTTCTCCCCCAAGCTTCAGTGTGTGCTTGTATCTGCTCATTTGCCCTTTCCTGAGCCCAGCGAAGCTAGGCACTGGGTTGGTCACCATCCAGGAATCAACTTGTTGGAATATTTCTGAGAAAGAGCAGCTGCTAGGTGGAAGTGATCATAGTGGTGGGAGGTTCTGCAGTCAGAAGAGGGGAAGATTGGGGTGAGGGGAGGGGTGGCAGAAGATTTATTTGGCTATGCTGGGTTTTAGTTGTGCCATGCAGAATCTTTCAGTTGCGGCATCTAGTTCCCTGACCAGGAATCGAACTGAGGCCCGTTGTCTTGGAAGCATGGAGTCTTAGCTACTGGACCACTAGGGAAGTCCTTGTACCCTAATGTATTCATTCAGCTCCCATGACCAATCATTTAGATTATTTCTAGTTTTCACACTTTAAATAAGCCATCTGATAAATCTGATAAATTTTTAAGATACATTTGTGACTGCTCCATTAGAATTGATTCTTAGAAATTATTGGATCCAAAGCTCTTATTACCATGGCAGATGGTGGGGGAAAGAATCATGGTCAACTTAGAATCATTTTAGTTGGTTATTGAATCAAATATACGTCATCAATTCTTTATTTTCTTTTACTATGTGGGAAAATAGAATTTGGTAGTAAATACCAAATGATTTTTATCATTGTGTATTATTCATACATTGTATTGTTGTTATATATTATGTAACATCTCTAATAAATTGACAATTTGATTGTGTTTTCATGATTTTTTGAAAATTAAATCTATTATTTAAATAATAACAACCTTGGTAGAAAACATACTGCTGCTAAGTCACTTCAGTCGTGTCCGACTCTGTGTGACCCCATAGACAGAAGCCCACCAGGCTCCCCCATCCCTGGGATTCTCCAGGCAAGAACACTGGAGTGGGTTGCCATTTCCTTCTCCAATGTGTGAAAGTGAAAAGTGAAAGTGAAGTCGCTCAGTCGTGTCCGACCCTTAGCGACCCCATGGCCTGCAGCCTACCAGGCTCCTCCATCCATGGGATTTTCTAGGCAAGAGTACTGGAGTGGCTTGCCATTGCCTTCTCCGAGAAAACATACTAGTACTTGGAAAAATAGTAACAGCAACATTATTCCCAGTGTGCTTTAATCAACCTGGCTGTAACTAAAGCATTGTTGTCTGGGAAAAGCTCTTAAGATTGCATTAAAACAAACCCCTTGCTGTTCCCCGACCCCGCTGCAAAATAACTTTATTGAGATTCTACCATCTGTACAGTTGTTCTGACATTAGGCTTCTTCTTCCTTTGCCCTTGCTGGTTTAAAATTTTTTTTAAATTATTTATAAATATTAAACAGTTAATATAAATAGTTTATAAATTATTTTTTAAAAAATTAAAATTTATTATAATAATATTTTATTTATTTATTAAATATTTAATTTATTTATTTAGCTTTCATGTGAAGACTAGAAACAAAAACCAGCATAGCTGGTTTTTGGCTGTGCTGGGTTGCTGCTTGGGCTTTTTCTCGAGCTGCCGTGAGTGGGGGCTACTCTCCAGCCGTGGTGCACAGGCTTCTCATTGCGATGGCTTCTCTTGTTCAAAGCACAGGCTCTAGGGCATGAGGGCTTCAGTAGTTGTGGCTCCGGGGCTCTAGAGCACAAGTTCAATAGTTGTGGTGCACAAACTTAGTTGCTCCGAGACAAGTGGGATTTTCCTGGATCAGGGATTGAACCCAGGTCTCCTGCAATTTCCTCCACTGGCAGGCAGATTCTTTACTCCTGAGCCACAAGGGAAGCCCTGCCCTTGCTGCTTTTGATTTTTGTCGTTTTTCCTTTCCTTTCATATTTATTTTTTGGCTGTGGCATGTGGGATCTTAGTTCCCCAACCAGTGACTGAACCTGTACCCCTGAATTTGAAGTGCAGTCTTTACCACTGGACCACGAGGAAAGTCTCGCTTTTGCTGTTTCTGAGATGAACAGTTTTATATTCATGAAGAGATAGTTATTACCAGTTATGTCATAAGAGGGCAGGTAGGAAACAGTGAATATTAAGAGGTATAGCTTTTTTGGGGAAGGATGTGGCATATGGATTCATGATTTCTGTCAGAGTTGGTGATGGACAGGGAGGCCTGGTGTGCTGTGATTCATGGGGTCGCGGAGAGTCAGACACGACTGAGCGACTGAACTGAACTGAACTGAACTGAACTGAACTGAAGTTTGAGTGTACAGAGAAGGCAATGGCAAGCCACTCCAGTACTCTTGCCTAGAAAATCCCATGGACGGAGGAGCCTGGTAGGCTGCAGTCCATGGGGTCGCTACGAGTCAGACATGACTGAGTGACTTCACATTCACTTTCACACATTGGAGAAGGAAATGGCAACCCACTGCAGTGTTCTTGCCTGGAGAATCCCAGGGATGGGGGAGCCTGGTGGGCTGCCGTCTATGGGGTCACACAGAGTCGGACACGACTGAAGTGACTTAGCAGCAGCAGCGAGTGTGAGCTGAAAGAATAAATATAAGGAAAGTGAAATGATGAAGACATTTGGGGACCCTGAGCAAACATGGTTATAGCACCAAAGAAAAACTGCATATTGATTTTGAAACTGTGCCAATATGTTGAAATGATAGTAGAGGAATTCAAAGAGTTTACTGTTAGGTCATTGGCCTGTCTTCCATGTAAGTTTTTGAGAACACCTGCAATGTAGAACATCAGACAATAGAACGTGTGTAGTTCTTTAAAAATAAATCTAAAATATAAATAAATAAATAAAGAGACTTCCCTGGTGGCCCAGTGGTTAAAACTCCATGCTTCTAACGCAGGGGAGGGCGGGGTTCAATCCCTGGTTGGGAAACTAAGATCCCCAAAATAATAAAAAATAAATAAAATAAAAATAGATCTGTAATATAGTTGAGATCAGTACAAGATGACTCTGTCTTCTACTGAATTGAGTGTTTTAGTTGAATTTCTTCCTCTCCTTAGATTTTCTTGTTTCCTTTCTATCATTTTTAGCAAAAGATTGCCAGGGAAAGGAGTTACACTTGGTTACCTTGGTTAACACATCAAGAGAGCTGGAAAGTCTGGTTACTGGTCTCCAAACAGTCATGGCCACAGTGACATACAACAGGCTACTGTGGTGCAGTGCCCTCTTTTTCTGTGGGGCCTTATTTCTTCTAGCACTTGCTACTAGCATTAGTCACTTCTGTTCGGGCCTTGTGGTTTTCTGCTTCCTTCCAATAACATTACTTGAGTTAAAAAAATCACAGAAATACAGTTTCACAAAGACTTCTGTGATCAGTGTTACTGTCTGGAAGAGTAGACAGGGAAGAAGCAATTTTAAGAAGCTTGAAAAGTTTAAAAACAACGATTATTTCTTTATAAGGGAGGTCTCGAAGCTGTTGGGTTCATGGTTTTTGCCCTTTAAAATGCCATATTTAGTATACCTCCAAACAGTTCAAGCAAGGTGAAAGCTGGGGTAGAGAAGCCTGTCATTTTGTGACATTTTCAGGACCATAAGTCAGAATGGCAGCAAATGTGTTTTTCAGGATCTCTGGTTCACTCAGCAAATTTAAACCCAGTGCAAAACTGTTCCTACCAAGAGTGACATGAATTCTTTTACGATGCTCTGCATTTCTGTATTCTCTTCACTTGCGTCATTTTGAGCAAGCAGTTGTCGGCATTCTTTGTAGTCAAAGACCTTGAGATTCTTCTGTAAAACGTGTTGTGTGTGGTCTCTGCAGCCTGGAGATATGGTTCATTCCTGGAGGCAAGTGAGGCAGACCTAGTGGTAACTTTTTGCAAAAATAGATGTCAGTGGAATTGGACAGATTGGATTTGAGCTGGATCTTGAGGTGTAGATATATGGTATCTAGATAAAAACGATCTAGACATCTGTTTCAGCTTCTGCAGAAACATGTTTTGAGTAGATGTTACTCTGTGATTTTTCTTTTTAAATTTATTTATATATTTATTGGCTACTCTGGGTCTTTGTCTCTGCGGGCTTTCTCTAGTTGAGATGAGCAGAGGCTGCAGTGTGTGGACTTCTCACCGCAGGGGCCTCTTGTTACAGAGCACGGGCTCTGGGTCAGGTGGGCTCAGTGATTGTGGCACATGGGCTTAGCTGCTCTGAGGCATATGAGATCTTCCCGGACCAGGGATTGAACTGGTGTCCCCTGCATTGCAAGGCGGTCTCCTAACCACTGGACCACCAGGGAAGTCCCACTCTGTGATGTTTAAAAGAAGTCTTTTACAAAGGTAGATCTGTGTGTGTGTGTGAGCGCACGCGCAGGAGGAGTGTTGGAGAACATGATATTTAGGTGTGTGACATTTCCAAAGGGTCTTCCTTAATGCACTTGGAACTGAACTTGAAGGCAACTGATCCCTGAATACTGTTGTCCATCCACACTTGTCAGTCCAGCTGAGCTTTGCGGTCAGACAGACTTACGATCATCTTGAAAGATGAATTTTGTTGCTTCAACTTGAGGACTGACCAGATGGGTTCAAAGGAGATCCAGTTACATCCTTGGGTTTCATACCATTGAGGTTACAATGTCCACACATGACCTTGAGCCTGTTTATGCTCCATGTACCCTGCCTCCATTTGTGAGTGCCTTATCTGAAACATAAAGAAACCAAGTTTCTCCTCTTTAAAGGAGATGGTATATGGTAGTGGTTGAGAATACAGGTATAGAATCAAAGTACTGGAGTTCAGTTCTAAACTCTACCTCTCACCAATAGTGTGACCCTGTGTGTATGACACACATTATAATTTCTCTGTGTCTCAGATTCTTCATCCCTAAACAGAGATGATAACAAAAGCACCTATTCAACAAGCTTGTTTCCAGGATTAAGAGAGTCAGTCTTTGTAAAGAACTTAGATAAGTGCTCAGAGTGTCAGTACAATAGAGCCCAGGACCAAAAATAAACTAAAAAATCAAAGTGTATAGATGTTAAGTGGAGCCAAGTCCCTAATTGGGCACTAAAAGTAGGGTGCAGCGGTGGAACCCTAAATGCTTCCAAAGGGCCACCATTTGGAAAACAAAATTTGGAAGTTAGCTCCTTGAGATTTTGAGAGAACCAAGGCATTGGAGTAATAGGGTCCCCAGAGTCAGCCCGTTTCTAGGATTAACTGTCTCCCCAAGCGGGCCCTCTCATCTTCGGGCAATGAAGGTACACTGTTGGCCTCCTTTTGGCATTCAGTTAAAGCCTAAAGTAAGACGCTTGAGCAAAGGTACTTTTTTGTTTTTACTCCAGTGAAGAGAGTGTGGAGATTGAAGAAATTGTCAACTGCACACCTGATTTCTCTTTGGATAATACCACAGACAAACGCTGCCTCATAGGAACTCCTGTCGGTTAGTGTGAAGAGACTGAGGGGAAGCCGTGCTATTTTTCACCTTGGAGGGGTTGCAGGGGGCCCATTGGATTGCCTTCAGGGGAGTCCCTGCTCCCCGCCTCAGCACGTGGTTCAGCCTCTGAGGGGTGCGACTGACGGGAGTTTCATCTCTTCCTGAAAGGTGCCATGAAAACACAGCGGGGCTGTTCCTCTTTGCCATTGTTTCTGCCTGTCTCGCAGCAGGATGAGGTCATGACAGAATGACAGGTTTATCTTGGATTTCCTTGTTTGGCCAGCAGCCTAAACATGAAACATCTCTGGGTTGAATATCTCTGGGTCTAATACGATGTCAGGGGCTTGGAGGTGGTGTTGCCTCCTGCCTTGCCTCTTTCTGGAGGCCAAGAGGTCTTTGGGGAGGGGGAGAAGGAGAGGGGACAAGTTTATATTTGTCAGGTCACTGTTCTGGAAGTTGGCACTTGCCCTGCTATTCCAGGCTCCTGCAGTTTGGAGAGGCAGCCTGCAACAGTGCAGAGCCCAGCAACTTCAGGTCCAGACAGAACTGGGTTCGCATTTCACCTTTGCCTTTTATAAGGTTTCTCTGTTCTCGATTCCCCATTCCCTCCAGTCCCTAACCCTTCCCTGGGATTTCTCACACCCGACCTTGCCCTTACTTTTTCCTCCATCGATCTGTAAGCTCCAGGTGTGTGGGGACCACATCTTTGAATTCCATGGGTTCCGAGAACTTTCTGGAGCCTGACTGACCTCGCTTCCACTCCTGGCTGTCTGCCATTTTCTGGCTGGGTGACCTTGGGTAAGTTGTCTAGCTTCTTGCCTGCCTTGGGTGTCGTTCTGAGGATTAGAGATAAACACATGCGGGGCGTCTGGCACCAGGGAGGGCACGGATGGATGCTCAGAGATGTTGGGCTACTCACCCCCAGCTTGGTAGTAGCGCCTCAGTGTCTGCCCACACCCCTAGCCGCCCAGACAGATCTGTTGGCTGCCTGATACTAAGCCCCGGCTCATGGCCAACTTGGACAGGCAGCCTGTTGGCTCGGGGAGCCCCTCATACCATTCTTCAGTGTCCAAAAGAACGTGCCTACAGGCGGCACAGACTTTATCCTTGGAATCTCTTGTTTCAGTCCATCCCCAGGAACTTGATAGTCGCCTTTAAAAAGTAACTCTTAAAAATTATTTCAAAAGTATCCATAGTTCTTTGTTAAATAAAAGAGAGAGGGGAATCTGCTGTAAATCATCATTCGAATTTCTACTGTCCAGTGTGGTATCTATTTCCAGATTTCTCTGTGTGTGTACTTGAACAGCTATTTTCTTTTATTGGGTGGTAGACTATTCTACATTTTCATTTGTATCCGTGGTAGAGGTTTTTAGAGTTCATGAATAATACTGATGTATGGGATTTTGCTGCTAAGTCACTTCAGTCGTGTCCGACTCTGTGCGACCCCATAGACGGAAGCCCACCAGGCTTCCCCCGTCCCTGGGATTCTCCAGGCAAGAACACTGGAGTGGGTTGCCATTTCCTTCTCCAATGGGATTTTAAAGGACTCTAAATAAATCCTTGGTTAGATTAAGGTCAGCTTGAGATAATGAAAGTGGCTGGTTCTTGGAAACGCATAAGCCTCCAGTAGTCATGAACTTGAGGACTCACAGTGGAGTTACATTATGTATGCATTGAATGCACCCACACAAAACTGTTGTCAGCCTAGAGAGGGTGGGGTGGGGGCAGAGAGAAAGGAAAGATGGATGGCGTAATGGTCCATTCTGGGTTCTCAGAGGGTATACCCTGGAGTGAGTGTGAAATGAGTTGTGAGTCTCTTTTTTTCTTCTGCTCATCTTGGTTCCTTGGAAACCCTCAGGGAATGACCATAATATGACTAAGTGAAAGCTTCTTATCTCTCCAGCTGTCTGTCCTAAAGCTGGAGGAAAAACTGGGTGTGCTGGTTTTAATAAGACAGAGGCTATAAGTGGTATAGCAAATGAGTGTTCAGGTAGATTTTCAAGAGTAGTTTTCCGGTATCTGTTTTTTCTTCTCTTGGTGAGTTTCGATCCTAACTCCTTTATCAGTCTCATCTCGGGCCTCTACATAAAAAGCAGCATTTTCCTTCCTTCCTCCTTTATTTTCCTTCCACACTGAGCTTCTACTATCTACTGGGACTGTGGGATGTAACAATGATTGAATGGCCTTTGTCCTAAATAATGAGCATTGAATTTTAGAGAGAAATATTAAAATGGCTTATCATAATACACAGCCATGCAAGGAAATCTATTAAAGGAGACCACAACATTTTATTAAGAAAATACAGGAAAAGAAACAGTTCCAGCCTGGGGAGGGGTTACATGAGGCCACCCAGGAGGCTGTTCCTTGAGCTAGGCTTTTAAGGATAGGATAGAGTTTAGAGAGGCAGAAAAGAGGGGTGGGAGAGATATCTCAGTTAAGGGGAAAAATAAGACTTTCTGAAGGCTTTAAAGTCCAAGCCATTTGAGGGAATAGAGCTTATGGAATAAATCCGCGTTGAGATGGGAAAAGCCTTCCCAAAGCAGCCAGAATTTCCGTGAGTTCAGAGTAGCTTCCACTGAACTGTGTGGATGTTTATGCTTATTTGAACCCTGTTGGAATATTTCTGGTTTGTTTTATGAAGGGATGTCTCTCACTGAGGATACTGACTCAGGGACGTTTCCTTTTACAGTCAGGATGGCCTCCATCAGACCAATATTGTTCTCAGGCCTTTTTTGTTTTGTTTTGTTATCTTGGATAAACAGAGAGGGGCAGGCTGATTCATTTTTCTAGAAAAACAGGATGCACTAAAATACTGCAAGTGACAATGAAACAGACATGTTCACGTACAATAATACTTAGAAAGGCACCAAACAATATGTGTAGCAGACACCACCATGGTGTGGCTGTTCTTCCCCCATCTTCATCGTCTTCAGTCTTTGGCCAAGTGGCTTGTTTCTTTGGGTCTCAGTTTCTTCAGATATCAACTTGGGACCAGTAACACCCACCCACAGGCAGGTCCTGAGGAATAGACGTGCTAGGACCAGCATTGGGCACACTCCACTGAAAAAACTCCAATGAAGTGAGTGTGAAGGATTTGTTCACAATAGGAACAATATATTCATAGTGATTTGAAAAAAGTGGAAAAAAAAACCTAAAAAACTTTGTAGTATGGAAATGTTCAAATAATACATAAAAGGACAGAGAGTAGTATAATAAATTCCCACATGCCCATCATCACCCACTTCAGTTTTCAACATTCTTGTTCATTGAGCCACTCTTTCTTTTAAAAATGTTTTAAAATTTATAATTATTAATTGCTTGCTAAATTATTTTAAAGTAAATTCTACATGGTATGGGATTTTGTACAGCTTTTCTTAGAATCTGAAAAACATCAGTGGGCCAAGAGAAGAAACTCTTAAAAATGGCTGAAACCATTATTTTGAGCCCAATAGTCACAGCTGAGTTTTAGATGTTTTTGCATTAAATCAGAAGATGTTTGATACAGATAGCCTCTGTGCTTCCAGTACAGGTGACATGGGTTCAATTCCTGGCTGGGGAGCTAAGATCTTGCATGGTGAAGGCCCCCCCACAAAAAAAGATGTTTACAAATATTTTATTGAAGAGTAACACTTTGAAAGTACAAAGCATTGTTTTTTTCATTTAGTTAATGTTTCACATATTGGTTTGTACGTAAGTTAGCATTGAGGTGTATATGCAAAGCATTTTTTATTATGGAAGATTTTAAATATACCCTAATACAACCAGTCCATTCTAAGGGAGATCGATCCTGGGTGTTCATTGGAAGGACTGATGCTAAAGCTGAGACTGCAATACTTTGGCCACCTCATGCGACGAGTTGACTCACTGGAAAAGACTCTGATTCTGGGAAGGGTTGGGGGCGGGAGGAGAAGGGGACGACCGAGAATGAGATGGCTGGATGGCATCACCGACTCTGTGGACTTGAGTCTGAGTGAGCTCCGGGAGTTGGTGATGGACAGGGAGGCCTGGCGTGCTGTGATTCATGGGGTCGCAGAGAGTCGGACACGACTGAGCGACTGAACTGAACTGAATACTAGTAGAGTAGTATAATCAGTTCCTCTGTACCCATCACCTAAGCTGTCGCTCCTGTGTGTTACCCTTTGAAGGATGCTCATGTTGTTTATAAAAGAATTCCTGGGTCAAAATGACATTATTAGTTTGGAAAAAGATGTAGACTCAAACATTTATACTCATTGGAAAGAAATCCTTAATCATTGCTGCCTTTGAAAAGTGTGTCAGTGATAGCTTCTCAGAGGAACTGATTTTTTTTTTCCAAATGGAATAAAGTTAAAATTTGCTTGATGTTTGAAAGCAGTTCAAGAAAATCCTCCTCAAAAGACATGGAAGCAAGAACAAGTTTGGAAGGCCATAACAAAATGTTAGTAGTGGGTTCTCTAGGTGGAGAAATTATGGACTTTCTTTTCTTTTTCTCACCCCATGCATCTGTTTCATTTTCTATTTTCTGTATTTTACATTTTTTCCCTAGCATAAGTCTAGATTATTTCATTGTTAAAAAAGTAATAAAACAAATGTGAGTTACCAAAATAAAAGAAGGCATGCAGGGAGTAGAGATTGGCTATATTGAAGTACTGTGTAAGTGCAACAAAGATCCATATAGTCAAAGCTATGGTTTTCCCAGTAGTTATGTATGGATTCGAAAGTTGGACTGTAAAGGTTGAGTGCCGAAGAAATGATGCTTTCAAATTGTGATGCTGGAGAAGACTCTTGAGAGTACCTTGGACAGCAAGGAGATCAAACCAGTCAGTCCTAAAGGAAATCAACCCTGAATATTCATTGGAAGGACTGATGCTGAAGCTGAAGCTCCAATACTTTGGCCACCTGACGTGAAGATTCGACTCATTGGAAAAGACCCTGGTTCTGGGAAAGATTGAGGGCAGGAAGAGAAGGGGACGACAGAAGATGAGATGTTTGGATGGCATCACCGACTTGATGGTCATAAATTTGAGCAAACTCCTGGAGTTGGTGATGGACGGGGAAGACTGTGTTGCAGTCCATGGAGTCTTAAAGAGTTGGACATGATTTATCGACTGAATAATGTAAGTGCAAGGCAGATTCTTTCCTTTTTTTTTTTGCTGCACCACAAGGCATCTGGGATCTTTGTGCCCAAATTGGATTGAACCCACGGCCCCTCCAGTGGAGTCTTAACCACTGGACCATCAGGAAAGTCCGTGGATACCTTTAACTACCAAGTTTTTACCTTTAGTCTTGCTGCTTATCTTCAGCCGTGGCTTGGTCCCTGGTTCTTCCCTCTATTTCCTTGGTACTGATGCTGGAGAATGATACTTACCTTCATGGCATCATTCCAGTAGGCCAAGTTGGGAAAACAGTTGAACATACTTCCTAGGCCAGGTCTCTAAGCTGTATTTAGGTTCATTTGTGATTCTGTTTGTATTTGATTCTGTTCTGTCCTCTGCTGTTATGTGTCCTGATTTGCCTTCTGAGGCTGCCCTGGCTTCAAGAGGTGGGTGTTGGGGAAAGGCTAGGAGATGATAGAAGCTGGGAAACGAAATGGGCAGGATGGCTGGGACAGGGACCTCAGAGAGCAGGCGTAGTCTCTTCTCTCCTCCTGAAAGCATAAAAATGTTTCTATGCTCCACTGCCAGCCTGCCCACCTCCACTCCAAAAGAAGAGTTATTCCATTTCTCAAAATGGTTTCAGACCTGCCTTGGAACCATTGTCTGTCTGGAAGTTAACTCTAATGGAAATAGCTTAGTTATGCAGGCCTCTACATGGGCTTGTGTTAAAGGAACACAAAAATTGTTCAGGAAGAGATATTTTCAAGGATTAGTGATGGTGAGATGTGAGTGGAGAGGCATGGAGAAGGGGTTGAGAGGAGGCTTCCATGATTAAAGAAGCCATCTATACCAACTTGGTGGTTATGGAAAGTCTGACCCGTGGAATTGACAAATGGGGAGAGTCACTTCTGTTTTCCATGCTAATTTACTCATCATTCGAATATCCTGCTGGTGGAGAAATGCAGTACGGAAGCCTCATCCTCTTGCACGGGAAATACTTGGGTCGCCAAGTATTAGACTCTCTTTTATGGTCCTTCCCTGAAAAGAAGATATTACTCAGTTGGCAGGCAGCTGGGGTTTCTAAGGGACTCATTCAAACTCTGTTTATTGTGTACTTGCCAGTACACAAGGACAGAGGAATTATTATTATTTTTTTAAAATTTGAAAATATTTGTTTATTTATGCTACCTCGGGTGTCCTGGTTGTGGCATGCAAGATCTTTGTGGCATCATGTGGGATCTTTTGTTGAGATGCACTGACTCTAGTTGTTCAGTAGTTGTAGTGAGAGGGCTTAGTCTTTTTTTTTTGGCCGTAGCATGGGAAATCTTAGTCCCCCAACCAGGAATTGAACCCACGTCCCCTGCATTGCAAGGAGGGTTCTTAACCACTGGACTATGAGGGAAGTCTTGGAAATTAGTT
This sequence comes from Moschus berezovskii, assembly GCF_049115385.1. Lineage (NCBI taxonomy): Eukaryota > Metazoa > Chordata > Mammalia > Artiodactyla > Moschidae > Moschus > Moschus berezovskii. The sequence continues at coordinate 141,980,583 of NC_142460.1, forward strand.
ATTAATGATGCCTTCCTCTTAAGGATACTAAGTTTTCCAGTGAAGAAGAAGGTGATCGCCTGCCAAGATATATGTTGGTAGGTAAGTTTTGTTTCCCTCTCTAGTGAATTCAGATTAATCCCTGTGAACTTTGACCTAGTGCCTGTTGTAACAAAATGTGTATGTTGACCACAGCTTTTGAAGTACAGAATAAACTTACCTCCAGCTCCTGGTCTTTGATCTCGATATTACGTAGCACCAAGCTTCCCTGATGGCTCAGATGGTAAAGAATTTCCCTGCAATGCGAAAGACCTGGGTTCGATCCCTGGGTTGGGAAGATCCCCTGGAGGAGGGCATGGCAACCCACTCCAGTATTCTTGTCTGGAGAATCCCTGTGGACAGAGGAGCCTGGTGGCTACAGTCCATAGTGTCGCAAAGAGTTGGACACAACTGAGCGACTAAGCACAGCATGAGCAGGCCTCTTTCAGGTTTGGCAAGGATGTGTCCACCAAAAGCATTTCTCTTTGATTATTTGGTATTTTATTATTGGAATTTCTAGTCTTGAATGAAGTCCATGTGTCAAGCCCCCCAGTAGGAGTATCTTCCTAAAGTAAGTCATAGAATGGAATGGGGAATCCAGGGCTCCAGTGCAATTTCCTTGGCCCCTGACTTCATATGGGACATGCAATAAGTCCAGGTTTTTCTCATTTGCCAAATGGAAGTAATAATGTCTGTCATGGTTGAAAATTAAATGCAAATCAAAATTCTCTAATGACCTATATGGGAAGAGAATCTAAAAAGGAATGGGTTCACAACTGATTCACTTTGTACACCTGAAACTAAGACAAAATTGTAAATCAGCTATACTTTAATAAAAAGAAAGATATATGAAATATTAAATAAAATAAAAAATTTTTAAGGCCATAATAAATACAAGTGTTTTTGAAATTAAACTCACATGCAAATACACAATTGGATATAATCATCATTCAGGGAATAAGCATTTTTTGAACTTTCATAATGCACTTTGGCTTTTGCTAGGTCCTGGTGAGAGTTGCCATAAATGACAAGGAAGCTAGAGGAAAGGGGAATGACATTGCCAGTAAGTTAGCAAACACGATGGCACTGTGTTATTAGTAGTTAAACTGTGTAATCTAGGTGAGTCCTGTTAGCAGTGGTGCCACTGTGCCCCTGCTCATACTCTGTAACCCATTTAGATTGCGTCCTTTTCTTGTTCACACTCTTCTCATCTTGGCTGTTTTGTCCCTTACTATATTCTTTCCCCATTTCCTTTGAAATTCTCTGTATTCTACAAGGCTCAGATCAAATATCAGCTCTTTCATGTAGCCTGCTCTGATTACCCCTCTGGATGGTAGGAAGTTCTCTGACCTAGTCAGGGGTTGGCAAACTTTTTCTGAAAGGTTCAGTTAGGAGGTGTTTCGACTTTGTGGACTACATGGGCTTTGTTGCATCCACTCTGCCATTGTAGCATCAGGACAGCCACGGACAATAAATGGGTGGGTGTGGCCATGTGCCAATAAAACTCTATTTACAAAAATAGGCTGCCAGCTAGACTAGGGGGCTAAGGCTGCATTTAGCCAACCCCTGGCATATGTCATTGTCCTCTGGGTAGGCTTATTGAAGGCTTCTCAAGGGTAGAGTCCAGGCCTTTTTTGCCCTTGAATCCCCTGGATGTTTAAGTAGGAGGCTGTTCAGTTGATGTTCAAGCCAAAGAATGACTGAATGGCGTTGGGTTTCAGGTCTTGGCATCTTCACTGCACCTCTGGATGGCCGAGCTCTCCAAGTTTCTGATGTCCCGTACCCTCTCTGCCCTGCTGGAAAGGGGTTTAGGGGGAGGCCCTCTGAACTTTGTATACACCTCTTGTTTCTGTGTTTCTCAGCCAGCCTTCCACTACTTTGAGCAGCTACTATTTACAACTCAGAGAATTCTTTATTTATACAGCATTGGAGACTGTTTACCCATGTTGAACTAACATTAGGTTTCTTTAAATGTGCTTTGAAAATGAAGAGTGGCCATTTGTAACTTTAGGAACATAACAGCTGGAGTCACGATGTAAGCAAATATATACACCTTTAAATTTCTTTCCAAAGGCCCGGGAATGGGATTTTCCTAGTTGACGTGTTACAAACCAGTACTTTGTACACTGGTAGAGGAAAGGAATATGGAACAAAATCAAACAAAAAACTTCTGGACATCTTAGAAGTTGTTTTGCAATGCTGAGCAGGTATGAATTTGGTACTTTGTTTTCATCTGGAAAATTGGCAAATGAAAAGTTTTAGTATAGATATAATTTTCAAGATGAGTAGTTTGTAAGGATCATTTACACATTTTGATACTGAAAGAATAGCATATCAAAGGAAGAGAAAAATGCTTTCAGTTCCAGATAATATTCTTTTTTCCCTTAGGTTAAATAAATTCATTTTCACTAACCTGGCTATTTGTTGTTGTTTTTTCTGCCTGAGCTCTTCATTTTAAAAGTGAATTATTGGAGTCTTCTGAATTTGTTTGGGGAAAACATTACAGACCAATTTGTAAGTGAAACATTTGCTTTTTGTTTTTTTTTCCTCTTTTACCCAATTTTAAGATTTAATGATAGTTACAGTATTCAAGATAATGTGGTATTAGCAGAGGTTTAAATACACAGATCAATAAGATAATATGAAGAACTCAGAATAGACCAAAATGAATATGCCCAACTGATTTTTTTTTACCAAGTTAAGTTCAATAGAGGCAGGATAGTCTTTCCAGCTATTTAAATGGTAGCCAAAGCAACTGAACATTGTTGTTGTTTAGTCAATAAGTTGTATCCAACTCTTTGTGACTCCGTGGACTATATAGCCCACTGGTCTCCTCTGCTCATAGCAAGAATACTGGAGTGGGTTGCCATTTCCTTCTCCATGAAGCATTGCTTTTTAATTTCACTGCAAGTGAGGCAGATGAGGGCCTTGGAAAAGAAAGGTTATTATTTCCTCTGTGGAAACTTTTATCTTTGTTTTCTGAGTGACTGGTAAAAACAATAGTTTGCTGTGGAGTTTCAATAATCAAAGAAGAGGAAATAGCATGTGAGTGACTATAGCTGGTTGGCGGGACAGGGTTGGCTCTTTCTGAAGGTGAAATTTACTGAAGTCACGTTAACTGTCTCCTGGTGCAAGGGTTGCTGACATTTTCTGTAACAGGCCAGATGATAAATATTTTAGGCTCTGGGCCCTGTGGTCACTGTCACAGTTATTCAACTCTGCCACAGACAATACCTAAACAGTTGAGCATGGCTGTGTTCCAATGAAGCTTTATTTGTGGACACAGAAATTTCATGTGTCACCAATATTATTATACTTCCAATTTGTTAAAATTATTTTAAACTGTGAAAACCACGCCTAACTTCCTGGCTGTGGAGAAACAGGTGGTGCATGGAATTTGGCTGCTGGACATCATTTGCTGACTCCTATCTATCCTAATGAATTAGCATGATAATTTCTTGAAGAGGGGAAGGGTATAGTGGTCTTTGGTATTCAGTACCTTTTACAGGGCGTCCCAGGTGGTGCTAGTTTTAAAGAACTTGCCTGCCAATGTAGGAGACATAGAGATGCAGGTTGGATTCCTAGTAGGAAAGATCCCCTGGAGAATAGAATGGCAACCCACTCCAGTATTCTTGCCTGGAGAATCCCATGGACAGAAGAGCCTGGCAGGCCACAATCCATGGGTCCCAAAGAGTCAGACATGACTGAAGTGATTTAGCATGCATGCACCTTTCATTAGGTAATTTGATTATGATTAGTTAACACAAATTTGTAAAGAAAATCTCTAGTGGAATTTGGGTGATCCTTCAGGTGTTTTTGTCCCTGACCCATTAATACAGAATTGAGTGGCGCTTTGGACCTTGTTACCCATCTCGTGTGTGGTGGGGTCAGACTAAGTGGCTTCTTTATTTTTTTGTTTTTTATTTTTATGTATTTTATTTTTGGCTTTGCTGGGTCTTAGTTGCTGGGCTTTCTCTAGTTACAATGCACAGGCTTCTCACTGCGGTGGCTTCTCTTTTCTCAGAATACAGCTCCAAGACATGTGGGCTCAGTAGTTGTGGTGCTCAGGCTTAGTTGCCCTGAGGCATGTGGGATCTTAATTCCTGACCAGGAATTGAACCCATGTCTCCTGAGTTGGCAGACAGATTCTTAGCCACTGGACTACCAGAGAAGTCCACTAGATGACTTCTAAAGTGAAAGTTGCTTAGTTGTGTCCGACTCTTTGTGACCCCATGGACTATACAATCCATGAAGTTTTCCAGGCCAGAAGACTGGAGTGGGTAGCCTTTCCCTTCTCCAGGGGATCTTCCTAACCCAGGGATCGAACCCAAGTCTCCTGCATTGCAGGTGGATTCTTTACCAGCGAGCCACCAGGGAAGCCCGATAACTTCTAAGGTTTCATGTAACTCTTCTTTTTTTAGACCCTCTATCACTTGTGCTTCCATTTTTTTTCTGATGATCATTCTTGCAATTTACCTTCCTAAAAATTATTTAGATATTTATTGGGAAACAAACGTACCCTAATTGTACAGGGCTCAGTGGTGTGGTTGTATGTTTGGATATGGATGGTGGGTTGGTCAGCATACAACAATGTAGATTTTAGTGTTCCAAATGAAACTTTTTTACATTGAAAAAAATAGCCTTTCTTATAGTTATAAAAATAATATAGTAATTATACATATAAAATGTGTTTGTGGGAATTCCCTAGTGATCCAGTGGTTAGAACTCACAGTTTCACTGCTGAGGGTGTGGGCTTGATCCCTGGGGAACTAAGATGTTGAAAGCTGTGTGCTTTCAAAAAGAAAAAAAATTAGAAAAAATTTTTGTTAAAAAATATATGAATAATTCAAAATAAAAAATTAGACATTCATATTTGCATTTTTACTGTAGTTCCTCATTTGTTCATTTATTTGTTTATCCAACACTTCCAATACCTCCTGTGTGCCGGACACTTGTCTAGGCATTGAGGACCAAGCTGTTCCCCTAATAAAGTGAGAATCTTTTGTTGAAGGTGATGGGTGGGTAGTTTTATCTGTACTTTTCGTAAGAGGTCTGCTTACTCACTACTTGTTTTTCATACATGTATTTTTTGTTTCAGTTATCTCCTGGCAAATCTCTGAGTCATGTTTTTGAATTATCTGAGGAAATTTTATAGTCACACAGGTCTTTGTTGACTTTCCTAGTCTCCTAAAGTTGTTAATCATGGACGATGACTCTCGTTCCTCACTGACAGAATGAATTCATACTTTAAAATTACATTGGCAAATTTGGAAAGTACTTTCAACTTGCAGTTTTACAAAAAGTCAATCAGATAGGTCCTTTAGAAAATTATGATGTCAGGTTATCAAAGGCCACTGAAGTTAATTAATACTATCAGCCTTCTAAGTGCTACTAGTAGATTTATATTTGTGTTACACAACACTCCTTATAAAAATATTCCACATGCATTTATTAAATGAGTACTAAAAAAAAAATCACAGGCAAAATAAAAACAACTGAAATACTTAACAATACTTGTTAAAGCTGTCTCACAACTTGGCCTTAATGTCACAAATTTTGTTTATTTTCATAAAAAGGTGGCATTCTTGGGCTTTACAACTAGGAAAAAAAAGACCTTTATAATAATAGTGCTATGACAATAACAGTAATAAATAATCCAACAATAGAAAAAGCTGTTGTTCACCATCACTCCCCTTTGACTACTCCCTGCTCTACTCTATTTCTCTGCAGAGTGGTCACCTTTCAGTTTTTCTACTAATGTTAAATATGGCCTCAGACCTTTTTTTTAAATTTTTTGCTTATTTTTAAAAAATATTTGTTTGACTGTGTCAGAATCTTTCATTACAGTCCAGGGGCTTCTGTCCAGTGGAGACGTGAGGGTTTAGTTGCCCCACAGTACATGGGATCATGTTCCTTGATCAAAGATTGAACTCAGGTCCCCTGCATTAAAAACGAGGAGTCTTAACCCCTGGACCACCAGGGAAGTCCCTTGTTTGTTTGTTTTTTAAATGCATTTATTTATTTTTAATTGGAGGGTAATTGCTTTACAATTTGTGTTGGTTTCTGCCATGTATCAACATGAGTCAGTCATAGGTATACATGTGTACCCTCCCTCTTGAACCTTCCTCCCACCTTCCACCCGCTCCTACCCCTCTTGGTTGTTGCAGAGCACAGGTTTGAGCTCCCTGTGTCATACGGCAAATTCCCATAGGCTATTTATTTTGCATATGGTGTGTATATGTTTCCATGCTACTCTCTCAATTTGTCCCTCCCTCTCTTTTCCCCTGTGTCCACAAGTCCCTTGCTTGTTTGTTTTTTTAAAAAATGTTTTTTTCCACTTCTTATGACCTAAGGCTTTTCACTCATCCATTTACTGCTCCTTGGGATTCTCCTTACCTGAACCCTATCATCTAGTTAATTCTTCTTAAGTTTTGCCTTAAAAGGTCCCCCTTTGTTGAAGCTTTCCCCGACTTTTCTGGAAACAGATGATTCTGCTTGTTATAAGCCTTATATTCCTTCAGAGCAACTATAATTTATTCTATTGTTACCTGGATGAATGTAGAGTCTGTGTTGCCTTTATGTACCCAGCTTGGTGTGAATGAACCTGTTAGCTATGTATTTCCATATTCTGCTCACAAAGCAGACTTTTGAGGCACAGAAAAGTTTAGCAGTTTGCCCTTAGGTTGCATCCTTATCCATGGTGGAGCTTCAGTGCCAACCCAGGTTTGTGTGACCCAGATTCTGTGTCTCACGTGGGCCCTTCAGAGGTATCAGTATTGGCTGCTAAATGGAATTCACTGAGAGATCTTGATGTTTCCTCCTCCTGTGGGTCTGTATATCTTCTTGTGGTCCTCAATTTTTTCATGATCTATGTGTTTAATATAACATTTGCTGAAAGATATGTTCAGTTACTGTTTGAGGAAATGGTGGAATTCTTAAAGAAAATTTAATGGCACAGGATTGCATAGGGCCAGGCTATTTGGAACCAAGACTGCCTTGGAAAATCCAAGATCTATATCAGACACATCTTTGTCCTTAAACAGCTTAAAGTTGGGTGGGGCAGGAAAGTACTTATGCATAAATTATTAGTAGAATTCCCTGACAGGCCAGTAGCTAGGACTCCACACTTTCACTGCCATGGGCACGAGTTCAGTCCCTGGTTGGGGAACAGAGATCCCGTAAGCTGTGGGGCATGGCCAAAAAAGAAAAAAATAATGAGTATGCAATCAATGACAGTGGCTGTCTGTACACCTGTTTGATCTTTTTCTGCCAATATCTCAGTGATATTGTACAGGCTATCAAGTTCAGGAGTTCAGAACATGAGCTAGTGATAAGAAAACAGCTTCATGGTGTGGTTGGGGCTTGACAGAGTCCTTATAAGTCATGGCTACTTTTCAGTAACTAGAGAATTGGTTTCACATCTGTTCTCAGACAAGTCCCTGACCTAAACCTGCAGCTTAAATCTCTCTTTTGCTTTCCAGACACTTGTGTCCGCTTGTCCATTAGACACATCTACTTGTGTATACTGCAGTCACTCCAACATGTGTGAAGTGAATTCATGATCTCACTCCCAGACTTGCTTCTCCTCCATTGTTTGAAACTCAGTAAATACTGCTCAAGCTGGAACCTTACCCATCATTTCTTCCTCACCTCCCACATCGTCTTTCTCACAGTCCCACTTGATCAGTGTCTCCATAAACTGCCTTCTCTATGTTCCCTGGTCTGGGTCACAGCGTCTCTTATTTGGGCTCCTGATTACCTCCTTGAGATGGTCTTACTCTCCTCTGATTGGTTGCCAGGCTTCAGCCAGAGTGATTTTCTAAAAAGACTAATGTATTAATGTCATATCATCTGTTGTAAAGCTTCTCGTTTGGCATTAGGATAAAATTCAAGTGCCGTAACGTCCTTACAAGGCCCTTGTGACATAACCCCTACTTTCCATCCAGATTGAACTTCTTACGTTATTGTTGTTGTTTAGTCACTAAGTGGTATCCAACTCTTTGCTACCTATGGCCTGTAGCCCTCCAGGCTCCTCTGTCCATGGGATTTCCCAGGCAAGAATACTGGAGTGGGTTGCCATTTCCTTCTCCGGGGGATCCTCCTGACCCAGGGATCAAACCCGAGTCGCCTGCATTTCAGGCAGATTTTTTACCCACTGAGTCATATGGAAAGCCAAACTTCTTATAGTTCCTTCTAAAGGTTGCATTCTCGCTAGTCACTGGGCCTTTGCAGTGCTCTTCCCTCTGTCTGAATTACTTGTCCCTTCAATTAGTGGTTCTTAGCTCCTGCAAGGGCATGGTCCTGAAAGCCGTCATGAACCTTCATTCCTGAAATCCGGGGGGTAAGGTGACTATGCTCCTCAGTAACTCAAGCCTTCCATTGACATTTCCCATTCTGCTTGGTGGGGCACAATGAAGAGTTTATGGCTTCAGTTTCATGTGGACCTTTCTCTGTCTGGTTTCTGTAGGCACGTGTGCTCACACCTGCCTCCTGGCCTGCCATCGTGTTTGGTCAGGAGGAAGGGTAGTGAGTGGAGGGCCAGGAGCCTTGGATTTGGCTGGCATCTGCTCCCATGCTCTGCACACAGAAGCACTGAGCAGCTGGTCAGCATGTGGGCTGGGAGGAATGGGGCTGGGCCAGGGACTGGGGATTAAGGCAGCCCTTGTAGCAGCAACTGTGACACAGAGAGCACCTGGCCCTCCCGGAAGTCCCGGAGTGCCTTCTTTGACCTCCTTCCTTCACTTCCTGCATTTTCTGAATTACAGCCCTTTTTTTAAAAAATTAATTTATTTTTGGCTTCCCTGATAGCTCAGTTGGTAAAGAATCTGCCTGCAATGCAGGACACGCTGGTTTGATTCCTGGGTCGGGAAGATCCACTGGAGAAGGGAAAAGCTACCCACTCCAGTATTCTTGGGCTTCCCTTGTGGCTCAGCTGGTCTAAAGAATCCGCCTGCAATGCAGGAGACCTGGATTCGATCTCTGGGTTGGGAAGATCCCCTGGAGAAGGGAAAGGCTACCCACTCCAGTGTTCTGGCCTGGAGAATTCCATGGACTGAATAGTCCACGGGGTCACAAAGAGTCAGACATGACTGATCGATTTTCACTCACTTTTTGGCTGTGCCAGGTCTTCATTCTCTAGTTGCGGTGAGTGGAGGCAACTCTGTAGTTGTGTTGGGCCAGCTTCTCATTGCCATGGCTTCTCTTGTTGCCGAGCATGGGTGTTAGGGCTTCAGCAGTTGCGGCATGTGGGCTCACTAACTGTGACTCCTGGTCTCTAGAGGCCAGGATCAATAGTTGTGGCTCACTGGCTTAGCTGCTCTGAGGCATGTGTGATCTTCCTGGATCAGGGATTGAACCTGTGTCTCCTACATTAGCAGGTGGATTCTTTACCTCTGAGTCACTGGGGAAGCCACTGAATTTATATTACAGCCTTTTATCATGGAGCCAGAACCCTAGGAGTAAACCAGGCCCTGCTATCATGGATTCCCCAAGATTGGCTTCTTTTCCAGCTCCTCCTCTGGTGGCTGAGATGTCAAAGCCAACTCGGATGCTCTTGAAAAAGCCTGTGGGCATCCCCTTCTCAGGTGCCCTGGAACTTGCCAGCTGAGAGCTATAATGTTAATGAGGGTGTCCATCCCAGGTGACTGGGTCTGAGGTATTTTCTAGCAGCATGTCTTTAGGCAAATTATTTAATCACCAGTACAGTTTCTTTACCTAGGTGGGATTGATAATTCTTAATACTTATCTTCTGGGGTTAGAGCATGAAATAAATATCAGAAGAACTGAAAGAAAAAAATGCTTTGCATATTATGAAATATGAAAATACTTTGCATAAACAACTTATTCATAGTGTGTTCCTACTGGTAATATTATTGTTCTGCTTCTAAAGTTAAAAAACTTCCTGTCCTTTGAATATATTTTATGAATTCTCTGCCTTTCTAATTCTCTGTGTCTTGAATGCAACATAAAAATCCATGACTGTGGCAGAAGACCATCACTGACCTTGGGTGTGGGAAATGTGTTCCTCATGAAATCTGCACAGCTTCACATGCTGCTTTCTTGTGTGACATTTATGTAGCACCCGCTAAGCATTTTACTGTGACAGCATTTTTTTAAGTGACATTATCTCATAATCCAATCATTATTAGGAGAAAATGTCAGTTGATTTTTTTTCATTACTAAGAACAGGAACAAAGAAAACTGTGTAACAGAAAATTTTCTGTGTGGCATAGAGAAATCTAATCACTCTCATGATTTCATCAGTGGGGCAGTACCCAGCTTTAGGGCAAGCTGATGAACTATTCCACTCCAGGGTTAACCAAAGAAAGAAGAATCGGACAAGTGTAGTGGGGGTTGGGGAATGTAATTAGAGAACAGGAAAAAAAAAACAACCTTACAATTCAGTTATTAGGATTATTATGAAGGAACTGTCTTTTGAATTGTTTTGAAGCTAGAGAAATCATAAACCAGTATTTTTATGTGACCATTTCCCCTTGCAATTGAGGTTTATATGCCAAACATTCTTCGTATATCTTCATTAAGATGTCAGAATTCCTTGTGAAGCCTGACTTCATTTGCATTCCCTTGTACAGTTATTAACAAAAGACCCTTTATGTCTCCACCCAGCTTGATTTCAGTCATGAACTCCATTTTCCTTTTATTTATTTCATAGAATCTGGTTACTCGACTGAACTTAGAAACGCGTCTCTTGAGGACTTGGTGGGAAGCCAGAGAGGTGGTGATGAAAGCAATTTGTGGGTCCTGGGCGAGTGGGGACAAAGAAGGGCAGGTCAGTGGTGACACTGGCTCCTCAAAATAAGAGGAACCAGATATTCCCTCAATAGTCTCTTCCTGGCAGATTTTAAACGTTCTTACTCAAAGTTAGTATGTTTTGCAGTTTGAAAATACAATTGGAGCCTAGAGTTGTATGAAGCCTGGTTATTATTAGTTGGCTTTACAATTATGCTTTTCTGATAAATTCTTTGAACATCAATATGGTCAGTTTAAACAATGATGAAAGTATGAGCAGTTTAAGGGGTTTAGTGACCACTCAAAAGTTGTGTCACAGTAATGATCAACCACTGGAGTTTAAGCTCCTGAGATTTTGTCCTTTATACCGGCAGTATCCAACCTTTTTGGCACCAGGGACCAGTTTCGTGGAAGACATTTTTTTCCAAGGACTGGAGGCAGGGAGGCGGGGTTGGTTTCTGGTTGATTCAAGAACATTACATTTATTGTGCACTTTATTTTTATTTTGTGGCAATTTCAAGATATTCCACTTTGACTCTCGGGTTAGGGCTCTCATTCCTACGAGGATCGAATGCCACCACTGAACTGACAAGAGGTGGAGCGCAGGTGGTGATGTGAGCAATGAGGGAGTGGCTGTAAATACAGATGAAACTTGGATTGCTTGCCAACTGCTCCCCTCCTGCTGTGTGGCCCGGCTGGGGACCCCTGCTTTATACCAAGCGCTTACGATCCTATGACTGCTGGGATTTGAGGGCCGGTCAGGGCTCAGAGTGCAATGAAGCAGGGAGGATCCTTGCTGTCCGAAACATCTTATCTTGAGTTGCCTTTGTTCACATCCTTCCCTTATTGTTTAATCCAGATTGATACAAAGTAGTTGTAGTAAAAATAGATGTGAAAGCTCATTCACAAATATGGAAGGTTTTAAAATATCCTGTTACACTGTGACTTTGAGAGTGAAAATGTAATTGAACTTTGCCTTGAGGTTTCCTAACATTTTTTTTGAACCCTGCTGCTGCTGCTGCTGCCAAGTCACTTCAGTCGTGTCCGACTCTGTGTGACCCCATAGACGGCAGCCCACCAGGCTCCCCCCGTCCCTGGGATTCTCCAGGCAAGAACACTGGAGTGGGTTGCCATTTCCTTCTCCAATGTGTGAAAGTGAAAAGTGAAAGTGAAGTCGCTCAGTCGCATCTGACTTTTCTACATAGATACAATTCTTCTCTGTGGGAAAACTTCTTTACTGTTTCTTCATTTCCCCCAGCACTATTTCAGTCTCTGCAAAATGCGTATTGATAGTTTTTCTAGTGGGGTCTGGTTTGTGGTTGTTAGTGGTAAATTAGATGTGGTCTGGACTCAAAAGGAGTTTAAAACCTGATAGAAATAAGACCTACCGCAACCACCCGTGTAAAACTCTTTGAATAAATATAAATGAGATCTAGTGCACCCCAATGCTCACATCTTGCTTACATTGAATTCTTTCTGTATTGAGGCAGCCACTGCATACTGTATGCAAGGTTACTTACTTGTTATATGGCCTTTCAGTTCAGTTCAGTTCAGTTTAGTCACTCAGTCATGTCCGACTCTTTGCAACCCCATGAATCACAACACGCCAGACCTCCCTGTCCATCACCAACTCCCGGAGTTCACCCAAACTCATGTGCATTGAGTTGGTGATGCCATCCCGCCATCTCATTCTCTGTCGTCCCCGTCTCCTCCTGCCTCCAATCCCAGGCCTTTAGGGTTGTTTTCTAGATGTTGTAAATATGCACAAATTTCTCAAGTTGTTTAGAGGACTTTTATAAGGTATGTAAGGAACAGGACCTTGTTTTAAAAAATCTACAAAGGTTTTTCATATCCTTGGTCATACCGCTTTTTTTCAACAATAATATAGAATGAAAAATTAGAGCACATATTGGCTTGTGGGTATTTGTACTGGTTGTGAACTAGAAAAGTATTACATAGTAACTATTGGAAAATTCTCAGGGGGAGAATTGATCCTGAAGTTTCAAGAAAAGGAGAAATAGTCATTTTTTTGGTTGCTTCTTTTAAAATAAGCACCCATCTCTTAGAATTTACATATTTTAACTTCAGGAATGTTGATTAATTAACCTGAGCATAGTTCTGTGTTTTACTGTGATAATGTGATTTTTTTGTGGGAGAGGAGAGGGGGACTTAAAATATCAATTATTAATTTTGCTTCCCAATCTGCAATTTGATCAGACTTGGCAGGAACAGCTTGTCTTTGCTCCACAGTGCCCATTAGAGTGGCTTGCCTAGGCTTAGATAACCTCTGCAATGCAGCTCACTCACATGGCTGCTGCTGCTAAGTTGCTTCAGTCGTGTCCGACTCTCTGCAACCCCATAGATGGCAGCCCACCAGCCTCCCCTATCCCTGGGATTCTTCAGGCAAGAACACTGGAGTGGGTTGCCATTTCCTTCTCCAATGCATGAAAGTGAAAAGTGAAAGTGAAGTCGCTCAGTCGTGTCCGACTCATAGCGACCCCATGGACTGCAGCCTACCAGGCTCCTCCGTCCATGGGATTTTCCAGGCAACACTCACATGGCTAGCAAGCTGGTATTGGCTATCAGCTGGGTGCATCGGTTTCTCCACATTAGGGTCTCTCTATTGACTGCTTGAGCTTCCTTATGACATGGTGGCTAGGTTCTAAGAATGAACATTCCAAGAGACAGAAAGTAGAAGTTGCAAGTTTTTAAAGACTTGAGCTTGGAAACTGGCACCATAGTCAAGTAGTTGATAATGTGAATTTTAAACAGGCAGTTTCACGATTTAAGGAAACATTTTATTTGAACTTCATTTAATGGATCACATTGGTACCCTTAGGGTGATTCCTATCTTGGGGATGTGGCCTTCCTCCTACCAAGGTGTAAAGGAAGGTGCATGAGCTGAAATTCATGCTTGTTGCGACATTTGTTTTTCTATTCCTGTTCAGGTGAACAGGATGTCGAAACAGAGGACTGGATCTCAGCTTGAGTTTCTTGGAGGGATGAGAAAGGCACTCTGAGTTAGGATTGGATGAGAAAGTTGGCAGGCTTCTCTTTCTGCTTTTGGGCGTGTGTCTTTATTAGCTCAACTAATACTTACATAATGCTTACTCTGTACGAGGCAGTTTACATCTGTTAACAGAATTATATTTCCATAGGAGACTTCCTATAGACTCTTTCTGTGTTACAGGTAGAGTCTTGGAATACTGCTATAATGACATTATTTTTAGAAGAGGTTATTATTAATAATCCCTTGCCCTGTTTTATAACTCTGTATAATATATACTTTTTTGTTGTTGTTTAGTCACTCAGTCATGTCCAACTCTTTTACAATCCCATGCACTGGCTCCTCTGTCCATGGGATTCCCAAGACAAGAATACTGGAGTGGGTAGCCATTTCTTACTCCTAGGGACCTTTCTGAACCTGTGTCTTCTGCATTGGCAGGCGGATTCTTAACCACTGAGCCACCTGGAAAGCCCATAATATATACCTTGTTGCTCTTTTGAAGATATCATGGAGATATTCTGAAAATGCTTGGAATTTGGTTGTTTTTGAAAACAGGGCTAAATCCTTCCTCCTGTTATTGTAGTTTCTCTTAACACTTGGATAGATATTATCTGGGTGTATTTTACTTTTAAGTTTAAAAAACATGGGATATAATGATAATGCTGGTCTTTTAGTTTGGGATATTACCACACTGTCAGGGTTGTCAGGGTCTTCTCTGATTGAGTCTTATTTCCACTCAACACCATTTAGTAGTACTGAGAGTCAGTATAATGAATAGCAGTGCGGGACTGTCCCCTTTTTTCAGCCGAGGTCAGTTGGCAGCTGGTGTACACTGTTTCTTTATTTTGGAAAGGTTTTGCCTGGGCAAAGACTCACTCTTTTAACCAAATCCTGCTTTTCATCTGTTTTTGATGGCAGTGGACCATATTTCCCAGCCTTTTGCAAACATTGCCTGTCTGGCGGGATTTCCTGGACACAGAGCCCTTGACGACCATTACTGGCCAACTTTTTTGAACTTCGGTGATTAACCTGGTTATTTGTTCTGCATTTTCTGCCATGGGAACCAATAAGCTTAGCCTTTTGAAATTAGCCAAGGGTCTAAGAATAATCCATTTGTTAACCAGACCCATTGTTTCCCCCTGCCTATTAACTTTGATGAATCAAATCTTCCCTCCAATATCCAGCCGTTAATCTACACATCAGTACTATGTAGAGTGACATTAATTTCTGAATAAAGTTCCCATGGTAGACCTTTGTTGTTGAAGTTTTGGAATTCTTACATTATAGACTGACATGATTCAAACATGGCAGGAATGGAACATCAATGGCACATGATTAAAACTTGGTTGATCAATCAGTGATAATTTTATAGTACAGAATCATTAAATTGCTCTTATACACAAATCATAATATATAAAGTCTGTATGTGATGAGTCGTCCTCAATAATAAGGCAGTCACTTTTTCACCTTATAAAACTAAGCCTAAGGTAGCCTGGGGTGCTGTGATTCATGGGGTCGCAGAGAGTCGGACACGACTGAGCGACTGAACTGAACTGAACTGAAGGTAAAACCAGTTGCTGCCATTGGTAGACTGTTGATAGTGCCAGTCTTCAGAATGGTGAACAGATCCCTCAAGTTATGGAGATCTCCTGGCCTTGCACTCAGAAAAAAATAATCCTCATGCCCACGTCAGGTTCCCTTTCCTCCGTGGGGTGGGTTGAGATGTTCTGTGAGATGTGTGATTCTCATGCTTCTTGCTGTCACTTAGGAATGTGGCACACTGATGCAGAAGACAGATTAACAAAGAAGTTAGTTTATATGGTCTCAGGTTTTTTTTCCATTTCTTAATATCCAAGGTGTGCGTGGAATGTGCATTTTTGTCTCCTAGGAGTAAGCTCTGATCATATGTAAGTGAAAGAGAAAAGGGGCTTTGATTTAAAAAGAGCTATTTGATGACAGCTTTTCTGAAGCACAGCCCTTCTAATATGTGATGAATGTATATGTGTTGCTGGATACTGTTAGTCCTAAAACCATTTATTTAGTAGGTTGAGGCTGCCTTAAAGATACCTGCACATCTGGTCTTCTCTGTAGGCTACTTGTGAGCTTTACATAGCACAAAGAGCTTGAGGAACACAGGAGTTCTGTTGGGGAAAGTTACAGTACTTATACAGTGTAGTAGCTGCTTATGATTTATGGTGTTGTAATCAGTGACCATTGATAGAGATATCTGGGATAAAATCTGAATGAGTATTAAAGAATCCTGATGTTTTAATTATCAGTCTATTTACGTTGTTGTACAAAGCTTGATGGGCATGGGGCATGGTGATGTGTATATTTGAAACATCCTTGCAAGGCTCTTTTTTGAAAATAACACTCTGAGCTGCATTTGGATGTATAACTGTTATTCCTTATGGAAAAGTCTGTTTGAATGTATTTATCTCCTGAGGGCTCAAACATAAAATAGAATTTTAAATATAAAAATGCTGAGACCCTAGCTTTGATGCTTCTGTCACTAAGATAGCAAGAAATTTATCAAAATTTTACTCATTTTTGTCAAATTAAAAAAAATCTAAACAAGTAAGCCAACTTTTTTTTTAAAGATTGAAATATAGTTGATTTACAATGCTGTGTTAGTTTCAGGTGTACTGTAAAGTAATTCCGTTATACATGTATTCTTTTTCAGATTTGTTTCCATTGTGTTATTACAAAATGTTAAATATAGCTTCCTGTGCTGTACAGTAAGTCCTTGTTGTTTATTTTATATACAGAGTCGGACACGACTGAAGTGACTTAGCAGCAGCAGCAGCAGCAGTGTGTATATGTTAATCCCAAACTCCTAATGTGTCCCTCCCCCACTTTCCCTTTTGGTAACATGTTTGTTTTCAATGTCTATAAGTCTGTTTCTGTTTTGTGAGTTCATTTATATTACTATTATTTTTTAGATTCCACATATAAGTGGTATCATATGCCATTTGTCTTCCTCTGTCTGACTTACATCACTTAGTATGATAATCTCTAAGTCCATCCATGTTGCTGCAAAAGAGTAAGCCATCTTCTTGAATGTGTAAAACTGTGGGGACAGTATGATCAAAAGTGTCATGAAGCCTCAACCCGTTTCGCCCATGCTGTGTGGTTACACCTACCACTGCAAGTTATAGTGATTAAAAACACCACCTATATTTATTTTGCTAAAAAAAACAAAATCCTGAATGATGCTACTCTTAGAAGTTTTCTCCATTCTGTTGAGTTTCATATCTCCTTGAAGAGGTTTGGAAAGAAAGTCTGCCAATTGGAAGGTAAAAATGAATAAAAATGTGTAAAACATAAATTTATCTAAAGTGAAGCTCTGTAGCACAGAGGCAGAAGCTAAAAGCAAGTGTTACTTTTCTTGAACTGAAGCCCAACTGCAGATGCTAGAATGGCTGTCAACTGCTTTTCTTCTTGTTGTTGCCCAGCAACGGACTCACATTCTTTAGTGAGAGGGGAGTGGTAGTTCTTACCCACTTTTGATTTTCCTTCACCCCCATCTGCTCTATGTCCCTTTGTTTCTCTTTTGATACCACATCAACTTCCCCAGCTGTGATTGGACTTATAAAAGTTAATCTTGGAGTCGTGTGGCAACCCAGGACAGATAGTAGGGGACCAGAGACCATGGTTACCATTGTGGTCTCTTCCGAACCAAGCAGGAGGCGCAAGACTCAGGGCTGGGGCACCCAGCAGCCTGCATTTGTTTAGAAAGTGATGGCTTGCTCTGCAAGAGCCCATGGGGGAATTCTTGGACTCTACTAGGCTTAATTCTTTAAAATATTTATTTTCTTTTAATTTTGGATTCAGATTCTTAAGATTCTGAGAATCTTCTTTTTTCATCCAAGGGACACTAACAAGATTACAGAAAATTTCAAGAGTGCTTGGCGTTGGTGCCAGGCAGGCCTGGGTCCAGATTCCTACGTGATTTATGAGCTTTGGGGCTTCAGGCAAGTCTCAGAACATAAACTTTTTGAATCTCAGTTTCTCATTCATAAAATGGGGATAATCTCTCTTTGCAGGATTGTTGTATTAAATGAGATAACCTTGCAAGGAAGATTCTTGAGATTCTGTAGGAGGCCAACAGCTGGGTGGTAACTAGTACTAATGGTGTCAAGAAGGTACTCTCAGTTGTATTCTTGACTTTGGCATTGTGCTGTGAGTTTTGCATTGTAAAATCTAAGCTAATGTGCTGCTGAGAAACAGAGATTATGCAAAGCCTCTGGTGGGAGAATCTGCCTTTGTGGCTTCTTCTGGTCCACTGTATATGCAGATCAAACACCATCACCTGTGCTCAGTATTGTCGCACGTTTAGGGACTATCACTCTACTTGAGATGGACCAACACCCACCTGAAGGCTTGCACTCTCTTCTTGAATACTGGTGCTGATAATTTTAAACAGGTACAGAAAAATCTCTGTCTATAATAACTTGATAAAGTGGGTGGGAGGTCAATTCTTTAGAAAAAAAAATAATCACAGACTTTCCAGAAAGGTTTGTAGCAGAATTATTTTTCAAAGGGAGCTCTCTCTGCATTTAAAATGTGATTAAAATAAACCAAACAAAAAAGGATTTCAGCAGGAGCTTTCTGTGGCACAAAGTTAAGTCCACTTGTGTCCAGGATTGCTTCAGCTCCCAGCATCTTTCTCAGGGCAGTCTACAGTTGTTTCCATCACTTACTAGTTTTTATTTCAATCTTAGCTTCAGAATGCCTAGGCTGATGTTCATGAGTTATTTTCATGAACTTAGGCTGATTTCATGAGTTCATGTTCAATGCTATTTTAGTGCTTTTTTTCGCCCCCCCCCTCCCTCCTTCCTACTGGATCCTTGAGGTGTGGAGAATTTTAGGAAGTAACATGCAGTGGTAGTAACTGTTGTCAACATGTAACAGAGGGAAGGTCATTGCATCTTTTTCATCCTGTTTCCTCATCTGCAAAGTGCTAATACTGGCATTGCTTACTTAACAGAACTGCTGTGAAGTCCAGTAATAATAGCAGTTTTGTTTTTCCTCCATTCTGTGAATGTCCTCCCCACCACAAAACTGTATTTTTTTTTTCTGTAGCAGTTTATCAGCTTCAGCTCTATCAGCATTTGATACCCTGTAGTTTTTTCTTTTTATTAAACTTTTAATTTTGTATTGGAATGTGGCCAGTTAATGATACTGTAATAGTTTCAGGTGGACGGAAAAGGGACCCAGCCATACATATGCATGAATCCATTCTCCCCCAAACTCCCCTCCCATCCAAGCTGCCACATACCCTGTAGTTTAACTGTGGGGCTATCCTATGCACCATCGGATGTGGAGCTGCAACCCTGGTCTCTACCTACTGCTGCTGCTGCTAAGTCACTTCAGTCGTGTCCGACTCTGTGTGACCCCATAGATGGAAGCCCACCAGGCTCCCCCGTCCCTGGGATTCTCCAGGCAAGAACACTGGAGTGGGTTGCCATTTCCTTCTCCAATGTGTGAAAGTGAAAAGTGAAAGTGAAGTCGCTGAGTCGTGTCTGACCCTTAGCGACCCCACGGACTGCAGCCTACCAGGCTCCTCCATCCATGGGATTTTCCAGGCAAGAGTACTGGAGTGGCTTGCCATTGCCTTCTCCGTTCTACCTACTAGATGCCAGCAACACCCCTTTTCTGCCATTTTTTGTCTCCAGATGTATAGCAAACATTTATAGACAATTATGATATGCTGCGAACAATGCTAAGAGCTTTCTGTGCTTTAGTAACTTTAATTTCAAGATAAATTTGTGGGGTGGATGCTTTAGTCCTAATAATAAAATGGTAGGTAATGCTGATTAATGGCTTTCTACCTGCCAAGCTTTGTTTGAAGAGTTTTTATGCCATAGCTGTTGGTGGGAAACTGAGGTGCAGAGTGATTAAGTCACACGCCCAAAGTTTAACATGTACAACATAATGATTTGGTATGTGTGTATTGCAAAATATTGCAGTCCATGGGGTCAGAAAGAGTCAGATACAACTTAGCAACTGAACACCACCACTAATGTATTAATATATTGCAAAATGATGAATAACACCCGTCATCTCACATAGTTACAGACTTTTTTCTTGTGATGAGAACTTTTAAGATCTACTCTTTAAGCAACTTACAAATACACAGTATTGTTAACTATAGTCCTGCTGCATATTATATCACCAAAACTTTTAACTGAAAGTTGCACTTTTTGACCCCCTTCCCCCATTCCTCCCATCCCCTCAACCTGTTAGGCAGGCTCTACTTATGATATCATTTTACAGATAAAGAAATTGAGAATTAGAGAGAGGCCGGGTAACTTGTCCAAGGTCTCGTAGCTAGTAAGAGGCAGATGTGGCCTTCAAACTGAGTTTTTTCTGACTCCTCCACCTACTCTCTTGCCTGTTGTGCTATATGGCCTCCAGAGACTGAGGTTAAGGGATTAGGTGCCGCTCTCAGGGCTTTTTGCCCTCTGTTGGCCTAACAGCAGAGAAAACTCACATTAGGGCAGGTCCCCATCAAAGGCCCACTGCAGCAGAGCTGTTTCCTTGTGGATTAAAATCTACAGTTTCTCACTTCCTGAGGTCAAGCGGCCACTGTGAAGTCGGCTCTCCTTTTCGGAGTTAATGCACTTTTCTGAGTCAGTGCACTGACTTAAGAGCAAGTGACAGAGTGGTTTTCCTGGGAGAGCTGTGGTGTCAGGGCCTGCTTGGGTTCCAGAAAGGGTTTTGGGGGGCCAGAGCTGATTCCCCAGTGCAGAATGGTCCAGGAGAATAAAACATGCCTGAAGGCCTTTACATTGTCTGTGTCTGAGAGGGCTCATCTATGGAAGATGGCCAAACAACATTGAAGTTTCAGAGCAGACTTAAGTATTTTTCTTAGCACATTTACCATCCCCTCCTCTGATTATAATAAGTTGAGAGGGAAGTGTGCTGTTTGACTCTACAATTAGAATTGTAGGTATACTGAACTAATGGTGTCTCTCCAAGCTCTATCAGTTCATGCAGAGCTTTGAACATTAATTGGGGAGAATTCTACTGAAATTTATTTTGATAACTTGAGACCAGAAAAAGTTGGGAAGATTTTTATTGGTAAAGAGAGGAAAAGGGGGCTCGCCTGGTAGTCCAATGGTTAAAATTCTGAGCTTCCACTGCAGGGAGCATGGGTTCAATCCCTGGTCAGGGAATTAAGATCTTGCATGCCCCACTGTGTGGTCCCTGCGAAAAGCAAAAAAGAGAGAGAGAGTGAAGAAATACTAGAAAACTTGCCATTTTTGACATTTTTGTATATAAAATCTCAAACATGCATGGAGTACAATGACTACCTATTTATAATATTTATATAAACCCCTTACCTAGATTTAAAAATGGTTAACATTTGCCATATTTGTATCCTATTCTTTAATGGAAGTATTTCAAGCAAATAATTAACTTAAATATTTGAGTAGTTATCTCTAAAGATTAAAGACATATTCCTGCATAACAAAATTGTCATTTTCAGACCTAAAGAAATTAACAATGATTTTTTTTTTTTTAGAAAAAATTTGAACGTTTTCAAACCCAGAGAAGTAGAGTACAGTCTTCATTTGAATTCAGCAATTCTAAATGTTTCACCACACGTCTCTCTGTGTATTTTCTTTTTTCACTAAACCATGATTTCACCCTTGTATACTTCAGCATGCAGCTCCTAAGAGTAAGGACATTCTTTTGCACAATAGCAAATACTATGATTACCCAAGAAAATTAGCCTGTGTTAAATAGTATAACTTAATATATAGCCCTTGTTCAAATTCTCCCAGTTGCACAATATCTTTTGCCACTCTGTGTGTTCACATATTCCATGCTCTGGTTTTATGCCTCTGTTTTGATTCAGGAAAGTGACCTCTCCTCTTCACCATTGTGTTTATTTTTCACAATATAAAGTTTAAAATTTTTTTAGACTAGTATTCCACTTGGGTTTCTTAGGATCACATTAGGTTGAAAATTTTGACGAAAATGCTTAAGTCAGTTTGTGTATTTCTTATTGCGTGAAATCAAGATACAAACAATACTTTCTTAATATCACCTAATTCCCAGTGCTTACTCAGACTTTCCCAACTGTTTCAGATTTTTTTGTTTTTGTTTTTTTACAGTGGTTTGTTCCAAGGAAATATTTTGCACTATTACAAAAAAAAAAACAAAGTAGAAAAATAGACTAGCGTTAATGCTGTTCCTGGTAAACACTTTAGGTCAATGTTTATGTTTCTGCTAGATGCCAACCACATATTTTTTCTTTTATAGAAATTATTTTTTAAAATTGAAATAATTTTAAAAAATGACATTTCTCTTAATTACATTAAAAATGTACTATAATTTTTGTAGAAAAGTACACAGATCTTAAGTATGTTGCCTGTTGAATTTTCACAAATTGGACACACCCACATAAGCAGCTTTCAAGAAATAAGACTTTCCTAGCACCAAGAAGTACCCCATCTGCCCTCTTCTAGACCCTCACATCCCCCAAGGGTATCACTCTTCTGATGTCTGGTGTGATGGGTTCATTAGTCTGCTCAAAATTACTTCTAGTTCCCTAAAAGAATGAACTAGAGAAGCCATAAAATATATGCATATTTTAGTTTGGAATTGTGAAAGCCCACCTTCAATCAAAGACATTGTAAATGATATACTGTATATATTTTCACACAGAATAATTCCCACAACAATGTTTTACATAATGGTTTCATTCAGAGGCTCCCCCTGCTTCTCTAGAAATGGGATTTAATCCAAAACGCTAAAGGTTAAGTTATCAATGGAACTCAAAGGGCATTTTGTTTCCATTAGGATAAGTCGTTTAATGTTTTTTAAGTCCACCCATATGTTAACAATGGAGGCAGTCAATTATAGGGGAGCTTAGCAAGGCATTCCTGGAGTTCTCCTCAGTGATGAGCATCTCGAAGTAAATTCAGGAAAAGAGCAACTATTTTTCAAGGAAGGAAATTATTTTAATTAGTAACTCGCAAAGGATAATAAATAGTCAGATAATTCTTAAATTGCTTGGCTTTGGGACAAGTAATTACATTGAGCATGCAGTTGAAAAAAAAAGGAAATAAAACGAGGCTGGGGGCATGTATAATCAATTCGATGCAAGTAATTACATTATGAAGGCTTCATGACAATTTTATGGTACATTAACAGTGTGGAAAAGCATGCATCCTGCATTCTAGTAAGAAGGCTGGCAGCACAGTGTATGTGTAAGTCTCTTGACCCAAGGTTGGTTTTCATGAATTTCCAGGCTGTTGGGCTCTGCAGCTACTAATAGGTAACCATCTAATGGGCTGAACTAAGCAGGGAGATGGAAGCCTATTTGTAGTGTCCAATGAAGCCTTCTTAGATCACCAGTGGTGGTGGTGGTATTAATGTCCGACTCTTTGCGATCCTGTGGACTGTAGCCTGCCGGCTCCTCTGTCCATGGAATTCTCCAGGCGAGAATACTAGATCACCAGTATGCCCCATGTAAACTGGGTCGTGAGGGCCCTGCAATGTGCATCTGGGTGGTATTGTTGTAGGTATCTGTGGGTGACTTTGCTCTGTGTGCCTGGAGTTTTTACAAATTTTTTTAGGCGGTGGGGGCAGGGAACAGATAGGAATCAACCTTCTCTGGTGTGGTTTTCAATGTGACATGCCCTAGTGACATTAGTTGCAAAGTGACTTGCTAAAATTAGAAAGTGAGATTGAACAGCTGGGTTGATGGCCTAAGTGCTGGGTTCCCACCAGTTGTTTCAAGGGGATTGAGCGGAGCCACCCAGAGTGCTTTGCAGCAGCTGTGACCCCCGAGCCAAGGAAGCTACATTTTGAAGGTACACTAAGAATAGACAGACTCTTATAAGCTCCCGATTTTGAAGTAAGGAAGAAAGCTAAAATCTTCTGGGTGCAAAAATTCAGTTCACTTTTTAAAACCACAAGTTTAATCTCCAGCTTTCATAAATGGAAATGCATATAACAAACATGGAATAGCTTGAAATCATAATATACATACACATGCCCATATATGTCCGTCACTGTCTCTCTCCAGCTCCATAATCTTTATACGAACTCTGCTTTGGATAAACTGTCATCAGGTCGCTTTGGTACTACAGCTTCATAGCATTACACTCAGATTTGCCCACTGATTCTGGATGCGAGCTGCCTATGTTTTTCAATTCCGGTCAGTTGGGTATAAAAATAGTGCGATAATATCTGAAGTATGGGAGGGCACGGCAACCACTCCAGTCTTCTTGCCTGGAGAATCCTGTGGACTACAGTCTATGGGTTTGCAGAGTCGGACACAACTGAGCAACTGACACTTTCACTTTCTTTCATTTTCACATCTGAGGAACATTGTGTGTTCAGGCAGTGCTGCTGAACTGAGTCTGATGCTGTGCTTGGAATAAATACCACAAATGGTATATTCTGATTCCTAAAATGTATTCTGCCTGCATGAGTGCATGCTTAGTTGCTTCAGTCATATCTGACTCTTTGGGACCCTATCGACTATAACCCACCAGGCTTCACTGTCCATGGCATTCTCCAGGCAAGAATACTGGAGTGGGTTGCCATTTCCTTCTCTAGGGGACCTTCCTGACTCAGGGATGGAACTTTCCTCTCTTACATCTCCTGCATTGGCAGGCGAGTTCTTTACCATTAGCACCACTTGGGAAGTCCAAAATATATTCTACAACATATTAATCAAGTGAAAGAAAAGATCACACCTAAAATAAATGTTAGGTTAAGCTAATTCAAACACAGAGCTTTTTGTAATAATGCAATTTAGGAGGGAAATATAGCATTCAGAGTTTGTTTGTTATCAAATTTATTTGATAACAACACTTTTTTGGGGTGCAGGTCTTTGTGACCCCATGGACTGTAGCCCGCGAGACTCCTCTCCTCTGTCCATGGAATTTTTCAGGCAAGAATCCTGGAGTGGGTTGCCATTTCTACGCCAGGGTATCTTCCCAACCCAGGGATTGAACCTGGGTCTCCTGTGTTTTCTGCATTTACAGGCAGATTCTTTACTATTGAGCCACCCGGGAAGCCAATTATCGTCAATTACAAAAGTTAACCTAACATTTATAGAATTATAAATAAACATATTTATCAAACATCAAAAACATCAATATTTGAATATTTTCCCTAGTAATCAACATGAATAAAGACCAAAGACAAGTCAGGCTGACGCTGTTATTGTCAAAGTTTCTGAAGGAAGGAACTTGCCAGGAAGCGGGACCTTTAACAGCCCCAGTTCTGGCTGGGAGCCCTGCTCTTGAGAGCCATACTCGGTTGCTACCTTTTTGTCTACAAATCCATCTTCAGAGTCTTTTTACCTCTTCCTTTTAAGTCGCAGTAGAGAGTCTGGCTTTGTATTTGGTTTACTTTTTTAAAGTAGTATTTGTCTTTCTTCTTCTCTCTCCCTAACATCAACTATAGGATCACATGGAGCTAATTTGTTTTACTGTCACGGGAGTCCTATTTCTTGACCGGATGGGCCTGATTAAAACCAGGCCGGTTAAAAGGTCAACTTTGTAGGCAAGTGCATACACTCCATGACTCAAGGGGTTCAGGAGGGATGAGGAGGGATGATCGGTGTGTGCTCAGTCATGTCTGACTCTTTTGCAACCCCATAGACTGTAGAAGACCCCCCAGGGTGTGATTTCCCAGGTAAGACTACTGGAGTGGGTTGCCATTTCCTCCTCCAGGTGATCTTTCTGACCCAAGGACTGAACCTGTGTATCCAGAGTGCAGGTGGATTCTTTACCACTAAGCCACCTGGGAAGCCCACGAGTTGGGATTGTTGAAGCAAGACAATGGAGGGAAGAGTCTGTCTTGTGGGGCCCTTTCCTCTGAGGGACCGAGCCTGTAGGTGACGTTGTTCCGGGACAAAGTCAGGCTATCAGCAGCACCAACTGTCTGTACCCTCTTTTCCTTCCTTCCTAAAGGTCCAGATTATTTGTGTTAGCCTCTTTGGGTTCACAAGGCAGTATCATGTTATGGAAAAAAAAAAAAGCCCAAGACCCAACTCTAGAATGCGATTGGGCTCTCAGCTGTGTCACATAGAACATCAGGAAATTTATTCAGTCATTTAACTTTTCCCAACTCAATTTCTGGATGTTAAAAATTAAGGTTAGTAAATCTTCTATGTGAAGGTCCAATTAAGGTAATTTTTGGAGTTATGAAGTGCTATATACATGTCAACTGTTGCTGTCAGACATTATTATTACCATCATTACTGTGAATATTGTGATGTATGACTAATAGTCATTATTATCGTGATTGTCACTATTAACTTCATTTGTATGTTCACTCATTCATTCATTTGACAAATATTTATTTATTGAAACTTCCCTGGCAGTCTATATACATAAGGGTGGTGCTAGTGGTAAGAATCTGTCTGCCAATGTAGGAGAGGCAAGAGACTCAGGTTTGATCCCTGGGTTGGGAAGGTCCCCTGGAGTGGGAAATGGCAATCCACCCCAGTATTCTTGCCTGGGAAATTCCATGGACAGAGGAGCCTGGTGGGCTACAGTCCATGGGGTTGTAGAAAATCAGACACAACTGAAGTGACTAAGCACAGCATAACTTGGCAATCTAGTGACTAGGATTTGATGCTTTCGCTGCTGTGGCCCAGGCTCACGCTGCAAGCCATGCAGTGTGGCCAAAAACCCAACAGCAGCAACAAGAGCAACAAAAAACATTTATTGGGTGTCTACAATATGCCCGAGGTGGTGTACTTTTAGGGTCCATGGTGTGCAGTACTTGGTGGTGGTTCAGTGGACCAGTTTGCTGCATCAAACTCGAATAAATTAATAATGCTTTCATTTGTTTTAGAGGATGTTACAGCATCCTCTAGGCTTCATGTCCTTCCAGGGACCAGTAAAGAACACATTTTCCTGGATGAATTTTTTGAACACTTGATAGGTAAGGGTACATAAGATATAGGTGATTTGTTTGATACTGTCATTGAGAAACAAAATATTTTGTTAAAGGAAGTTCATTAAATACATTTTTCTCTCCTTGCTTTTTAAAGTCATTTGTTTCATGAGTAATTTTTGAATATCTGCTGTGGGTCTTCCACACTAGATCCAGTATTGGAACTACTGAGAACTTGAAAGCTTATTTAAAGTCTCCTTCAATTCAACATCCTTTAAAAAAAAGTCTCATGGAAAGGAAAAATCTAAATGTGTCCTGTAGAGAAAATACCATTTCCTTTGACCGTTATTATGATCTTTATCCTGCTTCTTTCTTTATACAGAGTTCCTCTCCAACTCAGTGGGAACTGCTTAGCAGTTCTGAAGGCAGGATGTGCCTTGGAGTGGGAGGAGAATGAGGCTTGTGGTTGGTCATCAGACTAAATTTAAACCATTATTTGGAATGACTATGTAATTAACGTGGGGGTTAAAAAATGAAAAATACAGCTGCAAGGGTAGTTTTCTTCCTTTAATAAGAAAAGAAGTCAGGAGGCATGAGAAGGAACAAACACAGGAACATGAGGCATGCATTCTCTTTCATGAGAAGAGAATCAAAGATGCACCCTAATCTTTCAAGAGACAATAAATGCCTCTCCCTTCTGGATTAGGCAGATGACAGCAAGAACGGCCCCGCAGCTGGGCGTCTCCAGAGCAGACAGGTGCTGGATATAAGATGCCTCCGATTGTCCTGTGAAGTGTAGACAGTGCTCCAGATGACAGGCCCCGCTTGATCTGCCAGAGGACAGAGCTGCTCAGTCTGTTGACGCCTGGTTCACAGTCCCCCGGCTCGCTCAAACAGCTGCCAGAGGCAGCCATGAAATATTGCTTAATTATAGAATTTCCCTTGATCCTCTTTATCCCTTCTCCCGCTCCCCGCACCCGGCTTTGTGCCCCTCCCTGGTTCACAGCACCTTTAGGCTGAGCACTCAGGGGAGTATTAGGATGGTGTCTTTTCCAGCTCACAGTTAAGGGACTGACAAGAGATTCAACTACACTCTAACTGTGGGCTTATTCTTGGAGGCTGTAATTAGCAGTGTTATGTTCGAATGTGGAATGCAATGTTATTTTTTTCAGCAGGAAGCCAATTTCCCTGGAGCAGGGCAGAGGAGGATAGCTTTTCTCATTCTTTCTCTCCTTTTTTTTTTTTTTTGATTGGAAAGTAATGCTTATTGTACGAAGTGGAGAAAGTGTCAAGAAATCTAAAGATATGACTAAAGCCTACTTTCCTCTTATTCATATGTTTGGATATTAACCAAAATAGTATTATGTTCACTTTCTATTTTAACAAGTATAGATCTATGTCATGTGTAATGTCTGTTCAGTCTTCCATGGTCTGGCTGACCCATAATTAACCATTTAACACATTTGAAACATAAATAAAACTGCAGTGGACATCCTTGCACATACATTTTGCATACTTGTTTGTTGGTTTGGAATTATGTTTGTAATTAACAGGGGCATGAAATGAGATTGTCTCTAACATTAAATTAAGATGATCATGGGCTGATGTGATGGTTCTGCATGCACTTGTCTCTTTTCTATTGTCTTGTTCTTACTGAGTAGCTTTCCTTCCTCATGATTTAAATGGGTTGCTGTAGCTCTGGTCATAACGTCTACTTTCCAAGCTGGAATAAAGAAGGTGGAAAGCAGAAAAGACTGTTTATCCCTTCCATTTAAAGAACCTCCCTAGAATTTCACACAGCATTCTGTTTATTGTCTCGAACTTAGTCTCTTGGCCACATCTTGCACCCAGAAGAGAGGGTGAGTAGATATTCAGAAGCAGCTGGCAATCTCGGCCATATCTTTGTTTCCTTGGTATATGTTTCATGGACGAGTTTCTAACTCAAAGATTTATCAAGGATTTTGTAATGTGTTGACAAACTACTCTCCAGAAAGAGGTTACGAATTAAGTTTAGTAATATGTAAGAGTGACCCTCAATGAGGCTATGGGTTCTTTGGTGAGCATTTTAAGGGCATTTTAAAACTTGTTCCTGAAGCTGTGTTTTGTCTTTCTTTAAATCATGCATTCTGGAGGGAGTTGATGTAGAGGTTTCTGATACAATTTTTTCTTCAAATCAAGGTCTGTACGAGTAAGAGTATTCCTTCCAAAAATTGGAAGGATGTTGGCCTGAGAATTTGAATGTTATTCACACGTGTTTCCTCCACTTTTAAGAACGCTTATTTGGAGATTCAATTAACAAGCGAACCCAGTTTGAAAACTTTTCCTGCCAATCAAGTAAAAAGGCACAACCAAGAAGCTGCTTGCTCAGCCCATGTTGGTGTTAAGATATAAAGATATTTGATTTCTGTTACACTATTTCCTATAAGTTTAAAAATCATATCAAAATTAAAAGTGCATACACCTAAATAGATGTTTTTTACTATGAGAATTAATGCTTAGCTATAATATGTTAGTGAAGAACAGTGGGGTTTGGATGGGTTAGTAAGTTGTAAAAAATTTAAAAAAAATACATTTTCTGTTCTTTGTTAAACATATGTATGTGTGTGTGTGTATTTTGGCTGCACCGTCTGGTTTATGGGATCTTAGCTTCCCCACCAGGGATTGAACTCAGGTGCTCAGCAGTGAAAAGGCAGAGTCCTAACCGTTGGACCTCCAGGGAATTCCCAACAGTAGTATATTTTTGATTAACATACACCCGTGGGTTCAAAGCTAACTCGTTTGTTTCGCATTAACATGTTTTGTATAAAGGCAATGGCAACCCACTCCAGTACTCTTGCCTGGAAAATCCCATGGACGGAGGAGCCTGGTGGGCTGCAGTCCATGGGGTCGCTGAGTCGGACTCGACTGAGCGACTTCATTTTCACTTTTCATTTTCATGCATTGGAGAAGGAAATGGCAACCCACTCCAGTGTTCTTGCCTGGAGAATCCCAGGGATGGCGGAACCTGGTGGGCTGCCGTCTATGGGGTCGCACAGAGTCAGACACGACTGAAGCGACTTAGCAGCAGCAGCAGCATAGTACTTCTTAAAGTTAATTTGTTTTTCCATTTTGTTGATTCACAGAAGTTTCAAGTCTTTTTGTGTTTCTGTACCTAATCTGTGTCCCTGCATTTTGGGGTAAACTGTGGGAGTGAACTATTTTCACCCTGTAATTGATTTAAAGAACTTCATTAGGGTAAAACTTCTTGAGCATTTCTGTTAGGAAGGAGGGAAAGCCATTAGGTACTCTTTTTCTAGTATTGTCTTATGCTTTTCACTTCAAGCTAAAATCCTTACTAGTTTATACATGAGACTGGAAGTCTTGGTCTGACACGGGATGTTTATCACCATTAAAAGTGCCTAACAAAGGCGTTAGAGGAATCTCAGCTTTGGCTTTTTCTTACACTGGATCTGAGAGTTGTTATTAGAATGTAGGGTGAGGGGAGGGGTGGAAGTGAAGGAGCCACTGGAAGTCTGGTGGTTTGCTTGTTCTTTTGTGTTTCGAGAATGTTTTTGTCTCAAGATCAATGGTTAGTTAGCTGCTTTATGTGAAATCATATAAATCTGTAGCTTTTGCAGCGAATTAATGTCCACTCTTATTTTTCCCCATTTTCACTGTACCCTAGGGTGTTTACTGACAATTTTGCATTTGAATTCCTCAGATCTTTGTAAAAAGTTGGGATAGATTTTCATGAGAGAAAGAAGTGGAATTAGTATTTATAGAGTGTCATGGGTGTGTCTGGCACTGTGTAGGTGTTTTGTTATGGGATGAAATATTTAAAACATCCTCATGCATGAAAGGATGTTCTTATGCCTGTTTCACAGTGGAGGAAACTGAGGCTGGGAGACGCTAAGTAAAGTTTCTGTGGTCTCTTAACTGGTTAATTGCAGAGCTCAAAACTATTGCAGTACTGCCTCATTTGGGTGATGCTTTCAAGCCAAGAGGCAAAGAAATACATGTAAAGAGACGCCTTGGGCTGGGTTTACAGGAAACATAAGCAGTGTTGCCTGGTGATTATCTTCGAGGCCTCCCGTGTTTCTCTCCCCTCCCTGCTGGGAAACCTAACTCAACTCCCGTTCTTTTGTCTTTGCTCCTCCAAACCGTTTCTTGCAGAATGGGATGCTGGCTCTGAAAAACACCTCCAATCTTTCTCCAGACCGGGGTTGGGGCTCATGCCAGTCTCTTCTCTAGTTCCATGTGTCTTGTCATTCGAACATGTGCATAAAGTGACTGAAGACCAGGGTGGCCCATCCTCTTCCCAGAATTAAAAACAAGAACAAAAACAAACCAAAAAGGAATTGGCTCTCCCCACATGAATAGAGAAGAGACTAGATTAACCCAAAAGAATTCTTGGTTTTTTTGGAGGTTTTGCCCTATTTCCTTGGACAAATGACATTTAGTTCATTTTGCCCCACTGGAACAAGCAGTGTGTCAATGTCCCATTTGAGAACAACTGGAAAAACAACACGTTGAAACATGTGTTGAGCACGGAGAGCCTGGAAAAACAATTTTCAAAGTATTTGAGCACTTAAAGTAGCTTGGTAGCTTAAAAATTTTTTCTTTTAAAAATGGATTGAGAGATTAAAGCTGCTTCCCAGATGTCAGATGCTGTTGATACCGGAGCGTATCTAACATGTAGCTATTGAGGTCAGGCTCTGGACCTTTTATAGCAACAATAAAAATAGGGTGTGTGCTTTGTTACCCTCCACACCAAACCTTTGTTTCATTGCCACTGCCCACCTGATCGCCAGCTTCCAGGTCCCATGCTACATCTTCTGTTACGTCCTCCCAGGGAGGAGAGGACACTGCAGGCATTCAGGATCATATGTCTATTTAAGTGGCATGAATTCAATTCTACATGCCTAGCAAATCCCAACATAAGTATTTGGGGACAGCATCACTTCATCTAGAGCTTGGCTGTAGAAATAGTACCATGTCCTAACCCTGGAAAGATCTGGCTGTGTTGGACTTACTGAAAGACCTTATAATATACACAAAGCTTAGCACACTGTACATTGTGGCCCATTTAAAGGATTTGCAGTGGTAATTTTCACCACACTCCACATTTGCCGGAACTGCTTTTCGGGCAGAATCCTCATGGAAGATACTGTCCTGGAATAAATACAGTTTGTTGAATGACCGAATGGATGAATGCCTTTCATTTCCTTTGATAATTTTAGAATTCACCATTCATTAAGATCCTCATCTTCACTTCTCATTCAGTTCAGTTCAGTTCAGTTTAGTCGCTCAGTCGTGTCTGACTCTCCGTGACCCCATGAATCACAGCACGCCAGGCCTCCCTGCTGCTGCTGCTGCTGCTAAGTCACTTCAGTTGTGTCCGACTCTGTGCGACCCCATAGACGGCAGCCCACCAGGCTCCCCCATCCCTGGGATTCTCCAGGCAAGAACACTGGAATGGGTTGCCATTTCCTTCTCCAATGTGTGAAAGTGAAGTCGCTCAGTCATGTCCTACTCGTAGCGACCCCATGGACTGCAGCCCACCAGGCTCCTCTGTCCATGGGATTTTCTAGGCAAGAATACTGGAGTGGCTTGCCATTGCCTTCTCCACCAGGCCTCCCTATCCATCACCAACTCCCGGAGTTCACTCAAACTCATGTCCACAGAGTTGGTGATGCCATCCAGTCATCTCATTCTCTGTCGTCCCCTTCTCCTCCTGCCCCCAACCTTTCCTAGCATCAGAGTCTTTTCCAGTGAGTCAACTCGTCGCATGAGGTGGCCAAAGTATTGCAGTTTCAGCTTTAGCATCAGTTCTTCCAATGAACACCCAGGATTGATCTCCTTTAGAATGGACTGGTTGGATCTCCTTGCCGTACAAGGGACTCTCAAGAGTCTTCTCCAGCACCACAGTTCAAAAGCATCAATTCTTTGGCGATCAACTTTCTTCACAGTCCAACTCTCACATCCATACATGACCACGGAAAAAACCATAGCCTTGACTAGACGGACCTTTGTTGGCAAAGTAATGTCTCTGCTTTTTAATATACTATCAAGGTTGGTCATAACTTTCCTTCCAAGGAGTAAGCGTCTTTTAATTTGATGGCTGCAATCAGCATCTGCAGTGATTTTGGAGCCCCCCAAAATAAAGTCTGACACTGTTTCCACTGTTTTTCCACCTATTTCCCATGAAGTGATGGGACCAGATGCTATGATCTTTGTTTTCTGAATGTTGAGCTTCAAGCCAACCTTTTCACTCTCCTCTTTCACTTTCATCAAGAGGCCTTTGAGTTCCTCTTCACTTTCTGCCATAAGGGTGGTGTCATCTGCATATCTGAGGTTATTGATATTTCTCCCAGCAATCTTGATTCCAGCTTGTGCTTCTTCCAGCCCAGCGTTCCTCATGATGTACCCTGCATATAAGTTAAATAAGCAAGGTGACAAAGTGGGAAAATAGGTACCAAGCAACTGTTTTATACTTGATGCCTGGAAATAATAAAACCTGGTAAAATAAACTCTTACCTGATTGTTCAGCTTCAACACAAGAAACAATGTGGTTTATCAATCTTTTAATATCATTATTGATCCTGACATGAAAAGCAAAAAAAAAAGTGTTGATAATACCATTGCAGTATAGCTGAAGTTCTTTAATAGGGTGCTTGGCCAAAGGCAGACAAGCAAACAGAAACACAGTCCTTTTTCTTCTTGCTTTTTTTTTGGGAATAGGAAAAGTAAGGTGAAGCAAGAGTTGGCTTAGTTTGCACAGAGGAAGTCAGGTCTGCCCCAGTCATATGGCACTGGGGACCTCAGTGGGGATGAGGGGGTGCCTCTCACACAAAAGCTCACCCTCCGGAGTGAGGTCACTGAGTCATACCTCTGGGTCATGTCCGTGAGAGGCTTTCTCTAGAAGTGGCGCCTGCATTGTGTCCCCGGCTTTCTCACCCCAGGGATAAACGCTGGTAAATAAACCCCTTCAGGAGGGAACTATGATTATTACAGCCTCAAGTGGGCTCACTCTGCACTTCAGGACTGACTGCAGTTCTGTGTGACTCAGCTCTCTGCCCAGATGGAGCAGGTTCGGAAAAGCTGGATTCGTGTAGATGGATGCCCGAGGCTGGCTGAGGTGGAAGTGCCCGAAGACCTTCCACGCTGCTTCGGCTCCTACTGCTGCTGATTTCAACAAGTGGGGACTTCTTGGCACCACTGAGGTGGAAGTTGAGGATTAGAGCCTGGTAGTTAAAAATACAGACCCTGTCATTCATTTGGAATTCCAGAGAACTCTGAAATTTTTTGAATTTGCAAGTGAATGGTAGAGACCGGAAGCATGCACCAAAATAATGCTTCTGGTGTTGTATCATCTTTTATTAGAGGATCCTAAAAAAAACCCCACTTATGTATGAGTTATTATTCCTGTGTCATAGACTGCAACTACGTTTGATTGAAAATCTGACCGGAACCTTTTAACTATAAATTCCTTGTGGTTTCAAAGAAGGGTGAGCTTTCTCAGCCAACACACTTGTGTTATGTGAACAGTTACCTTTATTGTATAGCATAAGAGAGTCAGTTTTTATAGCTTTAGGACTTAGTCTATGAATGGTATGAATGTTTCTAATGGATGTGTCAGCTAGGTACATTTGCAGCTTGGCTTTCACCTCTTTGTATCTTTTATTCTTATGCATTGGACTAGCAAGTGATGGTGATGTTTAGCATTTTGGCAGAACAGAAAAAGAATTATTGTAATGTAATGAAAGCTGCTTTAGGACGAAGAATCATCAGTTGGGCTGACAATAGGAAAGATGACAACTTGGGAGGGAGATTGGTCGCTTTAGAAAGAAAATAATACATCAGCTGTGCGTCTTTTCAGCCAAGTGAAGAGCCAGCACTTTATTCCAATTGTCAATGTATTCAAAAGACAGGTCCTTATTATCCAGCTGGACTGATAGGGTTAAACAGAGGGGAACAATTTACTCATGGCTACTAATCAGACTGGGTTGCTACTTTAAATGAGGGCTTTGAGCTGCTACTGCTATGGGGCTTCCACTGTGATCAGCTCCTACTATTCCCTGGGTTTGCGTGGCTCAGTGGTAAAGAATCTGCCTGCCAGTGCAGGAGACGCAGGAGACGTGGGTTTAATTCCTGGGTTGGGAAGATCCTCTGGAGAAGGAAATGGCAACCCACTCCAAAATTCTTGCCTGGGAATTCCCATGGACCGTGGAGCCTGGTGGGCTACAGTTCATGGGGTCGCAAAAATGTTGGACATGACTGAGAGACTAAACAACACGAGGAACTGTCTGGAGAGTGTATGTTTCTGAACCTGGGAGAATTATAAGTGTGCATGCCAGCTGTCTTTGTTCTCGTGATTAAGACCCATCTCTTGTGTCAGTCGGAAGAGCCAAGTATCACTGGCAAAAAAGCAAAACACAACAAAAGGCTCCACTCAAAGAAATGCAAGATATGAGTAAGATATGATGTGTCATTTCCTAGGTCTTGAAATTTAAATCAGAACACACTACCCACATGTTAAATGTAACAGAAAGACAGCATTTATCCCTGAACTACAACAGAAAAGTGAACCAGCTTTTACGTATTTGTATTTTAATTCTAATTGGGGAAAATTTTTCAAATTTTTATGTGAGTCCTGGGCAAGTCTTCTTGCCATCTGGTACAGGATTAAACATTGGCATAGCATTTGTTTTCTGCTGACAGTGGGTCCAATTTATTTGGCAAGACCTGCCTGGGAAATTATCAACCTCATGCAAATCTGCTTCAGTTTTCATTTTTAACACTGATGAGTTTAGCTGAATGGGTTCACAACAAGCAAGCTGCAAACCTATTTTAGTTAGCAGTTTTTAAGCAAAACTTCTTCAGTCTGTATAAACATTTGTTATAACATTAAGAGGGTGGTGAATTGGCCTAGTAAGTAAAAAAAAGAGCTTTAAATGTCTGATATTTAAAAATAAGATTTTTTACCTATGCCCTCAGTTGGGCTTGTGAAGATTCTGGGGGTTCCAGGAGTATTGTTTTTCAAATGCCTACCACGTGTAGGACACCTTGCTCTGCCTCCGCTGGGTCTTTTCTGTCGTCAAAAGAACTTGTGTTCCATTGTAAGAGAAATATTAGTACCCCCCCCCCCCAAAAAAAAAAGAAAGAATGAAGGGAGAGGTTAAAGAGAAACTGGGATTGGCAGGAGGATGAAGCCAAGAAGCAGTGAATATGAATTGAGTTTTGAGTAAGTCATAGGAGCCTGGCAGGCTACAGTCCATGGGGTTACAAAGAGTCAGACAGGACTGAACAACTAACACTTGCACTTTCATAACACTTAGAGCCTTTATAGTCCCGTCTCTTTGGTGTGGTTGTCTATAACTGGGCTTCTCTGGTGGCTCAGACAATGAAGAATCTGCCTGTAGTGCAGGAGACCTAGGTTTGATCCTTGGGTCAGGCAGATCCCCTTGAGAAGGAAATGGCAACCCACTCCAATGTTCTTGCCTGGAGAATCCCATGGACAGTGGAGCCTGGAAGGCTACAGTCCATGATGTCGCAAAGAGTCAGACATGACCGAGCGACTAACACGTGCACATAATCATCTGTCTAGATGGTAGTAGGGAAGAAGAAGCTGCTTTTAAGTCCTGCCCTAACAGCTCGGTTGAGGGAGCCCCGAGTAATGTCCAACACAACTAATGTAAAACTCTGTAATATATTAAGAGAGGAGGAAGAGTAAAATGGTCAAACACTTAGACTTACACGTGAAATCTTTGCCCACATATATAAGCAAACAGCTTATGTTGCTATGAACTCCAAATTCTTTCAAAATTAAACACTCATAATAGTTACTATTTCTGTATCTTTGTATGCTTCCAGCAATACAAAATGTATTACATAGGCTTTCTGTATTTCAGAAAGTCTTTGTTGTGTGGCTTCCTTCCATGAAGTTAGTGTAATAGGTCATGAACTGGGGGGTAAATTTATCCAAAAAGCACCAAGCCTCTTCCTGGGCTATGCCCTCAGTTGGGTATAGCCCAGCTTCTTAGCTATAAGAAGCTGGTGGATTCTGTTTTTGCAGATAAGATTTTATCTTTGCCTTTCATGGTTCTGCGGCCAGTAAAGATTTTATATTTCATAAAATGATTTTCATTTTTATGCCTAACAAGTGCACGTGCGCCATAGGTATTATACAGTCCAGGCTTCTTGAGCTAAAGGTTGCCAGCCTGGGGCTGGAGGCTGAAGCTGTTTTCTGTGAGTTCACTGGCTAAGGAGGTGAGCTTGAGAAGCAAAGTGAACTGGTCATGAAATTGGCAGGTGACCTCGGTGATTACAGGCTTCCCAGAACAGCCATTTTTTTCACCCTCAGTAAAAGGAACTGGAGCATTTGTTGGCTTTTTTACCCCTGACTCATGGATACGGGTGCTGAGACCAGGATGGGTTAAATGGCTTGTCCGCTTAGGTCACATGGGGTCGGAGCTGTATTAAAACTCAGGCACATGTAGGGATCCCCTGGAGATCTGGTGCTTAGGACTCTTGAGCTTTCACTGCTGAAGGTGAGGGTTGGATCCCTGGTTGGGGAACTGGATATCCCACAAGCTGTGAGGTGTGGCCAAAACAAAGAAACACAACAAAACCCAAAAAACTCAGGTATGTGTGACTCCCAGCCTGTGGTCTTTCCAGAAGACACAGTTGCTTCACACTGTCTCCCAGTAGGATGTCAAGGGTCATGGGGACCTCAGACCCAGCTATTCTAGGGATGAATCTGGAGGTGTGTTAGAGAAGGGATTGTCAGATAGAGAGGGTGGGGAAGGGATGGGAGGACAGAAGGAAAACCTGAGAGACTGGGGGAGGGAAGCCTGGAGGCCATTGTCCTCATCCAGGTGAAAGTTCATGCAAATAGGAGCTAAATTAACAATCTCCTGGAGGCTGTTGGGAGGGGCCAGGCCTGTAGGGGAGGGTGATTGGGAGAGTGGTAATGCTGCCCCCTCCCCCACTGATTTCAATGATATTCTAACCCCAAACACAGAATGTTCCTAACACATAAAATGGCTTTCCCAACTTGTGTCTGTATTGAAGAACACATTCAAATTCTAGAAGGAAAAATTATTTAACACAACGCAGCTTTCCATAAACTACCATTTCCAACCTAATATCTTCTCAGAGAAGTGCTTGACCTTTCTTGCCCCTGGGCAAACATGCAGGTCCTCAGAACTGAAGCTCTCACAG
This sequence comes from Moschus berezovskii, assembly GCF_049115385.1. NCBI lineage: Eukaryota > Metazoa > Chordata > Mammalia > Artiodactyla > Moschidae > Moschus > Moschus berezovskii. The sequence continues at coordinate 142,018,435 of NC_142460.1, forward strand.
GCCCTGGTGTGGTTGTACATTTGTCCTTTATAAGATTGTGAAGAAAGGCAGTCTGGGAAGTTGTGGTCAAAGGGGCCCCTAAAGGAAGAGGAAAAGATTCCCTTACCTTTTTAACAGGTGCCATTTCCATTGCCCACCACCCTGGGCTTTCATGAGAAATCCTTGCAGATATCTTTTTTTTTTTTTTTCAGTCCAGGAATATTGGGTGTTTGAGAGTGTGTATTAAGAAGAGTTTTTCTTTCCTTTAGAGACTGGCTTTCTTTATAAAAAGCATTGAGACAGGTAATTGAATCCATTTCCCTTCTTACTTTGGCCACTCAAAAATAGGAGCCAAATCTCTAGTTTATCTCCAGTAACTTTTTAGTACCTATGACCTGCATTTTCATGCATCATTTTCCTTTTTTGTCTTTTTGCACCTTCAGAAGTGTTTTTATTTTTACTGGTTATGAAAACAGTACATTATCACTGTTCAAAACTGGAAAGTATAGAAGAGTTTAGATTAGGGGGAAAAATCTCCAGTGAGCATACTTGTTTACATGTATGTGTGCTCAGTCGTGTCCAACTCTGCAACCCCATGGACTGTAGTTCGTCAGGCTCCTCTGTCCATAGAATTGTCCAGGCAAGAATACTAGAGTGGGTTGCCATGCTCTCCTCCAGGGGATTTTCCCGACCCAGGGATCGAACCTGAGTCTCCTGTGGCTCCTGCACTGCAGACAGATTCATTCTGCTGTGCTACCTGGGAAGCCCATCACTTGCATTTATCAGCCTAAATACTTCGGTATCTTTTTTCCTTTTGGTTCCTTTATTTAGGGAAGTAGGGCTGTGCTGGGTCTTTGTTGTGGTGAGTGGGCTTGTGTAATTGTGTCACTTAGTTGCCCCACAGCATGTGGAATCTTAGTTCCCTGATCAAGGATTGAACTATTGTTCCCTGCATCGGTAGGTGGATTCTTGACCACTGGACCACCAGTGAAGTCCTCTGTTCCACTTTTGTATGAAAGCTGTGTAGAATGTGTGTTCATAGAGTATATGCTAATTTACATATATAAGTGTATATAAATATTACATATGTAAATTTTTAAGGGAAACTGGACTTAAAGCAGCAGAGAGACATTTTCTTTGTTTCCTTCATCGTTTCTTTCTCCCTTTTCTTTCATCATTTTTTTTTTTTCTTTTTTTCCCCCTTAGATGTTTGCTTGAAGTGGACTCAGCAAGAGAGTGACATCAGACAGGGGTGGGAGTAGTAGGGAAGTGGAGATTAATTGAGCTAAACTGCGGGTCCTGGCAAAGAGTAAGGCTGCACTGAGAAATACAAGAAAGGAAGTGACTCAGTAGCTCTGAGAGAGGGAGCAGAGATGAGGCAGCAGCATGAAACAGAGATGGTTTATCCTACGGTTGGGAATAGGGTGAGGGGAGCTAGATGAATTTAGTTTTCAAATCAAATCATGAATGGTGGATTAAGTTCTTATGAGCAATGCCCTTGCTCTTGGCATTCAGACCAAGAGTCACCCTGGATGTCACATAAACTGAGCTTTAAAGTAGAACTGCCCTGGGGTCGATTGGTGTGCAGGGGCTGGGAAGTGGAGTGGCTTTCTTCTGAGAATTGTTTCAGAGCAAAGAGAACTTCTTCTCAGAGTTGTTTCAGAGCAAAGAGAGCTGCTCACGTATGAAAGGCTCCCCCTTGTACTCAAGTCTTTGGGGAATACAGTGAGTGACACATTTAATTATCAAACCCTCTGGGAACAAAACTCCTTTAAAAGCGTTGGAGGGGTGTGGAGTTTGAAGGGTGGGCTGAGGAGGCTCCCACGGTTGTGGGGGGAGTTTTGGGCTTGCTTGAAGCTGTGGCTGAGTTGTGCACCTCTGGGGTCAGATCTCTTAGGATGAAGGTCAGAGTGTCTACCCAGAAAAGCCCTGCCCTCTCTCCTAGGGGATGGAGGCTGTCAGCCGCAGTGGCTGTCTTCAGACAAGCTAGGCTCCCCTACCACTTTGGGCGTGAGCCTTTCTGCTCTCTGCAGACTTGAGAGCCCCAGCCCACTTGTTCAGAATGGGAAGGGTGAGAGGGGGACTGGCATTTGAGAATCCATCATTCCGGTTCCCGTATTGTTCTGATCACTGACAGGGAGCTGAGTGTGTACACAGCAATATCCTTAAATGTCTCCCAGGTGGTAAAGAACCCACCTGCCAGTGCAGAGACATAAGAGATGCAGGTTTGATCCCCGGGTTGGAAAGATCCCCAAGAGAAGAGTGTGGTGACCCACTCCAGTATTCCTGCCTAAAGAATCCCAGACAAAGGAGCCTGGCGGGCTATGGTCCATAGGATCGCCAAGAGTTGGACACGACTAAAGCGACTGAGCATGCACAGTATATATCACTGTGACTGCTTCTCACTCTGGGCTGTGCTCGTGCTGGTTCTATGGCAGTGTCAGTATATTCATGGTGTCAGGGGATCTAAGAAAGGTTCATGAAATAGAGAAGGATGCCTCCCTTTTTGGTACAGTGGAAAATATTTCTTCCTTGCCATGTGTTTTAGTAATATGGAATCCTGAAGGAATAGGTAGTCACAGGGTTTCTTAGCTCTAATTACTTTGCTAAAGGGAGCTTACTCAACTTTGACATCCTCGTCAATTGTTCCCTCTTTTGGAAGACTGTGACAAACCCCCTGAGGCTGGCTATGAGTTTCCACGAGACCAAAGGTTGACAGAGAATTTTATGAACTCTTTGAACAGAATTACTGTTGTTAACCTTGAAGGTGTAACTAAGACAGTTGTTTCTTGATCCTTAGATAGTTGATTTTTGTCTTTTCAGTTCAGTCTCCTCACCACCACCACCACCACCCTCCTCAAGATCGTCTTAGTTTTTTATTTTTATTCCTCCCAATTTATTTTTGATTATATTTTTAGGACTCCTATAGTATGAAACTCTACAGTTAAATTTAATTTTGCCTCTTTTATGGAAGCTGACTTTTTTTTCTTTTCCTTTTAAAGCGTACTAATTTTAAAGGCCTCCTTGGGAAAACATCCAAGTTTTCACTCAAGGAGATGAATGAGCGTCCCATGGCAATAACTGCTAGTCTGGGATGAAGAAATCTGAAGAAGAGTTTTAGCAGAGGCTGTATTCAGATGTGAGGAAATGGGAGCAAAAGAAAAGATAAATATAACTCCATTACAAGAGAGTCACTGATTTAGGATTAAACCCAGTGATACTAATAGTGGTTTTCTACATGAAGGATTCAAAGGAAGTCATTGCTATTCAAAAGTAAGGTGTGTTTAAAAGAAACAAGATTGCTCTTTTTCACGTGGATCTAGAAGGATCTATAGCATGTGGGGTTGACATTGCCCTTTGGTTTGGGAGAGGCAGCCTAGTTACAAGGCTTAGAACAACAGTCTGACATTCAGCTTCTGCCATCAAAGTTTGTTGTCTTTGATAAATACAGAAAGATCTTTGGTATAGTTCAGAAAACAGTTTTGTGGCACCAAATGAGTTTGCTTATCTTTAAAAGAAAAACGTACTAAACTCTCAAAAAAGATTGAGTTTATGGAGTGACACAGGGTCTGTAAGGCACCAGAAGTGACTTGTGATGTGGTCTGGAAAGAGGTAGGAAAGCTAGAGGTCCCATCCATCTTTCTGAAGACATACTGGAGACTCTGGGCGGAGGCTGATGTCCTCCTGGTTTCTCTAAGATTAATAACAAAGCTTGGGTGTTGTATATGACCAAAAGTCTAATCATGTCTTATTCCCCAGAAGCCTTTATGCCTCAGTAATCTGGGTGTCTCCATAATCTAGCACTTCCTACGTGTATTTCCTGCTACTCTGTTCTCCAGCTACACACTTGTTACCTTGCATGGTAGAACATAAGCTTCCTGTGGACCTCACAGTGTCTTACCATTAGTAAGAGCTGTATAATGTCATGTTTACGAGATTGGTTTCATGGGTCCAGTCTTTGGGTGGGGCCAGGTGGAGGTGTCTCATTGTGTCAATTACATGGGAGCTGGGAGAGAATGGGAGGGCTGATGGGCAGGTGAGCAGGGTACTGCTTTGGGAGAGGAGTTTGTGCTATGGTATCCCAATGCTTGGATGGCAGTGAGCACTGGGGACTGGAGAACGTAGGCTCCTTGGACTTGGGGAGGTATGCTGGGGGTGGTCCATCCTTGGTAAGGCAGGAAACCCTTAAGAGGGCATTTGCACACAGAGGCAACCGGTCAACTAAATCATGGACTTATTGTCAGAGAGTCCCATGCCAAATCCCCATCATGGCCCGACTTGGATGGAGGGTAAGTAGGCAAGCTTGACTGGCTGGAAACAATGTGTCAACCTCCTGTAAGCAGATTCTAAAGGAAGAAAGGCCAGCATCATTTAACTGTTGTGTTGTTACTGGTGATGATGATAATGATGCTAACAATTAAAGAGATAATTGTTTTCCTTCTTTTAGTCACATAGAAAAAATCACCACATGGCAAGACCCTAGGAAGGCGATGAATCAGCCCCTGAATCATATGAACCTCCACCCAGCTGCCACTTCCACACCAGTGCCCCAGAGGTCCATGGCCGTGTCTCAGCCGAATCTTGGTAAGCTTTGACTTGGAGCTGGATAAATAGATGTTCAAGCAAGGGCCTCTGGAACTCAGAAGCAGCTTTGGTTGCCTCAGTGCCTACTCATGTACCCAGACAGTATCCTTTCCTCCCTTTTGGCTGCGTTACCCTTTCACTGCGCTTGCCGTCTTTTCTTGGCCTCTTGGCTATGTGGTTCATGACATGCTATCCAGCTTGACATTACAGAGCCAGCATCCTTTCCAGTTACCTTTATTGAAGCTCTTGGAAAAATCACTTAGGCCTCCTGTCTTCACCCACACCAAGGCAAGTAGGGTACTTATCCCTTTCCTGTGAATTTGGTCCCTGAAGACTACCAAAGGGTACAATTCTGGCCTCAAATCTCTTTGCTTCCTTCCTTTTCTTCTCCCTCATAATGTGCGACTGACACCAGACCAGGTATTTTCTTGCCTTATCTCATTCAGTCCTCACTACAACCCTACAGGAAGTGACAGCATTCCCATTTTATAGATGCAGAAACTTTCCCAAAGTCCCAGCTCGTGCACGAGTAGAGCCAGAGTTGAAACTGAGGTTGGTCTGGTTTGAGGATGCATTCAACCCTTGCATAATCTGCGCGTGGCTTCTCCCCACACCTACCCTAGGAAAAGATGGTTCACATTTCACTTCATTTTGAATAGGTGTGATTTTAGACTTGAGATTAGTTTCTGCTAATTGTAAAAAAATAAAATTCCACCCACTGGAGAGAATCAGGTGTGAATGAATACACTCCTGCAACAGAACCAATCAGCTTTTGTTGTTAGCCATTCTCCCATGCCCCTAAAAGTTATTTTAAAGTTTTTAAAAAGATAGTGCCATTTTCAGGTGATGTTTCCATTTAAGATCAGATGTCCAGATACTGTTTTATACGCAGAACAGAATTTTAGAGAATGAAAAGAATCTGTTGGATTTTCAACAATGAACAGATAAAAATGGAAGCAGTTTTCCTAGACACCCTCTGTTTTTAACTGTGGCTTAACCATGGTGAGTATGGACTCAAGGAGATCTGAGTCAGTATACTCAAGTAAATATATTGTCCCTTCTTTCAGGAAGTCTGGATCTACCATTTTAAAGCCTGCAGATGTAAAATATATACAAAAGGCAAATGACTTGGAACAGCCTCTGTTGTGTTTAGTATCTAAAGGTCAGATCAAGGAAAATGGTGCCAGTGCTTGTATGAGCAGTGGTAAACCAAAGCTTCCCATGAGTCCTTTGTCCCCAGTATATCAGAGCTCAAGTAAAAAGCAGATGTGAGCATAGCAAAGGAACCACAAATTAGGTAACATTAGACTGTTTCAGGGTTTCTTTAACCATTTAATTTTTACTGAAAGTTCTAAAGGCTGATTATTAAAGTATTATTGCTAACTTTGTAGTCAGTCTTAATTGGAAAAGATCTTTCATGGACCTGGTTAAAAAAATTCAAACACTTTTCAAAGGGGTGTCAAAAAGTAAGTCTCCCTGTGATCACCATGCCTCCGTCCTTTGTGTGTTGCCTGGAGTCAATCAGTGTTTCCAGTCTTATGTATATTTCTTCACATAAATGCTAGCACATGATATCCACTGTTCTGCACCTTAGTTTTTCCACTTTCATATCTGAACACACAAAGCTGTCTTTTTTTTTTTTTAATTACCCAATTATAAATATTTAACTGGACTCCATCTGATGGGTGTTTGGGTTTAGTGTGTTGTTAGTGCACCCAATATTGGAGTGAATATCCTTGTTTATGCTCTTTTATGTACTTCCCTTAAATTTTAAAAATTGCACAAGCAGGAAGAGGACTAGATTAGAAGGACTTTGGATGCTGAAAACTTAATGCTGAAAGCATCGGTGAGGTCCTCCCTCACCCTCCAACACACTCAAAGCCCAATTGTTGGTAAAGTTTATCTAAAGAAATTGTAATCAGCATGTCTGAAACAAGTTTACCTGTGGCTGAATGAAATGCTTTCCCCCAGATCTCTAATAAATTGGGGCAGTGAATTTCTCAAGACACACATTCTGGGATTTTTCCAATAATATTTGAGTGTTTGCCCACTACAGAGTGAGTTCCTAGCCTCTTGAGAATCACAGATGTATCCCAAGAATGGAAATATAGTGGGGAATCCAAAGTAAGCTCCAAAGACTGGGGATATTTAGAGTCACAATATGGTCCTAATAATAAATGGTTTACTCAGAGTATTTTATTTTAAGCTATAGCTTTGCCTGTAGTTTATATTCTCTATTATCGATCTTTAAAAATAGAACAGATTTTTCTACTTTTTCTGTTAAGATTTAACATGTGTTATTTTGTTTTCATTATTTTGAAAATAATAGGTATACATCTGTTTACATGGGTGAACTCCGGGAGTTGGTGATGGACAGGGAGGCCTGGCGTGCTGTGATTCATGGGGTCACAAAGAGTCGGACACGACTGAGTGACTGAACTGAACTGATTAATATTATTAGTGTGTATATGTATATAAACATATATATAAAGTCATTATTTTGAAAATAACTCAAAATTTTTAGGTCTGTTTTATCAACCACTTTTTTTTTCTTTTTTCCTTTTAAGTGGAGAAGATCCTTCTCTTCCTTCTACTTCTTAAATCTTGAATTTTGGTTTTTTCAATGTCATGCATCTGACAAATAAGTGAACTTAAGTCATATGTCCCCTTCACTGATGGGTATTTAGGTCCATGTGAAAATGATGTCAAAATACAATAAACATTACTGTCAGGTGATAGAATGAGCACCTTTAATTGTGGGAGACCCAGGTTTGATCGATCCCTGGGTTGGGAAGATCCCACGGAGAAGGGAATGGCAACCCACTGTAGTATTTTTGCCTGGAGAATTCCATGAACAGAGAAGCCTGGTGGGCCACAGTCTTTGGGGTCACAAAGAGTTGGACACGACTGAGCAACTATAATCAATGACATAGCAAAATATATTCAGCAATAAATCTCCTTATATTGCAATTCTGTGCTTTCCTGTGGATTAGAGCCATGGTCCTGGGAGTCAGGCTGTCAGAACTGGAGTCTTGGCTTTGCCTATAGGTGACTCTGTTAAGTTGCTTAATTCTGCCTCAGTTTCCCCATATGTAAAATGAGAATAATATTTACAGTGTGAGGAGGTTGTATGAGTTTATAAGTAAAGCGTGTAGATCCATGCCTGGCACATAACAAAATACTACCATCATTGTGTTTTGTGGAAATAAAATCTTTATTTTGTTTTATTTAATTATATGTTATATTTGAGGACCATTTCACTGTTCAAGTTAAAAGCTCTCAAAAAAAAAAAAAAAAAGAAAAAACAACCAGGAAAGATTTATTTTGGATTGGTTAGTATTCAAAGAGCTTTAAATTAGGAACACTATTTTTTACTTTCAGCGAGGATAGCGCCCCCTGGTGAAAATATTTCAGGTCTCCTCCCTTCCCCCGACCCCCTGCCAGTCCAGGAAACCTTTTGTCAGTCAGTGAGTCAGTTTTACAGTATTCCTTCCTGGAGAATTCCATGGACAGAGGAGCCTGAGAGGCTACGGTCTATGGGGACGGAAGAGTCGGACACGACTTAGCTGCTAAACCAGCACCACCACGTGAAAGTCGCTCAGTCGTGTCCCACTCTTTGTGACCCCATGGGCTATAGAGTCCGTGGAATTCTCCAGGCCAGAATACTGGAGTGGGTAGCCTTTTTCTTCTTCAGGGAATCTTCCCTGGAGGAATCGAACCGGGGTCTCCTGCATTTCAGGTGGATTCTTTACCAACTGAGCTATGAGGGAAGCTTTTGTCAGTGGTTATCTCATTTTTTCAGTGGATATATTCCTTAAATGTGGGTTGTAAGTCAAGTCATATTTTAATTGCAAGAGAAGACACCCATCACTTAAAGGCATCCTGGAATGAGTGACTTTGTGAAAGTCATTTGGTGAGTGACTTTGTGACCATACTTTTGTCAGGATGCAGATTTGTTGTGTAATTAACCTTGCTCTCTTTTCAAATGCCAAAGTAAAACAAAATAGACTCTCAGGGGGTTATTTCAAATAGCCCTCTCCAGCTTGGTCTAATTTTTAACGGAAATTTTTGTTTTCATGTTTACCAAATCGGATTGTCTGTTAGGTTTTATCCAATTTGATTCTGTCTGGGCAGATAGATCCCCTTTGAGTGTGAATCCCCAGAGATACCCAGTGAATGGTAGCAGAAAGGAAGGTCTTAGAAAACTTTAGATAGTGAAGAGCAGACAGAGATTACCACTGAGTGGAAGCTGTATCACTTGGGGGCTGACAGCTTGTTTGAAATCCTCACTTTTACGTAACACAGTGAGGGAGGAAGATTACTGTCCGTGTGAAAGTTGATTTTTTCTTTTTTCGTGACACACACCAGGTGGGATTTCATGTCTTTTCAGTGAGTTCATTGGTATGATTAATTACTATTAACAGCTACTCTGTTTTATTGAAGGAGGGGAAAAATGAAGCAAACAAAAAAAAGGACTCCACACAGGCCATATCATAATACATGAAACAATGGGCTTGGGGAAAACTGAATGTGCTAAGGTTATCAGTTAGGTTGTTACGGCGGTGATGGGGGTGAGGCGGAGGGCAGGGACCTTTTGGTATAGTGGTTAATGGGAAAACTTGCAGTCAGAACTGAGTTTCTCTCTTGGGTTAGACATTTACTACTTTTGCTTATTCGTTAACCTGGGTCTTATTTCCCTTATTTGTAATTTGGTGATAATGATAGTCTTTTCCCCATAAAAGTTTTGATTATTTAGGTATTGCGTATTTTGGTATAGAATAAAAAATGCCCCCCACAACCCCCCAGACTGTGTTGTTATCACTGTTATTACGAACTGGCAGCCTGGTTTGTCCTCACTTTCCTGGCCCTTGTGTAGCTGGAGGAAGAAGCTGTGGTGTGTGCATTGGAATCGTTGATCTTTTAGACCCTTTGTTTCCATGTTGAGAAAATAATCTTTAAGCCCAGCCAGTGATGGTGAGAAGATGAAGAGACACCTGGTCAAGCCCTGGCTCTTTCATGGGGAGAGGGAGTTTCTGAAGAGCAGGTTCACCTTGAGCTCTACCTGAAGAACCTTCTCCCTCTGCAAGTGTATTGGTGTCCAGGTTTTCCCATTTCTCAGCACACGCATGCGTGCATGCTAAGTCACCTTAGTCATGCGACCCCATGGACTGGAGCCCGCCAGGCTCCTCTGTCCGTGGGGATTCTCCAGGCAAGAATACTGGAGTGGGTTGCCATGCTCTCCTCCAGGGAATCTTCCTGACCCAGGGATTGAACCCACGTCTCTTACGTCTCCTGCATTAGCAGATGGGTTCTTTACCACTAGTGCCACCTAGGAAGCCCTTTCTCAGCACACGAGGACTGAAATCATGCAGTAACTTAAAATCTTCCCATATTTTCAGATGTTTTTTGGGGAGAGAAAGTGACAGGCAATTTTGGCTTTTCTGTGATAATCCTAGTGATCATTTACTGTGGTGTGCTGAGCCCCTGTCACACATTAACAGACCTTTTTTTGGAATGAGGCCCCGACCTGGGGTGCCAGTATCCTCCCAGACAGAACAGGAAAAATAAAGACTGTATAACAGCTTCACCAGACTGCCAGCCTAGCCAGTTCAGAAACTTCTGGTAAAGTGCAGCCAGGGTGTATTTTTAATGCTATAGGAATTTTTAAAATATCACACACTCTCACACACAATCCCTCTTTGAAGATGTGCCATCCACCAGGCCAGAGTCTGTCCTCCAGGTCTGTCTTGATCTGTGTTTCAAATTATAAAGGCATGTGTGGTTTCCTTGCTTGCTTACTTTTGCAGGGTACGCTTTTCAAGACAAGATGGAAAATCTTGTCTCTGCTCAGTTTGCAAAGTTGGCTGCTGTGTCCCTCTAGGAAGTGTTCAAAGGCACTTAAAGACGTTTTACCAAAAGCAAATAAAATAGCTAAGGAACACATCAGTCTAGTGTTGCTAAAAGCATGTGGAGAGGTGTCCTGAAAGTTTACTGGAAGTTAGATTTATATGTGGGCTATCTTATTTTTGTCTTTTTCCAGTAGTTCACCACCACCACCCCACCACCCCCGATTAAATTTATATAGTGAGTTTATGGCAGACACATCTGGCTACTGTGATTTTTCCAGCTCTGTTCTCACTACTTTTTGAACTTTGTGGTTTCTGCAGCATAAATTAGCCTAATGCTCACAGACACATACACACGCAAATCCAAAGACAAACTGAAAAACCTCCACCCTCGTTGGGGAGGGTTGGGGTGATGGGGCGTTGATAAGATTGCTGTGGTGCAAAGTGGGTCTTTATGGGAGACTGGAGGGCATAGGGAAAGGGGAAGGGGTTCTGTTTTTTTTTTTTTTTCCCTTTCTTGATTTTAAAAAAGAGAGAACAGAGACTTCCTTGGTGTTCCAGTGGTTAAGATTTTGCCTTCCAGTGTAGTGGGTGCGGGTTTAATCCCTGGTTAGGGAGATAAGATCCCACATGCCTTGCGGCCAGAAAAACCAAAACACAAAACAGGGGCAATATTGTAACAAATTCAATAAAGACTGAAAAGAGGCCCACATCAAAAAAAAAAAAAAAAAAATTAAAGAACTATTTTCTAAACTGCAGAAAATCAACACTGTTTTCTTAGATTTAGAGTTGTCAGGATTTACTCTATTTAATCAACATTATTGTAGACTGCACTTTTGGAATTTCCTAAAAGAGATTCATTACAGTTCCTTCCTTCTAAGGCTTTTAAAGATTATTATTGGTTTTCAGGCCTCATTTCACATAAAGTCGACTGATCAATTCTTCTTATGCAATAAAACTGGACATAATGTTATATAAGGGCTTTCCAGGTGGTGCTAGTGGTGAAGAACCTGCCTGCCAATGTAGGAGATGTAAAACACTTTGGTTTGGTCCCTGGGCCTGGAAGATCTCTTGGAGGAGGGCATGGCAACCCACTCCACCATTATTGCCTGGAGAATCCCATGGACAGAGGAGCCTGGCAGGCTACAGTTCATAGGGTCGCACAGAGTCAGATGTGACTGAAGAGACTTAGCATGCATGCACACAATAGTATATAAAGAAATGAACCTTGTGTTTTCTTAAATCTCTCATCTATATCGGTATTCATTCCTATGCTTGCATTAAGATGACATGATGAAGACTTGTATTAATAGATTTTATCACTCCAAATTTAGAAATATAGGTAAGATAAAGTAAGACTCTTTGATAAGAAGTCTCAAGAGCCATTGAAAATGTTTGATGCCACAGCTTTGCTAAGAAATATTCTCCAAGATAAAATTCTGAAATAGCTGCTAGGTGAACTATTTGGAATACTATACAAAAGTGTATTGGTTATCAGATACCACTGACGTTGAATGCTTGCAATATGAAAATATATTTGTAACCACTGACACAATTGTCATAGGACTACATAGCATATGGAAAACTGTTTTATTATATCAGTCTAATTTGATAAATAGGCAAAATTGTTTATACTATGATTATAATTTTGTTTCTTAAAAAAGACTTTGTTGAGACTTTCTTTTCCCATGAGACATTGCTCTCAACCTGTGTATTTCTAGCCCATGGCCAAGTGCATTACTCATCACAGGTGTACCATTTTGTAGAATAAGTGTATTGGGTAAATCAATTATGTGTTTTTAGATGTTGATAGAGATTATAATATGGCTTTTGAATCAGGAGTGGTCCCCTTAATTTTCTTTTAAATATAGTTATATTCTTTCTTTAATAGCCAAAAAAAAAAAAGGAGAACCATTTGGTTGGCGAAAGTGTTAGTCACTCAGTAGTGTCCAACCCTTTGCGACCCCTTGAACAGTAGACTACCAGGCTCCTCTGTCCATAGAATTTGCCAGGCAAGAATACTGGAGTGGGTTTGCCATTTCCCACTCCAGGGTATCTTCCCGACCCAGGGATCAAACCCATGTCTCCTGTATTGCAGGCAGATTCTTTACCGTGAGTCATCAGAGAAGACTTGAGTTTTTTATTGTGAGAGGAGGATGGGGTGTAGGGAAGAATACTCTAGGCTCCGTGTGAAGTTTAGACAAAACCATGAATTGTTAAGCTTCTCTGCAGCTAAGTCTATTTGTGGCAAACAAGTCATTCCCTAGTCTCTTAAGATTAGTGTTTCTTTAAGTGGGGCCTAGCTGGGTAGGATTCCTTGGGGCATTTGTTAAACACACATCTTCAGAGTCCAGTAGTAGTGTGGATTGCTCTCCAAAGAACAATCACGGGCAGCTGCTGGGAGGAAGACTGCCTGGACCCCACCCCTGGGAAATCCTGCCTTGGACAGTGTAGGGTGGGGTCTGGGAATGGGCGCTGTTTTCAAGTGCTCAGATGCCTCTGGTCATCAGCCAAGTGTAGGAACAGCCACAGAACTGTGTGCCTTAGCATAGAGATGGGAGACTAACAGCTGGCAAAAACCCACTCAGAAATCCAGCCTTTAACTTAAGTTACCTGAAAAGAACTCTTAAATTTTAGCTGTACAACATGATGAGTCACAATTTTTAAAGATTATACTCCATTTATAGTTATTACAAAATACTGGTTTCATTCCCTGTGCTGTACAATACATCTTTGTTGCTTATTTATTGTACACAGAGTAGTTTGTCCCTCTTAATCTCCTCCCCCTATCGTGCCCCTCCTTGCTTCCCTCTCCCCACTGGTAACCACTAGATTCTTCTCTATGCCTGTGAGTCTGTTTTTGTTTTGTTATATGCGTTCATTTGTTTTACTTTGTAGATTCCACTCATAAATGATAATAGACAATATTTATCTTTCTCTGTCTGACTTATTTCACCAACTTCTAACTGGGACTTTTGCCTGAAATAGACATTTATGGTGACATTGGCACTTGTCACCTTGGCCCTTGGCATCAGTGCACACATGAGCTTTGGTATGTGAATGCCGAAGCCACTTTCCAGAAATTTCAAAAACCAGAGGAGACGTTGCTGTTTGGCATCCTGATTATTGAAGTGTGCTGTCTGAATTCACAAGATCAGTGTGTAAGCCCACCTTGAACTTCACTAGCTGAGAACTGACCAAAGAGGCCTCTACTGGCTTGAAAGTGAAAGCGTTAGTCGTTCAGTCGTGTCCGACTCTTTGCAGTCTCTCTGCGATTCCATGAGATCTTCTGTAGCCCACCAGGCCCCTCTATCCATGGGATTCTCCAGGCAAAAATACTAGAGTGGGGTGCCATTCCCTTTTCCAGGGGATCTTCCTGACCCAAGGATCAAATCCAGGTCTCTTGCATTACAAGCAGATTATTTACCATCTGAACCACCAGGGAAGCCCCCTCTACAGGCTTAAGCCCCTGAAAAACTCCAGAGGGGTTGCCCCATACCCCAAAGATGAACAGATCCTCTTAGGAAGGAGGTCAAGGCCAGGTCAAGCTTTTCCTTTGTCCCTTCTTTGTAGGCATGACGTTCATTTACTTATTTATTTTTAATGGGTTCTAAACTCTTCACCAAGCTGCAGGCCTCGGTTGAGAATTTTAGAAATAATTTGGACAGTTTTAGTACTATCTGCTGGCTGACTTTCAGTAGTTTGCCCCCAGGAGCTTCCTTGCTGTGGAGAATGTCATCCAGTTAAAGTTTTAGGCAGAGGGATGCTGGGATGGTAGTCATTTGGCCATTTGTTCCAAATTGATATGTCTAGTGACATCTGGACACTTTTTCTTTGATCTCCTCTTTGGGGCTTCTGGTGATGTTGACTTCGCCTGTGTGTGATCATCACCTCCCCCACCCTGTATCAACTGCAAGATTGATTTCTTCTTCCTTTCTGGAAGTCTAAATTTATTCCCGGGGTGTTTTGCAGTTGCTGGTGGTCAGGAACAGCTGTTGTGCCATGCTTGACTTGGAATAATTCTCTGTGATGAAGTCAGCAAAATATTGATAATACCATAAGAGAATCCAGGAAAACAAAAGCCTTCATGGTCTTGTCTCATTAAGTGTGCTGAAGAGAGGAAGATCTCCCTGGAAAAAGTAAAGCAGGGAAAAATCCAGGTCTTAAAACTTACTTGAGGCAGCAAGATTCAGGAATGTGATTTTCTCCCATATTATGTAATTACTACTTGGTCTTCATAGACAGTACTGATCAGCAAAAAATGAGAAAATAAAAATACTGTAATATGATCATTCAAAATCACACTAAAGTCTCATATTTCTCTTTTTTAAGTATAAATGTAAACAGGTTGGAGAATCCTCTACATTCTTTTTTTGTAGCTGCTTTTTTTACTTAATGTGTTATGAGCATCTGTTTAAATGCATATTTTTTGATTAGCTGTTTTTATTGCTAAAGTAACACAAATCTGGCAAAACATTCATGCAGTTCTAAAGAGTTCCAGAGAAGTAAGAGTCTGTCACACCAGGTCCCCCAGCCTTTCTCTCCTCCCCAGGGAAACCACTACTACCAATTTCCTCAGTACACTGGGAGTTGGTACCAGAACCCCTGCAGATGCAAAAATCTGAGGATGCTTAAATCCCTTGTATAAAATGGTGCAGTGCAGTCCACCCTCCATGTCCATGGTTCTGCATCTGCAGGTTCCATTTATTTTTTAAAAATAATTTTATTTCTTTATTTTTGACCATGCTGGTTCTTTGTTGCTATGTGGGCTTTTCTCTCACCAGGGCAGGCCGGGCTCTAGGCATCCAGGCTTCAGCACCTGTGGCTCCTGGGCTCTAGAGCACAGGCTCAGTAGTTGTGGCACGTGGGCTTAGTTGCTCCAAGGCATGTGGTATCTTCCCGGATTAGAGATTGAACTTGTGTCTCCTGCATTTTTACCAGGAGGACTCCTTACCCCTGAGCCACCAGGGAAGCCCTGCAGGTTCCATTTCTATCCCAAATTGGTTGCATCCTTAGATGCAGAAACCACAGGTACAGAGGGCTCTTTGTATTTCAGAAATACTCTATATTTGTACGTGTCCTTAGATGGATATGCCTTTTTTAAAACTTAACATATATTAGAGAGCTTTCTAAATTGGCACTTACAGATGTATTTATTCTTTTTTAATCAGTAAATAATATTCTACTCTACAGACGAACCATAGTTATTCAACCAGTCCTCTGTGCTGGATATTTAGGTTATTTGCTAATTGTTTGCTATTATTAGACAAAGCCACAGTGTACATCCCTGTATGCAAATCCTTGTGCCATATGCTGTTTATGTGGAGGACAGTTTTGCAGAGGTGAAATTTCTGGGTCCAAAGTTATGTGCATTTCAAGTTTTAATAGCTGTTCCACTTTCCTCTAAAATGGTGACATCAATTTATATTCCTACCATTAATGGGGCTTCCCAGGTGGCGCTAGTGGTAAAGAACCTCCTCCCCCTGACAGTGCAGGAGACATAAGAGACTTGGGTTCGATCCCTGGGTCAAAGGGCTCGGCAACCCACTCCAGTATTCTTGCCTGGACAATCCCTGTGGCGGGCTAGGGTCCATAGGGTTGCAAAGCATCGGACATGACTGAAGCGACTTGACATGCATGCAACAGTGTATTAAAGTGTTACTTTCCTCCTACTCTGGCCAATAATGTTCATTATCAAACTTTTTCGTTTTTGTAATTCTGATTGGTATGGATTAGATATCATTGTTTAATGAGAATCTCCATGGGGTCGCAAAGAGTCGGACATGACTTAGTGACTAAACCACATTTAATTCATATATGTATAAATATGTATATGAATGGACTTGGGGCATATTTCTTTCTTTATACCATTACAGCCATCATGTTAATGGCTATATAGTTGCCATTGTGTAATTCTATCATAATTTATTTTACCAGTTCTTTTACTGGAGATGTAAATGTTGATTCTATTTTTTATTATTTATATAAATTATATTATATGCAGTAAATATTCTTGTACTTAAATTTTTGTGCCTTCCTTTAATTTCCTCATTTTTTCAAGTTTCTTTGGAATGTTCATTTGTTAGGAAAGTATGAGAATTCCTTTTAAAAAATACAATTTAAACGTTGTTTGCTTTTATCGAACTAAACAAGTAATTGTTTACCTAAATAGACAGTTTACTGCAGGCCTGCTCTGTTTGTTGTGAAGAATTGGTTTGGGGTGCTACTTTCTTTCACGAAATAATGATTTAAAGTTGCCACAAAAAAGTGTACTTTTAGCCAGGCACCTTGCTTTCCCACTTGATCTGGTTTTCAACTTGCATATCCATATGTTTTTGACTAAATCATAAATGGAAGTTTCATTTGAAGTTTGCTTCCCAGTACATGTCATGTGTTTCACTCCATATTATTTTCATCCTTTTCTTTTCCAGTATTATATTTCTCAGACACCAGTGAAGAGTGAGTTGTGAGTTTTCAATTTTGCCAGGAGTTAAATATTTGCAGAGATGGAAAAAAATAAAGTAAAAAAAAAGTTTAATATGGATGACTTAGTCCTGGCTCACAGGGCTTTCATATAGTTGCTTCAAACTTACACTGTAAATGAAAGAAAAATATTCTACTTCCACTCTTATCCGTTGCCATAATGCCTGAATTAATTAGAAGGGAACTATTATTTCTTCCCAAGTGTAACTGGCTCATTCCATCAGAGCAAAACGAATGCTCAGGGCAGCTGCTAATGGCAGTTCCTTCTGCAGTCTCAACTCTGCCCTTCTTAGCTTGTCTAATTTTTTCCTTCTATCAAGAAGGCCAACCTGGAACAGTTTCTTCTACTCTGACCCTGGGAAGTGAGGGCCTTTCACCCCAGGACCTCAAGCTTTATAGTCAGCTAACTCTGGGAGCCCAAGTTCTCCCCAAGAAAACTTGTGATTCTTTAGTTCAGTGTCTTGTTGCCGGGCCCAATTGCATAGAGCTTTTTTCTTCTGCAAGACCAGACCTGGAGCACACCTCATTATCCTGTCTTTCCAGGCTCTTTATTTTTTTAAAATGAGATTTTTTTCTTTTTTACAAAAATTGAGATGTAATTGATATAAACATTATATTAGTTTCTTGTGTACAGCACAGTGATTCGATATGCAGATATGCTATGCAATGATCAGGACAATAAACCCAATTAACACCTGTCACCGCACATAGTTGGTTTTTTTTTTTTCTTGTGATGTATCAACTGAAAAAAAAAAAGTACAGCCTAAAAGCTGAGAATTATGTTTTGTTCAGGGGCCTTCCTGAGGATTGTTGCCCAGGAAACAGCCTCTCAGATAGCACTGAGGGACTGTTCAGAAAAGGTAAAGGGAGTCAGGATATATAGGAGATTTTACTGGAAGAAAAAAAAAAAGTCAAACATCAAAAAATTTCTGCTAATCACACAGAAAAACAGAATCTCAAGTTAATGACTTTAGTGCTTTTCTGTGTATGGGAAGATGCAGGAATCTAGACTCATTGAAATTATTTCTTTGATTTACACCTTAATTATCTAGGGTCAGTATCCTATTTTTCTCTATCCAGAGTGTTTATGAGGGCTCATTGTTGGGGTTGGCTGCAGTGGTGGATGGCCTGATGGAGAACAACACTCTCTGTTTACTGAAATGACAGGCAGTGTATTTTTGTCCACAAATAACAGTTGGGATCCAGGGTGGAGGTTACGAGGCTAGGAGGAACAGTGAGTGTAAGCTATCAGAGTCTTGTAGCACCTGTTTTTGTTAGGGTCCTCCCCCTCCAAACCCCAGTCAGTTCTCAGAGCCATTGGGCACTAGCCGTTTCCTCCAGGAGAAATAACATCACAGCACAATGGCCTGTATACAGTAGTCTGGATTCTGCCAGACTGAGATGTTTCCAACTCCAGGGAGTTTAGGGTGTGTTTAGGGAAAGTTTTTTCTTTGTTGTTGTAATGTGTCACCTTTTATTTTGAAATAATCTAAAACTTACAGAGGAGTTTCAAATATAGTACCAGGAACTCACACATACCTTTGGCCCAGATTTGCCTTTGTTAATTGTTCATTTAAAAAAATTATTTATTTATTTATTTATTTTTGGCTCTAGTTACAGCACATCGAGGGCTTCTCTTCCTTGCAGTGCACGGGCTTTTCATTGTAGTGGCTTCTCTTGTGGAGCATGGGTGCTAGGGCACACAGGCTTTAGTAATGGCAGCACGCAGACTTCGTTGCCCCGAGGCATGTGGGATCTTCCCAGATCAGGGACTGAGCCATGTCCCCTGCATTGGCAAGTCAGATTCTTAACCACTTCTCCACCAGGGCATCCTGTTAATTGTTTATAATTGCCTCATTTGCTTCTCTCTCTTTCCCTGTATGAAGACGTATTATATATACATTTTTTTCTTAACTTCTCAGGACTAAGTTGGAGACATCATGCCTTTTTACCTCTAAATACTTTAGAGTGCATTTTCTGAAAGGACATATTCTTTCGTAAGCACAGTGCAGGCTGGCCTTGTATAACTGCGCTTCACTTTTTTGTGTTTCACAGATAGTGCATTTTTTACAAATTGAAGGGTTGTGGCAACCTTGCATCATCCAGGACTATCAGTATGATTTTCCCAAGAGTATTTGTTTACTGTGTCTCTGTCAGATTTTAGTAATTCTTGCAATATTTCAGACTTTTTCATTATTGTTGTATTTGTTATTATGGTCTGTGATCAGTATGCTTTGATCACTAAAGCAAAACGATTGACTCATTAAAGGCTCAAATGATGGTTAGCATTTTTAAGTAAGAAAGTACCTTTTAATTAAGATACGTACATTTTTTTAGAAATAATGCCATTGTATGTGTGTGTGTGTGTGTGTGTGTGTACAATAAACTTAATAGACTACAGTATACTATAAGCATAGTTTTTTGTACACCGGGAAACCAAAAAATTTGTATGACTTGCTTTTTTGTGGGGCTTCCCTGGTGGCTCAGATGGTAAAGAATTTGCTTGCAATATGGGAGACCTGGGTTCCATCCCTGGGTTGGGAAGATACCCTGGAGAAGAGAATGACTACCCACTCCAGCATTCTGGCCTGTAGAATTTCTTGGACAGAGGAGCCTGGTGGGCTACAGGCCATGGGGTCACAAAGAGTTGGACATGCCTGAACAACTTTCACTTTTTGAAGTTTCATTTGCCACAGTAATGTCCTTTATGGCCATTTGGTTTCTGGTGCAGGATCTATTGAAGGTCATTCATTGTATTTAATCGTCTTCTCTCCTTAATTTGTTTTTACCTGGAATTTTTTTGCCTATAGCTTTCGTGTTTCTGGACCTCGACATGGTGTTTCCTCCTGGTTTAGATTTAGGTTGTACCTTTTGGGCAGGAGTAGCACAAAGGTGCAGAGAAGGCAATGGCAAGCCACTCCAGTACTCTTGCCTAGAAAATCCCATGGATGGAGGAGCCTGGTGGGCTGCAGTCCATGGGGTCGCTAGTCGGACACGACTGAGCGACTTCACTTTCACTTTTCACTTTCACACATTGGAGAAGGAAATGGCAACCCACTCCAGTGTTCTTGCCTGGAGAATCCCAGGGACGGTGGAGCCTTGTGGGCTGCCGTCTATGGGGTCGCACAGAGTCGGACACGACTGAAGCGACTTAGCAGCAGCAGCAGCACAAAGGTGATGTTTGTGTTCTTTTCCTGCATCCTGTCAGGAGGCACATGTCAGTTTGTCCCAGAATGGGTGATGTTGGGAGGAGGGCAGTTTGATCGGGTCAGAGGGCTTCGCTCACAAGTGTGTTCCATAAAGGCAGTGCAACATGAGGAAAAGCTTTTTGATCCCCCAGGTCTCTGTAAGATGTGTTCTCAGGTCATATAAATACTTTTTCTTCCTTAGGATGATGAGAAAATGCCATATTTAACATGCTCGCTTAAGCTTCGTAGAACACTACTTAATTCATAAACAATACCATCAATATATCAGTGTAGCTATATATACAGAGATGTTTGTGCATGTGTGCTAAGTTGCTTCAGTCATGTCTGACTCTTTGCGACCCCATGGACTGTATGTAGCCCATCAGGCTCCTCTGTCCATGGGTTTCTCCAGGCAAAAATACTGGAGTGGGTTGTTGTGCCCTTCTCTAGGGATCTTCCCAACCTAGGGATCGAACCCACGTCTCTTACATCTCCTGCATTGGCAGTAGGGTTCTTTATCACTAGCGACCCCTGGGAAGCCCATGTACAGAGACAGGGTTTTAAAATGAAACTGTGGTGTTTCTGTCCATTGATTCTACTCTTGCCTCTTCCAAAACACTTAATTCGAAAGGACAGATAGGGAATTCCTACCGTCCAGTGGTTAGGACTCTACTCTTCCACTGCAGGGGCAAAGGTTCGATCCTTGGTCAGAGTACTAAGAACACACAAGCCCTACAGCCTGGCCAGAAAAAAAGGGATACAGGTAATAAACTTAAGTTGGGGTAAAAGATTGAGAAAATAATAAAGCCAGGGAAGAAAGTGCATACTGCAGGCCTTGTGTGGTTTCCAGAGATGCCCAAAGACTTAACTCCGAGACTTGGGACTTGTGCAGAGAGGGCCGCATGTTCAGTTACAGGAGTCAGAACATCAGAATGGAAAGATTTGCCTGGTGTGGAGGAGAAACAGTTTTTCGAAGTGTAGAGGCTGAAGAAGGAATTCCCCATAAATAATCTAGACTGATCTAGCAGATAGTGCTGAAAAAGTCTTCCCATGGTGAACACCAGGAGCTTTAGAGAGATGTTTTCTCTGCCCTCCCTAGACCCTGGGTGGTGGCATCATCTGAGAACACCAGCCGGGAATGACTGCAGACCACAAGGCTACCCACGGTACCCAGCTGAACTCAGGGATACTACTGAGAAAATTCAGAGTTGAGGCATTTTACTTTTGGGTGTTTTGTTTCATTTTTTTATTTTGTTAAAAAATTTTATTATTTTGGGCTGTGTTGGGTCATTGTTGCTGTGCAGGGGCTTTCTCTAGTTGCAGCAAGCAGGAGTTATTATCTAGTTGTGCATTGTTCTGGCTTCTCTGGTTGTAGAGCACAGGCTGTAGGGTGTGTGAGCTCACTAGTTGGCTGAACATGGACTTATTGCCCCAAGGCATGTGGAATTTTCCTGGACCAGGGATCGAACCTGTCTCCTGCATTGGCAGGCAGATTCCTAACCACTGGACCACCAGGGAAATCCCTCATTTTCTTTTTTAAGAATAGAACCCCCTTGGCACACCTTCCCAAATGAAATTTAGAGGTGTATGTTTTTGTTCTGTTTTGCTTGGAATCAGAATCTCCTTCTGAACATGTTTAAAAAGCACAGCTGCTTTAATTTCTACCTCTCCTCATCACCTCAGAGCTTACTCCTTTCTTGCCCCAAAGTGACTCTGAATCACCTCACCAGGCTGGGAGAACAGCCCAGAGACACAGATCCTGAGCAGTATACTCCCAGAACTTCTTCATCTCTGGATTTCTTCAGAATTTAAAATTTTACCGTACTGTATGAAATACTCTGGCAGTTTCTCATGGAGTTTGAGAGGTAAACCTGACGGAGATTTCTATCACTTTGTAATAGAGACTAACTGCAGTGCTCACTGGGCTTCCCTCATGGTTCAGTGGTAAAGAATCTGCCTGCAATGCAGGAGATGTGGGTTCAGCCCCTGGGTTCGGAAGATCCCCTGGAAAAGGGAATGGCAGTCCACTCCAGTATTCTTGCTTGAGAAATCCCATGGACTGCAGGCTCCAGTCCATGGGGTAGCAGAAGGGTCGGACACAACTTAGTGACTACAGCAGTGCTCACCACAGTCATGATGCCCCACAGGCCCCGCCCCCTCCCCCCACCCTGTGCCCCCAGCCATGTTGGCCACCCTGTTTTGCGCATGTTCTCCATTCCCACAGGTCAGGCACCCTCCCACCTCAGGACCTTTGATCCCCATCAGCCTAGAATGTCTCCCACCCTGATTTCTGCACTTCAACCAGTATCTTTAAAGAATATTTTTAAATTGTTTAAATTTTTTTTTTTTTTTTTAATTTGGCTGCTCTGGGTCTTAACTACAGCATATGGGATCTTTGGTTGGGGCATGTGAACTCTTAGCTGAGGCATGTGGGATCTAGTTCCCCGACCAGGGATCAAACTGCATTGATTCCTGTATTGGGAGCCTCCTGCACCAGCCCCCTGCATTGGGAGCGTGGAGTCTTAGTCACTGGACTACCTGGGAAGTACCCCATCCAGTGTTTTTACAAATTACCTCCTCAAACACAGAAGGGATGCTTCTCTTCAATAGTTCTGCATTTGTTTATTCAAAGCCTTTATCACTAGAGTTATACTATGTATTTGCTATTGTCTGTCTCCCCACTAGACTATAATCTCCTGAAGGGCAAGACCTTTTGGCCTTGTTCTCCGCTGTCTCTTGCACCTAGAAACAGGGCCTTGCATTTGCTTGGGGCTCAGCAGGTATTTGCTGAGTGAATATTTTAGTGAACCGTAGACCACTGGAAAGAAAAAAAAAAATCATCCATAGGCCTACCATTTGAGGACCACTATTAGTATTTTGATACATTTTCATTGCAAAGGTAATTAACCTTTTTGGGGTCACTAGAGATCCTAGATCTATGGGTACAGTCTTTAAAATGCATATAAGCACAAAGTCTCCAAATTTGACACATAATTTTACCAGATTTCTTAATCCTGCTGCCCCGATTGAATTCTTGTTTTGTTTTTTTTTCTTGTGTACTCATGGCGTGATGCAAAATACCCCTCATTACTGTGTTGTTTCTGTTAATTTGATTGCTAAAGAATGACTGTTTAATTTGCATTTCTACAGTTTCTTGTGAAGCTGATAATTTTTCCACATTTGGTTAGTAAATACATGTTCTTGTCTATATATTGTTCAAATCCTTTGACTTATCTCTTGGAGTGTCTGTTGTATGAGCTCTTTCAATAATAAAGATGTTTACTAGAATGGCACATAGTAAAAAGAAAACAGATTAAGGACTATTGGCCCAGGCTGGCAACTTCTTCCTACTTCTAGTGGAACACAGCTGTGGATTCATTTTCTGTTACTGAGTTTGGGTTGCCACACTCTGCACCTGGAGTAGTTTTAAAATCATTCAGGAAAGCTAACCAATAAAAAGCTACAATAAACTCTCTCCTGACTAATGAAAATAAATGCATGGATCAGAGTTTCCATTTCCTGCTGGGATAAAAGTATACCTATTGTCTGAAGATAATAAAACAAGAAAAGTTTTGGTTTTGCTGCTGTTGCCAGGCCATGGAATAAAATTCAGAGACACAAAGATAACTTTGTGAAGCAGTACAGTGAAGCACCCAGTTTTCTCTTTTTTTCCGAGTTAGTCATTATGTGCCTAAATTCACTGCCTTCATAGATGTGCCTTCTGTTTGGCCACTTTTGATAAATCTTTCGATAGCTCAGAAATCAGATGTAATCAAGTAGCACTTTCTGGTGCTGCTTTAGGTGGAAGAAATATGATTTCTTTATAGCTGAAGGACCCAGAAGAAATGAATGCCAGAAAGATGTGATTTTTTTTCATAGCTTGTTCTAGATCTCTTACAATGATGAAAACTGATGTTGAAATCCTTTACATGCCAGTAAAATATACATTTATAATGTCTATTTTTAAAAAAATATTATTTCATTGTAAAATGTATATATTCACTGTTCATGCATTTATTTTTGTTAGTCAGGAGAGAGTTTATTGTAGATGATGCATTTGCTGTGCTGTGCTGTGCTGTGCTTAGTCGTGTCCAACTCTTTGTGACCCTACGGATTGTGACCAGAGGACCCACTAGGCTTCTCTGTCCATTGGATTCTCCAGGCAAGAATACTGGAGTGGGTTGCCATGCCCTTCTTGAGGGAATCTTCCCTCAAACCCTGGTCTCCTGCATTGTAGGCAGATTCTTTACCATCTGACCCCCCAGGGAAGCCCTGATGCATTTGCTAGGAAAACATAAAAATCTGTGTTATAGGCTTTTCCATCTTTACACCTAAGAGAACAGCGTTGCCTGGGTGTTTGCACCCTGGTTTGTTGACTCAGTTACTGTTTGGATGGGCACACAGGATGGCAGGTAGGAAAATCGTTGGCTGCTGCTAAAAATTCAGGGATTCCTGGGAAGTAAATGTAGGTTGGGTTACGAGTCTAAAACCAGTTGAACCGGGGGCATCTGGAGAATCTAAGATCCACCTGTCTGATTCTGGGGGCACCTGGAAGTGATGTTAAGGTTTGAAGTCGAGAAAGTGTGTCTGAATGTACATGGATCCCAGAATTTTGTGTCTTATCAACCTAGCCGACTGAGAAATTTCCTTAGAGTTATTCTCACCCAGAATTGGAATAAAGAGCTCAGTGTGAAGTTGGGATAGTGCGACTTCTTGGTTTAATACTTTACAGATTTTTGGAACCGAATGCACCCTGAAGTGAAAAGCTGCTTTTTTTTTTTTCTGACCTTGTTGGATGGCTAATACTGTTTCTGGGAAATAAGAGAAACAAGCGACTCATTGTTGGCAGGAGCTTAGAGAGACGCAAGAAGGGCGAGAGACGTGTCTGCAGCCTTTTTACCCCCCCCCTTCATTGAATCGTGACTGAATCCAGGCTGGATTGACTGGGTTTGTCTTTCTACCTCCGTAGACATGTGTTTTCCATCAGACTGGGCTGCAGGACACCTGACATTGGCCAGTTCACATGAGTTAAACCCTGTATGGCCCATAAACAGAGAGAAAAAGACCCGCAGCTGTACCCAGACACTCTCGATGCGGAAATATTTTTGAAGCTTGGTGTGGCTAGGTCCATGTATATGTCAGATACGATTTACACCTGTATGTTTTGGCTTCTCTCTGTTGCATATCATCATTTCCTCGGAGCCTGTGGGGCCAGAAGGGCTAGTATTGCTTGATGGCGCCACCTCTCTGGTTGAACCCTTCCTGTATTATGAAATGTAATGCTTCAAAGATACCTGATTTGGTCTTTTTTTTTTTTTAAAGGACGGAAGAAGAAAGCCCTATACCATTTTCTGTAAAAGCAGATCCCACAAACAGGGTGTCATCCTAACATGTGACTATGTTGATTTCATCATTTTACAAGTAAATAAGTTAATTAAATTAGTCTGCTTTGGACCTTTTTGTGAAATAGGGCAAAGGAAACTCCTTTTAATCCTTGTCACCAAATTTAACTCAGTAAATAGTTTTTGACTGCAGGACAGGGCAGTGATTGGTGGTCAGTGCAGCTGACGCCAACCATGCATTCCAGCACATTCCCTGAGCTTCCTAGGTTTGTCACAGTCTATGCTTATGATTTGTGCTGAGTCAATTAACCTTCCAAGTTTCTTCATCTCTCAAATGAGTGAATTGGCTTAAATCATTGGTTTTAAATTGTGTCCCAAGGCCCCATGCCAGGGTTTTGGGGCATGCAAGCAGAAGCTAAGCTTAGTTAGTATCCAGTCTCCAAGAGCCATGTCTGTCCAACATATTTTAAAGCTTTGTTTAATATTTTGACTCAAGAGTTGGGAAACGCCTGTAGAAAAGCAGAGTGAAAGCCAGACGGAGACAATTTAGAGAAGAGAATCAAAAGGAGTGCCTTTTAAGCATTTACTGATACTAGCACAGGCTGCAGGCATGCTGTGAGTGAACCCCTGCACATGTGGGGTGTCTCTGCTTCATGCCATGTATCAGGCTGTGGGGAAAGAGTCTGCTGCTAAAAAAAAGATTGAGGAACTTGGTCAAAATGTACTAAGCTCCTTCCAGCCTGAACTTCTATGGTAATGCTTCAAAGTAGGGTAAATACACAGCCACCGCTATGATGAGGATGGTGGGATTTGTAAAACACTAACGACTGAACTGAACTGAACTGAATGGTAAAACCAGAACAAAATGCATTGGGTCCTCAGTAGGGAATTATGCTCCGGGAGTAAAGAGAAAGCCCCAACAAAAATTTATTATTAATTAAATATTCACTTATAAGAGTATCAGTTCACTTCAGTCACTCTGTCGTGTCCGACTCTTTGCGACCCCATGAATCACAGCACGCCAGGCCTCCCTGTCCATCACCAACTCCCGGAGTCCACCCAAACCCATGTCCATTGATTCGGTGATGCCATCCAGCCATCTCATCCTCTGTCGCCCCCTTCTCCTCCTGCCCTCAATCTTTCAAAGAGTATGGGATGTAATAATTAAAATGCATCCCAAACAGAAAGAATTGTGTCTGTGTGTGTAGTGAGGATGGGTTTCCCGTTTGCTCTGACTTTTCTTTTAAATTAAAAAAATATGTATATTTCTTTTAAATTAAAGAAAAAAAGCCTCTGCTGATTATTTTTAAAATGAACTGATATTTTACGACCCATTTCTGACCCATAAATCCATAAACATTCTCAGGGAGAATGTATTTGGTGCCTACTGTGTGCATCAACAAGTCAGATTTGAAATAAATAGTTTTTGTTCTGTGTTTATAAGAAATATTCATACCAGTGGAGTTGTTCTAAAGGACAGGGGGAGACATGGCTGTTAGGTTTTGTTTATAAAGAGCACGAATCCAGCCCTCAGGAAGGTGAGAGTTCAAATCACAGGAAGAGAACAGTTCAGTGTTTCTTAAAAGTGCTTCTGTTCACTGTGTGTGGCTCAATCTAGAATCCAACGAGAAAGATTTCCTGACTTTAAGGCTCATATGTATGAGCAATACAATGCAATGTCATAATAGTGCTTAATTTCTTTAAAAAGTTACAGAGTAAGTGCCGGAGTAATAGTCCCTCTACCAAGTCATCACATGTGTGTGTGTGCTGCCTTGTCCAACTCTCTGTGACCCCGTGGACTGTTGCCCACCAGGCTCCTCTGTCCGCAGGATTCTCCAGGCAAGAATGCTGGATTGGGTTGTCATTTCCTCCTCCAGGGATCTTCCCAATCCAGGGATCGAACCCTCATCTCCTGCATTGGCAGGTGGATTCTTTACCGCTGGTGCTGCCTGAGAGGCACCGCTTACCAAGTTGTATGGGTGACAACAGGACAGACAGCTGGTTGCAACTGATGGAGGACACGTTGAGAGCCAATTTGATGGACAGCTTGACTGTCATTCTGAATATCAAATGCTTATCTCCTATGAGTGCTGGTTCTCTTTGTAAGGAAACATGTTGGGATGGAAATAGGAAACTTGGGTCCTACTGCCATGAGTTAGCTCTGGGAATGTGGACAGTCTCAGGTGTAGGGTGACCAACCACAGCATCTGCTTGGGACTCTTCCAGATTCAGCCCTGAAAGTCCCGTGTCCCAGGAAACCCCTTAGTAGAACCAGGACAATTGGTCACCCTCTCTGACAGACCTGTATTGTCATTTGTAGGATGGGGACAGAGAATGGAATCGTAACAGCCCACAATGCAGAAGAGCTCATGTTGCCCTCTTGGTGTTTAGGTTTCTAGAATATGTTTCCAGTGCAATTCATATAAACATATTAGTCCAAACATCAGACTGAGTTTAACACCTGTTCCATCTGGGAGGAAGAATTTTTCCCACATTCCAGATCATACCCAACCCATGTATTCAAATGTTGCGTATTCACCTACTTGAGGAAACTGTAACCAGATTTTCACAATAATAAGTCAGTGCTTCAAAGGGGTGCTGTCAGAAGGGTGCTTTAGAGCTCTTAATGTTGTTTTATCATAGAAGCTGGTTAAAAAAAAAGAAACCCCCAAACTAAAATAAAAGATAGGTTATTTTGAATATACGACACAGAAGTTCGTTTAGCTGGATTCTGCTTGCCACCTGTGAAAATTGATACACAAGTTAAACCATCTTAGAAATCTTCCTGTTAAATCAGTATTTGATGATGGAGAATATCAGCCGCTATTCTGGGACTCTTATAACCCTGGCTTTCCCTGTGCTTTTTTTTTGTAACTTTGTATCTTGAATAGCAGTGGGTAATTCTAGGCACAGGGAACCACTTCGTTCAACATCTATAGGCTGCATGTCCCTTTCTCTGACTCCACACCCCACACAGCTGCTCAGTTGACTCTGAGAAGCTCAGCATATAGTAGGAGCTTAATAAATATTTGTTCATTTTCAATTCAATTCGATACTCAGCAGATGAAGCAGATGCCAAGACATCTGCTAAGATGCATGGGGCCAGCATTTTCCAGTATCCCTCCTCAGGGGAACAAGGTTGAGAAGTGCTGCATTTTATACCTCCCTCTTGGAAAGTCTCATTGTCTGTTTGTATGTTTAGGTCTTTGAGAAATTCTGCAATAAAATAAATTCAACTTTGTTTAACCCAGTATTTCCCAATCTTAATTGACCATGAAACATGAGAAGTGGCTGTTAATAATTTTTTAAACTTTAACTTAATATATATTTATTCCCATGGGACACACTTAGACCATGTTTTCTTTCTTTCTTTTTTTCTTCCTTCATTCCTTTCTTTTCTTCCTGCCTTCCTTTCATTCTTTTAATTTGGCCATGCAATATGGCATGTGGATCTTAGTTCCCTGACCAGAGATTGAACCCGAGGCCCCCTACCCTGGAAGCACAGAGTCTTAACCACTGGATCACCAGGGAAGTCCCCAGACCATGTTATCTTTTGAATATTTGTCCATTTTTAATATACCCTATAATATCTATTCATTTTTTATATATGCTATGGAGACTATTTGATAGTATTGAAGAGACAGTGCCAAGCATGATTCCTGGTATTTATTGAAGATGTGGTTACTATACACACACACATACATACACAGACATACACATGTTTTTCTTATACCTGTTTTAGATTTTCAGAAAAAATCATGATAAGATAGAGTTCTTATATGCCTCTCACCCGAATTCCTGTATTAGTAACATCTTTCATTGTATGATATTAACATACAATGAAAACAGATGTTATCATTAATGAACCAATATGAATATATTATTATTAACTCCATACTTCAGATTTTCTTAGTTTTTTTCTTAATATCCCCAGCTGTATACCACCTTATCTTTACTTGTCATGTCTCCTTAAGCTGTTCTTGGCTATGAAAGTTTCTTAGACTTTCCTTGTTTTTGATGACCTTGATAATTCTGAGTACAGCTTAGGAATTTTATAGGATTTCCCTCTACAGGAATTTGTTGTTTTTCTCCAATCAGTTTGGGATGATGGGTCTTGGGGAGGAAGACCACAGAAATAAAGTACTATTCTCATCACATCTTATCAAGGGTCATGTCACCACCATGGCTTATCACTGTTGATGTTGATCAGCTGCCCAGTATACAGAATTCCTCCCCTGTAAAGGTGTTCATTGGAAGGACTGATGCCAAAGCCGAAACTCCAATACTTTGGCCATCTCATGTGAAGGATTGACTAACTGGAAAAGACTCTGATGCTGGGAGGGATTGGGGGCAGGAGGAGAAGGGGACGACAGAGAATGAGATGGCTGGATGGCATCACCGACTCCATGGACATGAGTTTGAGTGAACTCCAGGAGTTGGTGACGGACAAGGAGGCCTGGAGTGCTGTGATTCATGGGGTTGCAAAGAGTTGGACACGACTGAGTAACTGAACTGAATTGAACTGAACTGAAAGTTGCTATCCCTCACTACCATCGGATAACTGTGCTCATTGGGAGGAGGTTACTATGTACAATCCATATATCAGGAGTGGGAGTTTTCTCCCCTTCATTGAGGACAGTGTATCTATATTAAATTATGTGAAATTTGTCTCTACATATTTGCCTCTTCTCCTGGCATTTATTTTTATTCAGTTATTTGTTTATATGAGTGTAGACTCATGGACATTATATTTTTACTAAAATAATGAATCATAGCAACATATGAAACTCTCTCCATCCTTGACAGAAGAGAAGTACAGAAGTTGGATAATGGGTACTGGGAGAGGAAGAATCGTGCAGTGCTGGGCAGGCCTTCCCCCTCAATTGCATGGAATTGTGCCTCTGACGTGTTGACAAAACCGTTTATTTTTCAAAATTAATTAATTAATTTGGCTGTACTGGGTCTTAGTTGTGGCATACAGGATCTTTAGTTGCAGCCTGTGGGATCTAGTTCCCTGACTAGGGATTGAACCTAGGCCCCCTGCATTGGGAGCACAAAGTCTTAGCCACTAGTTTACCTGGGAAGTCCAAAACCACATGTTTTTCAAGTTCAACTCAAAGAGCTATGCATAGAGACACCACAGCTGAGGAGCTGTTGTCAAGAGGAGAAAGGAGGCTGAGGAGAAGAGGAGAAATACCTCACTAACAACAAATATTCCTCTGTGCCCTCCCTAGACTCACGTGTGAGAGAAGGACTGAAAGGGAATAAAGTCATTGCTGTGTCTTTCTAGAGCTTAGGTGTGGCGTCTAGCCATTGGCACTCTGGTTGTCCTTTCCATAATCGGCTCGGAGCCAGCCTGATGCAGGCCCGTGGTGGGTTTTGTAGTTGAGCCTAACCTTATGGTTTTGTTTTCTTCACTTGGCATTGTTTGTGTGTGTGTGTGTATATAACCATAGCCTATTTTTTTTAAAAAAGGGGCAGGGAGCGGGGGAAGGCAAGCCCAGGACACAGAAAACCAAGCCACTGAACTTCTCCGAGGCCAGAGAGACGTTTGTCAAACATTCCAGGAGGCTCGCTGGGCAGTCTGATTCCCTGGCCTCCCTCCTAGTCTACAGCTTCTGGCTTGGGGAAGCTGCCAAAATACTCTGTCTATGAGCTGTTGCTCTCAGTTCCCGGTGCTGCAAAAGGCAAAAAGTTCAGGAGTGAAGCTTTAACCTTTTTCTTGTCTGCTTCTTACACAGCAAATGACATGCTGGCTTAAAATGGAGATCAGGGACCTTCCTGACCTCGAATCTTGTGGGGCCTTTGTAGACATGACTGAGTGGTGTGTTTGCTGGAGCAAGTTAGAGGGTGCATCAGTGTCCCAGTGGGCATTAGCCAGAGGGTCATGGGTACGCCCCGTGCACCTCTGCACACCCCATTCCCATGTTGACCATTTAATTCACAGTCATTGACTCAGAAGAGTGTTCCTATCTCAGATGCTGTGGAGTTTGCTTTTCTTGGTGTTTTCTTTTATATTGAATAATAAATAGCAGTGAAATATGTCTGGCTGCATGTCTGTAGAGCTTGGTTATGTTTGATGGCCAAACACTCAAGAGAAATCAATTATTGAAGAAGGGGAAAAAAAGGGAAAAGGAGATGAAAACAGTGAAAAAGATAAATGTGGATTTGAATTTAAATTCTGATTCTCTAGGAAGGGAAAAAAAAAGTCTCTGCTTTAGTTTTGATGCATTCCTGCTTCAACAGAGAACACTTCTGTTTGGGTTATTCCTTTCTGTGGGGGCCGGCAAAAGTCTAGAATTGACTAGGTCTTTAGTTTAGCATTTTTAAGGCATTAATGGTAGTCTGTCCTTAACTGGTTTGGCCTCAGATACTGTACGTTTTGTTTTTTTTTTTTTTCTTTTCTTAAACTGAACTATTCTCTCCCTAAAATGTTATGGGATATTATCCCAAGAAATATTTCATTTGTTGCAAATCTAGATGTTTTCCTTCCTGTATTCTCCCGAGGACTTCCTCTCTGTTTGTCTCTGTCTTGAAACTCTTCTGCCCCCATTTGTCTCTGAGTAGCTATGAAAGCCATTCCAGTACTCTTGCCTAGAAAATCCCATGGACGGAGGAGCCTGGTGGGCTGCAGTCCATGGGGTCGCCACGAGTCAGGCATGACTGAACGACTTCACTTTCACTTTTCACTTTCACACATTGGAGAAGGAAATGGCAACCCACTCCAGTGTTCTTGCCTGGAGAATCCCAGGGATGGGGGAGCCTGGTGGGCTGCCGTCTGTGGGGTCGCACAGAGTCGGACACGACTGAAGTGACTTAGCAGCAGCAGCAGCTATGAAAGCAGTGGTTTTAAAGAATCTCAACCATCGGTAAAGTTCACAAGATTCAACCTAATAAAAGGTTGAGTAACACTCTGAAATGAAACAATTACAGGGAGCAGAGCAACAGGGTAAATCTTGGGCACGTGGGTTGAGTCAGGACACCTGGCTTCTAGGCCGTGACTATTTTATGACCTTCACCCAGTTCGCTGTTTCTCTGGGTGTTGCTTCCTCAGCTCTACGTGGAGAAGTTGCACCAGGCAGGCTCTTAGTTTTGAGGATCTTGACTATATTTTAAGCCTCATTTGTTGTTTTTCAAATAATTTGGGGGTTACCTCCTTTCATTCCACCGAGAAAATATTTCATATTTGATGCATCCATGACCATGCTTTTGTTTTGTTTTTTTATTTTTGCATTTGTATATTTTACATAAGTAATACACACAGAAAAACTTCAAACAGTACAGAAGAGGAAAAGGAAGATCTCTTCCCACCCCTGACACCCAGTTTCCTCTCCAGAGGCACCTACTGTTGTATATTTTTCTTGAGAAATTTACTGTTTTATGTATACTATGCACCCCACCCCACCCCTATTTTTCTAATTACAACTACTATGCTCTTACATACATCCTGTCCCTTGGATTTTTTTTTCCCCTTCTGAAAGTTGCTTCTTAGAGATTGTTTCATAGAAGTAACTACAGAGTTTCTTTATTCTTTGGAATAGTTACATAGCATTCCTCTGAATGAATCATGATCTCTTATTGGTGGACACTGTTTTCAGTTTTTTGCTCTTACGGACAGTACCAAGATGAATTTTATCATACAGACTTCTCTGTTGGTGGATGTAATTTATTTTGAAGACAAAGCCATTGGCTAAGTTCTATTCTCTTCCAGTCTTTACAGTTAATAACTGGAGATGTTTAGTCTAAATGGTCAATTCTAAATTAAATGGAAGAAAGCATGTCCACCATGCCTCCCTGTGGATGGTCCCTGTAAGGGCTGGTGTTTTAAAGGCTAGCAAAGTTGTGGTTTTTTTAGAAGCGATCTCCACCCAGTCTTAAACTTCCCCCAGATAAGGATGCAGACATCAGTAAAACTTGGCTCCCAGTGTCTGGATGATGTGTGGAGTGGAGTAATAGTCCTGTGTGTGAACACAATGACAGAGCTGGCTTCCCAAGTCGTGGAAGATAGTTCTGATCCAGTTGACTTGGCATGTCAGTAAGTACCAGACCTGAGTCAGTTTTAATACTTTTCAAGGTATCTGAGTTATAAAAATTAACCTCTGGGAACTTCCCTGGCAGTCCAGTGGATAAGACTCTACACTTCCACCACAGGGAGCAAGAGTTCAATCCCTAGTCAGGGAACTAAGATCCTGCATGCCACATGGAGTGGCAAAAAAAAAAAACACACCTCTGAACTACTAACAAAAATTTAACATTTTCAAGCCTCTTTTTCCTAACCTAGGGATTTGTGATATTGGAAATATTCAATTTACACATTCCTCTTATAGACACAATTGGGCTTCTTTTTCCTGTGGTAGTTACATCAGAAAAATAGGAGCATACTTTTGCAGAAGGTTCAGAAACAACTGTGCCTGGAGATAATCACTATTTTTCTATCTAAGCTTCCTTCTTCTAGCCTGAAAGAGGTCTTATGAATTAAACCCTTCTGAGTATCTGGACTTTGTCTTGCTTGAATCTTTATTTTAAGAGAATTTTTCTCTATGACACAGTATGTGCACAATCCCTGACCCTCCCACCCAGGCCTTCAAGTAGAGATTGTAATTATGCTCCAAGCTGTAGAAATGATCTACTTATTTCAGTTATTTTGGCATCAGTCACAACGATGCTTTTTTTCTGTTCTTGGACTAAGAACATAAGGAATGCCCAGCTGGTTTCATTCATTCATCCCATCATGTACCGAGTTTCCTTCTGTGCCAGGAGGTGAGAGTTCTTGATGGTGGAGTTGATTCAGGAAGTGAAACCCAAACTATTTTTGCAGAATACTCCAGTATCTTACCTTGTCTTGGGCGATTTCTCTGTGATTGAGCAGAGTTGTCAGCCTGTCCAAACCCTCCTTCAGCCCTTCCTACAGGTAACCTGAGCAACCTTTGGGCCCAGGAGCCTGTTTTGAGGGCCTGCTGTTTAAGTGACCTTTCATTGTGGTCCATTGAAGGCAAATTGTGTGTAGAGGGGTTGCCCCAGTTTCAGGGATTGTTCCTGGACTTTGGTCTCAGGTGTGATAGAGGGTGGCGAAGGACAGTAGAAAGGACAGGTGGGCAGGGTGTCAGGAGTTCAACTTTGGCTCCAGTTGTACCTGTTTCTAAGCAGAGCACACCCCTTGCCTCCCTGGCTTTCACAAAATAAAAAGCTGAACCAGATGTTCTCCAGGAATCTTTACAAAGCCTAACATTCCAGTGCTCTACAGACAGGCTTCCCTGATGGCTCAGATGCTTAAAAATCCACCTGCATTGCAGGAGACCCAAGTTCAATCCCTGAGGTGGGAAGATCCCCTGGAGAAGGGAATGGCTACCCACTCCAGTATTCTGGCCTGGAGAATTCCATGGATAGAGGAACCTGGCTGGCTACTGTCCCTGGAGTTGCCAAGAGTTGGACACAATTGAGGAACTTTCAATTTAACTTTCACAGACAAGCATACAACCCCATCTCATTTCTTCACATGTTCCTTGCAGTAGCCTGTTAGTTCCTGTGAGGGCAAGAGCTGTTTATCAAGCTACAAACCCAGCATCC
This sequence comes from Moschus berezovskii, assembly GCF_049115385.1. Classification (NCBI taxonomy): domain Eukaryota; kingdom Metazoa; phylum Chordata; class Mammalia; order Artiodactyla; family Moschidae; genus Moschus; species Moschus berezovskii. Next base: position 142,053,424 of record NC_142460.1, read on the forward strand.
AGCACACAGTGGGAATGCAATAAAGATTTGAGTGAGTTAGACGTAAATTTCAAAAATCAGTATTTTTATCCCACTTCTACTGCTTTCCAGAGGAACTTCCTGTCAAAGAGCTAATTCTTCCTTAAGGAAGCCAGTTCTACAGAAAATCTTAAGTGTTGGTACTTTGTTTTCTCTTCCTTTCTTTTTAAAAATTTTGTGGAAGTGTAGTTGATTTACAGTTTTGTATTAGTTTCAGCGTACAGCATAGTGATTCATTTATACATGTAGATGTATTCATTCTTTTTTAGATTCTTTTCCCATATAGGTCATTATGGAGTTCCGTCCGTTCAGTTCCGTCGCTCAGTCGTGTCCGACTCTATGCGACCCCGTGGACTGTAGCCTACCAGGCTTATCCGTCCATGGGATTCTCCAGGCAAGAATACTGGAGTGAGTACTGAGTAGAATTCCCTGTGCTACACAGTAGGCCCTTGTTGATTTATCTATTTTATATAATGTGTGTATGTTAATCCCAAACTCCTAATTTACCCCTCCCCCATTGTGTTTTCTCTTTGGTAACCATAAGTTTGTTTTCTAGGTCTGAATCTGTTTCTGTTTTGTAAATATATTTTGTTCTTTTTCATGGCTGAGTGATATTCCATTGTGTACATGTACCACATCGTGTTTATCCATTCCTCTGTTGATGGGCATTTAGGTTGCTTCCATGTCTTTGCTATTGTAAATAGTGCTGCAATGAACTTTGGGGTGCATGTATCTTTTCAAGTTACGATTTTCTCCAGATATATGCCCAGGAGTGGGATTGTTGGATGATATGGTAGTTCTATTTTTAGCTTTTAAGGAACTTCCATACTGTTCTGCATAGTGGTTGTACCAATTTATATTCCCACCAACAGTGTAGGAGGGTTCCCTTGTACTTTTTTTCACTGTGTGTGTGTGTGTTTTCTACACATTCTTTTAATACATAATTGATTCAGTTCAGTTCAGTTCAGTCGCTTAGTCGTGTCTGACTCTTTGCAACCCCATGAATCACAGCACGCCAGGCCTCCCTGTCCATCACCAACTTCCGGAGTTTACTCAAACTCATGTCCATCGAGTCGGTGATGCCATCCATCCATCTCATTCTCTGTCGTCCCCATCTCCTCCCGCCCCCAATCCTTCTCAGCATCAGACTCTTTTCCAGTGAGTCAACTTGTCGCATGAGGTGGCCAAAGTATTGGAGTTTCAGCTTTAGCATAAGTCCTTCCAATGAACACCCAGGACTGATCTCCTTTAGAATGGACTGGTTGGATCTCCTTGCAGTCCAAGGGACTCTCAAGAGTCTTCTCCAGCACCACAGTTCAAAAGCATCAATTCTTCGGTGATCAGCTTTCTTCACAGTCCAACTCTCACATCCATACATGACCACGGGAAAAACCATAGCCTTGACTCTACGGACCTTGGTTGGCAAAGTAATGTCTCTGCTTTTTAATATGCTAGGCTACTTTAAAATTCACCTAAGAAAGTTTGGTTATAATATGTTTCCATGTAATGTCTATATCAAACTGAAGATCTAAAATATTTGACTCTGAACTTTAAGTAAAATATGCCAATAATTTTATCTTTAAAGGTAATGATATCAAATATAGCACAAATTACGTTTTTTGGTTTTTTTCCTCAGAAATTAAGTAAGTGTATAAAGTTACACATTGTTGCCTTTGGCCCTGACTTAGGAGCAAATAGACTGGAAAACATGGTTTTCTTTATTACAGGATATTACCCAGTAGAAGTTAAGCAAATTTGATAGGTAAACTGTGTTGAGAAAAACTAGCACTTTTTAAGATGCACTTTCTTGAGGGAGGGGACACTAATTATATAATTTATTAAACTATTTAAAAATGTTTTGTAACGTGAAATACTATATGGTAAAATTTTAATATTGGTAAATACAGACAAATAGAAAATACTTAAAAAGTTGAAAACACTTCTATACCTTTATCCGGTCACAAACATGGTTAGTGTCTTTTATATAATTTCTTTCTCACTAATAATTCTCACTAAATGTTCTCTAATCATTCACTAATAATTTCTCACTAATAATGTCTTTGGAGCATCCTCTTTTAACAAAGCATGAATGGTGTCCTGCTTTTGTGTAGACCCCTGATTTAGGTGCTGTGTTTTACATGTACCTGTCAATTCTCTCACCTGTCCTAAATATTATTTTACACCTACCACTATCAATGATCACATGCCCTCTGTAGCTCTGCCATAAACATGCAGGTTGTCTGAGGACAGGCACACACACCCAGATGTCCTGGTGAAATTAGCTTTCATGTTGTGGTAACCTTTGTGGAATTTGCTTATGACCACTATATTCTATTTAAGGATTGAAATGTACCCTCGACACAGGCAAGGTGTGAAATCTGACTTTTAACAGGGCGCAAGAGCTGAGACTAGGTGAGTCAGGAGAGGGGCCAGAATCTGAGTCTCTGAGAATTGAATGAAGGTAATGATTACTTAAACAGTAATGACACGCAGCAACGTACTTAGGAAGGAATCTCAGGAATCTATACTCTGAAGTACACAGCATTCTGACAGTCTCCTTTTGACAAGGTGCTGTGGTCCTGGTCACTCATCTCCCTGCTCTTCTCTCCTGTAGTGATGAATCGCCAACACCCGCAGCAGTTGGCACCCAGTTCCCTGAGCCAGCAGAGCCATCCGCCTCAGAGCCCATCAGCGGGGCTCATGAGTATGCCCAACGCGCTGACTACCCAACAGCAGCAGCAGCAGAAGCTTCGGCTTCAGAGGATCCAGATGGAGAGAGAGAGGATTAGGATGCGCCAGGAGGAGCTCATGAGGCAGGTATGGCCTTCGGTGGTACCTGGTGGAGGCTTCGTGGCCAAGGCTACTAGGTAGGTAGCCACTTTCCATCAGAGTAAAATAAATCTTTCTGCAGAAGCATTAAAGGCCCAAAACCCTGCTCCGAACTTCCATTCTCTACTTGCACTATCTTGAGAGCCGAATCTGTGAGCACACAGACTAGCTGTATTAGCATGGCTACCTTTGGCTTTCATTACTCGTCACTGGAAGGACAGAAAGAGTATGTACCAATTAGTTTTTATCACAAAACTTAGTGACTTAAAAGAATAACCATTTTATTTAATTTTTAAAACTTTTTATTCTATATTGGCATATAGCTGATCAACAATGTTGTGATAGTTTCAGATGGACAGCAAAGGGACTCAGCCATACATAACACATATATCTGCTCACCCCTAAACTCCCCCTTATCCAGGCTGCCACATAACATTGAGAATAGTTCTCTGCGCTATACAGTAGGTCTTTGTTGGTTACCTATTTTAAATATAGCAGGGTGTACATGTCCATCCCAAACTCCCTAACCATCCCTTCTTCCCATCCTCCCCGCTTTCCACCAAATAGCCTTTTTATTATATCACACAATTTTGTGGTCAGGAGTTGAGGCAGGGCTCAGCTGGACTGTTCTTCTTCTATGCATAGTGTAGACTGAAGTCACTTAGTGGTGTTCAACTGGTGGATGGGTTGACTTGGAGGGTCCAAGGTGGGTTTACTTAAGTGTGTGGCCTCATGGTGAGGGTTGCTGAAAGTCTGGGCTTAGCTGGGACTAAGACTTGAAGCATTTGCCCATGGCATCTCTAGCTTGTCAGTCTTAGAGCAGTGGAACTATTCTATTTGGAATAGCAGCTTGGGTCTCCCTGAGAGAATGTTCTAGGAGACATGAATTGAAAGCTGCCAGTGTATTAGGGCCTGGCTCTAGAAACTGCCACAGAGTCACTTCTTCCATATTCTCTTGATCAAAGCAGTCTGCACCTTCCTCCTCCAATCCTCGCTACCCTTCCCACCCCAAATTAGAGTAGATAACAGGGAGTGTTCTATGGAGGAAATGACAATGAATATACAACTGTCTTTGATCTGCCATGAAGCATGAAAAACAGAGAAAATTGAGGGGGCTTGAGACAGCAAAATGTTTTGCCTATGGACTCTGATAGAGGGGTCTGCAAAACTGCCTGGGCTTTGAATAGACACCTCTGTGCCATCCTCCACTCGTTCGTGTATTCATGCAGTCAGCCAGTCCAAAGAAGGTGTGTCCTCAGTGAGTCAGCTCAGTGCTTCCCTTCAAAAAATAAATGAAAGTCCTTGAAGGAGGCCACAGTCTTCCCTGCTGAAACGGCTTGGTCTGTGCAAGAGCAGAATTCTCTTCTGTGCTGCTCAACTAATGTAGCACATGTTTTCAGGCCTCATAAATTTTGCTGGCTGTATTTTGGGGAGGAAGGCTTCAGTTTATTGTTCTAATTCTTCAGGCTTTGCCTTTTGACTCACATGAAGCAAGGTACATGGGTAGCTTCCTTTCCATGTTTAAGGAAATGAGTAGTTTTGACTGTTCCAGAAAGCTTTCTTGCAGGGGGCTGGGGATAGTAAACACTATTTTTTCCCGTTGGTATTATTATATCTGATACTTTCAAAAATATACACTTACTACCATAGGTAAATAATGAATTTCTTGTCAAATAAATTCTAAAATACAAAGTATCTGTACTGTGTGATACTTTATACTGTGTGAGGTGGCTTCCTTTGTGGCTCAGATGGTAAAGAATCTGCCTGCAATGCAGGAGACCCAGGTTCAATCCCTGAGTCAGAAAGATCCCTTGGAGAAGGGAATGGCTACCCACTCCAGTATTCTTGCTGGAGAATTCTATGGACAGAGAAGCCTGGCAGGCTACAGTCCATGGGGTTGCAAAGAGTCAGACATGACTGAGTGACTAACAATTACACTGTGTGAAGTTTAAAAACCATGATGAATTACAAGAATTCCTTAGACAGTCTTTGAAAATGCGGGAAATGAATATAAAATTGTGCTTTGTTGTTCTGTTGAACTATCCTCTAAATTTGAGGAGTACAACTTTGTAATATGACCATTATTATGCTTTTTTACCCTGAGGATTTATGTCTGAACTTTCCTAGTTATTTCAGGGTAACAGTTGTTTATACTGTTTTTAGATGTACACTATCATGTTTCTTAGCAGGAAATGATTGTATTATGGTTTTCTGTCTTTGGATAATGATTCTACTTGGAATAATATATCTGTTTTATAATATAGAGTAAATTAAATAGCAGTAAAGTAGCATTTATACTTTTTAGTGGTTTCCCCACACACAAAGCTATGACTATCCTGCAAAGAGTGACTTGCTTCTCAGTTTCTGCCTGATCGTGTTTCTTTCTCTTAGCCCACCTCCTCCTTTCCCACAGAAAGTATTTCTGAAAAGGGGTGGAGGAAAGTGCCCCAGATTGTTTCCTTTATGCCAACCGTAGGTGCCTTTGAACCAGAATGTTAGTATTGATGGTTCGTATTACAGAAATACCAACCAAGTTCCTTAAATGCTGATCCCTAGAGGCTGTGGAACTCAGAGTATTTTGCTTCATCACTGTGTCATTTGCCGTGTACAGGACCATGGGGAGAAATACTGTCCAGATTTGCTCACAGAGGTTCATATAGTTAGCTTTGAATGTGCAAGCGCACACATATGGAGGAGGAGAAGATGGAATGGGTGGTTCTGATGTCTTCTTTTCTCTATTATGGAATACAGGAAGAAAGGTCTAAAGAGACTTTTTGAAGTAGTGGAAGAGGTTTTCCTCCATCCAGAATTAGCTTGCTTCTCAGGGTGAAAGATATTATTTAAGACCGTACAATAAATGGTGTTAGTGTGATGACAGTTTTCTGGGGCGTTTGCCAAGACGTCTGATTGTTCAGGTGTGGATTATGTGTATCATCTTGGTGTGTAGGTTTTTTTTTTTTTTTTAACTTCTTTCTTTTGTTGCTTTGCTCTTAAGCATCACTTATTTGTACTTAGTGGACTGGAAGTAAAAGTGATACTTGGCTCACCTGTTTAGCTGCCTTCTGGCATCTGGTAGGAAGGTAGAGGCACTTTGCAGGCAGGCCTTGACCTTCCTCTCACAGGAAAATTTCTGGGAGAGAAACCCCTTCCTATCCTTCATCTGTAGGTAGGAAAGGGGGTTGGTACATTTTAATAAGTAGAATGAATTTATTCCCTAATTCTTGGGAAATTATCACTATGCTGTATTTTTTTTCTTTTTTTTACTATTTGTTTATTTTTGGCTCCTTCAGGTCTTTGTTGCAGCAATAGGATTTTTAACTGTGGTGCACAGTCTTGGTGACTTCTCGGCATGTGAGATCTTAGTTCCCTGACCAGGGATCGAACCTATGCCACCTGCATTTCAAGTGCAGAGTCTTAACCACTGTACCGCCAGGGAAGTCCCCTGGAAGCTCCTTATATGTAATGTAAATATTGTCTTATTTTCCTTCTTCTTCTTTCTGCTTCCATGCCTTTGTTCCTCTAGGCATGTAGCCTGCGGAGAAAACAATTCCTTGGTCCTTCTTCCACAATCTGACATATACCTTCTGATGCCAAGGACTCAGACATGAACTTATCACTGAAATCATGCGGAAGATATCAACACAATGAATTTGAGGAAAGTCTGAATACAGATCTGAAGTGAACCTCCATTATTTCAGGATGGAAAATTATTTTCTGGTTCCTTTTTTTATCTCGTCTGTTTATTCACTCAGTATTTGCATAGTGCAAAATAATAAAAAGATAAACGAGACACGGATGCCTTCAGGTTACTTACGTTTTATCACAGGAGACAAAATGACTAAATTTAATCCGAATTGGTGGTCAGAAGGATAAATTCAAAACCGTTCCCTACTTTGTGGTGTTCCAGTGGCTGCCATCTTTGACTTTCTTGACTGGAGCAGAGACCAGATCAGCTGAGCCCAGAGTTCGGGGAAAGGAGCATAACGTGCTTTTTGCCTTCCTTTTCAGTCCCCACAGGCCAGCAAGTTGTTGGATAACTACAGAATTAGGGTCAAAGGACTGGTGAGGTTTGGTATCTCCACTGATTAGGAATCTTTTTAAGTAAGAAAGTTTTGTTCAAAATGTTTCCTATGCATTAATGTTGGCTTCTGCAGCAACACAGTTGAACTGCTTGTATCTGATAACTGATGAATTATCTCAAAACATGGCAGGTGCTCCCAGGCAGGGGTGCCAGCGGGCCCAAAGGGATCCCAGCCAGGTCTGCAGAACATGGCCTTGTTAGGAAACTTTCTCTGCTTTCAGTGTCTCTCACAGACCTAATGGAGAATGACCTTTCATGAAAGACGTTCTCCGTTGTCCATGATAATGAGAGTTTTATTTTTTGCTGGTGAAGCAGTTTCAGGTTCATCAAAGTAATAGCAACCCTGGAAAAGAAAGCACTTCTCAGGAATTCCCTGGTGGTCCAGTGGTTAGGATTCTGAGTTCTCACTGCTGAGGTCCCAGCTTCAATCCCTGGTCTGGGAACTAAGATCCCCACAAGCCACATGACCAAAAACAAAACAAAAAAATCTCAGTTGGATAATGTACTTCTTACTATCTTTTCATATAGTTTTTAACTTTTAAAATTATAACTAGCAGTAGTTGTTTTTGTTGTTTTTGTCTGACTGAGATAAGAGAAAGCGTTTTGCTGATTGAAAAAAATCCAGACTCAACAGACTTCAGGGACTTTCCTGGTGGTCCAGTGGTGAAGATGCTGTGCTTCCAAGGCAGGGGGTACAAGTTCTATCCCTGGTCAGGGAACTAGGATCCCACACGCCATGCAGCCAAAACAAACAAACCCAAGTGGTTTTGTCTCATTGCTTTTTCTCCGTGACCTTCAACCCCAGGGCAAATCCCAGCCTCTGGAAAACCACTCTGCTGAGGGTGCTGTGCTCTGGAGGTGGGATAACTGTAAGAAGGGGAAAGGAAGAAGACTTTATAACGTATGATTCCATTTATATGACATTCTGGGAAAGGCAGAACTATAGAGACAGCAGAAGAGTGTTTGTCAGAGTTAGGGGTGAGGGAGGGGCTCTCTGCAAAGGAAAGGCACTAGGGGATTTGGGGAGTGAGAGCACAATTCTTTGTCTTAGACGGGGTAGCTGTTTCACAGCTGTATTAGGTATTTGTCAAAACTCGGAACCGTACAATTTCACAAAGTGTGACCATGACTATATGTAAATAAAAATAGTAGTGAAGTAAAATTATTGCACAGAAAAGACAGGTAGAAATGTTTAAAATAATCAAAACCAAGTTGGAACATAATCGTCATCTATTCTTTTACCTCAAGAGAGCTGTGAAGATGTTGGTGATTTCTTTTCCAGTCTTTGTATGTATCTTTTTTTTAAAAAATATATATTTAGTTTAAAACAAAACTGGTAGTATATTATACTACTGTGTGTTACCTCTTTTCTTAATATATTTTGAGAAGTCATCTGTTTATTCTGTATCAGCCATGGAAGTTGTGCTTTGAGTTTGGACCTATCTATTTTAGGCTGCCTGGAAACCTTTCTACAGCAAGGCCGGACATAAATTTAAAAAACCATGAACCACACATGCCCACAAGACTGTAGAGTATTCTGCTGTTATAGCTTAAAAACCAACACAATATTTGCTCAGTATCATAAAGGGCATGTTTACAGCTTTACCCAATGAAATGGAAAATTTGAGTAACTGGTCAGAAATTGAGAAACAAGCTTCTCAGTCCCTATTTGTCCCTCTGAAAGAACAATTCCTTGACGTGAAAACAGACTCTTGGCTTTATCTGAGTAGAGTATCCTTGTTTTATTCATTCAAATGTGAAGCTTGGGGTCTTTCTGGCTCAAAGATGATTTCTGACTGGAGGACTTCCTGTCAGCCCCCAGGGCCTGAAAGAATAAGTAGAGAAGCCTTCGCTCCCTCTGTGTTGTTGAGAAACCGTTATTATTCCCAGGCAGACTCAGCACTGCTTTCACCCCCATCCTTCACTTAATTGGGGCTCAGTGGACAGGAGAAAGCAGCTTGTCAGACAAAAATGCTGACTCAGCTCGGCCTCTGGTTGCCAGGACAACGGGGACAAGGGGAGAGGGCTTGGGCGGGAGGCCTTGGAATTCTTTTGGCAGGTCTCACAGATTTCTGTGGGGCTTGACAGCCACTATCGGGTCTGGCGGGCCAGCTGGCCGGCCTCTTTCAGCCATTCCTGACTGAGGGCCCTGGGGAGGGACACACCCGGCTGTGAGCAAGGCGGGTCCAGGGGAGGCTCCGAGGTCTGTTGTTTGTCATGTGAAGAACAACTGTTTGGAGCGGTTAAAACGTGTCATATCATAGCATAAACGGTGGCAGCCTCACGGAGTCATGCCTTCAGCACACGGGGCTATGATTTCCTTTTAGAAAAGCATTTCAGGGAATTAGGTTTCAGGGGCTGACTGGGAACATCAGTGGTCATGTTGTCCACCCAAGGATCCCGCTAGAGTAGCCTGGCTGTGCTCATTCATTCATTTGTTCAACATGTTCTGGGCACTGAATGCACAGCAGCGCACTAATAGGCTTGTTCTTTACTTTCATAGAGTTTCCATTCTAACTGCTGTCAGTGTTCTATTTGCCTAAAGGTCCTGGAAATAATTCATTTTCCAAAATAATTACCAGTTCCTTTGAAAAGGACACTTTTGAAAGATGTTATAAAATCAAACACATTTAAAATTTTTATTTATTTTTAAGTATGTGTTTTATACAATTAAAAAAACTTTATTGAAATATAGTTGATTTACAGTGTTGTGTTTGTTTTAGGTGTACAGCAAAATGTTTCAGTAACATATATGTGTGTGTGTGTGTATGTATATCCTCTCTGTGATATAGGGAATGTTTGTCTAGGGCCATACATGCTGTGTGGCTGAAATCCTGGGAAAGCTTTATCAGAATTTGAGAGTGATGGAAAAAGCCAAAAATGGAAAATACTGAGCATTCTTAATCATTAATTAAATTGGTCAACCAATTTGAATTGGCATAAGAAAGCATTTCGACCCTTGGGTGGGGAAGTTCCCCTGGAGGAGGGCATAACAACCCACTTCAGTATTCTTGCCTGGAGAATCCCATGAACAGAGGAGTCTGGAGGGCTACAGTCAATGGGGTTGCAAAGAGTCAGACACAAATGATGCGACTGAGGATGCATATATTCTTTTTTAGGTTATTTTCCATTATAGATTGCTGAAATTTTTTAGATAATTTTTAAACGTTCCTTTTCATTTCCAGTTACAGAGCATTAGCCATATTCTCCATGTTGTACGGTTCATCCTTTTAGCCTGTCTTACACCCAATAGCGTGTATCTCCCTCTCCCCCACTCATGTATTACCCCTGACTCCCGCACTGGTAACCTCTAGTTTGTTCTCTATATCTGTTATATTTGCTAGTTTCTTGTAATTTTTAATTCCACATATAAGTGATATTGCACATTGTCTTTCTCTGTCTGACTTATTTCACTTGGCATAGTGCCCTCCAAATCCACCCTTGCTGCTGCAGATGGCAAAATTTTGTTCTTTTTTATGGCTGAGTAGTACAAACATTTTTTCAAATGGAGGTTCACCAAGTTTGCACAAAGGAAAAGCAGCTTCATATTTCTGATCTTGTTAAGATCTCTGGGGTATGAAGAAATAAACCATCTTGAAATCCATTCAGCTATTTTTTTTTAAAGTGAAGAGAATATCTAAATTATAATGTTTCCCTTAATGTGATTCTAAAGGATAACACAGATTATGGAACAACACAAGACTGTTATATACATCTTGAATTAAAGAGCGTCAAGAAGGCTGTGGTTAATAATTAGGGACTCAACAAATGTCTTTCCCAAAGTGTCAGAGTGTTGAATATTCTTTCCTAGCGACAGCCTGAGTCTGGCAGCTGAGCCTGTGTGATGAGGTATTTCCAAAGAGAGGCTCTAGGAAATGTGACAATGAAGTTCTAGAATCCCTTGGCACAGAGTTAAAAAGAAATTTACATTGGGCATGGAGGTTTTTTTCCCCCTATAAAGAAGGTCAATAATTCGGCATTCTGCCTCTGAAGTCCCTCAGGGTTTTGGCAGCGAGAGCAACTTCTCTGCACCAGAATAATTTTTTTTAATGTTAGGATTTCAAAATATTGTCTTTCCTTTCTTTTTTTTTTCATTTGTTTCTACTCACTCCACCCCTTATAATTAAAACAATCCAATCTTCCATTTTTGTAGTATCCCTGGCCACACACACTTAAACAGATCACCCTCAGAAGAAGTTACTGTCTTCCTTTGTCTTTGAAGTACATTCCAGTGAGGGCCAGAGCTGGCTGGCTGGCAAGAGACACTCCCTTCACCCAGGATGGACAGGGCTACAGGGCGCTTTCAACTGCTGTTTACTTTCTCACCTCCTCTGCTGATTTATTCCACGGGCAGGCGGCAGGCCAATGGGGAGCTGGAAGGAGAGGAGGTTTGAAGTTCTCTTCCAGGGACATCTTCCTCTTATGATTCAGCATTTGTCTTTCACCCACTAACCCCTCCAGCTATTTTAAACACCATCCCACCCCCCAGCCCCTAGGAGAGGGCACTTTTAAACCCACATATATATAATTATTTGCTTCAGGAAGCTAGATGGAAGACCACAAACTCTGAAGGAGATTCTCAGGCCTTTATTTTGTATCAGTCTTTACACCCCCAGCTTGCTGCTGCTGCTGCTAAGTTGCTTCAGTCGTGTCCGACTCTGTGCGACCCCATAGACAGCAGCCCACCAGGCTCCCCCGTCCCTGGGATTCTCCAGGCAGGAACACTGGAGTGGGTTGCCATTTCCTTCTCCAATGCACAAAAGTGAAAAGTGAAAGTGAAGTCACTCAATCTTGTCCGACTCTTAGTGACCCCATGGACTGCAGCCTACCAGGCTCCTCCGTCCATGGGATTTTCCAGGCAAGAGTACTGGAGTGGGGTGCCATTGCCTTCTCCACCCCCAGCTTGGATGTAGAGAAAAAAATTAAGTTGTGGTGGAGGAGGGTAGGGGTGGGGTTACCAGGGGCAGCTTTCCAGATCCTTCTGAAAACTGGGCTTTAACATCTTAACTTATAACTCTGCTGGCTGTGCTTGTGAATTCCCAGGACACTAGCTCCACCCATATACATTGAAACGGATCAGAGAGGCCAGTTCGATCTCTTTTCCAATCCAGAGAGAGAAAGTGTGTTCAGGAAGTGAAACAGGACACTTTGTTAAATCCTCTAAAACTGTCTGAAGGACGGTCTTCCCTGGTAGCTCAGCTGGTAAAGAATCCGCCTGCAATGAAGGAGACCTGGGTTCGATTCCTGGGTTCAGAAAATACTTCGGATAAGGGATAGGCTATCCACTCCAGTATTCTTGGGCTCCCCTGGTGGCTCAGACTTTAAAAAATCTGCCCACAACGTGGGAGACCTGGGTTCAATCCCTGGGTTGGGAAGATCCCCTGGAGGAGGGCATGACAACCCCCTGTAGTATTCTTGCCTGGAGAATCTCCATGGACAGAGGACCCTGGCGGGCTATAGTACATGGGGTCGCAGAGACACAACTGGACAAATAAGCACACACACAACCTAAAGAAGGCAGGGACTTGTATTTCCATGTTCTAACTGTGAAAGCAGGCTCAGAGAAATGAGATAATGCGCCCAGGTCCCACAGCTAGTAGGTGAAAGGTCTGCCAGTTTGAGGTCTGCCATGGTAGCTGTGAGAACAAACTCTGGGGCCAGATCCTGGGAAAATTGCTTAGCCTGTCTGTGCCTCAGTTTCCTCATCTATAAAATGGAGAGAGCTGTGCTGTCGGGGATGAAATAGTATGTTGACACACTTAGGACAGTGCTTCACAAGTTGCAAGTGATATGCAAGTATTAGCTAATATCTTTGTACCCTAAAACATTTAGCACCATCAGTAGCTCATTTTATTAGCTGCCTCCCTGTGCCAGGTTCTTGATAAATATGCTTTTCAATCTTTATAACCAGCCAGCAAGATAAATCTTAAAAGTCATTTTTTTTTCCGGATTAACAAACTGAAGATGTTATATCTAAGGAGTAGCTGAGCTAGGATTTAAGCTTTCATCATTTTGATTCCAAGAACACTTTTTTTTCCTATGCCAAGCTCAGGTCATGTCCAGTAGCATTTATGCCTCAACAAGTGTTTGAAAATTCCAGTGGCCAGTAGCCCAGAGAATTGAGAAGCAGCCAGTCCTATCAATGAATGGACTACATCAGATGTGGCTCCAATCTGGGATAGAGGGAATCTTCCTTCTTCCATGTGGCAGTCCAATAATAGTTTGAGAGCCATAGTTGCCACTCAGTATCTCTTTTAAACAGTCCCCTTGCTTCTTCATGGGACTTTCCTGGTAGCTCAGATGGTAAAGAATCTGCCTGCAATGCGGGACATGCAGGTTTGATCCCTGGGTCGGGAAGGTCCCCTGGAGGAGGAATCCACTCCAGTAATGTTGCCTAGGAAATCCCATGGACAGAGAGGAGCCTGGTGGGCTATACAGTCCATGGGGTTACAAAGAGTCGGGCACGACTGAGCAACTTCACTTTCACTTGCTTCTTCATAGACATGATACCCTGACCTCTTCCCATTTTGAATTTTCTCCTTTGATCACTCATTCTAAAAGTCTTGACAAAGTGTAGAACCTGGATGAAGTCTTGCGTGTGGAGTTTGGTAGATCCTTGAATGCAGTAGAAATAGAAGCAGTGCTGACTACTTGAGTTGGAAAGAACGTTTGGAGCATGTAGATGTCAGGGAGAGAGACTCTACTAGGCATGGCCCTTCTCCATTATTTTTTGTTGTAGCCTGTTTCCCCTCTAGAATCCTCGCCAAGCAGGGCACTATCTGTGTTTTTCATTGCTGTATGCCTGCTGCTGAGGTGCCTGGCCTCTGATAGTCTCAATAGTATGTTTTAAAAATAATTTTTATTTATTATTTTTGGCTGCACTGGGTCTTCATTGCTGCTCAGGCTTTTCTCTAGTTGCGACGAGTGGGGGCTATTTTCTAGTTGGGGTGTGAGGGCTTCTCATTGCTGTAGCTTCCTTTGTTGCAGAGCATGGGCTCCAGGGCATGCAGGGTTCAGTATTTGTGGCATGTGGGCTCAGTAATTACAGCTCCTGGGCTCTAAAGCACAGGCTCGGTAGTTGTGGTGCTTGGGCTTAGTTGCTTGGAGGCATGTGGGATCTTCCTGGACCAGGGATCAAACCCATGTCTCCTGCATTGGCAGGCGGATTCTTTACCACTGAGACACCAGGGAAGCCCTCTCCATAGTATTAAAATAAATAAATACAGGTGCAAATGAATGAGTCTTTGTGGGGTCTTTGGGAGACAGTTGGCTGAGATTTGGAAGTAGGAGAGGTGGTGATGGCATTAAGAAAAAACTTGAAGTTAGCAGGAAGAGCTGCTCTAGGGCCAGGTGAGGACTGTACTTGTGAGAGGTGAAGTTTCAGACCCCAGATGGACATATTATTTTGGACTTCAGGGCTGGGAGAGGGGCAGGTGGTGGCTTGCTGTGGTCGTCAGGAAAGGCATTCTGGGAAAAAGGCAGTGGAACAGAACCTCTAAAGGTAGGGGAGGAATGGCCTGATGAAGAGGGACCCAAAGTACTGACAAGTCCAAGAAACTGAAGACTTGTTTGGCAGGACATGTGGATGGCAGTGGAAGGGACGCTGGGAGGGGATCTGTGAATAGACTTGCTGACCTGGAGTGGAGGTAGGAGGTGAGAACAAACCAAAGGCTCAGATGTGCTTCCAGCTTAGCTTCTGTTATCCTGCTTGGACTGGGGGGAGGTGGGGAGGGAGCACTGGGTTAGGGCAGCTGCACCGCCAGCTCTGAGTTGGAGGTCTGAGTCACATCCTAGACCAGCCTTGTTCAACTGTCCCCGTTTGCACGTCACTTCACTTAGTCCAGTGTCCCATCTTCAGCCTTTGCCTCAGCTGTTTTCGTTCCATCAGTCTTAACTCCACATCTTAGTCAAACTAAGTCAGGTGTTTGCCTTTCATTTCTGCACATGTGAGGGGAGGGGGGTGTCAAGTGGCAAGTAAAATCACAGCGGATCTAGGGCTTAATTTTATACCTAAATTTAGTTTATTCATTTTTTTTTAAGTAAAAATCTCCCTTGTTTGGATGAGGACATGTCAGTGAGGTTAGTTCTTTTGTTTCCAAACCTTAGATTTTGTACTGCTCTTCTTCAATTTATAACAGAAATAGGAAACTTATTTGCATTAAAAAAGAGACTAGACCTTTAAAAATTATAAATATGCAATATATATATATTATTAAATATATAATTATATGTCTTATATAAAATATAACTGAATGAAATGAAGCTTCTCACTATTGCCTAATTATATTAAAATTTAATTTTATGTTATATAAAAAGGTTTATAAGCCTGTCCTTGTTTTTTTTTTTTTTTTTAAAAAGCTATATTTTTAGCCTTGATGACTCATGATGAATTTCACACTTGCTATAATCTTCCAAGGTGAAAGCTGATCAGGAAAAAGTGTCAAACCACTCAAAGTGGATTAGTTCCATATTGTAGTGTGACTTTTAAGATGGTTTATTTTTACTTTAGTTTTCTTGGTGTTGGAATACAGAACATGAGGTGCCAGTAATAATAATATTTAGTTAACAATGGCACCCCACTCCAGTACTCTTGCCTGGAAAATCCCATGGATGGAGGAGCCTGGTAGGCTGCAGTCCATGGGGTTGCTAGAGTTGGACACGACTGAGTGACTTCACTTTCACTTTTCACTTTCATGCATTGGAGAAGGAAATGGCAACCCACTCCAGTGTTCCTGCCTGGAGAATCCCAGGGACAGGGGAGCCTGGTGGGCTGCCGTCTATGGTGTCATACAGAGTCGGACACGACTGAAGCGACTTAGCAGCAGCAATAGCAGCAACACTTATTAAATGATCTTGTATGCCAGTACTGTTCTATGCACAGTATATTGCCTCATTTTATCACCACAGCGTTCCTATTGGGCGGATTCTATTATTATTCCCAGTTTACATATCAGGAACAAAAATATTAAATAACTGGCTGGGAGATGGCATAGCCAGGGTTCAGACCCAAGCATCTGGCCCCAGATGTTGCTCCTGACGACTCTGCCCTTCTGCTCATCTTCTGTGTTGGGAGCAGGAAAAACGCAGTAGGATTATTTCATTAGGATGGCATATGAGCCTGACTAGTTGGGTTGTATACAATAGACTATTGTTTTACTCATATTTGTGGTTGAGGGTGAGAACTGAATGTTCTTAGTTAATTTTTTCTTTTATTATTAATTATAATTGAAAATATTTCCATTTGAATTCCAGCGATATTTTCATTTCTTCACTGAGTGAATGTTTATCAAGTACCTAGTATATGTCTGGGTTGTTATACACAGTGGGGACACAGAAGTGAACGTGATGACTAAGGTCTCTTTCCTTTGGAGCTTACACTCTAAAGCGGAGGACAGACAGTAAATATGTCAGTTGCCATGAAGAACATTTAATGTAATCTCTGAAGAGGTTGCATCTGTTGAGACAGACATCAGTGAGGGAATGAACTTTGGGAAGATCTGAGGAGTGTGTTCCAAGCAGAAGGAACAGTTGGAACAGAGGCCCAAAGTGGGAGGAGCAGTGGGAAGGGAATGAGGGAGTGAGGGGGGACATATCCCAGACAAAGGAGGAGACATGGCCGGTGATGTCAGGCTTTGTGGGCCACTGTGGATCGGGAGCATGGGTTAGGGCCAGGGGCCAACATCACCTTCACGGTGGCTGCTGTGACTTAAGAACAGTCTCATAATAATCTCGATGAAAGTGTTGCACCGTCCCCCCACCCCGAAAAACCTTCTATCTCAGACTGGCCTAATTTATATTTTGGAGCTAGTTTTCAGGTACATTCAACACATTTTCTGCAGTCTCTCATTTGTTAGTTATTTCAAGGTGAAAATGATATTGTGAGCCCCCTACAGGCAGAACAAAGCATTGCCTCTTATGATAATGTCAAATCCTCAAAGTATTGAATCATTTGGAAAATATGGATGTGGAGGAATGGAACTTCAGGTATCTTTCATTTAAAATAGAGGGAGAAGAAGTGAAATGGCACCATTAAACGTTTCCACCAATATAGTATAAAATTCATCCAGCTTTGGTTATTATAGTCCTTTTGAATTTGGTTTATATATTTAGCCACTCACAAATATTCTTTTAAAATAAATGCTCTATTAGAACTATCCCAGGAGTAACTTAAATGAACAGGGAAGCTTAAAATATTAAAACTGTATTATTTTATATATTTCTACAATAATAATTCATGTATTGTATAATATTGTATATATATATTTTTTTATCCAATGAAATTCCAGAAATGATTCTTATTAGGTTTAAATTCAGACCACCTGGAAATTGCAAATTCATCTAGTGTTCTTAAGATATATGGTGATAAAATTGCATCACATGTAAAGAAATGCAGCAATCTCTTCATATTGTATGTTTAAAAGGGCATTTAGCAGTAAACTCCACATTTATTCAGAATGGTGGGAGAATGGGAATAGTCTAGTTACAGTTGATTTTCTTTTTTGGATAATGAAGGTTATTGCCTGAAGGATCTTTGCATTTACTGTCTATAAAGGACTAAAAATTACATCATTGACTAGCTGTTTTCAGATTGTGGTGTGTGTATATGAGTGTGTTTGAGGGGTTGGTGGGCTCTGTGTTCCTCATACCATGTCCAATCCCTGTTATTCTTATGTGTGAAGCCTCTAGGTAAGCTTTGGTTAGAAGATAAGGTTTCTAATGAACACTGCCTACCACATAAAGACAACTATAGCAAATAATTCAGCTTTTCTACCTGTATTCAGAAGGTACTTCTGAGATTGGAATTATGGACTAAAATCCCCTTTTAAAAATCTCCTTTTTTGGGGGGGGGTTGCTTTTCATAGATTACTGAGTAAAATTTAGGTTAGTTAAGTATTGAATTATTTGAAATCTGGATGAACAGAAGTGAACCAGGAGCCCTTTCTAGACAGGGTATTTATTTCAGTATAAATTAAAAATGCAGTTTCTTATCTATCAGATCTTCATGGTTTGTAATAGTCATGCTACCATAACTCCTAGGAACAGTATGATGAACCCTAGTAACCGAAAGTTTTATACCCAATGACTTCATAGACTTGTCTAGACAGCACTTACTCTGTTGCTGTCTAAAATCATCACTTCTTAGGGCTGGAAGAGATCTAACGCAGACCCTGTAACTTAGATGGCCTGAATATTCTGTTTGCCCTTGTAGCCTTGGTTTTGGGATTTGAGGGATGGCAAGACCAGTGATTCAGCTTGGGTAGTGGGAAACTGATAGGCATAAACATGGGAAGGGCTTAACTCTGGTTTTGAACACATGTAAAAATATACAAAAGTTTTATTCACTGGAAACAGCAGCAAATTTGAAAGGAATTTGATGTCTGGTCATGTTTGTCAAAATAGGAGAGACTCCCTGGAGGTTATATCTAGAGAAAGTAATTGCAGTCAAATTTGTAACCTTTTGGATTGACTCTCCTTGGCAAAATCATGTTAGCTTTAAAAAATTGCTGGTGTTTTAATTTTGGCTAATGAAATCCATATGCTATCAAACAGTTAATCATCAAGTGAGATTTGGATTGGATCTGCATGCTTCTCCAAACTTCAGCCATTTTAGTCGACAGAATAATTAGTCAAACAGAAAAACCGATTGACTAACAAACTTTTAAACCAGGTGCTTTGCTCTCCTCTCCTGGTTATCATCTAAAACTGCCAGTTGTGATTTAACACAGAGCCTGAACTCTGTAATTCCACAGCTTTACTGGGCTGTAAGTGGCAAAGACCAGAATGTACCTGCTAGTCCAGAAGAGTCCAGTTGCTTTGATTGACTTAGATTTGGTGTGATCACTTGGGGTAAAAATAGCCTTGTCCTTGAGAAAGTGTCTTGAGAGGTCTTTATATGATTTGGGTGTTTAAGCAATTTGGGTGGGTTGGACAGTTGCTCCGTCAGTGCCTTGAGGGCAAATATTACATGAGCTTCTCATTAACTTGGTGTCTGTGAGAAAGTGACTTATGCCTGTAAGACTTCTTCAGAGAAAGAACACTAATGATTTCCTGATGATTCTGACTTATGAGGAATAAACATAAAGTGCTTTTGTGTTTGGGGAAAAGTTTTTATGTGAAGCATCCTTTGCTCCAGTCCTTGTAACCAGTGAATCACTGTTGCCTCTCCCCCTGACTGCCATCTTTCTGCAGGAAGCTGCCCTCTGTAGACAGCTCCCCATGGAGGCCGAGACTCTAGCTACGGTTCAGGCTGCTGTCAACCCTCCTGCCATGACCCCAGACATGAGATCCATCACTAATAATAGCTCGGATCCTTTCCTCAATGGGTAAGTCAACATTTTAAGGCCACTTATTTTTGCTTTCTTTATTATGAGGTTTAGAGTATAATGGATCTTTGTTTATATTGGGAAAATTTGGGGAGCTTGGAGGAAAATTTGGGTGAGGATAGAGGGAAGATGTGGAGGGATGTGGCAGAAAAAATAAAAGCAGACAAGAAGTCACCAATTTTTTTTTTTTAAATCTCAAATTCAAAAACTGATTCTGTGGTATGGAGCAAACCCCTAGTCAATAATTTGAAAATAGGGATGAATTTATGATTTCAATAGCATGGTGTTTGCTCTAATTACTTAGAAGAATCTTGTGGTTTGATATAGCCAATGGAGATAAAAACATGTTACGTGGCAAATAGGAACAAAACAAATAAGAGGTGATGTTTGTGGTGAAATATGAATAAGGTGTTAGTTAATAGTATTATTATGGTTGTTGTTGTTTAGGCACGAAGTTATGGACTCTGTTGCAACCTCATGGACTGTAGCCCGCCAGGCCCTTCTGTCTGTGGGATTTCCCAGGCAAGAATACTGGAGTGGGTTGCCATTTCCTTCTTTGGGTGATCTTCCCGACCTAGGGATCAAACCCAGGTCTAGTGTTATACATTGTCAGTTCCTGATATTGATCCTTCTATTGTGGTTATGTACTATGTCCTCGGGGAAAATACACACAGGATGCACAGGAACTCTGTACTCTTTTCACATCTTCTATGTGAGTCTAAAATTATTTCACAATTAAAGAATGAAATAAAACAAAGAATATATGAGCAGAAGGAAAAGGTAATTGAACCAGAAATATCTTCATGAGTAGAAGTAGTCAACCTTAATTGTAGCCTTTTAAACCCAAATAAAGGGCAGTTTTCTATTTCCTGTGTCTTTTCTGCCCTTGTGGAGGCTTCAGGCAACAAGCAAATACAGTTATGAAAGTTACTAAAAATAGAGAGATGAATGAAAACAAACAGTAATCAAAATACTGGAGGAAAGGAGTTTCTAAATGACTGATACAAAAATAATTCAAATGTCCAGAAAAAATGTAAAGAATAACTTGAGATTTACCCACCTACCCAACACCCAGGTTTTCCATATTTACATTGATCTTATTTTTTTAAATAAATACTACAACTAATATTTAAACTCTTCCCCACCACCCCTGAAATACATTTCTTTTTATTCTTCCCTGCCTAGTGGTAGCCACCATTTGGAAATTGATATATATCTATCACACTTATTTTTATACTTCTCATTGCCTGTCAAAGTCTTCCCAGTTGGCACTACTGATTAAGAATTACCTGCCAGTGCAGGAGACACAAAAGACATGGGTTTGATCCATGTGTCAGGAAGATCCCCTGAAGGAGGAAATGGCAACGCAGTCCAGTATTCTTACAATTCCATGGACAGAGAAGCCTGGCGGGCTACAGTCCATGGGGCCGCAAAGGGTTGGACACACTGTGCATATGTGCAAACACACACCACACACACATTGCCTGTCAATGTCCGTATCCAGAAGCAATATTCAACATCTTTATTTTAGTTTTATTTTTTTAATTTACATAAATGGTATCATTCTCTATATGTATTGTTATTTTATTATTTTCAGATGAAAAGGGAATCAGTGTCAATTTATTATGACTGGCCAGTTGTTTTTTTCTTTGCTTACAATTGATTATTTTGACACAGGGATATATGTTTCAAAATTAAAATGAGGTTCAAAGTCCACCTCCCTTTGTTATGAGGAACATCAGGCAGATCTACATTAGTTGGGGGTCTTCATGATTATATTTTAATTTTAAAATGTCTACCCATCTTTTGCTCTGCAGGGGGCCATATCATTCGAGGGAGCAGAGCACTGACAGTGGCCTGGGGCTGGGGTGCTACAGTGTCCCCACAACTCCAGAGGACTTCCTCAGCAATGTGGATGAGATGGACACAGGTAGGGGCCAAACCTGTGAAGCCTTGCAGTGGGTTTGGACTTTTAAATTGTCTCTTTAGTCCTCCCAATCCTTTTTTTTTTTTGACCACACTGCAAGGCATGTAGGACTTTAGGTCCCCAACCAGGGTTCGAACCTGTGCCCTATGCAGTGATCCTCTCAATTCTAAAATCCAACCAGAAACACTTATCTTCAACGACATGACCTGACAGCTGCAAAGCCCCCAGAACCAAGCACCATTAGTAAACTCCAGCTCCTTCCCCATCGTTGATGCAAATGTAGGTTTATGTATGGGCACATGATTTTGATTTCTGCTTTTTTTCTTTCTCCTCTCCTTCCTTCCTTCCCTCCTTTCCTCTCTCCCTTCCCCTCTTGTCTGCTTTATTTAGCCCTTTCCTCACAGTTGCGTTAGTATACCGCTGTCTGCTTTACTATTCTTTCACAATTGAATATTTATACTTTTCTCGCTTTTTGTTGTAATGTACAGGCCACCAGTATGCAGTTTTTCATGTCATTATTGCATTTGGGAAGCAATTGGCAGTGGGCTTTTGGAAAGTTAAGCAACTCAGAGGATTCTAAATTGTCAGCTCTGAGTCCTAACAATGTCCTCCTTTAGCAATTAAGTTTAAGTAGTTCCTGGTCTGCTCTGCCTTCAGGCTAGGCCTCAGCTGACTTCTTGGTTACCTCTTTTTCTCCACTTCTCCAGGAGCAAGGCCTCCAAATTTGGTCTAGTTTTAATTATCAAAGTCCTGAACCCCAAGAAGATACTCTTTTGAACCAAAATTAAATGACAACTTACAACCAGGACCTACTTTATAGCACAGGAAACTATATTCAGTATCTTGAAATAACATGTAATGAAAAAGAATCTGGAAAAGAATATTTATGTATAACTGAATTGCTTTGCTGTATACCTAAAACTAACCCAACTCTGTAAATCAACTATACTTCAAGTAAAAAAAAAAAAAAACAACCTAAAAATAGATTTTAAAAAAAATTAGCTGACATGTCCCCTCTTTGGAGCTGCTCATGTAAGTTTCTCCTCCATCACCACTGATGATAGAAAATTGTTCTGTGATGTAAAGGATTGTTTTCCCCAGTGCCATTATCCAGAGGACCTGTGTTTGTCACCTTCTGCTCCTCGATGGCTGTGCTTTGTGCTCTGAAACTAAACAGTTGGTCAGACAAGATGCAGACTCTGCCAGAACGTAGGAGCAGCTGTTCCAGGCTCTCTGTGCAGCCTCTCATCTATGTGTTTAGAGAGTTGAACAGACTGTCTTGTGAGGAGTCACCCAGGAATAGTTTGAACTGTTTGTTTTGTTAGTCTTCAATTTATTACTTCAGCCTTCTGCCTCCCTTCCTGCCTCCCTCCCTCTCTTTCTTCATCCTTCTCTTTATTTCTTGGTGTGAGATTTATCTTGCCTTCTTTGGAACAGCTTAATGAAGCGGCTCCTTCCCATGTTTAATAATTGTTTGCTTTCATCTTTTCAACATTGGAAAGCTAGTAAACATAAAAAGCAAAGTTAAATAAGAAAAGACTCAGGAAATCGAAATCTAAGCAAGTATGACATTAAAAAAAAGTTTTTTTTAATTGGAAGATAATTGTTCTATAATGTTGTGTTGGTTTCTGGTATACACCAAGGTGAAGCAGCCATCAATATACATAATCCCCTCCCTCCTGACCTTTCCTCCCACCCCTCTAGGTCGTCACAGAGCACCAGGCTGAGCTCGCTGTGCTATACAGCAACTTTCCACTAGCTAGACATTTTTTAAAAAGTATTTATTTATTTGGCTGTGCCATGTCTTGGTTGCAGCATGTGAGATCTAGTTCCCTGTCCAGAGATTGAACCCAGACCTTCTGCACTGGGATGGTGGAGCTGTAGCCACTAGAGGACCAGGGAAGTCCCTAGCTTGACTTTAAAATGTAAAAAAGATGGATTCTAGTCTTTGGCTTTTTAAAATTTCATCGAGTAGATAAGTAGGGAATGTTTTGAAACCAAAAAGTGGAATTAAGTCATGTCCTGTAAAGAACATAGTCCTTGTAGACAGGCCACCTGAATTGGATCTTTGCTTCTCTACTTCTTAGTAGTAACTTTGGTAAGTTACGTAACCTCCCAGGGCCTCAGCTTTCTCACCTGTAAAGTGGGCGTAATGTGCACACCTGGTGCAGTGGTGAGGCATCATGAGGTCACAGCGCTTGGCACCAAGTTCTCTTCTCCTTCTGAGAAGGATGAAGTATCATCTCAGAAGGATGAGACTAGTCCTATTAAATGTCCGGGTTCCAGGTTAGCCTGGCTTAGTGAGTGCTGAATTTACAGTCACAAATGTGACATCTTTATAGGAAGTGGGCATACGCCCTCTCAAGGGGAGACATGTAGTTAATTATACAGGAGCAAGAAAAAGAAAAGCCGAGAGATGGGCAGAGCTCAAAGGTGGCTGGAAAAGGTCTGGTAGGCCCACTGATCACATGCTGACCACATGCTAAATGGTGACAAGCCAGCCAAACACTCCCTTTGTAAAATACACATGGAAGCAACAGCTGGACATAGTGTAAGAGACATAGGAGGATAGAGTAGACGGAATAATAGGAGCAAAAGCTGGAGGTCGTTCACTTTCCAGAATATTCTACAATAATCACACCCTTCTAAGAACTTCTCTTTTTGGTCTGTCTCATTTTTATTCACCCATTCATTTTTATTATTGATGCAAATGTGCATCTTTTTTTAAAAGTTGAAATATAGTTGCTATGCAATATTATATGTTACAGGTGTAGGATACAGTGATTCACAAGTTTTAAAGGTGATACTCCATTTATAGTTATTGTGAAATATTGTGAAATATACATGGGGAATATACATATGTATAATATGTCCCACTTTTCAAATGACGAAAACTATAATGACCAAAAAGATTACTATGAGGTTGCAAAGTTGCTCCAAGGAGAGATATTTTAAGATTGTTAACCTTAATGAAGAACCTTAACTAGTCTCATCATGCTTTCTGAGGAGAAAGGATAAGAGAATTTTTTAAAACAGAGAGATTTTATTTGGTTAAAAAAATCAATTCTTAAGTTATTTAAAACGTAAAATGGGAAATCAGTTGAGGTGGATATTTCTATCTGGATATGAAGAAAAAAGACATCCAGCACTTTAGATCAGGTAAGTTTTCAGGGCAGATAATTTTTTTTTAAGCCTAGTTTCCTTCTGTTACAACCTGTTGGGTAGAAAAAAGTTATTTGGATTTTTTTTTCTAAACTAACCTTGTTTTTCAATGTCGGTAATACAACAACCCTGAGGTCATGTTGAACTCATTTTAATTTTTCAAATGACTGCTTTTTGCAATGCAAGTCCTATAAAATATTCCCAAGAGTCACTGATATTTTATAAGTTTGCAGAAAAGCCATGAAGTTTTGCTACCTCCAAAAATGTAAGTGTGATTATGTTTCCCTCATCTCTATGAAAGAAGTAATTTTTCTCCTTGGAAAATGCATATTATTAAATTGAGTTCTCTCCCATTTTGTCTAGAATAGTGAAATCTCTATGCAGGCTTCTTAGGAAGCCTAAAGTACTTGTATGACACAAAAGCTAATTGAATAAGTTTCTTAGAAATGATTCCATGGTGAAAGCTGACCATAGTTATCAATGCACCTCAGACTTCGAGGTATATTTTATCCCTTCAGAAAATTGATTGGGGCTGTTGGAAAGAACCAGTTGTTCTGACATTATGTAATTAATTAACCATGACTGAGTTCTTTCAGCACAGTCAACAAACATTTATGGTGTTTTTGTATTTGTGTATGTATTTATGTGGGCTTCCCTGGTAACTCAGTCGGTAAAGAATCTGCCTGCTGTGCAGGAGACATGGGTTTGATCCCTGAGTTGCTAAGATCCTCTGGAGAAGGAAATGGCAACCCACTCCAGGATCCTTGCCTGGAGAATTCCATGGACGGAGAAGCCTGGTGGGCCACAGTCCACAGGGGTCACAAAGAGTCAGACACGACTTAGCGACTAAATCACCAAGTGTTTAATTTATGTATGAATGAAGCCCAGAGCCTCATATCATGTGTGGCAGATACGATACGGCACTTACCTCCCAATTTCAGATAAGCGAGTGTGTCTTAGGCCACACAGCTAAAACGCTGCATCTCCTGGCACAGTGGTCTGTATGTTTTCTCCTGTCTTGTCATTCATGAAGGATGTGTTCTTCATGTCATATCGCAGACACTGAACTTTCCTCTACAATAACATTCTCTCAACTAGGTTCTGCAGACTTTAGTTCTGTTAGGATCTAAATTCTGCCAAACTTGGATTCGAGGAGGTGATAGTGGCTTAAACAAAATAAAACAGATTTTTCTTACTACAAGACTTCTCAGAACCTATATGCTCCCATGCATTGTAACTCATATGCTTTGTGAAAATACTCGACTCGATAGTTTTGAGGTATATGTGTGTGTGTAGTGAGGGGAGCAATCTGCAGAAGCCACTTTCTAAAACACTTTGAAGATGATCCCCAGAGTTGTCAATGAAGATTGTTTTTTATTCACATAGTTAAAAGAACCTCCTCACTACTACCTTTGAACATAAAGAGGATGCTATGGGCAAATTTGAGTTTACAATCAAATTGTTGGATTATAGCTCTGTGATAAGGTTTTTATGACTGCCAGGACCTCTGTACTCAAACCAGCTCTTCGTGCCATTGTCATGGGAAATCAGTGATGGTAGGTCAGATCCACAGTGTCCTCATTTTCTCCTTTCCTGTGCCCATGGACTTACCCATTCTGGACCATGTCTACCCAGAACAATTAAAGATTCACCCAGCATCTCTGTGTCTCTTAGGCGTGAGCACCACCAACTCAGTTTCAGTAATGTGGTAGCTGGAATTTTGCAAGGAGATGAAATATTTGCAACCTGCAGCAGTAAGATCTTCTGGTGGAATGTGAGCACAATGGAAATGAAGATGAGAGTTATGTTGACAATTGAAGTTGTTCCTCTTTTCAGGAGCCTTAAAAAAGAATTAAATAGGGTTCATCTGTACTATTTTTCTAGATTCCACATATGTGTGTTAATGTACGATATTTGTTTTTCTCTTTCTGACTTCACTCTGCAGGAATAGAAAAAGACTTAGAGAACAGCTGTGCGGACGGGGGTGGGGGATGGGGAAGGTGGGATGAGTTGGAGATTGGGATTGACATATATATATATGACCATGTGTAAAATAGATGGCTAGTGGGAACCTGCTGTGTAGCACAGGGAGCTCAGCTCAGTGCTCTGTGACGACCTGGAAGTGTGGGATGGGGAGTAAGGGAGGTCTAGGAGGAAGTAGAAACATGTATACATGTAGCTGATTCACTTCATTGTACAGCAGAAACCAACACAACATTGTAAAGCAATTATACTACAATAAAATAATTAAAATGGTTTCATTCCTTTCCATTACAGGAGAAAACACAGGACAAACACCCATGAATATCAACCCTCAGCAGACCCGTTTCCCCGATTTTCTTGACTGTCTTCCGGGAACAAACGTTGATCTAGGAACTTTGGAATCTGAAGATCTGATCCCCCTCTTCAATGATGTAGAATCTGCTCTGAACAAAAGCGAGCCTTTTCTAACCTGGCTGTAATTAATACCATTGTAGCTTGAATGAAGCCGTGACCTGACATTTCCTGGGCCTCTTGGAAAAAGTGATGGAGCAGAGCAAGGTGGCAGGTGAGCTGCCTCCTGCCTCCATCACACATGCTCCCTCCTTTCCTTGTGGCCAGTTTAATAATTGCCTGGATTTGATTGGCAGTCACTTAAACATGAATAAACATTCTATTTCTGTTTTCTGCAAGCCTGCATTCCTGTGATGGGTTGTGCAGCAGAATTGATTATGCAGAATTGCTTCTTTGTTTTCCTCTCTACTACCCCATTACCAAGCTTTATGGGTGTATTAAATTTATACATCAATTGATTATAAATCATGAAAAATTGATGACCACAGACAGTGACTTTTGACAGGTGGCTCGGTCCAGGAAATGTACACAAAACTCGACCTGATTTACAGTTTCAAAAACTGTATTGATGACATTAGTACCAAATGCTTTAAAGAATATTTAACTTGAGCTTTAAAAATCATTGTACTGATAGTAAAATTCTGCTGTTTGGAATACAATGTAGTTTTCAGTCCATGCAGGTTCTGATGGCTCTTATTACCTGTATTCGCAAAGGCACACAGAGTCCTATTGTAGGTTATCCTTCATCATTTTACTGCACAGCATCTAGACAACTAGTCCTTCCAACAGGAGAGTGGCAGTGGCATTAGTCACAGTTCCGACACCAAGATCTCATGAAAGAGAAAGAGACCAGTTTGGTATTAATTATGAACATTTATTAAACAAAAGGTTTTTAAATGACAAGTTGGATTTTTAAAAAACTTACAGCTTAGAACTTGATGTTTATTTCATGAAGCACTATCATCTGGTGACTAATGACAAAGGGCAGCCAAATGTTTTAGATAAATCAGTGGCAACTGTATTTTTGTCTTTTGAAACTGTTCTGAAAACATCAGGACCACATAGCTTTCAATACAGTGAGCTGTTGCTTGTAAAATTCTGAAGCCTTGTTGGTTTCTCTTCTTTCAAGATTTCTAGGATTTAAAGTAATCTTATCTATGAAACTGTTTGAAGGATGAAGCAGACCTCTGACTGACGGGTCAAAAAATGCCCCCTGAGGGTGTATGGTGGAGACCCTTAGTGTTCCCGAAGTCACTAAAGTTGATTCCTAGTTGTATTATCCTAATCCTGTTTGCTACAGTTGGTATAGAAAGGCATGAAATATGTACTCAGTACCTCTTATGTAACCAAAACCGTTTTTTTTTTATTAGCTTTTAAGGACTGAGAGAGAGCATCGGGTTCGCCTGGCATGCACTCTGCCTGCATTGCCAATGAAGTCCTCAATTGTTTATTATTTTGAACTGACATTATTTATAATCTATGAATTTAATATCTTTTTTGAGAGACATTAATAATGCAGGTCTCTGAGAGGAACCTTTCCATTCCCAAAGGGGCTTATTTGCTGGGGATCTGAGATCCTTTTTGATCTACCAAAAGATAGACAGGCAGAATACGTCTTATCTTGTTGGAATGAAGGCAAGTGTAAAGGTCAGAGATGAAGTAGTAATGTTAGGGAATATAGTGGAAAGGCTACTAGGTGTGAGATGGAAATAGACAAGCTATGGTGCCCCAAAAGCCAGACGAGAAGGAGGTGTGAGGTGCCCCCAAAGAGCAAAGCAATGATTTTCTCCTACAACTTTTGTACCAAAAGACTTTTGTAGAAGAAAAGAAGGCTTCATTTCGGTGCACTTTATGTGGGAGAAAGAGGCACAGCGCTGGTGTTCCCCTGTCCACGCTGATGTTAAGTGAGTAGGCGGATGAGAGCTTAAACCTACCGTTGCTTCCAACATGATGAAGTGACTTTTTTCCCCTGAAGGACCCATGGTTTCTCTTCCTCTGATTCCATCTCTTTCTCAAAACGCTCTGAGAGATGAGGGTAGATGTTTCTATTGCTACTATATTGAAGGGAGCACTATTTCTTTTTCTCTTCTGTTAGCAACAATTGCAAAAAGCATTGTACATTCTTTCTAAGAAAAAGCAAAAAAAAAAAAAAAAAGACTCGAAAACAAGGGACCTAGTAAAACTGAGCAGTGTTACTGTATTTTTAAAAAATATTTTTATAGATGCATTTTCAGGTTATTAAACATTAAAGAAACAATTATCCCTCCTTTTTTTAAGTAGTTAAAACATTGATGATTTATATTATCAATTTTTAGAAATAATTTCCTAGTAAGCTTGTGGCATTAGAAAATACTAGAAGAATTTTTTTTTTTAGTGAAATTAGTTGGAACATATATTAATGAACATAACAATTATTTTTCCAGAATTAGAACAGATCCTGACTACATGTTTACTAATAAAAGAAGCCAGATCTAATTTTTGTTGTTATTTTTAAGGCCATGAAATAAGCCTTTGTTAAAGAACACTAAAGCTAGAAATCTAAAAACAACTTTTTAAAGGTTCTTTCCTATTATTGTAAGTGTTAAAACCCCTGCAGAATTCATGATAAGGTGCTATTTATGTTTCTTATTATAAAATGACTGCCAAATATCATGTCTTTTTAGTCCTGTCAATCAGTAGATTTCAACATTTCATCCAGATTAAAAATGGAAAAATAATTTCAGAAATCTTTCTTTTAAGGTATTTTCTTTCCCTGATAAAACACATTTCCTTGAAGTAAATACATCATCAAGACCTATTTGCAATTCTGTTAAATCTAAGTAATTGTTAGTGTTTCACCATAGAATTTAGGATGTGATAGGCCTTTCTTTCGCTGATTATACAATATAAGTGAAAACAGAGTAAAATAGTTAGTGTGCTGGGGGTGCTACTGACTCCAGCTTGCCAGAAAATCTCTCTGGAGAAGAAGGTGATCTGGAGTGAGAGAGTTTTGCTAATGACAAGTGATGTTCTCATAACAGAATTAGAAAGCAGCTTTCAGAAGTGCAACTTTTATGACAAACAAAAGCTGTTAAAAGGAAATTATAGATTAATTTAATTGGGAAAGTAGGTGATCAACAGAGACCGTTTCCCTAACACACTACATCATTTATGTGTTCATGTTTTAACTTTTAAAAAAATTATTTCTACATTTTGTAATATGATATATGTGTGTTTATTTTTAATTCAGATTGCTATGCATACAGAGAGTATGCAGAAAAATCAATCAGATCAAACTATTTCACCTGGAGTTTGGTACTGGTTTTTACTTTTCTGATTCTGTATAAGAAAAATAAATACAGTTGAATTTCCACTTGGAGCCTTTATCTTGTCATGATTTGTGTGTGTTTTTTTTACTGAGGGCTTTGGGTGGTACTGGAGGAAGGCTTATGTAACCTTCCTGGCAGACAATGAAGGAAAGAAAATTTTGTAGGCAAACATTTTTTTGGCTCAAGTGCCTGATTTTCAATATTTTAAATATCCAGAATTCTGGTTTCTACTTTATTTGAAGTAACTCACTGAGACTTTAAAAACTATGTGTGTGTGTGTCCTTGTGCTAAGTCACGTCAGTTGTATCTGACTCTTTGCGACCCCATGGACCATAGCCCTCCAGGCTCCTCTGTCCATGGGATTCTCCAGGCAAGAATACTGGAGTGGGTTGCCATTTCCTCTTCCAGGGGATCTTCCTGACCCAGGAACTGAACCCGAATCAGCCCTTTCAACAACCTTGCAGATTTGACTGAAACATCAGGACTATAGTATTTTTCTTCGTTTCTCTGTTATTGACAATATGTTGTGGCTTCTTGGGCTTCCCTGGTGGCTCAGACGGTAAAGAATGCAATGCGAGAGACCTGGTTCAGTCCCTGGGTTAGGAAGGTCCCCTGGAGGAAGCCATAGCAACCCACTCCAGTATTCTTGCTTGGAGAATCCCATGGACAGAGAAGTCTGGAGGGCTACAGAACATAGGGTCACGAAGTGTCAGACACAGCTGAGTGACTAAGCACAACGTGACTTCTTGTCAAACCCAAAGCAGTCACCATTTATTCTGTGACAGTGTATTTCCTCTGTCTTTGGAGCCCCCTGATTCTTGCTGTGGTGACACTTTATGATGTGAGGGCACTTTTAGTAGCAGAGTGTTTTTAAGCAGAAGCACTCAGTAACAACAAAAGAAGAAATTCTGGGGGAAAGAACTTAGCAACAGTCCAGAGTCTAAGCCTCATGCATCTTTTTAAAAACTGTATTTCGTCATCACTTTTAAGTTAACAGAGGCTCTCTGTTGAAAGTGTTATAAGTACCAACATGTTTAAAGTAAAAATATGAAAGTTCTCTATCTTTCAAATCTCACACTTTAAAAAATATGTTAGATTTTTCCCCCCATAAGCTGGATTATTTTTTAACAAAAGTAGAGCAATTCTGTGTGAAGTTTTGAAGCTTTCATTTTTTCTCTGAATAATAATGATATTACCAATACATATTGAACATTTATGTTAATTTAATCTGCACATCAACACTACTATTTCAATACTGTCCTCATTTTACAGATGAAGAAACTGAGGCTTAGAGAGATAAAATAATTTTTATAAGGGTACATAGTAAACAAGAAATATATCCAAAAGCTCAAGACTGTCATTCCATGCCAGTACATGTAAATTTTATTATATTTCACAATAAATAATATCCTTTTGCATGGGTGTCCCCTCTTGGTAGTCAGTTGGTTGTTTTCAGATTTTGCCCTTACAAATAGTAATGAACTTAGCAGTTTGTCCCTTTGATATTTATTTATTTTGGCTGCACTGAGTCTTACTTGTGGCATGTAGGATCTTCAGGTGCAGCATTTGGGATCTGGCCCCCTACATTGGGTGTGCAAAGTCTCAGCCACTGGACCACTCGTCCCAACAGTTTGTTCTTGTATGAGTATGTCTAGAGGATAAATTGCTCAGAAAGAAATCACTGTATCAAAAGTTATGTGATCTTAAATCTTGGTAGATTCTGTCAAATATTTTTGAAAACAAGTCCATGCCAATTTATACTTTCAAGGACAATGTATGCAAAGGCCTGTTTCACCATTGCCAACCTAGAGCTGGATATTGCCTAACTCTTGTTTTTCTTGTTTTTCCAGTTTGAAGCTACAAACATACAGTCGCAAAAAAAAGAAAGTCAAATTTGATTTGTATGAATATTAACTTTTTTTGTCCCCCCCCACCCACATGTACATCCCACGAAATGTTCATGAATATATGTTGAAGATATGAAGTTCAAAAATTGAATGAAAAATATTTTTTCTATTTCTATCAATAGTATACAAAACAAATTTGCTTCTCTTTCTGATTTTTTCCAGCTTTACTGAGATATAATTGACATCATGTATAAATGTAAGGTATGAAACATAGTGATTTTATGCATGTATATACTGCACAATGGTCACCACAAGAAGGTTAGTTAACACACGCATCACTTCACACGGTTACAAAATTTTTCTCTATGTGCAGTAAGAATTTTGACTAACTCTTAAAACTTTTCAAATATGATATATAGAAAATAGCTTACTATTATAGTTTGTAATTCTTGAATTAATAGTGAAATTGAATGATCTTTTCATAAGATTATTGTCTATGGTGGGTGATGTCAGTTCTCAATTACCCAGATTACCTTAGATTCTTTTTTACTGTTTTTGTTAAAAAACACTCCAGTATTCTTGCCTGGAGAATTCTGTGGACAGAGGAGTCTGGTGGGCTACAGTCCATGGAGTCAAGAAGAGTCGGACACGACTGACGGACTAACACTTTCATTCTCATTTTTCACCTCCATGATGGTGTATTTTCACTTCCAAAAGCTAACAACTGTGGTTCTTTTAAAAGGATTGTTAGGATCACTTTGCCCCCATACAGAAGAGAGTTGGAAATGCATAAGAATTTACATCCTAGGACATGACTTTGTCCAATGACAGGTGGGCCTTAACTCACATTCCAGAGCCCCCTGTGGGATCGGGCAGAGACTACCTTCTGTGGAATATTGCCTGACAGCACATTTCCTATTTCTTCCCCTTTCCAGTGCTGCTTCCCCGACTCTCACCAGTTTCTCCTCTAAATATCCACTTTCTTAATAAATCCTTTTCTTAAACAATGCTCCCTTAGTATACCACCTGTACATGAAGCCTTATATCAAGATCTGCTTCTGAAAACCAGACCTAAGTTAGCATCCAGAATACACAGCCAACTCTTGCAAATCTATCAGAAAAACAATCCAATGAAAATGTGGGGTAAGGATATGCACTGAAATTTTACAGAATGGAAAACTAGGTGCCAGATAATTTCACAACCTTGTTACTAATCAGGAAAATGGAAATGAGATAGTAGTAACATAATATTTCACTTATATCAAACTGCAAATTCCAAAAGACTTGTAACACCAAGGGTCAGCTAGGATGTGGAAAAGTGGGAAGGCACTGTACTGTTGGTAGCAGTGTAAACTGAGAAAAGCACTTTGTAACTTTCACGAAGCTGGCAGCCTCGTCTGTTTTGTTGATCACTATATCCCCAGTCTCTAGGGCAATGTCCAGAACATATGGATGACCAAACAGTAAATATTTATTGAGTGAATTAATATTTGGGCAAACTGTATTCCTCAGGAAGTGAGTACTGTCAGAGGGGACACACAGAGAGAAGTAGTTGCACAATAGGGGAGAAGGAACTTCCTAGACAATTTAGTTGCTTAAACAGATCTGTCAAATCAATCAAATAGATGGGGAAACAGTGGCTAGCTTTATTTTTCTGGGCTCCAAAATCACTGCAGATGGTGATTGCAGCCATGAAATTAAAAGACGCTTACTCCTTGGAAGGAAAGTTATGACCAACCTAGACAGCATATTAAAAAGCAGAGACATTACTTTGCCAACAAAGGTCTGTCTAGTCAAGGCTATGGTTTTTCCAGTGGTCATGTATGAATGTGAGAATTGGACTGTGAAGAAACCTGAGAGCCAAAGAATTGATGCTTTTGAACTGTGGTGTTGGAGAAGACTCTTGAGAGTCCCTTGGACTGCAAGGAGATCCAACCAGTCCATCTTAAAGGAGATCAAGTCATGAGTGTTCATTGGAAGGACTGATGTCGAAGCTGAAACTCCAATAGTCTAGCCACCTGATGCGAAGAGCTGACTCATTTGAAAAGACCCTGGTGCTGGGAAAGATTGAGGGCAGGAGGAGAAGGGGACGACAGAGGATGAGATGGTTGGATGGCATCACCGACTCGATGGACATGGGTTTGGGTGGACTCCAGCAGCTGGTGATGGACAGGGAGGCCCGGCGTGCTGTGGTTCATGGGGTTGCAAAGAGTCACAAAGACTGAGCATCTGAACTGAACTGAATCGACGGGATGACAGCGTTGTAGCGACCACGTTGTTCATGTAGTGGATTGATCTAGCTGGTGAGTAAATCTGACAGGCATTGCAGCCAAACCGGTTGAGAGCTAGGACTTGTCCATTTATAGCGTACTCAAGTTTCTTTTATTCTTTTTTAAGGCTGGGAAGGATTGGGGCAGGAGGAGAAGGGGACGATAGAGAATGAGATGGCTGGATGGCATCACTGACTCAATGGACATGAGTTTGGGTGAACTCCGGGAGTTGGTGATGGACAGGGAGGCCTGGCGTGCTGTGATTCATGGGGTTGCAAAAAGTCAGACACGACTGAGTGACTGAATTGAACTGAACTGAACTGAATCTGTAAAAAATTCATATATTGATATTCCCCATGAAAAACTGTGATCACTATATTTTGGGTTTTTCCCTGGGGCACTGTATTTTTTTTTCTTTTTTTACATTATGATTAAATATTGTGTGACTATCAAAGCTTCTGCAAATGTAATTTACTTGATTTCCACTGAGAGCACATATGAAAGTTCAGTTCAGTTACTCAGTCACGCCTGACTCTTTGCGACCCTATGGACTGCAACACGCCAGGCTTCCCTGTCCATCACCAACTCCCAGAGCTTGCTCAAATTCATGTCCATCGAGTAGGTGATGCCATCCAACCATCTCATCCTCTGTCATCCCCTTCTCCTCCTGCCTTCCATGTGAAGGGACCACAGGTGTTAACAATCTGCAGAAACTATGACATCTGCCTTGCTCCTCAGAATAGTTAAATATGTGATTTATTAAAATGAATATAGAATGAAGATCAGACATATTAGGTCATGTTCAGAAGACTTCTGAGGTGAGATTCTGGTCATTGGTATGAGATGGTTGTTTGAATTCTGGCCTTGAAACAGAATGAATTTATTCCAGGGATGTTTCAGAAGGTCTGGGACACTCAGGTCCTCAAAGAAGAATGCCTTAAAATTTTCTCTGTAACATTCCCAGATTTCAAGATTTACCGAAACAAGCAACCAACACATTTTACTTTTGCACAGTCTCTGGCGGCTTTAGGAAACTGACCAAAGCTTTAGATGTCATTCTCAGGAAGCTGCTCACACAGTCTGTTAATGGCTCATAGATGGCTCTTAGGTTCTCTGGAGCCCTTCTATTGACCTGAGACTCTGCAACGTTTTCCTATAGGCTGTCTTTTGAAATGCCTGTGCTTAGTTGCTCAGTCATGTCTGACTCTTGGAGAACCCATGAACCAGGCTCCTCTGTTAATGGGCTTTTCCAGGCAAGAATACTGGAGTGGGTAGCCTTTCCTTTCTCCAGGGGATCTTCCCAACCCAGGGATCGAACCTAGCTTTCCTGCATTGCAGGCAGTCTTTACTATCTGAGCCACCAGGGAAGCCCTGGGTA
Organism: Moschus berezovskii; assembly: GCF_049115385.1. Lineage (NCBI taxonomy): Eukaryota > Metazoa > Chordata > Mammalia > Artiodactyla > Moschidae > Moschus > Moschus berezovskii. The sequence goes on from NC_142460.1 coordinate 142,088,901, forward strand.
CCCCTCAGATATCTTACCTGGGTAATGACGATGTGACTAATTAAACTATAAATAGAAAAAAATAATTTATGGGATTAGCAGAGATTAACAGTCACCAGACTCTCGCGCTCTAGCAAGAGGATCCATTTATGGAATTAGCACAGACTGAAATAAGAGTTTCAGAGAGTGGGAACAAGTGAAAGATGAAGGGAGAAAGGTGAGGCCAGCACATTCTGTGCAGCATTACAGGTCCTGGAGAAGGTGGGTGTGTGAGTTGAGGAAGGGCAGGTGTGGGCAGTCTCCTTTACAAATTTGCTGCTCCCCTGTAGCTCAGAGGTTAAAGCGTCTGCCTGCAATGCTGGAGACCTGGGTTCAATCCCTGGGTCGGGAAGATCCCCTGGAGAAGGAAATGGCAACCCACTCTAGTGTTCTTGCCTGGAGAATCCCAGGGGCTGGGGAGCCTGGTGGGCTGCCATCTATGGGGTCCCACAGAGTCGGACATGACTGAAGCAACTTAGTAGCAGCAGCAGAAACACCTAGCACCTTGAACAATACCTGGTACACTATTCAAAATTATTTTCAAAAATATCTGTTGAATGAGTGAATATCTTTAAGAGAACTTGTCTTTCACACCACAACCCTTGCTGAGGACGCATCTTTGATTGACTTGTTGGCTTGCACTTCCATGTCTTGAATTAAAAAAGCTTTTGGAAAATGTTCCTCAATGGGAGAGGTATCAGAGGAAGATTGTACTCTTTTTTTTGAAGTTTACAACATCATTTTTTAAAATATAAATTTATTTATTTTAATTGGAGGCTAATTACTTTACAATTGTATTCTTTCGAAAGATGGCCAAACCTGCCCACTGAGAAATTATCTGCTGTGAGCAGTTAGGCTGAGTTGCCATTAGAGGGCAGCAAATGGCTTTGTCAGGGTGTGACCAGAGCCAAGCGAGGGTGCAGAAGGAGCCAGGCGTCATGGGAGGAGGAACAAGAAGGACATGCAGGGTGCTGATATTTTGTTACCTTCCTTGCATTCGCCTATATATCTCTTGACAGGAAGATCTATAGATTTTGAGGGAGAATAAAGTTATTTTTAAGAATACAGAAAAAAAGGAAAAAATAAGACATTCTCAGAGCAAGGTTCACAGTGGAGTCAATGGATCACCTGCTTCAGATTATCCGAAAACATCAGAATAGAATGAGAATTTTCCTGAATCTGAATGAGGCCGAGGACTGGGAATCTGTATTTATTTAGCAAACTTCCAGGTCATTCTGGTGCACTCTCAAGTTTGAGAACCACCACACATGATGAATGTGAGTGTGTGCTGTGCTTAGTCGTGTCCAACTCTTTGCAACCCATGGGCTGTAGCCCACCAGGCTCCTCTGTCCATGGGGATTCTCCAGGCAAGAATACTGGAGTGGGTTGCCATGCTCTTCTCCAGGGGATCTTCCCAACCCAGGGATCAAATCCAGGTCTCTTGCATTGCAGGCAGATTCTTTATCATTTGAGCCATCAGGGAAGCCCAAACATCTGATGAGTAGTCTCTCAACTTTTCTGTCATGGATCCCCCACGGTATGCATGTTTGCCTGCTCATTTCTTTATAAATTATACACATAGATGGCTGCCCTAGGGGCTTCCCAGGTGGCGCTAGCAATAAAGAACCTGCCTGCCAATGCAGGAGACATAAGAGAGTGAGTTTGATTCCTGCATGGGAAAGATCCCCTGGAGGAGGGCATGGAGAATCCACGGACAGAGGAGCCTGGGGGGCTACAGTCCATAGGGTCACAAGGAGTAAGACACAACTGAAGTGACACAGCACAGCACAGCACTGTCCTAACGTATCTTGTACATCATAGAAGGTTGAAGCATACACATTAAGTTTTATAAATGAACTTCCCATGCCACATTTTGGATGAGAGGATAAGGATAATCCGTGCTGATGAAATGTTGTTTAACTGATCTTCAGGCTGATTGTGATGGAATAATATTCATTTTCTCAGGTTTAGGTCCCCAACATCAGTGGGCATGAGGCAGCATGATTATCTGTGGAGATTTTATTTCTGCTTCCAAAGAGTCATTGGGGATATTCCCCACCCACCCACCTTCCCTCTCAGATTCCCATTTGGTGCTGAGGAAAGTTGTCATGGTTACCCTCTTCCCCAATCCGATAGCCTGAATACAACTTCTGGGTGGGAAGCTGAGTGTGAACTGCTCAGTATGTTGGCGTGGTAGCAACACCCAGGTACTTCACACACACACACACATACAAACACACACACTCACCCTCTGGGACTGCATCAAATTTGAACAAATTACAAAATCATTTGCTATTAAACCTGGCCTACAAAAATCCTTAAATTCGCCATTAGACTCTAAATTTGGCTCTTCATCTTCTGAGGTCATGGGTCTCTTTGAGAATCTAATGAACCCTATGAACTTTTTCTCTAGGATGGGAGGGAAAGAAATTTACTCATCTTCCCATAGACACCATTTCAGAGGGTGTGAAAGTTTCTGGAGTTCTCAGAGTGAGGACTCTAAAACAACAGTGTCAGCATTTTCTGGGAATTTACTAGAAATGCGTCACCCTTAAAGCCTACAGAATCAAACTTTTGGTTGGGAATAAGCCCTCCAGGTATTTTTAGTGAATACTCAAGTTTGAAAACACTCCAGCCTATTGGTTCTCAAACGTGCCTCCGGGTGAGTTAAAAAAAAGAGAGAGCGAGAAAGCACTGATTCATGGTCATCAATCCAATTTAATTAAATCAGTATCTCTGGAGGTGAGGCCTGGACATCAGGATTTTTTTTTTTCCTTTTCTTAAAATTTTTATTGTTTTTTTTTAAACTTTTTATTTTGTATTGGGGGATAGCTGATTAACAAACAATGGCTTATTAAAAAATATATGTATTTAATTTGGCTGTGTTGGGTCTTGGTTGTGGCATGCAAATTCTTAACTCTGCATGTGGGATCTAGTTCTCTGACCAAGGATTGAACCTGGGTCCCATGCATTGGGAATGCAGCGTTTTAGCCACTGTACCACCAGGGAGAAGTGAAAGTGAAAGTCACTCAGCCACATCTGACTCTTTGTGATCCCATGGACTATACAGTCCATGGAATTCTCCAGGCCAGGGTACGTGAGTGGGTAGCCTTTTCCTTCTCCAGGGGATCTTCCCAACCCAGGAACTGAACCCAGGTCTCCTGCATTGCAGGTGGATTCTTTACGAGCTGAGCCACACAAGGGAAACCCAAGAATACTGGAGTGGGTAGCCTATCCCTTCTCCAGGGGATCCTCCTGACCCAGGAATCAAACTGGGGTCTCCTGCATTGCAGGTGAATTCCTTACCAATTGAGCTATCAGGGAAACCCGGACTACCAGGGAAGTCCCCAACAAACAATGTTGTGACAGTTTCAGGTGGACAGCGAGGTGACCCAGCTAGACATACTCATGTATCCATTCTCCCCCAAAACTTCCCTCCCATCCAGGCTGCCACATAACATTGAGCAGAGTTCCATGTACTATACGGTAGGTCCTTGTTGATTATACATTTTAAACGTAGCAGTGTGTACTTGTCCATCCCAAACTCCCTAAGTGTCCTATCCCCCATCCTTCCTCCAGTAACAATAAGGTCATTCTTGGAATTTGGGGTTTTAAAAAATTCTCTAAAGGAGTTGGAGATTTTCTTGGTGTCCAAAATCACTGGGGATGGTAACTGCAGCCATGAAATTAAAAGACGCTTGCTCCTTGGAAGGAAAACTATGAAGAACCTGGACAATGTTTTAAAAAGCAGAGACATCACTTTGCTGACAAAGGTCCATATAGTCAAAGCCATGATTTTTCCAGTAGTCATATATGGATGTGGGAGTTGGACCATAAAGAAGGCTGAGTGCTAAAGAATTGATGCTTTTCAACTGTGGTGTTGAAGAAGACCCTTGAGACTTGGATAGCAAGGAGATCAAACCAGTCAATCCTAAGGAAATCAAGTCATTAGAAAAGAACCTGATCTTGGGAAAGATTGAGAGCAGGAGGAGAAGGGAGCAACAGAGGATGAAGTGGTTGAGTGGCTTCACCAACTCAATGGACATGAGTTTGAGCAAATCCAGGAGATAATGAAGGACAGGGAAACCTGGCAGGCTGCAGTCTGTGGGGTTGTGAAGAGATGGACATGATATAGTGACTAAAGAACAACAGCCAAAGAAGTTAAGCTCTGCAGACCCAGATTATAACAAGCCAGACTATTTCTGACAATCTCAAACTAGAGCACACTGCTGCTGCTGCTGCTAAGTCACTTCAGTCGTGTCCGACTCTGTGTGACCCCATAGACGGCAGCCCACCAGGCTCCCCCGTCCCTGGGATTCTCCAGGCAAGAACACTGGAATGGGTTGCCATTTCTTCTCCAATGTGTGAAAGTGAAAAGTGGAAGTGAAGTCGCTCAGTCGTGTCCGACCCTTAGCGACCCCACGGACTGCAGCCCACCAGGCTTTTCCATCCATGGGATTTTCTAGGCAAGAGTACTGGAGTGGCTTGCCATTGCTCTAGTTCCTCCTAGAAAGGAACCTGGAAAGGTCTGACTCATCGCTTTCACTTACCAGTGAGGAAACCAAGGCCTGGAGACTGAGGAGCTTTCCCAAGACCACAGAGTTATCGAGAGCCTCAGGCAGCATTCAGCTCTCCGTGGGTCTCTGTTCCAGGAATGGCCACACACTGGAACAGCGAACCCAGGCGCTCCCGAGGAAGCCTGGACACGAAGGGGCGCGTGCTCAGCATGGCCAGATCTCGGCGTTTTCTGAGGCAGACGTTCGGTATCCGCTCTGAGCGTTTCTTCCGCTTTAGCTCACCATCTGTGGCGCCTACCGCTCATTTGCATTCAACTCAGCTTGTGTTTTCTTGGGAATGAGCTTAACCTCTGCCTGGCTGGTGGGAAGCAGCGGGCTGTAGTGCAGGGAGAGCGTGGTCCTGGTGCTGACCTGTGGGGGTACCGAGCAGGAGAGCTTGGTCCTGGTCGGGGGAAGCTCAGGCTTGGAGCCGGGTGTCCCGGGTTCAATGCCAGCACTGCTGTGAGCTCCTTCTGTGGCCCTGGGGCTTGTGCTTATTCTCTTCATGCCTCAGTTTCCTCACTCCTCACTCAAGGGTGATAATATCACAACTACCTCCGACGAGCAGGTTGTGACTATTAAATCAGCTTGATGCCCATCAAGACCGATACCCACACCAGACTGCATGCTCTGCAAATGTTCACTCTTAGTTGGTGGCAGGCCTGGGGGCAGATTGCTTAGGATCCTGCCTTTCTTTTCTTTCCTTTCTTTTGTTCTTTTTCATTCCCTCCTTTTTTCCTTTTCTTTTTCCTTCCTTCTTTTTTCCTTTCTTTCTTTCTTCTTCTTTTTTAACCCTGAGGGTTATAGTATTCTGCTTGTGCATTCCAGCTTCTTCCACACTGAGAGAAGAAAATCATTAAATAGGAATAATTGAGAAATAAAACACACAAGATTGAGCAACCAGCGGGCCTCTGTGGGTGGATGTCTGTCTGCTAAGTCGCTTCAGTCGTGTCCGACTCTGTGCGACCCCATAGACGGCAGCCCACCAGGCTCCACCATCCCTGGGATTCTCCAGGCAAGAACACTGGAGTGGGTTGCCATTTCCTTCTCTGGATGTCTGTATACAGGTGCTTTGAAAGATTGTATAAAAATAATGACTCTGATTATCATGGTTTAATAGTTTTCACTAATTCAGTTTAGAATGAAATAGTGAGCAGTATAAATTGTGACTATTTATTTAAAATTTTTTTGACTCATTTATTTTAAAAAATTATTTATTTGGCTGTGCTGGGTCTTAGTTGTGGCCAGAGGTATCTTTAGTTGTAACATGCAAACTCTTAGTTGTGGCATGTGGAGTCCAGTCCCTTGACCAGGGGTCAAACCCCTGCATTGGGAGTATGGAGTCTTAGCCACTGAACCACCAGGGAAGTTCCCATGACTTTAAAAAAATAACAATAAAAAAATAACAATATTTTCAGTTTTACAGTGGAACTTTAGTGTGACAAAGCATCCCTTCCTAGATGCTTTCAGAAGAATTAGGAGGGTAAAGAGCTCAGTGGCTGAAAGTGTAGAGATTCTCACCCTCAAATAGTCAGACTCTCTGGGCTTTCCTACTTGCTTTTTATGAGGTTCTGGGCAATTTATTTGTTTGTTTTTTTCTAAGCTTCACTTTAGTCTCATACAAAATGGGCTAATTGTAGTTTCTTTATCATAGAGTTGTATCAAATAAACAAACCCAGACTTAGAAAAGGGGAAACTATTCAAAAGGACTATTTCAGTGGGAGAATCTCCAATCTCAGAAATATGTAGGCATCTAAAAAATAAATCAGAAAGGTCTTTCCTTTATGGGAGGGGTAAGCAGAACTTAGTAGCAATAAGAAGTTGGTTGAGCAAGGGTGCATGATGGCTGAGGTCTGACAGCAACAGTGTCTAACCGGGTCAGCTCATTTCCCAGATAGGCTGAAGAAGGAATGCTGTGGTGCTTGCTCAGGCTTGGAAGCGAGCAGAGTTCATGGTCCTGTGGGAGAGGAGAAGAGCCTCATTAAAGCTCCGTCAAGACAAAGCAGTGGGTAAGCTATGGGCAGTTGTGAACACTTGGCCGGTTATTTGGAAGATTAAGTAAATTCTCCATGTATATCACTTGCCAAGATTTCTGGGTATATATGAATGCTGAGTTCTTTTTTTCTTTTTTTGTTACAAACACTTGACTCTAAAATGCTAGAGAGTAGCTTTTTCTTTCCTTTGAGGAGAATAATTTTAGTCATGGAACCATAACCAGGGTAACAGCCCATTCAGTGAGTATTTATTGGGTTGGCCAAGAAGTTCATTTGGGTTTTTCCATAACAGCCCACGGAAAAGTCCAAACAAACTTTTTGGCCAAGCCAATACTATGTTTCAGGCCCAGTGCTGGGAAGAGGTACAAACATTGAGACAGAGATTCCGAGTTTGAGGAGTTCTCAGTCCAGAGGGAAAGAAGGAAATGTTATGTGATATAACCTGCAAAGGGCAATCATTCTCATATATACAGGATGTCATGGGAGAATATGGAAGGGTTGTGACTTAGCTGGAGGTACAGTGATGTAGGAAGAGCAAGATGAGAACTGAGTTGAGTCTTGAAGAAGAAGCTGTTACCCTGATGAATAATAGGGAGAGAGTGTTTCCAGGCAGACAGAACACAACATACAAAGCCAGGGTTTCAAAAGAGTGTGTGGGGTGCCCAGGACATCAGGCAATTACTGTATCCCTGAGTTTCGGGCAGAGCAAGGACGGAAGCCAGTGGGAGTTAGGTGACGGAAGCCACAGAAAGGGCATGCATGCGTGCTCAATCGTGTCCGACTCTTTGTGACCCTGTGGCCTGTAGTCCCCCAGGCTCCTCTGTCCATGCTTGGATTCCCCAGGCAAGAATACTGGAGTGGGTTGCCATTCCTTTCTCCAGGGGGTCTTCCTGACCCAGGGATTGAACCCACATCTCTTACATCTCCTGCTTTGGTAGGTGGGTTCTTTACACTAGCACCACCTGGGAAGCATAGATAAGACAGGGGCATGCTAAACTTTGTGTTTAGGACATGTCGTGGCTCAGTCGTACATTTTTGTGTCTGCCTGATATAGATGATGACTGTAAAAAAAGAAATTAAAAAAAACATTCCCTTCTCCCAACTAAGACAAAGATTTCAGGACAAGCCTGTATGGAAGGACTGGGAGAGTTCAGCTTAGAAATGTTGCTTTGAGATACCAATGAGAAACTCAAAAACAGACATTTAGCAGGCAGGGCAGTGGTCTGGACTGGAGAAAAAGATGTGGAGGTCATGAGCATTGTCATGAAACCACAGCAGTGACGATCACCTGGGAGCATATTTAGACTGAGAAAAGCAATGCTCAGGGGCTTTCCTGGTGGTTCAGTCATAAAGAATCCACCTGTCACTGCAGGAGACAAGGGTTTGATCCCTGATCAAGGAAGATCCCACGTGCTATGAAGCAATTAAGCCTGTGTGCCACAACTATTGAGTCTGTGCTCTAGGTCCCAGGGGCCAGAACTACTGAGCCCACACACCACAACTACTGAAGCCCTCTTGCCCTAGAGCATGTGCTCCGCAACAAGAGAAGCCACGGCAATGAGAAGCCCACACACAGCACTTAGAGAGTAGTCCCCTCTTGTTACAACTAGAGAAAAACCCTCGAGCAGCAAGGAAAACTCAGCACAGTGAAAAATGAATAATAATTTTTTTAAAAAAAGCAGTGCTCTGAAGTCAGAATTGTTTAAGGAGCAGTGTATCTCTTTTTCAATGTATATATGTCACTTGATGATGGGCCAATACTTGTTTATGGACTTAGGAGAGGATTCAAGCAGTCACTGAGCACATTGTGTGTGTAAACACTACGTTGGTTTCCAGGAGAAGGAACTATGGCTCTTCCCCTCAAGCAGCAGATGAGTGATTCTCAACATGGGTGAGTTTGCCCCCTCCCAACTCCTCCCAGGGAAACTTACCAACGTCTGGGGATATTTTTGATTGTCACAACTGAGAAGAAGAGGTTGTTACTAGCATCTGGTCAGTAGAAGCCAAGGGTGCTGCCAGACATCCTATAGTGCACTAGACAGCTCTCTTCACATCAGACAAAGAATCATCTCGCCCGAACGTCTCATGAGTAGAGGCTGAGAAGCCCTGATCTACCCTAAGAAATAGGACACGTACACTGGTGGTCCTCAGCCTTTTTTGGCACCAGGGATGTTTCATGGAAGACAATGTTTTCACAAACCAGGGGACAAGGGATGGTTTCAGGATGACTCAAGCTCATTGCATTTATTGAGCACTTTATTTCTAATCTAATGCCGCCGCTGATCTGATAGGAGGTATTGGTCTGAAGCCTGGAGATTGGGGATGTCTGATATACACAGTCAAGGAAGTTAAAAAAAAAAAAAGAAATTCCCTCTCCCATCTGAGTGAGGTGGCTTTGTAATGTTAGCATGGCTAGGGCAAACTTCATGCCCCAAAGTTATGTTTCTGAATAGGGTGGACCACAAGAGCAATTCCTGCCAGCCCTGGAGGGCAGACAAAAAGCAGCAGCACCTTGGGGTTCCTGTACATTGTCGTTGACACAAGGTAGCAACTGGGTCTATATCTGCTCACCTTTCCTGGGGTCAACAGCTTTTCTGACCCCTGGACCCACCATACCCAGTGTGTTTATCTCCCCTGGTTCCAGCTTCCGCAGGACACCATTCCATTGAAGCCAGAGGCGATGAGAACTGCTATGGGTTTCAGTGCCTCCTCCTGGGCTTCAGCTCATGCTGTGGGTTCCAGCTTGTTCATGCTCTCTCACCCCTTACATCCATCTTCCTTTGCAGATTCTGCCCTGTGGACTTCAAGCCCCGGCATTAGACGCTGAGACAGTAGTGGGAAACAGTGGTCCCCAACCGTTTTCACATCAGGAGCTCGCTTTGTGGAAGGCAATTTTTCCATGGGCCAAGATAGGTGGGGGTAGCTTCAGGATGATTCAAGGGCATTACATTTATGGTGTGGTTTATTTCTCTTATTTTTACATCAGGTCCATCTCAGATCATCAGGCATTAGATCCTAGAGGTTGGGGACCTCTGGTCTATCAGAGAATGCTTACCTAGCTCCCATAATTAGTAAAGGAAAATCCTTGTAATTTATACACACAGAGATCTTTACTCTCTGATTGAACCATGACTGACATGGCTTAAGGTGGACACCAACCAATTAGTATTTTTAAAACAGGACAAAGTAATTTTGTAGAAAGGCAGACTTTTTTCTTTCCTGGGGTCAATCTCAGTGGTTCTCTCCCATGAATTTTTCTAAACCCTGGGCCTATTCTTTCCTTTTTGCTCATCCTCCTTCTCATCTTTTGTCTCTTCTTCCTCTTTCTTTATTCTATTTCACCTTTCAGATGAATATCTTCCATAGATACCTCTGTCACCTTTAGGGTTTAGCATGTACTCCGTTAATTAATATTCATCAGTAAAGTGTGAGCTCCCGACAAGCTGTCACGGGGTCCAACCCATTGTCATCTTTGTGCCCACCAGCCTGTGATCTCAATCAATAGTTGCTCAAAGAGGTTGGATTTTAGCATCACCTGGTGAGCTCGAAACACTACAGAATGGAAAAAAAAAAAACAAACTTTCATGCCTCGTGCCTAGATTTTCAGATGTAGTAGGTCTAGGCCAGGGTTCAGGAATCATAATTTTAGGACATTTCCTAGGCTATTCTACTGATCAGCCATGTCGGAAAACCAATGTTCTAAACTGATTTGAAACACATTACGTGTAAGTGTGTGAGTGTTTGCATTCATAGTTCCCCCATGAGATCTTTTTTTCAAAGCTTTCTTTTATGTGGACCATTTTTAAAGTCTTTATTGAATTTGTTACAATATTGCTTCTGTTGTTTTTTATGTTCCGATTTTTGGGGAGTAAGGCATGTGGGATGCTAGCTCCCCAACCAGGGGTTGAACCTGCACTCTCTGCATTGGTAGGCAAAGTCTTAACTACTGTGCCACCGGGGAAGTACCCCCCCAACCCCCATCAAATGAGATCTTAATTGCCTATCTGCCTGCCTTTTTTCCTTCCACTTAGCTAGTGCCAGGTGCACTCTCTGACCTCAGAGTTCTCATTACAGTGAGGGCAAAATCACAGCATGTCGTGTCTTCAGTGCCCAGCCTCGAGTGGCCAGCACTATGATTAGTAACTGTCTTTTTGGTGACTCTGAGAAACCCAGTTTTTGGTGTGCCTAACTTAGCTGATTGCTGAAGAATTGATGCTTTTGAACTGTGGTGCTGGAGAAGACTCTTGAGAGTCCCTTGGACTGCAAGGAGATCCAGCCAGTCCATTCTAAAGGAGATCAATCCTGGGTGTTCATTGGAAGGACTGATGCTAAAGCTGAAACTCCAATACTTTGGCCACCTCATGCGACGAGTTGACTCACTGGAAAAGACTCTGATGTTGGGAGGGGTTGGGGGCAGGAGGAGACAGGGACGACAGAGAATGAGATGGCTGGATGGCATCACTGACTCGATGGACATGAGTTTGAGAGAACTCCGGGAGTTGGTGATGGACAGGGAGGCCTGGCGTGCTGTGATTCATGGGGTCGCAAAGAGTTGGACACGACTAAGCGACTGAACTGAACTGGACTGAACTGAACTTATATAGTACTGCCCATCAGCTTGGCAGCTGCAGAAGTGAGATGCTAGCTTGTGTCAACCTCTGAGAATCTCCTTATTATACATCAGTAATGAGGACAATCCCATAGGTCTCTTTGTTTCCCCTTGAGGGACTTCAAAATTTCTGGGATGATTGATTGCTTTTCAGTAGTCCTTTATATAGATGGAGGAACTGAGGTTTAGAAAGTAACTTTCCCAGGATCCCCAAGCTGACATGTGGATAGATGGGGTTTGAACTCAAATCAGTGGAATGAATATGATTCTATATTAGTGCCTGATTCATAAGACCAAAGTTAATGTCCTAGTATAACATGTAGAACTGATAATACCAATTACCTTAATCCTGGGCCATAGGCTGACAAAATGACTACCCAAATCAATTTTTTAAAAACATTGCCTTTGTTTGCTCAAAGGAAGCATTTGTAGAAACATGAATTTTCACTTAATCTTTTGCCCCTCCTTCCTCACAAACACATGATCTTTATTATATCACCTTTGAATTCTGATTTTAATTTAATACATAAAGAAACCCTAGTAAATGATGTCAGGCTCAAAAGATTAGTCACAAGTAATTCAAACATGTTAGCCCAAAAGGCAATAAATAAAAATTATGATACATCAGTCATTCTGTTTTCCCCATAAATCTTAAAAATAAAAATTGGTCTTAGCTTCTCATTTTTAATGTGATTTACTCCTTTGAGTTCTGTAAAACTTCCAAAGATATTAACATCTCTATATACAAAGAAGCAGTGCAGCAGTACATGTGTTCTTATACATTTTTCATTCTTAGAGAAAAAATTATGAAACATTTGCTTTGAACCTGCTCTTCAATTATAAAAGGAAGCTAATTGGAAAGATTCATAAATATTCCTTAAGTGGTCAAACTATTTTTTATCTGAAACTAGCATAAAATTCTAAGTTCAACTGAGCTGGTTGGAAAGGAGAAGAAATAACTCTGGCCTGCCTAAGCTTTGTCAGTTAGGAAGCAGGTAGGAACTGGCAACTCCAAGAAAGGAAGAATTAAGTTTAATATATCTTCTCACACGCCATCAAGTTACAACATCTCATCATGGAGGTTTAGACTGGCCCATCTCCCTAGAAGGTAGAAAAAATTAATTAATTACAACATCATTTGTGTGTGTGTACTTTCCCCTTCCCATCACTCCCTCTTAGTCTTAATTTGTTTCTGTGCTCAGTTGTGTCCGACTCTTTGTGACTCCATGGACTGTAGCCCACCAGGCTCCTCTCTCCACGGGATTTCCCAGGCAAGAATACTGGAGTGTGATACCATTTCCTTCTCCAGGATCTTCCCTACTCAGGGATTGAACCCACTTCTTCTGTATTTCCTGCATTGGCACCACCTGGGAAGCCCCCTTAGTCTTAATTATTCCTGCCCTTATTGGTCACTTATTGAATGTTTTCTATACTTTTCTGAATTTGGTTCAGATCTTTGTCACTTACCTATGTTTAGGCTAGAAGTGTGGAAGCTTCACTTTATTAATGAAATTCATTTTTAATAAGTGGAACAGAGGGCTCAAGTGATGTATCTGAAGCCATTGTTAATAAATAGAGAAGCCAGGAATTAATAAGTAGAGAACCCTGGGAGGTGGAACCCAGGAACTGTGTTTCTTTTCTTGAACTTAGGCTGCTACACAGATTTCCATCCTCTGCTGATTGCAGCCATGAAATTAAAAGACGCTTGCTCCTTGGAAGGAAAGTTATGACCAACCTTGATAGTATATTAAAAAGCAGAGACATTACTTTGCCAACCAAGGTCCGTCTAGTCAAGGCAATGGTTTTTCCCGTGGTCATGTATGGATGTGAGAGTTGGACTGTGAGGAAAGCTGATCGCCGAAGAATCGATGCTTTTGAACTGTGGTGTTGGAGAAGACTCTTGAGAGTCCCTTATACTGCAAGGAGATCCAACCAGTCCATTCTAAAGGAGATCAATCCTGGATGTTCATTGGAGGGACTGATGCTAAAGCTGAAACTGCAATACTTTGGCCACCTCATGCGACGGGTTGACTCACTGGAAAAGACTCTGATGCTGGGAAAGGTTGGGGGCGGGAGGAGAAGGGGACGACGGAGAATGAGATGGCTGGATGGCATCACCGACTCTGTGGACATGAGTTTGAGTGTACTCCGGGAGTTGGTGATGGACAGGGAGGCCTGGCGTGCTGTGATTCATGGGGTCGCGGAGAGTCGGACACGACTGAGCGACTGAACTGAAGTGAACTGAAGGAAATAACAGTACAGTGTACTGAGCCTTCTAGTTACTGACATGGATGCGTTTTTTTTTTTTCTGCTGTGCCACGTGGCATGTGAGATCTTAGTTCACCAACCAGGAATTGAACCCTGGACCCCTGCCATGGCACAGAGTCTTAACCACTCGACCACCAGAGAAGTCCTGACTTGGATGCACATTGATCACCCCAGGTTAGACACTCACTCAACACCTTAGGAAGTAGCTTTAACAATCACATTTTATAGGCAAAGACACAGTTGAGGGCAACCAACTTGGCTAAGACCGCACAGCTGGCATTCAACAGCTTGTATTTTGAGGCACGTTTCCACCTATTACCTCATGTAAGGACTGTGCCAGGCCAGGGACCTCTCAATAAATACTTCCTGTCTGAATGGATGGATGTCTATCTGCACCCTCTCTAAAGTTTATCAGGAGGCGGCTGGGGGAATGAAGCTTCTAGAAGCTAGGCAGCTTGCTCAGCTCACTCAGCAAGTGAGTGATTAACTGGGAGCCCAACACTCCCCTGTGTCCTCCTGTGGGAGGGACCCTGACCGACCACAAAAGGCAGGAATCCTCAGCAGACCACTGTTTTGTTTTTTTCCCTCCAATGAAGCTCTTGTGTGCACTGAAATATTTAGTAGGAAGGTTTCATGATGTCTGTGAATTACTTTCCAATGGTGCAGACAGAGAGCAAGCAAATGTTAACAGTCTGTGGATCTAGGTGAAAAGGCACAGGTGTTCATTGTATTGTTTTTTAAAATTTCACATAGATTTGAAGTTATCCAAATAAAAAGATGGAGAAGGAAGGAGGGAAGGGAATTCTGGTGATGCATATTCATGATCTGTGATTCTCTAGTGCCAGCTAGAGTGTTCAGCAACTTTCACTGTCAGGTGATTTATTCGTTAAAATTGCTAAAATATGGAGTCTGAATAGATGACACTCACTGAAGAGTCAACTCTGGTGGCTCGGAGGTTAAAGCATCTGCCTCCAATGCGGGAGACCTGGGTTCGATCCCTGGGTCGGAAAGATCCCCTGGAGAAGGAAACGGTAACCCACTCCAGTATTCTTGCCTGGAGAATCCCATGGATGGAGAAGCCTGGTAGGCTACAGTCCACGGGGTCGCATAGAGTCGGACACGACTGAGCGACGGAACGAACGGAACGGAAGAGTCAACTGACTAAAACTATGGGTGTGGTTTTTTATTTTGTAATTTTTAATTGTAAAAATTTTCAATAAAATTTTAAAGGTTACCTTCTGGTTACAATTATTACAAAACATTGGCTCTATTCCGTGTTGCAGCCTACCTGACACTGAATAGTTTGTGCCTCCCATTCCCCACCCCCGTATTGCCCACTGCCAACCACTAGTTTGGTCTCTGTATCTGAGAGTCTGCTTCTTTTCTATTATAGTCAATAGCTGGGTTTTTTAGACTCCACATGTAAGTGATATCATATAGTTTTTATCTTTCTCTATCTGATTTATTTCACTTAGCTTGATGATCTGTGGGTATGTTTTTAATTTATAGATAATCCTCAGATTTAGTAAACTGCTATCTTCCATTAGAAGAACAGTTGTATTTCCAACTATACTTGCAATGAGAATTTGCTACCTAACTGAAAAAAAAAGTAACTTCTTCCGTGAAAGCAGAAAAAGAAGTATCAGTGTTTGATATGAATTAGCTGATTTAGCAAACTTGCATTCTTGTTGGACGAAATACAAAATTCAAATGCACAATACTCTTGACCACTACCGTAAAAATAATTTTGATGGATTTCTAACTGGTAGTTTTCTTTTCTCCCCAATTGTGTTTCAAGACCAAAAAATTTAAATACAACACCATAGAAAGTTAATAGAACAAAAATCCAATAGTCAGGGAAAATTATTTTTAATATATGCATTTTACTCTTGACTTTAGGAAGAAGTTTTTATTTATATTTTTTATATTTCAGACGTGATTGGGCGCGTTCAGGGTGGTATGGCCGTAGACTATATTTCAAAATATATGATTGTTAAACATTTTTGAATAATATAAGCTAGAAGAAAGGAAAAAAGTCAAAGTCTTCTTACCTACAAATAATTATCATTAAACATTTTGGTTAGATTTCCTTTAGGTCTTTTTTCTACTCATTGTGTTTGAGTTTTCTTTATTTTTAAAATTTTATTCTATATTGGAGTATAGTATAGTTGGGCTTCCCTGGTGGCTCAGTTGGTAAAGAATCTGCCTGAAACGCGAAAGACCTGGGTTCGATCCCTGGGTTGGAAGATCCCCTGGAGGAGGGCATGGCTACCCATTCCTGTATTCTTGCCTGGAGAATCCCATGGACAGAGGATCCTGGTGGGCTGCAGTCCATGGGGTTGCAAAGAGTTGGACAAGACTGAGCGACTAAGTACACACACAAATAGTTGATTTACAATTTTGTCTTAGTTTCTAGCAAGGTGATTCAGTTATACATATACATGTACTATTCTTTTTTAGATTCTTTTCCCATTTAGAATATTGATTTTTAAAATTTATATAATTGTGTGTTCTGTATAATTTTTTGTATATTGCTTTTTTTAGATAACATTATCTTATAAGCATTTTCAGTATTATTACAGTTTTGAAAAAAATCCTTTTAAGGTAGAGGAAATGAAAGCAATAACAATGAAACTCTGGGAGGATATATAAGAATCACATAACTGAAGAAATTGGTGGGTGAAAGATAAGGTCAGGGCACAGATTTTCTAACTGAATACCTCCCTAGATTTCTGTGTACAGACACACACACACAGCTGTTGACTTATATACATATATTGCTTATAAGAATTATTTGAAAAAATTATTTGGATCATTTTTAATTTGGGTATGATATTATATTAAGTAAAGAGACCTTTATTTATACTCGCTTACATAATTCCCCAATTAGGGAACTCTGAAGTTCTAGCTAACCTTTTTTTTTTGGCCACAACACATCACACGCAGGATCTTATGATACTTCCCTGACTGGGAATCAGACTCGTGCTTCCTGTGGTGGAATCGCAGAGTCTTAACCACTAGACTGCCAGGGAAGTCCCCAACACTTGAGTCCTATTTAATTTTTTCCTCATACTTTAATCTGTGTTTAAAAATAACTTCATGTGTATGAAATAATTTCCTGATCTGGCTTATTCAGTAGTTGAAATAATCACCTTGGTTTACTGTCCATAGGTTTATTTTTCAGAGTGTCCATAATTTACAGTCATATTTGGAGAGGAAATCCCTAATGATTTCCACTATTTCTTGCACTTAAGAACAATTTCTCTCTTCCATATCTTTTCCAAGGGGAAGAAAATACCCTTCATGTATTATTTGACAAATTTAACACACTATGTAGATCGAGTTAGGAAAGAGAACATTTGGGAACAGACCGTGATGTGTCTTTCTATAACAGATGTCCACTTCCTGAGAATCTTCATGTAGACATTATCATAAACTTCTATACGTGTATGGAGTCCTTTGCCTTCAGAACTATGGTCAGGTGTGGGTAAGACTGAAACTGTGGTTAGCCTCAGCCTAGGTATGCTATTAATAGCATCACAGAGAGCAGAGTTTCCCTTGGCTAAAAGAGGAGCTGCCTGGACCTTCCAGCCTGGTTGGAGATCCTGCAGCCGCCACTCTTCCCACCCCCTCGTCCCATTTGCGCTAGTGGCCTGCCTTGACCAAAGACCTCAGCTTACCCCACAGCAGCCACAACACTGGCAGTCTCCACACAGGGTCCCCAGGAGGCCGTTGACCACCTGGATGGCACAGATAATTATCTGAACTGCTCCTACGATCAGCAGGATGGAGAAGAGGGTCAGATTCCAGGGAACCACATCACTAGGCTTTTGGCACCTGCTCCATAAGTTAGAGTCCCCGAGGTAATCTCTGTCAGGGACATGGGAGAGAAAAGAGACACTGGTTAAAAAGTAGGCAATCCCCTAGGCTAGAAAGTCACCACAGTGATTTTTCTTTTGCAGAACTATCTATCCAAGACCTAAGATTCCTAAGAAAAAGAATCCCATGATACCAACATGTTTAAATGCAATGCCTAACAATTTTATTGAGTATCTACTGTGTGCTGAACTCTCTTCTGAATGTTTCACACATATCCACTCATTTATTTCTCATGGAGACTTCATGGTTCTTTTCTCCTGCTTCACAAATGGGAACACCGAGGCACAGAGAGGTTAAGTGACTTACCCAGCTCACACAGCTACTGAGAGACAAAGTGGCTTTTGTGAGCTGACCAGGCAGATGGGCAAATCGAGTATGTATTAAGGGGCCACGAAAATGAAGACACACCAGGAGGACAATCTTAACAAACGTCCATGGCCTTTATCCTACTATTGCCTGCAGGGACCCTTTGAACTTCTGACAAATGACCTGTCACCTCTAGTGGCCCTCTGAAGCCATGGAAAGTACAATCATGTCATATAGTTAAAGGGAGGGGCTTGATTCTTTTGAGGCCTACTTCTAGTCAAACTGTGAACTGACTCAGCTGTATTTTTGTGACAATGTACGGATTCCACCTGCAAAAAGGTTGAATTAACTAGAAGAAAGAAATAATCTGCTGCCTTATTACATATTTTATAAAAACTTTGAAATAGGAGAAATTGCAGTATATCTATAAAAAAATCTATAAAATTACAGTATATCTATAAAATAATATGTAATATATATAATATAATATATAAAAATTACAGTGTATCTATGGAAAAATCTATAAATTTATAAAAATGTCTATAAAATTACAGTATATCTATAAAATAATATATAATATATATAATATAATATATATATATTATTTAGAGTCCACCGCAATATCAAAGGCATTGTGCCTTGAAGGAGAAATGTGAAGTATGCTTAAAAGACAAAAATGAGGGTAAAGGGATAAACTTTCTGCAGTATTATAATTCCTTCTCACACTCTTAGAGCCCCAGATTGGTTTTTCCCTTTTGCTTTAGGAATCCACTCTTTTCAGGGTCTCTGTAGAAAACTCTCTATCTGGCTGCTAAAGGAACACCCATCTCATTGTTTTTAGGTCTTTTTGACTATCTGTCTCTGACGGTTTCTCCTGCGCATCAATTCACACTAATTTGCGATATATTTTGTGTTAAGATTTTGAAAAATCTTTGAAATGATGGAAGACATTTCCTTTATCCAGAAGGGATAAAGGAAAGAATGAGCCATTCTTGATTTAAAAATAAAGCACTGCATATTGCATTGATTCACCATCCCCCAAGAATACAGTCCTGGCTGCTCACTGGCTCTGTGACTTGGGTATCTCTCTGTAGGGTGGGAATAGCAATATCTATCAAATCACAGGGTTAAATAGGATTAAAGTGAGGAACCCACTCCAGTACTCTTGCCTGGAAAATCCCATGGACGGAGAAGCCTGGTGGGCTACAGTTCATGGGGTCGCAAAGAGTCGGACACAACTGAGCAACTTTACTTTCACTTTTCAAGGTGCTTAGAACCGTGTCTAGTAGATAGTAAGTGCTCAATAAACCCTAATATTATTACTTTGCTTAAGCTGAGTAGTGTGGCGTAAAGGAAAAAAACTTGGTATTTTGGATTCAGACGGACCTGAGTTTGTATTCAAGTATTCCTCTTCCTGGCTGTGTATTCCTCACACAAGTCACCTAACACCCCCTGACTCCTGCCCTTACCATTAGTTTCTTCATCTATAAAATGGGCTGAGAACAACTGCACAACTCTGAAAATTCAGTAACAAACCTTATGTATTGCTATGTAAGACTTCAGTATGTTATTTTTAAAGCACCCATTTTTCTTTTCTGCCTTTTTCCATGCAGTCTCTCTTATCTTTATGATTTTTCAACTTAATGATTATAAGAGGTAATAAAAGGCAATATATTCCAGTCACATTTTTATAAAGAAATGATCCTAAAATGAAGTTCATCGTCAATCCTGAGTTCCTGCCCTTGTGGAAAGGGATGACAGTGCCCTCTGGTGGTAAGATTGGTGAAACACTCACGGGGAAGCTAGGAAGCAACGACTGAGTTTGGGTGGAGAGATCCTTTCAGTTTCCCTCCAGCAGCTGTAATCACCCCTTACAAACCCTCACGGAGAGTTGTTCCACAGGCCCTTTTCCTTTAGCCCCAAACTCTCAGGTTCTGAAATGATTGCTTCTTCCAGCCCTCCAACCCCAGGTGAAAGGGCTCCCTAATTTTTCGTGGATCTGGAAGCTAATCATATTTCCACATTGAAGAGATCTGAGACAGTTTAAACTCCCTGAATCCTATCATTTGTGAAGGCAGTCCCAACTGAGCGGCAGTAATTCCATCAACCTCGTGCAACTTACTTCTTATCAGCAGCAAAGGCTGCGAGGGAAGGAGCAGGGGCACCCAAGTGCTTTGCCTGGATAATAGGTGCCACTTCCTCTCTCCGAGACCCCTTGACTCTCCTCGTGATCTCAGCTGGCTGTGGTACCCCTTCTGTGCTTCTCACCTCTCTGGGTTCCCTCTGTACAGAGCGCTCGGGACCTTGAACTGTCCTCTATTTTTCTGTCTTCTCTTTGCGACTATACACTCGCAAGGGAAGAGACCATGGCCCCCCTTTCTGCCTCTCATCTCTGTCCCCGGCTCTACCACAGGGAGTGTTCAATAAACGGGCAGCTTTCCTGTATGGGGTCCCACCCATGTTCCAGGCACTGGGCCAGCTGGGTTCCACCATTCCTCCCAGTCCTACAGGGAGGTACTGCTTTCCTTGAAGATGCCTGGCATACAGTTGCCCCCAGGAAATAGTCACTGATTGAATACACAGATTGAGAAGTTTCATGGGGAGGAGCAACACGGGGGGAGGGCATCAAGAGGTAGGAACGATTAGGCATAAAATAAGCCACAGGCTATGATGGACAACACGGGCAATTCTAATAACTGCAAATGAGTATAGCCTTTAAAAAGTACAAATCTCTACATTGTACACCAGTAACTTATACAGTGTTGTACATCAACTATACTTCAGTTACGAAAAATGTGCTACTAAAAAAAAAAAAGACATTAAATATTTAGAAAGCGTTCAAGAAAAAAGAAACAGAGGCTAGGGAAATGTAAATGACTGAATTTGATCTTCCTTCTATCTGACTCCAAAGCCATTACTCTTAATCATTTCACACATGCCCTGTATTTGAGTAATATCACTCCCTTAGAATAATTAAAATATGATTTATTCATGAAATTTGATCTATATATCTTTAATAGCATGTATAGTATCTCTGCTGCTGCTAAGTATCTCTGCTGCTGCTGCTGCTGCTGCTGCTAAGTCACTTCAGTCGTGTCCGACTCTGTGTGACCCCATAGACGGAAGCCCACCAGGCTCCCCCGTCCCTGGGATTCTCCAGGCAAGAACACTGGAGTGGGTTGCCATTTCCTTCTCCAATGTGTGAAAGTGAAAAGTGAAAGTGAAGTCGCTCAATCGTGTCCGACCCTTAGCGACCCCATGGACTGCAGCCTACCAGGCTCCTGTACGTAAATCAAGGCTTCCCTGTACCATAATAAGGGCTTCCCTGGTGGCTCAGTGGAGCTGACATAGCCTCAATATCTGGGTCAGGAAGATCCATGGGAGCAGGAAATGGCAACACACTCCAGTATTCTGGCCTGGAGAATCCCATGGACAGAGGAGCTTGGCGGGCTACATCCATGGAATGACAAAAAGTCAGACATAACTTAGTGACTGAACAACAACATAACATCATACAGAGACTATTCTCTTTGAATCCTCATGAGACTGGTTGAAAAGACAGAAATTAATCACAAAATTATTATAAAAACATAACATTTTAGAGAGTTCTAATGCATCATAATACATTCCATTCATGGTAATGAATTTTTTATATTCATAAAAATGAGTAGCGCTACATTATGTACAGCATGTTATTTCATTCTTGCCTGAACCTGTGAGGTAGATCTTACTGTCACCCCATTTCACAGAGAAAGAGCTAAGAGGTGTGATTGCCAAGATCATACCACTAGTATGTGACGGGACCCAAAGTCTGGTCAGGTCAAGGGCAAAGCTGGATCTTAACATCTTTGGGGCTTTCCTGCTTCATGAAAGCTGGAAACACTTTGTTGCAATCCCATCTCACCCCATCTATGTGACTTTCTGCTCTGGGCAGTGTGTTCACAGCACTGAACTTGCTAAGAAGTAATCATGAAGAGCAGCTGCAGATGGTCATAACTGGAAGTCCAGGCGGAACACAGAATGGTATCAGCTCTGTGCCTGCTGAGAGAGCACTCTCCTCACCCCTGAACTCCTTCCTCAGGGAACAGGGAGGGCTGCAGCCTGAGCTGCCAGTGCTGTGCTTGGCGGTGTCCCCTGTCCCTCCCCCACTGCTGACTGTCCTTGGTCTGGCCTCCTGAATTCCCTCCCGCAGCTGTTTGCATGCCAGCTGTTTCCCTTTCAGCAGCTCTGGGTCAAGGTAGATTGGCCAATTGTCTCAGAAAGGAAGACCTTGGATGGGAGGAGGTCCCACTTCAAAGGAAGCCAGGAGGGCGTATCTTAAAATGTCCCAGGTTTCTTTTTCCTTCTAAGATGCTTCTTCAGTATAGTTCCCATGACCGAAAAAGTTGACTGCCTTTGTTCCTTTAATGTGATCAGCAGCAGGCATTTCTAAGGAAAACAGAACTAAATTCTATACCCTTGAAGAGCCCTGAATTTTGTGCCCCAAGTTGGAAACCTCAAAGTCCAGCTTGGTAACCTTCCCTCTTTCTTCTCATCCCTAATCCTGATGATTCCATCTCAGACAGTCTCTGAAATTTCTCCCCTTTTGAGCCCCAGTTCCACTGCCTTAGAGATGCTCAGAATCTTATCTGGATCCTTCCTCCAACCTCCTACTTTGCTCTCTGTCAGTTACTGAGTCCTTTTGTTCATCCTCCACATCACTACATCACGATCATCCTAAAACTCCAAGTGGCCATGGCTTATCCTGCTTGAAGTCCTCTGCTGTCCCCCGATGTCTTGAAGGTCTACCTGTGTCTCCATCACCCCTGCCTGTGGAGTCCCTCTGCTCCTCCCTCAACATGCACCCTGAGCTTCTGGCCCCTCAGTGATCTGACATTCTGTGAGCACATGGAGCCTTTTCAAAGTAGCCTCAGGACTTTTTCTTCTCTCTGCTTGAAACCTGTTTCCCCTCCTCTCCAAAAGACACGCTTCTGCACATCTTCCAAGATCATCCCCTGTCACCTCCTCCAAGAAATTTCCCTTGCGCAACTTCATTTCAGCCTTTCGGCAGGTGAGCGGCCACCCTACCCTGTGTTCACTGGGACAGGGGGCCAGCTCTGTCCTCCTCTTCTCCATACTTGAGACGGATTTCAGCAAAAAGTGAGGTCCCATCGGGTGCTTTTGTTTTTTAAATTCTCCTAATTACTAGCTGTGGAGCCCCAGGCAACTTAACCTTTTGAACTATATTTTTTCTACTCTAGGGATAAAAAAATTCTTCTGAGATTTATTCGGAAGATTAAGTGAAATAATGCATGCAAAAACACTTGGACTTTAATTATCAGAAGGAGGAGGTGGAGGAGGAAGGAGAGGAGAAGGAAGGAGAGGAGAAGGAAGTTTCTGCTGCTGCCGTTGGGTGATGAGGGAAACTGTCCTGAGTCCTTTCCTTTGGTCTCATACACGTGATTATTCCTTCCCACTCACTAAGTCGCTCTGTATGTGTGTTACACTTGCAGCTACCATAACTCCTCTGATGCTTCCACACTGGGATCCGATGGATGAATCCATGGGATAGTAAAAATGATTGGAGACAGAGGCCCCTGGGCTTTTCAAAATGGACTCTACAAAAATCAGACAGTGTGAATCAATACAGTGTTGAAAAAGCATTGTGACCTGAAGTCAGAAAACTTGGACTTGAGCTTCCATCATTAAGAATAGCATTCCTTTGGGCAAGTCATTTGTCCTCTTTGGACCTCTGCTGAACTACTTCTGAAGGAGAGCTTTTTGTGAGGCTGAAATGAAACATTGTGAGTGGAAGCACTTTTTTAAAAAAAATGTTTTATTGTTTTACTATGTTTTTAATGGGAGTATAGTTGATTTATACTGCTGTGTCAGTTTCTGCAGTA
This sequence comes from Moschus berezovskii, assembly GCF_049115385.1. Taxonomy (NCBI): domain Eukaryota; kingdom Metazoa; phylum Chordata; class Mammalia; order Artiodactyla; family Moschidae; genus Moschus; species Moschus berezovskii. Next base: position 142,112,413 of record NC_142460.1, read on the forward strand.
CAGCAAAGTGAATCAGCTATACATATACATATATCCCCTCTTTTTTTTAATGGGATTTCTTTCCCATTTAGGTCACCACAGAGCATTGAGTAGTTTCCTGTGCTATACAGTAGATTCTCATTAGTTATCTGTTGTATACATAGTAGTGTATATATGTCAATCCCGATCTCCCGATTCACCCCACTACCCCCTCCCACTTTGACTTTAAATACTAGGCAACACAAGATTCGAGGGTTGTTATAAGAAACTTGAAATGAGCCTCTGCAGCTGGAAGGAAGGTTTGGAGCTGGTTGCAGGAGATAAGGCCATAAAGGAGGAAAGACACAGGATGTAGGGGAGAATGGGTGCTGAGGAAAGCCTGCCGGGTGGCAGAGGGTGTGGTGAGACATGTCTGAGCTCATTCTCCTGAAAGCCGTTCTGTAGTAATCGTGGCATATTTCACACCAAGGGTGGACCTGCATTTTATGTGGGATTAAATCCTACAGTCAAGGCCTGATGGGAAAGAGCCCAAACAGTCAAAATCATTCTATCTTATAAATCATCTGCAGAGTGTATAGTATATATGATTTTGTATTAAATCCAAATGCAGCGATTTTTAATCATATTATAGTTTGAAGCTACTATGCAAATGTGTGAGTACACAAACCTTTCTCCCTTTTGATAACTATCAAAAACTTTTGGCAAAAAGTGGATGAGTGGGAGAATTCCTGCTTTTCTGCACAGTTCATTCTTTTTTTATTATTTAAAAAATAAAAAGTAAAACTGTTTTCACTAATAAAAACAGTTTATTCGGTTTTTATTATTAAACCGCTCTAATCCAATACTTCTTAATGGATGGGTTAGCTGCTGTTGAGAGGGGTAAATAAAATGACACATACAAAAGGATCTGTCACAGAGTAATGTGTGATATAGGTGTCTGATGTGAATGCAAACTTGCTTCAGCAGGACAGATGCAGAAGACTTTGAAAAGTGATATCTTCAACCTAAATGTCTATCGATAGATGAATAGATAAAGAAGATATAGTCTGTATATACAATGGAATATTACTCAGCCATTAAAGAATGACATATTGTGACTTGCAGCAACATAGATGAGCCTAGAGATTATCATACTAGGTGAAGTAAGTCAGACAGAGAAAGACAAATATCACAGGATATCATTTATGCATGGAATCTAAAATATGACCCAAGTGAACTTATTTATGAAACAGAAACAGGCTTACAGATAGAAAGAACAGACTTGTGGTTGCCAAGGGGAAGGGGAGTGGCGGAGGAATGAATTGGGAGTTCGGGGTTAGCAGATACAAACTACTGTATATAGGGTGGATGAACAACAAGGTCTTACTGTGTCGCACAGGGAACTATATTCAATATCCCGAAATAAGCTAGAATGGAAAATGAAATGAAAAAATTAAAGCTGTTTAGTCATGTCCGACTCTTTGCGAGCCCATGGACTGTAGCCCACTAGGTTCCTCTGTCCATGGAATTCTTCAGGCAAGAATACTGGAGTGGGTTGCCATTCCCTTCTCCAGGGGTTCTTTCCGACTCAGGGATCGAACCTAGGTCTGCTCATTGCAGTCAAATTCTTTACCATCTGAGCTACCAAAGAACCCAGAATGGAAAAGAATCTGAAAAAGAATGTATATATATGTAAAACCGAATCACTTTGCTATACAGCAAAAATTGGGGCATCCCAGGTGGTGCTAGTGGTCAAGAACCCAACTGTCAATGCAGGAGACGTTAGAGGTGCTGAATCGATCCCTGGATCAGGAAGATCCCCTGGAGAAGGGAATGATAACCCACTCCAGTATCCTTGCCTGGAGAATCCCATGGACAGAGGAACCTGGTGGGCTACAGTCCACGGGGTCACAAAGAGTTGGACACGACTGAAGCGACTCAGCATGAGCAGCAGAAATTAACACGATGTTGTAAATCAACTATACTCCAATTAAAAAAAAATCAAATGAGAAAAACAGGAAAGTGGTTTCCTGTCCTTCCCCCAAGCTGGTATTTCCTGTGGTGACCCATAGACCAGCTGTCTCTGTCCTGACCTGGAGCATCAGTGCCAGCCCACATCAAGTTGGGTATGAGGGTGCCAGAACAATACGAGACCACTGTACTGTCTTGGGGTGTAAATTGGCATCTCTTGTGTTTCTTTCTCTCTCCTTTGTTTTGGATGTAGATTTATTCTAATTGCTTTCAGATCCATCAAGGGGAGTACTGTTCATATTATAGGATAAACGCTGTCCATAGAAATACTAGAAGGGTCCTTGAAAGGAGGCGTAATGTGTAGCTTTGTAGGTATGCCCTTGGGTCGGGAGGAGGGCTCCATCCAAGGAAGGACCTCAGGAGATGGCTCAGCCTCATGCGTTCTGAATGCTGCACCCACAGTGGTCCTCTGTAAGAGGACAGGGCTTGCCACAGCAACATAAACACTCATGGCAATTGCTACGTACACTATAAGGATGTTAGAGGGCTTGTAACTACAGAGAAGAGTGGGGCTATTTTTTGTGAAATCCTTGTGGACAAACCAAGACCTCAGGTCATAAGAACCAGCCGCCTCCATCTCCTCTATCTGGAGCCTGCTCCTGAGATTCTGTAACCTCTCATGTACATCCATACCTAGGGATTTGACCTAATGAATTGATGTCCTATAGGCTTTTTATTTTAGGCATGGGCCCATCCTCTGTGTGCAGGAAAACCCAATAACTCTAGTTTCTGACTCCCTAGATATGTCAGTCCCTGTGCCAGACAGAGAGGTTGTAATGATGAATGAGACAGAGGCCACCTCAGCCCTCTTGGAAGTTAGAGTCTGGTGTAACCCTATCTAATGGGAATGCCCCACTTCTGCAGTGTTCAATATGGTCAATAATAGCCATCTGCAGTTGCTGAGTGCTTAAAATATGGCTAGTGTGATTGAGGAATTTTAAGCTTTATTTCATTTATTGGAACTTAAGTTTAAGTAGACACATACGGCAACTGTCTATTGCCTTGAGCGGTGCAGTCTAGGTAGGGGCAAAAGGATGTGTAATATAAAAAGACTAAGACCCAAAGTTAGAAGACAGGAGTTTGTGGCTGGTCTCTGCCCCTTACTAACTGAGAGACGTGAAACATCACGCTTAATCAGCCTGCCTTGCAGGGGGGTAGGGGGGAGTCACACCTCTTGAGGTTGTTGTGCAGATTAAATTGTAAATTCATTTTTTAAAAAGTTCTTTACAAAGTACCTGAAAATATGAAGTGTTACTTTAATGAGTTCTATTAACATTAACTCTCAGTAAATTTGCACTTAAAAGATTGTTTAAGTATTTATCATGCAGGCTATCAGTGAAGGTCTTTACACTCTGTTTATGAATACCAGGGAAGGCCTTTGAGCTCTGTTTATGAGTAATCATTCTCATTTTCTATTATAAGATTTTCACACAATGCTCTCTGTTTATTAATGTTGTAAGTTGCTAGTGTTGATGCTAATAAATGTTTGAGTGCAAGTGGTGATACTGCCAACCTCTTCCCTCAGGACAGCTTAGTGAGTAAGCGCCACGTTGCTTTGGTTGTGTCTCTTTGCGACCCTATGGACTGTAACGCACCAGGCTCCTCTGTCCATGGGATTCTCCAGGCAAGAATACTGGAATGGGTTGCCATGCCCTCTTCCAGGGGATCTTCCTGACCCAGGGATGGAACAGATGAGGTGCCTTCTTTTATTACTTCTTCTGGTGTCTATCACAAGATCATTGAGAGGTGAGATCTTGTGGAACTTCACTGCACAACTGCAGCTCTGCCTTAAAGGAGCAACATGCCTGAGGCTTGTAAACTGAAGATGAAGGAGCTTATACAGTATCCCCCTTGGGCATTTGCCTCCTGGTGCCCACTGTGGTGACACACTGGTACTGCAGGGTGGACCTTACCCGTCCTGGAAGGGGTAGCCCCACGTGCTGTTTTGGCTCATGAGACATTTTGGACCCTTGTTGATTGAAACGGCTGAAACAATAAAGGAGTATCCAGCACCCAGGACTCCAATCACTGCAAATATTGTGGAGGTGAACATCTGAAAGAGAAGGAGAGAGACCATGTGGGGTTCTAAAGGTGTTCAGAGATTACACACAACACTCCTGACTGTTCAATCATTGATGTGATGAGTATGGGGACGTTCTGGGGGAGAAGCCAGTCTTTACTGGAAATGGGGCCTGTGGAGTCTCGTAGAATGAATTTTGATGTCCCATGTTCCCTTCTCTACCCCCATCCCCATATATTTTTCTCCTGTTCATTGAGGACTCATGTGCTAGTTATGGTTTTATACCTTTGAACCAGAGTTTTTTTAACTTTGTTAAAAAGAGACTGTCCTTCACAGGGTTAATATGGAAGACCAGTCTATTGCAGAATCAAAGACTCTTAAAATGGGAAGTAATCTTAAGTTTTCTGGACCAGTCATCTTGCTGAGTCTAAGTCAACATGGGACCTCCTGTGGTGGGCAGGCTTTGCTTATGAGAAAGGGCAGAAATCTAGGATATTTCCCCATCAATCCTAATTACATCCCTTGAGTTCAAAAAGGGATTAAGTCTAACTTCTCTTCCATCAGGTAGCAATCTTTAAAATATCTGAAGGTATTTTATATTTTACACAAAAATATTTTCTGTTTGACATCTCTACCTGCTGCAAGTTTTCTCTCCTTTGGGTTACACAGGCCCAACAATTTGAGTTCTTTTAAATATTTTTATATAACAGAGATTAATTAGTGAAAAATGGATTGTACTACTGCCTTTTTTTCAAATTGTAAGATCAAGATAAACTATAAAATATAAAATGCAGAAACAATCTTGGAGTCCACCTAGGCTAACCCCCTCTTAGAGATGAAAAAATTTAGGCATAGAGATGCAATCTCCATTCTAAACAGTAATTAGAGAGTAGCTTGGAAACATTAACAATTTTGAAGTTAGAGATGAAAAATTATCAACTCCATTGCATTGGGACATGAAGGTGTAGTGCAAAGCACAAGAGTTTAAAAGTCAGCAGACTCAAGCTCAAATCTCAGCAATGCTGCTTTTCCCTGTGTGATGAATCTGCTTAATGAATGTAGCCTCAGGGTCTTAGCTTCTCACCCATAAGATGTGCATGATAAAGCCTACCTAAATTAAACATGGTAACTTAAGTTAAATGTCAGATACTTCCTTTTTCCTGTTCCTTGTATTAGTATCAGTCTTTTCACAATGTATATTGAGGGTTTAAGGGTGGGGTTAGAGGGTAGACAGGATCTAATTGTGCCTAAGCAACTGGAATCTATGTAATCTATTTAGCTTGGATTCATATTCATATCATATATCGTATTATGTATTAATGTACTTTGGATGCAACTTTCCAAGACTGAACTCTGGTTCCATGGACCATATCTGACTTCTCGTGCCTGTAGAACTGACCATTTTCTCCTTCATATAAAAACTCAACAGGACCCTATGGGACTCCTGGGCATGGAAGCCTTTCCATGTCCCTTGTTTCTTGTTTATAGGGAACAGACTGCAGCCTCCATGACCTTCCCAGACTCTCCAAAGGCAGATTCGAACAGTTGCTAATCAGGGAAGAAAGGAGATGCAAAGACAAGGGCGGAATGGCCAAGAAACAATAGTGCAGCCTTGGGACAGGGTCCTGGCTCTGTCTCAAGGGATACACACAGCAACATCTCTGGGCTCTTTACAGAATTAAAACCCCCAACAAATGTAAGATGTTAGCATTCTGCATTTCAGAGAAAATGATAACTTTAAGAAACTCATCAGGAGACCACCTGAGACCAGATTAAAGAAGTGCAGGCCCTGCACACACCCTGATCCTTATCAGCAACACTGCTCTTGAACCATTGCTATAAAACTCCTCACCAAATCCTCCTGGGTTGGAACATGCAGTTTTTCAGAGCACAAGCCTGCTGTGTCCCCTTTCTCCCAGTAAAGCAATAAAGCTCCTTTTTTCTTAGTTTATATTTGTGTATATATGGTAATTTGCAAGTTTCCCAGGTGGCACTAGTGGTAAAGAACCTGCCCACCAATGCAAGAGACATAAAAGACGTGGGTTCAATCTCTAGGTCAGGAAGATTCCCTCAAAAAGAGCATGGCAACCCATTCCAGTATTCTTGCCTGGAGAATCCCATGGAGAGAGAGGCCTAGTGGGCTACCGTCCATAAGGTCTTAAAGAGTCAGACACAACTGAGGTGACTTAGCATGCACACATACATGGTAATTTGCAGAGTTTTCTGATCTCATGGGAGACTATAACCTTTTTCTAATGAGTCCTTGCAATAACACACTTTGGGAGATGCTGCTCCAGTTCAGTGCCAGGGCACAGAGGCCAAGAGTTTGGCATCAATATCTCCCAGACCCAGGACCCTGGAATGAATCTACTCTCATCACAGCACAACATCGACAAATACATAGTCTCTCATCTTAAAATTGCTTAAAGTCTTCAAAAGCCAGAATTTCCATTTATTTAAAGGGTTGACTGTTCTTATATTTTCATAAAAAGGTCTCAAAAACCTTCTAGTGCAATCATCTACTTTCTGACGAGTAAAAATACCTTCATTCTATTAGAATCTTAGATGCATTATCTCATTTAATCTTTTCAACAAACCTGTGAGGTGGGTGTGATTATCTAGGTTTTCCAGACAGGAAACGGAGACTAGCAGAAATTAAGTTAATTGTTATAAGTTAAACAGAGTGAAGTGGTGGGACTGGGCTTAGCCCATGGTCATTTGGTTCCAAAGGCCATGCTCTTGTCACTTTCTCAAGTCACACATCTAGAAGGTGGCCAAGCTAGATTAAGACTGGAGGCTCAGGGGGAGGGGCAACATAAAGGTGGAGAATAAGAGGTACAAACTATCAGGAATAAAATATGTTATGAAGATATATTGGACAACATGGGGCATAGAACCAATATTCTATAATAATTATAAATGGAGTATAACCTTTAAAAATTGTGAATCACTGTATTATACACCTGTAACTTATTTAATATTGTACAGCAAATATACTTCAAAAAAAAAAAAAGAACTGGAGTCTTGCTCCCAGTCCAGTGTCTTGTACTTGCTACTTCTTCAAATAAACACACGCACACCTGGCCCACTGCCACTGGCGTCAGATGCACTTAGCAACAAATCAAATTTGTCACTTGCAAATTTCTCTTTGAGTGACATTGATTCTCTCACAGAAATAAGACGACAGATAAGGAAAAAATATCTTTTCCCCTTTTTTTTTCTGGTCTTGAGTCAGGAAACATGAAACTATTGACTGTTGAGAATGAAAGAGCATCTAAAATTGCTATAGTAGAAAAGGAAGATCACTTTTCCAGGAAGGCAGTTTGGAAGTCTGAGGAGACCAGGGTTCTAGCCTTCTCGGCGGCACCCAGGCCCCCACCTTCCTGGCCTCAGCTTTCGGTGGTATACAGAAGAAAGGGGTGGGTAGTTCGAGAAGGTCCCTTCAATGAAAACAACTCAGGATCCAGTGGCTGGAAGTGAGAGGAGAAATCTATCTTGTGCTATTCCGGCTGTGTGGGAGAAGTAGAGGATTTTAGATATCATTCCTGGAATATTTCAACAGGCCAATGTTTACAGACACAAAAAGTGAGTGCACTTGCAAACAGTCCTCATTTTAGGCAAGTCTGAGTACATGCAAAACCAGGTTAATATAGAACATCAATGAGATAATTTCCCCTTTACCAAAGAGTCCCCATGGTAAGCACCTCTGACCAACACTATCCAACTGGAAACTAATCCAAGCCGTATTCATAATTTAAAATTTTCTCATAACCACCACTTAAAAGGTTTAAAAAAGGTGAATTAATTTTGATAATATACTTTCTTTAACTCGCATATCCAACATATTACCACTTCAATAGATAATCAATAGAAAAACTACTAATGAGATATTTTATATTTCGTACCAGTTCTTTGGGATCTGGTGTGTGTTTTCTACCTATGGTACATCTCAGTTTAGACTGGCTACCTTCTATATGTTCAATAGCCACACGTGGATAGTGGCTCCTGCATTGGACAGTACAGTCTAGAAAATTTGGAAGACTGATTTTGGGTAGTAAAAGTTAAAAAAAATAGATGAACATGCTCTGTACTGATTTCATGATTATGATTACTCTCAGGAGGCAGGGGTGTATAACAGAGGATGGCAACACAGTCATTCTCAATAGAAGCAATAAGGTTTTATTTCTTTACAAAACTATCTGAAGAAAAAATGGCATCAGGTTACAATTTAATAAAGCTACGGGCGGTATGTTCTGTCTTTATATTCACATTTGACATATCTCACCTTGAAATTTGAAAAGTTTCTCCAAATAAGTTTTCATTACTTTTCCAGGATGGAGAAAGCAGCTACATTTTATGTCACTTCATTTTAACTCATGTTTAGAAGTCTTGAAAAACTGCTTAATTTACTACTCTGTTATGTCTTCAAATCAGAGTACCTTTCATTTACTATGGGTTTCATGATACAAAATTTTTCAAGTTAAAAGAGAAATTATGAAAGCCAAGTTGAATATGTTAGGGAGCAGGCACTCTAAACTGATGCTTTTAAAAGTAAACAGGCAAAAGGCCTGGAATATTTCTGGAAGGAGACACAATTATTGGGAACACTGCTAACCTCTGAGGAAAGGCGTTGCCAAACTTTATAGAGTCAGGAATGTGTGACTTCCTTTGTAGTTTTTGTACTATGGACATGTTTTTCCTATTCTAAATTAATAAATAGTAAAGGGGGGACTCTATTGTGTAGTGGCCAAGGGCATGGGGTACAGGCAGACAGATCTGGGTTTTGTTTTTTTGGCTGTCCGACAAAAAACGTGGGATCTTAGTTCCCAAACAAGGGATTGATCTCGTGCCTGCTGCATTGGAGGCATACAGTCTTAACCACTGGATCACCAAGGAAGTCCCAGATTAGGTTTGATTCCTGTTTCTTCCCTCATGACATGGGGAAGTTTATCTTAAGATAAACTTAATGGAGGCATTCAGTTCAGTTCAGTTCAGTCTCTCAGTCGTGTCCGACTCTTTGCGACCCCATGAATCACAGCACGCCAGGCCTCCCTGTCCATCACCAACTCCCGGAATTCACTCAAACTCATATCCATTGAGTCAGTGATGCCATCCAGCCATCTCATTCTCTGTCGTCCCCGTCTCCTCCCACCTCCAATCCCTCCTAGCATCAGACTCTTTTCCAGTGAGTCAACTCGTCACATGAGGTGGCCAAAGTATTGGAGTTTCAGCTTTAGCATCAGTCCTTCCAATGAACACCCAGAATTGATCTCCTTTAGAATGGACTGGTTGGATCTCCTTGCAGTCCAAGGGACTCTCAAGAGTCTTCTCCAGCACCACAGTTCAAAAGCATCAATTCTTCGGCGATCAGCTTTCTTCACAGTCCAACTCGCACATCCATACATGACCACGGGAAAAACCATAGCCTTGACTAGACGGACCTTGGTTGGCAAAGTAATGTCTCTGCTTTTTAATATGCTATCTAGGAGGCATTAAGATCTCCATTTCTTCTTCCGTAAAATAAGGTTCAAGAATAACTACCTGTCTCCCTGAACATGGGCTTCCCTGTTAGCTCAGTTGGTAAAGAATCCACCTGCAATGTAGGAGATCCCAGTTTGATTCCTGGGTCAGGTGGATCCACTGGAGAAGGGATAGGCTACCCACTCCAGTATTCTTGGGCTTCCCTTGTGGCTCAGATGGTAAAGAATCCACCTGCAATACAGGAGACCTGGGTTCGATCCTTGAGTTGGGATGATCCCCTGGAGGAGGGCATGAAAACCACTCTAGTATTCTGGCCTGGAGAATTCCATGGACTGTATAGTCCATGGGGTCACAAAGAGGCAGACATGACTTTCATTTTCTTTCCCAGAACATAACGTGTAAGATTGCCTAATCAATAGTAAATCGGGAATCAAAAGTACACATGTCTAGAAAATCAGATAACCCCCTGGTGGGGTAGGCTATTAGATAATGCCTAGCACTTCACTGGGGCTTTCCTGGTAGCTCAGCTGGTAAAGAATCTGCCTGCAATGCAGGAGACCTGGCTTTGATCCCTGGGTTGGGAAGACCCCCTGGAAGAAGGATTGACAACCCAGTCCAGTATTCCTGCCTGGAGAGTTCCATGGACTGGTGGACTACAGTCCATGGGGTCACAAAGAGTCTGACACAACGGAGCGACTAAGCACAGCATAGTACTTCACTGTGAGGATACCCAGCAATCTCTCTTGCCTATTTCAAATATTTGAAGAATTTTCTGTGATGTTAGCAATCACTTGATAAATGTCTTTATTATAATATTTTAATAGTCATAGCCTCACATATGTTAACCTTCCACAAATACAGACAGCCTAGCTCTGGGGAGAAAAAGAAAAGTAAACAGGCTGCTCAACACACACTTTCAGTTTGCATTTCTGAAGAAGCATGTGTTAATGCATATGTTGTAAATGATTCCCTTAAAGTGGAAGAGAATGCTCTCAAATCACCAGGTATCAGTTTAAGACGTCCCTCTTTATCAGACTCTGGAGGCAGGTGAGATTGGGTCCAACCCCAGCTCTGCCCCCGCCTATGGGTGTTCTGTCAGCTGAAGCACCTGGAGGAGGTGTGGGAGTGGGGCGGGGGGCACTGACAAGGGAGGAAAAGTGGGTGGTTAGGAGACAGGCTCTTTCAAGGCTTGGGCAGTGGCAACATGTTGGGGAAACATCTCTGGTGGGCATGAAGTTTCCTTTTAGAAAGGTGATATATAGAGATTCCTTGAAGATTTTTTCACTTAAACATTAATGCCCTCCTGTATTTTCTGACTCTGGGGAATACAGACTGGCAGTGGGGGGGAGTTTGTGGTGGTCAGAAACTTAACTTGCAAGAACCTCAGTTTCCTTACTTATAAAATGAGAAATGGAATGTCTGCTTCAAAGAGCCATTGTTAGAGTTGAGCCTGATAAGTATGGAAATAACCTGAAATCCTCCCAGAACATTCATTTACTTCATTCATCCAACAAGCATTTATGAAGGATCTATGAGTCCCCAGTACCCCAGGCACTTGGTACTACCCTCCTCTGCCCTGACACTAATGCTTTTCTCCCAACCCTTGTCATGTCCTTATGAAAGATAGCAACTGCCATTGGTCATTTTACAGCAGAGGATTTTGAAACATAGACCATTTAGAGAAGAAATAGGGTTTCATACTTCATTTCTTCTTTTATGATAATTATTTCACAAGAAGGGTCTTTCTTAAATCCCCTTCAAACTCGCGGTCCTTACAAGGAATGCAGAGGCTGCTGTCAGCCTTTAGTGCCCTAGGCCTCAGGAAGTACTGACGTCAGAAGTGCTCAACCGGGAGGCGTCCCTAGGGGTCGCTGGCGAGCCGAGTCGGACGCGGGGAGAAGTGCTGACTTCCAATGAATAGATTGATTTATGACCTGAGGCTTCCCTGGTGGCTCAGATGGTAAAACTTCTGTCGGCAATGCTGGAGACCCAGGTTTGATCCCTGGGTCGCGAAGATCCCCTGGAGAAGGAAATGGCAACCCACTCCAGTAATCTTGCCTGGAAAATCCCATGGATAGAACATCCTGGAAGGCTACAGTCCATGGGGTTGCAAAGAGTCGGACACGACTGAGCGACTTTACTTTACTTTATGACCTGATCAAGATCTTCCTTCAGAACGGGTCTGTGCACCGTCTGGCCCTGCCTATGGGTGGGGTGGGCCTTTATCTGCGTGATATATACTTTCAGGATGCTGAAAAACCTGTCCGCCCCTAAATATCTCCTTTATCAGGCCAATTATTAGAGACACTCCTCTGAGTTAAGGTCAAGGTTTTCTAAAGGCTCTTAATACAGTACATACTTAACAGGAAAGAGTTGATAAAATGAATTAGCTGTCCCATTGGACCCTGTGTGTACATGCTCAGTCGCATCTGACTCTTTGTGACCCCATGGACTGTAGCCTTCCAAGCTCCTCTGTCCGTGGGGTTTCCCAGGCAAGAGTACTGGAGTGGGTTGCCATATCCCCCTCCAGTAGATCTTCCACACCTAGGGATCGAACCTGAGTCTCCAGCATTGTAGGTGGATTCTTTATTGCTGAGCCACTGGGGAAGCCCACTGGACCCTGAGAGGTTAATTTTTAGATCAGCTGCTAGGACATTTCTAGTTTGGGAGCAGGAGGGTGAGACCTAGCCACACACCCAATCCAGGGTTTTCAAAGCCCAGTTTGAAAGTCTCCCTCCTCTTGCAGCTTTTGTCCCAGGGCTCCTTTTTCTCAGCTCTTATTTACCCTAACTTATTTAAAAGAGTGAAGATCCCAGGGACAGGGTTTCGGTCTTGCTAAACATTTAGAGAATGTTTAGCTTTCATTTTTTAGTTTCACTCTGAAACTATCAATTAGACAACCTCAAGGTTTTTTTTCCCCCCGGGTTATTGTCTTGCTTTATCTCTATAGCAATCACATCCTGCTTCCACTATTGATTCCTACGTCCTGGTTTTACTGCCCAAGGAAAGAGAAGAGAATGATGCAGCTAATTTCTGAAGAATATTCCAGAAAGTCTGAACAAAGAAGAGAGAGACAGACCAGGAAAAAATGATAGAGACAGCTATGAAGACAGCCACATGATTTAGCTCAGCTGCTCTTGGCCCAGTTTGTTCCTGCCTCACAGGCCTTTCTACCCAATGGGATTTCTTACATGATGCTCTCAGAAGCCCAGTGTTCCTTGTACACCTGGAAGGGAATATTGTGAGCCTTTGGAAAAATAATTCAAATCTTTAGCATTATAGAACGGATCGAATTATGCTTCAGGGTTTTTTCTTTTTGTATGACAAAATGTTTGTAAATGCATGCATGCGTGCTCAGTCTGACTCTTTGCAACCCTATGTTCTCTAGCCTTCCAGGCCCCTCTGTCTATAGGGCATCTCCAGGCAAGAATACTGGAGTGGATTGCCATGCTGTCCTCCATGTTTGTAAATACCTTTATTTAAAAACTGACTATGGCTTCAGAGCCTCGGAACATTAAGGAAACATCTAAAGCAGGGACATGAACGCCGTGGCCTTTTGGGGTGGGCAAAGAGCTCAGTAATGCCCAGGTGGTGGTGGTTTAGTCGCTCAGTCATTTCTGCCTCTTGCAACCCCATGGATTATCACCCACCAGGTTCCTCCATCCATGAGATTTTCCAGGCAAGAATACTGTAGTGGGTAGCCATTTCCTTCTCCAGAGGATCTTCCCAACCCAGGGGTTGAACCCATGTCTCCTGCATTGCAGACTGATGGCTGTTTGTTTGCCAAAATATAGGCCCGGGAGTACCAGGTTATTTTTTGTTTGTTTTTTAAAAGAAGTAAGATATCTAGATTTCTTTTGTGTATATGTGAAATCTATTTTTAAATGGTGGCAGCTGATTAACAAACAAATGAACCCAAAACAAGAAATCTTTTTGCTGGTTACTTAGAGAGTGGTCACACCCCTGGTGCAGGGTGGCTGTGACTGGTGCTTTGGTTTCCAAGTGGCAGAGCTGGTCCTTTGAAGGGCACTGCCCTTGTGGACAGTTAGCTAGTGGCTGGAAGGAGTCATACTCAACTTACATCAAGAACGGATTCCCCCTGAGAGGTGAGGGACCCCAGTCAGATGACTTGCATTGAGCAGACCAAGTGTTTCAGATTGTATATATTCAACTGTGCTTAATAACTTTTCTGCTTTCCTCTCGGACTTCACACAAATCTAATTTAAAAACATGCTCTGATGTTGTACTTTGATATTGTTTCCCATCTCACCGTAATTATGTGTGAAACAAACAACAACAACAAAAATGAAACAAAAACTCTGGTTTTGTATGGGCTGATGTTCAGCCTTCTACTCAGCACCAGGGAATGAGCTGTTAGATTTCTATGTAATTCATCCAATTTCCTTCCATTCCGTTCCGTTCCGTCGCTCAGTCGTGTCCGACTCTATGCGACCCCGTGGACTGTAGCCTACCATGCTTCTCCGTCCATGGGCTTCTCCAGGCAAGAATACTATTGCTCTTTTTTTTTTTTTTTCAAATTCTCATCTCTGATTTATTCCCCCCAAATCCACAAGGTGTAATGGGATTAGATTTCAAAGAGAAAATGAGTTACATATTTCCTTTTTCCTTTATCATTAAGTATATGAAAATATAATTATATATAATACACACTGGAGCTTCCCTAGTGGCTTAGTGGTGAAGAATTCGCCTGCAATGCAAGAGACAGGAGTTTGATCCCCGGGTTCGGAAGATCTCCTGGAAAAGGAAATGGCAACCCATTCCAGTATTGCCTGGAAAATCCCATGGACAGAGAAGCCCTGTGGCTATAGTCCTTGGGTTCGCAAAAGAGTCGTACACAACTTAGTAACTAAGCAGCAACAACAATAACACAAATTTTTTAAATCAAATGTATCAAATTACATAATTGTTTGTAACTTGCATCAAATTACATAATTGTATAAAATGCATTGTGGTTGATTTTTGCATCTCTTTGTCAATAATGTTTTTAAATGTTGCTATAATAATCAATGCTTGATTGTGTTCGAAAAGTGGTAACATTCTCTTTGAATGATCCTTGATCTCAAGTGGAAAAGCATCATGGTATTCACAGTGCACCAGCCTCAGCCCTTCACATGTATTCAATAGGGCATGGCAACCCACTCCAGTATTCTTGCCTGGAAAATCCCCATGGACAGAGGAATCTGGTGGGCTACAGTCCTTGGGATTACAAAGAGTTGGACATGACTGAGCAACTAAGCACAGCACAGCACAGATAATTTTTAGTTGACTGGATGAGGAAATAATCATGAGAAAGAAATGTCAGAAATGATTATGTTTCAGGACAAGTTGCAACACCTTTCCCTTTAAGAGGTTAAGGTAGGAATGTATAATTTATCATTGGAGTTCTTTCAGATGGACAACTGACTCTCTGGACATTAGATCAGGTGCTGGTTTATCCATTATCCAGCTAGTAATTCTGGCTCAGCCTTCTTCATTTTTGCCACATCAATGTATCTGAACTCAATATTTTTCTTTAAATCAGTTCTCTATTTTATTCATTTATATCACCTCTATGAATGAAAAGCTCGAATCATCAACACACATAAACACAATATTATTGAATTTCTAGTTAATGTTTCTCGCATTCCTGGAGCTGGAGACTCGTTAGGGAGATTACAGAGAATTAGAAATAGCAAAGACTTTTTTCCATCAAAGTAAGAGTTTTCTTGATAGACTTAAGAGGACTGAAGGAGAATTAAAAGAAAATAACTTTCTATATTATTGAAAGATAGAGCAAATCTGTGTGCCAGCAGAGCTTGTCTATCCTTGGGAAATTCTGAGTTAGTCCAACTTCCTCATCTTAACAGATGGGCCGAGGGAGGCAAAGAGCACCCCAGTTGAGGAAATGGAAACCAGCCCCACTCCCAGCCTTCTCACTCCAGCTTGGAATGGTGAAGCCTATTTTCTGCAGCTTGCCCACTGAAGATGGATGGCTACAGGAAACAAGAAAGGAAACCGAAGGCTGGGGGCAAAACTGAGGCAGAGGTAGGGAAGTGCTGAGCCTCTGAGTCAATGACCCTGGCAGGGGTGTAGATGGAGAGTTTAGGGTGCTATCAGGAGAAGGAGTCACCATCTGTTATCCTGTCTAGCCCCACCTTTACAGACGAGGCAACACAGAGCCAGAGAAGGGAATTGACTTGCCCAAGGTCTCAGGGCTTCTCAGTGGCAGAGGCAATTACAGCCCCCATCTCTGCCTTCCAAGCCTGCAGTCTTTTCTTTATTAAGCTATACTTTTAATTAGCATTTTATTTTACTTTAAAAATTTTTTCTTTTGGCCAAGCCGTGCTGCATGCAGGATCCTAGTTCCCTGACTAGGGATCTAACCCACTCCCCCTGCAGTAAAAGCACAACATCTTAACCACTAGACCACCAGGGAAGTCCTCAAGCCTTCATTCTTTCTATGGCATCACTGCAGTTTTCCAGCTCTGATATCCCTGACTGTTTGTAACATTGAATGAATACTCATATTCTATAAGTGGGAGGGCTATGGTTTTTAAAATTTATGATTACTGTTACTTTGCACCAGCAAGAATCCCATCATTATCCCTGTACCAGCTGCCCCCAGAGTATTGCCTGGGGCTGGTAACTCATCCCCTCAATGCCTAGCGCAGGAAGGCGGTGCCCCCTGGAGCGGGTCTGGTGGCTGATTCCCCCCTCCTGTCCCCTGCAGGCACTCACCGCAAAGCGCTTCCCGCAGCCCTCATTGCCACAGCAGCCGCAGCAGTCATTGTTCTTCAGGCCCAAGAACACCAGGGCAGGGAAGATCATCTACAAGCAAAAGAAACACCTCGTGGTCTGGCACATGAAGGTGGGGGCCCATGCCTGCCTGCCTGTGTGAGGAGCCTCATCTCCAACCTGGGACTTGGTGGCCAACAGCTAACGGAGTTTGGCTGGTGGGTAGGCGAGTGTGATGGAATATTTAGTTTCTATTTGGCCTAACTGCAAATCCGATGAGGCAATAGATCAAGATCTGACACTCTGAGTTTCCATTTACATGGTGGGTTAGGAGAAGGACAAAAAAATGTGTCCTTGATTGTCATGAAACACGAGTTTTTCTCTCTCTAAAGCAGAAGTTCCTAGTCTATGTTGGAAATAAGGGATAAAGAAATCATTACCAAAGAATTGGAAGAGGAATTCACTGGCACCTGTTTCTCTTGGTAGTTTTAAATCAACTTACCAGAAAAAGTATATTCATTCCCCGACTCCCCACAACCCCGCACCCTATCATTATCTTGTTAAAATAAATTATGTAGCACTCAGTTTGGTTCAGAGAAGTCTACTGCCCCATGGAAGCTGCCAGCCTAATTCTGGGGATTCCTTGGCAGGTCCCTATGAGGAAGGGAAAAAATTGAGGCACTTAATGTTTCATCATGCAGTTCTTGGGCTTTTGTTAGCAATGAAATCTCTTCCTGTTCAGTAAGTACCCAATTTTAAAAAGATAGGATGAAAATCTTTGGGGGGAGATTTTAAGGTTTTCTTACTCACCAGGACTCCGCTTCCTAATATTCCTCCAAAATACCAGACCTCGTCGGAAAGGTGGTCATTGTTGTCTATCACTTTTCCTCCAGGGAAAAATAGCAGGATGTTAGCAAGGAGGCCAAACACAGACAGGGGGATGAGGGTGCCCCCCAGGCACTTGGCACAGCTCCCAGTGCACATGCTGGGGATACAGGACGTGGGTGTGCGATCAAGCCCCCTAGCTGCCTTCCTCGCAGATTCTCTTCAAAGTTATCGGCTGCAGAATCGTAACAATTGTCCCCAAATCAATTCGTATTTTGGAGCCGAGAAGCAAAATCAGCCTGTGAGCTGTGTCCTGGGAGTTGCTTCAGCTTCTCAAATGTAACAGAACCTCAATGGTGATGGTCATTTATATTCTCCCTGACCTGAAGCTCTCTTTTTTTTTTCTTCCCCTGCACCCTCATAAATAAGATTACGTTCATTGCAATCATTTTGCCATGGAGACCAATAACCTCTGTTAATAATCCACCAGCACAGACAAGACACTCAACCTTGTTGCAATCGAACTTAGGGCTGGAACAAACAGCATCTGGGCCTACTGCACCTTTAATCTGACAATGGCCTGCCCAAATCAAGAAATATTTCCCCCAGGCTCTTTATAAATCACAGTAAAATTGAGTTACATCCTAGCTAAAATCATGTCTCCTAAGTACTTAATGGTCTACAGTGCATGTCTTCGCCTTTTCCGCTGAAAGCCTGGAATGCAAAAGAGTTATTTGAAAGAGCTTCTGTTTTCCTCAATAGGAAAATAACAATCTGATGGTCTAGTTGGGTATTTTTGAGCTCGGGCCCACAGGCATTTTTTAAAGGACAAAATCAGGATGATTATTTATTTTGTTGTCTGCTTGCTCTATTTCTACACTTGCTATTCCGTTAAGTTCTATTTTCTTCCCTATCTGGCATGATAGAATTAGCAAAAACCATTTCCAATCAACGTGTTCAGCTCTATCTTCTATGCAGGAATAAAAAGCTCCATCTTTGAAAAGGGTCAGGAGAAAGGGAGGTTGGTATTGGGTGGAAGAGAGGAAAGATATTGATGAGGAGATTGGGGGTAGATTGGACAAAGTTAAAAGAGCAGTTAGAAAGTGTAAGAGGAGGTAAGATGGACCTTTATTGGGAATTTTACCAACTGTCTGGGGCAGCATGCAGTTACTAGTATGCTTTGTGTCACTTTAAGAACGCTTCTGCCATGCCTGGACCAAGCCCTACATCATGTAGTGACCCTTCCTGCTGGGTACAGGTGTTGCTTAACAGCTGAAGGACTGTGGGATGAAAAGGGAGCCTGCTAGCCCTTTGTTGAGAGCCTAGATGTTAAGAGAAAGACAGCAGGTAGAATTTCACAGACAGTCAAGTTGTAGCTAAATAAAAAGCAAGTAACATTGTAACGTGGTAAGACATGTCCTACCATGAAGTTGGCCACTTGTTCCCAGGGAAGCAGTGGGCTACAATCTGCCATGAGTCAGGGACCCTTGACCAGGGAAGCTATGGTTGGTTGATTCCAGAGAAGTCAAATTGGTTGGATGCTGAGTTTTCTTCTGAAGATATTATGAAATGTGAATTGGTTACTCTATAAGGATACTTTCTGAGATCCTTGGGGCAAGAAGAAAAACAAATATTTATTGAGCATGCATGATGTACTAAGCATGAACTGTGAAGATGTCATGTCCTTTCTACTGGGGAAGGTCCTAGGGCTCAGAGAGATTAAGTACATATCACAAGGTCATCCCAACATAATAAGACAAGGAACGAAGACTTCAAAAGAAGATTCTTTGTCACCCACACTTGGGCTATGGTCTCCCTAGATTTTCTTCTTTAGAAATGAGAAAAATGTTATCTTTTCAATATAAACAATAGAATGATACAGTGTGTGAACTGTATGGGTTCAGCGGGTCATGCTTCTTTCTGAATAACCATGAACTATTGTCATTTTCTTATTACAAAATACTATGGGTGTTTTATTTTGTTGTTGGTAGAAAAGTCAGTTATACAGATTAGCAGAAGGAAGACGAACCAGCCATGTTCCTACCACCAGCAGATATGGACTGTTATCACTTTGCTGGCTGTTGCTTTTCAACACTCTGAGCAGGTGCAAATGAGCTTTCTTTGTAACCCACCAGCTTTGACAAGGAGTTCTGAAAGTGCCAGGAGGAAGTCCAAAATTCTCAGGATGTAAGAGTGGAGTTGATCTTTGTAGATGCCATCTTAGAGCTAGGGAGCTCCCCTTTGGAGCCTGGACAGTTTTTTCTTTCTTCAGAGACTTTTGCCCCTAGAAGTTACTCAAGACATTTGAATAACACTGGTCAACACAGCCCTGATGCCCTAGACTTTTCAGACTAGCAACAACGGTTCCGTTCCATTCTGTTCCGTCGCTCAGTCGTGTCCGACTCTTTGCAACCCCGTGGACTGTAGCCTACCAGGCTTCTCCGTCCATGGGATTCTCCAGGCAAGAATACTGGAGTGGGTTACCATTTCCTTCTCCAGGGGATCTTCCCGACCCAGGGATCAAACCCGGGTCTACCGCATTGGAGGCAGACACTTTAACCTCTGAGCCACCAGGGAAGCCCGATCACTAAGTGAACAGGTAAAAGTAGAAGATACCATGGACCACAGTTGACGTTTCTTCCATGATTTTTAAAAAGATGTGGTACATGAGGAGCTATGAGGGAGAGGCCAGAGGTCATTTGTATCCTGTATGCAGAAGGGGAAATGCTGTGGGATAGTCACCCTTCTGGAATGCCCTGACTTCAGACACTTCGAGGGTGATTAATTCATTTATTGTTCAATAATTCATTGTGCCTTTAGACCTGCAAGCAGGAAGTGGCAATCTAATCTGGGGAAGGGGGAGGTGAGGGGAGGGAACCTTGGTGAAGTTTACCCTCAGGAAGGGCTGGGTCCTTGCTCAAGAAACTTGTGAGATTCTGACAATGAGCCTGTGACGCCCATGCTTGACATTTGCTGTTCACTCTCTGTTTAGCAGTGAAGACCTTAAACCACAAGGGCTAGAGCCCTCCCTTTTAGAGACAGTGAGGACGAGGTGGCTGAGGCTAAGCCCCACTTTGGCTCCTGTTCTGCAGGAAGAAGACCTCAGAAGTGAGAGCAGATGGCAGCTCTCGAAGGGACAGAAAGGGATCCTTGTAGAAAGAAAAGGAGAATATGAGCTTAGCAGCTGCCCTCCTGGACCACATCCTCTGGGAGTTTGTTGGCAACAAATTCAGCCACAGAAAGTCCAGGGGTTCCTGGACCTCAGGAGTGATGCAGGCACTCCATCCATAAGACAACGAGCACAGGACTGGGAGATGTTTGCCAGGTGACTCTGACCATTGGCAGGAAACATGCATTAATATTTGGGTGATGCTTATTAGTGTTTCTCAGTCTGCTAAACTCTTTGCCTGGCAATTGATGACGAATCATAAATTCAGTGCAATGCAGTGCAATCCATAAGTGTGTTTGAAGCACCCACAGTGTGTCCACCAGTGTGCCAAGTACTGTCCTAGTGAACAAAATAAATCTGACTTGCTTTCTGACTTCACTGGTATTACAACCTTGGGACTTCCCTGGCAGTTCAGCAGCTAACACTCCGAGCTCCCAAGCAGGGGACTGGAGTTTGATCCCTAAGTCAGGGAAATAGATCCCACATGCTGCAACTAAAAGTTTGCATGCCACAATGGAGATAGAAGATCCCACCTGCTGCAAGACCTAGCACGATCCCAGGGTATTATGACCTCTTACTTGTGACAAGAGATTAAAAAAAAAGAATCATGCACAGAGGTTAAATGAATTAACTGCTCCTTAGCAGAAGAAGTAGGACTAGCTTGTTTTAAAGTAGATCAGGTAATTCTTCAGTTCTAGGGAGTACCATTGGAGTCTTCGCTCTTGTTCAGCTGGGGACTGCATTGCATTGATTTGTAGGGCCCAAGATGGCTTCATTCACATGCCAGGTGCCTTGATGGGAAGGGTGATACGATTGGGCTCAGCAGGGCCCCTCTTCTCCTTCTGTAGTCTTAAGGGTCTGCAACTGTAGCTCCAGTACTTTGGCCACCTAATGCGAACAATCGACTCATTGGGAAAGCCCCTGATGCCCGGAAAGACTGAAGGCAAGAGAAGAGGGCAGCAGAGGATGTGATGGTTGGATGGCATCACCGATTCAGTGGACATGAATTTGGGTGCACTCTGGGAGGTGGTGAGGGACAGGGAGGCCTGGAGTGTGACAGTCCATGGAGTTCAAAGAGGCGGACATGATTTAGTGACTGAGCAACAACAAAGTAAGATTTTATATGATGACTCAAGAGACTAGAAATAGAAGCTATCACTTTCTTAAAACCTGAGTCAGAAACCGGAACAGGGTCACTTCTGTCCTATTCTCTTCATCAGAGTCCTCTAAGATTCATGGGCAGGGGCACAGACCTTACCTCTGTATGAAAAGAGTCTCAGAAGCATTTGTGGTAGTCTCTAACCTGCCACAGTAGTAGAGGTGGGATTCAAACCCAGGGAGTCTGGCTCCAGAGGAGAAGCTCTTAACTACCACAAAGTAATTCTTAATATGCTGAGTTTCGATCAACACAGGGAGGGCTGCCGGTGTGCACTTAGCTTCACATCAAGGGCCTTGTTCAGCTAGAGGCTGAACACTCTGGATAATTCCCTCTATTTTATAGAGGTGGACACAGCTTGATTAGGATTTGGACTTGGGAATTTTGAAAGCCCCATCAACACTGAGAAGTCCATGTCTCCAGTTGGTTTCAAAATCAGAATGAGCAATAGCAAGCACACCTGCCTTATGACTCAAAGAGGTGCTCTGTGACCCTCCCCAACCCAGGGCTCAGTACAAAGGGCACAACTTGCCCCTTCAGAGAGGCATGAACCTTGGCTGATGAATCTTTCCTGAGACCTGCCCAAATATCGATTGGTTTCAGCGATCTTTCTCTTCTGAGCCTTATGTTGCTATGGTTATAGGTGGAAAGTTAGCTTTCAATAGAAACTCAGCCCACACTTACTCTCCATAAAGTGGGACATCACTAAATGAGTTTCCTTATCCTCTTTTTAAATTAAGTGTACTCACAGGTTCTAAAGTAGACTAAGTTAAGGAATTCATGTCATGGTTTAAAGGCAGAGACATGTGAACACTACATTTATTTCTTATGTTTATAAATCTGACTTTATGAAATTATATATAAATAATTTTATATAATTATAAATATATATAAGGAAATCCAACCAGTCCATTCTAAAGGAGATCAATCCTGGGTGTTCACTGGAAGGACTGACGCTAAAGCTGAAACTCCAATACTTTGGCCACCTCATGCGACGAGTTGACTCACTGGAAAAGAGTCTGATGCTGGGAGGGATTGGGGGCAGGAGAAGACGGGGACGACAGAGAATGAGATGGCTGGATGGCATCACCGACTCAATGGACATGAGTTTGAGTGATCTCCGGGAATTGGTGATGGACAGGGAGGCCTGGCATTCTGTGATTCATGGGGTCGCAAAGAGTCGGACACGACTGAGCGACTGAAATGAACTGAACTGAACTGAATTGAACTATATATATAATTTCACAAAGTAAACATGACTGGGGAAATACCTGCATTATACCTGTACTATAGCAAATATACATATATGCCTACATTTATTTGGTCTATGCCTCTGCACAGGTATTTCCCCAGTCATATTTACTTTATTAAATTATATACTAATATCAATATAAAAGCATATATGATTTCATAAATATATAATTATATATATGGGCCAAATATATTTACATATATTTGGTCTATGCTTCTGCACAGGTATTTCTTCAGTCATATTTACTTTTAGAAAGTTTACAAATGTACTTGAAAACAATAAAAAACATAAAACAAGTGAAATTTGGAAAATATTGAAGCTTGTCTAAGAAGGTGACATACCTTTGAAACTTTATTGACAAGAAAAAATTGTAACAAAATTATATAGCTTTAACTGGTGGCTCAGATGGTAAAGAATCTTCATGCAATGCTGGAGACTCAGGTTCAATCCTTGGGTCAGGAAGATCCCCTAGAAAAGGAAATGGCTATCCCTTCAGTGTTCTTGCCTGGGAAATCCCACGGACAGAGGAGGCCAGTGGGCTAGAGTCCATGGGGTTGCAAAGAGTCAGACATGACTGAGGGAGTAACACACACTAACAAACACACACACACAATGCGTATTGTGCACTTGCTCCTTGCTGCTGCTGCTAAGTCGCTTCAGTCGTGTCCAATTCTGTGCGACCCCATAGACGGAAGCCCACCTGGCTCCCCCATCCCTGGGATTCTCCAGGCAAGAACACTGGGGTGGGTTGCTCCTTGTTAGGAGCCTTTAATGCTTTTCATTGTTAGCTCATTTAATTGACAGTGCCGTCTGAAGTGGATACAGTAACTCACTCTTTCCTATATGGGAGGAACTGAGGCTCACAGAGGTGAGGAGCTTGCTGAGGACCATGCAGTAGGAAGCATCAAGTCAGCATTTGAACCCAAGCCCACACACTGCTTATCATAGCAAAAGGAGAGGCAGTGCCCAGGGAGATGGAAGGGCTCAGGCTGCCCGGCTGCCCAAACATGCTCATGTTGACTTTAAGGACAGATTTCCAGTTGCAAAAGCAACTGAGCAAGAGACAAAAACTTATGGGTAAGAATAAAATAGGGCTTCCTTGGTGGCTCAGACAGTAAAAAATCTGCCTGCAATACAGGAGACCTGGGTTCGACCCCTGGGTCAGGTAGATCCCCTGGAGAAGGGAATGGCAACCGTCTCCAGTATTCTTACCTGGAGAATTCCATGGACAGAGGGTAGGGTGTTGAAAATATTAAAACCAAGTTGAAAAAAGGCAGGTCTTCAAGATTGTCACAGAGGGATGGAATGGGTAGGGAGGTGGGACAGGGGTTCAGGATGGAGGGGACGCATGTATACCTATGGTGGATTCATACTGAAGTATGGAAAAAGCCATCACAATATTGTAAAGTAATTATTCTCCAATTACAATAAATAAATTTTTAAAAAGGCAAGTTTTGGTGGAGGCAGCTGGTGTGACATGTGCTTACTCTGTGGCCAGCTTGGGCTGCCCTCCTCTGCTGACACTGGTGTCCAGAAGCCTGAGATGAATGGTAATCATCATTCACTTGCAATTGATTGACAAGCTCCAAATCACAGAAAATCAGAGTTAAACAACTTTCCTTTAGAATCTAAACTATAATTACAAAAAAAAAAATCTTCCCAGTAATAACTATGCTGATCAAACTTAGAGGGTAGAGAATACATCCTAGAGGTCTTTGGTGGTCTTCTCAGTATCTGGTATAGCCTGAGGGACTTTGCAGAGGCACAGTACTTTTCTTTATTGAAGTTAGCATTACTGTGATTACCTATACATGTATCAAAGATTTTAGCAAAGTTATAGACCATGGCTTCTCAGAATTTGCTGTGTATATAATTCATCTGCGAGCTTGTTAAAATTAATATTCTGATTTAGAAGGTCTAGGGTGGGGCTTGAGGTTTTGCAATTCTAACAAGCTTCCAGGTGATGCTGGTAGTCATGTTGTATGACATGCGTGTGGTTCTAAGACTGGTGACATTTTGCACACTTAGTATTTTGGGCCAAATGGACACCCTCTCTTTGACTTCCTGCTGGATGTGCCCTGTGTGGGATGTTTTGGACAGTTGCTTCTTGCTCTAGCAACCTTTGTTCTTGAGATCGTTACAGCTAGCTTGGAGATTTCAGAAGGTTCTGAGATCGCAAGAGAACTCGCATCTCTCTGGCTTGCTGATTTCTGCATGCTTTAGGCAGTAGTTCTCAAAGTGTGGGCCCATTCAAAATTTTTGCTGATGTCTGTTGGAAGGGCTCTACTTAGCAGTGTGTCTTCCTCATAGTCACTCCTTCCCCATTGCATCCCCAAACTGTTATTGCAGCCCTTTCCACATTCCCAAGCCCTCCCTCCTTTGGTCCCCATTCCTTTGCATTTTACAATCTCTTTTCCCACTTTGTGGAAAAGGAGGCCCATGTTCCTTCATTCATTTTCTTCTTTTTTTGGCCTTATGGAACGCAGGATCTTAGTTCCCTGACCAGGGATTGAACCCTCGCCCCCTGCAGTGGAAGATTGACCACTAGAAGTCTTGAGCACTAGACAGCCAGGAAAGTCTCTCATCTTCCTTCTACATTTGTAATATTTTTATACCAACACTTCCTCTTCAACTCAATTTTTATCCTTATTTTCATTGACTTTCATTATATTTCTTATAAGAAGGTAAATTCCCTCACTCGTGCTCGTCTCCACTCCAGCACACCTTCCCTGACACTGTGCCCTCAATTATTGTTAGTCTATCATATACATTTAATGGCGGTGGTAGTTTAGTTGCCAAATCATGTCTGGCTCTTGCAACCTCATGGACTGTAGCCAGCCAGGCTTCACTGTCCAAGGAGTTTTCCAGGCAAGAATACTGGAGTGGGTTGTCATTTCCTTCTCCAGGGGATCTTCCAGACCCAGGAATCGAACCCCAGTCTCCTGCATTGCAGGCAGATTCCCGCATTGCAGGTGGATTCTTTACAGACTGAGCTAGGAGAAAAGCCCTACACATTTAGTAACCTCCCTTTACTTGTTTCTCTGCTCTCTTTCCCATATGCTAGGTTGTTTACCTTTCTCTTCCTAAACTTTTATTATGGAAGTTAAAAATTATCTGCCAAGCATAACCAATATTTTATAATAACTTTAAATAGAGTGTGATTCATGGGGTCGCAAAGAGTCGGACACGACTGAGCGACTAAAAAAAAAAAAACATATCAAATCACTATGCTGTCCATCTGAAACTAATATAACATTGCAAATCAACTATACTTCAAAAAAAAAATCTGCTAAGTAGACAGAATTATAGAATGAACTCCTTTTTGTACTCAGTTTTGTCTAACTCTTTGAGACCCCATGGACTATAGCTCACCAGGCTCCTCTGTCCATGGGACTTTACAGGCAAGAATACCAATTCCTCCTCCAAGCCATGTTCCCAACTCAGGGATTGAATCTGCTTCTTCTGCATCTCCTACCTTGGCAGGCAGATTCTTTACCACTGCGCCACCTGGGAAGCCAGAGCTCCTTTTTACCCACCCATTCACAAACCTCAATCGTTATCAAAATTTGCCACTTCTGAATTTTTTTTTTCTTGGAAACATCTTCCCTCTGCTCTGTTCCCTCCCTCAGCTATCACCCTACTTCTTGGTTTCCTTTTGTGATCAAGCCCCTCTCTCCAGTTCCTGGTTCTGTCTGATTTGTTAACCTCTTGCTGCCTGGTTCCTGTCTGGGCTCACGACAGAAATTTCGTCACCAACATTTTGATGACTGAATCCAGTGGTCATTTCCCAGGCTTCATTCTTTGGCCCCTGCAACATTCCATTCTGGAGTCACACTGGTTATCTCTGCAAGGACTTTGGAAGTTAGCACTCTGCACTGTTCTCTCTTCCTGGGACTTCCAGGGCTACACTGATTTTCCAAACTCATCACCACATCAAAATCATTCATCTTAGACTTCTATGGTGGTCCAGTGGTTAAGACTTCAAGCTTCCAATGCAGGGGGTGCCAGTTTGATCCTTGGTCAGGGAATTAGATCCCACATGCTGCCTGGTGCTGCCACACACATAAAGAAGATCTTTCATCTTAACCTCAATCCTAGAAAAGGAGACGGACCATTCCTTGAAGACAGCGACTGTACCTTTTAGAAAGGTAAAGTCCTCGACAGTACCTGGTACGCGGTATCTTCACTGAATTGAAGCACCATAAACTATTAACTGATAACGGTGATGACGATGATAATGACAGCTATCCCCACACAACTATAAAACCTGACTTGTGGAAACATAAGATAGGATCATGTATTTATTTCTTGAACTCACAGTTTTGATACCCTTTTGGAATAGCCACACAGCTAATTACCCAAAGGTTCAGAGGCTGGGATTTCCACGTTCTTGTGCTTCCTGTATGGTTTTGAGTGCATTTAAAAATTCTAGTTAGCTCTTAAGAATATCCATTCATTGCTTCTTCCCAATTGAATTGAGAGATACTTAAGAGTACATGTAAACTGGTAAGATGGAGTGAGGGATGTGGCTCAGGGGGAGGGCAGAGAGGGAAAGGAGACATTTTCCTACCTGATTTAAGCATGGTTTTTCCTTCTTTTGGGGGATCACCTGAAAAATAACATCATATTGAACACTTTCTGGAAAATAGTTTAGACACTTTTTGTATTTGTTTAATTTTTTGGCCATGCTGCATGTTGTAGGATCTTAGTTGCCCAGCCAGGGATTGAACCCTGGGCCATGGCAGTAAAAGTGCCAAGTTCTAACCACTGGACAGCCAGGGAACTCCCAAGACAGCTATGTTTTAGACAGAGGAAACATCAGCCACTTCCCTTCCCCCATGTATACACATTCTCTGGCTTTGAGTCCCCAAATGAACCACAGTCTGACAACCATCATGATCCAGAGACTTCCTCCTGCCTGACCCTGGATAGCTCTAGTATTTTAACTGACCTTAAGTTCAGTTTTAACTGAACTTTTAAGTTCAGTTCCGCTCTGGTGACTTCCAGAGCTACCTGCCAGCCTCAGGATTCATCTATCATCTTCAGAGCAAGTGAAGAAAAACCAAAAGATCCCCCAAAGCTTCCTGGCTGAAAGGATTTGTCCTCTGAATGTTATGCTGCATTCTTGTGAAGACACCTGGTCATCACCCCACAAAATGGTAACTGAAATGTGTATGTCTTTGAGGCAGGCTCACCATCACTTTTAAAAAAATTTTATTTATTTTATTTTTGGCTGCATTTGGTCTTTGTTGCTGTGTGTGGGCTTTCTTTAGTTGTGGCAAGCAACAGGCTACTCTCTAGTTGGGGTATGTAGGCTTCTCATTGTGATGGCTTCTCTTACTCTATCACTTAATAACTGTGGCCCTTGAGACATTACTTAACCTGTCAGAGCCTTAGTCATTTCATTGATGAAGTGGAATAATTGGCTTTCAAGGTTCAAAGAGGATGACGTAGGCAAAGGTCAAGAGTAGCAGTTCGTTCATCCGTGTGCTCAATAGACTTTATGGTCATCACTCTTCTAGGTGTAGGGACCTGGTGGTGAACAACCCTGTTTTTAGGAAGATCATATTCTAGTGGGAGTTATTCATGTATTAGTTCCCTTTCCTGTTTTCACTTTCCTTTTTCTTATTCAGAATAAGAACATCTGTAATTATGTCAGATATATAATATTTTAGAAAAATGGATGCTCCAACCAAACACAAGTCTGCCTTTCTTTGACAGAGTCAGGGCAAGTAACAACTTTTTTTCCCCAGAAGAGTAGAAAAAAATCTGGTTCATTAACAACCCTTATTTCTCTGTTAGAAAAAGGACACTAGAAAACTCATACCAGATGATACACAGTGTTCAGTTCAGTTCAGTTCAGTCGCTCAGTCATGTCCTACTCTCTGCGACTCCATGAATCACAGCACGCCAGGCCTCCCTGTCCAGCACCAACTCCCGGAGTTCACTCAAACTCATGTCCATAGAGTCGGTGATGCCATCCAGCCATCTCATTCTCTGTCGTCCCCTTCTCCTCCCGCCCCCAACCTTTCTCAGCATCAGAGTCTTTTCCAGTGAGTCAACTCGTCTCATGAGGTGGCCAAAGTATTGGAGTTTCAGCTTTAGCATCAGTCCTTCCAATGAACACCCAGGATTGATCTCCTTTAGAATGGACTGGTTGGATCTCCTTGCAGTCCAAGGGACTCTCAAGAGTCTTCTCCAACACCACAGTTCAAAGCATCAATTCTTCGGCAATCAGCTTTCTTCACTATCCAACTCTCACATCCATACATGACCACGGGAAAAACCATTGCCTTGACTAGACAGACCTTTGTTGGCAAAGTAATGTCTCTGCTTTTTAATATACTATCAAGGTTGGTCATAACTTTCCTTCCAAGGAGTAAGCGTCTTTTAATTTCATGGCTGCAGTCAGCATCTGCAGTGATTTTGGAGCCCAAAAAAATAAAGTCTGACACTGTTTCCACTATTCTTCCATCTATTTCCCATGAAGTGATGGGACCAGATGCCATGATCTTTCTGAATGTTGAGCTTCAAGACAACATTTTCACTCTCCTTTTTCACTTTCATCAAGAGGCTTTTGAGTTCCTCTTCACTTTCTGCCATAAGGGTAGTGTCATCTGCATATCTAAGGTTATTGATATTTCTCCCAGCAGTCTTGATTCCAGCTTGTGCTTCTTCCAGCCCAGCGTTCCTCATGATGTACTCTGCATATAAGTTAAATAAGTAAGGTGACAATATACAGCCTTGACGTACTCCTTGTCCTATTTGGAACCAGTCTGTTGTTCCATGTAGAGTTCTGACTGTTGCTTCCTAGCCTGCATACAGGTTTCTCAAGAGGCAGGTCAGGTGGTCTGGTATTCCCATCTCTTTCAGAATGTTCCACAGTTTATTGTGATCCACACAGTCAAAGGCTTTGGCATAGTCGATGAAGCAGAAATAGATATTTTTCTGAAACTCTCTTGCTTTCTCCATGATCCAGCGGATGTTGGCAATTTGATCTCTGGTGCCTCTGCCTTTTCTAAAACCTGCTTGAACATCTGGGAGTTCACGGTTTACATATTGCTGAAGCCTGGCTTGAAGAATTTTGAGCATGACTTTACTAGCATGTGAGATGAGTGCAATTGTGTGGTAGTTTGAGCATTCTTTGGCATTCCCTTTCTTTGGGATTGGAATGAAGACTGACCTTTTCCAGTCCTGTGGCCACTGCTGAGTTTTCCAAATTTGCTGGCATATTGAGTGCAGCACTTTCACAGCATCATCTTTCAAGATTTGAAATAGCTCAACTGGAATTCCATCACCTCCACTAGCTTTGTTTGTAGTGATGCTTTCTAAGGCCCACTTGACTTCACATTCCAAGATGTCTGGCTTGAGGTCAGTGATCACGTTATCGTGACTATCTTGGTTGTGAAGATTTTTTTTGTACTGTTCTTCTGTGTATTCTTGCCACCTCTTCTTAATATCTTCTGCTTCTGTTAGGTCCACACCATTTCTGTCCTTTATCGAGCCCATCTTTGCATGAAATGTTCCCTTGGAATCTCTAATTTTCTTGAAGAGATCTCTTGTTTTTCCTATTCTGTTGTTTTCCTCTTTCTTTGCATTGATCGCTGAGGAAGGCTTTCTTATCTCTCCTTGCTATTCTTTGGAACTCTGCATTCAGATGCTTATATCTTTCCTTTTCTCCTTTGCTTTTCGCCTCTCTTCTTTTCACAGCTATTTGTAAGGCCTCCTCAGACAGCCATTTTGCTTTTTTGCATTTCTTTTCCATGGGGATGGTCTTGCTCCCTGTCTCCTGTACAATGTCACGAACCTCCATCCAGAGTTCATCAGGCACTCTATCTATCAGATCTAGTCCCTTAAATCTATTTCTCACTTCCACTGTATACTCATAAGGGATTTGATTTAGGTCATATCTGAATGGTCTAATGGTTTTCCCTACTTTTTTCAATTTAAGTCTGAATTTGGCAAAAAGGAGTTCATGATCTGAGCCACAGTCAGCTCCTGGTCTTGTTTTTGATAACTGTATAGAGCTTCTCCATCTTTGGCTGCAAAGAATACAATCAATCTGGTTTCGGTATTGACCATCTGGTGATGTCCATGTGTAGAGTCTTCTCTTGTGTTGTTGGAAGAGGGTGTTTGCTATGACCAGTGCGTTCTCTTGACAAAACTCTATTAGCCTTTGCCCTGCTTCATTCTGTGCTCCAAGGCCAAATTGGCCTGGTACTCCAGGTGTTTCTTGACTTCCTACTTTTGCATTCCAGTCCCCTATAATGAAAAGCACATCTTTTTTGGGTGTTAGTTCTAAAAGGTCTTGTAGGTCTTCATAGAACCATTCAACTTCAGCTTCTTCAGCGTTACTGGTTGGGGCATACGCCTGGATTACTGTAATATTGAATGGTTTGTCTTGGAAACGAACAGAAATCATTCTGTCGTTTTTAAGACTGCATCCAAGTACTGCATTTCAGACTCTTTTGTTGACCATGATGGCTACTCCATTTCTTCTAAGGGATTCCTGCCCACAGTAGTAGATATAATGGTCATCTGAGTTAAATTCACCCATTCCAGTCCACTTTAATTCACTGATTCCTAGAATGTCTATGTTCACTCTTGCCATCTCCTGTTTGACCACTTCCAATTTGCCTTGATTCATGGACCTAACATTCCAGGTTCCTATGCAATATTGCTCTTTACAGCACCGGACCTTGCTTCTATCACCGGTCACATCCAAAACTGGGTATTGGTTTTGCTTTTGTTCCATCCCTTTATTCCTTCTAGAGTTATTTCTCCACTGATCTCCAGTAGCATACTGGGCACCTACCGACCTGGGGAATTCCTCATTCAGTATCCTATCATTTTGCCCTTTGATACTGTTCATGGGGTTCTCAAGGCAAGTATACTGAAGTGGTTTGCCATTTCCTTCTCCAGTGGACCACATTCGGCTGTGGGCCATGTGATCAGATCGACTAGTTTCCTGTGATTATGATTTCAGTGTGTCTGCCCTCTGATGCCCCGTTGCAATACCTACCGTCTTATTTGGGTTACTTGTGTTACTTGTACTCAATTCCAGAACTAGGATTTCTGCTCCATGTTAGGTGTCATTTCCTGATGGTCTACCAGAGGGTAAGCCCAAGGTAGTAAGAACACTGAACTCAGAAGACAACAGAGCTAATAGGGGTGACGTCCAAGGGCAGCTTAGAAGGTCATGGCTCTGTCTACAGAATGCTTACTACCTGCATCTGGTAGGGAGACTAGGGTAGGGAATAAAACGTGCATTGCCTGATAAGCAGAACAAAACTTTTGTTTATTTTATAAATTAAAATCCAGGCATTTGACAAAATATAGACCAAACACTGACTTTTTAAAAATTAATGGAAATTCTTAAGTGGTATCAGACATTTTGAATAGTCCAGACCAAACCAGGGTGTGATCAGCTAAGGCTTCAGGTCCTATAATCACATCATCTCACACATGTAAGTGCAGATGACTATTATTCAGTCTTTGGTGTGCATTCATAGCATCATCTCACTTGATTCCAACCATGAGATCACCAGTCGGTATTGTTACAGCCATTTTTTTTTCAATGGATGAGGAACTGAGGCTGAAGAGGTCAAGGGATTTGCCAAAGTTCACACAGTCAAGCGGTGCAGTGGTAAAGAATCTGCCTGCAGGTGCAGGAGATGCAACAGATGTGGGTTCGATCCCTGGGTCTGGAAGATCCCCTGAAGAAGGAAATGGCAACCCACTCTAGTATTCTTGCCTAGGAAATCCCATGGACAGAGGAGCCTGGTGGACTACAATCCACAGGGTCACAAAGAGTCGGACATGACTGAGCATCTGAGCATACACAGTCAGCAAACAGCAGAACCAAAATTAGAGTAAATATCTTCTGACCCCCAGGCTAGAACTCTGGCTGCTGTGATGCTGAGAGAGACAGAATTTTCATACCAGAATGCTCACCCAGCATGGGACTCCAATTACTGACACTTTAACACACATGGCAGGATTTCCCTGGTAGTCCAGTGGCTAAGACTTTGCACTCTCGGTGCAGAAGGCCCGGGTTCGATCACTGGTCAGGGAACTAGATTCTACATGCTGCAACTAAAGACTTGGCACAGCCAGATAAATAAATAAATAAAATATTTAAACATTCATGGCCAAGCTTCCTGCTCACTATGCCTCCTTCCTCTCTGCCCACCCCCAGATAAAACTTAAACTGAAGAAATATGTACATAAATATATATATATATATATAAAGGACTTAATTATTAAGTGTGTTAAATGTTGGTTATGCTGGAAAAAAATGTTATCTAAATAGGACTAGAGATTATCCATTTTCTCCTGTATTAGTTTGTGATTGCTGTATAACAAACCACACCAAAACCCAGTGATTTAAAGCAGTAAATGAGTGCATGCTCAGTGGCCCAGTCGTGTCCGACTTTTTGTGACGGCTCCTCTGTCCATGTGATTTCCTAGGCAAGAATACTGGAGTGGATTGCCGTTTCCTCCTCTAGGGGATCTTCCTGATCCAGGGATTGAACCTGGGTCTCCTGCATTGGCAGGAGAATTCTTTACCCCTGAGCCACCTGGGAAGCCCAAAGCAGTAAACTCCTTTTGTTATTCGTAAATCTACAGTTCTTCTGCTCTTAACTGGGCTCTTTCGTGAGTCTTGCATCAGCTGGCAGACTGACTAGAAGCGGACTTGTCTAGGGTGGCCTAGACTGGGGCAACAGGATTCCCCTCCAGGTGGTCTCATCTTCCTTCAGGTGCTTAGGCTAGTTTATTAGATGACAATCACAGAGTTTCAAGAGAGACACTGGTATGTGCCAGATTTCATTTGATATGTTTTATTGATCAAAGCAAATCACAAGGCTTGGCCAGATTCAAGGGATGGTGAAATAGACCTCTCTAGGAAAGGTTGGGGGCGGGAGGAGAAGGGGACGACAGAGAATGAGATGGCTGAATGGCATCACCGACTCTGTGGACATGAGTTTGAGTGAACTCCGGGAGTTGGTGATGGACAGGGAGGCCTGGCGTGCTGTGATTCATGGGGTAGCGGAGAGTCAGACACGACTGAGCGACTGAACTGAACTGAACTGAACTGAAACAAGAGGACCTGCAAAGTCAAACTGAGGCCTTTAATTGGGGCCACCATTTCAATCAATCTGAGAATTCTTACTTCTGGCTACCATGAAGAAATATGGGCCCAGGCTGTTACCCCTCCAGATCTTTCAAAGGAAGTTGGAAATCATACAAAAGATTCCAATTTGAAAGTGATTGGAAACCAAATAAAAATGTCCCCAAACAGTGTGTAGTCAAACAGAGCCTTTGTATAAATCTTGGAATTAGAATCTGCTGCTCTATTGATTCGGAGAAGGCAATGGCAACCCACTCCAGTACTCCTGCCTGGAAAATCCCATGGACGGAGGGGCCTGGTAGGCTGCAGTCCATGGGGTCATGAAGAGTCGGACATGACTGACCGACTTCACTTTCACTTTTCACCTTCATGCATTGGAGAAGGAAATGGCAAGCCACTCCAGTGTTCTTGCCTGGAGAATCCCAGGGACGGCGGAGCCTGGTGGGCTGCCGTCCATGGGGTTGCACAGAGTCGGACACAACTGACGTGACTTAACAGCAGCAGTAGCAGCTCTATTGATTATATATGGTTTATTGCTGCTGGAAGCTTACTATATCTATTTTGACCCCATGCATAACAACCAAATGTTAAGATCAATATTCATCCAATTTTGCCCCATAGAATAAATATAAGGGATATAAGAATGAATCTGGAATTTTGGCAATAAACTTAATTATCACTGCAGTTTTATTATTTGAAATTTTTGTAGAAGTATGACTAGCATGAGATCAGTAATTAATCAGCACTATCTACTGCTGGATGCTGTCTTCTACTCTAAATTGATGCTCATTTTACCTGAAGCTGATGGAGAAACAAGATATTTGGAGGTACCAAAGCTATGGTTTTTCCAGTAGTCATGTACGGATATGAGAGCTGGACCATAAGAAGGCTGAGTGCCAAAGAATTGATGCTTTCAAGTTGTGGTGCTGTAAAAGACTCTTGAGAGTCCCTTGGACTGAAAGGAGGCCAAACCAGTCAATCCTAAAGGAAATCAACTCTGAATATTCATTGAAAGGACTGATGCCGAACCTGAAGCTCCAATACTGTGGCCACCTGAAGAGAACAGCTGACTCATTGGAAAAGACCCTGATGCGGGGAAAGATTGAAACAAAAGGAGAAGCAGGCAGCAGAGGATGAGATAGTTAGATAGCATCACCAACTCAATGGACCAGACTTTGAGCAAACTCTGGGAGATAGTGAAGGTCAGAGGAGCCTGGCATGCTACAGTCCGTGGGGTCGCAAAGAGTTGGACACAACTTATTAACTGAACAATAATAACAGCAACACTATTATTTATATTTGCTTTTTTTCATAGCATTTTTTAAAGTAAAGTAAAAGTTGAATGTATATATAAGATGTAAAACATGATGATTTGACATACGTATACAAAAAGAAATGATTATTCTGTGTGTGTGCTCAGTAGCTTAGTCATGTCTGACTCTTTGCAACCCTGTGGACTGTAGCCCACCAGTCTCGTCTGTCCATGGGATATTCCAGGCAAGAATACTGGAGTGAATTGCCATTTCCTACTCCAGGGGATCTCCCAGACCCAATGAAGCTAATTAATATACCCTGTTCTCACATAGCTATCTTTTATAAGGACACTTGAAATCTACTCTCTTAGGATATTTCCACTATTCAATACAGTACTATTAACTACAGTCATCATGTTGTACAAAATTAGATCTCTATTCATCCTCCATAGCTACAATTTGTATCCTTTAACCAAAATCTCCCCATTTCCCCCACCTACCCAGCTCCTGGTAACCACCAATCTACCCTCTGCTTCTATGTATTTGACTTTATATTTCACACATAAGTGAGATCATGTAGCTTTTTTCCTTTCTGTCTCTGGGTTATTTCGCTTAACATAATACTCTCTGGATTCATCCAGGTTGTTGCAAATGGCAGGGTTTCCTTTTTAAAGGGTGAATAGTATCCCATTGTATATATATTCACAATAGTCTAGGCATGGAATCATTACATTATTCTCTCTAGGTCAAAGATAATTTATCACAGATGTCAAATGATTTTGAAGCTTCTCCTACTCATAATCTTTTGAAGTGGTTAATGTTATATTTAGGGCATCCCTCACAGCTCAGTCAGTAAAGAATTCACCTGTAATGCAGGAGCCCTGGTTTCGATTCCTGGGTCTAGAGGATCACTTGGAGAAGAAAATGGCAACTCACTCCAGTATTCTTGCCTGGAAAATCCCATGAACCAAGGACCTTGGTGGGCTACGGTCCATGGGGGTCACATGAGTAGGACACGGCTTAGCGACTAAATCACCAATGTTATATCTATGGTTTTAATGCATCCTCCTAATATGTAAAGAATTTTTAAAAAGGACTTTCCTTTGAAAGATTCATGGCCTAAATGAAATTTAAATAACCAAAACTGAAATACAATTTTGAAAGCTTATTTTATTTAATTTTGTGAAAGTTAAAACACCAATTCATTCTCCAAAGGTTAGAATTATTGCACAACTTAGTAGTTCTTAATTTTTTTGTATATAAAATAAACAGCTTTCGCAATAAAAATGGATTATTTTGACATTTTACCCTTAGATATATAAATGCATATGATTTCATTTTAGCTGTCCAATAGTATATAAAGGAAAAGAACACATAAGGGGAGTCTTCATTCCAAGCTATCTTTGGAATGTTTATCTGTATTTGAAAATGAACAGTCAGGTACAAGATATCTAAATGATACCATATGTACTGTGGAAGATTGTATTTTTAAGGATTAATATCAACGTATAATCCCATCCCACACACTCTTCTCACTATGTGACAAAGATAGTTCAGGTCTATGTCCCTTCCCTTTGAAACGGTAAAAGTGACACTGAGGTTGGGTCATAAAAAGCAACACGACCTCTTCCTGGTTCTAACTCTAGGGACTTTTACCCTTGGAAACCAGCTACTGTGTTGTAAGGAAGCCCACACGTGAGAACTGCGGCCAATAGCTATGTGCAGTGCTGATAAGCATTCACTGCCAAATACAGGCACATTCCATCTTCCTGCTGAGGCCCCAGACACAGTGAAACAGAAATGGCAGAAACTGTCCCCCAATGCCCTTTCTGAATTCCTGACCTGTAGAAAGTATGTGATACAATAAACAATTTTTGTTGCTGTAAACCATTAAGTTTCACTATGCAGCCAGATTACCTGGAACATATGCCTTGTAATTAAGGCTATCAGATAAAATACAGGCTGTCCAGTTCAATTAGAAGTTTCAGAAAAACAGTATTTTTTTAAAAAAAAATATAAGTATGTCTCATGCATTATCTGGGACCTACTCATACTGAAAAATGACTCACTGTTATTTCAAAATTAGAATGCAACTGGACGTCTTGTATTTTTATTTGCTAAATCTGGCAGCTTTTGCAATAGGTCCGTATTGCAAATTTACTTGTTTAATTTACAATATGGACCTGTGTGGAATCTACACTATCATATTCACTGATTGCCCACAGTTTTGGGGAGGCCAGACTAACCTTGCAGATCAGGTACTCAGCCTTCCAAAAGCCAGGGCCGGAGAAGAAAATCAGACTGTGGCCTGACCCTCCCTTCATCCTGTGGCTCACAGATTCTCTCTCATCCCCATGATCATTCATCGGATCACTTCAATTAAAGCTGACAAATAGCCACAGGAGACTATTTTTAAATGCAAAGAATACTCTGGGAAAGAATTATATCTTTACTTTTTTTTTTTTAACTCTAGCAGCTAGGCATCATGCCTCTTAAAACCACTTCTGATCAAACTGTTGTCCATTTCCAGTCACCCTGTTAACATGTAGCCTCTTTGTCCTTAAATTTCTAAATATGAGCACATGTGACATTGTGGGACTCTAAATTTTAAAATTGCTCTTTCTCTTAAAAAAAATTTTTTTTCCAGTAAAGTATGGCAGATGAAACACATGATGTCTGGGGATTTGCTTCAAAATAGCCATGGGCGTGGGTAGGAGCAGAGACAGAGCAACTTCAGCCAGCGCTGGGAACTGGGTGGCCAGGAAGCTGGTGATGGCCACATGGGGTCATTTTTACTGTTCTTTCAACTTTTTTACTTGTTCAAAATTTCCCATGACAAAAGTTAGAAGGCAGGAAAAAATATTTATACAATACAGAGAAGATTATTTTATGCCCTATAAACAGAGACTGATAGTGCTAATAAGTCATCGGCGCAAACTAGTATGTTATAGCTAAGACACTGTAGACCTGGTGAAGCAGTGACAAAATCAAGTCCACAGAAATGCAGCACTTGCATGCAAGCCTTCTGAAGTCCATGCCAGTGTTTCACATGGGCTCCCACTATACCATATTCTTTAATCCTTCCGGTTCATAAATCATTGTTTTATAATCATCAAAATTTAGAAGCTCGTTTTAAACAACTATGTTCCCTTGCATCTCAATAGGAAT
This sequence comes from Moschus berezovskii, assembly GCF_049115385.1. NCBI lineage: Eukaryota > Metazoa > Chordata > Mammalia > Artiodactyla > Moschidae > Moschus > Moschus berezovskii. The sequence continues at coordinate 142,150,592 of NC_142460.1, forward strand.
GCAGACCAAGAGTGCTTGATTTATTTAGGTTGTAATGGAAAAATGTGTCAACATTTAAAGTATAACTTTGAGAGCTAAAAGGGCAAAATATCAAATAGATGCATATGATTTACATATAATGCATGTTCAGTTCAGTTCAGTTCAGTCACTCAGTCGTGTTAGACTCTTTGTGACCCCATGAATCGCAGCACACCAGGCCTCCCTGTCCATCACCAACTCCCGGAGTTCACTCAAACTCATGTCCACAGAGTCGGTGATGCCATCCAGCCATCTCATTCTCTGTCGTCCCCGTCTCCTCCCGCCCCCAATCCCTCCCAGCATCAGGGTCTTTTCCAGTGAGTGTATTCAGGATATATTTTTCACATGCATTTACGTGTAACTTTCTTTGATTCTCTCTGTGCCCCCATACACATGTACACGCACGCACACACACATACACACAAGCACACATACGTTCAGCTGTCTTTCCTGACTCTGAATTCAACAGCACACATTTTTTTCAAGCACACATCACTTCCTACTTTGAATGTGATTTGCTTATGTATCTTATAGATCCTATTTATTCATTAATGAATATTTTATTGAATGCTAGCTCTGCGCCCAGCAGTGCTGGGTTTAAAGTGGTAAATAAAGCAGACTTGGTCCATACCTTCATGGAGCTTAGTGGGGGAGAGAGGAAGTAAGAAAACACAAGGAAAGTACATAAAAATTGAGATGAAACCTAAAAAGGAACCAAACAGAATAAGAAGATAGGGAATAATAAGGTGAGTGGGAGCACTGTGGAGATGACCAACACTGCACGAGGTTCAGAGACATTCATGATAAGATCCAAACAGGGAGAAGGGGAGTCTTATTCCCCTGAGGCAGAGGGCACAGCCTGTGCAGAGGCCCCTGTGTGGGAACACCTGACCCCTGTGAGGCTGGGCCATGAGTGAAGAAGGCAGAGGAGACAGTGTGATTGGAGGGAAAGTGAGGTCAGGTCATGTGCGGCCTTCAAGTCAGGGTTAGAAGTTGGGGTTTAGTTCCCAGTGGGACGTCACTGGGAAGTTTTAATCAGAAAGGTGACACAATTCTTTCTATTTTTTCTTTTAGTTAAGATCTTTTTGGTTCCTGGGTGGGGAATGGATTATAGCAAAACAAAATATGAGTCAGCAGGCCAGACCGAAGGCCATGGTGGTGGCCCAAGTGAGTTATATTGAGGTTGGTGGTGGCAGAGAAATGGCAGATTTCAGAAAGGATTTGGATGGAAATCATGACAAAGTCTGGATGTGGGGTCACAGGGAAAGAGAAAAGCCATGACTATTTCCCAGGTTTTAGGCTAGAGCAACATGTGAACCATGAACTTCTAGATGTTCAAACTGGTTTTAGAAAAGGCAGAGGAACCAGAGATCAAATTGCCAACATCCACTGGATCATCGAAAAAGGAAGGGAGTTCTGGAAAAACATCTACTTCTGCTTTATTGACTATGCCAAAGCCTTTGACTGTGTGGATCACAACAACCTGTGGAAAATTCTGAAAGAGATGGGAATACCAGACCACCTGACCTTCCTCTTGAGAAACCTGTATGCAGGTCAAGAAGCAACAGTTAGAACTGGACATGGAACAACGGACTGGTTCCAAATAGGAAAAGGAGTATGTCAAGGCTGTATATCGTCACCCTGCTTATTTAACTTATATGCAGAGTACATCATGAGAAACGCTGGGCTGGAGGAAGCACAAGCTGGAATCAAGATTGCTGGGAGAAATATCAATAACCTCAGATATGCAGATGACACCACCCTTATGGCAGAAAGTGAAGAGGAACTCAAAAGCCTCTTGATGAAAGTGAAAAAGGAGAGTGAAAAAGTTGTCTTGAAGCTCAACATTCAGAAAACGAAGATCATGGCATCTGGTCCCATCACTTCATGGGAAATAGATGGGGAAACAGTGGAAACAGTGTCAGACTTTATGTTTTTGGGCTCCAGAGTCACTGCGGATGCTGATTGTAGCCATGAATTTAAAAGACACTCCTTGGAAGGAAAGTTATGACCAACCTAGCTAGCATATTAAAAAGCAGAGACATTACTTTGCCAAGCAGAGACATTACTTTGCCAACCAAGGTCCATCTAGTCAAGGCTATGGTTTTTCCAGTGGTCATGTATGGATGTGAGAGTTGGACTGTGAAGAAAGCTGATTGCTGAAGAATTGATGCTTTTGAACTGTGGTGTTCAAGACTCTTGAGAGTCCCTTGGACTGCAAGGAGGTCCAACAAGTCCATCCTAAAAGAGATCAGTCCTGGGTGTTCATTGGAAGGGCTGTTGCTAAAGCTGAAACTTCAATCCTTTGGCCACCTCATGCGACGAGTTGACTCACTGGAAAAGACTCTGATGCTGGGAGGGATTGGGCGCAGGAGGAGAAGGGGATGACATGGAGAGAGAAGGAGGATGAGATGGCTGTATGGCATCACCGACTTGATGGACATGAGTCTGAACTCGATGAACTCCCGGAGTTGGTGATGGACAGGGAGGCCTGGCGTGCCTTGATTCACAGGTCGCAAAGAGTCAGACACGACTGAGCGACTGAACTGAACTGAACTGGGTGTGCAAGCAAACAGAACCCTAAGTGGAGAGGGGGGGAGCACCTGGGAGATTTCCTCTGGAAGCAGGATTTAAAAAGAACAAAAATTTTAAATTATTATTGGTTATTTCAATGTATATTATAGTCCATATTGGACTTCACAGGTGGCTCAGGCGTAAAGAATCTGCCTGCAATGCAGCAGCTGCAGAGACACAGGCTCTATCCCCAGGTGCGGAAGATCCCCTGGAGGAGGAAAAGACAGCCCACTCCAGTATTCTTGCCTGGAGAATTCCATGGACAGTGGATTCTGGTGGGCTCCTGTCCATGGGGTTACAAAGAGTCAGACGTGCCTGAGCATGCGCACAGCTCAGCATAGTTACATATTGAGGGCTCCCTGCCCTTTTAAAAAATTATAGTAAAATACACATAAGCTAAAATTTACCATTTTAACCTTTTGTTTTTGGCTGCACTGGGAGGCTTGCAGGATCTTCGTTCCCTGACCAGCAGTTGAACCTGGGTCACAGCGATGAAAGAGCTGAGTCCTAACCATTAGACTGCCAAAGAATTCCTTCAGTTCAGTTCAGTTCAGTCGCTCAGTCGTGTCCAACTCTCTGTGACCCCATGAATCACAGCACGCCAGGCCTCCCTGTCCATCACCAACTCCCGGAGTTCACTCAAACTCATGTCCATCGAGTCGGTGATGCCATACAGCCATCTCATCCTCTGTCATCCCCTTCTCCTCCTGCCCCCAATTCCTCCTAACATCAGAGTCTTTTCCAGTGAGTCAACTCGTCGCATGAGGTGGCCAAAGGATTGGAGCTTCAGCTTTAGTATCAGTCCTTCCAATGAACACCCAGGACTGATCTCCTTTAGGATGGACTGGTTGGATCTCCTTGCAGTCCAAGGGACTCTCAAGAATCTTCTCCAGCACCACAGTTCAAAAGCATCAATTCTTTGGCGATCAGCTTTCTTCACAGTCCAACTCTCACATCCATACATGACTACTGGAGAAACCATAGCCTTGACTAGATGGACATTGGTTGGCAAAGTAATGTCTCTGCTTTTTAATATGCTAGCTAGGTTGGTCATAACTTTCCTTCCAAGGAGTAAGCGTCTTTGAATTTCATGGCTGCAGTCAGCATCCACAGTGATTTTGGAGCCCCCCAAAATAAAGTCTGACACTGTTTCCACTGTTTCCCCATCTATTTCCCATGAAGTGATGGGGCCAGATGCCATGATCTTTGTTTTCTGAATGTTGAGCTTCAAGACAACTTTTTCACTTTCCTCTTTCACTTTCATCAAGAGGCTTTTGAGTTCCTCTTCACTTTCTGCCATAAGGGTGGTGTCATCTGCATATCTGAGGTTATTGATATTTCTCCTGGCAATCTTGATTCCAGCTTGTGCTTCTTCCAGCCCAGCATTCCTCATGATGTACTCTGCATATAAGTTAAATAAGCAGGGTGACGATATACAACCTTGACATACTCCTTTTCCTGTTTGGAACCAGTCCGTTGTTCCATGTCCAGTTCTAACTGTTGCTTCCTGACCTGCATGCAAGTTTCCTAAGAGGCAGGTCAGGTGGTTGGTATTCCCATCTCTTTCAGAATTTTCCACAGGTTGTTGTGATCCACACAGTCAAAGGCTTTGGCATAGTCAATAAAGTTTTTCTGGAACTCTCTTGCTTATTCCATGATCCAGCGGATGTTGGCAATTTGATCTCCTTATTTTAGCTATTTTTTTTGGACTATAATTGCTCTACAATGTTGTATTAGTTTCTGTTGTACAATGAAGTGTGTCAGTTATATGTATTCATGGATCTTATCCCTCTCAGACGCACCCCCACATCCCACCCTTCTAGGTCATTATGGAACACAAAGCTGCGCTCCCTGTGCTGTACAACAGAGTCCCACTAGCTAGCTATCTTACACATGGTACTGTCTATGTGTCAGTCACATTCTCCCAGTTCATCCCAACCTAACTTTCCCCTCCTCCCTGTCTCCACATGTCCATTATCTACATCTGCATCTCTATTCCTGCCCTGAAAATAGGTTAATCTGTGCCATTTAAAAATGTACACTTCAGAGACATTAGTACATTCACATCGTTGTGCAACCATCACTACTATCCACCTCCAGATCTTTTTAATCTTTCACAACTGAAACTCCGCACTCATGAAGCCCTCATTTCCAATCCCGCCCTCCCCTCAGCCCCCAAGTAACCACTCTCCTTTCTCTCTCTATGAGTTTGAGTACTCTAGGGACCTCATATAAACGCAATCATATGATATTTGTCCTTTTATGTCAGGCTTGTTTTACTTTATATATCTTCAAGGTTTGTCCATGTTGTAGCATGTGTTAGGATTTCCTTTTTTTTTTTTTTCTTTTTAAGGTAGCCCAAGCACTTTTAAAGCAGCTAAAACAACTAAGAATGATTAGTTAAAATTGAAGTGCTCGCCTCAAGTGAATGTCAATGGTCAGTCAAGTGTACTGGCTCAGCAATCTGCCCCTGTGAAGGACTGGGCTCACCCTGGCAGGGCTGGGCAGTCTGTTGATGCCACGATGTCTTCTCTAGGTGGAAGCCCTAGTAGGGCCCCACTAACCTCCAGCCTACTAATGCCCCCACCCTTTTTAATCTTCATCACTCTCACCCTATTCTCCCAACCCTACCCCAGACTGCCTGCCCTGAAGTGTTCAGCTTGGTCCTTCTACTCTGTTCTTTGATCTCTCATCTACTGTTAGTGGGTAAATGTCTTGATCTCTTTGACTCTTGGTATTCAAAGCCAAGTTTTTGTCTACTCTTGACGGTGAGATTACAATCTCCATTCTGACTCTTATTTACTCTGTGTAAATTTGGATCCTTTCCTCTTTATAGCAAATGAAAGAGCCAGGAAACAAAAAAGAATGATGTTGACAGTGACGAGAGTAGAAATGGAGAGTCAGCAAGGAAGACCTAGGTATAGCATGTATCTACAAATATCTTCCTTCTACAGACATTTCTTCCATTTCTTCTTTTGGTAGGGGGGGAAAGAGAGATCATCCTTCTTGAGAAGTACTGGAATGCAGTTCTTCTCTGCTGATAAGTAAGGGCTGGACTAGGCTTAAAGTCCCATTATGAGTCCAGATGAATGATGGAGGCATACACCCAATACAGGTTTTCTCTACATGGGGAAAGCACAAAAGTACTAAGAGGGAGGGCTAAGATTTCTCTTCACAAATAATTTGTCATTGTCTATGCCATTCAGTGTTAATTACCATCATTCTAGGCAGGAAAGATTTTTAAATGGTTTTTACAGTACTCACCAAGGTTTTAAAAAACCACAGCAACATCAGTATCAATTCAATGCTGCTGCTGCTGCTAAGTCACTTCAGTCGTGTCCAACTCTGGGTGACCCCATAGACGGCAGCCCACCAGGCTCCCCCATCCCTGGGATTCTCCAGGCAAGAACACTGGAGTGGGTTGCCATTTCCTTCTCCCAGCAATTCAATGAAGAACCTATAAATATGTTATTTTGTGCAAAATAACTTCCTAATACCAAGCCAGTTTTTAAACCTTCAAGTTGAGATCCATTAGGAGGTCACGAAATCAATTTAGAAGGTTACTATTTAATTTTTAAATAAAATAAAATAGAAAATATTGTGGTATATCACAAATAGTAAAAATAATCATTGCTTTGTAGAATTTTGAGTTTGGTAAGGTTATGTGTATGAAACGAGTATTTTGTGTGTGTGTACTTTTTACTGAGTACAATGTACTCCTTACCGAGGGTCCCAGCAAGGGTGAAAAAGTGAGAAAATTGCCCCCAAACTGAATGCATTAATTTTAACGTAAGCCTGGTTACTGCCCTAGGAAAATAAAATGGTATTGAATGTGCATCAAAAATGAGTTTGATTTTGGAGTGTTTGACTAGTTTCTGACTAGTGTTTGACTAGTGAAGCTAGGCTAGTTTCACATTTTCAAACATTCCTTCTAACATGAATTCATTTTTCTTCTCCAAAAAAAGATTTAAGAAGGTTTATACACAGTTGAATATAAAATAATAGAACACATACACACCGGTAAATAATAAGTGATAAAAAAACGATCTTAAAGGAGAAGGGGATTCAGAAAGTCACACAGAAACAAGACTACAAATAGTAGTATTCAGTAAATTCATTTACCGTAGAAATTGATGAAGTGATGAGAAAGAAAAAAAATATAGCTCCTGACATCCAGAATGGATTTGACCTTCACAGTTAGATGTCAACATTATTATAAGCTGGTCTGAGGCTCACAGTGTCACTTTGCTTTCCTTTTGCACAGAAACATTCTTACAGAATATCTGTAACAGGTTCCTCTCAGACCACCATCAAGTGAGACAAAAATAAGGTTGCTGCACAACACAAAATAGCAAATGTTCCCCTCATCTGCTGCCTGGGAGACTGTAATTTCTCTACCAACATCAGTGTTCACCCTTTTCTAGTCTGACCTCCCCACAGAAATGACCTATTGAGATATCCATTCATAGAACTGCTCCCACTTTCTGACAACCCCCAAACCAGAGTAAATCCTTACTTCCATTGATTCTTCCCCAAACTACCCACTAGCACCCAAATCCTTCACTCGCTTCTTCTGACACCATCTTACTGAGACACTCCATTGTTCCCCATAGTGTGTGTTCCCACCACTGCAACCCATTAAAAAAAAAAAAAACATCATGTCCCACTACAGGTGTTTCTGGTGGTCTTTGAAGAACAGAAAAAAGCAAAGCCAGTAGTCAGTTAGGGCCATATCTCACGTGGGACAATAAAGGACATAATCAGAAAAGCACATTTTTCTGTACATTTTTTTTTTTTTTTGGCTGCACCATGTAGGATCTTAGTACCCCAACCAAGGATCAAATCAGTGTCCCCTGTATTGGGAACACAGACTCTTAACCACTGGGCCACCAGGGAAGCCAGTTTCTGTACTTTAGAGAGTGTGTATCTGTGATCATTGGGGAAGGCAATGGAGGAGACGGGTTAAGTTTATGGCACTCTGTTATATCAGTACCTTTCAGACTAAAAATGTGTGGTCACTGACATTTCGAAGGCCCAGAGAATTTTTAGGTATGATCATTTTTTTAGCTGCATTTTTAAAAGTACTTTTGGAGATGGATACTGAAATCCACAGGGAAGAGGGGAAGTGGGTGGAGATGTGACTAGAAAAAGATTGGTCATGAGTGGATGATAATTAAAGCTACGTGATGAATACATCAAAGTGTATTATAATATTTTCTTTTTTTTAAAGTCTTTTGAATTTGTTATAATATTGCTTCTGTTTCATGTTTTGGTTTTTTGACCGCAAGGCATGTGGGATCTTAGTTCCCCGACCAGGGATGAAATCACAACCCCGTGGTGTTGGAGAAGACTCTTGAGAGTCCCTTATACTGCAAGGAGATCCAACCAGTCCATTCTAAAGGAGATCAATCCTGGATGTTCATTGGAGAGACTGATGCTAAAGCTGAAACTCCAATACTTTGGCCACCTCATGCGACGAGTTGACTCACTGGAAAAGACTCTGATGCTGGGAAAGGTTGGGGGCGGGAGGAGAAGGGGACGACGGAGAATGAGATGGCTGGATGGCATCACCGACTCTGTGGACATGAGTTTGAGTGTACTCCAGGAGTTGGTGATGGACAGGGAGGCCTGGCGTGCTGTGATTCATGGGGTCGCGAGAGTCGGACACGACTGAGCGACTGAACTGAACTGAACTGAACACTGGAAGGCAAAGTCTTAACCACTGGACCACCAGGAAAGTCCCTATAGTATTTTCTTTGCCTTTGAGTTTTCCATAATAAAAGATAAGAATAAAAAGCTTTCTGGAGTTCTATTGCTCCTCTATGTTTGCGGTTTGTGGAGGCCCAAAGTGGAATGGGGCTGTGTGTGAATACTTTGAGAATCAGGGTATTGGAATCTAATCAAGGATTCCAGAGTTCTGTGTGGGTGTAGGCATGAGGCAGGGCAGAACTTTGCATTCGTCTGAGGGGGTCAGGGAATTTAGGGAGATTTTAAGCCAAATGGAATTACAACTGTAATATCCATTAGCAAGGACTGAATAACCAGGTATGAAGGAACTGCAAAGGAATGTGGGACGCAGGAACACAGCTGGGACTGGAGTGGTAAGTGCACGTCGAAACCTAGATATGCTCCTCTAGCAGAGCCTGGTGTGCCTGAGGTTACGTCTGCTCCGGTGGAGTGCTTCTGAAAGATTCTTTCGTTTGTACTGCCTGAGTCACAGAATCCAATAATTTCACTTTTCTTAAGTTGGGTATCAAGATTTCAAAGGCCTGACACTTCAAAATCAAACACTACGTTTTTGAAATAAATTTCTAAAATATTTCTTTTTGTTTTCCTGGGGTTGATCTTTCTGCCATAGTTCTGGAAAAGAAACCATTCATTCAAAGAATATTATTGAGCGCCAAGTATATTCTGTGGAGAAGGCAATGGCACCCCACTCCATTACTCTTGCTTGGAAAATCCCATAGACGGAGGAGCCTGGTGGGCTGCAGTCCATGGGGTCGCTAAGAGTCGGACACGACTGAACAACTTCATTTTTGCTTTTTCACTTTCATGTATTGGAGAAGGAAATGGCAACCCACTCCAGTGTTCTTGCCTGGAGAATCCCAGGGATGGAGGAACCTGGTGGGCTGCCGTCTATGGGGTCACACAGAATCAGACATGACTGAAGCGACTTAGCAGCAGCAGCAGTATGTTGTAAGTACAGACCTAAATGCTGGAGATAAATAGTATCTGACTCCATAGAGTTTAGAGTCTAGTGGGGAAGATGGAAATCAATTCAACAATCTCACAAATAAAGTTACAAATTAAGGTAAGTGCTTCGAAGTACAAGGAGCTCTTAAAGGATGTGGCTTATTCTAGTTAGAAGAATTAGCTGAGTAATCAGAACTCACTGGAAGCCATGATCACTGGAACAATAAATATAAAGCAGCATCTGACTGATCTGAAGCCTTGGTTTTTACTCTGAATTCAGAACAAGGAGTTACAAAGTGAGTGACATGCTCACATGGAAGATAAAATTTGTGGATAAAAAAGAGTTCCAAGGTGATGAAGACTTCTTCGCCAAGTGAAAAATATAATGATCGGATGCAGTTACTAAATTTGTGCCTAACTGTGGCATCATTTCCAGTGGTAAGAACTCAAAAGCTTGAGACACATGAGTGGTATTTATGGTACACTTGGGTGAAGAACTATCAGCTCAAAAAAGTCTTATGAGTAAACATCGAGCATTTATATCCACATGGAATGCATATGTTGCATCCATTGGCGGCAGCTTGTCTCTAAAGTAAAGACGTCCACTGTCAATCAGTTCCTCCCCTTTGTGTACATATGCTACTCTCCCACTGAGAGGTAGTGTCTGTTCCTCTTCTTTCTTGAATCTGGGCTGACATGTAGTTGCTTTGTCATTAGAATCGGGCAGAAGACAACCAGGTTCCTTCCTAGGCTCAGGCTTTAAGATCACTGGCAGTTTCTACTTCCTTTCTCTTGGGGCCTTAAGCCACCACGTAAGAAATCCTGGCTGATCTACTGGAGACAGGTGTCATAGGGAGAAGCACTGAGACATCAGATAAATCAATGAATAAGTTGTCTTGGACACCCAGCCCAGACAGGCCTTCCAATGACTCAGCACTAACGTCATTGCATGAAAACAAGCCAGCTAGACCGAGTCAACCCACAGAACCACAAGGTCAGTAAGATATTGTTGTTTTAAAACACTACATTTTGGGGGTGGTTTTGGCAATAGGCAACCAGAAATCATCTCTACCCCCCAGGACCTCACAGAGAGAGTTTGTGCTCCATAGATCTTTCTGAAGTTAAATTTGAGTTGAACTGTCTTTTGTTGAACAAACCAGTTGTCACCAAAATTCATTGTGACTTTTATGTAAGGGGCACTGGGGAAAATTTACAGGATAGACGGAATTGTCTTGTATGCTCCTACTGAAAGTATGTGAAACGACAGTGACTGGGGAAGATTAATACTTACTGAGGCTCTGTCATGAGCCAGGGACAGTGCAAGGCACTTGACATATGCTATCCTCCGTCATTCTCAACACAACCATGAAGAGGAGATGATAGGACTTCTCTGGAGGTACAGTGGATCAGAATCCACCTGTCAGTGTAAGGGACATGGGTTCGGATTCCACATGTTGTGGAGCAACTAAGCCTGTGTGCCACAACTACTGAGTCTGAGTGCCCTAGAGCATGGACTCTGCAACAAAAGGAGCAGAAGCACTGCAATGAGGAGTAGTCCCTCGCTGCAACTAGAGAAAGCCTACTCACAGCAATGAAGACCCAGTGCAACCAAAAATAACTAACTAAATAAATACTTTTTAAAAAAGAAGTAATATGATCATCCCCAATTTATTGATGAGAAAACTGAGGCCCCAAAGTTGCTGCGTGGCAGGTCCCATTGGTAGATCTGTTTGATTTCAATGCCAGTTACTTTGCCTACAATGTAGATCTTTATTTGGAGGAAAGTCTCCAGAAGTCACCTATGGAAGTTCTTCAATAGCTCCCAAGATGCAATGGCAGATTCTTGGGAATTCGGAAGAATCTCACTGAGCCTGACCTGACTCTCTGATGTTGACTTCTTTTAGCGTGAATGTGGGGAGAGACATATTTGAGGGGGGAGGGGATATGATAGTGGCTATATTGGAAATTACTCTTGCTCCCTAGGATAACAGCCTGTGCTCCTCCTTGCTATCCACACACATGCTACCTGGCATTCTGCATCACCCAGATCAGAGCTACAGGAGACACCAGCAGCTGTCTGAAAGCTAGAACGTTCCCAGATCTTGGAGGAGGCCAACAGAAACAGTCATGCGGGTGGAGAGGGGAGGAAGTCAGCAGAGAAGTGACCTTCCACATTCCTTCAGACCTCCAACCTGGCAGGAGGCTGCCTTCTCTGAATGCCACTCCCAAACTTCCCAGGGGAGCAGGCTCCACCCTCAGCTTAGATGTTTCCCCTCGGGGGGGGGGTATGGGAAGTTGGGGTGGAGTGGGGTGGGGGTGCTGAAGGCACCCATGGTGAAAAGTTCCACTTCCATCAATCACCCTAAGCTTTAGGGGCAAAGTGCTCAGCTTTGCAACACCACAGCTTACACTTCAGAAACCTGAACATTCTTCAGTGCAGAATTGGCAGTATCATCCTAGTTGAGGGCTTGCACAGGGAGTGTGTGTTGAATATGCTGAAGACAGTCTTCAGACATCTCCTACCTACCTTGCTTGGTAGTGCTTACCTTTCTGAGGGCTTAGTCTCCTGTTTCCTGCTTTTGGTTGTCTTTTCTCCTCACTCTTCACGTTTAGGTTCAGGAAAGAAAATCACAGAAAGACTGAGCCAGCCTGTGGAGTTGGGACTCTCCTTGGGAAGAGCCTCCAAAGGAGGAACTCAGTGTTTGTTGACTGAGTTAAGTAGTGTTATGTTGCCCTTCTGGAAAGAGAAGTAAAGCTATCATCATGTGTGTGCATGTGTACATGCTGAGTTAGGCTTAAAACACTACTGCAGATCAGGAAAACTGGTACTGAGCACTTGAAAATAAATGTGTTAGTTGCTTAGTCATTTCTGACTCTGTGACCCCATGGACTGTAGCCCACCAGGCTCCTCTGTCCACAGGATTTTCCAGGCAAGGATACTGGAGTGTGTAACCATCTCCAGGGGATCTTCCCAACCCAGGGATCGAACCCAGGTCTCCTACGTGGCAGATTCTTTACTGTCTGAAGTAAAAACACCAGAGAAGTCCCTTTGAGCACCTACTGGGTCCCAAGTATTAGACTAAGAATGTTCATTCAATTCTTAACAAAAATTCTGTGTGGTGTTACTTTATTTCCATTTTACAGATTAAGAAACTGAAAATCAAGAAGTTAAGTAATTTCCAAGTAGCCTTTCACAGTTTTTAAATCATCTTCTAAGTTTGTTATGTGGTCACTGTATATTTTTGGCATTTTCTTGGGCCAATTTCGGAAACTTGTGTTTCCTACAGATTTTAAAAATTTGCTGCCATTGATTTATCGATTGTGTACTTTGGGACTTATTTAACTTTGTAAACCAACTTAATTGCATATGGTAAAATACTTTGCATAAGGTAATATATGCCTATATATCTATTTTTAGTGTACAGTTCAATTAGTTATGACAAAGGTGTCAGTTAAGTTCAGTCTCTCAGTCGTCGTGTCTGACTCTTTGTGACCCCATGGACTGCAGCAAGCCAGGCTTCCCTGTCCATTACCAACTCCCAGAGATTGCTCAAACTCAGGTCATCGAGTCGGTGAAGCCATCCAATCATCTCATCTTCTGTTGTCCCCGTCCCCTTCTCCTCCTGCTTTCAACCTTTCCCAGCTTCAGGATCTTTTCCAAGGAGTCAGTTCTTCGCACCAGGTGGCCAAAGTGTTGGAGTTTCAGCTTCAGCATCAGTCCTTCCAATGACTATTCAAGACTGATTTCCTTTAGGATTGACTGGTTTGATCTCCTTGCAGTCCAAGGGACTCTCAAGAGTCTTCTCCAACACCATAATACAAAAGAATCAATTCTTTAGCACTCAGCTTTTTTTATGGTCCAGCTCTCACATCCATATATGACTACTGGAAAAGCCATAGCTTTGACTAGACAGACCTTTGTCAGCAAAGTAATGTCTCTGCTTTTAAATATGTTGTCTAAGCTGGTCACAGTTTTTCTTCCAAGGACCAAGTGTCTTAATTTCATGACTGCTATCACCATCTGCAGTGATTTTGAAGTCCAAGAAAATAAGTCTCTCACTCTTTCCATTTTTTCCCCATCTATTTGACATGAAGTGCTGGGACTGGAGGCCATGATCTTCATTTTTTGAATGTTGAGCTTTAAGCCACTTTTTTCAGTCTCCTCTTTCACTTTCATTAAGAGGCTCTTTAGTTCTTCTTTGCTTTCAGCCATAAGGGTGGTATCATCTGTGTAATATGAGGTTATTGATATTTCTCCTGGCAATCTTGAGTCCAGCTTATGCTTCATCCAGCCTGGCATTTCACATGAAGTACTCTGAATATACCATCACTTCATGGGAAATAGATAGGGAAACAGTGGAAACAGTGTCAGACTTTATTTTTGGGGGCTCCAAAATCACTGTGGATGCTGATTGCAGCTGTGAAATTAAAAGATGCTTACTCCTTGGAAGGAAAGTTATAACCAACCTAAATAGTATATTAAAAAGCAGAGACATTACTTTGCCAACAAAGGTCCATCTAGTCAAAGCTATGGTTTTTCCAGTGGTCATGTATGGACATGAGAGTTGGATTGTGAAGAAAGCTGATCGCCGAAGAATTGATGCTTTTGAACTGTGGTGCTAGAGAAGACTCTTGAGAGTCCCTTGGACTGCAAGGAGATCCAACCAGTCCATTCTAAAGGAGATCAATCCTGGGTGTTTATTGGAAGGACCGGTGCTAAAGCTGAAACTCCAATACTTTGGCCACCTCATGCGAAGAGTTGACTCACTGGAAAAGACTCTGATGCTAGGAGGGATTGGGGGCAGGAGGAGAAGGGGATGACAAAGAATGAGATGGCTGGATGTCATCACCGACTCGATGGACATGAGTCTGAGTGAACTCCGGGAGTTGGTGATGGACAGGGAGGCCTGGCGTGCTGTGATTCATGGAGTTGCAAAGAGTCAGACACGACTGAGCGACTGAACTGAATTGAACTCTGAATATAAATTAAATAAACAGATGACAATATACAGCCTTGATGTTACCCTTTCCCAATTTGGATCCAGTCTGTTGTTCCATGTCCAGTTCTAACTGTTGCTTCTTGACCTGCATACAGATTTCTCAGGAGGCAGGTAAGGTGGTCTGGTATTCCCATCTCTTTCAGAATTTTCCACACTTTGTTGTGATCTACACAGTCAAAGGTTTTGGCATAATCAATATAGCAGAAATAGATGTTTTTCTGGTATGCTCTTGCTTTTTTATGATCCAGTGGATGTTGGCAATTTGGTCTCTGGTTCCTCTGCCTTTTGTAAATCCAGCTTGAACATCTGAAAGTTCACAGTTCATGTACTGTTGAAGCCTGGCTTGGAGAATTTTGAGCATTACCTTTCTAGCATGTGAGATGAGTGCAATTGTGTGCTAGTTTGAACATTCTTTGGCATTGCCTTTCTTTGGTATTGGAATAAAAACTGACCTTTTCCAGTCCTGCGGCCACTGCTGAGTTTTCCAAATTTGCTGGCATATTGAGTGCAGCATTTTCACAGCATCAGTTTTTAAGATTTGAAATAGCTCAACTGGAATTCCATCACCTCCTCTAGCTTTGTACATAGTGGAGGCCCACTTGACTTCACATTCCAGGATGTCTGACTCTAGGTGAGTGATCACACCATCATGATCATCTGGGTCATGAAGATCTTTTTTGTAGAGTTCTTCTGTGTATTCTTGCCACCTCTTCTTAATATCTTCTGCTTCTGTTAGATCCATATCATTTCTGTCCTTTATTGTGCCCATCTTTGCATGAACTGTTCCCTTGGTTTCTCTAATTTTCTTGAAGAGATCTCTAGTGGCAAAGGTTTACACAAGATATAAAAACTTTTCATCACTCCAGAAGTTTTTTTTTTTTTTTTTGCTCCTCTGTAGTCAATTTCTACCTCCTGGCCCTGGGCAATCACTGATCAGCTCTCTGTTACTGTAAATATTGTCTTTTCTAGATTCTCACACAAATGGAATCATACTGTATGTTCTCTTTTGTTTGTGATTTGTTTTCATGAGTTTAATTGTTTTAGATTCATCTATATTGCTACAGATATCAGAAGTCTGTTTATTTCTTATTACCAAGTTGCATTCCTTTGTATGAATATTCAGCTGTATGTTTATTGTTCTTCTGTTGTTTTCACTGACTATGATGAATATGTATTAGTTATCTATTGCTGTGGAAAAAATTACTTGGTGATTTAAAAGGGAATATGTATTATGTTACAGTTTCTGTGGGTCAGGAATTTGGGTCTAGCTTAGCTGGGTGCTTCTGCCTCAAGGTCCCCTCACAAAATTGTACTTGAGGTGTTGGCCAGGCCACTAGTCCCAGTGCCCACGTTATTGGGAAGATATTACTCCTTGTAGGCTGCTGGACCAAGAGCCTCAGTTCCTCCCTGAATGTCAGCCAGAGGCCTCTCTCAATCCTGTGACATGTGGTTTGTTCATAAGGAATCTCATAACACGCCCACTGGCGTCACCAGAGTGTCACCAGAGCATACACGGAAGAGGCCAGGAGAGAGTGGCGGACATACCAGAACCAGCGTTTATGTGGCCTGACCTCATCGCTTTTGACACATGCTTTCTCTCCTTTTCTGTTTTAAAGTTTTCTCTCTCTTTGTTTTTTTAATTGAAATGTAGTTGATTTACTGTGCGTGTTAGTTTCAACTGTGCTCCACAGTGATTCAATTATATTCCTTTTCAGATTATTTTCCCTTATCGTTGCTGTTCAGTTGCTCAGTCATGTCTGACTCTTTGTGACCCCATGGCCTGCAGCACACTAGGCTTCTCAGTCCATTACCAACTCCAGGGCTTGCTCAACCTCATGTCCATTGAGTTGGTGATGCCATCCAACCATCTAGTCCTCTGTCGTCTCCTTCTCCTGTCTTCAGTCTTTCCCAGCATCAGGGTCTTTTCCAATGATCTGGCTCTTTGCATCACGTTTTTCCCTTATAAATTATTACAAAATATTGAATATAGTTTCATGTGCTATATAGTAGGCCTTTGTGTTCATCTATTTTATATATAATAGTGTGTATTTGTTAATCCTAACCTCCTAATTTATCCCTCCCCCTCTTTCCCCTTTAGTAACCATAAGTTTGTTTTCTATGTCTATGGTCTCTGTCTTATAAATAAGTTCATTTGTATCATTTTTTAAAGCTTCCACATATAAGCAATATCATATAATATTTGCCTTTCTCCGTTTTACTTAATTATGATAATCTCCAGGCCCATCCATGTAGCTGCAGCCTTATTCTCTTTGTTAGAGGTTAATCATAGTTTCAGCCCACAATCCAGGAGACAGTATGAACAAAGGTGTGAATTCTAAGTGATGGGGCTCATTGGGACCCATGTTAGAGGATGCCTACCAAAGAATATGACTGCTATGAACTTTTGTGTACAAGTCTTTGTGTGGACATGTTTTCGTTTCTCTTGGGTAAATACCTAGGAGTGGAATTGCTAGATCATACAAATACTTTGGCAGAAACTGTCAAGTTATTTTCTCTAGTGATTGTACCACGTACAATCCCACAATCACTATATGAGAATTTGTGTTATTCTATAAGCTTGGCAACATCTTACATTGTGAGTCTTTTTTATTTCAACCCCTCTAAGTTGTTCAGTCATGTCTGAGTCTTTGCAACACTATGGATTTTAGCCCACCAGACCCCTCTGTCCATGGATTCTCCAGGCAAGAAAACTGGAGTAGGTTGCTATGCCCTCCTCCAGGGAATCTTTCCCACCCAAGAATTAAATCCATGTCTCTCATGTGTCTTGCACTGGCAGGGAGGTTCTTCACCACTAGCGCCACACGGGAAGCCCCCTCTAATGGATATAAAGTGATACATCCTTGGGGTTTTAATTTGAACTTCTCTGATGATTAACGGTGTTTCTTTTATACTCATTGTCCACTTGTATATATCATATTTTGTGAAGTATCTGTTCAAATCTTTTACCCATTTTCTATTTAGCTGTCTCCTTATTACTGAATTTCAAGAATTCATGTGTATATACATGCATGCATGCTCAGTTGCTTCAGTTGTGTCTGACTCTTTGTTGAACCTATGGACTGTAGCCCACCAGGCTCCTCAGTTCATGAGACTCTCCAGGCAAGAGTACTGGAGTGGACTGCCACGCCCTCCTCCAGGGTATCTTTTCCACCCAGGGATTGAAACTTGGTCTCCTGTATCACAGGCAGATTCTTTACCACTGAGCCACCAAGGAATTTCCCGTATATATATATATTATAAATATATGTGTGCATACATATGTATATATAAATACATATATATATCTCAAAGTCACCACCCCCCAGGTTGTAAGACATCTCCAGGCTAGTAACATGTGGCTATAGACTTTTTCTGTAGCCTAGCTCTTGTAACTTGAGGGCAGCCCTCTGAGCCACTAGAGTGTGGAGCTGGTTTCTATCTAAAGCAAGTTGAAGTATACCATCAAGCTGCTAATCCAGCCAGAGGGGAAGTCCTGGAGGCTTTTCACTGACTCTACTGCTAACTTGTGGGCACCCATCAGGCAAATTACTCCTTTATAAAATAGCAGTGTCAAGCCCAAGGCACTGAGGCATTGTTAAATTAACATCTGAAATCACTAATTTTGAGATTGAGCAAGCTAGTTCATGTGAAGATTAAAAGACAATTATGCTTTGCTAGTTTGATTTTTATTTCTTGTTCAGTCATCATTTAACCACAGGGCATTTTGTATTTTAACAAAATGACTGTGTGTGTCTTTGTCATCCTTCACAAAAACATCTTTAGATAGAATAATATGGAAGGGAATGAGGAGGAGGAAGGAGGAAAGGAGACGCGGGGACGGGTGCCCAAGGAATTATGTGACTTAGGTAAGTCACAAGGTAAGTCAGAACTGAAGGGGAAGGCAGACAGACCTGGAAGATTTTGTCTCCGTGGCAAGAGGCTCAGAATATAGGTCCTACCTACCCCTACTCTGCTGGAACCTACAGGCAGCATCCCTCCTCAAGGCCTAATGACCAGAGAGGGAGGCCCCTACCACACCAGGGTTGAACAAGAGGGAGAGTCATGCCTGGAAGTTTCCCCATCATGACAAGGGGATCTACTCTGCCTGCTGGAAGAACGTGGAACTCTCCGTTAGTAGCCACCTCTCAAATCATGTTTTGGGGCTTAGCATGGTAATTAAGGGCTCCACATCACACTATGTTTGCTCTAACCTTTGCTCCATTCTTGCCATTTATATAGCAGGCTTTCTTTTTTTCAGCTCAGATAAGAACCCATGACAAATGTATCTGTAAGCACTAGTCCTTTAGAAAAAAGAGCTTGTGATATTATCAAGTAAGAACTCCATTCTTACATAGGAAACTAGCTTTAATTACTCAAAAGAAAGAGCTCCAATGTAACAACATTTTCTACCTGTGTCTAAATTTTGAAGTTACAGATTCCTGACCTTAACTGGAAGTTTAGGATCCTTGCTGTCACAGAGTTCAAAGCACAAGTGGTTATCTTCTTGTAAAGACTCAGCATCGGACAAGGCAAGAGACCAGTGCAGTGCTGGTCAATGCTTGTTATTTTGCACAGGAAGGTCTGGACCCAGAATCAGAGAAATTTTGAAAGCTGACTTCATCAAAGACTGTATCTTTTATTCCTATTCTTACAGCCTTTGGGGAGGAAAAACAAACAAATAAACAAACCTCATTTTCCCCCATATGCCTCAGACTGCATTGTTGATCTTTCTCTATGCAAATCTCCATGTGGAAAATACTTTGGATACCAGTTCTGCCTAGACAGTAGGAAGATATGTGTGTTTATTGCTGCTAAAAATAAGATGAGCAAGCCACACCTCTGGAAACCAAAGGGTGTAATCACCTCAATGTTCTCTAATAAAAGCTAATTACTTCCTTCTCTTTAATGGCTTATTTATCTTTGTAGCCTTCACTGATGACTGAAGGTTGGATGTAAAAATGTCATGTGGCTTGGCTAGCAGAATGTGCCACATGAAATAAGATGGTTTGAACGGTAAAAACAAAAACAACAAACCTTTCTAAATAAGATCTGAGAGAAAAGTGTGTCTAAATCATAGGGAGATAAAACTGGCAATTTTCAGATCCCAAGGAGTCACATAAACTAAGACTTGAGCTTATTACTGAGTGATTTCAATGCAGTTATAAAGGCTAAAATCTTTATTTTTTGAGAGGGAGTTGGTGCTATTTTAATAAAACTCTAAATTATTTTTAATTCTCTTATTCCTGGTTGAGAAATATGAATATGCTGTTTGACAGAATCAAAGTAGACATATTAAAACGTTAAGATTCAAAAATTTATTTTCTTTCTATTTTTCAGTAGTGGAATATTCTTCTCACTTTTATTTTGCGTTGTCGTCAAAGAAACCTCCCTAGAAGGCTACAGATTTGGGGAAACCATGGTTACAATGATTAAAACAGGCATACAGAATTACCAGTATATATCTTAAATACCTTTCGAAAATTTACCATGCCTGGTAAATTTCAGTTATATGTAGCATAAGGCTACTTATAATGAGCGAACGATATACCTGGACGCCAACTCATATTAAACTGTAATTTCTAGAGCTGAAAATCTGGTGCCCCAGAGGCTGACCTTGTGACTACGTACTTAGCATTCTTATTTTGGAAGTGCCCTGATTTGGTCTGTAATGATGGACTTTGTATGGCGCATGCGTTGGAAAGCAGCTGGCCCTCCGATTCCGCGTGGAAATACATTGCAGTTTAAAGTAGCCATGTGGGACTAGGAAAGACCAAAAGGAAAAAATTAAATCAGCAGACAATACCTTTAAGAGAAGATGAAAGGAGTGGGGATGGTTATGTTCAGAGATGAGAATGCTAAATCGGAAGTTCAGTTTTATGATAGTTCTGCCATTTTGTTGTTTATGCTGGTTCGCGGTGCGGGGAGCCAACACTTTATCTTTGCAGAGCTGGGTGCCTCCTGAAAGTCATAGCCCAGGGAAACATCTGTCTTGCGCTGTAGCATTACAGAAGCAGACCGTGACAGCTCTTGCTGTATTGTGACATCAAGTATCAAGAAGAATGGGCCTTAATGTGTAAGAGTAGATATAAAGCCATCTACTGGGTTGAGTCTGATTTTGTAGTGACTTAATGGATTTCATGTCTGAGTTTGGGCTGTTACGTGTTCATTATCATCAGTATTACTGGGTGCCTACTGAGTGCATGGTATCCGTGTAAATGAATACATTAGGAGTATACAAGGTTCCAATGTCTAGTGAACGTTTTTGTTTTGCATTTTATCTATCTTAACTCATTTAATCTGTGTAATTGCCTTGTGAAGTCAGGTGCTATTATTATTCCCATTTTAGATGTGAGAACTGTAAAGGCTAAATAGCTAAACTGATCAAATTATTTTAAAAAGCTAAATTATTTCCCTAAAGTCACATAAAGAGTAAATGGAATAATCTGGATTCAAACCCAGGCATTCTGAATCTAACACTTGTGCTCTTAACTACTCAGTTAATATAAATTTATTAAAATATACTTATATATGTATATCTATTTAGTTTATATACAAGTATGTATATATAAATATATAAAACTATATAGTTCAGTTTATATGTATGAACTATATAGTACAATTAGATATCAGTTCAGTTCAGTCTCTCAGTCATGTCAGACTCTTTGCGACCCCATGGACTGCAGCACACCAGGCCTTCCTGTCCATCACCAACTCCCAGAACTTGCTCAAACCCATGTCCATTGAGTCAGTTAGATATAGTTTTATATATATATATATATATATATGTAACTATATAGCTATATATATTTGTGATAACTATAGTTTTATATATATTTATATATTTTAATGAAAGAAACATTTAAAATTTTGTATTATATATAATATATATTATATATAGAGAGAAATTAAAAAATTTTTGTACAGAATTGGATAAAATGTAGATGAACTGCAGACGACTGTTATGAAAGCCAATATTAATAATTGGTATGAGAATAGAGTCTGTGAATTACCTCCTTGCATGTGTGCTCAGTCGATTCAGTCATGTCTGACTCTTTGCAACCCCACGGACTGTAGTCCCCCAGGCTCCTCTGTCCATGGGATTCTCCAGGCAAGAACACTGGAGTGGGTTGCCATTTCCTTCTCCAGAATTACCTCCGCAATAACCAACAATTAGCTATTTTTTCTCCCAGAATCTTTATGATTCTTTTTATTTGTGAGGTATCATCTTGGTGTTTTACAAAGAAACCCCTTACCCTCTTCTCTAGTTATTTTAAAGAGCTGTAATGACTACCATGGTCAATGTCATTGAACTTTGAAGGGTCACTGAATTGGTAGAGAAAGCTCTGGTTCTAATGCAAAACCACAGAAAGTGCTTGACTTCCGGGGATGATACAATCTAGAGATAAAGCCCCAGAAGAACATCCTTATAAGATAGGAATTCAAAATAGTTACAGTGAACTGTGAGATAAGTCAGTGCCATCTGCTATTACAGATCCTTTTCACTTTTCTACTATCACAGTCTGTGGACTTTACCCATCCGGTCTTCCTTGGGCTGTTAAAGTAGGACTGAGGAAAAAAAATTTTAAGTCATGTAAAATATAAGCAAATATATAGAAGTTCACTTTGTATCGTATATGTCTAAGTTAATTGTTTGTTTTGGAGATGAATGAAATTTTATGAATAAAATTGCTATCTCCTTGCATTTCCCCAGTCCTAACTATCACAGATCTGGTGTGTAATTTTTTAAGTTTATATTTTCATTTATTTTTCTGGTTTTATATATAATGAAACAATATATATAATATTTTTATTGTGATTTTTTAACAGTTCCATAAATATTATATATATCCTTTTGTTCCTTTTTCATTCAACATTACTTTTTCAGATCTAATCATGATGATGCAGATATAGTTCATTCATTTTATCTGCTATATGAGATTATTATTATTCGTGCATTTTCCTAACTGTGGATCTATAGAATGTTTCCAAGTTCTTTCTTTTTAAAAAAATGTGTTTATGAACATCTTTGCCCTGATTTTTTATCCTTAAGCACATGTGAGAGAATTTTTCTAGATTATATACCTAGAAATGGATACATTAGAGAATGATATGTGCATTTTCAATTTTACTAGAAGTTTGCAAATTGTTTTCCAAAGCAGTTGATCATGTATTTTCACTTTAAGTATTTAAAAAATGTTGCTTCTCTAACAATATTCAGATTTTAAAGATTTTGTTAATGGTGGTATCTCACAACCCAACTTTATTTTAAAGAGAATATAAAACTGCCCCATAACCAACTTGATTATAGCTATAAAGTATTATGAGGTAAGAAATTAGAATTTCAGTTTCTTCTTGCTTAGATTTTCCTGTTTTACATTCTGATGACTTTTGGCAAACTATAAGGAAACATATTAATTTTCTGCTAAGAATATCTATGAATGACTGTTTAGCGAGAAGTAGTGCAAGTAAACAATTTAGTATAAAACAAATTTTTTTTCAGATGAAATAAAGTAAAACATATTTATTATAAAACATAAGAAAATGCCAAATGCAATAAAAAGGAAAATAGAAATCACTCAAAACCCTTACGTCCAAGACGCACTGAGAGCTTTGGCAGGTGTCTTTTTCTATGCATGTAAATTTTTTTTTTCTCCTCCTAAAATATAGATTTAAAAAGAACATGAGCATGTTCTTGAACAATGTATTGTGAGCATTTCCAAAATTATGAAATACTCTTATAAAACATGATCTTTAATGACTGTGTATTTTTCCATCAGGTGAAGGTAACATTTTATGTCATGAATCCTCTAGTGATTTTTCTTTCAGATGAATCTCTAGAATTGGCATTCCTAGGTTAAAATGCAAGACTGGTTTAAAGGAGGTGTCAGCAAACTTTTTCTGTGAAGGGCCAATAAATATTTTAGGCTTTGGGGGACATATGGTCTCTATCATAGCTCTTGTAACATGAAAGCAGACATAAAAAAATAAGTAAATGAGTGAGCATGGCTTTTTCCAATAAAACTTTATTATGGATGCTGAAATTTGAAATTTGTGTAATTTTTATGTCACAAAAAGTTGTA
This sequence comes from Moschus berezovskii, assembly GCF_049115385.1. NCBI lineage: Eukaryota > Metazoa > Chordata > Mammalia > Artiodactyla > Moschidae > Moschus > Moschus berezovskii. Next base: position 142,173,957 of record NC_142460.1, read on the forward strand.
TCCTTTTGATTTTTTCTCAACCACTTAAAAATGTAAAAATCATTCTCGTGGGCTGTACAGAAATGTGGCCATGGTTTGTCAGAGATCTTAATCTCAGATTCTGATAGGATATCAGACTGGTTGAACTCTTATAAATCAGTTAGTACAACGTGTTCTTTTATATATGGCTTCCCAGGTGGCTCAGTGGTAAAGAATCTGCCTGCCAATGCAGGAGGAGACATGGATTCAATCCCTGGGTCAGAAAGGTACACTGGAGAAGGAAATGGCAACCTGCTCTGGTATTCTTGCCTGGAAAATCCCATGGACAGAGAAGCCTGGTAAGCTACAGTCCATGGGGTCACAAAGAGTTGGATGAGACTGAGCACGTTCTTTTAAATATTAGAAAATGAGGACTAAGTATTAATAATTGACCAAGTTGTTTGCTCTGTTCATGTACACAAAGAGATCAATAGCACTGACTCAGAAGTCAGAAGTATTGACTTCTTCTGAAGTCAATTAAAAAGGTATGTTCGAACTGGGTAAAGGGTCGGCAGGATTTCTTCTGTTTCTTACAAGTGCATGTGGATCTATAATTACCTCAAGAAAAATTTCAATTAAAACGAGATACATTTAAGCTAAAGAAAATCCAATTTTTTAGACACCACATCCTGCTGTAGAAAGAAGTCAGGAAACTCTTTCCTTCTAAATAACATTTGAAAATATTTCATTAGCAATCAATTAATTTCTTAAAATAGAAACAAATGCCTGTAAGAGTTAACCATATAGATGCCAAAATACCGAAGAACCCCAGACAAATTCACATCCTCTTAGAAATGTGCACCATTGAACATGCAAGTCATCATCCTTTATAAAGTGTGTTACAGGGAAGTTTTACAGTTAATCTTGTCATTAAGGATAAACCTGGTTAAGGAGTGCCACTCCCAATGCTCTTGGCCAACAGGGAAGTCTCTGGGCTGTTTCAGTGTTAGCAGTCAGGACAGTACTTTGCACTGCAGTAAAATACTCTGTGACCATCTGTATTTTCTATGGCAAAGGTAAAGATGGAGAAGACCCCTTAGTTCCTGTTAAAATGCAGCCGTGTCTATACTGAGACCTACTTCAATTCCAAACCATCTGTAATAGAAATAAAATACTAGATGCCTGATTATTATTGCTGAATCTCTTGACCTAAGCCTCTACTGGAGCTCCTAATGGCCCCGTATAGTTTGGAGTTTCAAAAGAATACACCAAGGTAGCATGTACAAAAGGAGGGTTTTATAGATTGGTTAGAGAGTCTCACAGTTTGCTGGAATCTAAAAATTGATTTAAGAAATGATCAATTGATTGATAGATTCATCAATTCAACATTCATTGAACTTCATCCATGAACCTTGCCCTGGGTTAAGTTCAGTTCAGTTCAGTTCAGTCGCTCAGTCGTGTCCGTCTCTCCGCGACCCCATGAATCACAGCACGCCAGGCCTCCCTGTCCATCACCAACTCCCGGAGTTCACTCAAACTCATGTCCACAGAGTCGGTGATGCCATCCAGCCATCTCATTCTCCGTCGTCCCCTTCTCCTCCCGCCCCCAACCTTTCCCAGCATCAGAGTCTTTTCCAGTGAGTCAACTCGTCGCATGAGGTGGCCAAAGTATTGCAGTTTCAGCTTTAGCATCAGTCCCTCCAATGAACATCCAGGATTGATCTCCTTTAGAATGGACTGGTTGGATCTCCTTGCAGTATAAGCTAGTACTAGATCAAATTAGAAAACTTTATTTTAGGAAGACATGAAGTAGCAGTTGAAGTTCTGGCTCTAAATGTGGCTAGAATATGTTCAAAAGTGATAAGACGGTATCAGTTCAGTTCAGTTCAGTTCAGTTCAGTCGCTCAGTCGTGACCGACTCTTTGCAACCCCATGAATCAAAGCAACCCAAATATCTCTTGAAATTCTGTTAAGCCTTCTAAAACTGCATGTATAGCCTTCTTGGTGAGGATTTCCTATATGGACAGAAGGATAGATTGTACAGAGATGTTTTGTCTTGTGCTCATGCTGTTGTGTCTGACTCTTTGAGACCCTCTGGACTATAGCCCATCAGGCTCCTCTGTCCATAGAATTGTTCAGACAAGAACACTGAAGTGGATTGCCATTTCCTACTCCAGGGGATCTTCCTGACCCAGGGATCAAAACTGCACCTCCTGTGTCTCCTGCATCGCAGGCAGATTCTTTACCCACTGAGGTATTGGGGAAGCCCCTGTACAGAGATGCAGACATTTTAATAAACTTTTATAAGTTATCTCATTAAAACCTTTCAGCTCTCTCTCAGATGATCTTATAGAGTAGATGTTCTTTAATATATTTGACACTGGAGAGCAAATTAGACCTAGAGACGGTTAGAGACTTGCTGATACCAAGTTAGGGAAGCAACCAGTCATTCAGGCAGGCAGTATAGTATAGTAGAAGCAAAACTGTCTTAAGTTTACATTTACAAACAAAGCAACTTGGGCAAATGTCTCAGCCTTCTGAGACTCAGTTTTCTTATCTTTAAATGAGAATAATACCCATCACTTTGAGTTGTTATGAGAATTAAATGAGAAAATGTGTGTCAAATGCTTGGTATGCAGTAGTGAATCAAGAGTGAGCTTATGTGTCCTCACTTTTCCTCTTGCCTCCTAGAAGGAGAACACTGAAGGTATAGGCTTTCTGTTTTTGAGTCAGAAGTATGAATTTATGCTTTGCATTGTGCCCATGGGGCAGGGTGGGTCGCGTGGAGGAAGAGGGCTGTGGGGTCAGGGGTTTCTTAGTATCCGATAGCACAGTCTTCACTCTGTCCCCTTCTCTCTAGTATGTGCTTCTATATTCAGCTGCACCTGTCCTCCCCGCAAGACCAGACACCTGTTTCTCCAGAGCAGTGCTGTCCAGTCGAACTTTCTAGTATACAATAATGGAAATGCCCTATATCTATGCTTTCCAATACAACAGTCACTTACCACAGGAGGCTGAGGCACTTGAAACTCAGCTAGTATGACTGAGGAGCTGGAATGCTTAATTTTATTTAATTTTAATTAGTGAGCATTTAAATTTAATTAGCCACATTTGGCAAGTGGCTACCCTATTGGACAGCTCAGCTCCAGAGAATTAGCCTCCAGCCAGGGTAGGGTAAGTTCAATTTCCTAGCTGCTTACACAGCTTTGATCCCATCCCGCTAATTGCAGTCTGGTTCCTTCACCTCCACTTCCAGAGACAGCCGGTGACACAATGGTGGAACTCTAGGAGATTCTGTGTTGTAAATTGCTTTGGGTCTCAGCTTTCCCACGGTAGGCTCAGTGTTGTGTTGATTTGTGATCCCCCCCCCCCCCCCACAAGTTTCATACGTTGGAGCCCTATCTCCAGTATCTCAGAGCGTTGCCCTATTTGGAAACAAGGTCTTTGTTAAGATGAGGTCATGAGCGTGGGCCCTAATCCAAGATGACTGGTGTCCTTATTAAAAGGGGAAATTTGTATACAGAGATATGTACACATGGAGACCATGATGTGAAGATGAAGGCAGAGATTGGGTCATGCTTCCACAAGCCTAGAAACTCCAAAGATGGCCTGAAAACCACCAGAAGCTAGGAGAGGAGCAGGGAAGAGATTATCTTTCACAGCTCTCAGAAAGAAGCAACCTTGTCCACACCCTGATCTTGGACTTCTGGCCTCCAGGACTGCACGGAGATAAATTTCTGATGCTTAAGCCACCCAGTTTATGGTACTTTGTTACAGCAGTCTTAGGAAACGAACTCATTGAGGCTTCAGTTCTTTCCTGCCTGCATCCTTGGTTGCCACTTGTCCTGTTTTAGCACTTTCACACTTTTGTTGTCTCCTATCTTATTGTCCACATCTTTGTGATCAGGTGGCGCTAGTGGTGAAGAACCTGCCTGCCAATTCACGAGACATAAGAGACTTGGGTTCGATCCCTGGGTAGAGAAGATACCCTGGAGGAGGAAATGGTTACTCACTCCGGTATTCTGGCCTGGAGAATTCCATGGACAGAGGAACCTGGTGGGCTATAGTCCACAAAGGGATCACAAAGAGTCAGACATGACTGAAGTGACTGAACTGAGCACACATGCAAACCTTAAAGAACAACAATGAAAAACATTCTTTACTGTCATATAAGTAAGGATTAGGAAGGGGCGACACTGGTTGGGTTCCATATGCCGTCTTTTCTGGTAGGGGCTTCCCTGGTGGCTCAGACAATAAAGTGTCTGCCTGCATTGTGGGATACCTGGGTTTGATCCCTGGGTTGGGAAGATCCCCTGGAGAAGGAAATGGAAACCCACTCCAGGACTCTTGCCTGGAAAACTCCATGGACGGAGGAGCCTGGTAGGCTACACTCCATGGGGTCACAAAGAGTTGGACACGACTAAGCGACTTCACTTATTTCTTTTCTCAAGTTTTGGATTTTAAAAGTTTTATTTGCAAATATGAGTCCTTCCTATGTTCCCTTAGCATTTCAGAGAAATGATGATGCCCTTAGAGAAACAAGATTCCCTTATTGAGAAAATAAATTTAAAAATTTCCCAAGGGGCTAACTGCTGCATGGAAAAAGGAAAGAAAATCATTTTTAGGGAAAGGATGTCTCCACCAACATCTCTCTTCTGTTTAAAATAAATGAAGAAAGTTAAAATTCCAGATGTATGGGGGTGGCAGGGAAGTGAAAGAGGGTTGGAACATACACATTTTTGCTTAGAGAAGGTGCTCTATCTAGAAATCTGGTAAGTGATTACTGCAATGTCTACTTAGATAGCAATTACACAAAGTTGCAAGTCAGGAAGAAAAGCAAGAATATGACAAGTCACGTATTTAAAAGCCATTTGATGGAAGCAAGGTTCTAGGTTGAATAAGAAATAAACAATTGAGTGAATCAGATTTCATCTTGGAGATTTCAACCATTCATAGCAGCAGTGATTTTCCAGGTTGGAACTGAAGAACTGAAGCTTTTATTTTATCTAATAAAGATAGAAATCTACAAAGGATGAAAGAGAATTTTCTTCATCATCCCATCCTTATTCCCATTTCCCATGTAACCAAAAGTTTCCTGCTGATAATTTGGTCTAAATAAATGTCATTATCCTTTATACAAGACTTCTGAATAGTAGTAATAATATACTAAATATTATATTTATGAGCATTAATATCTTTCAAAATTTCAATAGTTTACTGCTGAGTAGCAGAACACACCAAAATGTAATGGCTTTAAACACAACCTGACTTAACTATTTATTATGATAATGAAGGTTGAATGGGCAGTTGGTCCTGCCTGGAATTGCCCATGTGGCTGCATTCAACTGGCAGACTGCCTGGGGACCAGGCTCAACTCAGATGTCTCTTCAGGGCACCTTAGTTCTTTGTGTGGTTGACTTGGGTTGCCTCATAGTATAGTGGTCTCAAGCACTCCAAGAGGGATCATTTTAACAGCAAAGAAGTAGAAAACTGTTAGTCTTCTTAAGACTAGGCTTAGAAGTCCCAGATTATCTATTTCACTGTATTGTGTCCATCATAAGTATTGCACACTTCAAATTTCCTCATCTGATCTCAATACTTGTTCAAGTAATCTTTATAATTAGATTTCAGTAGATTTACCACGTACAAATTTATGTGTCAATATTCTTATTTTTTTAAGATTTTTTTTTTCATGTGGACCACTGTTAAAGTCTTTATTGGATTTGTTATAATATTGCTTCTGTTTTCTGTTTTGGTTTTTTGGCTGTGAGGCATGTGGTATCTTAGCTCCCCAATCAGGGATTGAACCCTACTCCCTGCCTTAGAAGGGAGAGTCTTAACCACTGGAGCACCAGGGAAGTCCCTGTATTTTATTCTAAATAGGGGAAAAAGCCTTTTGAATTCAGTGATTATGGCGATTATTTAGAAGTATACCTAAAAAGTGTGTCAGTCAAATTAATAATTTCGACAACAATAACCAAATGTGCAGCTGGCATCTCACCAGAGTTTTTAAAAAAAATGTCTTCATATAAATTTTAGAAATGAGTAAAAGTCCACCCAGCTTCAAGGAGAGTAGAAATGGACTGCATGGCTTGTGTGAGGAGCAGCTCTGCGTACAGGGACGGGAGGAATCATTTGAAGGCCATATTTAGAGATGATCACAGACAGGCACTGTACATACTGCTTTCGTATGTATTTTCTCATTTAATCTTCCCAACAACCTGACTAGATAATTACTCATTTTGCCACTTCGTGGTGGCTGAGTTCTGTGGCCTGTGGGATCTTAGTTCCCTGACTAGGGATAGAACACATGTCCTGCACGCTGGATCACCAGGGAATTCCCTGCCTCTAATTCTTAATGCTCAGCCAGAGCCAGGGCTTTCTCTAGACCCAATAATATCTTGCCCTTTTTACCAACTCTGAAAGCAGAAAGGATTCCAGATTTAGCTAGAGAGCTGTGGGTCTGAATCTAGCTCTATTAGTTTTTGAGGGTGTTTCATATCCTTCTGTTTCAAGCACTTCATCTGTGACATGAGAATTGTAGTGTCTTGTCCAAAGGGTTCCGGCAAGGAGTAAATTGCACAAAATATAACAAAATAAACAAAGTATATAGAGTTGGGGAAGAGGGCCATTGGTTTTAGAAACTGGGATTAAGAATACTTTTATATGACTTCCACTAGTGTTTCTTTTAGTAAATCATACCTACTGGAAAACAGTTTATAAAAAAGACAAATAAAAGCTAAGGATAGATTAGAAAGTCTGCTGCATAATAAACCACTCTAAATTTTCATCTATTAAAACAATAGGTTATTATTCCTCACAGATGTGTGGATTTACTGGATCAAGAAATCCTTCAGGATTTATTGCTGTGGTTATCTTCAGAATATACAATCTGCCATCTTAGTTGTTCTGGTATTTAGATTGGTATTTACAGCAATCTAATTGCTGTATATTTGATTAGGAGAACCTTCTGAGAATCAAAAGGGGTCTGTTGTCTTGACATCACAGTGATCAATTTCTTTTAGATGCCTACAAACCTTGATAGAAAATATTGGCTAACTGACCAACTTCCTCAAAAATCTGCCACCAACTCCCTCTGTGTCCTTGGGAAAATCTCTTTATCTCCCTGAACTTCAGCTTGTTTCTCTGGAAAACTAGGGAGAGATGGTTGAACTACATGGTCTCTAAACTCCTTTCCATTGCCAACATTAAAAAAACAAAGATCATAGTCACTATGTGTACATGTGTGTTAGTCACTTCAGTCGTGTCCAACTCTTTCCCATAGACTGTAGCCTGCCAGGCTCCTCCATCCTTGAGAATACTGGAGTAGGTTGCCATTCCCTTCTCGAGGGGATCGTCCTGATCCAGGGATCAAACCTGGGTCTCTCACATTACAGACAAATTCTTTACCATCTGAGCCACCAAAGAAGCCCATTAGACACTATATGAAATGAAAATATTTCATAATCTAATTTTTGCAGAATCCTCAAAGGCCAGGAGAATATACACTGACAATCATACTCTAACACAAAAGCATGTACATGGTATAAATCAATGTCTTAGGTGTGTAGAGCATCTGAACAACTTTGTAATTTCTGCTCTTTAAATTTGATAAAAAATGTTATAATATTACATATTAGGAAGTAAGATGATTTATAAGGATCTCATTCTAATTTTATTATAGAAGTTTGATTCCATGTTAAAGTTTGGCTTACATCTAGAGACTATTTTAAAGAATTTTTTTAAAATGCTAAATTATAATCAATTAGGGCTTCCCTGGTGGCTCAGAGGTTAAAGCGTCTGCCTCCAATGCGGGAGACCTCGGTTCGATCCCTGGGTCAGGAAGATCCCCTGGAGAAGGAAATGGTAACCCACTCCAGTATTCTTGCCTGGAGAATCCCATGGACGGAGAAGCCTGGTAGGCTACAGTCCACGGGGTCACAAAGAGTCGTACACGACTGAGTGACTTCACTTACTTACTTACTTATAATCAATTTCATAGAGCAGGAGGACAAGAATGATAGTATTACCCCTTTTGTTCTGAGAACCATTTTGTAGATGGAGGAATAAGGAGACAGAGAGAGACGTTTTATTAGGAGCATTGAGTTTGGGTATATCTAGAAGAGAAAGATCAAAATAACTGGGAGCTTAGAAATGACTGTAAATGAGTGGTTGAAGGAACTGGAACGTTGGCTTGAATGTAGGAAACTATACTGTAATCAAAAATGTAAAGGGATGCCATCTGCTGAGAATGATATTTTGGGTAGCTTCCTCTGAGATAACTAGGTAGAAGTTACTATTAAGTTCAATATAAAGACTTCCATTCAATGTAAGACATTTTCCAATTATTATAACCCATATTCAGACCTGATGCCCTTAAAATAGTGAGGTTTCTATTACTAGAAATGTTTAAACAAAAGCCAGATACACCTTGGCAGAGACGTGGCAGGATCGATGCATGCAAAGTACTAAAGTACAGGGTGGACATAGGACTGGGTGGCTTTGGGAGGAGTTTTAATTTCAGGTTTGTTTTTTTTTTTTCTTTCAGTGACAATCACTGACAATGGTAAGAGGCTAAGTAAGCAGTCAGTGGGGAAAATAGTAGCTACATCTCTAACAAACTTTCATGTAGATCTCATAAAAGAAACACTAAGATTGCAACTGGTGAATGTTCAAAGGCCAGGAACAGATGGAGCACTAACAAGGAAATATAAATAATTCACAAGCTTATGAAAAAATATGCAACCCCACTGATAAAAGAAATGCAAATCCCGGAGAAGGCAATGACAAGCCACTCTAGTACTCTTGCCTAGAAAATCCCATGGATGGAGGAGCCTGGTAGGTTGCAGTCCGTGGGGTCGCTAAGGGTTGGACACGACTGAGCGACTTCACTTTCACTTTCACACATTGGAGAAGGAAATGGCAACCCACTCCAGTGTTCTTACCTGGAGAATCCCAGGGATGGGGGAGCCTGGTGGGCTTCCGTCTATGGGGTCACACAGAGTCGGACACGACTGAAGTGACTTAGCAGCAGCAGCAGCTAGTTGCTTGGTGCCTGGTGCTGTGATGATGAAGGAAGAGAAACATTGCCTCCAGGGGTGTTCAGCCATGTGGAGGATGTCTGGCTCTTGATTTGTTCAGTTTGCTTTCACACAGAAGCAGGACACATTTGAGTATCACATGAGATGCTAGTATATTTTGCTATATGAGAAAGAAATAGTTACTTGGCTGCTTAACCACATGTGCCATGTCACTTTGGCCATGACCTCTCTGGCCATTGATATGGGCATGGGGACTAGAAATAAAAATGCCAGTAAGGGCTTGCAGGCTTGTAGCTATTATGAACCAGTGGCCTACCTGAGATGAATTTCCTTCATTTCATAAACATTCCTAAACGGGAGGTGTCTGGTGGGGGAGCAAAGCGGATCATGTCCCTTTGGTGCAAACAAGCACATGGTAACAAATTGTATCTCCCAGTTATGTTTCTTTCCATTTTCCCAGGACATCCTACTAGATAATGAAACATAATTAGGTTAATTAATTACCGTATAACTTAAGTTTTTCACTCTTAGCAATAGAAGGCAGGAATATACTTCTTAACCATTTTACCCCAGGATGTAGCAGAATATATTGCACATGATAATCACCTATTTTAAAATAATAAAAATTAATTTTAAAAAGCAAAAAAACCCCCAAAATGTGTAGTTTATCCAAATGCCAAAATGAGAGAAAACTTACAGATGTTTAACAAGAGTAGGAAAAGCATTTTTCTCTGGTGCAGAAGGCAAAGAACTTAGAGAAACAAATGTCACTGCTGATAAGCACAAAGGAGCTGGAAGCTGGGAAACGTGAAGGAAGCTGGTAAGTAGCACAGTGTCCATCAGTCACTGGCCTGGATTTACAATCATAGCAACAGAAAGAGTTGAAATGGAAGAGAGTAAAAAGTCAAAGAAGCTCACCAGGATCAGGATGGCGTGTGTGGCTCTGGCATCATGGTCTGGGGAAATTCTGTTGCTGTGAATGTTTTGGATCTGCTGTTTGTGCCTGTGAAGGACAGAGATCGTGTACCCACTAGTCCAGATCATGACGCCCAAACAATAGCATCCAGTTAAGAAAATCCAAATCCATCTGCATCTAACATCTGACAGAGTATCTGTCAGACATGACTGAGGAACTGTATCCAAAATTTTCTGAATGGCGTCCTCCAGAGAGCTCTATCACCTGTACACATGTACTGGTGGCATTACTGTAAATAAAGTGTGCGATCTCCCAAAAAAAAAAAAAGAAATGCAAATCCGAATATCAATAAGATAGCATGTGTCACTTATTAAGTTGGTGAAGGAAAGAAAACTAATGCATAATTTTGATGAAAATGCAGTAAACAGTCTCAAACGTGGTTGGTGAAAATATAAATTTGTTTAGAGACTTCAAAAAGCAGTTTAACATATTTAAACCATTCTATATGGACATCTAACCATATTAAAGAATTATTATCATTAGATGCAATTACTGCATTGAAGTTAAGGTAAGAAACAAAAAGCATTTTTATATTCCAGAAATGCAGATTGAAATATTAACAGATGAAATCATGGTGTTTAGAATTTGCTTGAAAATTATCCATTGAAGATTAGAAGTGCCTATATGGGACTATGGATGAAAAATGATTGATTACACATTGATCTTTGTTGAAGCTGGGAAATGGCTACACAGGGATCCATTTTGCTATTCATTTTTTATGCGTATAAAATTTTCTATAATAAAAAGTAGAAACAGTGATCAAAAAAAAAACACCCCACTTTACATTCTCTGACTTAAATAAATTTCCACCTAGGAAAATGTCCTGATGAAGTATGCTGATTGGCATACAAAGCTTCATGCACAAAGATAATTTCTCACTGTTTCCTGGCTCACTATTCTGCAGTGTCACTCATCTGTTGTAAACCATTGAAGGGCACCCCACTGCTGTCAGTATTAAAAACTTGAACCCCTCTGCATACTCAACTTGGCAGGTGTCCAGAGCACACTGTGCCCCATAACTGTGGCCTTTCCTATGGAATACCTTCTTCTGACCTCCTCCTACAAGTCAACTTCCACTCCTACTCCAAACCCCAAGTCAATAGTGTTCTTCAGGGAGACATTTCTGCCTTTCCCCAGATGGTGTTAAGCCTTCATCATATGCTCTCACAGGACTGGGTACTTCACTCTTGCAGTTCTCTTCTCAATTCTAAGGCATGTGTGCTCAGTTGTGTCCAACTCTTTGTGATGCCATGGCTGTAGCCCACCAGGTTCCTCTGTCCACGGGATTTTCCAGGCAAGAAAACTGGAGTGGGTTGCCATTTCCTTCTTTAGAGGATCTTCCTGACCCAGGGATCAAACCCACATCTCTTGTGTCTCCTGCATTGGCAGGCGAGTTCTTTACTAACTGAGCCACCAGACAAGTAGCTAATTAGATAATTATATACTAGTTGCATAATGACTACTTACCCTTGTCAGTGACCTCCACTCTCTTACTTACAGCTGTGTCAGCCAGAATTTCCAAATATAGAAGGAATTCAGTAAATGCAGGTTGAACTAATTAACTAGTAAAAATAATCTAAACCCAATTTAGCCTTGTTAATTCTCTGATGAACTTACTTGGTTATATTTTAGCACATTAAAATGGAATGGCAGATTTTTAATCTTTCAAAGGCAATGGTAATATGAGGAGCTTAAAAGAGAGGGTGCCTCCTTTGCCTTATGAGAAAACCACATCTCAGAACTTCCCCAAAGGAAAACTGCTTCACACTATAGCTAGGACCACTTTGCACAGTAGAGCTCACAAAGAGGAAAGAAATTCCAAAATGTCTAATCTTGTCAGGTAATTAGTGGATGAAAGAGATGAGATGATTAGGGGTAAAAAAGAGTGAACTTTAATCTGCACAGTAAAACCCTGGCTTTTAGTTCATTATCTCAGGAATACATGTTCTAGGGACAGCAGCATTCTCTTGGCTTCTGGTCTAAGCTAATGAGGTCAACAAATTTTCATCAAGGAGAGAGATGTTCCTGTTAATTAGGTAATGAATGGGACTTTGCCATTCTCTATATTAAATTACTTTAATTTTCAGAGCAAAAGAGTCTACTTCCTGGCTAGCTCACTTTCATAATCTAGACAGTGAAAATAGGAGGCAATAGGGGAAAAAAATGCAATAAATTCTACTGCATTTCCTGGGGGTTCACGTACACATGTTGGTTCATTTTTTAGGAGTCTAAGCCAGAATGCCCCTCCATTGGGATTTGTCTGTTTCTCACAGGTACGATTCAGGTGTAACTTTGTGTGTGTGTGTGTGTGTGAAAATTCTGCATGGATGATGGTGGGAGACACTTGATGTCATTTGTTTTTCACCCTCATTCCCTAGCCCCCACCCCACTACACACACTCACTTTAAAAAGACAACATTCAAGCAAGTTGTAAGACTAAGCTTTTGAGAATTCAATTGGGCAGTTTTATATTTCTTTATATCCAGCTACTTAACAGTTTTGTTTCTGAGTAAACAAGATTCTCACCATTGACTTAGCTTTTCAATTAAACCCCATAAACTTCGGCTAAATACCCTGGACATAACCGTAAAGACGCCAAGGCACTTTTAAAGATTTCCCTGAATGGGGAGGCTATAATTTGTTTAGAAGACGTGCCCAAGGGTTGCACGTAGGGAAACAGGAAAGAAAAAAACATGAATAAGTAGATATTCTCAATATAGAGTTGCTTTCTTGTTTAACAGAGAGATGTTATTTGCTTCCATTCATTCAAACTGTTAATTATTTAGCTAAGTGCTATTCTAACTGTGGGGTTATAGCCATGAACTAAACCGACAAACTTCTGCTCGAACAAAAAATTTGCCCCTTCTTTTAAAACTAAATGCTGTGGTAGTCTAAAAGATATTTCCTTTTGAAAATGCATCATTGCTCTTTTTATACTTATAAAGATAAATAAGTACAGAGAAAAAAACCAAAAAACTCCTGGAGAGCTATGCCAGAATGTGGATGCTAATTTTTTCCTCAGGGGAAGGCGGTAGTTTCAGGGCTCATACTTGCCTGATTGGCATTTTTCTGTGTTTTCCATGTATTACCATGCTTCTGTATAACCACGAACAAAACTGATGTCTTGTTACCTGAGAAATGAAAATCTGCTCTTGAGAACTTCACTCCAGGTAAGGTTTCCAAAGCCCAGGTATACTGGTCTGAGGCTGAGTGATGTGGAATAAAAGAACCCCCCAACCCCCCAACCCCCATTTATAGGGTGAGGAGAACAAGAGCTGGCTTTGAAGCTAAAGCTTTCTCTGGAGTCCTGTAAGAGAGGAGAGATGAGGCAGGGCACAGAAATCTCCTCAGGTTCTAATCCAGGTGAATACCACAAAGGTGCCACTTAAATTTTTCTCTTAATTTGTCAATGAGCTGTTACTTTTAGTCTTATCTTTGTTGAACCACCAAAGGCATGGAGGCATCTTAGTTTAGCTCTGCATTTACTCTGAGCAAATGCTACTGTGGAGTAAGGAGCGAGCATGTGACCACATTACTCCATGGGAATCCATTTATCCTGCTTCTCCCCAGGGAACCCTGTGAGAGAGTCATAGACGCTAGGAGAGCTGATGACAGCCTGAGCTGAGCTTATCTGGAGAACTTTCAAATGTGGATTCCCATCAAACACAAAGGGATCCATCATGAAAAGAGGAGAGTCAGCACAGAGGTGCAGAGATCGCTGATTTGAACTGTTAGCTCACCTCTGAAGTTGTCTCAGTCAACAGGTGTACCTGGAGGAGATGCATGGAGTTTCTGCCTCGTGTCAGGCCCCGAGCTGGATGCTGAGACCAGGGTCTTGTCCTCATGGAAAGTCCATCCCAGGCAAGAGGACAGATGGCGGGTGTGCAGCACAAATAATCAATGAAGAATGTGTTAAATATTGGAACCAAACAGGAAGGGGAAGAAAGCGATGGGCAAGGAACTGAAGAGTCTGCAAGGCCTCTGAACAAGACCATTGAGATGAGAGAGTAAGAATAGACAGCATTTGTAAGAGAACCACCAGGAACTGCTGTTTAGTTTAGAGATGACTTTTGTCTCTTCAAAAAGGTCCAGACTTCCCCTCCTGTTTTTGTTTTCTGGATATGAGCTGGCCAGGAAGTAGTCTCTTTTATTCTAGAAATTTGACATTTGAGGAAGAGGCGCATAAATACTGTTCTAGTTGCTTCAGTCGTGTCTGACTCTGTGCGACCCCACAGACGGCAGCCCACCAGGCTCCCCTGTCCCTGGGATTCTCCAGGCAAGAACACTGGAGTGGGTTGCCATTTCCTTCTCCAATGCATGAAAGGGAAAAGGGAAAGTGAAGTTGCTCAGTCGTGTCCGACTCTTAGCGACCCCATGGACTGCAGCCTACCAGGCTCCTCCGTCCACGGGATTTTCCAGGCAAGAGTACTGGAATGGGGTGCCATTGCCTTCTCCAAAATTATATCCAGTGCCATTTTAATTCACTGAAAGAATTCAAGTCAAGTCACTAATCAGAATCTGGTTACTAATATCTGTATTTTAAGCACCCACAGTGTGCCATAAGACATGCAATGTTGGGTTTTTACACAGGAACAAGTGCTTCTCCACCCATCAGCAATTGCTTTGGGGATCCCAGATTAATTTTTATTATAATATTTTATCACAGTTCCATAAAAGGATCAAAAGTAAGTCTGCACAGAATAGAACTTAAGAAGGTTCATGGTTGGAAGGATTTTCTAAAGATGCTTGAAAAACCGAATCACAATGAAGCAGTATATCATAGCCAAAGATCATCTCTTCAATGGTATTATATCCACTGAACCCAAGAGTGGCACCATTTATGGGGCATGTACCCTGTGTGAGACCTGGATCTAAAACACTTTGCATGCGTCTCTCATTTACCCTCAAAACCTCCCCCAGACTGCTTGCCCATTTAACAGAGGAAGAAACGACAACCCAGAGAGAAAGTGTGGGCCACAGATACATTGCTAGCTAGTAATCAGGGCTTTCTAACTCCAAACCTGCAACCACATTTAATCACTATGAAATGCACTTATCTTAGTTCATTGAAAAAAAATGGACATTTTGCAGAAAAGCAACATAGCTCATCTGCCATTTACTCTTTAATCCTTCACATCCTGTGAAGAAATCCACAGGCAATGAAATGCCATCCAACAATCATAGTTGGAAATCTTTAACCGAAGTGAAAAATAAGAAAAAGAATACCTGCAGTCAATATTGAAGCATGAAGCAATAATGACGGTGATGATGATGATAATGTCTTCTGGCACTTAAAACATACAGTCAACAAAGAACAAATATAAATATTTGCAAATAGTTATCGCTTTTCAATATCTGAAACATGCTATTTAGAGGTCTGGCTACTCTCCCTCTAAATTTTTAAAAAATTAAAAGCCAAGATGGCAGGTAAACATTTATATTTTAAAATAATTTCAAATTAATGATTATCATATTAAACAAAATAACTAAGGACATGAATATTTCAGAGTGGAAATATATGTGAACTATAATGCCACCAAAATAACCAACCATGAAGATAATAAAAGAAATGCAAATTAAAATCCACAACTCTATACCCTATTTTCCCTATCAAATTGACAATGATGGAAAAAAATGATAACATCACAGCTTGTGAGAGTTGGTGAAGCAGGACTGATCTATTACTGATGGGAAAGAAATTGATATAATTTTTCTAGAAAGTAATCTGAAAATGTTTCACTAGCCTTGAAAAATGTAACATCTATATAAGGGATTTTTAGGCACCAAAGTGTTACTTAATAATATTTAATGCCATGATAAAATGCTACAATATTAAGTGAAAAAGATCACATTGCAAAATGATGATCAGTTTGTAGCAAAAATGTGTTCCATAAATATGTGGAAATCAGATTAGAAGTAGAAGCTGAAAATGTTAGAGGGATCATCCACAGAATGATGACAAAAAGATGAGAGATGCTATTTCTTTAGTCTGGCTTCCTTTCTCTGCCAGTCCTAGTTTTCTCAGCCCTGTTACATCTGAGACATCCTAACCTGACCAGTTCTCCCTCCACAAAGCTGTTTCCCTGGGTCTGTGAACAGGTACTGGTAGCCCCAACTTAAAACCTATTCTATAGCCCCTCTAGTCATCTCTGTCCTTGAGTCCCAAATGCTTTCTTTTTGCATCTTAAATAATTTTCTTATTATTGTCAATACAGGTTTATTTTTTAAAGTTGAAATTGAAAAAAACTTTTTTTCAGGTTTCATTAATTTTCTCTAACCTTTAAATCATACCTCACAAATAAGATTTTGTCACAGCTGGATTTAGTAGATGTAGAGAAATCAAGTTCACTCTTTCCTGAAACGCTGACAAGAAAAAAAGGGAAAAAATCACTCAGAAAAGGTTTTCATAAGAAACCAGCTAAGTAATTATTAAGTTTATTTCTAATTGGTAATGGGTTTTATCACAATTAGCTGGTATTGAGTTTCTTGCTTAAATTCACAAATTTGCCCCTAATATAGCTCCTTTGTTAAAGGATAAATGGATGAACTCAGCAATATTTAACGGCATAGCTAGGTATTGGAACATTTCACAGAAAAAAGGAAAATAATTTTCTAAGAACTTGATGGCAACAATCAACAGCCAACATTCTTAGACTTTCAAATTACCAAAAGTATATACAATTTTAGGGTAGAAAAATAAATCAATTTTATAAAATTAATCTTTTAGATTGAAAAGTACCCTCTTTATCTTTTAAGATACCGAGTGTACCTTTTTCATTTCCATAGTTGATCTGCTCCTGCATGAAGGTAAGACCACAGTTTACCTTTTTCCTGTGTGCATCCCAGGTTATGGAAGGCAAACCTGCTCCTCCCAACTTTCTCCTTCTCCAGCACCACCCTTCAATGAAAACAATGCTGACTAAAGTGCATTCTTACTGAAGTGCCGCCTGAGAGGAAAAAAGGAATCAGGAAATGAAAGAGACTTGGAATCCAACTACTCAAAGATGAGCATAGTGAACGTCTCAGTGGATATTTTTCCTGTTTATTTTGTCAAGGCTGAGCCTGCCAGAAAAGGGGCCTTCACTCACCACCTCCATCTCCTCTCTTTTCTCTTCAGTCTGAGGAGACTGGCCTTCCCCTCCCCCCGCCACCTTCCTGGGCAAGGTAAAAAAATGACCTCCTTTGCCAAATTCAATGGATAATTTATTTTAATGGAGCTCTCTACTGCTCTTAAATTTACTCCTGGTAATTCAACTTGCTTAGTTTATAAAATGTTTGTCTCCTGATTCTCCTTGAATCTCCCTGATGCCCAAGGCCTTTATATCCACTGCCCACATTTCAAAACAGGAACACAGTTCCATCTCTGACCAAATATTCTTCTCTCTCTGCAGGCTTTCTCCTTGGGCAGTCTAAAGCAAATTTTCATTTCAAATCCTTATTTCTAGCCCTGACCTGTGATTCAACTCAAGTGCTACTGCCTGTGGGTACATATCCGCTCAGCAGACAATAGAACATTGTTGGAAAGAACAAGGGCTTTGGGGTAAGGTGTGTCTGGGTTTAAACATCCAGATCTGCTCTCTCTTTTAAATCTGTTCATTTATTTAATTGAAGGATAAGTACCTTACAACATTGTGATGGTTTTTGCCATCTATCAACATGAATCAGCCACAGGCATACATGTGTTCCCCCATCCTGAACCCCCCACCCGCCTCCCTCCCTACCTCATCCCTCCCCGTTGTCACAGACACTGGCCCTGGGTGCCCTGCTTCATGGATCGAACTTGCACTGGTCATCTATTTTACATATGGTAATGTACATATCTCAGCGCTATTCTCTCAAGTCATCCTACTCTCTCCTTCTTCCACTGAGTCCAGAAGTCTGCTCTTCACATCTGTGTCTCCTTTGCTGTCCTGTATGTAGAATCATCGGTGTAATCCTTCTAGATTCTATTTATATGCATTAATATACAGTATTTTTCTTTCTCTTTCTGACTTACTTCATTCTGTATAATAGGTTCTAGGTTCATCCATCTCACTAGAACTGACTCAAATACACTCCTTTTTATAGCTGAGTAGTATCCCATTATGTATATGTACCGTAACTTCCTTACCCATCTTCCTATGGACATCTAGGTTGCTTCCTAGCTGTTGTAAATAGTGCTGCAATAAACAATGGAGTACATCTGTCTCTTTCAATCCTCCTTTCCTTGGTGTATATGATGAGCAGTGGAATCCTGGTAGTCCTTTTCCCAGTGTTTTAAGGAATCTCCACGCTGTTCTCCATTTGCTGTACCAGTTTGCACGCCCAACAACAGTGTAAGAGGGTTTCCTTTTCTCCAAACCCTCTCCAACATTTATTATTTGTAGACATTTTGTTGATGGCCATTCTTACTGGCGTGAGATGATACCTCATTGTGGTTTTGATTAGCATTTTTCTTATAATAAGTGATGCTGAGCATCTTTTCGTGTGTTTATTAGCCATCTGTATGTCTTCTTTGGAGAAATATAGATCTTTTGCCCACTTTTTGATTGGGTTGTTCATTTTTCTGGTATTGAGCTGCATGTGCTACTTGTATATTTTGGAGATTAATTCTTTGTCAGTTGTTTCATTTGCTATTATTATCACCCATTCTGAGGGCTGTCTTTTCACCATGTTTATAGTTTCCTTTGTTGTGCAAAAGCTTTTAAGTTTAATTAGGTCCCATTTGCTTATTTTTGTTTTTATTCCCATTCCTCTGGGAGGTGGGTCATAGAGGATCTTGCTATGTTTTATGTCCGAGAGTGTTCTACCTATGTTTTCCTCTAAGAGTTTTATAGTTTCTGGTCTTACAGTTAGGTCTTTAATCCATTTTGAGTTTATTATTATGTATGGTGTTAGAAAATGTTCTAGTTTCATTCTATTTCATGCAGTTGACCAGTTTTCCCAGCACCACTTGTTGAAGAGATTGTCTTTTCTCCATTGTATATTTTTGCCTGCTTTGTCAAAGATAAGGTGTCCATAGGTGCATGGATTAATCTCCGGACTTTCTATTTTGTTCTATTGATCTATCTTTACCAGTTGTGTAATTAAGGGAAAATAATTTACTGTCCCTATCACTCAGTTTACTCATTTTCAAAATGAGTATAGCAATAGTAATTTCCTTATATGGATGCTTTATGGATTAATTTAAATAATGCATGTGAAGCACCAGTATAAAGTAAATGCTCAATCGATTCAGTCACTATTTTTTAAAAATATTTATTTCAATGTAACTTATTTACTTGGTTATGCTGGATCTCATTTGTGGTGGGATCTGGTTCCCTGACCAAGGATTGAACCAAGGCCCCCTGCATTGGGAGCTCAAAGTTTTAGCCACTGGATTACCAAGGAAGTCCTATCACCATTGTTGTTATGTTCCAAATTCAACATACTAAAACTGAAATTAGTGAATTCCATTCAGTTTAGTTCAGTTCAGTCGCTCAGTCGTGTCCAACTCTTTGCGACCCTATGAATCGCAGCACGACAGGCCTCCCTGTCCATCACCAACTCCCGGAGTTCACTCAAACCCATGTCCATTGAGTCGGTGATGCCATCCAGCCATCTCATTCTCTGTCATCCCCTTCTCCTCCTGCCCGCAATCCCTCCCAGCATCAGGGTCTTTTCCATTGAGTCAGCTCTTCGCATGAAGTGGCCAAAGTATTGGAGTTTCAGCTTTAGTATCAGTCCTTCCAATGAACACCCAGGATTGATCTTCTTTAGGATGGACTGGTTGGATCTCCTTGCAGTTCAAGGGACTTTCAAGAGTCTTCTCCAACACCACAGTTCAAAAGCATCAATTCTTCGGCGATCAGCTTTCTTCACAGTCCAACTCTCACGTCCATACATGACTACTGGAAAAACCATAGCCTTCACTAGACAGACCTTTGTTGGCAAAGTAATGTCTCTGCTTTGTAATATGCTATCTAGGTTGGTCATAACTTTCCTTCCAAGGAGTAAGCGTCTTTGAATTTCATGGCTGCAGTCACCATCTGCAGTGATTTAGAGCCCAGAAAAATAAAGTCTGACACTGTTTCCACTGTTTCCCCATCTATTTCCCATGAAGGGATGGGACCAGATGCCATGATCTTTGTTTTCTGAATGTTGAGCTTCAAGACAACATTTTCACTCTCCTTTTTCACTTTCATCAAGAGGCTTTTTAGTTCCTCTTCACTTTCTGCCATAAGGGTGGTGTCATCTGCATATCTGAGGTGATTGATATTTCTCCCAGCAATCTTGATTCCAGCTTGTGCTTCTTCCAGCTCAGCGTTCCTCATGATGTACTCTGCATATAAGTTAAATAAGCAGGGTGACAATATACAGCCTTGACGTACTCCTTTTCCTATTTGGAACCAGTCTGTTGTTCCATGTCCAGTTCTAACTATTGCTTCCTGACCTGCATATGGGTTTCTCAAGAGGCAGGTCAGGTGGTCTGGTATTCCCATCTCTTTCAGAATTTTCCACAGCTTATTGTGATCCACACAGTCAAAAGCTTTGGCATAGTCAATAAAGCAGAAATAGATGTTTTTCTGGAACTCTCTTGCTTTTTTGATGATCCAGCGGATGTTGGCAATTTGAACTCTGGTTCCTCTGCCTTTTCTAAAACCAGCTTGAACATCTGCCTTATCCAATACCCCAAGCCAGAGACATAAACTGAATCACTTTGCTGTATACCTGAAAATAGCACAATGTTGTAAATCAACTATACTTCAATAAAAAAAATTTAAAATACTAATCATACACACAAAAAAAAATGACATGTAGATTCTTGGATCTCACCCTAGACTTATTAAGTTGGAATCTAAAGAGGCTGGGAAGTCTCTGTTTATTAGGCTTTTCAGGTTATTTTTAGCAGAACGGATTGGGAAACTATGCTCTTCCCGTCTTTCCCCACCAGTCACTGTCTCATGCCAAATATGTAGCCTGCCAGGCTCCTCTGTCCATGGGATTCTCCGGACAGGAATACTGGAGTAGGTTGCCTTTTTCTCCTCCAGGGAATCTTTCCAACCCAGGGATCAAACCCAGGTCTCCCGCATTGCAGGCGGATTCTTTACAGTCTGAGCCACCAGGGAAGCCATACCAATTATTACTCAAGATTAATTCTTGAACTGACCCCCTCCTCTCCATCACTACTGCTACTAATCTAATTCAGCATCCTCAGCCTAGAGCTAGTCTGGGGTCAACCTTATCCCTGATAGATGTGCCACTGAGTTGATTGGAAGTGGTTATCAAGGGTTCTCTTTCTCACTCTGACTCTCAGTACAGCTACTCCTTCCAGGAACCAGCACCACTTTGACCCTGAGGCCCAGGTTGGTACCTTTCTCCCTTTCTGACCTAGGTCCCTGTCCCCATACCATACACCCCACCAACTGAGGTCCTATAAAATAAGGATGGACTTGTTAGTATCAGGCCAACTTGCCCACTGACCTTCAGCTAGGTAACTACCCCCAGAGTCTACACAGTTCACTCAGGGCTGCCTGCCTGTTTGGACTATCTCAGATCCAACCCTCATCCCAGGCTGGCTTCAAGATCAGTCGTTGCAGTCTTTTTTTCTGTGCCAGGCATCTTCCCCATCAACTAGTGGACTAGCCAACTGTCTTGTCCTCATTGAAAAAAATCCTTTAGATATACTGTTAGTGAGAAGAATATAGATAAAAATTTAGATAGAATTTCTGTTGAGAAGAGAAATACACTGTATTTATACATATAAAAATAGTAAATAAAATTCCATTGCTCTCAGAGATACATCAGTATGTAAAGTGGTTACCAATGGGTGATGGGATTTCACACATTTTATGTACTGGCTATTTATTTATTTTGTAGTTAAAACTAATGCATGAATAAAGGAAATCAGGTGGTGGATTGTAATGCTGTCTACATGCTTGCCCTATTGGTTTTTCCTGTCTTCCATTCTCTACCCCCATTTCTAGCTGAGAACTCCATTCAGTTCAGTTGCTTAGTCCTGTCCTACTCTTGGCGACCCCACAAACTGAAGCATGCCAAGCTTCCCTGTCCATCACCAACTCCTGGAGCTTGCTCAAACTCATGTCCCTCGAGCTGGTGATGACATCCAACCATCTCATCCTCTGTCATCCCCTTCTCCTCCTGCCTTCAATCTTTCCCAGTATCAGGGTCTTTTCCAATGAGTCAGTTCTCCACATCATGCGGTCAAAGTATTGCAGTTTCAGCTTCAGCATTAGTCCTTCCAATAAATATTCAGGACTGATTTCCTTTAGGATTGACTGGTTTGATCTCCTTGCAGTCCAAGGGACTCTCAAGAGTCTTCTCCAACACCACAATTCAAAAATATCAATTCTTCAGTGTTCAGCTTTCTTTATATGCTGTCCAGTTTTGTCATAGCTTTTCTTCCAAGGAGCAAGTGTCTTTTAATTTCATGACTGCAATCACCATCTGCAGTGATTTTGGAGCTCAAGAAAATAAAGTCTGTCACTGTTTCCATTGTTTCCCCATCTATCTGTCATGAAATAATGGGACTGGATGCCATGGTCTTCACTTTTTGAATGTTGACTTTTAAGCCAGCTTTTTCATTCTCTTTCACTTTCATCAAGAGGCTCTATAGTTCTTCTTCTCTTTCTGCCATAAGGCAGACATGTCATCTTCATGTCTGAGGTTATTGATATTTCTCCTGGCAATCTTGATTCCAGCTTGTGTTTCATCTAGCCTGGCATTTCACATGATGTACTCTGCATATAAGTTAAATAAACAGGTGACAATATATAGTCTTGACGCATTTCTTTCCTAATTTGTAACCGGTCTGTTGTCCCATGTCCGGTTCTAACTGTTGCTTCTTGACCTTCATACAGATTTCTCAGGAAGCAGGTGAGGTGGTGGTCTGGTATTCCCATCTCTTTAAGAATGTTTCACAGTTTGTTGTGATCCACACAGTCAAAGGCTTTAGTGTAGTCAATAAAGCAGAAATAGATGTTTTTCTGAAACTCTCTTTTTTTTTTATTTTTATTTTCACTGACTTTTTTTTTTTTAATTGGAGGCAAATTACCTTACATTAATATATTGGTTGGTTTTGCCATACATTGACATGAATCAGCTCCGGATGTACATGTGCTCTCCCTCCCGAACCCCCCTGCCACCTCCCTCCTCCCCATATCCTCCCTCCATGTCATCCCCGTGCACCAGCCCCAAGCATCCTGTATCATGCGTCGAACCTGGACTGGTCACTTATGATAATATACATGCTACAATGCTGTTCTCCCCAATCATCCCACCTTCACCCTCTCCCACAGAGTCCCAAAGACTGTTCTATATGAAACTCTCTTGCTTTTTCAATGATCCAGCGGATGTTGGCAATTTGATCTCTGTTTCCTCTACCTTTTCTAAATCCAGCTTGAACATCTGGAAGTTCTCTGTTCATGTATGGTTGGAGCTTTGCTTGGAGAATTTTGAGCATTTCTTTGCTAGTGTGTGAGATGAGTGCAACTGTGCGGTAGTTTGAACATTCTTGGCCTTGACTTTCTTTGGGATTGGAATGAAAACTGACCTTTTCCAGTTCTGTGGCCACTGCTAAGTTTTCCAAATTTGCTGGCATATTGAGTGCAGCACCTTCACAACATCATCTTTTAGGATTTGAAATAGCTCAACTGGAATTCCATCACCTCCACTAGCTTTGTTTGTAGTGATGCTTCCTAAGGCCTGCTTGACTTTGCATTCCAGGATGTCTGTCTCTAGGTGAGTGGTCACACCGTTGTGATTATCTGGGTCATTAAGATATTTTTTGTGTAGTTCTTCTGTGTAGTCTTGTCACCTCTTCTTAATATCTTCTGCTTCTGTTAGGTCCATACCATTTATGTCCTTTATCAAGCCCATCTATGCATGAAATGGTCCTCTGGTATTTCTAATTTTCTTAAAGAGATCTCTAGTCTTTCCTATTCTATTGTTTTCCTCTATTTGTTTGCATCGATCACTGAGGAAAGCTTTCTTGTCTCTCCTTGCTATTCTTCGGAACTCTGCATTCAGATGGGTATATCTTTCCTTTTCTCCTTTGCCTTAGCTTCTCTTCTTTTCTCAGCTATTTGTAAGGCCTCCTCAGACTGCCATTTTGCCTTTTTGTATTTCTTTTTCTTGGGGATGGTCTTCATCACTGTCTCCTGTACAATGTCATGGACCTCCATCCATAGTTCTTCAGGGACTCTGTCTATCAGATCTAATTCCTTAAATCTGTCACTTCCACTGTATAATTGTAAGGCTTCATAATTCCTGACTCAGGAAGTTTGGACAAAGATATCTACTTCTGATAACTAAAAAGCTCAAGAGGATAAGATTATGTCAGGTCAGTGCTTCTCAAAATTCTGTGTGCAATGAGTCACAAGGATATCATGTTAAAACACAAATTCCTGGGGTTTATTTATTTTTAAAATTTATTTTATTTTTGTTTGAGTTGGGTCTTCCTTGCTACAGAAAGACTTTCTCCAGTTGAGGTCTTTGGGTTTCTCATTGCAGTGGCTTCTTTTGTTGTGGAGCATAGGCTCTGGGTATGTGGGCTTCAGTAGATGTGGCTTTCAGGCTCTAGTGCAGTGGCTCAATAGCTGTGACCCACGGGCTGAGTTGCTCTGCTGCATGTGGAATCTTCCTGGACTAGAGATCAAACCTGTGTCCCCTGCACTGGCAGGCTGATTCTTATCCACTGTACCACCAAGGAAGTTCAAATTGCTGGGTTTTAATAGAGGGAGAGGAAAGAATATACATATATGTTGGTTTTTTTCTATATCTGGAAGCACAACAGGGAATGACCAGGAATGGAAAGAAACGGTGGGGGTAGCGCTTAGGCTTTTTGCCATGTACTTTTTCATATTCACATACATCAGGTGAGTAATTCTACCTCAAAAATAAAATAAATTATAATATATGTATATAAATATATAAATAATTGAGCAGTTTGAATCTTTAGAAGCACTGACTCTGGCCAATTTTGTCATTTAACTTAGTCATATAAAAGATTTTAGTTTTTTCTTTCCCAGAAATTAGGTCTGTACTTTGGCAAACAGCAGATTGTAGCACAAGTAATTCATGAACTCCTGTGAAAGGTGGATGGGGTCACGAGAAGGGAATTTTAGCCATGAATTTAAAACAACCAGTGCACACTACATGCTTCTTGCAAGTACCTGAATGTTTAAAACGTGATCCTTATGATCTTTTGTCCTGAGAACTGATCTCGTTTGACACCATAGGGTACAAACTGTTAGAAAACTGCATTTCCTTTGTGGTGGGAAAGGATTGTTAACAAAACTGATTCATAACTATTAGCATCCTCTTGAATGACACGATCATAATGAATTCAGAGCAAAACACTGCTTCTTGGTCTCTCCTGTCTTTTAAAAGCTTATTGAGGGAGGTGAGGGGGGTAGGGACTGGCTCCATTTCAGTGTTGGGGGAAGGTGGGGGCGGGACGTGCGATGATGGACCAGGACAGGAGTGTCCTGGGTGAATGGAGGTGGAGGCGGTGGGCGCTAGGGAGCAGGGTTGGGGGTTGGCACCGATGGGGGGGGGCGCAGAGAGAGGGAGCTAGCGAGCGAGTGAGCGGGGCGCAGGGGTGAGGATTTCCTAGGGGCTGAGTGGTGCGGGTTTCTCAAGAGGCAGGTCAGGTGGTCTGGTATTCCCATCTCTTTCAGAATGTTCCACAGTTTATTGTGATCCACAACACAGTCAAAGGCTTTGGCATAGTCAATCAAGCAGAAATAGATGTTTTTCTGGAACTCTCTTGCTTTCTCCATGATCCAGCTGATGTTGGCAATTTGATCTCTGGTTCCTCTGCCTTTTCTAAAACCTGCTTGAACATCTGGAAGTTCACGGTTCACATATTGCTAAAGTCTGGCTTGGAGAATTTTGAGCATGACTTCAATAGCGTGTGAGATGAGTGCAATTGTACGGTAGTTTGAGCATTCTTTGGCATTACCTTTCTTTGGGACTGGAATGAAGACTGACCTTTTCCAGTCCTGTGGCCACTGCTGAGTTTTCCAAATTTGCTGGCATATTGAGTGCAGCATTTTCACAGCATCATTTCTTAAGATTTGAAATAGCTCAACTGGAATTCCATCACCTCCTCTAGCTTTGTACATAGTGGAGGCCCACTTGACTTCACATTCCAGGATGTCTGGCTCCAGGTGAGTGATCACACCATCGTGATTATCTTGGTCGTGAAGATCTTTTTTGTACAGTTCTTCTGTGTATTCTTGCCACCTCTTCTTAATATCTTCTGCTTCTGTTAGGTCCATACAATTTCTGTTCTTTATTGAGCCCATCTTTGCATGAAATATTCCCTTGATAGCTCTAGTTTTCTTGAAAAGATCTCTTGTTTTTCCTATTCTGTTGTTCTTGAGAAACCTGTATGCAGGTCAGGAAGCAACAGTTAGAACTGGACATGGAACAACGGACTGGTTCCAAATAGGAAAAGGAGTATGTCAAGGCTGTATATTGTCACCCTGCTTATTTAACTTATACGCAGAGTACATCATGAGGAACGCTGGGCTGGAAGAAGCACAAGCTGGAATCAAGATTGCCGGGAGAAATATCAATAACCTGAGATATGCAGATGACACCACCCTTATGGCGGAAAGTGAAGAGGAACTAAAAAGCCTCTTGATGAAAGTGAAAGAGGAGAGTGAAAAGGTTGGCTTGAAGCTCAAGATTCATAAAACAAAGATCATGGCATCTGGTCCCATCACTTCATGGGAAATAGATGGGGAAACAGTGGAAACGGTGTCAGACTTTATTTTTTTGGGCTCAAAAATCACTGAAGATGCTGATTGCAGCCATGAAATTAAAAGATGCTTACTCCTTGGAAGGAAAGTTATGACCAACCTAGACAGCACATTAAAAAGCAGAGACATTACTTTGCCAACCAAGGTCTGTCTAGTCAAGGCTATGGTTTTTCCCGTGGTCGTGTATGGATGTGAGAGTTGGACTGTGAAGAAAGCTGATCGCCGAAGAATTGATGCTTTTGAACTGTGGTGCTGGAGAAGACCCTTGAGAGTCCCTTGGACTGCAAGGAGATCCAACCAGTCCATTCTAAGGGAGATCAATCCTGGGTGTTCATTGGAAGGACTGATGCTGAAGCTGAAACTCCAATACTTTGGCCACCTCATGTGACGAGTTGACTCACTGGAAAAGACTCTGATGCTGGGAGGGATTGGAGGTGGGAGGAGATGGGGACAACAGAGAATGAGATGGCTGGATGGCATCACCGACTCGATGGACATGAGTTTGAGTATACTCCAGGAGTTGGTGATGGACAGGGAGGCCTGGCGTGCTGTGATTTATGGGGTCGCAAAGTGTCGGACACGACTGAATGACTGAACTGAACTGAACTGAGCAGTGCGGGCGGCTCCGTGAGAAAGGCGGACTTTCAGCTGAACTCTCATCTCTCAACACTGGCAAATATTCATAAGATCTACCACACCCTTAATAAGCTAAATCTAACAGAAGACGTTGGCCAAGACAATCACCAAACAGGAAGTCTGCGGTCTTGCAGTTCTTCAGACTGCTTTAGTAAAGTGATGCCGCCGAGGAAAAAGAGAAGACCTGCTTCTGGAGATGATCTATCTGCCAAGAGAAGTAGACATGATAGCATGTATAGAAAATATGATTCAACTAGAATAAAGACTGAAGAAGAAGCCTTTTCAAGTAAGAGGTGCTTAGAATGGTTCTATGAATATGCAGGTACTGATGATGTTGTAGGTCCTGAGGGCATGGAGAAATTTTGTGAAGACATTGGTGTCTAGCCAGAAAAAGTAGTTATGCTTGTCCTAGCTTGGAAATTGGATGCAGAAAATATGGGTTATTTTACTCTACAGGAATGGTTAAAAGGAATGACTTCTCTACAATGTGATACAACAGAAAAACTCAGAAATACTTTGGATTACTTAAGATCATTATTAAATGATTCTACAAACTTTAAACTTATTTACAGATATGTGTTTGACTTTGCACCGGAAAAGGACCAGCGAAGCCTAAACATAAACACTGCCAAGTGCATGTTGGGACTGTTACTAGGAAAAATCTGGCCCCTTTTTCCAGTTTTTCACCAGTTCTTAGAGCAATCAAAATATAAAGTTATTAATAAAGACCAGTGGTGCAATGTGCTAGAGTTTAGCAGAACAATTAACCTTGACCTCAGCAACTACGATGAAGATGGAGCATGGCCAGTTTTGTTGAACAAGTTTGTGGAGTGGTATAAAGACAAACAGATGTCCTAGGACTTTATGCATAGCAGCGAGAGAGTCACTGTTACCACAGTTATGTCAACCATTAGCCATAAATTGCTGTTTGTATCCAAGCGCATGCTGCTTTTCTTGCACTGTCTCCCTTTGGCAGGGACATGTTGGTGTTTGCTATTGAATGTGCCAGCTCTGCTTGCTGTGTAGCATTGTTCTCTTGGAAGGCTGCTTTGCAGTTTGTATTTACACTACAGATTGGTGAATTTGCCAACGTCCTCACTGTGATTATGTGTATATTGCTTTTTAAATTTTGTGTATGTGTATAAAAAGACAAAGCTTAAGCTAGAGATTATTTCTGCAAAAATATATTGTAAAATAATTTTTGTGGCATATTTCTAGTCCCTTTTTTCAAATGACCCAGTTACACTTTTCTTTGGTCTCAAAATGTAGCATTTCAGAACACAAGACAGAACAGCTATAACCATATTCAAATGTTGCCAGAATTAACCTTATTATTTAAGAGGCCAACTTTGGAAGGAGGTGGGAGTCGTAACTTTTCAGAGGTATTATGCCAAATCTAATTTGGTTTACTTAAATATTAGCATTTTGAAATGATGAAAGTTAGAATAATTGAACATATATACCCATACCATGCCACAAATCATTTCCACCATGCAGTATATAGGTTTTGATTTTCTAATGTTAAAGCTGTCATAGTTTGAATATAGGTGCTAAGTCACTTCAGTCGTGTCCGACTCTGTGTGACCCCATAGACAGAAGCCCACCAGGTTCCCCCGTCCCCAGGACTCTCCAGGCAAGAACACTGGAGTGAGTTGCCATTTCCTTCTCCATGAATATATGTACAGATGAACAAATTACAATTGCACCTTTTTTTCCCATTGGTTTTAAACCCTTGTACGAAACTCCAATACTTTGGTCACCTTGTGTGACGAGTTGACTCACTGGAAAAGACTCTGATGCTGGGAAAGGTTGGGGGCGGGAGGAAAAGGGGACGACGGAGAATGAGATGGCTGGATGACATCACCGACTCTGTGGACATGAGTTTGAGTGAACTCCGGGAGTTGGTGATGGACAGGGAGGCCTGGCGTGCTGTGATTCATGGGGTCGCCAAGAGTCGGACATGACTGAGCGACTGAACTGAACTGACGCTTTTTTAGTGCTTTTTTTTTTTCCTTTTGCATTCTTCTAGTCAGTGTTTGGTCTGCTGATGCTTTCTATGCCATTCTAAGTAAAATTTATTTTGCCACCTCCATGAAAACCTAATGGTTTGCTGGCAATTTATAACTGCAGAGAACTTTTAGTTGTGGCTTGAATTTTTAGTTAAGCTTTCATGGTGTCTGATTTTCTAGTTTTGAGGGGGTGGGGGGGGGGAGAACTATACTATAAGTGAGAGGTGTTTTGCTTTGTTTTCCTTTTTTTGTTTCTTTCATGCTAGGCTTTTCCTGGCAGAATGTATTGCAGGCAGTGGACACGACACCACCAGCATTGAGCTAAAAACTCTATTACACGGTAGGACCTTTCCTGGAGGGGCTGCTCATCATTACCTGAGTAATTGTACAGAGAGGTGATAGCCATTATTTATGTGGGTGAGGAAACAGGAGTAAACGGGACGGTATTTTTAGGTTTGTATTTTATGTTTTTTTTTTTTTTTTTTCTTTTCTTGTTTTAACCCTTCTCAAGGAAATGTATAAAAACATGCTTCTCCCTCAACTCTTTGGTGCTATTGAATGACTTAATTTAGTCCCTAAAGTTTTGTGAGAACACAATAGTCTAATGACTTTCAACCAAGTGAACACTCCTGGTGCATTTGAGCAAGTAAATGCATAGTTGTGAGCAGAATCCATGACTGAACATGTGACAGTTGGAAGAGGTTCAGATTATTTCAAAACCTGGCCCAAAACCTTTTGGGTCAAATGTGAACCTTTAAATGTGGCGTTATATGAGTAAAGCACACAGACAATGCTACTGTTTGACCACGATTTCACAGTTTCTTTGCAAACAGTGTTCAGATTTTCATTTTTTTTCCCCTTAACTGAACCACCAAAGACAGGAATTTTGTATGTATATACAGTGTGTGTGCATATACAAAATCATGATCTGGTAGAATGAAATTCACTTCCTTTTTCTACCAAATAGAAAGGTTTGGTTTGCTGTGAAATAAACCAGAAGTTTGAAAAACTCTGTAGTGATTAAGCATACTTAATCATTCCTTGTTTAGAAGCTGTAGACTCCCCTTCTACTTTACACATTCACACCAGTTTGCACAAATTCATCCCTGAAAAGAACAGAAGACGTTGACAGCAAGCACAGCTGTGAGACCAGCATGTTGAAAGGGTTTCCGTTCCGATGGATGCCTGTTAACTCCATTGGCGATTGGCTATAGGCAGGTTCCAATCTGTGGAGAACTTGATTCATTTTTAAAAAGGATCCCATGAAGTTAACAAATCACACTTTAAAGACAGCAGTTCTTAAATTTGATCAACTCTAGTTTTGTTTAAAGCAAATAGAAATCATCAATGAAGTTATTTTCAAAGGTACTGTAAGAAACTGGAAAATTTTTTAACAGTAAGCACAGTTAATCCCAAAATAAGAGGATGGCTACGGGGAAAATGTTACACACAATGAACACTTTGATGACAGGGGTTTTGGAAAACCCAAGCAAAAATTATTTCATGATGTGTAACATGGAAGCAAGTATTCCAAAAGGATGACCTTGCCTATTTCAGTTCAGTTCAGTCGCTCAGTCGTGTCCGACTCTCCGCGACCCTATGAATCACAGCACACCAGGCCTCCCTGTCCATCACCAACTCCCGGAGTACACTCAAACTCATGTCCACAGAGTCGGTGATGCCATCCAGCCATCCCATTCTCTGTCGTCCCCATCTCCTCCCGCCCCCAACCTTTCCCAGCATCAGAGTCTTTTCCAGTGAGTCAACTCGTCACATGAGGTGGCCAAAGTATTGCAGTTTCAGCTTTAGCATCAGTCCCTCCAATGAACATCCAGGATTGATCTCCTTTAGAATGGACTGGTTGGATCTCCTTGGAGTCCAAGGGACTCTCAAGAGTCTTCTCCAACACCACAGTTCAAAAGCATCAATTCTTCGGC
Source organism: Moschus berezovskii (assembly GCF_049115385.1). Lineage (NCBI taxonomy): Eukaryota > Metazoa > Chordata > Mammalia > Artiodactyla > Moschidae > Moschus > Moschus berezovskii. The sequence continues at coordinate 142,205,262 of NC_142460.1, forward strand.
GATCAGCTTTCTTCACAGTCCAACTCTCACATCCATACATGACCACGGGAAAAACCATTGCCTTGACTAGACGGACCTTGGTTGGCAAAGTAATGTCTCTGTTTTTTAATATACTATCAAGGTTGGTCATAACTTTCCTTCCAAGGAGCAAGCGTCTTTTAATTTCCTGGCTGCAATCAGCATCTGCAGTGATTTTGGAGCCCAAAAAAATAAAGTCTGACACTGTTTCCACTGTTTTTCCATCTATTTCCCATGAAGTGATGGGACCAGATGCCATGAGCTTTGTTTTCTGAATGTTGAGCTTCAAGCCAACCTTTTCACTCTCCTCTTTCACTTTCATCAAGAGGCTTTTGAGTTCCTCTTCACTGAAAAGGCCAAATAATCTCTGAATTCCCTTGAAAAATAATTCTTTGTGACTGCAGTGTGCTTGCCCTTGGTTTCTGTGATTTTGTGCAGTTATTTTTAAGGGGAAGAAGAGCCAGAAGTAATAAGATATTTTTTTCATAAAAATCTCCCTAGGCTACATAAGTTGAGCAGTCACCAAGCACTTATTTATGGGCAAATGCTAAGTAAATGAGGGCGCCTTTTTCTGGTTTTTCTTTATCACCTACATCTCCACCCTTTCTCTCCTGTTTTGGCCTCCACGTTGCAATACTCTGTGATAATGGAATCCAACTTTTAGATGTTTACTGTTGCGGTAAGTCAGAAATTGCATTATTTGATTTGCCATAATCACCCTCAGTAACCTTACATGCAGCTTATTTGAAGCATGACCTCTGAGCTAAGTTTTTATAAAGTTGACTAGACAGACTTCTAGGATCTTGATTAACAACAGACTTCTGTTGCCTCTCCGTCTCCACCTTAACAGTGCTTCTGAAGTTTATACAGAAAGCTTTAAAAGTTAGTTTGTGCCCTTGGTTTTTATTCTTCCGTCCGTTCCGTCGCTCAGTCGTGTCCGACTCTATGCGACCCCGTGGACTGTCAGGCTTCTCCATCCATGGGATTCTCCAGGCAAGAATACTGGAGTGGGTTACCGTTTCCTTCTCCAAGGGATCTTCCCGACCCAGGGATCGAACCCGGGTCTCCCGCATTGGGGGCAGACGCTTTAACCTCTGAGCCACCAGGGAAGCAACTGCTAAAATAACCTCTGTAAGCCTTACCTTTTATTTTTTCATATGTTGTATAATAAATGTATAGAATCCATTGACCAACTAAATTGTTGCGTGTCTGTAAATGAGACCAAAATGTGGGTTGCTTCTTTTCATGAAGTCATTTCTCTCGGGGGTTACTGTCAGTGAACTGCAGCTAACCTGTAACTGTGAATGCTTCGTGTTGTCAGTATTTGCATCACCTTCATAAACGTGTGCAAGTCCTGTGACCCCTAGCTTAACTGAAATATTGTTATGCCACCTAACTTGAGTACAGCAAACTGGTTTTAGGTTTTAATGGAATTGATGTAAAATGATACCCCATAAATAAAAAAGTTATTTGTGTTTGGTTTCAGAAAAAAAAAAGCCTATTGAGATATAATTGGCAAATAATAAGCTGCGTATATTTAAAGTGTACAATTTGATAAGTCTTGACACATGTATACACCCACGGAGCCATCACCACAATCAAGATAACAAACATTTCCATTACTTCTCAGTCTATTTGGGTTCCTTGTAGTCCTCACCTCTCACCCCTTCCCTGCATCTCTCACTCACAACTACCGATCTGTTTTCTGTTCTCATGTTAGTTTGCATTTTATGGAATTTTATACAAATGGTTTGCACAGTATGTACACTTTTAAAATCTGTCTTCTTTAATTCAGGTCATGATTTTGAGATCCAAAAATTGTGTGTATTAAGAGTTAATTCCTGTTGCTAAACGGTAGGTATTAGTGAGAGTAAGCCTCAATGTGTCTATCCATTCATCTGCTAATTGAACTGGGTTGTTTCTGACAAACCATTGATTGTATTTTATTTCCTCATAACCATCTACAGGTCATTCATTCTCCCCATTTTACAGATGAAAAAATGGAGACTTAGAGAGGCCAGGGAACTTGTCCAAGGTGCACACACAGTAGCTGGAACATAGAACCTTAAATTGTTAGGATGTTTGAGCCAAATAGGACATTAGGATACCTTTCTTTCTCTTTAAATGGTTACTCTGTGTTGAGATTTGAATTATGATCAGTAAAAAATGGTTTTACCCTGAGAGTTAAATACTGATATCCCTTTATTAAAATTCATTCTCAACGTGCTCTGGGAAATTTTCTGTGATGTTCTATCAATCTAAGGTGACCTTTTCCCCCCCATAAAACAGCAGTGTGCAGGGCTGACTTGCACAGGGTCACAAGAGTTGACCGTTAAATTTTCAGAACTTAAATATTGTTATTATAAAAATTTACCTCTACCTGAGATGCCTGACTGCCATAGCCTTTCCTGTCCCCGCTCAGCTCCTGGTTTTCCTGACCTCCCAGGTCTAGATCAGGTGCCTTCCCCTGGGTGTCCTGATTGTCCCCATCGTAGAACAGCCCTTACCAGGTCATGCGGGAGGGGACTGTTTGTGTCTGGTTCACAGTTGTATCTCAAGCCCCCAGTTCATGTTTAGGGAATGAGTGAATGAACGAATGAACTCTGAGGCAATCAGGTGAAAACAAACCAATTGCATGTTCTAGAGTCAAGAAGATCCTTATCTGCATTCTCTTCATTGATCTTCACCATAACTCTGAGATAGGAATTATTTTTCCCATTTTACAAACTCAGGAAGTAAAATGGTGTTGGAACCCAGTACTGGCAGAACCTTAAAACTTTTTTCTCAATATCAATCTATCCTTTCATAATATCACTCTTTCCTAATGCAGTGGCAACCATTGACCAATAATTATGTACTGTAACCAGTATATTGCCTTATTCAGTCTCTACAAACCACACTAAGAAGTAGGGGAGGTCACTCATTTGCAGGTAAGGAAATGAGGATGATCAGAGGAGAACTGACTTGTTAAAAAGTACTGTAGTCTTGCAAAAATGAATAATCACTGTGAGCTGAGTAGATTGAGAAGACTTTATGGTGAAAGAAACATTGGAGTTGATACTTGAAGGAATGGTAGTTTTTAGATAGAATTAAAGCCATCAGAAATAGGGATTTCCAGTTGGAGAAAAGAGATGGGGCATGAGTGTTTGATGGTGAGGAGACCAGAGGATGAGAATGCAAGTTCATGATTAAGAGTTAGAAAAACATAAAGACTGAGAAACTGGTTGAGCCATTATCATGGAGAGACTGCAAATAGAGTGTTTCAGAAGTTGCATCCTAAAGGAAATTGGAATAATTTTGTAGAAGCAACATGACAAAGGGTGTATTTGATTTTTTTCCTTTCCTTTTAATATAGAATTTATTTTTAAAAACTGTAACTTTCTTGCGTATTTCTTAAACTGATCATCTAGCCTAGAGTTCCCACTTTCTGAGAGACAGAAACCATGAGAAATGGAAAGTACTGAGAACTTGAACTCTGCTATTTCAGGGTGGAGCAGGACATACCATTCCACTCTGTGAAGAAGACTTGCTTTTTGTAGTTGAGAAAACACTGGAGTCCTGTGTGATTGGTGGAGTAAATCTTACGGCTTATGAGGGAAATTCTGTTTCCTTTACTTTCCTTAATCGCTTCCAAGCTCAACTCAGAAACTCTCAGCAAGGATCAGCAAGGAGATCCCATGATTGCTTTGTTTCCCCCTTTTATTTGGCCTTTCTTTCAAAACTCTTTCTTTTCTTTTCTTTTTTTTCAAACTTTAAACTTTTTATTTTGTACTGGGATATCCCCCATGGCTCAGCTGGTAAAGAACCTGACTACCAATGTAGGAAATGCGGGAGATCTCCTGAGACACGGGTTTGATTCCTGAATTGGGAAGATTCCTTGGAGAAGGAAATAGCAACCCACTCCAGTATTCTTGCCTGGAAAATTCCATGGACAGAGGAGCCTGGCAGGTTACAGTCCTTGGGGTCACACATGCACGCACACAGCGGATTAACACTGTTGTGGTGGTTTCAGGTGAACAGTGAAGGGACTCAGCCATACGTGTACATGTATCCTTTCTCCCCCAAACCCCTCTCCCATCCAGGCTGGCAAGTCACATTGAGTAGAGTTCCATGTGCTATACAATAGGTCCTTGTTGGTTATCCATTTTGAATATAGCAGTGTGCATATGACCTTCCCAAACTCCCTGCCAATGTTTTCAAAATAGGGTTTCCGTGGGATTCTTACCTGCTTTTCTTTTTTTTCTTCATTCCTTCATTTCTTTCTTTCTTAATTTTTTTTTTTTTTGCTGTGCCACAGGGCACGCAGTATCTTAGTTCCCCAATGAGGAACTGAACCTGCATCCCTTAAGTGGAAACTTGGAGTCTTAACCACTGGACTGCCAGGGAAGTCCCCTCTTGCCTGTTTTTCATTGGCATGCTTCCTCCCACTCTCCTTACTTTCCACAGGAGACAGGACCCAGGAAAGGCAGACCTATCCACTATCTGCTCTTTATTAACAAGGGGCTTTGGGGTCATGTGAACTACATCTTCTGTAGACTGAGAGGCCAGCCTTGGAGAGAAACAAAGTTTGGCCGGGATTTCTCAGGCTCCTCTTGTGATAGAGCCATGTACCAGGGGAAGTTTTTGGAGGGAGATGTTTTAAATGCAGAAGGCCTGAGAGGAAGTGTAGCTGAGCATTTGTGCTCCTGAGGCCTGATGTCCCTGGAGGGGCTCCCAGCTGGCTTGGACATCCAGAAATTTCAGTCCCTGTTCTTAGACTCATTCCTGCAAGGAGAAACTATCCTAACTAGGGTACTATACAATTTATCATACAGACTAGGACATTTTTAAGAATAAAAGAGATTATCAGAGTAATTAAAATAATATAGTTTTAAAAGTATTTTTGAATGACAAATTATTGAATTTATAAGGTAGCAATGGGTCAGCTGGTAAAGAATCTGCCTGCAATGTGGGAGACCTAGATTCAGTCCCTGGGTTGGGAAGATCCCCTGGAGAAGGGATAGGCTACCCATTCCAGTATTCTGACCTGGAGAATTCCATGGACTATATAGTCCATGGGGGTCACAAAGGGTTGGATATTACTGAGAGACTTTCACTTCACACACTCCAAAACTATTTTCAAAAGTAAAAATACATGTTCATATGTATTATAGATTAAAAATTTATGCTATTTGAACATAAAAAAACATAAGAATAATTTTTTTGGTACATAGTAACATACTTTAAAGTTCTCTAAGATATAATCTGTCTCTAATAATACATCATAGGTGTTTTTTCCTAAAGGCTATATTCTTTTTCAATAAGTTCCCTTTATTTTTAATTTTTCATAAAATTTCCTAAACCCCTCAAATTTGCATTTTATAGTTAATTTGAATTGTTAACAGCTTTTTTCTTCATAGTAATAGTCTAAATTGAAAAGTTAAAAATTTTAAAGTCTGCATAATACCTGATAAGCTCAGAACAAAGTGAAAGAGTTTCAATTCTAATTTTATTTTATTTTTTGCATTAAAATATATGAATGCTGCTGCTGCTGCTAAATCGCTTCAGTCGTGTCCGACTCTGTGCGACCCCATAGACGGCAGCCTACCAGTCTCCTCCATCCCTGGGATTCTCCAGGCAAGAACACTGGAGTGGGTTGCCATTTCCTTCTCCACTGCATGAAAGTGAAAAGTGAAAGTGAAATTGCTCAGTCATGTCCGACTCTTAGTGACCCCATGGACTGCAGCCCACCAGGCTCCTCTGTCCATGGGATTTTCCAGACAAGAGTACTGGAGTGGGTTGCCATTGCCTTCTCTGAAAGGTCATTGGAGCTACATCAAAAGACATGCTTCAAAACGGGTTGTACAAATATATCTTCTGAAGCTGCAGCTGCTTAACTCTTGTATTCAGTCCCAGTCTTCTTAAATGAACTATTAACTTTTGAAGCAACCTCTGGTGCTTTATTAGATTTGTAGCTCCTCATTTTCAAGTGGTCTATGATTTCACTGTGGATCCCATTGTAGGTCATAAATGTGTACATTTTGTGCAAGTTTTGCTCTCATAATTAACTCCCTTGAAAAATGGAAGTTCTGTGCTTCAGTTTTCATTAAACTCATACTTTTACTTCCTTTAGGTCATTGCTCTTGAATGGGTTTCTTGAAAAATAAAAACATTGTCAAACAATAAAATAAACAGTTGTGTATTTATATCATTCAATAAATGGCAAAGCCTCCTTAGATTCAGACTACACAGCTCTACAGCAGGACTGCTCGTGGTCTATTTCCTGGGCATAATTATCTAACCCATAACTCTACATGTTTTCCATAGACATGATGCTTGGTGACTGTGCATTACAGAGAATGTCACAAGATGACACACTAAGTGGCTGGCAAGGTCAACACCATGGAATATTTGACTCACCATGGCCTGAGACCTTTTGTCCCTAGCAACTTGTGACTGAGTATACCTCATTTTATCAGTGAGGGCCCTCCATGGTGGCAAGGAAGTATTAGCTATCTTGCTTCTGGAAAGAATTGGGAAAAGAAAAATGAGATATTGTTGGTTTCTTTCAGATTTTCCATATGTTAAAGTGAAAACAACATTGCACAGCCATCCCATATACTATTCAAATGTCCACCCAATCCATTCTGGCTTGTTTTGACATAGCTACTAATAAAAACACGATTAAAAACTGAAGGGTCTGAGACAAATGCTTACACCAAAAGGATGCTGAGAATATAGTTGCAAACTGGGACCCTTCTGAACAAATTGGTGTATATAATCACCCTCGGTAAGTATTAGTTGCTCAATCGTTTCTGACTCTCTGCGTTCCCATGGACTGTAGCCCACCAGGCTCCTCTGTTAATGGAATTCTCCAGGCAAGCACACTGGAGTGGATAACCGTTCCCTTCTTCAGGGTGGATCCTCCCAACCCAAGGATTAAACCTGTGTCTCCTGCATTGCAGACTGATTCTTTGCCATCTGAGCCACCAGGGAAGCTTCTTAAACCATGATCTTATTTTTAGTGTTGATCACTCAGTCATGTTCGATTCTTTGCAACCCCATGGACTGTAGCCCGCCAGGCTCCCCTATCCGTGGGATTTCCCAGGCAAGAATACTGGAGTGGGTTGCCATTCCCTTCTCCAGGGCATCTTTCAAATCCAGAGACTGAAACTGTGTGTCCTGTATTGCAGGCAGATTCTTTACTGTCTGAGCCACCAGGGAAGACCAATAATCACCCGTAACCTCAATCATTTCTTTCTTTTTCTGGTGGGGGGTGGTGAATTTGGCTACATGATACAGTCTGCTTGTCTTTCAAGTTGTCATTAGATAAACCTTATCATGTATTTATTCTTAAAGTAAAGCAATTCACTGGCTTTTGAGTTTATTTAACTTCTGGAATAGGACATCTAATAAAGCATATTACAAACATTGTGCTTGGCCTCATGCTATGAAAAAAATCCCAGTTCCCATCTGGCCCACAAGGCCTTGTGGAAGAGGGGCCCCCAAACTCCCTTCTCTTCAGCTCCATCTTGTTCCATTTCTTCTACATCATGACCTTCTCCCAAGCTTGTCTTAGTTCAGTTCTTCAGATAAACCAAGTCTTATCTGTACGCATAGCCCTTAAAGGTTGCTCTCTCTGCTAGGCTTGCCCTTCCTCCTATGCTTCCAAGCTTGGTTCCATGTCTTCTTGGGGATAATCTCAGCTCAAGCTTCACCTCTTTAGAGAGATCCCCCCTGGCTGCTTACCGAGGAGAGGTCTCTTGGTTTTTCTCAATCTCGGTTCATATTTGTTTCCTTCATAGAACTTACTGCTTTTTGTTGCAATTAGTTTATTTGTTGGCTTCTTTATTTTATACAATAACAGTGTCTACCATGAGAATATAGGACCCAGGCCCTTTTCATCTTCATACCCCCAGGGATGAAAAGGGTAGCTGGCACTAAGCACGACTAAATATTTGTTGGATGAATGAATAACATACATTAATATTGTGATTAAGATGCCAAATACATATCAAAAGATCTATAAACAGCTAGGTAATATACTGTATATGAAAATGTTGATTATAAAACCAAGTTTCTAAAAAAAAGTCTTATTTTAATAATGGTTTATATTTTATATTTAGCAAGTTATTCTCAAGGGTACCACTTTTGTTCATTACAAAAACACTTCCCAGACTCTCTAAGGCTGAAAAAAAACAGGTAGCTGTCCAGGTCTACTTGCTGAGATGGTCCTGTGGCTATCAACATCCATCTAAGCACATAGGGTTTAGACACTGGGGAACTGAGAATTGAAGCCAAGAACTTCCTTTCAGCTTTTTACCTTTATAAACCTGCCCTTGTATGGAATTGTGGTTTTTTAACAGATGGTTGAAATGGCTTCAGTAATGGAAGAGTTTGTTATGTTGTTTTCATTAGCTACAAACCATTGATAACTTTATTTAAATTATTCGATAAACATGCTCCGTTCTTCTCTGCATTTCTGCTCTGCAAATCTTCTGGTTTCTGGAAAAAGTTTAACTCTATTAAACCTTTTGTAAAACAAAATGAACATCTCCTCATACTTTATCATTTAAGAAGATAATCCCTTAAGTTTGGTTTTAAACTATGCTCATTCTTTTAGTTCCAACAAATGTCATAATCACAAACAAATAATTTGTGAAATATTTTTAATGCACTGCACTTTTTCAATTATTCACTGGAAATAAAAGAATTCTTTATAATTAAATATTCCATGTATGGTTTTGGCTAAGGGAAGTACCTTAGGTTATGAGAACTTAGAGAGAACTGTGTTAATTGTCCATGAATAAGGGACAGAAACTAGTACCTCAAATCACACACGAAAACCAGTCTCATTTCTATAGTTTTTGTGTTTTCAACTCTCAACAATAATGGTATGGCTAAATATCTAATAGTAAAGGATTAATTGGATAAATTACAGTACATCCATGCTCTGGAATATAATAAGGCATTAAACATGTTGTAGAAGAATGTGCTGTGTGCTGTGCTTAATCGTTCAGTCGTGTCTGAAACTTTGTAACCCCATGGACTGCAGCCCACCAGTCTCCTCTGTCCTTGAGGATTCTTCAGGCAAGAATATTGGAGTGGGTTTCCATGCCCTCCTGCAGGTGATCTTCCCAACCCAGGGATCAAACCCAGGTCTCACACATTGCAGACATTCTTTACTGCCTGAGCCACTAGGGAAGCCCAAGAATGGGCTTCTTGGAGTGGGTAGCCTATCCCTTCTCCAAGGGATCTTTCTGACCCAGGAATCAAACCAGGGTCTCCTGCATTGCAGGTAGATTCTTTACCAACTGAGCTACCAGGGAAGCCCTATAGAAGAATAATTAATGACAAAAAACTATAAGTGAAAAGGGCAGGAAATACAAGCATATGGACAACATGACATCATTTTTTAAATACAGGAAGGCAGAGAACTGTTTATGCAGAGGTAAAAAGGACTGGCTGGTAATGTCAATATGTCAAAATACTAATGATGCTTTTCCCTGAGTGGTGGGATTCTTCGTCCCCTCCCCTCTTTCCTTTCTTTCTCTCGTCACTCCTTCTTTCCTTATCAAGATTAATGAAGAAAAGAAAGTAGGATAGGGAACAATTAGAGTTAGCAACAGTTAATTTTATCATTTAAAAATACACATTAATATCGTTTAAAGTTGGAAAAGTACCAGAGGAGATGTGGGAGGGAGAGTATAAATTACTCACCATACTCCTACCTCCCTGCCCTCCAATTTTCTTCCCTAGAAACCACCTCTGTTAATACTTTTTTGTATTTAAATATATAATTAGAAGTTTGACCATCTCTTTTTATTCTTTTCTCACAGAATTGATAAGCCCGAGAGTGAAAAAGTTGGCTTGATGCTCAACATTCAGCAAACTAAGATCATGGCATCTGGTCCCATCACGTCATCGGAAATAGATGGAGAAATAGTGGAAACAGTGTCAGACTTTATTTTTTTGGGCTCCAAGATCACTGTGGATGCTGATTGCAGCCATGAAATTCAAAGACGCTTACTCCTTGGAAAGAAAGTTATGACCAACCTAGACAGCATATTAAAAACCAGAGACATTACTTTGCCAACAAAGGTCTATCTAGTCAAGTCTATGGTTTTTCCAGTGGTCATGTATGGATGTGAGAATTGGACTGTGAAGAAAGCTGAGCCCGGAAGAATTAATGCTTCTGAACTGTGGTGTTGGAGAAGACTCTTGAGAGTCCCTTGGACTGCAAGGAGATCCAGCCAGTCAATTCTAAAGGAGATCAATCCTGGGTGTTCATTGGAAGGACTGATGCTAAAACTGAAACTCCAATACTTTGGCCACCTCATGCGAAGAGTTGAGTCACTGGAAAAGACTCTGATGCTGGGAGGGATTGGGGGCAGGAGGAGAAGGGGACAACAGAGAGTGAGATGGCTGGATGGTATCTCTGACTTGATGGATATGAGTTTGAGTGAACTCTGGGAGTTGGTGATGGACAGGGAGGCCTGGCATGCTGTGATTCATGGGGTTGCAAAAGTTGGACACGACTGAGCAACTGAACTGAACTGAATAATGCAAGAAAGCTGCTGCCTTGCTATATACCTTTCACTGGCAGTTTTCTTTCCTGGCTTTGTTCCCTTGTCTTTGAGTATTGCCTTCAGAGTTCCAAATAAACTACTTGCATTCAAATCAGCATTTCAGTCCTCTTCTGGGAATCTAAATTAAAACACAAAAGATGTTATTTAATTTTCATGAAGCCCTGTGAGGTTGATCACACCATGATGGTGTGATCACTCACCTAGAGTCAGACATCTTGGAGTGCGAAGTCAAGCAGGTCTTAGGAACCATCACTGTAAGAAAGCTAGTGGAGGTGATAGAATGCCAGCTGAGCTATTTCAAAGTTTAGAAGACGATGCTGTGAAAGTGGTGCACTCAATATGCCAGCAAATTTGGAAAATTCAACAGTGGCCCCAGGACTGGAAAAAATAAGTTTTCATTCTAATCACAAAGAAAGGCAATAGCAAAGAATGTTCAAACTTCTTCACAATTGCACTCATTTCACATGCTAGCAAATTAATTGTCAAAATTTTCGTAGCTAGGCTTCAACAGTTCATAAACCAAGAATTTCCAGATGTTCGAACTGAATTCTCAAAAGGCAGAGGAACCAGAGATCAAATTGCCAACATCCATTGGATCATAGAAAAAGCAAGAGAATTCCAGAAAACCATTTATTTCTGCTTCATTGACTATGCTAAACCCTGTGACAGTGTGGATCACAACAAACTGTGGAAAATTCTTAAAGAGATGGGAATACCAGACCACCTTATCTACCTCCTGAAAAACCTGTATGGAGGTCAAGAAGCAACAGTAAGAACTGGGCATGAACAACAGTTGCGTTCAGTCACTCAGTCGTATCCGACTCTTTGAGATCTCATGAGTCGCAGCACGCCAGGCCTCCCTGTCCATCACCAACTCCGGAGTTTACTCAAACTCATGTCCATCGAGTTGGTGATGCCATCCAGCCATCTCATCCTCTGTCCTCCCCTTCTCCTCCTGCCCGCAATCCCTCCCAGCATCAGGGTCTTTTCCAATGAGTCAGCTCTTCACATGAGGTGGCCAAAGTATTGGAGTTTCAGCTTCAGCATCAGTCCTTCCAGTGAACACCCAGGACTGATCTCCTTTAGAATGAACTGGTTGGATCTCCTTGCAGTCCAAGGGACTCTCAAGAGTCTTCTCCAACACCACAGTTCAAAAGCATCAATTCTTCTGCACTCAGCTTTCTTTATACTCCAATTCTCACATCCATACATGACCACAGGAAAAACCATAGCCTTGACTAGATGGACCTTTGTTGGGAAAGTAATGTCTCTCTTTTTTAATATGCTAGCTAGATTGGTCATAATTTTTCCTTCCAAGGAGTAAGTGTCTTTTAATTTCATGGCTGCAATCAGCATCTTCAGTGATTTTGGAACCCCAAAAAATAAAGTCTGACACTGTTTCCACTGTTTCCCCATCTGTTTCCCATGAAGTGATGGGGCCAGATGCCATGATCTTTGTTTTCTGAATGTTGAGCTTTAAGCCAACCTTTTCACTATCCTCTTTCACTTTCATCAAGACGCTTTTGAGTTCCTCTTCAATTTCTGCCATAAGGGTGGTGTCATCTCCATATCTGAGGTTACTGATATTTCTCCTGGCAGTCTTGATTCCAGCTTGTGCTTCTTCCAGCCCAGCGTTTCTCATGATATACTCTATGTATAAGTTAAATAAGCAGGGTGACAATATACAAACTTGACGTACTCCTTTTCCTATTTGGAACCAGTCTGTTGTTCCATGTCCAGTTCTAACTGTTGCTTCCTGACCTGCATACAGGTTTCTCAGGAGGCAGGTCAGGTGATCTGGTATTCCCATCTCTTGAAGAATTTTCCACAGTTTATTGTGATCCACACAGACTGGTGCCAAATTGGGAAAGGAATACATCCAGGCTGTATATTGTCACCTGCTTATTTAACTTACATGCAGAGTACATCATGCAAAATGCCAGGCTGGATGAAGCACATGCTGGAATCAAGACTGCCAGGAGAAATATCAATAACCTCAGATATGAAGATGGCACCACTTTTATGGCAGAAATGGAAGAGGAACTAAAGCGCCTCTTGATGAAGATGAAAGAGGAGAGTAACATTCAAAAATGAAGATCATGGCATCCGGTCCCATCAGTCATGGCAAATAGATGGGGAAGAAATGGAAACAGTGACAGACTTTATTTTCTTGGGCTCCAAAATCACTGCAGATGGTGACAGCAGTCATGAAAATAAAAAACGCTTGCTCATTGGAAGAAAAGCTACAACAAACCTAGACAGCATATTCAAAAGCAGAGACATTACATTGCCAACAAAGGTTTGTCTAGTCAAAGCTATGGTTATTCCAGTAGCCATGTCAGATGTGAGAGTTAGACCATAAAGACTGAATGCAGAAAATCTGATGCTTTTGAACTGTTGTGTTAGAGAAGACTGTTGAGAGTGCCTGGGACTGCAGGGAGATCAAACCAGGCAATCCTAAGGAAATCAGTCCTGAATATTCACTGGAAAGACTGATCCTAAAGCTCCAGTACTTTGGCTACCTGATGTGAAGAGCCAATTCACTGGAAAAGACCCTGATGCTGGGGAAGAGTGAAGGCAGGAGGAGAAGGGAACGGAGGATGAGAAGGTTGGATGGCATCATTGACTCAATGGACATGAGTTTGAATGTATCTAAATATGGAGACTTCATGTTTTTGGGCTCCAAAATCACTGCAGATGGTGATTGCAGCCATGAAATTAAAAGACACCTACCCCTTGATGTTCATTGGAAGGACTGATACTAAAGCTGAAACTGCAATACTTTGGCCACCTCATGCGACGAGTTGACTCACTGGAAAAGACTCTGATGTTGGGAAAGGTTGGGGGCGGGAGGAGAAGGGGACGACCAAGAATGAGATGGCTGGATGGCATCACCGACTCTGTGGACATGAGTTTGAGTGAACTCCGGGAGTTGGTGATGGACAGGGAGGCCTGGCGTGCTGTGATTCATGGGGTCGCGGAGAGTCGGACACGACTGAGCGACTGAACTGAACTGAACTGAACTGAACTCCTTGGAAGGAAAGTAATGACCAACCTAGATAGCATATTGAAATGCAGAGACGTTACTTTGCCAACAAAGTTCTGTCTAGTCAAGGCTATGGTTTTTCTAGTAGTCATGTATGGATGTGAGAGTTGGACTATAAAGAAAACTGAGTGCAGAAGAATTGATGCTTTTGAGCTGTGGTGTTGGAGAAGACTCTTGAGAGTCCCTTGGACTGCAAGGAGATCCAACCAGTCCATCCTAAAGGAGATCAAGTCATGACTGTTCATTGGAAGGACTGATGTTGAAGCTGAAACTCCAATACTTTGGCCACCTGATGCAAAGAACTGACTCATTTGAAAAGACCCTGATGTTGGGAAAGACTGAAGGCAGGAGGAGAAGGGGATAGCAGAGGATGAGATGATTGGATGGCATCACCGATTCAGTGGACATGAGTTTGGGTATACTCCGGGAGTTGATGATGGACATGGAGGCCTGCCGTGCTGCAGTCCATGGGGTCGCAAAGAATCGGACACGACTGAGCAACTGAAGTGAACTGAACTGAAATTTGGAGCTACTAAGACTCACTTGAGGACCTTGCTGCTGCTGCTGCGTCTGCATCACTTCAGTTGTGTCCGACTCTGTGTGACCCCACAGACAGCAGCCCACCAGGCTGCCGGACCTTACCCCACAGTTAAAGTACATTGAATGGAATACTCACTTTTAAAAAATGCCTGAGAGAGACCCTGGGAAACTGAACAATTTTCTGTAATTTCTTAAGTGTTAAGTGATTCTCCTAAAACTAACACACATTGTTAATCAACTATCGGTTCGGTTCAGTTGCTCAGTCATGTCCGACTCTTTGCGACCCCACCAATCACAGCACGCCAGGCCTCCCTGTCCATCACCAACTCCCAGAGTTCACTCAAACTCATGTCCATCGAGTCGGTGATGCCATCCAGCCATCCCATTCTCTGTCGTCCCCGTCTCCTCCCACCTTCAATCCTTCCTAGCATCAGACTCTTTTCCAGTGAGTCAACTCGTCACATGAGGTGGCCAAAGTATTGGAGTTTCAGCTTTAGCATCAGTCCTTCCAATGAACACCCAGGATTGATCTCCTTTAGAATGGACTGGTTGGATCTCCTTGCAGTCCAAGGGACTCTCAAGAGTCTTCTCCAGCACCACAATTCAAAAGCATCAATTCTTCAGCGATCAGCTTTCTTCACAGTCCAACTTTCACATCCATACATGACCACGGGAAAAACCATAGCCTTGACTAGACGGACCTTGGTTGGCAAAGTAATGTCTCTGCTTTTTAATATGCTATCTAGGTTGGTCATAACTTTCTTTCCAAGGAGTAAGCGTCTTTTAATTTCCTGGCTGCAGTCAGCATCTGCAGTGATTTTGGAGCCCCCAAAAATAAAGTCTGACACTGTTTCCCCTGTTTCCCCATCTATTTCCCATGAAGTGGTGGGACCAGATGCCATGATATTTGTTTTATGAATCTTGAGCTTCAAGCCAACCTTTTCACTCTCCTCTTTTGCTTTCATCAAGACGCTTTTGAGTTCCTCTTCACTTTCTGCCATAAGGGTGGTGTCATCTGCATTTCTGAGGTTATTGATATTTCTCCCAGCAATCTTGATTCCAGCTTGTGCTTCTTCCAGCCCAGCGTTCCTCATGATGTACTCTGCATAGAAGTTAAATAAGCAGGGTGACAATATACAACCTTGACGTACTCCTTTTCCTATTTGGAACCAGTCTGTTGTTCCATGTCCAGTTCTAACTGTTGCTTCCTGACCTGCATACAGGTTTCTCAAGAGGCAGGTCAGGTGGTCTGGTATTCCCATCTCTCAGAATGTAACTATACTCCAATATAAAATAAAAAGCTTTAAAAAACCAACTGATTAAAATATTTTGGAATGATAGACTGATTTGAGGATAATCTTATCATCATAATCAAATTAATTTAAATAATCTGAACTTACATTAGGTTTCCATTCATTTAGGCTTTTGTTATCTAAGATTATTCTACACCTCAAAAGTACTATAAATATACAAAGACACACATATATTAAAACACATATTATTTATGTCTACATATTAATATATAAAGTACATATATACAAATATGTTTACATATATAAATATATATATCTATATATACACACACACACAGATACAATCTTAGAGGAAATACTTCTGAGATCAAAGAATTACAGACATGACAATATAAATTGATTTGGAGGTTGTCATTATTGTAGGTAGTCCAGCAAAATAATATTAGCTTTTAGGTAATACTCAAGTGTAGGAAAATGGTGTTGTGTACTAAAGACTAAAGATAGATCTTCAGTAAGTTCTTAAATTTTAAATTCTATGAAAAAGTCAAAGGAAAAGGACAAATAAAAATCATTAGTACATTGAGACAATGCCAAGGGAGGAAAACCAGTTGATTAAACATTAAGAGTCTTCCAGAACATGCATATTCATCATTGGGACCCCAGGATGAGCCCATTGATGAACATAAGTATTTCTTGATGGTGTGTTAGAATTTTCAAAAACTCAGTTATTTTCATGTTAGGGGAAACCAGAGTCTGATGGAACTGGCTTGTACTAACCAAATTTATAAGAGCCTGATTAATGACCAGGTTGCTGATTAAGTAATTTGAAGTGAAAAAAAAAAATTAGACCTAGTACGTGTTCTAGAATATTTATGTTCTCAGGTCAATGTTTTCTCTCACTTGTGCAAAAGTGCCAGGAATTTGAGTTACTATTTTAAGACACTTGGTAAAAACAAATTCAGAATAAAAGAGGCGAGATCATCTTAATGAAAAGTATCATTGTAAAGAATCAACTGAAGTGGAAATGATTTGGATAAAATGTATATATATTTTTTTCAGAGTCTCAGAGCTGTATATTCTCAATGGAATTAAAAAAAAATTCAGCTCCTAACGTCACTACTGCTCCCAGAAACTGAAGATAGTCAGTCAAATCCTGAGGAGTCTCACCAACACTCCCAAATCTGGAGAGAAATATATCGAGTGCATATATACCTGTCTTTCATCTTCTGACTGAGGATGAGTGGAAATGAATATGGGGAGAAATGGATAAAATAGAGCAGGGGGCAATAGTGTTAAAAAAAAAAAAAATTCTCTTTTTAATACATTCTGGTGATAATGCTCAAGTCCCCACAGAAAAATTCACCTCTAAATTATGTGTTAAAGATCATTTGTCACTGATTCATTTGCTAGTTAGTGGTGGTTTACTCTCTAAGTCGTGTCTGACTCTTGCAACCCCTTGGACTGTAGCCTGCCAGGCTCCTCTGTCCATGGGATTTTCCAGTATTTTTCAAGAATACTGAAGTTGTGTTGTGCTGCCATTTCCTCTGGACCCAGGAATTGAATCCCAGTCTCCTGCATTGCAGGCGGACCCTTGCATTGCAGGCGGATTCTTTACCAACTGAGCAACAAGGGAAGCCCTGATAGGACTTTGCTATAAAAGAAATTAGATTCAGCCCACACCAAAATTCAAACCAAAATAGTTGGCACTAGCAAATGAGTCAGGGCTTCTCTCCTAGCTCAGTTGGTAAAGAATCCACCTGCAATGCAGAAGACCTGGTTTCGGTCTCTGGATCAGGAAGGTCCCCTGGAGAAGGAAATGGCAACCCACTCCAGTATTCTTGCCTGGAAAATCCCATGGACAGAGGAGCTCAGTGGGCTGCAGTCTACGGGGTCTCAAGAGTCGGACACGACTTAGCAACTAAACCACCACCTGTCAATACAATTGAGAGAGGTTTCCCTCATAATATTTTTCTTTTTTATCATTTACTTCATAATATTTTTTTAAATCAATTTCCACTTCTTTCTTTAAACATTGTTATCTACTTCCCCTGCCAGTGACCTTTACCTTTATGTCGTTTGGATCATTATGCCATAGACTGAATGCTTTGGAAATGCTGAAAGACTTTTATGCAATTGCAAAGTGTTAGTTCCATTTTGCTGGCACTTACCACTAAAACACTTGACTAACAAACAAGTTGAGAAACAAAGGATGGAATTTCTGCCTTATGGATCCCCCCAATGTTCTTCATTGTAAGAATCAAGTTGGGGGAGCTACTAAACAAACTGTACTCCCCACATTTTCTGCGGACAGAATTTAAGAGTTCAGTGTCATGCACTATTAGATATATTAGGAACAAGATAGCATATTCTTCCTTTCAGTCTTCATATCGTTAGCATTTGTTTAGTGTCTGATGGAAAAGAAGTGTCAGGAGGCAATGGTCTTTAGATTTCTCACATTTCTAAACATCTTCCATGTAGAGGCATTGACTGCCTTTGTTCTGGAGTATTTTTTCAGGGATGTTGATAAAGCAAACTGCCTTAGAGGGAGGAAGTATCTCCTTCAACCACAAAAAGCCACCATGCTTGCTGTTCAGTATAAAAGACCTGGTTCCTGAAGCTCAGGGTTCTCTCAAATGCTGACGCTAGCTACTGCTACAGCTCTAAGTAATAAAGTCTTTTGTCTCTGACCCAGGAATATCACCACTTGTGCCAGCATCTATGAAACTGGCAAGCTAATTCGTTAACTTGAAAGTAGGACAAAATCTCCTGCCCTTCACAGTTCCTGAGAGTAAGTGCTCAAAAAAAAAAAAAAAAAAATCTTTTGAATGAATGAATTCAAAAAACTGTTTAGGGGGTCTTATCATTCTTCTGAATAATGAACAGTTACCCAGAGAAAGAGCTTAAGAACTTCTCTTTGCAAGGAGCTATTTCACAATATATTTTCATCAAAGTACCAGTGAGTGTTAGTCAGCCTGTGTTTATTTTAGATATCAGTGTTGACTTTAAAATGTTGGCAGCAGTGTGTTTGGACTTGGCTAAACATTGAGTTGTACGATGGGAACCGTATGTTTATTTTAGCATTACCTAGCCATATAGGAACTCCAGAACTTCGATAGTTTTGCTTCTGCATCAGTGACCCTAATGGACAAGGCCCCAGTTTTGGTACACAGAGCTGAAATTCTATTCTCTTTCTAGAAATAATTATTTACCTTAAAAACATGCTTTCACTTGGAACACAGAATGCTAACTTAGATGTTTAGTTTTCCATCTGCTCCATTTTAGAACACCTGACAAATCTGAGCCTAGAAGTTCTTTACCAAAGGGAAGTGACCTAGTCTCTCTGTGTGGCAGATGGCCAAGCTGCCACCTGTTCCCCTCCGCCGCCTGCCCCAGTGAATCATGACTCCAAGAGTCTGAGGAGAGTGCTGGTGCCAGGCAGTTGGTGATCCAGGAAGAAAAAAAAAATGCTCCCCAAAGATAGACAAGTAATTTAAGGTCAATCATCATTCATAACTATCTTATAAACTGTCCAGCATGTCAGGAGGGAGAAAGTACTGGGACCCAGGAGACATAGATTTTCTTCTAGATTTGTTACATTTTCTGTGATCCTGGGCAAGTCATTTGAGCTTTCTTGGTTTTACTTTTCCCAGTTGTCAAATGGTAACAATACCTGCTCTGCCTATATGTAATACTGTTTCATGCATCAAATGAAATAGCTCAAGCTTAACTGGTGGTTCAGTGGTGAAGAACCTGCCTGCTAGTGGAGAAGACATGGGTCCCAGCCCTGGTCCAGGGAAGAGTCCATGTGCTGCGGAGCAACTAAGCTGGTGTGCCACAACTACCAAGCCTGTACTCTAGAGCTGTAACAAGAGAAGACACTGCAATGAAAACCCCATGCACTGCAGCTAGAGAGTAGCCCCTGATTGCTTCAATGAAAGAAAGTGAAGAACCAGCATGACCAAAAATAAATAAAATTATTAAAAAAATTAAAGTAGCTCAGTTCAGTTCATTTCACTTCAGTTGCTCAGTCGTGTCTGACTCTTTGAGACCCCATGGACTGCAGCAAACCAGGCCTCCCTGTTTATCACCAACTCCCGGAGTTTACTCAAACTCATGTCCGTTGAGTTGGTGATACCATCCAACCATCTCATCCTCTGTCGTCCCCTCCTCCTCCTGCCTTCAATATTTCCCAGCATCAGGGTCTTTTCCAGTCAGTTCTTCACATCAGGTGGCCAAAGTATTGGAGTTTCAGCTTCAGCATCAGTCCTTCCAATGAATATTCAGGACTGATTTCCTTTAGGATGGACTGGTTGGATCTCCTTGCAGTCCAAGGGACTCTCAAGAGTCTTCTCCAACACCACAGTTCAAAAGCATCAATTCTTTGGCACTCAGCTTTCTCTACAGTCCAACTTTCACATCCATCCATGACTACTGGAAAAACTTTGACTAGATGGACCTTTGTTGGCAAAAAAATGTCTCTCCTTTTTAAAATGCTGTCTAGGTTGGTCATAACTTTTCTTCCAGGAAGTAAGTGTCTTTTAATCTCATGGCAAGTCTAGTAAATAAATGTAGCAATCATATCACCCTTTTCTCAATATTTTGGTTATAAAGTTGGAAAGGCTTTGAAGACTTTGGTGGCTCAGTCAGTAAAGAATCTGCCTGCAATGCGGGAGACTTGGGTTTGATCCCTGGGTTGGGAAGATCCCATGGAGAAGGAAATGGCAACCCACTCCAGTATTCTTGCCTGGAGATTTCCATAGACAGAGGAGCCTGGCGAGCTATAGTCCATGTGGTAACAAAGAGTCAGACACAATTGAGGACTAAGCACAGAAGACCTTTAGACAGGTTTACACAAATGGAGGTATTATTAGTATGGAGTATATCTACCATATTCCTTTTGAGTTTTTGCTTCACATTTTTTGCACTGAACAAAAAAATATTACTCTAAGGAAATAAATACAGTTGGGAATACCACGTACACATGGTTGAAATATTTAGATCCTGGCAAAACCTACTTGCTTTTTTGGGAAATTTTTATGTGATGAGCTGGATCAAAGCAATCAAAACTAAAACAGAATCAAATAATCAAATCAGCATTTGATAAAGATACAGAAGTTATGATTTCTTTCTGACTCATTAGATATTTTTAAAGGAGTTAATCAATTAACTTTGACTCAACTTGCCCCAATAAGACCCTGGACAGGATAAAGAATGCTCTTTAACAGCTTGTTGATTTCTGTCATGAATCAGCTTCCTGGGTGGTGTAGAAAGACTTTTCCTGATTCTTAAAGAAGAGGAACTGATTACACAGGGTCTTTGTAGTACCAAGTCACTATCACTATAATAAAATATTGTATGTTTTGACATTGAATGGAAGAAAAGAATTAATGTTCATATTTTAGTTTTCACTGTATGGTGTAACAATATAATACTAAGACTAGTTTTCAGGGAGATATGGCATAAAATTCATAAATATGTGCTGATAGAGATGTTCATAAAATTGACAGACGAGATAAATATTCCATTTTTATAACTTAAATAACATGCAGAAACTAATACGCTTCATTTGGATTTTAACAAACACTTCTAAATGTGGTGTATTTGTCCTAATATAAAAATGCAATGTTACTGAGCAAAACAGAGATGAAACAACCTCCATAAAAGCATTTTTGAAACTTCAAATATCATCTTTACACTCATCTGTAAATGGGTTATTGTCATTTTACAGTGCTTCCTTAATAAACTGTAATCACCAGTTTCATGTTCTTATGAGATAATCCTTTTAATAATGGATCTATGACTTGGCTATAAGATAAAGTAGTGAATTATTTACGTACAGATATATTATCTCTAATTGTGATTCATTTGTAACTTTCTGTTGAAGGATATCTTTATAGTACTGAGTCTGCCATATGTGTTTCAAGATATGATGATTTCCTAAAACAGTCAGTAAATAACAGCGTCTCCAGTGTGAATTTTAATTCTACTTTAAATATATACTATATATTTTGGACACAAGACTCTTGAAGCAATCACCTTGTTAATCATTCATATGTGTTTTCAGAAAAGACAGATATTCTAGTTTTTGCTATAAAAAAACCAGCAAATGTTTTTGAGCAGATACAACTGGAGAATATCCTCATTGGCAGTCAGATCAAGCTAGCTGAAAAGGTGCAGGAAGAATAACAACAAAAAACCTTGTGTTTTCCTGTCTAATTTAATGTTTATTACTTTATCTATAACATAAGAATACCAATATTAGTAAAATAAATTTTAGGACAAGCTAGAGCATATAGCAACCATCTCTCCAGATGAATCTGAGTTCAAATTTTCACTAATTCACTTTCATTTATTTCCATAAATTTAACATGAATGTGGAATACCTTTGTTTTTTTTCCTTTTGTACAGGTGAAGCTTCTAAATATCTTCATAATAAAAAAACTCAAACATACAGAAAAAACAGTATAATAAAACCCCATGTACCCATCAAGCAACTTTAACAAATATAAACACATGGCCAATTTCATTTTATCTATACTTCATTTCATTTCATTAAAAAATACTTCAGTGTGTTTCTCTAAAAAATATGTAAATCTTAAGAGAATAACCACTCACATAAATGGAATATGGTTTGTGTATTGGTGGAGTTTGGCAGAGTACAGGCTGAAGGGTGAGCATGGAGACTTAATTAAATGCCTGCAAATATTTGCAGGTTTAAATATTTATTTCAAAACAGAAGAGCCATTGTATTTCCTGGTGGCTCTATAATTCCAGTTGGTTGGCATCTGAAAAGCCATTTCCAATACCTTTTATAACTAGTTGTGGGTGGATGGAGGAATACTTTGATGGTTCAAGAAAACCAGGGAAACTTCGAGTGTTCTTGTGGTGGATTGGTGGAGTAGGATGGTTTTACCCAGTCATGAAGCAGCAGGGAAAGAAGTCCTGAGACACTCCACGTGCAGAGGAAAGTTTCTGCTTTTCTCACACTCTGTACCAGTCTCTAGTCAGGAGTACTTCTTCCTTAATGTGCTGTCATTGACTTTATCTTTCTCTGGTGTGGCCCCATGGTCTATACACACAGTGAGAAAAAGACATATAAAAGAGACCCTATGTAAATATATAGTGGATTTCTGCAGTGTTTGCTCAGCTCTTCAGAACTTACAAATTTCATAGATATTGCCACCTTTAAACTTCACCATAACACTGCTAGGTGGCTATTATTTTGCCTGATTTATGGTGATTGAGCCAAAGATCAAAGTCAAGGGACTTATCAAGGTCATGGAGGAGAAGAACCTGGGGCACAAGGGTTCTCTGGCAGGCTCATGTTTGTTGAATTTTTCTGTGCTGTCTCTGGGTTAAAGCTTGTTTGGTTTTTTTTAAAATGAAATTTTTAAAGTTGTAAAGGATTAGGAAAGGAGTATGGAATGAGTTTACAGTGTTTAAGAGCTTAAATAAAGAGTTTAGGTATACAGGTTTTAAAGGAACAAAACAGTAGTAGACCTTCCTCTTCCTTCTCCCACCTCCTGACTGGGAACAGAGATGCCTCTTGGCTTCTCATGGAGGGATGGGTCTCATTAAGGTGATCTCCATATTAATAGGAGAAATGGAGTCAATGTATTGATCCCAGGTCCCTGTAAAAACAAAGGTCTTTCGTCTGGGTGCAGGGACAGAAATCAGTAGTCCATGGGTTTGGATGAAGAAAAGATTTTTCCTGAACCTTTAGCACTTCCTTCAGATATGAATATGGATTCCAAACCACAGCAATTATTAACTGTTTCTGTGAGTCTGTCACCAAAGTAAATGATTCCTCTCACATTATGATTGTTGTAAATATCTTGAAGATATCCTTTATGCTCATCACTATCTCAAAATATTGTTACTAGATTTGGAACTGGATTTTATTATTACTGTGCTAATAAAGACACATGTATTATGTTATTATGAAGTTTTAAAGCCATTTTGATCATTGTATTTATTTAATTATCTATTTAATTGTAATAATATGTATTTTATTTTATGCAATTAAAAACATTACTCCTAGAAGAAGCTTAAGTATCAATATGTTGTCATGGGGTCTGTGGTACAAATAAAAGTTTTAGAAACTTGCTTTAAAGGAACATTCACTGAAAATCTTAAATTATTCTTAAGGGATAAAATTTTCAAAACTTTTTTTTTTTGTTTAATGAAGAAACTGCTGCTGCTGCTAAGTCACTTCAGTTGTGTCCGACTCTGTGTGACCCCATAGACGGCAGCCCACCAGGCTCCCCCGTCCCCTAGATTGAGGCAATAATTCCCTGATTTCATCATCTCTTCCATCTCTCTACTTGGTCCATTGAACTGATAAAGAGCACAGTTGTAATAAACTTGCATTAAGAATGATGCTCCTTTTTCTCCTCGGGAAAATGACCAACCTGCTAAAAACAGACCAAGTTTGGTTCATGCAACACTTCCCAAAAGGAGAGATGGCTTAAGCTGGAGAAAGTGGAAAGGAAAGGAATATCTGGGTGGAGGAATTAGCCAAGGACAAGATCTGACCTTTAAAAGGACATTCTGAGTTAAATCTGAAAACAGCATTTGTCATTATGTGGAAAACTGTGCCCTTTACTAACCCTTCTGTGTCCTCTTGACCACAGGTAATCAAATTATGTGGGAAATAATTTAATAATTTTATTTTCGGTTGACAAGCACTAAATTATATGTTAAATTTGTTTGCTTAAGGGAAGATATTTGTTGCATAATAACATCTGCTAATATGTGTTCTTCTCAGAAAACCATTATATTGCAAATTTTAAATTTATGTACAGAAATGAAAGGGCCTAAGCATTTGGCTAATGTATACCTTCTTTAATATTTATTTAGTTATTTCTGGCTGCATCGGGTCTTAATTGGGCATGTGGGATCTTTCATTGTGGCACACAGGCTTAGTTGCCAAGACACGTGGGATCTTTGTTCCCTGACTGGAGATTAAACCAAAGTCCCAGCTTTGGAAAGTGGATTCTCAACCACTGGACCACAAGGGAAGTTTCTTGACTAATATATTTTGATTATCCATATATATCCAGAGGAATTCAGAACTTCCATATGATTGTCTGAAAAAACCCCTAATAGTTCAGCCTTCTACTTTGCTGCTAGAAATCCTTTTGCTTCGTTTGCTATTTCTTCTTAGATGTATCCACACTGGGCAGAATCTCTGAGAAATTAGTTAGGTGACTGTTGAGGGAAAGATACAGAGCATAATGTTTAGAAACAGCAATAGCCAGAAAGAATGCATGGCTGTTCCTCTTAGAATTTGTATTTTTACAGTGTCAAATTCTGTGTTTTATTGAGCCGATGATACTCTTCATGTCCCCATGTGTGTGCCCCAGCTGATCCATCTTCCTGCAATATTCTTCCTGTTCCCGTTTACTCTCTACAACCTCAAGATCTGCTAGGGTCTCATTTTCTTGCAAAACTTAGCCTGACCCTTCCTCTTATTCCAGATGGGATTAATTGCCCCTCTGAAAGTTATGACCAGCCTAGACAGCATATTAAAAAGCAAAGACATCACTTTGTCAACAAAGATCTGTCTAGTCAAGCCTATGGTTTTTCCAGTGGTCATGTCTGGATGTGAGAGTTGGACTCATTAAGAAAGCTGAGCGCCAAAGAATTGATGCTTTTGAACTGTGGTGTTGGAGAAGACTCTTGAGAGTCCCTTGGACTTAAAGGAGATCAGTCCTGGGTGTTCATTGGAAGGACTGATGTTGAAGCTGAGAACTCCAATACTTTGGCTACCTGGTGTGAAGAGCTGACTCATTTGAAAAGACCCTGATGCTGGGAAAGATTGAGGGCAGGAGGAGAAGGGGATGACAGAAGATAAGATAGTTGGATGGCATCACTGACTCAATCGACATGGGTTTGGGTGGACTTCTGGAGTTGGTGATGGACAGGGAGGCCTGACGTGCTGCAGTTTACAGGGTCACAAAGAGTCGGACACGACTGAGTGACTGAACTGAACTGAATTCAGCTGAAGTCCTCCTTCCCTCCTTCGAGGGTTGTGAACTACTCTTGATGTCCACCCTCCCCCCGCCCCCACCAATCCTCTACTCTCTACTTAGTACCATGCTCTAGGCTGTGACCATCTCAAGACTAGAACTATGCCTTTGAGTTACAGGTGAATATCAGGCCCTCAAGATTTTCTGTAGAATTAAATAAGCGAATGAAGCTGACAAATAAAAGGACTAATGTGACTGGCAATGTGAAGACTGAAGGATGTGTATGGAAGTCAGGGTAGGCAAGTTGATCCCAAGCAGTCTCAGTCCCAAGGTGTTGATGGAAATGTGTGTGTGTGTTTGCACGGGAGGAGGAGCAGAACAGGGAAGGTGAGCTTTATATTTGACTGTATATGAATGTGTTGTTGTTCAGTTGCTAAGTCTCATTTAACTCTTTGTGACCCAATGGACTGCAGCACGTCAGGCTCCTCTATCCTTCACTATGTCACAGAGCTTGCTCAAACTCCTGTCCCTTGAGTTGGTGATCTCATCCAATCATCTCATCCTCTGTCATCCCCTTCTCCTTTTGCCCTCAGTCTTTCCCAGCATCAGGGTCTTTTCCAATGAGTTAGCTCTTCACCTCAGGTGGCCAAAGTATTGGAGCTTCAGCTTCAACATCAGTCCTTCCAATGAATATTCAGGACTGATTTCCTTTAGGATTGCATGGTTTGATCTCCTTGCTGTCCACAGGACTCTCAAGAGTCTTTTCTAGCACCACAATTCAAAAGAATCAATTCTTTGGCTCTCAGTTTTCTGTGTGGTCCAGCTCTCATTTCTGCACATAACTACTGAAAAAACCATGGCTCTGACTACATGGACCTTTGTTGGTAAAGTGATGTCTCAGCTTCCTAATCTAGTCAAGGCTATGATTTTTCCAGTGGTCATGTATGAATGTGAGAGTTGGACTGTGAAGAAAGCTGAGCGCTGAAGAATTGATGCTTTTGAACTGTGGTGTTGGAGAAGACTCTTGAGAGTCCCTTGGACTGCAAGGAGATCCAACTAGTCCGTTCTAAAGGAGATCAATCCTGGGTGTTCATTGGAAGGACTGATGCTAAAGCTGAAACTCCAATACTTTGGCTACCTCATGTGAAGAGTTGACTCATCGGAAAAGACTCTGATGCTGGGAGGGATTGGGGGCAGGAGGAGAAGGGGACAACAGAGAATGAGATGGCTGGATGGCATTACCGACTCGATGGACATGAGTTTGAGTTAACTCCGGGAGTTGGTGATGGACAGGGAGGCCTGGCGTGCTGTGATTCATGGGGTCGCAAAGAGTCAGACACAATTGAGCAACTGAACTGAACTGAACTGAACTGAAGTTGTTCATAGCTTTCCTTCCAATGAGCAAGCGTCTTTTAATTCATGGCTGCAATCACCATCTGCAGTGATTTTGGAGCCCAATAAAATAAAATCTGTCACTGCTTCCACTTTTTCCCCTTCTATTTGCCATGAAGTGATGGGACCAGATGCCATGATCTTCGTTTTTTGAATGTTGAGTTTTAAGCCCACTTTTTAAGTCTCCTCTTTCACCTTCATCAAGAGGCTCTTTAGTTCCTTTTCAATTTCTGCCATTAGAGTGGTAACATCTGCATGTCTGAGGCTGTTGATATTTCTCCCAACAGTATTGATTCCAGCTTTTGATTCCTCCAGTGGTATTTCTCATGATGTACTCTACATATAAGTTAAATAAGCAGGGTGACAATATTTAGCCTTGACCTACTCCTTTCCCAGTTTTGAACCAGTAGTTGTTCCATGCCTGGTTCTGTTTTTTCTTGACCTGCACACAGATTTCTCAGGAGACAGGTAAGGTGATCCACTATTCCCATCTCTTTAAGAATTTTCCACAGTTTGTTGTGATCCACACAAAGGCTCTAGTGTCAATGAAGCAGAAGTAGATGCTTTTCTTGAATTCCCTTGCCATTTCTATGATCCAATGAAAGTTGGCAATTTGATCTCTGGTTCCTCTGCCTTTTCTAAACCCAGCTTGTACATCTGGAAATTCTCAGTTCACATACTGCTGAAGCCTAACGTGAAGGATTTTGAGCATAACCTTGCTAGCATGTGAAATGAGCACAATTGTACGCTAGTTTGAACAATGCCCTTTGGCATTTTCCTTCTTTTGTAGCAAGTATGAAAGTGACTCTGCCACTTTTCAGTGTGTAAATGCTACATTTCTTAAAATCAGAAAAATTGTTTCTATACTTTCACCTGCCTCACTGGCAGAAAATTCAGTCTCAGTCATTCTTGGGGGATTCTCTCTTATCCTCCAGGGGTTCATTCAAGAATTTCCTGGTATCTAGGATGCCATAGCCTGTAGAGTCCTTATCAGCTGTGACTCACCACTTTTCCAAAGCTCTGGTCAGGCAGTATGTTCCAGGCATACCAGAGATGCCTCTTAAGGTGGTCTACTCCTCTACCACACATGGGCCCACAGGGTCTCCTATGAGCTTGGAGATAAGTGTTGAGCCTCCGGTGGACATCCGGAAATGATTCATGTTAGGCACTTACATGCAAGGGACCCCAAGTCCTAGGTCCTTCCCCAAATCTGCTTATTTCCTATGCACATGTGCCCTCCCAGCCTGAGGAAGCCTAACATTCCACCTTGATTAGGCAGTTTTCTGTGGCTTTGACTGCAAAGCCCCAACTTCCACGTGCTCCTCTGGGGAATACATCCAGGGGAATTGCTGTGTGGTGTGTCATGGGGAGGAAAAGGAACTGAAAATACTGGTTATTTCTTTCTTAACCCACCTTGCTACACTGGTCTTCAGAAGTAACAGAAGTTTACCTCCCTCCTCCCAAAGCCTCTCCCCACCCCAAGTGACACTGGCAGCGCTGAGTGTCCCCACAGTTGCAACCACGGTTTCACTTTGCAGCATAGAAGAGCTCAAAGCACAGGATCTTGGCAGTTATCCCAGTTTTCTTCATCCTGTTCATGACTCCAAAGAAAACACAATTTCTGACTCAAAAACAAGCTGGAGGTTTCTGTTGAGACCTCAAATATTTTCCCAGAGTCCACCATAAAAACAATAATGTTATGCTTTAATTTAAAATGATTTGTTCACGTTTTTGTGGCAAAACCCTGCTATAGTTTTGTTTATCATACAAAGAACCTCGGATTCACTTCTAAACAAAATATTTTCTAAAAAATAAAACAGACTTCCCTCTGCTGACCTAAATCTCAGGAAGAATAAGTGTTTGTTATAAAGTGCCAAACAAATATTTATAAACAATATTCTTTTGCCACTTGCATACTCTTGGCAATTATTACTCATGTTAGCATTGCTACTCAAAACCCAGCATTAATGTTTTCTTCAAAATATTTTACTTTGGCAGTATAAAGATGCCCTCTATTGCCAAAGACCTATTGGACAACTGTGGTCTTTGGTAGATTATGCTTACACTTGCCTTCTTTTTTTTGGAAACAGTAGGAAATTTATCAGAGGGGTTTGGGAAACGAAATATTTTAGTGCTCTAACCCCATAATATTTATGTTCTCTTACAAACACTAACAACTAGACCCCATTTGTAAGTAACATAGCTAAAAATCTGCCCCATTCTATGAGTAAGACTTCACTTTAAAATAAACATATTAT
Source organism: Moschus berezovskii (assembly GCF_049115385.1). Classification (NCBI taxonomy): domain Eukaryota; kingdom Metazoa; phylum Chordata; class Mammalia; order Artiodactyla; family Moschidae; genus Moschus; species Moschus berezovskii. The sequence continues at coordinate 142,234,308 of NC_142460.1, forward strand.
CAAAAGATGAACAAATAATATAAGGCAAAAATGATTAACTTGTGAATGTTCATATACTTCCTTTCACTGTCCATTAAGAATAATTCCACCAATGCCAACGAGGTTCATGAGCATATGTGATACAACACAGAATCAGAGACAAGATGGGAATGTGTGTGCTTTGTTTTCAGTCCAGTTCAGTTCAGTCACTCAGTCATATCCGACTCTTTGTGACCCCATGAATCACAGCATGCCAGGCCTCCCTGACCATCACCAACACCCGGAGTTCACTCAAACTCATGTCCATCGAGTCGGTGATGCCATCCAGCCATCTCATTCTCGGTCGTCCACTTCTCCTCCTGCCCCCAATCCCTCCCAGCATCAGAGTCTTTTCCAGTGACTCAACTCGTCGCATGAGGTGGCCAAAGTATTGGAGCTTCAGCTTTAGCATCAGTCCTTCCAATGAACACCCAGGATTGATCTCCTTTAGAATGGACTAGTTGGATCTCCTTGCAGTCCAAGGGACTCTCAAGAGTCTTCTCCAACACCACAGTTCAAAAGCACTGATTCTTCAGCGCTCAGCTTTCTTCACAGTCCAACTCTCACATCCATACATGACCACGGGAAAAACCATAGCCTTGACTAGATGGACCTTGGTTGGCAAAGTAATGTCTCTGCTTTTTAATATGCTATCTAAGTTGGTCATAACTTTCCTTCCAAGGAGTAAGCGTCTTTTAATTTCATGGCTGCAATCAGCATGTGCAGTGATTTTGGAGCCCCCAAAATAAAGTCTGACACTGTTTTCACTGTTTCCCCATCTATTTCCCATGAAGTGATGGGACCAGATGCCATGATCTTTGTTTTCTGAATGTTGAGCTTCAAGCCAACTTTTTCACTCTCCTCTTTCACTTGCATCAAGAGTCTTTTGTGTTCCTCTTCACTTTCTGCCATAAGGGTGGTGTCATCTGCATATCTGAGGTTATTGATATTTCTCCCAGCAATCTTGATTCCAGCTTGTGCTTCTTCCAGCCCAGCGTTCCTCATGATGTACTCTGCATATAAGTTAAATAAGCAGGGTGACAATATACAGCCTTGATGTACTCCTTTTCCTATTTGGAACCAGTCTGTTGTTCCATGTCCAGTGTTAACTGTTGCTTCCTTTAGAATAGGCTAAATTTTGGGCTTCCCTGGTGGCTCATTTGGTAAAGAATCTGGCTGCAATGCAGGAGACATGGGTTTGATCTCTGGGTCAGGAAGATCCTCTGGAGAAGGGAATGGCTATCCACTCCAGTATTCTTGGGAAATCCCATGGGCAGGGAGCCTGGTGGGCTACAGTTGCAAAGATTTGGGCTTTGCTACCAAACAACTACCACCAGGCTAAATTTTACTTCTGGAAGACAATAGGCTAAAGATGGAAGGAAAGGCAAAAACCAAGTAAGTCTTGGAATAAATTTCTTGGGGGTTTGGACTGAATAGGGAGTTGAAATGACATAACTTTCTGGGCTTATTGTAAGACAGGTTGAGGTTCCAAAGACAAGGTGGGAACTGGAATTTAAGATGTGGTGCCAAGTACTGTATATCAGTCCCCTTGACAGACTCTACTAAGGCATTTTTTTAAATGTTAGATTTTATTTATTTAATATTTAAAAGTAGATTGTACATTCACAGGTTCAAATTTTTTAATGTACTATGTACTATGACGTTTATCAGGAAGAAGTCTCCCTAACACTCTAGGCCCCAGTCACTCAGTTCTCATCTTTGGAGGCCACCAATATTACCAGTTTGTCTCTCTTCCAGAGACATTTCATGCACATTCAAGCAGTAGATATTTGTATTATATATTCTTTCCCACCTCACTTTTATACAAATAGTAGCATATTACACAAAGCATTCTGCACAGTTTTATTGCCTTTACAATATCTTGTAAAGACATTATTTAGATAGAGATTTCTCTCTCTCTCTTTTTTTTGGCAGCTGCAGAGTGTTCCACTGTAGAAACATACAAATATTTTTAACCCAGTCTACTTTTGAGGCTACTTCCAATCAATTACCATTATACACATGATGTTATGAATTGCCATGTTCTTTAACTTATTTTGTGCCTATGCACCCCTTTGACAGTCTGGTGAAAATATCTTCTCACCATGATATTTTCAAGTATATAAAATAAAATCCTTAAGATCAAAATTAAACTAATTATGTGCGTGCTAAGTTGCTTCAGTTATATTTGACTCTTTGTGACCCCATGGACTGTAGCCTGCTAGGCTCCTCTATCCATAGGATTCTCCAGTCAAGAATACTGGAGTGGGTTGCCATGACCTCCTCCAGGGGATCTTCTTGGCCCAGGGATCGAACCCATGTCTCTCAAGTCTCCTGCATTTGCAGGCGGATTCTTTACCACTAATGCCACCTGGGAATAATTATCAAAATATTTTTTTATTTAGAGATATATGTTTATTAATTGATGAATTAAATAATAAGATCTAGTACTGGGCCTAACTACTATGATTTCAAGCTATGGATGAACATAAATGATACTTCAAAGTATCAGCAGCAACTGTAATATGACATGAAATATCTGACTTCTATTGGTAACAAAAGCACAGACTGATACAGTAGGGCTTCCTGCCTCAGTTCAGCTCAGTTCAGTCACTCAGTCATGTCTGACTCTTTGCGACCCCATGGACCGTAGCGCGCCAGGCCTCCCTGTCCATCACCAACTCCCAGAGTTGACTCAAATTCATGTCCTTTGAGTCAGTAATGCCATCCAACTGTCTCATCCGATGTCATTCCCTTGCATTTCTTTTTCTTGGGGATGGTCTTGATCACTGTCTCCTGTACAATGTCACAAACCTCCATCCACAGTTCTTCAGGCACTCTATCAGATCTAATGCCTTGAATCTATTTGTCACTTCCTACTTTCATAATTAAAGGAAATGATAAATTTCAGTTAGAGTTTAGTGATAAACTCAAGTTGATAAATTCTCTAAATTTTTCTGTGGAGTCCTTGTTAAGAAGTTCTGCCTTGTTTAGAAGTGTTTTCTAAACATTCAGGCATGCTTGTGTATATTTGTAAATACCCAGAAGTACTTTTAATTAGCAACTGCTAATAAATTTTAAATGAATGCATATTGTCAAACATGACTGTCAAACAGTCATTCCTAAAGCATTGAATGAGGATGTGCTAGTAAGCATTTTAATCTTTGCCAAGCTGAGAGGTGAAAAATGGTAGCTTGGTGTAGATTTCTTTTGAATTTGCCTTCTTAAAAGCCAATCTGAGCACCTTTTCATATAATCAAGAACCATTTTCTCTATGTTCTGTCCTTTGCTTATCCTCCTATTGGTTTGTCAGCAGGTTTGTTGTGTGCTGCAATTCCAGAAGAAATCGATCACGAAGTCTGTGTTGTAAAGAGCACCCCCTGGAGTTAGCAACACAGGAAACCTAGTTATTGATCCCTGGTAGTTCAGTGGTAAAGAAGCTGCCTGCCAATGCAGGAGATGCAGGAGACACAGGTTCGATTCCTAGGTTGAGAGGATCCCCTGGAGGAGGAAATGGCATCCCACTCCAGTATTTTTACCTGGGAAATCCCATGAACAGAGGAGCCTGACAGGCTACAGTCCACGGGGTTGCCAAGAGTTGAACATTACTTAGTGACTAAACAACTTGACAGTGAAAGAGTTTAATTGCTATCCTTTGAAATTTTACCTCAGATAACTTTCTTTGCATTATCTGAATGGAGTAATCTGAAATCCTTAAGTCAGGAGCCTTATTTAGGTAATAATGCTGCTAAGACAAAATCTGGGAGAATTCATGACAAATTGATGACTGAAGTTATCTCTAGCAGGGTAGTGGTACCAGAAGTATGAGAGAGATTGTTTTTTACCTTTTCTAAAAACTTTATTATGTATTATCATATGGCATAAATAAATGAAAATAATATACATGATGAAAATTCAAATAATACAGAGGAGTATTAAAGAATCCCTTTATCCAACTTCTCCCAACCTAAGAATTAAAAAAAAAAAAAGACTGTGGTTGGTTTCTTGAGCCCATATTGTGGTTTTGAAATACCTTTTCCACTACACGGAACCAAAGCTTCTTGGGGAAATAACTGATTTCATGTCTAAGGCAGGAAATGTACAAGATGAGACTGGTACATCTTATTATATCAGATAGCAAGGAAGTTACCAAAGATGACTAGGGCCATTGACAAGGATACAGAATTCAACTAGAAGAAGTTGCCAGTGACCAGAGAGAGAGCAATTTGAGTATCAGTAAAGATAATAACCGGAGAAGGCAATGGCAAGCCACTCCAATACTCTTGCCTAGAAAATGCCATGGATGGAGGAGCCTGGTAGGCTGTAGTCTGTGGGGTCGCTAAGGGTCAGACACGACTGAGCGACTTCACTTTCACTTTTCACTTTCACACATCGGAGAAGGAAATGGCAACCCACTCCAGTGTTCTTGCCTGGAGAATCCCAGGGACGGGGGAGCCTGGTGGGCTTCTGTTTATGGGGTCACACAGAGTCGGACACGACTGAAGTGACTTAGCAGCAGCAGCAGCAGCAAAGATAATAACACAATGGCTTGAAGTACATCATGAACTCCACGAGTTCATCATGGTATTAGAGAAAATAAAAATTAATTGATCATTCTGTGAGGATGAGTTCGGTAGGGTGACTCAGGTGGTAGGGCATTTGCCTGCAATGCGGGAGACCCAGTTTCGAGCCCTGGGTTGGGAAGCTCTCCTGGAGAAGGAAATGGCAACCCACTCCAGTACTCTTGCCTGGAAAATCCCATGGACAGAGGAGCCTGGTGGTCTACAGTCCATGGGGTCGCAAAGAGTTGGACACGACTAAGTGACTTCACTTTCTGTGAGGATGATGGGGAACCCACTTACTATTTTGAAAGCTGATAAATCAGGACAGAATCTAACATTTACTCTTTCTTGTCCAAACTGTGTCATTGAGTTACCAAATAATGGACAAGGGAAAGGTTCTTTTTTTTTTTTTAAAGTAGGCCAGCTGCAATCTAGTGATATCCAGTGGCTAAGACTCTGTGCTCCCAAGGTAGGGGGCTTAGGCTTGATCCCTAGTCAGGGAACTAGATCCCACATGTTGCAACTGAGAGTTTGCATGTTGCAGCTAAGGATCCCACATGCTGCAATGAAGATGTAAGATCCCACCTGCCGCAATTAAGACCTAGCACAGCCAAATAAATCAATGAGTTTTAAAAACAAAATAAAAGTAGGCCAGCTAAGAAATGAAAATACAACAACAGTATACACCATTTCTGGACATTGATCATTCACAGTGGTGAACATCACCAAATGGGTGGATCCTGATGAAAGAATACAATCCCACCTAAAAAGTTGTCTTGTCAAAAAAGGGGAAAAAAAAGATCTTGCATCTGATGAAGCCTCCAGGTCCAACTACCAGTTTGTAGGAAATGTAGTGCGTGCTCAGTCATGTCCAACTCTTTGCAACTCCATGGACTGTAGCCCACCAGGCTCCTCTGTCCATGGAGTTTTCCAGGCGAGAATATTGGAGTGGGTTGCCATTTTCCCCTCCAGGGGATCTCCCTGACCCAAGGATCAAACTCGTGTCTCCTGTGTCTCCTGCACTGGCAGGTATATTCTTTACCACTGTGCCAGCTGGGATGTCCATGCCATGGCTAACTGTTGAAGCTGGCTGAAGGAATCTGCAGGGGCCTTATTTTATATTATTCTGTCTAATTTTGTTATGTTTAAAGCAAACAAAATTATTAGAGATCAATTTTTCCTGAATGACAACATTGTGACATGAAAGACTGAAAAGCAGCTCATTTCTGTTAGGTTCTATTGCCACACTGAACCTGAATTTTAAAATTCACATTTGTTATGGATCAGAAACATTCCTATCAGCAGTCCATAGGAGAGAGCAGCTATGTAGCTGGGCAGCCTAGCTATGTGATCGGGAGGCAGCTCCGTGGGCTTGAAGAAGCATCTACTGAAGATCAGCTTACCCGGAAAACAGATTTGGGATGGAGATTGCCTTGGAGAAGGTTTCGTAGGGAGGGCTCTAGGGAAGTAGCAAACCACTCCAGTATTCTTGCCTGAAGAACCCCAGGGACAGAGGAGCCTGGCAGGCTACAGTCCATAGGGTCGCAAACAGTCAGGCCCAACGGAGTGACTGAGTACCCTGGGATCATCACTTATGAGGTTAGTGGAGGAAACAGGACTGGGGAACAGAAGAAATTGAACTATGATGCTGCTCCCACAGGAACTTCAGCTGATCCCACTGGGAGCCCTCGGAGTAGAATGGCCCTTCCATTCCAAGTTGTCTTTATTGAAGCAAGGGTCTGTTCCTCTTCCTCAGTCATCAGAAGTGGGTTGCCCTCAGGCAGGACCTTTCCTCAGCTGATGCAGCTTCGTTAGGCTGGGAGCAATGCCCACAGACATCCTCAGCTGGGGATGGCTGACACGCCCAGCACACTCTCAGCAGACAGGGAACCAGGGTCTCAGACCCAAAGAGAATCTGGGCAATGACCGTAGTGAGTTCATTACATGTCACCACCCTAACTTTCCTGCACACCAACCCCAGGACCATTGCTCCTAAGTGAATAATGTGTAAGGCTTAGTCCCAAAGGGCAAGTCTCTACGTCAAATTCTTGATAACAGGCACCAAACCCATACAAGGTGATCAAAGGTTCTGTATTATTCACATTCTTTTTATCTATGTAACTTGGTAGTGAGTGTCTTATATGACATAGTCCCTAAGTCCCCTGAATTTCCCAGAGTGGCAATAGAGCTGGAATTACTTCCAGTACCATTTTGAAATGAAATCTAACATTAGAAAATTGTTAACTCTTTTTATTTTGAAATAATTTCAGGTTTACTGAAAAGTTGCAAAGATAATGCCAAACACTCGTGTGTAGGCTTTATCTAGATTCACCAATAGTTAACATTTTGCTATCTTCCTTTATTATTTTCTTATATAACTGCCACACAATGCTTACAATCAAGAAATTCATAAGATGTTATTATCTAATCCACAGCCCATATTCAAATTTCCCAATAATGTTCTCAATAACAAGAGTCTTCCCCCAGGTCCCAGTCCAAGATTGTCCTTTGCGTTTAGTTGCTGTGTGTCCTTAGTTTCCTTCAATCCAGCTTCTTTCATCATTCTTTCCTTACTTTCAACACCTTGACACATTTGAATATTGCAGGCATCTTTGGCAGGAATATTGTAGAAGCGACTGTACTCACTTTCTATCCGGCACAATAAATTACCATAAATTGAGCAGATTAAAACAGCGCACAATTATTATCTCACAGTTTCTGTGGGGCCAGGACTTTGGGCTCAGTGTAGCTGAGCGCTCTGTGAGGCTGTTTCAAAGTGCAGTCGAGGGCTGAGTTGTCATCTTCTGGTTCTCCTGGGGAAGGACCTGCTTCCAGATTCATCGTGGTTGTTGGCAGGATTTACTTCATTTTGGTTGTAGAGCTTATGCCTCTTCAAAGTCAGCAAGACTCTAAAATGGTTCTACTAGTAACACGGAGGTTTACATGATGTAAGACAACTGTAGGATGACACCCCATCCCGTTTGTCATATTCTACTTACTAGAAGGAAGTCACAGTCCCAATTACACTCATGATGAGGAGGTTCTACAAGGGCATGACTACAAGGAGGTGGGATTATGAGGGCCACGTTCAAGTCCACCACAGGATGCTGTGTCCTCCTTGCATCCTACCCAGTGGTCCATGGTACCCGTTAGTCTCACTACCACTGATGTTAACTTGGATCACTTGATTAAGTTTGTGGCCACTATGCTTATCCAGTTATTCTTTTCCCCTTTGTGAAGAGTAAACATTTTGTACAGAGATACTTTAATACAATGTCAATATTAAATTTTCATCTAACTTTTAATGAACTAATATCTCCATAAACTTGTGAACTCCTATTTTATTCAATGAGTCATAATTCATTACTAATGTTCAAACTGGTCCAGATTTGGCCTGGAAAAAACCCTTTAAAACTGGCCATGGAACTTCCCTCATGGTCCAGTGTCTAAGAATCTGTCTACCAATGTAGGGGACACGGGTTCCTTCCCTGATCTGGGAAGATGCCACATGCCACAGAGCAACTAGACCCATGTGCCACAGCTATTGAGCCTGTGCTCTAGAGCCCAGGAGCTGCAATTACTGAAGCCCATGTTTCCCAGAGCCCATACTTCACAACAAGAGAAGCCACTGCAACGAGAAGCCTGTGTACCGCAGCTAGAGAAAGCCCGTACAGCAACTAAGACCCAGGACAGCCAAAAATATAAATAAATAAATAAAGTTGATAGTTAATATATAATTGAAAAATGAACAGCTTCGCTGATGGCTCAGACAGTAAAGAATCTGCCTGCAATGCAGGAGACCTGGATTTCAATCCCTGGGTCGGGAAGATCCCCTGCAGAAGGGAATAGCAACCTACTCCAGTATTCTTGCCTGGAGAATTCCATGGACAGAGGAGTCTGGCGGGCTACAGTCCACAGAGTCTCAAAAAGTCAGACATGACTGAGCAACTAATACCTTCATTTCACTTTTATTCTATTAATAAATAAAATTAAAAAGAAAACAAAACTGGGCCTTGTGTCCCTTTGACAGCTACCCATCATCCTGTAAGTAATTACTTACTTTCTGTATGGTTTGTATTTTTTATTTTCTGTATATACGAGTATATATTATGAAGCTTCAGTAGCTTAATAACATTTCTGGCTGGGGAGATACTACCCCTCCTGGGTCCAGTCAGCTTTTAGAGGTAGTAAAGACCCAGCATACCTTTGATGTGCAAACTAATCAATCCAAGGCCAGATGTCCCTTATCTGGCCCAGGAGGTATTATTCCTCCATCTTCATCATCCCAGGGCCAGGTGCCAGGCAACTAGGGAATACCCTATAGCTTAGAGCCTGCTGATATTATTCAAGCTAGCCAATCCTAGTTTGCTTACCCTGCCTGCCTTGCCTTGCCCTTGAATTTCCACCAGTGGTGGCCTAGGCCCCTCACTCCTCTCACTCCTTCCTATTCTGGCTCCTGACCACCCTGGTGTCTCTTCCATGTGGCACTGGATGGCATCCTGTTTCTAGGACTGTGTGTATAATATATTTTGTTTTTCCCAAGCTTCTCTTGTGCCTCCTCTTGTGACCACACCTGACTGATCATTACATAAAAGAACACAGAAAACAGAGCACAAGATAGTCCAGAATCATCTCACATTTTGCTGTTTCAGCCCTGGAATCAGCTATTTCTCCAAAAGGTCTTGGTTCCCTTGATCAGAGAATGGTATTTAGAAATCAATAGGGGTCCTCCCTGATGGCTCAACTGGTAAATAATCTACCTGCAATGCAGGAAACCTGGGTTCAATTCATGGGTCAAGAAGGTCCCGTGGGGAAGGAAATAGGAACCCACTCAAGTATTCTTGCCTGGAAAATCCCATGGACAGAGGAGCCTGATGGGCTACAGTCTATAGGGTCGCAAAAAGTGGGAAACAACTGAGTGACTAACACTCATGCCGCCAGGTGGATATACTATATAATGTACATCTGGGCTCTAGGTGTATTTTACTTAAAATGGTATCAACATTTGTGGCAATACCTTTTCTCATCTGAGCAAGCAACCTGGGTTGGAGGAATTTTAGTGGTTAAAAGAGTGGGCTCTGGATCCAGACTGCCTGAACCCAAATTCTGCCACTGTGACAAATTTCGATACCTTGGGAGAGTCTCTTATAATTGATCACCTGTGTGATGGTGTTTATAACAGTGCCTACTTTGAAAGGTTGCTATGAGAATTCAGTGAGATGTACATGTAAAACTCTCAGGCTTATGCATGCCACTGCATTATTCGGTAAATATTTATTGAATGAAGGATCCTCATGTTGCTCAGAAACTCCAAAGGAAGAATGAAAATGAGGGGAAAACTCTTATCTAAATCCTTTTAGAGCCAGACATCTTGAAATGTGAAGTCAAGTGGGCCTTAGGAAGCATGACTACAAAGCTAGTGGAGGTGTTGGAATTCCAGCTGAGTTATTTCAAATCCTAAAAGAAGATGCTGTGAAAGTGCTGCACTCAATATGCCAGCAAATTTGAAAAACTTAGCAGTGACCACAGGACTGGAAAAGGTCAGTTTTCATCCCAATCCCAAAGAAAGGCAATGCCAAAGAATGCTCAAACTACCACACAATTGTACTCATCTCACACTCTAGTAAAGTAATGCTCAAAATTCTCCAAGCCAGGCTTTAACAATACGTGAATTTGTTGGATGTTCAAGCTGGATTTAGGAAAGGCAGAGGAACCAGAGACCTAATTGCCAACATCCACTGGATCATCGAAAAAGCAAGAGTTCCAGAAAAACATCTATTTCTGCTTTATTGACTATGCCAAAGCCTTTGACTGTGTGGATCACAATAAACTGTGGCAACTCCTGAAAGAGATGGGAATACCACACCACCTGACCTGCCTCTTGAGACACCTGTATGCAGGTCAGGAAGCAACAGTTAGAACTGGACATGGAACAACAGACTGGCTCCAAATAGGAAAAGGAGTACGTATATTGTACTGTATATATCAAATCCATATATTGTCATTCTGCTTATTTAACTTATATGCAGAGTTCAGTTCAGTTCAGTTCAGTCGCTCAGTCGTGTCCGACTCTCCACGACCCCATGTATCACAGCACACCAGGCCTCCCTGTCCATTACCAACTCCCGGAGTTCACTCAAACTCATGTCCACAGAGTCGGTGATGCCATCCAGCCATCTCATTCTCTGTCGTCCCCTTCTCCTCCCGCCCCCAACCTTTCCCAGCATCAGAGTCTTTTCCAGTGAGTCAACTCGTCGCATGAGGTGGCCAAAGTATTGGAGTTTCAGCTTTAGCATCAGTCCTTCCAATGAACACCCAGGATTGATCTCCTTTAGAATGGACCGATTGGATCTCCTTGCAGTCCAAGGGACTCTCAAGAGTCTTCTCCAACACCACAGTTCAAAAGCATCAATTCTTTGGCGATCAGCTTTCTTCATAGTCCAACTCTCACATCCATACATGACCACGGGAAAAACCATAGCCTTGACTAGATGGACCTTTGTTGGTAAAGTAATGTCTCTGCTTTATAATATACTATCAAGGTTGGTCATAACTTTCCTTCCAAGGAGTAAGTGTCTTTTAATTTCATGGCTGCAATCAGCATCTGCAGTGATTTTGGAGCCCCCAAAAATAAAGTCTGACACTGTTTCCACTGTTTTTCCATCTATTTCCCATGAAGTGATGGGACCAGATGCCATGATCTTTGTTTTCTGAATGTTGAGCTTCAAGCCAACCTACATCATGCAAAATGCCGGGCTGGATGAAGCACAAGCTGGAATCAAGATTGCCAGGAGAAATATCAATAACCTCAGATATGCAGATGACACCACCCTTATGGCAGATAGTGAAGAAGAGTTAAAGAGCCTCTTGATGCAAGTGAAAGAGGAGAGTGAAAAAGTAGTCTTAAAGCTCAAAATTCAGAAAACTAAGATCATGGCATCCAGTTCCATCATTTCATGGCAAATAGATGGGGAAACAGTGGAAACAGTGTCAGACTTTATTTTCTTGGGCTCCAAAATCACTGAAGATGGTGACTGCAGCCATTAAATTAAAAGACGCTTACTCCTTGGAAAGAAAGTTATGACCAACTTTCTTTGTTATGCATATTAAAAAGCATAGACATTACTTTGCCAAAAAAGGTCTGTCTAGTCAAGGCTATGGTTTTTCCCGTGGTCACGTATGGATATGAGAGTTGGACTATGAAGAAAGCTGGGTGCCAAAGAATTGATGTTTTTGAACTGTGGTGTTGGAGAAGATTCTTGAGAGTCCCTTGGACTGCAAGGAGATCCAGCCAATCCATCCTAAAGGAGATCAGTCCTGAGTGTTCTTTGGAAGGATTGATGTTGAAACTCCAATCCTTTGGCCACCTGATGTGAAGAACTGACTCAACTGAAAAGACCCTGATGCTAGGAAAGATTGAAGGTGGGAGGGGAAGGGGAGGACAGAGGATGAGATGGCTGGATGGCATCACCAACTCAGTGGACATGAGTTTGGGTAAACTCCGGGAGTTGGTGATGGACAGGGAGGCCTGGCGTGCTGTAGTCCATAGGATCACATAGAGTTGGACACGACTGAATGACTGAACTGAACATCCTTTAGAAAATAAATAAAGTGAATTTGTCAAGGATCTTCATCCTCTTATTTAAATCTTTTTCTTTAAGAATTCCCCACCATAAATTTTATTTATTTATATTTATTTTAGCTGTGCTGAGTCTTGGTTGCTGAGCGCGGGCATCCTCTAGTTGTGGTGAGTGTGGGCTACTCTTTGTTGAGGTTCATGAGCTTCTTTTGCGGTTTCTGCTTCTGGTGCAGAGCACAGGCTCTAGGTGCACAGGCTTCAGCTAGTTGTAGCACATGGGCTCATTTGTTGTGGGGAACGAGCTTAGTTGTTCTGCTGCTTGTGAAATCTTCCCAGACCGGAAATTGGACCTGTGTCCCCTCCATTGTCATGAGAATTCTTATCCACTTCACCACTGACTGGGAAGTCTCCAACTATAACATTTTTTTTCCTGGTTTTATGCACTTTTAATACTATTTTTTCCTATCCTCTGTGTTAACTAAACAAGATTTAAAATTTTTATAAAGCTAATTTTCATAACTTTTTGCTTTCCCTTCATATTTATCATGTTTTTAATTTATTCTCTAAAGAGGAATTCTCTGAATCTGTACCTTCCAATTTGATCCAGTGCCTTTTGAGGCCACTATGGCCATGAACAGCCCTGCTGCTGTCTGTGTCTGGGGGTCAGTGGGGTCCTCTTTCCATTCCAGCACTGGGGGGTGGCATCTCAAAGGCCACTTTAGATCCACAGCAATCTTTGTGTAATAGTGTTCCCATCAGAAACAAGTTATCATGGTCAGGGTCTGCATGTCCTGTAGAAGAGCAGGTCCCTGCCTTCAGCTCCCCAAACTTCTGCCCATTGTTGTGTGGGAGTGGGGGGCAAGGGTACAAGCGTCCATTGTTACAGATGATTTTGAGGCTTTTCTCTTCACTGACAGCTGCCAGACCCAATGCTGAGAAACACCACAACTTTCAAATTGCTTTTACTACATTGTAAGAAGCTAGAAGTGTGTGTGTTAGTCACTCAGTCGTGTCTGACTCTTTGCGACCCCACGAACTGTAAGCCCACCAGGCTCCTATGTCCATGGAATTCTCCAAGTAAGAATACTGGAGTGGGTTGCCATTCCCTTCTCCAGGAAATCTTCCTGACACAAGATCAAACCCCAGTCTTCCGATTGCAGGTGGATTGTTTACTGCTAGAAGAAGCTAGAAGATCACCTATGAAATGTCATATATATGACTCAAAGAAAAAATCCTTTCCACTTATTTGTGTTCATGTTCTTCCTCCTTTGTTTTAAAAAACAGTCAGAAAGGAGCTCACACAAACCTCATGCCAAACCTGTGCCTGAGACTCTGATTCTTAAAGACATCTAGTCATCATAGAAGACACCAAGACCGTTGAGAAGACAGTCAGGGAATTGGAGGAGGAGGCAGTCAAGAAAGATAAGGTCCTGTAATCATGCACCGCTGTGTTCTCATGAGGGGGAGGAGAGCAGCCAGAACCATTTATGCAAAGGCAGGTGCAAGGAGAGCAGGAATTCCACATCCTGAGCCAGCTTTTAATAACGTGTTCTTGACAACTGGCATCTCTAGCCCAAATTCCTGATTTAATTACTCAGAGACACAGCTATCCTGAAGGCTTTCACAAAGGAGCAAATTTGGGTTTTAGTAGACGAGGAGCAAATGCATTAAAAATACTCTAAATGAGGTGGACTTCCCTGGTGATCCAACGGTTAAGACTTCATCTTCCAGTGCAGGACTTTACAAGTTCAATCCTTGGTCAGGAAGTTAAAATCCCACATGCTTCATGCCCAAAAAGCAAAACATTAACAACAGAAGCAATATCGTGACAAATTTAATAAATACATTAAAAATGGTCCACATAAAAATTTTTTTTAATCTTAAAAAAGAGAAATATTCTGGATTATTTTTATCTTTCAATTTGGTATTTCAGTCCCTTTGCAATTCTTACTCAAGTTCTCCTCATCGTTTAAATCCGAAAAAGTAATTTCTGAATCACTGTGAAGGCCTTGTTGAAAAACCATGACCTATAAAGAATCTTCTAGTCATTTGAAATAGGTCAGGCTAACGGTTTAACTTGAAAACAGAATGAATTTCCCAGCAGTGTTCCCATGGTACGTGACTGTGTTTTTGTAATGTAAGACAATGAAGGGAGTTGTTACTAGGTGATTCAGCTAATTTAGAATCTCAGCTCCCTTTCTGGGGAGGAAATCTGAGGCGTGGTGTTTGTACTAGATGCTGGGTAGTGCTAACTCAGACTTCAATTCTCCTGCATTGGGCCAGATGGAGACTATGAACAGGGAGTTAGACGGTCAGCATCCACTTTGGCCATAACTGAGCCTTGGATCCAATGAAGTCTGTCAGGTTTCTTTGAGTCTGTCTGTCTCTCTCATACACACACACTCACACACACACACACACTCTCCAAGTCTTAATTGATCACCCTTCTGTATTGCTGTTCTGGGTAAAATTCCCTAGGGCAAAATCAACAGTAACTCAAGTTTTCAGCTCATTGAGTATCAGTGGGAATTGTGCCATGCTGGCATTTGACTGACAGCCTCAAAACCAGTTTGACTGAGAGTGAAGGCTGTGAGGGCTGGGTGGAGGATTAACTCACCAACTTGGAAAGGTTACTTGGAGCAAGTTCACATTGCCTCTTATTTATGCTTCAATCTGTCTCAGAGAGTGCCGAAGTCACGGAAATGACTAAAAACTGAACAACAGGAGGAGTGTTTTAAGAGTTCAACCCCACACATATACAAGCTCTGCTGTCACCTGAGACCCCTGGAAAGTGATGCCTAAAAATCAGCTCAGAGCCAACCCCCCTTGGCTTCTATTGTGTGGTCTTCTATTGCTACCTGACAGAAGCCCCACTGGGCTGAATTTTAAATGACAGGAAAGGAAGGGAGAGAGTTTCACCCCAACCTTTCTGGAAAAATGAAAGGCAAATATATATTTTTTTATATAAGCTTAAAGGACCAGTGGGGAAATCCTTTACACGTTAGACCAGGGTTAAGGAAATGAAAACAGGTTTTATTACTTCTCTCCTATACTTAATCTAGAAAAATAAATAAATTATTCTTATTTTTAACTATTGTTATTGTTGTTAAGTAGCTAAGTCGTGTCCAACTCTACCACCCCATGAACTGCAGCATGCCAGGCTTTCGGATTGTTCACTATCTCCTGGAGTTTGCTGAAATTCATGTCCACTGAGTAGATGATGCTACCTAACCATCTCATCCTCTGCCATCCTCTTCTCCTTTTGCCTTAAATCTTTCCCAGCATAAGGGTCTTTTCCAGTGAGTCAGCTCTTTTGCAGCAAGTGGCCAAAGTATTAGAGCTTCATTTTCAGCATCTGTCCTTCCAATGAATATTCAGGGTTGATTTCCTTTAGGATTGATTAGTTTGATTCCCTTGCTGTCCAAGGGACCCCCAAGAGTCACCTCCAGCACTACAGTTCAAAAGCATCAATTCTTTGCTCAGTCTTCTTTATGGTCCAACTCTCATATCCATACATAACTACTGGAAAAACCATGGTTTTGACTATATGGACCTTTGTCGGCAAAGTGACGTCTTTGCCTTTAATACACTGTTGAGTTTTGTCACAGCTTTTCTTCCAAGCAGCAAGCAGCTTTTAATTTCTTGGCTGTAGTCATTGTTCACAGCTATTTTGGAGTCCAGGAAAATAAAATCTGTTACTGCTTTTACTTTTCCACCTTCTTTTTCATGATATGTGCACCATTAATTTTTAACTATTAATGGTCCACATATCTTGATTATTGATAAACAAAGCCAAATTCATGAAATACTGGTTGTAACCTTCATTCTACACTGTCCACCAGGGTTCTGCCCAATCAATTCACGTTGGTGGAAAGTCTCATTTGAAAACACCAAGTTAACTTAATTTTAAATTTTTATTTATTTTTTAATTAAGACTAACCTAGATAGCATATTAAAAAGCAGAGACATTACTTTGCCAACAAAGATCCATCTAGTCAAGGCTATGGTTTTTCCAGTGGTCATGTATGGATGTGAGAGTTGGACTATAAAGAAAGCTGAGTGCAGAAGAATTGATGCTTTTGA
This sequence comes from Moschus berezovskii, assembly GCF_049115385.1. Taxonomy (NCBI): domain Eukaryota; kingdom Metazoa; phylum Chordata; class Mammalia; order Artiodactyla; family Moschidae; genus Moschus; species Moschus berezovskii. The sequence continues at coordinate 142,250,550 of NC_142460.1, forward strand.
ACTGTGGTGTTGGAGAAGACTCTTGAGAGTCCCTTGTACTGCAAGGAGATCCAACCAGTCCATCCTAAAGGAGATCAGTCCTGGGTGTTCATTGGAAGGACTGATGCTAAAGCTGAAACTGCAATACTTTGGCCACCTCATGCGAAGAGTTGACTCACTGGAAAAGACCCTGATGCTGGAAGGGATTGGGAGCAGGAGGAGAAGGGAACGATAGAGAATGAGATGGCTGGATGGCATCACTGACTCGGTGGACATGAGTTTGGTTGAACTCTGGGAGTTGGTGATGGACAGAGAGGCCTGGCGTGCTGTGATTCATGGGGTCGCAAAGAGTCGGACACGACTGAGTGACTAAACTGAACTGAAGTGAACTGATTTACAATATTGAATTAGTTTCAAGTGTATAGCAAAGTGATTTAGCCATACATGTATATGTATATGGGTTTCCCAGGTGGCTCTAGTGATACAGAACCCACCTGCCAATGCAGGAGACATAAGAGATGTGGGTTTGATCTCTGGGTTGGGAAGATCCCCTGGAGGAGGGCATGGCAACGCACTCCAGTATTCTTGCCTGGAGAATTCCATGGACAGAGGAATCTGATGGGCTACAGTCCATGGGGTCACAAAGAGTCAGCTACGACTGAAGTGACTTAACACACACTCATGTATGTATGTATATAGTTATATTAGTTTTAAAAATTCTTTTCCATTACAGGTTATTATAAGATACTGGATATAGTTCCCTGTGCTATAATCCTTATTGTTTAACTATTTTATATATACTAGTATGTATCTGTTAATCCCATACTCCTAATTTATTCCCCTTCCAAGTGAACTTTAAAATCATTTGTCTAATTCAAGTAGAACCCAAACAATTAATGTCTGGGAATTAAGTTATTCAGAAAAGCCAAGTAAAAAGCCCTTAAATCTGGTCAACATTTTTCACTGGAAAGGGTGTGGTGAAATAATAGAAAAAAGCCAAGCGTGTGGAGGGAAGAGCATGAGTGTCTGAGTCATAAACTCCTGAGTAGGAGGAGTCCAGAGTGTGTCACTCACCAGCCTTGTGACCTCAGGCTGCATAGCAACCCTCACGAGCCTCTGTCCTTCACCTGGACTTAGCTCCCTACTGACTTCTGTAAAGTTCAATTACAGCCTGAGAAGATGGGCACATGTCTATGTGATATTTAATTGTCCCTCCCTCTTTCCTCTAATGGAGGAATAACTGGATAATAGTTTCTGTCATCCTCCCCAAAGGCAACTGGGATCTGCGGAAGGAAAAATAAAACAACAACACACACAAAGGGAATCGCCTGGTTGACAAGGTGCAAAATGAATTCATTTATGCACAAACAGATGAATTCATCACTTTCACTGTTTAGGGTTTGTTTTTGTTTTAATTATCTATGGTTTTTCTTCTTAACTGAAATTAACCCTTCTGGATCTCGATGGCCTCATTTCTAAAATGACTAGAAAGTTGGGTCACCTGCATCAGTGGATTTAAACTTGGGCTGTGCGTTAGAATCATTTGGGTAGCTTTCTTACAATGCAGAGTCCTGGCCCCACCTTAAGAGAGTCCTTGTTCCCTTTGGGCTAAATCTGGGTGTGTGGTTTTAGATACCCACAGCCCATTGAGACCCAGATGGTCTTTGAAGTCCCTTCCCATCTCACATGGCAGGCTCCATTACAAACCACAAGAAATGACACTCAAATCAGAAAACAAGAGCCCTTTTCCCTAAAAGTTTTTGTCCGCTGATTTCACAGGCATGCTCTGAACCTTCAGCTCACTCATCCCTTTTCAGAGCAGCCAGCCTCCAAGAAGGAAGAGCCAGATCAACATCTTGGGCTTCAGAACATGGATGAGGCATCCCAGGAGGTGTCTTGTCTGAAAATGTCTGTGAGGCCGAGGAGATTCCCCGGCTCAGTGAGGGGGTAAGATGATTGCTGTGAGATGTTGAACTAAAACTATCAGATGAGGATGAGGGTATCGAGGAGGAAATGGATGAGGGTAAAGGTAAATTCTAATTTAATCCTGGGCCAAGAAGCTGATTTTTTTGTTTGTGTTTCCATTTGTTTTATGTTTCAATTTCCACAGTGATAACATAGAGTATTTGTCTTTCTGTTTGACTTTTTTCACCAAGTATATTACTCTCTAGGTCCATCCATATCATTGTAAATGGCAGAATTTCACTCTTTTTTATGGCTGAGTAATATTCACACACACACACACACATATATATAGTCATGTGTGTCTGTGTGTATGTGTGTGAATACATCTTTATCCATTCATCCGTTGATGGACACTTAGACTGCATCCATATCTCGGCAATTTTAAATAATGCTGCTATAAACATTGGGGTGCATGAATCTTTTTGAATTAGTGTTTTCATTTTCTTCAGATATATACCTAGGAGTGGAATTGTTGGATCATATAGTAGTTCCATTTTTAATTCTTTGAGGGACTGCCATACAGTTTTCTGGAGAAGGCAATGGCACCCTACTCCAGTATTCTTGACTGGAAAATCCCATGGACGGAGGACCCTGGTAGGCTGCAGTCCATGGGGTTTCAAAGAGTTGGACACGACTGAGCAACTTCACTTTCACTTTTCACTTTCATGCATTGGAGAAGGAAATGGCAACCCACTCCAGTGTTCTTGCCTGGAGAATCCCAGGGATGGAGGAACCTGGTGGGCTGCCGTCTATGGAGTTGCACAGAGTCGGACACGACTGAAGCGAGTTAGCAGCAGCAGCAGACTACAGTTTTCCATAGTTTATAATCCCCTCAGTTTATAATCCCATCAGGGTACAAAGGTTCCCTTTTTTCCACATCCTCATCCAAGATGGCTTACCACTGCTCCCTCTCTCTGCCTTCCTCTTACTGTGGTTGTATATCCTGATTACAGTTTCAGGTAGAGTACAGCTCCTGGCTTCTCCACCTGCGCCAGTGCTCACCTTTTCCTGAGGATGCCTGCTCCTCCATCAACATGGTTGCAGAGATGGCTCCTGGCAGCCACATTATTCAGGCCTTCCAGCCACAGGCACATGTCCCAGTCCAGTCTTGTCCAATGCAGCTGCTCCCTTCCCTCAGAACCTGGAGTTGGGAGGGGTCTCTTGAACAGAGGAAAAAATGTAAACTTGGGTATTGTCAGTAGCTATACTTTTTCGTGTGACAGAGAAAAAAATTATTTTCTTTCATTACAAAGAATAAATTCATGAACAGAGAGTCAAAGACATAAGACGGAGAGTAAGAGGGCATTCTGGATTTCCTACAGAGTTTGGTTCTCCTTGTCCACAGTTTCATCATCCTAGCTGCACCCCTACCTTTGAATTCACAACTAATGTTTGAATTAGTTGTTAAAGAATTAACTTTAGTTAAGACTCTTGAGAGTCCCTTGGACTGCAAGGAGATCCAACCAGTCCATTCTAAAGGAGATCAATCCTGGGTGTTCATTGGAAGGACTGATGCTAAAGCTGAAACTCCAATACTTTGGCCACCTCATGCGACGAGTTGACTCACTGGAAAAGACTCTGATGCTGGGAGGGATTGGGGGCAGGAGGAGAAGGGGATGACAGAGAATGAGATGGCTGGATGGCATCACCGACTCTGTGGACATGAGTTTGAGTGAACTCCGGGAGTTGGTGATGGACAGGGAGGCCTGGCATGCTGTGATTCATTGGGTCGCAAAGAGTCGGACACAACTGAGCGAATGAACTGAACTGAAAGAAGCTGGAACTGGCTTCTGTTGCTTATAATCAAAAAAGCTCTAGGGACTTCCCTGGTGGTCGAGTGGCTAAGGCTCTGTGCTCCCAATGCAGAGAGTCTGGGTTTGACCCCTGACCCAGGGAACTGGCTCCCACATACTGCAGGTAAAGATCCCAGATGCTGTAATGAAGATCAAATATCCCATGTGCTGAAACTAAGACTCAGAGCAGGTCAAATAAATAAATATTAAAAAGCAAATTGGCAGGGGAGGCCAAAATCCCAGAAATAAAGAACTCTGAGTATGGTTACTATGAACAAGTGGTTATGTTCCTCAAATGTCAGATGAGTGAGAAACCAGCACTTTCCCAACAAGAAAGGCAAAATACATGTGGCAGAAAGCAACCAAGAGGTAAGAGATCTAAGTTCAAATCTTCCTCTTAGAATCCCACAACCACAGAGAATCACAGACCATTGACATTAGTTCTTAAACGCAGCTCCTTTCTATTGCCCACTAGTTGGATGACATCGGGAAGAATCTTGTGGATTTAATTATAAAATTTAATCCTAGTGGATTTAATCATAAAATGACCATAAAGATTCTGTGACGGGGTGGAAGCTGAACCATTCACTCTATCGAAGCTTCTTCCAACATTACAACCCATGCTTACATTGCTATTATCTTGATATAATCAAAAGCAATTTTCCCTAGAATTAATCTTGAAGGCACATTACACACATCAAATAGTTAGGAGAGCTCACTGTAAGAGGCACATGACAACTGCTCATGTGCATGACGGGCAAACAAGAAGTTTGAGGAGTTTAAATATAACAAATGCCAATTTTGCCCAACTTTTCATATGACCTTTGAGCATTGCTTAAAAGCAAATCATCTTAGAACTGAGCATATTCAACTTGTCTGTGCACTTGAACAAAATTTAGCAAATCTTTATTGGGACCCAACTAAATGCCTGACTGTGCTAGCTGTTGTGCCCTCAAAGAAGGAAAGATAGCCTGCTCTCAGGGACCCCAGTGAAGCTAGGCAGGCTAGTGACAATGTGCATTAATGCACTGTGGTTTGATTGGTACTCAGTGGGGGTGTGTTCAAAGACAAAGTAGGAGCGATGAGCTGGTCTGGGAGGCAGGTAGGGATGCGATGGGAGATGTCATGGAAAAGTGATGACTTCACTAGCTTTGTCTAGGGAGCAAAACTGAGGGGGACAGACCCGGGCAGGATGGAAGAACAGGGCCTTTCTGGCAGTGGGAGGATGGCATACATAAGACATGAGGTTGAGAACCAGTTCCAGTGTTTGGAGACTGGCAGTCCTTCTAGTGCAGTAAAAAATACAGTCTTTCCAAAGGTATTCATGGGATGGCGTTGATTCCTGAGTGAGTGAGATAAAAGTGAGCTTTTAATAACTATGGGAACTCTAGTATTTAAAAATTAGTCACAAAAAATAATAAAGGGATCTAGTATATATTGGAGTGATGGAATCCCAGGAATGGAGATATAATGAATCATAAATAGAGTAGAGACATCCTGTCCAGGAGAGGGCATTGATGGAAGAGTAATAATAAGTTTAGTCGGACACAATTGAGCGACTGAACTGAACTGAACTGATGGAGTGATTGTTAAATGCCAGGTGCTTCGTGCCTTAGACACATTGACTCACTTCACACATGGCAACTCTGTGATGTAGGTTCTGTTATTATCCTGTCTCAGAGGCCCTCTTCCTCACCCAGTCATTCCCCCTTCCTGCACTCATCACCAGTACACAATACATTTTTTTAAGCACTGTTTTTTAAATTTGTCTCTCTCCTTCTGACAGATTGCACTCTCCTTCAGAGCAGGAAGTTTTGTTTATTGCCACATCCCCAGCACTTAGAAGACACAGTAGTAGCTCAATAAACACTGGTGAACGAATGAATGACAGAAAATGAGGTACGGAATTGATTTTTTTTCTTTTTTTGAGAAGTGGTATAGACTTTTATTTTATTTTTAATTAATTTACCTCCCTCCCTGTATCATCCTTCATCGAACCTGGACTAGCGATTCGTTTCACATTTGATAATATACATGTTTCAATGCCATTCTCCCAAGTCATCCCACCCTCACCCTCTCCCACAGAGTCCAAAAGACTGTTCTATACACCTGTGTCTCTTTTGCTGTCTTGTATACAGGGTTATCGTTACCATTGTTGATGCTGCTGCTGCTGCTACGTCACATCAGTCGTGTCTGACTCTGTGCGACCCCAGAGACGGTAGCCCACCAGGCTCCCGTGTCTCCAGGCAAGAACACTGGAGTGGGTTGCCATTTCCTTCTCCCATGCATGAAAGTGAAAGTGAAGTCGCTCAGTAGTGTCCGACTCCTAGCGATCCCATGGACTGCAGCCTACCAGGCTCCTCCGTCCATGGGATTTTCCAGGCAAGAGTACTGGAGTGGGTTGCCATTTCCTTCTCCAGTTTCCTTACCATTGTTGATAACTCACCCCAAATCAAATAGCCAGGCAGTGGCAGGATCAAGGAGCAGTACTGTGGACTCTAAAACTCTAGAGTGAGACTGTGTGCTCAAAGCGAGGCAAAACAGACTTGAGAGTGGAGGGACTGCAGCACCAGCCTGCTAAGAATAGTCTTGAGAGGTCATTGGTTCATTACTTTATTCATTCAACTTGCAGTAAAAATTTATGGGGCACCTACTGTGCACCAGGCACTGGGGAAGCAATAGTGGACAAAGCAGAAAGGGTTTCACAGTCACAGGGGAAGAGACGGGAAGAAACAAAAGAGGAAACAAGTGAACACATAGAATAATTTCAAGGATGACAACAGAACAGGGGTATGTGATCGAGGCATACCTCTGGCCTCTTTGAGGTGATGTATGAGCAGAATCCTACAGCCTGAAGCTCCAAAAGAAGATACAGCTCAGAACAAGGAAGACAGGCAGGCAGTGGTGGTGGGAGAGCTATGGATGGGGGTTGGAGAGTGGAAAGAAACCCATGACGATAGCAGTTCTGCACAGAAAGCTGAGAGTTCACAGCCAGGAGGAAGGCCAGGGTCAACTCTTGGGCAGTGTCTGGCTGGGACCAGAGCAAAATGGTTGAAGGAATTGTCTAGAAAACCTTATCCGGTCTTAAACCAAAAATCCAAACCAGAAAAGACCCTGCTTTAGGTTACCCACAGAGGGATAGAAACAGAGGGTGGGCAAGAGAAAGGGACTCCATATTACAAGATAGTTTTGTCAGCTTGAGCCTGGAAGTGCCTATAATGAATTGTGACATGTCCCCACAATTCATAAAGGCACTGTCTGGTAGAGCTGAGAAGCTGTTGGAGGTGACGGTGGCCTTATAAAAAAAAAAAAGTATTGTTGTTCAGTCATGTCTGACTCTCTGTGATCTCATGGATTGTAGCCCGCCAGGCTCCTCTGTGCATGGAATTCTCCAGGCAAAAATACTGGTGTGGATTGCCATGCCCTCCTCCATGGGTTCTTCCTAACACAGGTTAATATCTAATACAAATGATACTTAACCTGAGCTATGCACTGGACCAGTGATCCCCAAATCTTATGAAGTGAACATAAGATCCACTTGAAATGTTTGTAAAACATGCAGATGACTGGCCCCAACCCTTGTTGTTCAGTTGCTAAGTTGTGGACTCTTTGAACCCCGTGGACTGCAGCACGCCAGGCTTCCCTGTCTTTCACCATCTCCCGGAGTTTACTCAAACTCATGTCTGTTGAGTCAGTATTGCCATCCAACCATCTCATTCTCTGTCACCCCCTTCTCCTCCTGTTCTCAATTTTTCCCAGCATCGGGGTCTTTTTCAACGAGTTGGCTCTTTGAACCAGGTGGCCAAAGAATTGGAACTTCAACTTCGGCATCAGTCCTTTGACTCTCCCACTGATAAATTGGTGTTCAGTATGTCCAGCGAGGGACTGGAATATGTGTCTGACATGCAGGTGATCTCTGGACAGGCCACATCTTGAGAAACGTGGGGTAAGATCCACTAATGGGCTTCAGGGAGACCATGAATCCCCAGGAATGGAGTGAAAAAATGTGTGGATGTTAGTCGCTCAGTCATGTCTGACTCTTTGCAACTCTTTGTGAAAAATGTGTGTGTTTACATAAATGTATATTTCTTTTTCTGGGGAGAGTCCTTATCATTACAAGACTCAAAAACTTAAGAACCACCAACTGAGTTCTGTCCTTTATCTTAGAGACCAGGAAACACAGAGTCCCAGGAATATAAGTGACTCAACTTATCCTCAAAGCTGGCAGAGAGCAGAGTTGGGCTGTCTCCCCAGATTTTCTCTTTCCAAGCCCCCTGCTCTCCTCTCTTTGCTCTTCTGACTGTAGGGGTGGGGGGAGAAGGAGGATGGGGATCTAAGCACATGGAGGCAAAGTCAACAAAGGATCGCTCACCTCCTTTGTGGCCACAGGTGGGATAGATCTGCAGAGTGTAGAGTTAGAACGATGATGCCTCAGCAAAAGACCCAGTCACTCACCTGCACTACCACTCCATATTCTGACCCCTGTGGAATTCATCCCCAATAGGACCTAAAGCCATGACAGAGGGCATCCATGCCTGGTTGTTGGATACATGGTAGTGATGGAGTGATGTTCTTATTTTTTTTAATGCTCCTTCTGCTAAGGGCCGGACACAACTGAGCGACTTCACTTTCACTTTTCACTTTTACACATTGGAAAAGGAAATGGCAACCCACTCCAGTGTTCTTGCCTGGAGAATCCCAGGGACGGGGGAGCCTGGTGGGCTTCCGTCTATGGGGTCACACAGAGTCGGACACGACTGAAGTGACTTCGCAGCAGCAGAAGCTGCTGCTTTATTAATTAATTTAATTTAATTTGACTGTGCTGGGTTTTCGTTGTGGCATGCAGGCTTCACTAGCCATCCCGCAGGCTTCATTGCCCCACAGCATATGGGATTTTAGTTCCTCAACTGGAGCTCAAACCTGCATCTTCTGCTTTGGAAGGTGGATTCTTTAGCCCTGGACCACCAGGGAAGTCCTATAATGGTCTTATGAAGAAGACCTGCCTCCCTATCCCTGAGCAGGTGGGTGATTCTGGGCTTCCCTGTCTGCATTCAGTTTTCCATCCATCTATTAGGCCAGTCTGAATATTCACCCTTTCTAGTATGCTCAGGCCATGCTTCCTCTTGGATCCTTCTCCCAGTCTGGATCCCATGTCATTAACACCAGCTGGCTCCTCAATTTTGACATGTGTTCTGCCCTCTAGATCTGGTCCAAATCCTTTAAACCCTGGCCTCAACCTGAGCTTCTAGATTCATCAGCTGGGTTCACCTTCATCTTTTTTATTTAAAAAAATTATCAACCTGCCTGACTTCAGGCTATACCGCAAAGCTACAGTCATCAAGACAGTATGGTACTGGCACAAAAACAGAAATATAGATCAATGGAACAAAATAGAAGGCCCAGAGATAAATCCATGCACCTATGGACACCTTATCTTTGACAAAGGAGGCAAGAATATACAATGGAGAACAAACAATCTCTTTAACAAGTGGTGCTGGGAAAACTGGTCAACCACTTGTAAAAGAATGAAACTAGAACACTTTCTAACACCATACACAAAAATAAACTCAAAATGGATTAAAGATCTAAATGGAAGACCAGAAACTATGAAACTCCTAGAGGAAAACATAGGCAAAACACTCTCCGACATAAATCACAGCAAGATCCTCTATGACCCACCTCCCAGAGTAACGAAAATAAAAGCAAAAATAAACAAATGGGACCTAATTAAACTTAAAGGCTTTTGCACAACAAAGGAAACTATAAGCAAACTGAAAAGACAGCCTTCAGAATGGGAGAAAATAATAACAAATGAAGCAACTGACAAAGAATTAATCTCAAAAATATACAAGCAGCTCATTCAGCTCATTTCCAGAAAAATAAATGACCCAATCAAAAAATGGGCCAAAGAACTAAACAGACATTTCTCCAAAGAAGACAAACAAATACCTAACAAACACATGAAAAGATGCTCAATATCACTCATTATCAGAGAAATGCAAATCAAAACCACAATGAGGTACCATCTCACGCTGGTCAGAATGGCTGCTATCCAAAAATCTACAAACAATAAATGCTGGAGAGGGACTGGCCTAAGAAATAGATGGATGGAAAACAGTGCAGACAGGGAAGCCCAGAATCACCCACCTGCTCAGGGATAGGGAGGCAGGTCTTCTTCATAAGACCATTACAGGATTTCCCTGGTGGTCCAGGGCTAAAGAATCTACCTTCCAAAGCAGAAGATGCAGGTTTGAACTCCAGTTGAGGAACTACTCTTACACTGCTGGTGGGAATGCAAACTAGTACAACCACTATGGAGAACAGTGTGCAGATTCCTTAAAAAACTGGAAATAGAACTGTCATACGACCCAGCAATCCCACTGCTGGGCAGACACACCGAGGAAACCAGAATTGAAAGAGACACGTTTACTCCAATGTTCATCGCAGCACTGTTTATAATAGCCAGGACATGGAAGCAACCTAGATGTCCATCAGCAAACGAATGGATAAGAAAGCTTTGGTACATATACACAATGGAGTATTACTCAGCCATTAAAAAGAATGCATTTGAATCAGTTCTAATGAGGTGGATAAAACTGGAGCCTTTTATACAGAGTGAAGTCAGCCAGAAAGAAAAACACCAATACAGTATACTAATGCATATATATGGAATTTAGAAAGACGGTAATGATAACCCTATATGCGAGATAGCAAATGAGACACAGATACATAGAACAGTCTTTTGGACTCTGTGGGAGAGGGCAAGGGTGGGATGATCTGAGAGAATAGCATTGAAACATGTATATTATCATATGTGAAACAGATTGCCAGTCCAAGTTCGATTCATGAGACAGGATGCTCGGGGCTGGTGCACTGGGATGACCCAGAGGGATGATATGGGGAGGGAGGTGGGAGGGGGGGTTCAGGATGTGGAACACATGTACACCCATGGCTGATTCATATCAATGTATGGCAAAAACCACTACAATATTGTAAAGTAATTAGCCTCCAATTAAAATAAATTTTAAGAAGTTATTTATTTGGCTGCACCAGGTCTTAGCTGCAACATGAAGGATCTTTGGTTGCAGCATGTGGGATCCAGTTCCCTGACCAGGGATCGAACCCAGGCCCCCTACATTGGGAACATAGAGTTAGCCACTGGACCCCCAGGGAAGTTCCTCACTTTCCTCTTTTGAACTAACAACCCCTCATCTTGGCTTTGGCCTCTATTTTGTATTCACTATTTTGTCCTGGTGATGGAATCCCTGCAGTCCTGGCCCCACTTAGCCAATCAGTCCTTCCCTTACCTACCTGGCCAGTGCCACCTGCTATTCAAGAGCTAGAGTTATTCAGAATCCAATTCCTCTTTCTGTAAAATAATCAGACCAGAAAGTTCGTCTAACATGCTTTCAGGCCTGCAAAAGCTCATCTTGGGATCTGGCTGGCAGACTACCGCTTGCCCTGTGCCCTGTTCGACTGGGTACGTTTCTCTCAGTAAACCCAGACTGTCTCACTTGCTTCCCCACTCTGCTTGCCAACTCCCTTTCTTTTCTGTTCCTTTGTTTTTCTCTCTTTCTTCTTCTTTTTTATTCTTTTCCCAGGCTTTAGGTCTCCCTTGGCCCATGCTGGCATCGCTCTGCCTGACAGCAATACTCGGGAATAAAAAGGTGTCTGAGCCCTTTGTGTTGACTAATGCCACCTTTGTGTTGGTGCCAGATTTGTTTTGGAGGCAGATGTCCGTGAAGGCTGGACAGTAGGTGTGGTCCTGCTGAGCACACCAGAGGCAGAGGAAAGAAGGCAGCCCTGTCATTTTCCCAACAACCTCCTTAAATCTGTGCGTGACGGCTCCTACACCCTTTAACAGACAGGGTCAGGAGCTTAACAACTCCAGAGACCGCTTCAGGTCTCAGATTAAATCAGCGCAGAGGTGGAAGTGAACACAGAGCCCTCAGCCTGGAAGCCGTCCAGAGAGCTGCGTGGAGCAGACTTGCAGCCTCCACCAGGGCTGTCACACGGTGGACGCTTGGCATTTACTGGAAAGTTGAATTAGACTTGCCTGTGGATTTTTTTTTTTTTTTAGAAGGAGTTACACAGTGAATTCCTTGTGGAGGATTAATCATCTTCTCTCTTGCCTATAACAGAGGCTGTTTCTCAGGTCCTGCCCCTGGTTTCGTTTGTCCCAAGGATTTCATTTGGAGGGCGGGACATTCTCTCCCTACCAACCATCCCCCCGGCCCAACAGGGACCAATGAAAACCAAGGACCTCATCCACCGGTGGTGACTAAGAACTCAGAGTATTTAAGAGGTTGCAGGAATGGGCTGAGAACTTTTTGCTTTCTCCCGAAGTCGGGGCACGCTCTCCATCTGATCAGGGCCATCACCGAGCCAAGCCGTGGAGTAAAGGGGAGGCGGAAATAAACTCCATCACCATGTGCTACGGAAGATGCGCGCGATGCATCGGACATTCGCTGGTGTGGCTCGCCACCCTCTGCATTGTCGCTAATATTTTGCTTTACTTTCCTAATGGGGAAACCAAGTATGCTTCTGATAACCATCTCAGCCGTTTCGTGTGGTTCTTCTCTGGTATCCTGGGAGGGGGCTTGCTGGTAAGTCGCTCAGAAATCATTACAGCCTTGAAAAAAAATTCTTTCCTGTTAGACAAGATATTTTCATGGAAAGTTTTCTATAAGGCATGTTCCCAAATCCAGGATTTTTGTTCATTCTTATTTTGAAAACTTATCAAGGAACGTTGAGATAGGTATAGGGTATTCATTTTACTAAAGGTTGGTTTACAGAATCCCCATTTCAACTACCTTTTTGCTAAATTCTCCTACTTTACAGCTAGAAACAGAGACTAGCTTTTCAATCAGATTTGAGAACCTCTAGAGTTTCTGGTCCTGGAGCCGGTACTCATTTCACATCCGCTCTGGGAAACGGGGAGGAGTCGGATAGTTCTCTGTCTAAATCAACAGAGTTTTGGATACAAATTCTTTGCTGTTTGTTCTCAAGCATTTGCGGCAGGGAAAAATAATGAATTGTAAGAGCGCTGCTATTTAGAAAGGACTATAAATTTTCTCCTTTATGTAAGCCTGGGGTGTGGCGTTTAGGGAAAATTCTGCAGTTAGCAGCAAATCACGGTCTGAAGCTAATAGTGGAATGTGTTGTTTTTTCCAAGGTTTGTTTTTAAGTGAAGTGAGAGGAATTTGCCTGCCAACCTGGGAGCTGAAAGTATTAGCTTCGACCATAGCCTGGAAAGAATGTGGACAAACTTGGGTTTGCCACTTTGAAATGCTGGGATTGTGAATTTTGAAGAGAAGTTTTATGGAACTGCTAATACCATACAGAATATTTTTCTTAGTCAAGGAAAGGCTATTTAAACTTAATACACTAACTCTGGTATGGCAAATCTGCTTTGAATTTAAGCATTACTATCATGCTAACATAATCACTTGTTTTTCTTTCTCCCACTAGTTCTCAGGTCAGTTTTTGTCTTGTTTTGTTTCATTGAGGTATAGTTAATTTCATAATCATTTGTCCTTAATACAATACCTTGCTTGTTTAAACTTCTTTTGATCTTGAACTCAAAGGATTTCAAGTTCATTTTAAGAGCTTTATTGTGACATTACAACCATGCAATGGTGTCTTCAATGAAGCAGTGCACCTTTACTATACTGAGTTTTCCTCTCTCTTGTTTATAAAAAAATTTTTTTAGTTATTCTCTTAAAGTTTTGTTGTTATTTTCCATGCTTTACAAAGGTAAACAAACCAACCAACAAACAGATTTAAAGACAGGGTTTAATATTTTCAAAACAGTTTGCATCTGAAACTATGTTATGAACTCTTACGGAATTAACACATTTATGGGTTATTATTTTACCCCTCCCATGCTATATCCTGACCCTACCTAATGTGGCACACTACATAAAAATAATCAGATATTACACTTTGAAGGTTTTTCTCTTCTTCTCAGAGTTTATGTTCTCTGAGATATTTGGTCAGCCTAACCCAAAGACGTTCAGCAATATCAGAAAGAAAAATGGTTTACCAAAAGATGCTTAGATTGACTGACCCTTATGTACCCGGGGAAAGTCGGTGATTTGAATTTGCATGCTTTCTAACCAGATGTTCCTGCCAGCATTCACCTTCATTGGGCTAGACCAGGAAGACTGCTGCGGGTGCTGTGGCCATGAAAACTGTGGGAAAAGATGCGCGGTAGGTCTTCCCACTCTGGTGGGGAAATGGTCCCTAAGGGGTAGCTGTGACATTCTGTGTCTCACTTCTGGTGGTTCCTCCCTTCCCTAGATGCTGTCTTCTATACTGGCTGCACTCATTGGAATTGCAGGCTCTGGCTACTGTGTCATTGTGGCTGCGCTGGGCTTAGAGGAAGGACCAAGATGCATGGATGCCAGTGGCCAGTGGAACTATACCTTTGCCAGCACAGAGGGAGAGTAAGTGATTGTACCCAGTAAGGCTGCACATTCTTATCCACCACGTGTGTATGGTGGTAAATCCACCAGATTAAAAAGGCATCAACCATTTGTTCATCCATCCTCCTGCCAGGTTTATAATTCAGGCAATGAGTATCAGAGGGTAAATTCCCAGTCTCTGACCCAGAGAAGCTTTTTAATGGATTCACTGGTTCAGTCCTCTTAATAATATGTGAGGAGACTGCCACTATTGCTCCTCTTTTACAGATGAGGGTATGGAGGCCCAGGGAGATCAAGTAACTTATCTAAAATCACATTGCTAAGATGTGACAGTCAGGATTTGAACCCAGGCAGCCTAGCTATAGAGTCTGTGCTTGTATAGTGTGTATACTATACCAAAGCAATTGTCTGATTCTACTATTTTATAAGAAAATCTTATGGAATCCTTATAAAGCACTGGTGAAAGCCCAATGCATTTAGCCAAAGCCCAGGGTCAATCATATTACCAACACACACACACTCACATATAACATAGCAATTATGTATAATACACCCTTTATTCAAAGTGGTCAGGCTGTATAAGACAGATCTTATTCATGACTTTAACATTGGGAAAATCCAAGTGGCTCCACTGTTTTATGCTGATACTGTATTTCTTATCTATTATTGAGAAAAGACAGAAATAGCTGATAGAAACTGATGTATATAATGATAAATGAATGACATACTGAAATCTGAGAGGTTTAGTCATGGTATTCATGAGTGAAAATAATATGAATCATGAATTTGAATTGCTCATATACTTTCAAGAATGTTTGTCTCTCATGAATTTTGTGGCATGGAGTGGTATCTTAAGATTGTGAATATGGAATTAGATCGATCCTGAGTTCAATTCCAGCTCTGTATTTACTGTCTCAGTAACTAGGAAAAGGTGAACTGAGCTCTCTGCATCTCAGTTATTTTATTTGTAAAATAAAACCAATGGCAGTTGTCAAGAAGATTAATAAATTACTATATGTAAAATCTTTGTCACAAAAGCTGACAGAATGAACACTGCCATCTTATTACAGCTTGCAACGGGTACAGCCCAATGATAGCTTCTGAAGGAAAACAGTGCTCACTGGAATTTGAAATTTTAGTGTATAAAATTGTTATCATGATTTTTCAGATCATACTTTTCATGCTTTATTCTGAATATACTGAATGTACCAGTAGAAACTGGTTACTCCTGTATTCAAAAACATGTGATCTACCACACAAACTCACCTCTAAAAAAACATTATGATTCATCCAAGGAGAGGTGATTCATCAGCTATAAACTTTCCTGTCAGTTTATCTATCTCCCCTGTCTTGGATCCAATCAACTTCTGCAAGAAACCTCCAGTTTCCATGTCATTCCTCATTTCTACTTCTTCAGAGATTTCAGTATGGGAAATAACAAGCCAGTAGTTAGTTGCTTAATAGCCAAGTCGAGCCAAAGAACTTTTTTCCATTGTGTCCCTAAATTATGGATTTTTGTTAAATACAGGGTCAGAAGAACAGAATTTTTTTCATAATCAATCATAATTCCATCAATCAAATTGAATTTCTGATTAACTCTATTAACCATTCCAAAATGAGGTCTCTAATCCCCAGTCCCTTTGTTCTGTTGTGGTAGGAAGACATTACAAGGAAAGAATTATTCCAGATCTTTCAATGGAATTAAGTCAATCGTAGATTTTCCCATATGATTGAATCCTATTTTATTAAGAATATATATATTCAGATAATGACTCCAGTATGGTTTGCTGAGGCTTCCCTGGTGGTTCAGTGGTAAAGAATCTGCCTACAATGCAGGAGATGTGGGTTCGATCCCCTGGAGAAGAAAATGGCAACCCACTCCAGTATTCTTGCCTGGAGAATCCCATGGACACTGGCAGGCTATAGGCTATGGGGTTGAAAAAGAGTTGGACACGTCTTAGCGACTAAACAACAGCAGATGGTCAGCTAACATTTCACAAAATGACTTCAGATTGCTATTTGGCATTCAATTCCTTGTCCATTGTGTTGAATATTTACTATGGGCCAGATACTGGTCTAGGGATTGAATAGACAATGATGAATAGCTCTAGTTCCTACCTTCATGGAGCTCAGACTTGTGGACTAGATACATAAGCAACCCTTTTCCCTTGCCTCAGTTACGTGTCCTTCCTCTGTGACCCTGACACTTAGTTTACCTGATCAGGGTACTGGTTGTGTTGAGATTGCCTGTCATTTCTTCTCTTAAGAAATGCTTTTCCAGGACAGAGTTCAGGCTATTCTATCCCTAGACTTGCCTAGATGTCTAACTCACACTGAGTGCTCAACAATCTTTGCTGAATTTTCTGTCTATTATTGCAACAAGATCTGGGCTAAATTCCTTATTCTGTGGAAAGACTTGGATTGGAAGCATCTGATATAAGGCATTGAATTAATCTTTTTTTTTTCCTAAATGAAAAAAACATGGCACGAGAAGTATGTTTATGAGACATCCCATTGGTGTGGCTGTGTGTCAGAAGTTTCTTCTTTTTATCCACAGTTACCTTCTGGATAGCTCCACATGGTCCCAATGCATCGAACCCAAGCATATAGTGGAATGGAATGTCTCTCTGTTTTCGATCCTCTTGGCACTTGGTGGGATTGAATTCATCTTGTGTCTCATTCAAGTAATAAACGGAATGCTTGGAGGTGTCTGTGGTTATTGTTCCTCTCGCCAACAGGTAAGAACCTGTGTAAAAATGCACCATTGTTTTCATCCTAGAGAAAAGAAGACAAAAATTAAACCCTGCTCAACCTACTAATGTTTATTCCATTTTTGTGGAAAAGCATTTACAGCAGTGGGTTTTTTTTTTTAACTTTTTATTTTATACTGGGGTAGAGCCAATTAACAGTGTTGTGATGGTTTCAGGTTGATAGCAAAGGGACTCAGCCATACATATACATGTATCTATTCTCCCCCAAACTCCCTTCCCACCCAGGCTGCCATATAACACTGAGCTGTACAGTAGGACCTTGTTGGTTATCCATTTTAAACATAACAGAATGCACATATTGATCCCTAACTATCCCTTCCCCCATTGGGTTTTGCTCTCAGTCGTAAGCTTCCTTGAGAGTCACAGTTACTGGGTTATCTTGGTTCTTTGTAGTTGGCTGTGTATAAATAAGACAATGTCACCCATACACAAGGTGCTTCTTCAGGATCTAACCAACTACCCCTTTTGCTACCCCTGCTCTGACTGCAGAGACACAAAAGAAACGTTCTCTCTTTGCCTGCTCTCACATTCCCAACTAGTATACACAAGTAACTGCTATCACCCATTGCCCTAGGCATCATGTTAAACCCCTATTCCAGAAGAGCCTATGATGCAGAGATTAAGCAATGTTTCTAGAATCACCTAGTCAGGAAGCAACAGGCTTCAAATGCCACAGCTCCTGCTCTTAACCTGTATGCAGGACTTGCTGTTCTGTTGGGTTTTCTACAGTTCCTTCCTAATAAGGAGTCACAAAAATGCCCAAATAGCTAAGCATAGTAGCTATTTGAATAACTAGTAGCCTTTGAATAACAACTTATTAAAAACCTTTCACTGTGAAAGAAAACCAGGAAGCGCTTGTTTCCTGGGGATGTGATTTGGAAAAGAAATATGCATTTGTTAGTAGTGGGGAAAGTTCTTGTTTCTATATTTTCCTAAAAAAACATGTATTACTGAACTGATAGAAGTCCAGCTTTGGTCAAATTTGGGGGGAAGGGAGGGTTGTTTTATGTCTTGTTCTGTAAAGCAGGATTAGGAAAACTGAAACTTATTTAATTTGTATTTTCCTAACCATTTACTTCTCTGGTTCAAGGTTTCCTAACTTTCTTTGAAAGTAAGACAAAGCCTAATAAAAAATGAAAACTCCATGGCTATCATGAAAAGCTTTGCTGTAAATAGATGGAAACTTTCTATAATTTTTGAGGGGAAGTTAAAATAAAAATCTAGATGTCCTTATCAGGCAAATACAGCAAGATTAATAATTGCTTTGGGAGCCTGCCAAATTTCCGAGAAAACAGCAGAGTGGAAAACTTTCAATATGGAATTGTTTCCAGGCAATACGGTTGGGCAGACGCAAAGAAGGCTCTTGGGATTAACTATAATATAACCTATCTTTAGCCTTAAGTTTCCTACAAGGCAAGAGTATAAACTGGTGAGACCCCATTGTACTTCAGCACTAGTGCATTTTGGGGACAGGTATCCACCTGCCAAAGCAGGATCCCTGGCTCAGGAAGATCCCCTGGAGAAGGAAATGGTAACCCACTATGCTTTTCTTTCCTTGAGAATCCCATGGACAGAGGAGCCTGGCTGGAGTCAAACACGACTTAGTGACTAAACAGCAATATAATGTGTCAATGACTAAAATTGCTACAGTGGTTTGGCAGAATGACACTCTTTCCCGGGTTAAGGGAGCCAAGAGTCCTACTGGGTTTCCCAGTCACTATAGGGGTGGCTTCTTCCCAGACACTGCAGGTCAGATCTGTTACGTTTGTTTGCAAGACAAAAGACAGTTTCAAAGAGCAAGGTTTTTAGTATAGATTGTTCAACTCTGTATGTAGCATTTAATTCAAAAGTTGCCCACATTGAGTTGGCATCAATGTAAAACTCCCATGACATTATCTCTTAAATCCTTGAGGTTAAAAACCCACCCTGAGCATATAAAAGCCAGCCAGGCCTTGTAAGCTGCACTTTCCACGGCCTCTTTCTTCAGCTTTTACTTGTGAAGGACAACAGTCTGGTTTGTTTAGGAAATATTTTATGAGCATTGTCTAAGCTCTCATTGTTGTTGGCCCAACCCCTGCTGAAGCTGAGATTGGTCTGCTTTATGTTTGCTTAAAACAGATTTAAAGCACCGAAATGTCATCATTGTTTGTTTAGCCTGATCAGAACCTGATACTTATTTCATTTTCTTTACAGCAATATGACTGCTAGAAGAATTACCCCAAGACAAACCCAAAATCTTCCTCTACGTCACTGTAATTTATATATTTTACTTGTATTAATTTGTAAAACTTTGTACTAGTGTATCATACACCACGTGTTCTACTTTTATAAGTGTGTATAAAGACTGGCATCTTCTCCGGATATTGGTGTTTGAACTTAGCAGAGAAATTTTTTTTTTTTTTAAGAGTAAGAAAATAAACCACACTCTGGAGTTAATTTAACAGACTGACAGTGTCCAGCCTACCTGAGATAAACTCTGGCTGAAATCATGTTTTTGAGAAACATTACAAGGATAAATGTCACATTCCAGCTACTATTCTATATATTTATATGTGCATGCGTTTATTAAATGAAAGATTTCTAGTTGCTTTTTTTAAGACCATTAAGGAGAAAATCCAACAACCCGAAAAGATATATTTTTTCACTGTTTATATGGCGTTTCCCATTTGTATGCAAACCTCTAACAAGGGGCTTTTTGAACTGATTCATGTTATGAAAGAAACATGTAATTCCCCAGGTTGGGGGTTGGGGGGCAGATTGAGAATACTTGAATCTAAATGAATGAGTCAAAATAGGCAAAGCAGTGAGTTATTACAAGGAATACCAAATCCTGGATTTTTCTGACACGTGGAAAACTTTTTGGCCTTCAGAGACAAGACTGAGGATCATGGATGTAAATAGAGAAAGGCCTGGACAAGAAGATGGGAAATGGAATAAAGCAGTTGATCATCATGGACATATGGGGAAGGAGGTGGAGGACCATGAGGAAATACCCCCAAATTTACTTGTTTCAATACAACAAATAAAGTATTCACTACTATTTTGTTGTTTGGTTTCATCATCCTTTGTTTCATGTTCCTCCTTTTTTCTTCCTGTTTTTCTTTTTTTTTTTTCAGTCTGCAGATTGTTTGGCCTCCATTGCTAGGGGCTTTGTGTCTTCTGGTTTCTTGATCACTTTCACTTCTTCATCCTCTTTCTCCATTTCTATCTCCGCTGCTATCCATGCATTTGTGCCATCCACCTCATTAGGCAACTTTCCTTTGCCTTGGGTGCTCCAGACAGCAGGCTCCTCTGGAGGTAACAGACATTTTCTCTCTTTACATCTCACATCTGTTATATTGTTAGTTTCTTTCAAGTGACAGAGTCCCCTGCCCTAATTGGAAATTGTACACAGAAACTGTCTGCATTTGGTGTTTACTGGCCTAGGCAACAGACAAACTAGTTAGTTGATAAAGAAGCCTTACTGGCTGTTAGACAGCAGAGCTCCTCCTGAGACCAAGTTCTCTTGCCTGAAGGGGTCCAATCTTTCTTGTGCTTTGGTCTTTCAGGCAGTCTGGTGAAGGTTATGGACTCCTGTTTAAAATGCAAAAAACAAAGACATAGGATGAGAAAGTAAACCCAGATATTGACTATTTTAGCAAAACATTTTTTTAAATCTTAAGATAGTTGTCTTGCAAGGCAGCTCCATCACACCAGCACCTGTAGACAGGAAAGCAGTGATCAAGAGTGATCTAGCAGTGGGCTAAAGAGGGGTTGTCTAAGAACTACTGTACTTCTTTTTATTTATTTATTTAGCTGCATGGGGTCTTCATTTCGGCATGTAGGATCTTTAGAACTGGCGTGTAGGATTTTTAGTTGTGACATGTAAACCGTTAGTTTAAGCATGTGGGATCTAGTTCCCTGACCGGGGAGCAAACCTTGGTCACCCGCATTGGAAGCATGGAGTCTTAGCCACTGGACTACCAGAGAAGTCCCAGAACTACTGTACTTTTGAAATACAATTCCAATTGAAATGATATTTGAGATCTATCCAACAATTTCGATGTGATACAAAAAGATGTGTGATTTTGTATTGTTCAAAGTATAATCAGTATCCTGATTCTGCTGTGACTTCTTCTATGCAGTCACAATAAAGGATATATTAATACTAAATTTTCATTAGAGGTTAATAAAAACAGTGATAAAATTTTTTTCCATCCAAGTTTAACAACTTCCTTCACCATAGACAAGCAGTCCATGGGCCTCTTAAGAGTCCTTAGACTCTAGGTTACCCAAGTGGCGTTAGCAGTAAAGAACCTGCCTGCCAATGCAGGAGACAGACTCAGGTTCGATCACTGGGTTGGGAAGATTCCCCTGGAGGAGAGCATGGCAACCCACTGCAGTATTCTTGCCTGGAGAATCCCTTGGACGGAGGAAACTGACAGGTTTCAGTGCATAGGGTCGCAAAGAGTTGGACACGATTGACGTGACTTAGCATGCACACGCATAAGAACTCCTGCAATAGAAAGAGAAAAACAAATATCATGTATTAACATATGTACATGGAATCTTAAAAAATGGTAAGATGATCCTATTTGCAAGACAGGAATAGAGATACAGACATAGAGAATGAACGTGTGGACACAGAGGGGGAAGGAGAGAGTAGGGGAAACTGAGAAAGTAACATTGACATATATACACTACCATGTGTGAAATAGATTTATAAAGCAATTATACTCCATTTGAGAAAGATAAACAAATACTTTAAAAAAAGAACACTTACAACAGAGGATCCAAAAAAGAGGCATAATGATCCACTGATTAAGCACTTTTTTCCCCTAAATCTATCCTCAAAGGAAATGGCAATAACAATGATTAATCGTGACAGTAATAATAGCAACTCAACTGAGTTCCTTCAATGTGTTCATTACTCTACTTAGTTTCTACATTTATCATTTCACTGAAATCTCTTAACAGAACTCTGAGGTGGTGCATGTCTCCCGTTTACAGAGTTGAAGATCAGAGCAGTTGACTAGTCTGCCCCAAGCCACATTTTGCAAGTGAAGAAACTATGTTTAAATCCAGGTCAGTCTAACATGAAAACCCACTAGTTTCCTTGGCCCCCTGCTCTTTCTTTGCTGCCCCTGCCCAGATGCTGGAGTCTTGTCCCTGGAACTCAGACTCTTCCCCCACCAAAGGGGGCTTTGGCAGGCTCCTGTGACCCTTTGGGAAAGGGTCTCATTGGAAAATGAAACTCCTTTGAAAAGACTCTGATGCTGGGAAAGATTGAAGGTAGAGGAGAAGAGGGCAACAGAGAATGAGATGGTTGGATGGCATTACAGTTCAACAGACATGAACTTGGGGCAAACTCTGGGAGATGGTAAGGGACAGGAAATCCTGGCATGCTACCATCCTTGGGGTCTCGAAGAGTCAGACACTACTTGGCAACTGAACAACAAAAGTGACCCTTTAGTCATCCCCATCAGAGCCCAAACTGGAGTGACTCAAAGTTTCTCCTAGTTTGTAGATCTTTAACAGAAATTGTCCAGAGGAAATAGCTTACACAAGTTCCCCTCTACCCTAGTTTATTTCTATTTATAGCTCATATTCTGCATCTGTCATATTCTAAAACCCTCAGTTTGGCTGGGAATTCCCCCAGGAACTGTACTGAAACAGCTTATTATCACCTGGCAACATGAAAACAAAAATTTCTGTAGAAACTGAGTCACCTGAATAGCACATATGGCTTCAAGGTTAGATAGTTTCCTCTGAGGATCGTTTCACTGTTGTTACCAAATTTACAAGCAAATACTTGCATCAAGGAAACCTCTTTAACTGAAATCTAAGGAAATTGATGGGATGTACCTTCACTATAATTTGGTTTTTGTAAGTGCATAAGAGCTCTTTGATTATGTTTTCTTTGACACTTAATGCTAGTGGGAACAAGTATGGGACTTGGTGCAATTTTTCAGAAAGGTGACAATCTAGAAAGTCTGCCCATCCTTTTTAACCCAATATTTTTGCTTTTAGAAATTCAAGAGGCTCATCAAAGATGTTCAGTTTCCAGGAATAACTTTGGGAGTATTGTTTATACCTAGAAAATTGACAAGAGCCTTAGTGTCTGACAACAAGGAACTGGTTTGATAAAACATAGTCAGCACAGTAAAATATTATGCATATTTATAGCATATATGTATACATACTAAAAAGTATTTTGGACCAGATTCTCAGTGACTTTTGTTTTGATTCATTTTGCTTATCTATACTTACTGAAATGTCTTCCATAAATACATATTACTTTTGGAAAGAAAACAAAAAGAGAAAGAGAAAAAAAAAAAGAAAGATTCAGTCCTAAAATTTGGGGAGCAGTCCACAGTCTTTAAAGGACACTCCCCAAGTGTATGAGAAAACCATTGTTCTTGTGGGCGAACAGAGGAGTCACTCCATGGTAAATACTGGGGAATAATTGTGCCTGCAATTAAGTAGAGGGATGGGCCAGGTGAGACAAGCAATAACCACAGGCTAAAAATATTACAGGGAAGCCGTAATTCCCACTCTGTGTTTGGGAAACGTAAGCACATGGTGTCTACTTAATCTAGCTACTAAACGAGATTTTTCTAATAAATATCAAATACATACCTTTTGTTCATTTTAAAAATGAAAGTAGCTCTACTTTGAGCGTTTTATCAGGACATTTTGTAGCACAGCCTGAGTTTTTCTCATTTCACTTCTCTGAGATGAGAGGAGGATTACCCACAGCCTAGGTGTAAAGGACTTGGCCCAGCCTGGTTTGTGAAATGATCCAACATGTCTTAACAAGTAGAGGAACTGAGTTATCTACCCAAGGCGAGTACACATTGTTCTTCCTTCTCTTTTCACATGAATTACTTTTGTGTGTATGTGTCTTTGTTAATTTAGATACTTATTCCGATTATTGCAGTTACAGAAATCTACCAGGCCTTTCTGGAGCCGGGTTTCCTGTGAACTCTTGGAATTGATTAACCAGTCTCTCTCTCACACTCTTCCTCTCTCTCTCTCTCTCACACACACACACACACACACACACACACTTGCCACGTACATACAGTCTGGCACTCTGGTGAAGCTCATGGACTCACTTGCATAAAACAAAGACATAGGATGACAAAATAAATCCTGATATCTGACTATCTTATCAACATAATTTTTAAAATTTTAAGATAGTTGTCTTTGATAGACAGCTCCTTCACAGCCAATTAGAAGGAACAGACTACTGCAAATGAGACACAATGGGTGAATCTCATAAATAACAAGAGCACAAACCTTCTGCACTCTCCCCTTCCTCAATTTTGTCTACAAGATTCTGGATGTGATCTTGACTGAGGTAACCAAATCTTTAAAATACAGGGAGAGGTGGTGAGTCCCCTTATACAATATGTCACATATTAGGTTTTTATAGGAACAACACTATTAAGTCCCCAAGAGGGGCCGTTTCAAGATGTCAGTATCCACAAGTTGCATCCCGGAAGTGGAAGACTCTGTGTCAAGTGTTCCACTTGCTAATTTTCACCACAATCCCCTCTGTAACATGTGTACAAATATCACTGATTCGTGTGCAGGGTTTAGGGTCAATTGCAGCGACCTCTCCTGTCTCAGCTGTAGACAAGGCTAGAAGGGTTTGAGAGGAAAACCGAGGTCCCCAGGCTGAGATCTCTCTCAGTACCTGACTCCATGTCATTTAGGGCAAACCTTTGACTAAAGCAATAGCTTTTTTTTTTTAATTTATTTTTAATTGGAGGCTAATTGCTTTACAATATTGTGTTGGTTTCTGTCATACAGAATGGCCGTGATCAAAAAATCTATAAGCAATAAATGCTGGAGACGGTGTAGAGAAAAGGGTACCCTCCTGCATTGTTGGTGGAAATGTAATTGACACAGCTGCTATGGAGAACAGTATGCTGCTTAGTTGCTCAGGCAGGTCCAACACTTTGCAACCCTTTGGACTGTAGCCAGTCATGCTCCTCTGTCCATGGGATTTTCCCAGCAAGAATACTGGAGTAGGTTGCCATTTCCTCCTCCTGGGGATTCTCCCAACCCAGGGATCAAACCAGCATCTCCTGTGTCTCCTGAATGAGCAGACTCATTCTTTACCTGCTGAGAACAGTACGGAGATTCCTTGAAACACTAGGAATAAAACTATCATATTAAAAAAAATTTTTTTGATGTTCACCATTTTTAAAGTCTTTGTTGGATTTGTTACAATATTGCTTCTGTTTCATATTTTGGATCTTGGCCCCAAGGCATATGGGATCCTAGCTCCCTGACCAGGGGTTGAACATGCACTTCCTGCAATGGAAAGCAAAGTCTTAACCACTGGATTACCTGGGAAATCCCCTAAAACAATAGTTTTAAACCTACAGTCAGCTCTCCCCATAATCTCTAACATTTATTACATTTTGAACCTTAAAAATTTTTTAATCTTTTTGTTACATGCAGTAAAATACATGCAAAAATGTACAGCTCAACAAAGTTTAACACGTGTTTATTTATACTCATGTTGGTGATGGACAGGGAGGCCTGGCGTGCTGTGATTCATGGGGTCGCAAAGAGTCGGACACGACTGAGCGACTGAACTGAATTGAACTGGACCACCAACTACATCGAATCAGGACATTTCCAGCACCCAGAAAACTCTCTGATGTCCTCTCCCAGGCAATAAGCACTCCTGGAGTAACTACAGTTCTGATTTCCATCAGCATAGATTAGTTTTGCCTGTTCTTGAACTCAGTATAAATTGCTTCATAAAGCATGTTTTTCTGTGTGTCTGTTTTTCGTCACTAAACATTATGTTGTTGATTGCTGACTCCCAAAATATTACCAGAACAATCTGTTCATAAGACAAAGCTGTGTGTGTCATTCACTGCCATCAGGGAGAACATCACCTTGAAAGAGCTTTGGTTGGAGGGGGGAGGAAAAAGATGAATTTGAGACTTTAATTCTGGTTTAAGGTGAGTCTTTTTTTTTTTAATTTGTATTTAATAAATGGTACAAAGCACAATGCCATAAACATTAACAGTTAAAATTTCACCAAATGAAAAAAATACTATGGAATAAGGTAAGTCTTTTGATGGGAAGGCTTGCCTAGGGTTAATAAGAATTATGATATCTTTTTAGGATTGATGAGAAGAGCAAGGCAAGGATTTTGAGGTGAGAGGTTCAAAGACTCTTTGAGATGGAAATTGCTGTCATTCACTGTTGAAGAGATAATGGGTCTTTCAGGAAGTTTCTGTAATGAATAAAGTTATTTGTGTAGGCAAGCGTATCCTGGAATAGGACCTCCATTGTGCTCCAGTGGCCAAGACTCTGTGTTACCAATGCAGAGGTCCTGGGGTTTGATCCCTGGTCAGGGGTCTAGATCCCGCATGCCACAACTAAAGGCCCTGAATGCTGCAGCTAAGACCTAGTGAGAGCAAATAAATACAAATATTTTTTTTTTTTTTTTTGTAAAAAAGAGTATCCTGGAAGAGTAAAACTACGCTAACAAAGACTGTGTGTGTGTCCTTAGTCACTCAGTCATAGCTGACTTTGTGACCCCATGGACCATAGCCAGCTAGGCTCATCTGTCCATGGGAATTCTCCAGGCAAGAATACTGATGTGGGTTGCCATGCCCTCTTCCAGGGGATCTTCCCAACTCAGGGATTGAGCCCGGTCTCCCACATTGCAGGCAGATTCTTTACCACCTGAGCCACCAGGGAAGCCCATGCTAACAAAGAGTATGGAATGAATAATAAACCGTGAAGTGGTTTATAATTTCAGTCCTCAGTATCCAAGTTCAGGGTGGGGGATAGAGGGTTTGAGTGTTTGATATTTTTGAGATTCATCTGTGTCATCTCACGTAGCAGTAGTTTGTTCATTTCCTTTGTTGTATAGTACTCCATTGTTTGAATATACTACAGTTCATTTACCCATAATTCTATTGATGGATATTTGTGTGGTTTTCAGGAAATATGTTGCTATAATCATTCTTGTACATGTTTTTTGGTGAATATAAGAATGTATTGATGTAAGTTTATTTTTGTCTTGTTAAGGAATCAAGCTGTCAATGGAGATTCTTTTGTTGGGCTTTAGTTGGCATCTCAGGGGACCCAGAGATTCCCCTTGGCCCAGCAATCCCACAGCTTGGTTCATATCTTCCTGCCAGGGGACTGTCAATCACTCACTGGTTCAGTATTTTTGGATTGTACATTGTGAGCCCTGTACTGCACAATGTGCTGAAGACACAGCTTGGAGATTTTTCCAAGCTCTAGGAGACAGAGTCTTTGACTACGTTGCTCACTATTTTATCCCCAGCTCCTAAAACAGTTCACAGCATGCACTAATTGCTGGATGATCAGAGGTCAGCGAGCCATGATTCAAGGACCAAATCTGGTCTGCTGTCTGTTTCTGTAAATAGAGTCATGGGGACACAGCCATGCTTCTTTGTTTACTTATTATCTATGACTGCTTTCCTGCCACAATGGCAGAATTCAGTAGTTCTGACAGTGAATACATGTCCCACAAGGCCTAAGATATGTCCTTATCTAGCCCTTTACAGAAAGAGTTTGTTGATCTCTAGCCTAACTGCCCATTTGTCTAGCTAGAAGTTGATACTTCTACCCTATGGACTGTAGCCCACAAGGCTCCCCTGTCCGTGGAATTCTCCAGGCAAGAATACTGGAGTGGGCTGCCATCCTGGTCCCCAGGGAAACTTCCTGACACAGTGACTGAACCCATGTTTCTTGCATTGCAGGTGGATTCTTTATCATGTGAGCCACCTGGGAAGTCCCATTACAGTGAAAGTGGAGCACAGTAAGTATTGTTATTTTTAAGCTTATTATAACATTTCTCAAAAAGAAAAAAAAAATGAACCCAATTTACCTGCCATCTAGCTATAAGGATGGATATTAGAGGATGTATTAGTCCCCCGGTGGCTCAGCAGTAAAGAATCTGCCTGCCAAGAAAGAGAGGCAGGTTCAATCCCTGGAGGAAATGGCAACCCACTCCAGTATTCTTGCCTGAGAAATCCTATGGACAGAAGAGCCTGGAGGGCTACAGTCCATGGGGTCGCAAAAGAGTTGGACATGGCTTAGAAACTAAACAAAAGCTAAACAACAACAATAGTTTCCTAGTTTCCTAGCTCTAACAAACTACCACAACTGGATAGGTTAGTACAACAGGAATTTATTGTCTCACAGTCTGGAGGCCAGAAATCTGATATCAAGGCGTCAGCAAGACCTCAGTCCCTCTGAAGATGCTGTTTCAGGCTTCTCTTAGCTTATGGTAGCCTCAGAGATTTCTTGGCTTGTAGATAATCATCTTCTCCCTGTGTCTCTTGACATCGTCTTTCTTCTGTGTATGTCTATCTCTGTGTCCAAATTTACAAGGACACCAGTAGTGTTGCCTTAGGGCTCACTCTAACCATTTAGTTTCAACTAGATTACCTCTACTAAGACTGTATTTCCATATAAGGTCACACTCTGAGGTGCTGGGTAGTATGACTTCAACATATCTTTTTTGAAGGGGACACAATTCAACCCAGAACAGAAGAAAGGATAACAGTCTCTGACGGAGACTTTATCAGCATCTTCTAAACCAAACTGATGTCCTATGACATGTCCTTGAAAAGTCTTGGAGGAAAAAAGACAAAAGAAAATGTCTGGGAAAGAGGGCACACAATACACAGATTCCTGAAGATTCATCGCATGCATTTCCTAAGCACCGAGAAGTCTTATTGAAAAATCTGTTTAACTCAAAACTTCCCAAATCATTTAACTATCAAACAGTACAGTTGCAGCTTTGGAAAGAAGTGAATGACAGGTGAAAAGCACAGAGCTGGAAACATGAGAAAATCATTAAATGATGATAGAGGATATAGATTAGAGGAGTCCTTCCCTGCTGGCTTAGAAGGTAAAGAATCTGCCTACAATGCAGGAGACCTGGGTTCGACCCCTGGTCAGGAAGATCCCCTGGAGAAGGGAATACCCACTCCATTATTCTTGCCTGGCGAATTCCATGGACAGAATAATCTGGCAGGCTACAGTTCATGGGGTTGCAAAAAGTTGCACCTGACTGAGCAACTAACACACTCTGTGACAACAAAGAGTTTAGAATGAAAAGAAAATTTCATAAAATTAGCTGCTGCCTGTTCAATAGACAGGAATTCTGATATGTACTCTTTCTTCTACTCTTGAATAGGTGTGCCAGGGTACCACCTTGGAAATCTTGCTCCATTTCTATAGGAAAATATTATGTGCCCTTTAACAATACAGCTCCCTAGGTTTGGAAGGAATCCTGACTCCCAATTTTAGAGAAAAATTTTCTCCAAAAATTTTCACAATTTTGGAGAAATTTTCCTATTGTAGCTATCTTGGTCTCTGAGTGGGAAAGGCAAGAGAATATCAGAGATATAATAATCCAGTTGTCAGACATTTCATCCCTCCATAGTTTAGGGTTAAGTCAGTTCTCCCGCGAATTCCATTTCTGAGTCCATATGTGTTTATCACAAGGTATTCTTGTATTGGGTCGGCCAAAAAGTTCATTTGGGTTTTTCCATATGATGTTACAGAAAAATCCAGATGAATTTTTGCCCAATCCAAGATGTGCATATGGGCAGTGGTATACGTAATCTACAAAGCCCTGCAAAGGTTGAAAAACAACTTCCATCTGCATTTGCCAATAGTTCCCCTTGGGCATTGGTGCAGAGGTACGGGGTTGGCGGGGGGCAGGTAGGAGAGAAGGACATTCCAAAGGTCTGTGACAGGCAAAACTGGAGGTTGGAAAGAGACAGAAATGAAATGACATATTAGTAACCAGTTTCTGCAAAGGCAATCTTGGTGATTCAGTCTTCAGCGTCTATGGCAGAGGGTCAGGGAGCCATGAGTCAGGTAACCTGTGAACTATTGTGTGTTTCTTTGACTCAAGGAAGCGTCACCCTAGAGGCAATGATGAGTCTCATGCTGTATAATGAGAGAAATATTCACGTCCACATCCTCAGGGCTCCCTACGCAGGTGAGGACATTACAGTTTGATGGTTTGTGGAGATGGCCCAGATGGAAGAATGAAGCTCAGTATAACACCAACAGTGAACCCTAATGAAGCCAATGGACTTTAAATGATTATGATGTGTCATTGTAGATTCGTCAATTGTAACAAAAGTACACTCTGGGGGAGAAAGTTAATAATGGGAGAAGTTGTATCTGCATGGGGGCACAGGGTATATGGGAACCCTCCATACTTTCTGTTCGGTTTTCCTAAAATTGAACCTAAAACTACTCTAAAAAATTAAGTCTGTAGAAAAAAAAATTGCTGTAGCTTTTGAGATTTCCAGTGTCTAGGCCACACCCCAGATCAATTAAATCAGGGCATACAGGGTTGCAATCTAGACATCAATAAAGTTTTCATACAGATTTACATACAACTTTTCATACAACCCATAATCCCAAAGTACAGTCAAGACTGAGATATACTGCCCTAGGAAGTCATAATCTCACAGCAGTGAATCTCAGATCTGGATGCCAGTTAGACTCACCAGCACTTTAAAAATATGTAGATATACTCAATCCCTGAAATTCTGATTCAGTTGGTCTAGGATGAGTCCTGGGCACTACTGTTTTATATAAAGCTCTTCAGCTGATCTCAATATGCAGCCAAGGTTGATCTGCAGCAAGAAGGGCAACTTTCTGGAACATATGCTTTAAATTCTCCAGTTCTGTCCCCAAGGCATCACCAATCAGTGCCAGTGAGCCCAGACATGGCCTTAGCATCTTTCTCTATTCAGCTCATCAGGCAGTCACCAACAATGGAAAGAACAGCCAATGGAATCCCCTTTGGCAGCTCTGTGTGAAAGATTTACTCACAGATTTACTCCCTCTCCGAGGCAGAAGCAACAAAGTCATCTCTCGTTTGGAGAGATGGCTTTGTTGGCTCTGCCTCCCTCAATTCCGCCTCCACCTCCATGACTTGGAAAGCCTCACACTTTCACACTCGCTAAGGCTGTGACTCCGTGACAGCTGTTCGGGCTTTGGAACAATGTTGTACCTTCATACTGTGCCTTTGGTCTTCAGATCTCAAGGACTTTTCTGCAAACATTAACTCATTTGTTTGAAAATCTGTGGTGCTGCAAAGACTAATGAGATAATGTTTATGAAACACCCCTGTGTTCCCAAGATGAAAGGCAGCATACTACTCATGTAAAAGACAGATTCAGAGGCCACTGAAAACTCTCCCAGGAATCAGCAGTTTTCTTGCTTTGCTGTGAATATCGTTTAAGGCCAGGAGAGGGGCCACACCACTGTTCTTTGGAGAAGGCTCAGTGATGTGGGAGGGCTAACAGCAAGAACAGCTTGGTAGAACCCCAGGCTTTGTCACCTTCTAGTTTTGTTACCTTAAGCAAGTTTCTTAATGTCTCTTCCCTCATACGTCCAGTGGGAGTGATGATGCCTAATATGAGAATGCTGGCTTGGATCATCATGTCAGCTCTTATAAGGAGCTTAGAAGCTGCCTTGGGCTGGTGTGAAAGAGCCCTATGTGCAATACATTTTCTCATTACAAAGAGGAAATGTACAGGACAGTGATGAATAAGAATCCAGAAAAAAGGGACTTCCCTGCTGTTCCAGGGGCTAAGACTCTGTACTCCCAATGCAGGGGGTGTGGGTTCAGTCCCTGGTCAGGGAACTAGATCCCACATGATGTAACTAAGGGTTCCCATGCTATAACTAAAGACCCCCATATGCCTCAACTAAGATTCGGCAAAGCCAAATAAATAAATGAGAAAGTGAAGGTGTTAGTCACTCAGTCGTGTCTGACTCCTTGTGATCCCATGGACTAGCCCACCAGGCTCCTCTGTCCATGGAATTCTCCAGGAAAGTGTACTGGAGTGGGTAGTCAATCCTTTCTCCAGCGTATCTTCCTGACCCAGGAATCAAACCCGCATCTCTTACATCTCCGATATTCTGTCATTTTAAAAAAAAAGATCATTGGGCACTATGTGTATGTGTATGTTAGTTGCTCAGTTGTATCGGACTTTTTGTGACCCCATGGACTGTAGCCCGCCATGCTCCTCTGTCCATGGGGATTCTCCAGGCAACAATACTGAGTGTGGTGCCATTCCCTTCTACAGGGGATCTTCTGGACCCAGGGATCGAACCCACGTCGCCTGCATGGCAGACAGATTCTTTATTGTCTGAGCCACTGGGGAAGCCCAAGTAAATAAATATTTTTTTAAAAAATCAGAAAAAAAACTTTCCGTTGACTAACATAAGAATTGTGAGAATTTGTCTTTTAGAATTTTTCCATGTAGATCTATAATTAAAAACAAAATCTATGCTGAGTCCAGCTTGGCCCTAGCATTCATACTGATCTCTCTAGTGAAAATGAAACCTTTCAACTGCTGTATACTAAGTAGCCACTCCACGAAAAGCTGAATAATGGGAATGAATAAGAAAGCTTTCATTTCTCCAATATGTTCAGAGAAACTCCTGCCTTAAAAAAAGCAGACAACATGTTTTATCAGTTCTAAGATGCACATTTGATTACACTATAACATACCTGAACTTGGAGCCTATCTTACAAGTGAAGGCAAATCATAATCTAAAGGCTATTCTTTCCTTTCCTTCTTTTTTTTTAAAGAAAAAAAATTTTTTGATGTAGACCGTTTTTAAAGTCTTTATTGATTTTGTTACAATACTGCTTCTGTATTATGTTTTGGTTTTTTGGCTGCGAGGTGTGTGGGATCTTAGCTCTCCAACCAGAAATTGAACCCACACCTCCTGCATTAGAAGGCTGAGTCTTAACCACTGAAGTCCCTCCTTCCTTTCTTAATTGTTCATTGAATAAATGTGGCATCATGAAATCAATCTTAGAATCTAAGATTGAATCACCTTAGGGTCAGTGAAACATGACAGTAATAATACCTCGGGGCTGATAGAGGCTTAAGTGGGGTATTATTGGAAAACACCTGTATTTATTATTAACTGCTGCATTGCTGCTGCTGCTGCTAAGTCACTTCAGTCGTGTCCGACTCTGTGTGACCCCACAGACGGAAGCCCACCAGGCTCCCCTGTCCCTGGGATTCTCCAGGCAAGAACACTGGAGTGGGTTGCCATTTCCTTCTCCAATGTGTGAAAGTGGAAAGTGAAAAGTGAAAGTGAAGTCGCTTAGTTGTGTCCGACCCTTAGCGACCCCACGGACTGCAGTCTACCAGGCTCCTCCATCCATGGGATTTTCTAGGCAAGAGTACTAGAGTGGCTTGCCATTGCCTTTTCCGTGCTGCATTGCAGATTACTCCAAATTCAGTAACTTAAAGCCATAAACATTTTCTTTTCTTCATGGGGGTCAAGAATCCAGGAGCAGGTTAGCTCCAGTTCTAGCTCAGGATCCTTCTTGAGGCTGGGGTTACAATGTCATCTGGGTCTGCTCGACTGGGGGTGGAGAATCCACTTTCGAGATCACATGGCCCTGGGCAGGAAGCTTCAGTCTCTTGCAATGCGGCCCTCTCCACTGAGCTGCTTGCACCAAGGCAACTGGTTTCTCCTAGAATGAGTTATCCGAGAGAAAGAGAGAGAGAGACCAGGATGGAAAGATGGGAACTGCAGAAGTTACATGCCATCTCTTCTACCATATTCTAATGGTCACGGGCCCTCCTGGTATGAGATAAGAGGGGAGAGCGTGGGAGGCAGGGATCCCTGGAGCCATCTTGGAGCCTGGCTACCACAACACGCAACACATGGAGTGATGAAAAGGAAATAAGAAAAAAAAAAAAAATTTAGTTTTTCTCCCTTATACAGCATTTTCCTTTTTACTTCATATGAGTTTTGTTGGAAAAGATTGAGTCTTCCAATCTCTTGATTGATTGGTACTACTTTAGGTTGTACCACCATCAAACTTATAGTTTCAGTTTATTCAGCATATAGCTATAGTGGAAAATGGGATGAAACTGAAAGGATGTTGAAAAGAACATTTTGTGTTTGGTTATTTGGTCTAGCTGGAGGTGAGAATCTTTCCTTCTGGCTTCCAGGTGCAAAATGGAGACTCTTAGGATTTCAGCAAACTCTTTTTTGAAAGAAAATGTGTCCAACCTCTAGGGGCTAGTCACCCAAGAGAACTTGGGCACCCTGGTTCTTCTGACCTTTGTAGAGCAGTGGTTTGGCACCAGATGGGAGCTCTAAATACAGGAAGAGCTCATAGGACCTCAGATCTAGGCCCTTCTGGTTGAGCACAAGGGGATCAGCTAAGCAGATCACCGTCAGTTGGCATAATGCAAAGGATAAATACGTGCATTATAAAATTCTGGAGCCACGGAACCCTGATTTTCACAGTAGTCTTAGAAAAAAGAAGCCTGGTTATTATAAGATGAATTTATGACATCCCTGGATATTACCCCACATACCCTGAGTATATGATTCTCAAA
This sequence comes from Moschus berezovskii, assembly GCF_049115385.1. Lineage (NCBI taxonomy): Eukaryota > Metazoa > Chordata > Mammalia > Artiodactyla > Moschidae > Moschus > Moschus berezovskii. The sequence goes on from NC_142460.1 coordinate 142,284,890, forward strand.
GCGTGGTACTAACCCAGGATCATCAGCATCACTTGGAAATTGGTTTGAAATGCAAAGTCTCAATCCTCACTCCAGATCTAGTGAACCACATCCCACATGGAAGTAGAACCCAATGAGCCCTCTGTTTTACTGAACCCTTTAGGTGACTCTGATGCTCATTTAAGCTCGAGAACCATGCCCTGAAAAGCTTGAAAAGCACTGCCCACTGTAAAACCCTCTTCCTTGGTGTAAGACATATTATTTCTTCAATACCACACCCCACTCACCAAATACACACACACAAAGGCAAAACTAAATTTTAGTATATGGTGATGCACTTGGGTGATAAAACTATAAAGAAAACTAAGAACATGATTACTATAACGTCAGGATAATGGCTATTTTTAGGGAGGAGGGAAGGACAAGCGGGCTGTGCAGGAAAAGGCACAGGGAGGGCTCCTGATGTGGTGTTACCCATCTGAAGGAGCGTGGGAGCACCCATTGTGTGTCTAGCTGGGCTTCAGGAAGACAGACAACACAAACATGATGGCTGGGGATTTGATATACATACATACCTGTTCCCAGCACAGAATAGCTAGGCAGCTCTCCTCATAAAGATAGAGTCTCCAGCAAATGAAACCCAGTATATTTTGACAAAATATGGGGTGTTTTTCAACACCAGCAATTGGTTTTCCAATTCTCTGGACACCAATTGGGGGTCAAACAATTAAATACAATTCTGATACTAATTCCCTGGAGTTAATTCCATAGCTTTAAGGGTTTGGTCCCCCAAGACTGCCCCTACTTCAGATGCCAGTTGCAAGTCCTGGCCACTCACACTTCTGACAAAATGGCTATAGGTTGGACGTTCTCACCACCCCCTTCTTAAGCTTGATAATTTGCTAAAATGACTCAGAGAACTTGAGGAAACAAAATGTTTGCTAATTTACTATTAAGATATAACTCAGTCAGTCAGTCAGTTCAGTCGCTCAGTCGTGTCCAACTCTTTGCGACCCCATGAATCACAGCACACCAGGCCTCCCTGTCCATCACCAATTCCTGGAGTTCACTCAAACCCATGTCCATCGAGTTGGTGATGCCATCCAGCCATCTCATTTTCTGTCGTCCCCATCTCCTCCTGCTCCCAATCCCTCCCAGCGTCAGAGTCTTTTCCAGTGAGTCAACACTTCGCATGAGGTGGCCAAAGTATTGCAGTTTCAGCTTTAGCATCAGTCCTTCCAATGAACACCCAGGACTGATCTCCTTGAGAATGGACTGGTTGGATCTCCTTGCAGTCCAAGGGACTAAGAGTCTTCTCCAACACCACAGTTCAGAAGCATCAATTCTTCGGCGATCAGCTTTCTTAACAGTCCCACTCTCACATCCATACATGACCACAGGAAAAACCATAGCCTTGCCTAGACGGACCTTGGTTGGCAAAGTAATGTCTCTGCTTTGTAATATACTATCTAGGTTGGTCATAACATTCCTTCCAAGGAGTGTCTTTTAATTTCATGGCTGCAATCAGCATCTGCAGTGATTTTGGAACCCCAAAAAATAAAGTCTGACACTGTTTCCCCATCTATTTCCCATGAAGTGATGGGACCAAATGCCATAATCTTAGTTTTCTGAATGTTGAGCTTCAAGCCAACCTTTTCACTCTCCTCTTTCACTTTCATCAAGAGGCTTTTTAGTTCCTCTTCACTTTCTGCCATAAGGGTGGTGTCATCTGCATATCTGAAGTTATTGGTATTTCTCCTGGCAATCTTGATTCCAGCTTGTGCTTCTTCCAGCCAGCATTCCTCATGATGTACTCTGCATATAAGTTAAATAAGCAGGGTGGAAATATACAGCCTTGATGCACTCCTTTTCCTATTTGGAACCAGTCCGTTGTTTCATGTCCAGTTCTAACTGTTGCTTCCTGACCTGCATACAGGTTTCTCAAGAGGCAGGTCAGGTGGTCTGGTATTCCCATCTCTTTCAGAATGTTCCACAGTTTATTGTGATCTGCACAGTCAAAGGCTTTGGCATAGTCAATTAAGCAGAAATAGATGTTTTTCTGGAACTCTCTTGCTTTCTCCATGATCCAGTGGATGTTGGCAATTTGATCTCTGGTTCCTCTGCCTTTTCTAAAACCAGCTTGAACATCTGGAAGTTCACGGTTCACGTATTGCTGAAGACTGGCTTGGAGAATTTTGAGCATGACTTTACTAGCATGTGAAATGAGTGCAACTGTGCGGTAGTTTGAGCATTCTTTGGCATTGCCTTTCTTTGGGATTGGAATGAACACTGACCTTTTCCAGTCCTGTGGCCACTGCTGAGTTTTCCAAATTTGCTGGCATATTTAGTGCAGCACTTTCACAGCATCATTTTTCAGGATTTGAAATAGCTCAACTGGAATTCCATCACCTCCACTAGCTTTGTTCAAGATATAACTCAGCAGCAGCCAAATGAGAGAGAGTCCTAGGGCAAGGCCCAGGAAGATGGACACAGAGTTTCACTCCATCTCCGACTGGACCACCCTCTCCAGCACCTTGATGTGCTCACCAGCCTAGAAACTCATCAAATCTGATTGTTCTAGAGTTTTTATAAAGCTGCATCTTCAGCCTTCCTTCCACTTCCCAGAGGCTAGTGGGTGGGGTGAGGCTAAACCTTCTAACCTTCTAATCGCTGGGTATTTCTGGTGACCAGCCCCATCCTGAGGCTCTCTAGGGGCGTCACCCTAAGTCACTGCATCAGCACAAACTCAGGTCTGACCAAAAGGGGTTAATTATGAATAACAAAAACATTCCTATCACTCAGGAAATTCCAAGGGTTTTAGGAGCTCTGTGCCAGAAACTGGAGACAAAGGCCAAATATATTTCTTATTATACAGCACAGAGGAAAAATCTGAGAGGGGAAATATGTTAAACGTAACAGAAACGGGACTGGGATGTCAGTGAGTTCAAGAGACTGCAGGCCTTGCCCAGGGCTGCCTACACATCGTGTTCTCTTCCTCCCTCCCATCTTCCTTCTCTGCAGCGCCTGCTGTGCTGCCTTTATCTCTCTTGTTGCAGATGACCCTCCGGCATGTGGTACTGTGTGGGCAGAAGGCATAGTGTCACATAATTCCTGAATTAAATGATTTATCATCCCAGCTTAGGGATGCCAGAGGAAAGCATCATCTCTTCCAGTGTCCATAATTGAAATTCCAGGGAGGGGACATATTTGCCTTGCTTGGGCCACAAAACCAACTTGCTGTGGCCCTGGGGTTTGGGTATTTTGACTGTCTGGTGTAGAAGGAAAGTAAACATGAAGTGAATATTACCAAGAGAACACTCTAAAATAGAGCCAGGAGGCCGTTGAAAAAGTGGGACATGTACCCGTCTCAGCCTGGATGGAATTTGACCTTTTGACCACACATTGTCCTACTCCAGATACTTATCAGACCCTTACTCTAACATAACTCATGGTAGCCTATCTACTTAGCAAACTCCTACCCTAAAATTATTTTCTGACGTGCGTTAGAGTGGATCACAATCTCCACTGGGCAACTTTAACCACCTTTTGGCGTTTGTCTTTTTAAGTCTTTGACCTTTTCTTTTTCCCAGAACACTCTCTCGATTTACTTGAATCTGTGTCTTTTGAATTATAATTCTTGAGGTCTCATATAAGGCTGTCTATTCTTTGTGGCCTCAGTACTGGGCATGGGCATACAAGTGGGTGACTAGGGGTGGCTGGGACTGGCCAAACTCACCAGGATCACATGGAATGCTAGAGGGCAGTTCCCCAAGGAAGTTCAGTTCAGTTCAGTCGCTCAGTCGTGTCCGACTCTCCGCGACCCCATGAATCACAGCACGCCAGGCCTCCCTGTCCATCACCAACTCCCGGAGTTCACTCAAACTCATGTCCACAGAATCGGTGATGCCATCCAGCCATCTCATTCTCCGTCGTCCCCTTCTCCTCCCGCCCCCAACCTTTCCCAGCATCAGAGTCTTTTCCAGTGAGTCAACTCGTCTCATGAGGTGGCCAAAGTATTGGAGTTTCAGCTTTAGCATCAGTCCCTCCAATGAACATCCAGGATTGATCTCCTCTAGAATGGACTGGTTGGATCTCCTTGCAGTATAAGGGACTCTCAAGAGTCTTCTCCAACACCACAGTTCAAAAGCATCGATTCTTCGGCGATCAGCTTTCTTCACAGTCCAACTCTCACATCCATACATGACCACAGGAAAAACCATTGCCTTGACTAGACGGACCTTGGTCGGCAAAGTAATGTCTCTGCTTTTTAATATACTATCAAGGTTGGTCATAACTTTCCTTCCAAGGAGCAAGCGTCTTTTAATTTCATGGCTGCAATCAGCATCTGCAGTGATTTTGGAGCCCAAAAAAACAAAGTCTGACACTGTTTCCACTGTTTTTCCATCTATTTCCCATGAAGTGATGGGACCAGATGCCATGATCTTTGTTTTCTGAATGTTGAGCTTCAAGCCAACCTTTTCACTCTCCTCTTTCACTTTCACCAAGAGGCTTTTGAGTTCCTCTTCACTTTCTGCCATAAGGGTAGTGTCATCTGCATATCTGAGGTTATTGATATTTCTCCCAGCAATCTTGATTCCAGCTTCTGCTTCTTCCAGCCCAGCGTTCCTCATGATGTACTCTGCATATAAGTTAAATAAGCAAGGTGACAATATACAACCTTGACGTACACCTTTTCCTATTTGGAACCAGTCTGTTGTTCCATGACTGGTTCTAACTGTTGCTTCCTGACCTGCATACAGGTTTCTCAAGAGGCAGGTCAGGTGGTCTGGGATTCCCATCTCTTTCAGAATGTTCCACAGTTTATTGTGATCCACACAGTCAAAGGCTTTGGCATAGTCAATGAAGCAGAAATAGATGTTTTTCTGGAACTCTCTTGCTTTCTCCATGATCCAGCGGATGTTGGCAATTTGATCTCTGGTGCCTCTACCTTTTCTAAAACCTGCTTGAACATCTGGGAGTTCACGGTTTACATACTGCTGAAGCCTGGCTTGGAGAATTTTGAGCATGACTTTACTAGTGTGTGAGATGAGTGCAATTGTGCGGTAGTTTGAGCATTCTTTGGCATTCCCTTTCTTTGGGATTGGAATGAAGACTGACCTCTTCCAGTCCTGTGGCCACTGCTGAGTTTTCCAAATCTGCTGGCATATTGAGTGCAGCACTTTCACAGCATCATCTTTCAAGACTTGAAATAGCTCAACTGGAATTCCATCACCTCCACTAGCTTTGTTCCTAGTGATGCTTTCTAAGGCCCACTTGACTTCACATTCCAAGATGTCTGGCTCTAGGTCAGTGATCACATTATCGTCAAGGAAAGAGAAGAGGAATTCCAGGTGGCCAAGACAATCATATATGATTGCTGTAATTTTAGATGGAAACCCCACATGGGGGTATTTTGTGCCTGGGATAGAGAGAAGGACAAAGTAGGGAGGATAGTGAGGCTATTCTGAAGATAGGCTATAGTTTGAACTCATCAGTCCCTGGAAAAAGACATGTGTGTTCAGTGGAGGGATGCAGAAAACTAGAACAGATGCCTTGGGGTCTGCCTTGCCCATCCATCTATCTTGAGTCACTTCCACCTCTCATCAAACATCTAAGAAAATCCTTGACCTTCCCAGCCTGGGAGTATTCTCCAGAAATGCAGTGCTGTGTGGCGGAAAGAACACTGGACTGGAAGTCAGGGCCCTCAGTCCCTGACTTGATCAAGTTCACTCCCTTCTTAATAAACATGGCATTAGACCAGATCAGACTGCGTGCTGCAATCCACGGGGTTGCAAAGAGACGGACATGACTTAGCGACCGAACAACAATAAGACCAGATCATAGTTAAGCAGAGTATTGGGAAAACAGGGACAGATCTGGGACTGAGGAGAAATAGAAGGATGAAACCACCGCCAAGGGGTTGGATACACTGACTATCACAATGCTGCTGCTACTGCTGCTAAGTCACTTCAGTCGTGTCCGACTCTGTGTGATCCCATAGACGGAAGCCCACCAGGCTCCCCCTTCCCTGGGATTCTCCAGGCAAGAACACCGGAGTGGGTTGCCATTTCCTTCTCCAATGTGTGAAAGTGAAAAGTGAAAGTGAAATAGCTCAGTCGTGTCCGACTCTTAGTGACCCCATGGACTGCAGCCTACCAGGCTCCTCCATCCATGGGATTTTCTAGGCAAGAGTACTGGAGTGGCTTGCCATTGCCTTCTCCGAATCTATAACTTCATTGAAAAATAAAAATGATAGAAATATATTTTGTATTATTTTATTTTAGCCCCATCAAAGGAAATGATCTTCTCTTGTATCTCTTCACTTCTTTAGTGAGAAAAGTACAAGCTACTTTTCCCTATGTACCAGGATGAAAATACCTGTGGACTCCTGGGGAGAGTTTTCCTTTAAGAGAATACATATCATTTATGCCATACGAGACACGTAAATGAAGGGTGAATAGCCCAGACTGCCTAGGGAAAGGCAATATTGAGAGAGCCTTTATGTTTGGGAAGTTGGGAGTCAGGAGGATAGAAGGTAGAAAATATGCTGCCACTTTCTCCCTTGGCCATCACTGGGAGAGAGGTTGGGAAGGAGCTCTGTGAACAATAGAATCTATTTTGACTCATAGCTTCAGGAGCCAACTTCCGGTGTACAGAAGCGACAAGAACTTGGTTGAAAGGTCAGCCACGTTAGGGTCCACAGAACTGAGTGCTGAGGGAGGTCACTGAGCTCTGTGAAGAGCCCCCGTGGCGCCTTTAGGGACCAGCATCCTAAGGGCTCCTCACAGAGAGGAAGCATTTTAGGGTGAACCAACTTGTCTCCCACAGCGACACCGTGTGGCCGAGAGAAGTAAAGACAGCACTGGGTCAAATGGCTCTTCTCTGGGGTTGAGGCTGCCTGGCCAACCTGCTTCCAAACTTAAATAATTGGAGAGGGAGCGCTTCAAAAGGGAGACAATGACCTCATTTCTAGGCCACAGGGAGCTACAGCGATTTTTTCAGAATTGCTATTTTGAGTTGTTGGAGCAATTCATTTTGGTTACATATACTCTGAAACAAATGTTATAAATAGACTAACATTTCTGAAAATCTATAACCACATCATTTGACTTTTGCAGGTTCTGAGCATCACGCTCCAGGCCACTGGACACAAGCTTTGTTTCACTTCCTCTTTCACCAAATGATACGCCGACTTGTTTTCTGAAAAGGGGGAACAGGGAAGAGGGGGAGGACTCAGTTTTTTGACTTTCAAATGGGACTCCTCTGGGGTCATTACATTTTCCTCTAAGGTAACCTTAGCTCAAGGGTCTACATACTTAAATGGAACTGTTTAATATTTTAAGAACTTCCTGGGAAAGTTACTCATGCATGTAGCATGAGTTACTGTAGCATGATTTCCTGTTGAAGAAATGATTCTTTTTTTTTTTCTAGCTGAACACCACAGCATTGATTTCTCAAATCACTTATAAATTTATTAGGAATATGTGCTTGTGTTCAGTTGCTTTGGTCGCCTCCAACTCTTTGTGACCCTGTGGACTGTAGCTCACCAAGCTCCTCTGTCCATGGGATTCTCCAGGCAAGAATACTGGAGTGGGTTGCCATCCTTTCCTCCAGGGGGTCTTCCCAACCCGGGGATGGATCCTGTGACTCCTTCATTGCAGGTGGATTCTTTACCCACTGAGTCACTTGGGAAGCCCCCTTATTAGGAACAGGACTGTGTAACTTAGTCAACTGGGTGCAGACCATGTGGCTTGGAGTGTCATACATTCAAACAATAGGGAGTGTATGAGCCCCACCATCTATCAGGTGAGGCTGGGCATTGAAGCCCTGAATTGGTACCGAACAAAGCATAGTCTCTCTTGGCTGGAGACAAACACAGGAAGAGGAGAGAGGAGCAAGATCCCAGTCAGTCTCAGCTGCCACTTAATTAATAAGTGGCATAGAATTAATAACCAAACAGAGAACCAGCCCATGAAATCAATCATTCACGTGGTGGGCAGTGTTGTTCTGAAGTTAGGTTTGTCGAGTGCTAGATTTGAATCTCTCAGTCCCATCACTTAGCAGCTGTGTGATCCTGGGCATGTCACTGAGCCCTAAGTACCTCAGTTTCCTCTCCTGAGAATTGGAGATAATACCCACATCTAAGGAGGTTTTAGTCAGATAATACTAGCAAAGTGCAATGCTGAGCAGAAGTGCTCTGTAAACTGAGCTTGATTGTAGTAATGACAGTGACTCAAAAATTTGTAGACCAATCAAATCACCCATGTATTTTTGTTGTGTTCAAATCAAGAGTTGATCCATTGAATAAAGAGTTATGGGTTTAAACCAGATTAGATTCACCATGTTTCTCTAACTCTTTGGATCTTGACCAAATACAGAGTACATATCAGACTCATCAAGGGAGTTTTGAAACTACAGATGCCCAGATCCCAACTCAGAGTCTGATGCTGTTGGTCTGGACTGTGCGTTGGGTTTCAGGATTTTCAATCATGAATTAATGTGCAGCCAAACTTGGAACCCACTGATCTAACTGAATATGAAGAGTGAGCAAATTTGAGTATGAAGAGTGAGCAGATTTGTCCTTTGGTCCCAGGCAACCAGGGAAGTTGCTAATGGCTTTCTCCTTATATATCCACATTTGTGCTAGAAGTTGTCTTGGAAACAAGCAGTGGGAGAGAGCGCTAAAATCTGTCACTAAAAATTGACTGAGGGACCAATAATTCTAACTTTCTGATGCATTCGTGAGTTCTTTCAGAACTCAGGCCTGTGTCTCAGCCAGCAGTTCTGGGATGCCTGGAACAGCTGGAGTTAGAAAGATGGATACCAGGAGCTGCCACAGCTCAGTCAAGGGAGAGTGTGCAAGTCCATCTGCCTATGCCATCTCAGCTTGGTTATCTGTGTGTGTTTATGGAGGTGAAAACATTCTTCCTGCAAACCTCACAGAGCTGTTCTTAGGTCACCAAGATTATGTCGAGAAAACATTTTGCAAACTGTAAAATACTATAAGAATGAAATCCAATACCCAGTAGAGATAAGACATTGCATGTTTTTAGACAACAAAAAAATCCCCTGCAAATTATGGTTTTTGTTATTTAGAGCTAAGTTTTCCATGCCCTGTAGCAAAGCTGTGATAGAGACCATTTTACATAGCAATTTTACAAACAAGGATTCACAAAAGCAATACTGCAGTGCACTTTATTTTCTATTCTAATCAGTAACTTATCATGATAAACCTTCTGCAAAACACTATTTAGAAGGTGGGGGCTTCCCTAATGGCTCAGCTGCAAAGAATCAGCCTGACAATGCAAGAGTTTGATTCCAGGGGGAAGGAAATGGCAACACACTCCAGTATTCTTGCCTGGGAAATCCTGTGGACAGAGGAGCCTGACAGGCCACAGTCAGGGGGTGGCAAAGATTTGGACATGACTGAGAGACTGATCAGGAACATGATTAGAAATTAGGCCTATCTGGTAAAAATGACTCCCTTTTTTGCAGAAAAATAATTACTGTAGTGAGTTTTTGTTATGCAAATATAAAGCACAAAGTTCACGCAGTTTTACTGAGGATGAAAAGTCACCAGCATTCAAATGAAGGGTTTTAATTTGTTATGTAAATCTAGGGTTTTTGTTTGTTTTGTTTTGTTTTGTTTTAGCAGAATTCTTTCTTTCCCGGTTATATTGACTCTTGAAAGCATTTCTTTTGTTAAACAACAAAAATGTTGTGGAATAAATTTTAAAGATCTTATTGGTTCATCACTTCATGAATCTGGCAGTATCCTATCTAGCAGATAGAAAGGAGTTCCAATTAGTTGTACAATTCAAAGCGGGGATGGTTATAGACCAACATGAGCTGGAACAAGAAAGTTACACTAGGCAAAAGCAGATTGGTTATTGCAAGGCTACTTCCTTACACAGAGAAAAGAGAAGCCTTGCTTGGAGCCAGGTCAGGTATCTTGTGCTGAGAAGAACACTGATTAGTTGATGTAAACCTTTTTTTTCTGGGAGAGCCCAGCCTAGAAACCTAGCTGAAAGTCCTGATTTCCTGACATGGAAGCAAGCTTCAACGAAGGCCCAATCTGGTTAGTTTAACACTTTCCTAAATCTGATTCAGACTGCCTAGCATGTGTACATTATTGCGTGTTCTTAAGGGGTTATGTGTGTTGTGTTATGAACACCTAGATGCAGAGGTGGAGCTTGTCTGTAGGGACCACGGAAGAAACCTGCTAGCTGATTTCTTTATCTCACACTGCAGAAGAAGGGTCATATGGAAAAGGCAACTGCCCATCTAAGCAAAGGTTAAAGGCATATTGAGAAGCCGGCTAGAGCACAGACTCCATCTAGAGTCACATTGCCTTGTTTGAATCCCAGTTTCAATTCTTACCAAATGTGTGACTTCAGTCAAAAAATTAACCTCTCTGTGCCTCAGTTTCCTTTTTCATTAACTAGAGATAATAAAAGTACATAAAAGTCATTAACTTGTTATAAGAATTAAATTAGTTAATATTTATAAAATGCTTAAAACAGCCAGAACATTGTAAGTACCTTATAAGTGTTAAATAAAATTTTTCATATGAGAAATTTTTTATTTGGAAAATTAACAATGAAATAATCAGTTAGAGAGTCCACATTCCACAGAAGGCTAGAGCTGTTTTGTTATGTAAATGTGTACCAGAAGGTGACCTGTTTGATTTATTGGTAAGAGGAAAATATCAGTTCAGTTCAGTCGCTCAGTCGTGTCCGACTCTGCGACTCCATAAATCACAGCATGCCAGGCCTCCCTGTCCATCACCAACTCCCAGAGTTCACTCAAACTCACCTCCATCGAGTCGGTGATGCCATCCAGCCATCTCATTCTCAGTCGTCCCCTTCTCCTCCCACCCCCAATCCTTCCCAGCATCAGAGTCTTTTCCAGTGAGTCAACTCGTCGCATGAGGTGGCCAAAGTATTAGCAAATGATAAAAATAACAAACAAGCAACTTATTGGATAATGGGCTTTTCACGATGTCATTTAATTAATACATTCATTCATTCATTAAAAAAATTTTTATTAAGAATCAGCTATGTGTGGCTCAGCTGGTAAAGAATCTGCCCGCAATGCAGGAGACCTGGGTTCGATCCCTGGGTTGGGAAGATCCCCTGGAGAAGGGAAAGGCTACCCACTCCAGTATTCTGGCCTGGAGAATTCCATGGACTATATAGTTCGTGGGGTCGCAAAAAGTCAGACATGACTGAGTGACTTTCACCATGCGCCAAGCATAGTGAAAGGCACTAGATGTACTACATTTGTCTAGGATGGGTGTGAAGCCTGCCCTGTGGGCTCCAAGAGGAGACGTGAACAATGAGATGGTGCCCAGGAGCCAGGACAGGTAAGGACAGAGCTCTAGCAAGGCTAGGACCTGGGAGCAGGACACACGAGTTTTTATTAATAACAACTGAAAGGCAATTTGGGTGGTTGGATAGTGGAGGCAAGAAGATGACCAGCAGTGGATGATTCTCTGGGCATGTTTCACTTGATGTCTCTAAGGCACTAATCTATTGAATCTTGACATTGACTCCCCTTGATTTTCATGTTGCTTCTACCCCCTTGATTTTCTCCCTTCTTATACTGGATTGAATAGTGTCCCCCTTCACCACTGCAAATTAATATTTACCTAGAATGCAAAAGTAGGAAGTCAAGAAACACCTGGAGTAACAGGAAAATTTGGCCTTGGAGTACAAAATGAAGCAGGGCAAAGGCTAAAAGAGTTCTGCCAAGAGAACGCACTGGTCATAGCGAACACAAGAGAAAACTCTACACATGACATGGACATCACCAGATGGTCAACACCGAAATCAGATTGATTATATTCTTTGCAGCCAAAGATGGAGAAGCTCTATACAGTTAGCAAAAACAAGACCAGGAGCTGACTGTGGCTCGGATCATGAACTCCTTTTTGCCAAATTCAGACTTAAATTGAAGAAAGTAGGGAAAACCACTAGACCATTCAGGTATGACCTAAATCAATTCCCTTATGACTATACAGTGGAAGTGAGAAATAGATTTAAGGGACTAGATCTGATAGACAGAGTGCCTGATGAACTATGGACAGAGGTTCGTGACATTGTACAGGAGACAGGGACCAAGACCATCCCCAAGAAAAAGAAATGCAAAAAAAGTGAAATGGCTGTCTGAGGAGGCCTTACAAATATCTGTGAAAAGAAGTGAAATGAAAAGCAAAGGAGAAAAGGAAAGATATACCCATTTGAATGCAGAGTTCCAAAGAATAGCAAGGAGAGATAAGAAAGCCTTCTTCAGTGATCAATGCAAAGAAATAGAGGAAAACAATAGAATGGGAAAGACTAGAGATCGTCTCAAGAAAATTAGAGATACCAAGGGAACATTTCATGCAAAGATGGGCTCAATAAAGGACGGAAATGGGAGGGACCTAACAGAAGAAGAAGATATTAAGAAGGGTTGGCAAGAATACACAGAAAAACTATACAAAAAAGATCTTCATGACCCAGATAATCACGATGGTGTGATCACTGACCTAGAGCCAGACATCTTGGAATGTGAAGTCAAGTGGGCCTTAGGAAGCATCACTACTAACAAAGCTAGTGGAGGTGATGGAATTCCAGTTGAGCTATTTCAAATCCTGAAAAATGATGCTGTGAAAGTGTTGCACTCAATATGCCAGCAAATTTGGAAAACTCAGCAGTGGCCATAGGACTGGAAAAGGTCAGTCTTCATTCCAATCCCAAAGAAAGGCAATGCCAAAGAATGTTCAAACTACCGCACAGTTGCACTCATCTCACACGCTAGTAAAGTCATGCTTAAAATTCTCCAAGCCAGGCTTCAGCAATAAGTGAACCATGAACTTCCAGATGTTCAAGCTGGTTTTAGAAAAGGCAGAGGCACCAGAGATCAAATTGCCAACATCCGCTGGATCATCTAAAAAGCAAGAGAGTTCCAGAAAAACATCTATTTCTGCTTCATTGACTATAACAAAGTCTTTGACTGTGTGGATCACAATGAACTGTGGAAAATTCTGAAAGAGATGGGAATACCAGACCACCTGACCTGCCTCTTGAGAAACCTGTATGCAGGTCAGGAAGCAACAGTTAGAACTGGTCATGGAACAACAGATTGGTTCCAAATAGGAAAAAGAGTATGTCAAGGCTGTATATTGTCACCCTGCTTATTTAACTCATATGCAGCATACATCATGAGAAACGCTGGCCTGGGTGAAGCACAAGCTGGAATCAAGATCGCCAGGAGAAATACCAATAACTTCAGATATGCAGATGACACCACCCTTATGGCAGAAAGTGAGAACTAAGGAACCTCTTAATGAAAGTGAAAGAGGAGAGTGAAAAATTTGGCTTAAAGCTCAGCATTCAGAAAACTAAGATCATGGCATCTGGTCCCATCACTTCATGGCAGATAGATGAGGAAACAGTGGCAGACTTTATTTTTGGGGGCTCCAAAATCACTGCAGATGCTGATTGCAGCCAGGAAATTAAAAGACGCGTACTCCTTGGAAGGAAAGTTATGACCAACCTTGATAGTATATTAAAAAGCAGAGACATTACTTTGCCAACCAAGGTCCGTCTAGTCAAGGCTATGGTTTTTCCAGTGGTCATGTATGGATGTGAGAGTGGGACTGTGAAGAAAGCTGAGTGCCAAGAATTGATGCTTTTGAACTGTGGTGCTGGAGAAGACTCTTGAGAGTCCCTTGGACTGCAAGGAAATCCAACCAGTCCATTCTAAAGGAGATGAATCCTGGGTGTTCATTGGAAGGACTGATGCTAAAGCTGAAACTCCAATACTTTGGCCACCTCACGTGACGAGTTGACTCACTGGAAAAGACTCTGATGCTAGGAGGGATTGGGGGAGGGAGGAGAGGGGACGACAGAGAATGAGATGGCTGGATGGCATCAATGACTCGATGGACATGAGTTTGAGTGAACTCCGGGAATTGGTGATGGACAGGGAGGCCTGGCATGCTGTGATTCGTGGGGTCGCAAAGAGTCTGACATGACTGAGCGACTGAACTGAACTGATACAAATTTAAAAGGAGGTTTCTCTTAAAATACTGTGTTGCCATAATGACACCTGGTTTCACCTAAAGTTAACTATTCGCAAACCTTGAGTTAACCAATGCATTTTTCTTATGGTAATGTTTGTCTCAAGCTATGTTAATGTACTATGCATTTACCCCAGACTCTGTCTTCAAGTTGGCTCAGAACCTACTTGACAAACCAGTATGCTATACTCAGATATTGTTCCCTAGAGATGGGAATCCCAGACCACCTGACCTGCCTCTTGAGAAACCTGTATGCAGGTCAGGAAGCAACAGTTAGAACTGGACATGGAACAACAGACTGGTTCCAAATAGGAAAAGGTGTACGTCAAGGTTGTATATTGTCACCTTGCTTATTTAACTTATATGCAGAGTACATCATGAGGAAAGCTGGGCTGGAAGAAGCACAAGCTGGAATCAAGATTGCTGGGAGAAATATCAATAACCTCAGATATGCAGATGACACCACCCTTATGGCAGAAAGTGAAGAGGAACTCAAAAGCCTCTTGATGAAAGTGAAAGAGGAGAGTGAAAAGGTTGGCTTGAAGCTCCACATTCAGAAAACAAAGATCATGGCATCTGGTCCCATCACTTTATGGGAAATAGATGGAGAAACAGTGGAAACAGTGTCAGACTTTATTTTTGGGGGCTCCAAAGTCACTGCAGATGCTGATTGCAGCCATGAAATTAAAAGACGCTTGCTCCTTGGAAGGAAAGTTGTGACCAACCTTGATAGTATATTAAAAAGCAGAGACATGACTTTGCCAACCAAGGTCCGTCTAGTCAAGGCAATGGTTTTTCCCGTGGTCATGTATGGATGTGAGAGTTGGACTGTGAAGAAAGCTGATCGCCGAAGAATTGATGCTTTTGAACTGTGGTGTTGGAGAAGACTCTTGAGAGTCCCTTATACTGCAAGGAGATCCAACCAGTCCATTCTAAAGGAGATCAATCCTGGATGTTCATTGGAGGGACTGATGCTAAAGCTGAAACTGCAATACTTTGGCCACCTCATGCGACGAGTTGACTCACTGGAAAAGACTCTGATGCTGGGAAAGGTTGGGGGCGGGAGGAGAAGGGGACGACGGAGAATGAGATGGCTGGATGGCATCACCGACTCTGTGGACATGAATTTGAGTGTACTCCGGGAGTTGGTGATGGACAGGGAGGCCTGGCGTGCTGTAGTTCATGGGGTCGCGGAGAGTCGGACACGACTGAGCGACTGAACTGAACTGAATCTATGTAAACAAAACTATTTGTATGGTAATCCACCCTTCTACAAGATTCAAGTCATTCGTTTTGTGGCCCGGGATGAATTGTCTGGCGCCAAGATTATCCCAAAATACATCTTACGGATGAGAGGCCTGGTGCCATTCTGAGTTTTAAGACATTCCTTTCTTTCATTAACAGACTGCTAGTGACTATATAACATCCAGCTGAAAGTTAGCAGGGGGTACACTTTCTGCCCACTTCTGATGCCTATGTCAGAAGCTTTCTCTATCTCCTTTATACTTTAATAAAACTTTATTACACAAAAGCTCTGAGCGATCAAGCCTTGTCTCTAGCCCTGGATTGAATTCTTCTCCTCCAGAGGCCAAGAATCCCGGTGTTTTTTTGTTCAGCAACAACCTTTCACTATGGTGCCTGGCCAGGAAGAGCAGTTTCAGTCAGTGTGCTTCCCTGAACAATTCCACTAGTCATCAAGTACATGTACACTGAACTTTTACAAAAAATCATTTTCAAGGGTAATGGGGAATAACATTTGCATATGATTTTTTTTAATATATCATGAATAGATGATATCTTTTAATCTCATACTCCTAATTTGTCCCACTCTCTGTTCCTCTCCCTTTTGATAACCACAAATTTGCTTTCCATATATTAACGTTGTAAATCAACTAAACTTCCATTAAAAAATATATGACTAGATAGACATACAGACCAATGGAACAGGCTAAACATCTCAAAATAAACCCAAGTATATATGGAAATTTAGTAAATGATTAAGAGAGTCACTAGGGAAAATATTAACATTAACCTTAACAAAAATGGTGTAGGGACAACTGAACTACCATTTCGAAAATGATAAAACTAGATATCTATCTTATACCATGAAAGTGTGAAAGTGTTAGCTGCTCAGTTCAGTTCAGTTGCTCAGTCGTGTCCGACTCTTTGTGACCCTATGACCTGCAGCACACCAAGCTTCCCTGTCCATCACCAACTCCCAGAGCTTACTCAAACTCATGTCCATTGAGTCGGTGATACCAGCCAACCATCTCATCCTGTGTTGTCCCCTTCTCCTCCCGCCTTCAATCTTTCCCAGCATCAGGGTTTTTTTCACATCAGGTGGCCCAAGTATTAGAACTTCAGCTTCAATATCAGTCCTTCCAATGAATATTCAGGACTGATTTCCTTTAGGATGGACTGGTTGGATCTCCTTGCAGTCCAAGGGACTCTCAAGAATCTTCTCCAACACCACAGTTCAAAAGCATCAGTTCTTTGGCACTCAGCTTTCTCTATAGTCCAACTCTCACATCCATTCATGACTTCTGGAAAAACCATAGCTTTGACTACATGGTCCTTTGTTGGCAAAGTAATGTCTCTGTTTTTTTAATATGCTTTCTAGGTTGGTCATAACTTTCCTTCCAAGGAGTACGTGTCTTTTAATTTCAAGGCTGCAGTCACCATGACAACTTGATAGCTAATCTTGGACAAATTCCTTAACCTCTTTGTGCCTCAGTTTTTTCCAGTATAAAAACTGGGTCTAATGAGAGTAACTGCTCTGGGGAAAGGTTAGCTGATTTAGTACAGTTAAAGCATTTGGAATGATGACTGGCATACTACTATCATCAACAGCATTATTATTTTACAATATGAAATTCAGTATAATGCATTAAAGAAATTTTGCGATGTCCCTCTGCCAAATCAAACAGTAGCAAGACGTGCATTGAAATGTAAATTTCTCTTTCACATCTGAGCCTGATCAACCAGTTTTCCTCCCCAGGTACAATTGTTACCAGCTGTGGCATTTATGAATTCACTACCTTTTAGTCCCCAATCCCCTCTTCATTTCTCTGCTTGTGATAATGAAACATCTTCCCCTTGCCAGTTGACACAGTGTTAAACTTTGCCAGTAGAGGACGCTGAGAGACTCTGGAGGACAAATAGGCTTCTTTTCCTGGCTCTCGTGGGCTCTCTGGTCTTGCTCCTATGGTGCTGGGTTGGTCCCAACAACGGATCTCATCCAGCAAGTTCCATAGGTACCCCAGCCAACTTCCTTTGGGCCAGCTCAGAGACACTTCTGTAAAACAGCCTCCTGGCAGCTTTCCGGTGAGTCCAGTCGTGGCTTTCCCATCAAGTTCCACAGCTCTTTCCACAAGGCAGTTTCTCATTGAATTTCATCAGCTCTCCCACCCCACCCCCTGGCAAATGATTTCTTTCCCGCCAGCCTCAGCCTCCAGGTTTCCTAGTTGAGGAAGTTTGTCAGCTGTGAACCAGTTCAAGCAATCCAGCAAAATACTGCACCATCAGTGGGGCTGCCCCTTATTCAAGGAGGTCTGTGTCCAGTGTTGAAGAATTCACTCTTCCAAGTTCATCCTTTTCTTGGGTACCCTTTCTCAGCCCTGGTGTGTGTTAGTGGCATAGTCATGTCTTATACTCTTTGTGACCCTATGGACTGTAGCCTGCCAGGCTCCTCTGTCCATGAAATCCTCCAGGTAAGAATACTGGAGTGGGTAGCCATTTCCTTCTCCAGGGGTTCAAACCTGGGTCTCCTGCATTGCAGCCAGATTCTTTTCCATCTGAGCCACATTTTCAAAATTAAAGAACAGTTGATTTACAATGTTATATTAGTTACAGGTATACAACACAGCAACTCCATGTTTTTATGGATTATATTCCATTTAAAGTTATTATGGGGACTTCCCTGGTGGTCCAGTGGTTAAGACTTCATGCTTCCAATGCAGGGGGCACAGGTTCAATCCCTGGTCAGGGAAATAAGATCCCACAGGCCACATGGCATGGCCCCCCAAAAAAGTTTTTAAAAGTTATTTTAAAATAATGGTTATATTCCCTGTGCTATTCATTAATCCTTGTATCTTATTTATTTTATTCATAATAGTTTGCACTTCTTAATCACTTCTGTCTATCTTGCCCCTCTCCAACTTGTAATCACTAGTTTGTTCTCTATACCCATGGGTCTGTTTATTACTTGTTATATCCATTTGTTTCTTTTATTTTTTTAGATTTCACATGTAAATGAAATATAAAATATTTGTTTTTTTCTGACTTACTTAACTATGTATAATAACCTCCAGAACCATCCATATTGTTGCAAAGATAAAAATTTCATTCTTTTTTATGACTGCATAATATTTCATTAATATTTCATATATATATATATCACATCTTGTCTCTTCATCTGCTGATGGACACTTAGGCTGCTTACATAGTCTGACAATTGCATATAATGTTGCTATGAACATTGGGGTACATACATTTTTTCAAATTAGTGTTTTCATTTTCTTTGGATGTCTACCAAGGAATGGAATTGTTGAATCAAATGGTAAATCAGGTTTTAATTCTTTTAGGAACTTCTATACCGTTTCATGGTGGCTACCCCAATCTACATTCCCACCAACAGTGAACTAGGGTTCCCTTTTCTCCACATCCTCATCAACATTTGTTACCTGTGATCTTTGTGACAATAGCCATTACAACAGAGATGATATCTGATTGTAGATCTGATTTGCATTTCTCTGATGATTAGTGATGTTGAACATTTTTTCATGTGCCTGCTGGCCATCAGTATGTCTTCTTTATCGCTTTTTATATAGTTCAACCTCATATATATGAGGTTGTCACAGCAAGTATACTGGAGTGGTTTGCCATTCCCTCCAGTGGATCCCATTTTGTCAGAATTCTCTGCTATGACCCGTCTGTCTTGGGTGGCCGTCCATGTCATGGCTCATAGCTTCATTGAGTTATACAAGCCCCTTCACCCCAACAAGGCAGTGATCCTTGAAGGGAACTAAATATTAAAACAAAACAAAACAAAACTAAAATCATGGCATCTGGCCCCATTATTACATGGCAAATAGAAGGGGAAATGTGGAAGTAGTGACAGATTTCCTCTTCTTGGGCTCCAAAATCACTGCAAACAGTGACTGCAGCCATGAAATCAGAAGATTGCTTCTTGGCCAGAAGCGATCACAAACCTAGACAGTATGCTAAAAAACAGAGACATTACTCTGCTGACAGAAGTCTGTATGGTCAAAGCTATGGTCTTCCCAGTGGTCACATATGGTTGTGAGAGCTGAACTATAAAAGAAGGCAAAATGCCAAAGATTTGATGCCTTTGCACTGTGGTGCTGGAGAAGACTCCTGAAAGTCCCTTGTTGGACACCTAGGAGATCAAACCAGTCAATCTTAAGGGAGATCAACCCTGAATATTCACTAGAAGGACTGATGCTGAAGCTGAAGCACCAGTATTTTGGTCATCTGATGTGAACAGACAATTCACTGGAAAAGCCCCTGATGCCGGGAAAGATTGAGGGCATAAGGAGAAGAGAGTGTCAGAGGGTAAGATGGTTGGATGGCATCAGCAATGCAATGAACGTGAACTTGGACAAGCTCTGGGAGATGCTGGATGCCATCCAACTATCTAGTTCTCTGTCGTCCCCTTCTCCTGCCTTCAGTCTTTCCCAGCATCAGTGTCTTTTCCAATGGGTCAGTTCTTCACGTCAGGTATTTTACATATTAACCCCTTATCAGACATATCATTTGCAAATATCTCCTCCAATTCAGTAGGTTGTCTATTTTGTTGGTAGTTTCCTTCACTCTTGAGAAAGCTTTTAAATTTAATTAAGTCCCATTTGCTTTTCTTTGCTGTTGTTTCCCTTGCCTGAGGTGACAGATCAAAAAACAAACAAGCAAACAAAACGTTGCTGCCGTGGTCCTAGCAAGCGAAGCCAGCACACCAGGTAGTTTTCCATCCGCTGCCTCCAGGCTATGAGCAAACTTTTCAAGAGTGGAGTCTTGGTTTCTTACAGCCCTAAGGTAAACTCCACAGCTAAGTCTTCTCAGTGTTGGAAGCCCTAGAGTTTTCTTCAGACTTCTCTTCCATTTAGTCAGTTATTCATCATTTTCCACATTAAAGCTTCACTACTCAGAAACTATTATGTCATCTCTCTCTCCTGAATGGTTCCTGACAGATAAAACAGCTCCTTGTTGTGGTCTTCCAGAGATATCCTACACCTATATAGTATATGCAGATAGACAGGCATCTAGATAGAGAGATATATCATACCTTTTTGTTATATAAATAGTAATGTGACATACTGTGTTTTTCTAACTCAGACGTCATTGCATATCAGCACATACAGATTTATGTCACTTTAACAGTTGTATAGTATTCCATTATTACATAGACTGCCATTATATGGCATGAATTATGCCATAATTTACTTAACCAGTTTCCTACTGGTAGGAAGTGAGATCATTTCCAGTCCTTTCTCTTTACAAATAGAATTCTTACTTGATTGGTCCATATGCCCATGTGCAAGCATACCTTACCTGAAAAATCACTCCTTGGAAAAGATTCTGCCTTCTTAAATTCTCTCCAAACTATCTCCATGCCCACTTCTGTCACTGTATTATAGGCATTTTTCTTTTAAAAATTAATATTTAGTGGTTTTTATTAATTAGAACTAATAAAGCATTTTGATACATTTTAACTGCTTAAAGAACATGAAATCAGTGAAAAATATATTCCAAGGAAAAGTATCATCAGATGCTTTGAGACAGGCATGGGCATGCGTATTTATACACACAGAACTTTCTCTGTGTGTCCCCAGAACACAAACTTCTCAAGAATCCATTACATGCTTTTAAAAGTTAGTAACACTCTCCTCAGACTTGTGCCAAACTGGCCACTAAAGTAATAACATAAGAATGGATGAAATTATTTTAATACATTCTGAAATACTCCTCAGTGTAACTCAGTCCAGCATTTCATTCTTGCAGCAGTTAACTGTCTATATCAGGTACTGCTTCTTTTACTAGTATTTATGTTTTCTTGACCATTGAAATATATCTTGCTTTTCTTTCCTTTATTCTCTATCCAGTCATTCCTCAAGTCTTATTACTCTTTTTCTCTTTTTTTTTAAAAGTATGTTGAGATATGATTTCTGTATAATGAAGCTCACACTTTATAGGTACACAGCTTTGATAAATGTATACAACTGTGTAATCTCTACCACAATGAAAATGCTATATAAAGTATTTCTATCACCCAGGAAGTTCTATGTGCCTTTTTATAATCAACTCCTCCCTCCACACCAGCCCCGTTAAAACAAGATCTTATTTCTATGCCAATAGCTTTGTGTTTTTCAGGATGTCCTATCAATGGAATCATCCAGCATGTAGTCTGGCTTCTTCCATCTAACATAATGCTTTTAAGAGTCATCCAAGTGGCTGTAGTATCAGTAGTTTGCTCCATCTTTATTGTATAGTATTCACTCATGAATGTAAAATTTATTTATTATCTGTTCACCAGTTGATGCTTCTAGGTTTTAGTGGTTATGAAAAAAGCTGCTCTAAGCATTCCTAAACATATTTTCACGTTGCTTTAGTAAATATCTCAAAATGAGATTGTTGTGGTTATATGGTATGTGTACATTTAATTTTATAAGACACTGCCAAACTGTTTTCCAAAGTGGTTGTACCATTTTGCATTCCCATCAGCAACAAATGAGAATTTCTGCTGCTCTGCATCCTCACCAGCATTTGGCCTTATTTCTGATGAAATTGCTGCAGTAGTTTCTGGAATGATCTCTTGGTTCCATGCCTTCCAAACTCTGATCTATCCTTCAAGTTGAAACCAGAACCAGTCTCTAAAATGTCCTCCACTCTTTGGTGACTTTGACTTTCTCAGGATAAGTCAAAGTCAGACTGACAACTTTCTCAGGCTCTCCAGACTGACATACAGCTCAGACTTTTCTAGCTCTGAGTTCCTTCTCACCAACTCCCTCCACCAACAACATCCATTGTGTCCTACCTGGGCAGCTGGGCACACCCAAGCTCTCCTGACTCCAAGTTACAGCGTGGACCATGCTCTGTCCCAATTCAGTGCTTCTGTGCACCTGAAGGCAATTGTTTGGGCAGAGCATTTATTCTCTACTTTGTATTCCCAAGGTGAAAGTATCCTTTGAATTTTGGGTAGTGTTGGTATTTACTCAACTGTCTACCAGGGAACTATTTTTTTTCAACTATTTTTCATGAAAACTTTCACAAATTCAGAAGGGTTAAAAATTAGTACAATGAACATCCAAATTCAGTTCAACAATTGTCATTTTATTACATTTGCTTCATTTGTCTGTCTGCATTGCATCCATTCTTCTTCTCCCCCTTCTTCTTCTGCAAAGCCATTTCAGATTTCAGATTTTTGCTAAACCACTTGCTAAATATGTTTCAGACGTATCTGTCTCCTAAAAATTAGAACAACCTACTTTATAACTATACCACCACTATCTCTCAAGAAAGCTTAAAACCGCTTCTAATATTGTCTAACATTATTGATATTTTCCCAAATGTCCCCAAAACGTATTTCATCACATTTGTTTTCCAAACCAAGATCTCATCAAGCTTTATACATAGCATTTATCCACCAGTGAACATTTATCTTGGACTGGGTATCAGTTTGCCCTGCTACCTGCTTCTATTAAGCTAGATGACTCAGTTCTGTACCTGCCCTTCCAAGGAATCTCCTATGAACTCCCAGATCCATTCAGGCAGGTTCCTGTGAATTTCTATACTTTCCAGAAGCTTATGATTAAATCTATTGGAGAGCCAAGATTTTGTATTACAAAGGTTTTGTCAAACTTTTCTATTTCTTCTACCAGACTCTGGACAGAGCATCTTGAGGGCAAGGACTAGTGTTCTTTGCCTTGGTAGTCTCCTAGCTGTGTAGCAGTTTCTCAATACCTATTCAGAGAATAAATGAGGGCCTGGGACTTCCCTGGCAGTCCAGTGGTTAAGACTTCACCTTCCAAAACAGAGGATGGGGGTTTGATCCTTGATTGGGGAGCTAAGATCCCACATGCCTCACGGCCAAAAAATCAAAACATAAAACAGAAGCAACAAATTTTAACAAACTCAATACAGACTTTTAAAATGGTCCACTTAAAAAATGGTCTTTAAAAAAGACTTTTTAAAATCTTAAAAAAAAAAAAAAGAATAAATGACAGAATATGGTTTCTTTTCACCGTGAAGAGCTGGGATAAATAAATGGACTCAGGGCTGGAAGCCAGGGAGAAGAGGGTAAAGGGAGGTACAACAAGGTTCTGAGAGGTCATTCCAAATACAGAATATTGCTTGGGGAGCTGTGGATAAAAATTTCATTAATACATGCCTTCCTGTCTCTCAGGAGGCAACAGGCTAGATATTAATCATTAGTTGGTAATAAATCTAGAATAGACATATAGCAGCCTGTAGACATTTTGGGCCAGATAATTCTAGAGAAAGAATTATAAACACCAAAATCAAGGGACTGCATCCCAGTGGCCCATTTCTGTTTACACAGCTATTCAACTGCTGCTTTCCTGCTGTGCTTTTAAGGAAATATCCATTCCCAGTGGGTCCCATACTGGACTGGGACCAGAACTTTGTGCCCACGGTGAGTGAGGGAAATCCCAACGCATCTACTCTGAACTCCCAGAATGAACTTTCTTTCTGAATATTAGCCTTTTCTGCAGTTCAGCTTTTATCTTGGTGGCAGATTTTTCTCTTTGATAAACTTCTTTCAGATACTTCCTTCTTCTCCACTTTCCACCACCTGTGGGATTAATTCCAGGATCATATATCAATTCTGATTCCAGAGTGACTCAGAGACTGCACACCAAGATTATTTTAGGTGGAGTGTTTCCTCCTGAGTCATCCCATCCCTTCAGAGCAGACATCCTGCGGATTTCCTCAGCTCCGCTGTTGAGAACAGGAAGCCAAAGCCAAAAGCAGCCAGTAAGCACAGCAAACCAGTGTCGCTTCCTGGTTCCTGGAGGACCAGCAAGAAAATCCTGATTTAGGAAGAATTCCTTGGCAAGAAAATTGGGATTTTGCTGGAGACACATGGCTTTAGGAAGGTTTCTTAAAAATAAGTCCAGACATTTTTTTAAGGAGACAGGTTAAGAATGAACTCTCTTAGGAATGAAATTAAATAACTTTTTAAATTGTCCAGGGAGACTTCAGTAGATGCTCTCGTTAATGAGATAACCAAAGACAAGGAGCTTCCTCATCTTCCCTTTTCACAATTTTATCAAGTTTTTCATACCCTCTTCATTCAGTTCTGGCACCCTTACTAAACAGTCTTCCAAATGGTTATGGATCCTACTGCTGCTGCTGCTGCTAAGTCACTTCAGTCGTGTCCGACTCTGTGTGACCCCATAGACGGCAGCCCGCCAGGCTCCCCCGTCCCTGCGATTCTCCAGGCAAGAACACTGGAGTGGGTTGCCACTTCCTTCTCCATATGGATCCTACACCCCCGCCCCCCCCCCCAAAAAATATCTATAGCTGTCTGTGACATGGAAGAAATCTTTGGGGGCTTAACTAAGACTGGGAAATAGTAACCTGGCACATTGCTTTTACCTGACTTGATGTCCACAGCAGACATCAGCAATCTATCTAGCCAAACTATCTGGCCTGTATGTTTCTCCCACTGAAACCAACGTGTCTTCAAAATAGCAATGTAGGCAGCCATTATCGAGGAATCCAAATATCCAAACTGGAAACCTATTTGTAGGACTTCCCTGGTGGTTAAGAATCTGCCTGCCATGCAGGGGTCATGGATTCGATCCCTGGTCTGGGAAGATTCCACATGCTGCGGGGCAACTAAGCCCTTGCTCCACAACTAAACATATCACATGCCTAGAGCCTGGGCTCTGCAACAAGAAAAGCGACTGCAATGAGAAGCTGGCACACCACAACTGGAGAAAGGCTGCACACAGCAACAAAGAGCCAGTGCAGCCAAAACTAAATAAATAAACTTAAATAAAGTCATTTTTTAAAAAAGAAGAAAATAATTTGCAGCGAAAAAGAGGGAGTTTAATATATAGATGTATATCAGGTCAGGGTGAACATGGTGGGAGAGTCCAAAGATTATGTCTTAAGTCTTGGGCTTAACTTCTAGTTCCTGGGAAAAGTTTTAAAAATTTTTCTTAGAGCCATTGTTTTACACGCAAAATGGAGTTAAGGCCTTCACCTTAGTATAGTTGTGAGAATTCATTTTGTGATTGTTTTTAATGTATGTGAAAGCCTTTAGCACAGTGCCAAGAACAAAGATACTCAATGGATGTCAATTCATTGATTGGGAGCTCACCTCCTGACACTAAAAATTCCTGGAAGCCACAACACTGATACAAGGTAGGAACTGCGCAAGGATTCCACTCTCCATAAATTTTATCAAAAGGTCTTCTTAGTCACTCCTCTCCAGTGAAAAATGTTGGCAATAAGAACTTTTATGAAGTCTCAACTAAACCCTCTTCAGTTCAGTTCAGTTCAATCGTTCAGTCGTGTCCGACTCTTTGCGACCCCATGAATCACAGCACGCCAGGCCTCCCTGTCCATCACCAACTCCCGGAGTTCACTCAAACTCATGTCCATCAAGTTGGTGATGCCATCCAGCCATCTCATTCTCTGTTGTCCCGGTCTCCTCCCACCCCCAATCCCTCCCAGCATCAGAGTCTTTTCCAATGAGTCAACTCGTCGCATGAGGTGGCCGAAGTATTGGAGTTTTAGCTTTAGCATCAGTCCTTCCAATGAACACCCAGGACTGATCTCCTTTAGAATGGACTGGTTGGATCTCCTTGCAGTCCAAGGGACTCTCAAGAGTCTTCTCCAGCACCACAGTTCAAAAGCATCAATTCTTCGGTGATCAGCTTTCGTCACAGTCCAACTCTCACATCCATACATGACCACTGGAAAAACCATAGCCTTGACTAGACGGACCTTTGTTGCCTTGCAAATAAATCAGGTAAAACACCATTCTTTCTAGGTTTCTTGGTAACCAGTTTCCCTCTTTAGAGATTATCCTGTTCTCCCCTTCATGTTCACCTTATTTCAGTGCCTGTTAGAATCTCAAGACAGAAGTCTCGGGATGAGAAAAACTAAAAGCCAAATCAAGCATTTTCAATTTTTTTTAAACATTTTTGCTTAAAAGTTGATGGGAGGGAGACGGTTGACTATTGGCTGGAGAGACTGTAAATTTCAATGCTAGATGATCCTGCAGTCTTCTGCCCCACCTCAGTTCACTTCCCATCAAAGTTACTTTCTTTTGTTCCTTGAAGATTTTAGTACCTGGCTCACAGTCATTCTCTCCCAGACTGCCATTGCCATAATTGCTGACTTTAATATTCACTTCAAGGCATTGGTGCAATATCCAACCATCTCCGCTGCTTTCTTCCAATTCTCTTGCTTTGGGTAAAGTAGCCACCCTACTTCAGCTACTCACTCCCATGGTTACACCTTGTATTAGTCTGCTAGAGATGCCATGACAAAATATCACAGAATAGGTGGCTTAAATAACAGAAGTGCATTTTCTCACAGTAATGGAGACTAGAAGTCCAAGATCAAGATGTGGGCAGGCTTGGTTTCTCCTGAGACCTCTCTCCTTGGCTTGCAGATGACTGTTCTCTTGTTGAGTCCTCCTATGGTCTTTTCTCTGCGCACAGGCACTTCTGGTATTTCTCTGTGTGTTCAAATTTCTTCTTACAAGGACATTAGTCAGATTGGATTAAGGTCCACGCTACCAGCCTCGTTCTAACTAATGCCTTCTCTCCAAATATAGTCACGTTCTAAGGTTATGGGGCACCAACATATGAATTTCAAGGAAACACAGTTCAACCCAAAATACACCTCTAGACTTTGTCTTCACCAATTACTGTAACATCTTTTTTTTTTAAAGCTTTTCTTTTTTTTATGGTAAAAGTCACATAATATAAAACATGCTCTTTTAACCATGTCCAACCAGTCCATTCTAAAGGAGATCAATCCTGGGTGTTCATTGGAGGGACTGATGCTAAAGCTGAAACTGCAATACTTTGGCCACCTCATGCAACAAGTTGACTCACTGGAAAAGACTCTGATGCTGGGAAAGGTTGGGGACGGGAGGAGAAGGGGACGATAGAATGAGATGGCTGGATGGCATCACCGACTCTGTGGACATGAGTTTGAGTGAACTCCGGGAGTTGGTGATGGACAGGGAGGCCTGGCGTGCTGTGATTCATGGGGTCGCGGAGAGTCGGACACGACTGAGCGACTGAACTGAACTGAACTATATAATTCGGTAGTAATAAATACATTCTTCTTGCTGAATACTGAAACATTTTAATTTCAAATTCCAGCATCTCTTCATCTCAGTCACTACCTTCTGTCTTTTCAGCTCTTTATCTCTTTGCTACCCCAAACCAATAATTCTTCAACTCCACTAGGACACACAAATCCAGCCCTCTTTTTTTAAACTGTCGCTCAGATTCTTTCACGTCATCACTTCCCTCCTTCCTTGGATTAGATTCCACAGTTGATCACTATAATCACTCTCATATATTTTGTTGATTCCTTTCCCCCATTTCTCTCTCTATGATGTTTGCCTGGCAAAGTCTAAATCCTGGCTGATTCCAGCTTTCTTACTACTCTCTGCCCATGCCTTTGCAGTCGCACTGCCCTGGGAAAAGCACTTGACCATGCTTCTAGTCTCACTATAAACTCTTGACCTTAAGTGGGCTGTCAGTGCCTGCTGGCATCTACCACCTCTCTCTAGACTTTTCACTATCTTGCTTTGCTAGGCAACAGTTTCATACCTTCTTCTCTCTCTAAAAACCTGTAAGACCCTCTCCCCATCTTTATTCTCAGCCAATAAACCTGCTTCCAGTTTCACTGAAAAAAGAGGAGCCCTCAGAAGTTCCCACACTTCCAATCCCATCTGCTTCATCTTACTTCTGTTACTAAGAATGAACTACCTGGGCTGCTAGCTTCGGCCAGTTCCTGCATTTGTGCATACACTCCTGCTGCTTCCCATTGACTCAAGAACACTGCTCCAGGGACTTCCCTGGTGGTCCAGTGATGACGAATCTGTCTTGCAGTGCAGGGGACACAGTTCAATCCCTAGTGAGGGAACTAAGATCCTCCATGCCGTGGGACAGCTGAGCCCATGCACCCCAACTACTGAGTCCAGTCGCCACATCTGGAGAGTCTATGCACCTCAGCGAAAGATCTCGCATGAGGCAACGAAGAGCCTGTCTCCCATGACTAAGACCTGATGCAGCCAAATAAATAAATTAAAAAAAATAAACACCACTCTATCAATTCTCCCATTTTTCTCTTGCACTCCCCTCCCCTCTACCACTCCCAAGAAAAAATTCCTATCAGTATACAAATGTGCTATATTTTTTCCCTTTAAACTTTTTCCCTTGAATCCCACTTTTCCTCTAGCTAAACTCTCCAAAAAGTGTTATCTCTTCTCTCTGTTTCCAATTTCTCCTTTCTTATTCCCTCATGAACCCATTCCATTTGGATTCAATGTCTGTCCTCCCACTAAAGTTCCTCTTATCAAGCTCATTGATGACCTCCATATTGCTAAACACAAAATCCATTTCTCAGTCCTCCCACACTACTTGCTCTATATAGGCAGTCTTAACTCTAATTGACTACTTCTTTCTCAACTTAGGAATTCAACTTCCAGGATAAGTTCCTGGTTCTTCTAACTCACTGGCTACTTCTCAGTCTCCTTTGCTGACTCCCCCTTCACATCCCCAAACTCAATTCTCTGGACTCCCCAGGACCTAGTCCTTGAACCTCTTTTCTAATCTACATTCACCCCCAGAGTTCTGTGCCTTTAGATACTATTCATACACTGACAACTCTCATACTCCACCCCAGACCTATTCCTTGAACTTCATGTTTGTGTATCCAATAGCCTAATTGGCATCTCCACTTGGATTCTAAGAAGTGTCTCAAAACTTGAGAAGTCTGAAGCTAACCATCTTCTCTTCCCCTCTCAAACCTGCTCAACCTGCTGTTTTGCTCATTTCAGTAAATGACAGCTTCATTCTTCCTGTTTCTCTGGCCCCAAACCACATAGTCATCTTTGACTCCTCTCTTTCTCTTCCAGCCAGTGTGTCACCAAATATTGTTGGGTCTATCTTCAAAATATAGACAGAGCCCAGCCTTTTATCACCATCTCTGCTACTACTATCATTGTTTGAACCACTGTCATTGGTGGGAACACTGGATTGGTGAAATGGCTTCAGAATTCATCTCTTTCTTTCACCCACACCCCTTATAAACTAATCACAACGCAACAGCTAGAGTGAGCTTTTTAACATGTCAAGTCATTTTTCTATTCAAAACTAATCTCAGAGACCTGGTTAGAGGGTCAGAAATTTCAACCCAACCCTGCAACCTCTGGGAAGGGAGAAGGGGCTGGAGACTGACATATCAACTAACTGCCAATGATTTAATAATGTCTATAGAATAAACACTATTAATGTTGAAAACTGACAGAGGAGCCTGGTGGGTTACAATCCATAGGGTTGCAAAAAGTTGGACACAACTGAAGCGACTTAGCTTGGATGCAATTTTGATATTGGGGGCTTCCCTGGTGGCTCAGTGGTAAAGAATCTGCCTGCCAAGCAGGAGACTTGAGTTCCATCCCTGGCTTGGGAGGATCCCCTGAAGAAGGAAATGGAAACCCACTCCAGTATTCTCGCCTCGGAAATCCCATGGACAGAGGCGCCTGGTCGGCTATAGTTCATGGGGTCGTAAAAGAATCAGACATGACTTAGGGAAACAACAACAATATTATAGGTTAAGACAACTAGTTTCTGGGTTTGTTTTGTTTGAATCCAAATGTAGCTCCACATAGCTCAACTTTTTTTAAAAAGTATAAGTACAGTACAATTTAAAATATTTATATAAAATAAGTTTTTTTTCTCTTGAATTAAAAACAAATATGTTATAGAGTACTAATACTTTCCAAAAGATAATACATTAAACATAAATACTTCTGGGATAAGGTTTTATGATACAAAACTCTTTGGGTATCAAGAGAAATAAACAGATTTTACTTCTGATTTCTGTACCATTTTTCCCGTTGTGTTCCTATAACTCCTGTTTTTATTATTAACGATAACTTCCATTTATTGTTTGCTGCTTCTCTATCATCTGACACTGTTTTGCACACACAATCTTGTTTAACCCACACATTTATCTTTGTGGGGAATGTACCATTTTTTAATTCCCATCTCACAGGTTAGGAAGTTGAGACTTAAGAAAGTTGTCAAGCAGTGTTCTGAGGTTACCAGTAGAAACAGTGGCAATGAGGTCAGGCAACCTTTGAGTTCTTTTGTTTCGTTTTGTTTGGCTGCACCATGCAGCTTGTGAAATCTTAGTTCCTCAACCAGGGATTGAACCCAAGACTTTGGCAGAGTCCTAACAATTGGACCACTGGGGAATTCCCAAACCTTGAATTCTTTAAACCACTGTCTACATTATATTTAACATATTAGAGCCAAGGTTCCTTCCCATAACTTTCTCCTTATCTTTTTTTTTTTTTTGAGTCATATGTCTTTTTCCCTTTTTGAAATTTGATTTTTTTGCTCTTTCTTTTTTTTTTTCTTGTATTTCTATGCCACCTTTATAGTTCTGGTTTCTCATTTCTTAATTAGTAAATTCAGCATGCAGGTTCTATCCCAGGCTAATTTATACACTTCTGGAAGAAACGGCCTCTTAAATCCACAGAGTGTTGAGGTGGGGAGCCCCCAACCACGTCAGATTCATTTCACATATGATAATATACATGTTTCAATCCATTCTCCCAAATTATCCCACCCTCGCTCTCTCCCACAGAGTCCAAAAGACTGCTCCACACATCCAAATCTCTGCTGTTGTCTCGTATACAGGATTATCGTTATCCTCTTGCTATATTCCATTTATATGTGTTAATATACATATTGGTGTTTTTGTATTGGTGTTTTTGTTTCTGGCTTACTTCGCTTTGTATAATAGGCTCCAGTTTCATCCACCTCATTAGAAAGAATTCAAATGTATTCTTTTTAATCGCTGAGTAGTACTCCATTGTGTAAATGTACCACAGCTTTCTTATCCATTCGTCTGCGGATGGACATCTAGGTTGCTTCCATGTCCTGGCTATTATAAACAGTGCTGCGATGAACATTGGGGTACATGTGTCTCTTTCAATTCTGGTTTCCTCGGTGTGTATGCCCAGGAGTGGGGTTGCTGGGTCGTATGGCAGTTCTATTTCCAGTTTTTTAAGGAATCTCCACACTGTTCTCCATAGTGGCTGTACTAGTTTGCATTCCCACCAACAGTGTAAGAGGGTTCCCTTTCTCCTTATCTCATCAGAATTAGAGGAGTCTGTGGCTCTTTAAATTTAGGGCAATAATTTGGAAGGGAGCATTCCTCAATTCACTTCAGACTTATTACTCATAAAATGATAAATCACCCAACTTTTTTTAACCTCCTTTTCCTGGATAGTAAGAGATATGAATTTATTCCTGTTATTATTTCTCAGAGAAGTATTATATCTCAGAGATAAAGATGTGAACTCTTAAGAGGAAAGCTGTTCCAGTTTTCTACCAATAAACTCATCAACTGTGATAACTTGGTTTTTCAACGACAAATTTGCCCCTTTCTTTGTCCTTTTTGTGTCCCCTGTAGTTTAAATAGTACTTGGTGAATAGTGAGCATAGAGAAACAAAAAGAATACTGAATAAAAGACAGATACATAGAGTCAGAATATTTGAGCAAATTGCACATCCCATGCCAGTATAAGATCCCTTGGTCGTTTCCTCATTAAGCCCTGTCCCTTGCTTGGTATAAAACTTGCCAGACTTAATTCCAACCCCCATCCCAACTTCCTTCTGCAAACACGCTCAGGGTTCCGTCTTGAGTGCTCTAACTCAGAGGAAAATGACTTATTTTAAAAAGCGGTAAAAGCACCGCATTCCTTTGGCACAGGATGAAGACCAGCTCAGCTCTTCAGCCAGTTGATCTTTGTCTATTGTTCTCCAAACAGTAAACCACTATTTCCACATCGACAAGATCCTGGGCTGCATTTCTGTCCGAGTCCTGGCTCCTCATGAATATGAACTGAAGGACTCTGACCCAGAAAGTGGTAGGTAACCTCGAGGAAAAAAAAAAAAAGACAGGTAGGGGGGAAAACAAAAAGCAGGCTTGATGTAATTCTACACTCTTGAAATCTCCTGCAGGTTCTGAGCAGGGTAAAATGGGGTCTCGGAAATGTGGAAGCTGCCTGAGTAGTTTGCTGATTCCTCTTGCACTTTGGAGTATAATTGTGAACATATTATTGTATTTCCCCAATGGGCAAGCTTCCTATGCATCCAGCAATAAACTCACCAACTACGTCTGGTATTTTGAAGGAATCTGTTTCTCAGGTATCATGGTAAGTGTAACTTTGGAGAACTTGGGATTGCCGAAGGGGAGTTTTTACTAAGAATTAACTTGTTCCTAGTGAAAATGATGAATCATGGAAAAATCATTCTACAAGTTCTGGGTTTGGGATTTGGAAGATGGATGGGGATAAAAAGTCAGGAAGTCTGTGAGGACTTGGAGGGTAGCTTTGTTTTCAATAAACTGCTTATTTATATAGCTTCAACAATGCAGGAAGTTAATCCTATTAAAAGTTGATGGGACGTAGAAATATTATGTCCTCGTGAAAGTTGTATGTGAACTTTTGCTATTTAATCTCCAGTAGCATTCCCGTTTTCCAGAATGGATTTTCTATTTACACTCATGATTTCTCTAGCTTGAAGGGGTATTTAGACAGTAGAAAAGGCATAAACTTGAAGATTCAGAAAAACTTGAGTTCCAGTCTAAGCTCTGTTATTTGTGTCATGAGACTTTAAAGCAAGCTACTCAGTGTCTTTGGGCCTCTGTGTCCTCATTTGAAGAATGTGAATGATGACATTTACTTTTCAGGGAAATTGTGGGGATTAAATAAAATCTCATGTATGAAGTGCCCAGGATAGAGACTGACATGTTGTAGGTAGCCAGTGACTATTGTGATCAGTAATACTGACTGAAGGATGGGCCATACCATCGTTAAATTGTCTGACATCATACCCCTAATGATAGTGGTGTTTTTGAAAACTAAATCAAGGTATCTACACTAAGAATCCATAAATGAACGTTTTCCTGATGACTTTGTGCTGTTTAAAAACAAACTGATAATAAGTCATGTTGGCAATTCAGAGGAAAAGACATTTGTCCTGGTCATATCATTTCTAAAAACTCCCATTGTGTGCCGTAACTTTCCCAAACTAATAATAACAGAAAAGAAAATGCATTGTAGTCTATCTCTGCACCTTTGTGGGTGTTTAGTTCCCACTTTCACATTAAATTAATAAACTTTGAATTATTAACATCCAGTGCTACTGCAGGTGCTGTATGCTAGGTATATAATCTATGTTGATGGTGATACTATAAATAAATGTAAGCCTTTGGGAGAAATTTTTCATATGATGTATTAAGACCTGTGAAAATGCTTATGTGTATTGACTCGGTGATCCTAAATCTGAGAATTCATTCTGAGGAAATCATTCAAAATAAGGAAAGAAATGTATACACAGATGTTTGTGGCAGCACTATTTGCATGTGTGTGCTCAGTCACCTCAATTGAGTCTGACTCTTCGCGACCCCATGGATTGTAGCCCATCAGCATTGTTTATAATAGCATAAAGCTAGGAGCATCATAGTATAGACATGGCCAAATAAATTATGGTCTATTAGCTTCATAACTGATGAAAGTTATAATTATGAACATGTAACAACACGGACAAGTGCATATTATTTTGTGTTAAGGAAAACAGATATAATGAAATCGTGAATACCTTATGGTTGCAGCTATGTAAAATATACACATGTGGGAGTAAATAGTTAAAACATGAGAAAGTAGTGGAATTTTTGGTAATTTTCCTCCATTATTCTTGAGCCCTCTGTACTGCAGTTATGCTTTACAACAGAAAGAGAAAGCAGTTTCTATTTCAACACAGAACATGCCTGTGTTTCTCCTTTGACACAGGACTCTAGGGTTTAGGTTTAATTATTTCTAACAGTATTGTAATGAAGCTGATTTTGGCACCTAGTTTACTGTGTCTTATCTTGCCATTCTTTCTCTTAATATATAATTGTAATAAACAGGAGATTTGCAAGGCATTATTAGAGTTAAACCAGAATCTCTTTGAAACTGTGATAACTAACGGTGTTGAAAGGAGGGGAATGTAGGACTAACTTTTGCTTATAAACCATGTACAGTTTAAAACTGTGAAGAGAACCTGTTCTCTATTTTTCACTGTTTAGGACTTCTTGAAAAATACTCTTTCAAGAGCAAATCCTTTAATTAAATGCATAGGTAAATAAATGATGGGCTGAAGGAATTTGGAAACTGGGAATGCTCACTCCAAGCAGTAAAATAACAATGGGTTAACTCCACTGCAAAACTCAGTACTGAACAGTAGGAGAAAAGGATAGGTGGAGAATTTGCCAGAAACAATTCACAACTCATACTTGGCCAAACCAACAACTGTAATATAAAGAAATCCAGGTTCTTTCCAGAACTTAAATCTTTTGCCTAAGATATCAAGAGAGGGAAGTAGTAGAATACACTGAATTCTCCCAGTTTGTTGATACAGGCAAAACACGTTGGAAAATTTGAAGCTGAGATGATCTGAATATACTTTCCTTTGGATTAAGAGATTTAGTTTCAGATTAATCATACCTTTCACCTGCCTTCTCAGAGGGCAGAAAGTGGAAAGAGGATGGAAAATGCCCAGGTCTAGAGGATGGTTTTCCTTTGTCTACAACTGAGTCACTAAGAAGTGTAGGTTTGCTACAGAGAATGGTAATCTCATGCCCATACTATTTATTCCTAATCATTATTTCTTTACATTTTTGTTTATTTATTTTTAAAATTTTAGTTATTTTTTACTGTGTTGGGTCTTCATTGCTATGTGCATGCTTTCTCTACTTGTGGCAAGTGGGGGATACTCTCTTGTTGCAGTGCATAGGCTTCTCAGAGTAATGGCTTCTCACATTGAGACCCATGGCCTTAGTTGTCCTGGGCGATGTGGAATCTTCCTAAAGCCAGGATAAAACCTGTGTTCCCTGCATTGGCAGACAGATTCCCAACCATTAAACTAAGAGGGCAGGCCAATCATCAGCATTTCATAGTTGATAACCATGATAATAATAGCTAATATTTATCAGTCACTTGTTATAAATCAAGCACTCTATTCAAAATTTTACATGCAATACCTTATAACAACCTAAAGAGGTGAGTTCTCAGCACCATTTTATAGGAAAGGACTCTCAAGTTTACACAGCTATTAAGTGGAAGACCTGGGATTTGAACCCAGATCTACCAGATCCTAGAGTCTATGCTCTGAAACACCGAGTTCTGGTTATGACCGTGAATGGTAACTAGTACTCCATTTCTTATATTTTTTGTCTTCCTTACAATAGATGCTTGTAGTAGCAGCAGTTCTTCTTGTATTGGAGAATGACAACAACTATAAATGTTGCCAGAGTGAAAACTGCAGCAAAAAATACATGGTAAGAACAAATAGTATTTTGAGGATGGTTGAATGGGCTCTGGTTTTCTTTCCTCTCACTCAGAAATGAAAATATTGACACTATTGTACCCTTTCCATGATGCTTTCATTTCAAAGACTAGAGTTTACTTTCACAAAAATTATCTTCCACTTTGTATACAGTTTTCCTCCACTTTTGTTCTGCTTATATTCTTCTAGAAATTCAACATTTAAAGATACATGAAATTAAAATATAATACTACCTCTTCCTAACTGGGTTTCTGAGTCTATTTTTTCCCTTATCAAGTTTACAGAGGTTAATTTACAAACATTCAAGTGAAATGAAGTCGCTCAGTTGTGTCCGACTCTTGGCGACCCCATGGACTGTAGCCTACTATGCTCCTCCGTCCCTGGGATTTTCCAGGCAAGAGTACTGGAGTGGGTTGCCATTGCCTTCTCCGAGGATCTTCCTGACCCAGGGATCGAACCCAGGTCTCCCGCACTGTAGGCAGATGCTTTACCATCTGAGCCACCAGGGAAGTCCGACAAACAGTAAATGGCTTCAATTAAAAGTGCAAAATTCCAGGAGTTTTGACAGTGAACTCCACTGATGAAACTACAATCATAGTCAAGAGATGGAACATTTCCATCATCCCCAAAAGATTAATCTTTGATCTTTTTATCATTATAGATTAGTTTGTATTCTATATAAATGGAATCACAGAGTATTCATCTTCTGTGTCTGGTTCCTTCCAAGCAGTGTGAGATTTATCCCTGTATATATTATGTGCATTTTTAAATTGGAACTTTAAAAATAATTAAAATAGAATCAAGAGAGAATAATACAACGACATTTTCTAAGCTTATGCTCAACAAGTAGGTGCTGGGCTCCTGTATTTCCATCATTATCCAACTTCCCCTCCTCATGATCATTATCACTTATTCATATTTGCATAACACTTCACAATTCGTTCACATTTACTCAGTGAATTATATTATTGCTATTCCTGTTTTATAGATGAGTCACTTGTGACTCAAAGGGAATATGATTCATTAACTAGGAGGAGCTTTACCAGAGGTCTTGAAGGCATTCTTTGCACCAGTGGTTCTACACAATGGCTGTCCACTGCAATGATCTGGGAGCTTGGTGTTAGAATCCCACCCCCAGAGACCCTGATTTAGTCAGCCCCAGGTGCAATCAAATTTAAATGTGCATCCAGGATTGTGTGACCTTCTTTCATTGACTGTTGCTTTTGAAAGATTGAATTAGTTGTTTAATTTACCACTGTGCCTCTTGTGGGGAAAGAGTTAAAAGATTGAAATACGTTCCCTCTGTGTGTCTATTTTTTTAACCAATTAACTCAGACAGCCTTCAGTAATTGCTGGTATGATACTACTGAAAAGTTTTCAAAATTGTTTAGGTGAAGCAATGGA
Source organism: Moschus berezovskii (assembly GCF_049115385.1). Lineage (NCBI taxonomy): Eukaryota > Metazoa > Chordata > Mammalia > Artiodactyla > Moschidae > Moschus > Moschus berezovskii. The sequence continues at coordinate 142,321,976 of NC_142460.1, forward strand.
TTCAAGTAAATTTTAACTTATGATACTCAGGAAATTTCTAGAAAATAAATGTTTGTACCATTGAGTATCTAATACAAATCCATGTGTTCAGTTTGCCTTAACTCACTATTAGCATTTCTAGCACAAATTGATGCTAGAAATAGTGTAGAGTTTTGATACTGTCTTATAATTGACATTGCACGAGATGCCTGGCATCTCAGTGAGAAGAGCAGGAGGAAGGGAGAAAGAATTCCTTGGATTCCCTGCTTGGTTCTTTCAAAGTATGATCTAGAATAGGGATCTCAACTGATGTACTCCTGGATGCCAAATATTTGATAGCAATGAAATATGTGAGGCTGCAGACATTAGAGCAAAGGAGGAGAGGGAACTGCTACTCAGATCCAACCAATGGCTACCACTATATTGGGCAATAATTCTCAGCTTTCAATAGGAAGTGGAAATATGGAGTTTTTAAGTAACACTTTACAATTATAAAAGGTTGGCAATTAATTCTCATTTAAACACAACTTGCAGGCCAAATTTGGGCCTGCACCAATTTGTAACTTATGGAGCTCTAGAGTGGAACTTTAGGTCAGCCAAGATTTATCTTGTAGAGGAGAAAGAAGTTTTCCTCAACCCTCTTAGGATCCCTGGTTGGGTATGAGAATTAAACTGGTGACATATTAACATAAGAAAAGCATACAAATTATATTGAATTTTTACATGTATATGGTGATTTTCATAAGAGAATGAAGACCCGAACATGTGACTTGAACAGCAAGCTTCTAAACTTTTTAGACAAAGAAGCAATAAAATTGTGACAAATGACTAAGACAGAGAGATTTGGGTTAGGCTAGAGAAAGGTGAAGAAGTAACTAGGAAGATAAACGTTTATTAATACAGATTTCTTGACCGCAAATTTCAGACTCTGGTAATAAGAATGTCTTGCTTCCTCCTGGTTGAGGGATGGTACCTTTCACCTGGGTGTTTTATGACTTGACTCAGGGAAGAGAGGTGAGAGGCTAGGGGAGGCCAGAGTGAACATCCTACTTCTGTGGTTTCCTCAAACTCCTTCAGCTTAAGATGTTAATGTGCCAAGATGCTATATTTTGGTGCAGTGTGTCCTTAACCCCATTATTCTTCTGTCTGAAACTTCCCTGAAGAAGTTTCACAGTCCAGAAACAGAGGGCATAAATTGTCCAGTAACCCAATGGATCATGAAAACAAACAAGCAAAAAGTTAATAGCTAGAATGAACTATAACCTCAGGTTTTGAGTCCTGAGGGTCGCCAGTTGAGAAGGTTTCTAACTGAGAAGTCTTCTAGTTGTTTAAACTCCAAGTCAGATGGAGTGAGAGAAGGGAAAGGCAAGCTGACAGAGTTTTCTGCTTCATAGCTTGAATGTCTCTGGAAAAGTCATCAAGTGTTCTGCTGAACTTTCTGAGAAGCTCACACAGCAACAGGAACAGATTGTCTAACATGAGCTATTGTGGTGTTTTCTCTAAAACTTACATCAAGTTGCCTAGCTTTAGCGTGTCCAGTTTCAGAAAAACAGAAGTTTTAGTTTTAATGATTCCAAGTCAGAAGAAGGGTGGAAGAAAAATTGAAAACACTAATCTGGGGAATTGCAACCAGATATTGAAAGAAACTAAAAGAATTTAGGATCCAGTCCAGTGCATAGGTGGATAATGAAAACTCAAAAACAATGAATAAGACTAGAATCTGGTATCCACAAAGTGTGTTATGATTTTCCAATGATTTTCCATATTTTGTCCTATACAATCACCCTCATTTCTATCAGAGATAGCCAAAGACTAATTCATTTATGAAATAAGTCTATTTACGTTAAACTTGGCCTGATTATTTACATAAGTTCAGCAAGAATATTGTTGACCATATAGACTCTTTTAATGTCCTCTTTTTTTTTAATTTATTTTTTTTTATTTTACAACATTATATTGGTTGGTTTTGCCCTACATTGACATGAATTTGCCCCAGGTGTACATGAGTTCCCCCTCCTGAACGCCCCTCTCACCTCCCTCCTCCCTTTATCCTCCCTCTGGGTCATCCCCGCACACCAGCCCCGAGTATCCTGTAACATGCATTGACCCTGAACTGCTGATTCGTTTCACATATGACAACATACATGTTTCAATGTCATTCTCTCAAATCATCCCACCCTCACCCTCTCCCACAAAGTCCCAAAGACTGTTCGATACAACTGTGTCTCTTTTGCTGTCTCGTATACAGGGTTATATTTCCATCTTTCTAAATTCCATATATATGTGTTAGTATACTGTATTGGTGCGTTTCTTTCTGTCTTACTTCACTCTGTATAATAGGCTCCAGTTTCATCCACCTCATTAGAACTGATTCAAATGCATTCTTTTTAATGGCTGAGTAATACTCCATTGTGTATATGTACCAAAGCTTTCTTATCCATTCGTCTGCAGATGGACATCTAGGTTGCTTCCATGTCCTGGCTATTATAAACAGTGCTGCGATGAACATTGGAGTACACATGTCTCTTTCAATTCTGGTTTCCTCGGTGTGTATGCCCAGAAGTGCGATTGCTGGATCATATTGCAATTCTATTTCCAGTTTTTTGAGGAATCTCCACACTGTTCTCCATAGTGGCTGTACTAGTTTGCTTTCCCACCAACAGTGTAAGAGGGTTCCCTTCTCTCCACACCCTCTCCAGCATTTATTGCATGTAGACTTTTGGATAGCAGCCATTCTGACTGGTGTGAAATGGTATCTCATTGTGGTTTTGATTTGCATTTCTCTGATTATGAGGGATGTTGAGCATTTTTTCATGTGTTTGTTAGCCATCTTTATGTCTTCTTTGGAGAAATGTCTGTTTAGTTCTTTGGCCCATTTTTTGATTGGGTCATTTATTTTTCTGGAATTGAGCTGCAGGAGCTGCTTATATATTTTGGAGATTAATCCTTTATCAGTTGCTTCATTTGCTATTATTTTCTCCCATTCTGAAGGCTGTCTTTTAACCTTACTTATAGTTTCCTTTGCTGTGCAGAAGCTTTTGATTTTAATTAGGTCCCATTCATTTATTTTTGCTTTTATTTCCAATATTCTGGGAGGTGGGTCTTGGAGGATCCTGCTGTGATTTATGTCAGAGAGTGTTTTGCCTACGTTCTCCTCTAGGAGTTTTATAGTTTCTGGTCTTACATTTAGCTCTCTAATCCATTTTGAGTTTATTTTGGTGTATGGTGTTAGGAAGTGTTCTAGTTTCATTCTTTTACAAGTGGCTGACCAGTTTTCCCAGCACCACTTGTTAAAGAGACTGTCTTTTCTCCATTGTACATTCTTGTCTCCTTTGTCGAAGATAAGGTGTCCATAGGTGCGTGGATTTATCTCTGGGCTTTCTATTTTGTTCCATTGATCTATATTTCTGTCTTTATGCCAGTACCATACTGTCTTGATGACTGTGGCTTTGTAGTAGAGCCTGAAGTCTGGCAGGTTAATTCCCCCAGTTCCATTCTTCTTCCTCAAGATTGCTTTGGCTATTCAAGGTTTTTTGTATTTCCATACAAATTGTGAGATTATTTGTTCTAGTTCTGTGAAAAATATTGTTGGTAGCTTGATAGGGATTGTATTGAATGTATAAATTACTTTGGGTAGTATACTCATTTTTACAATATTTATTCTTCCAATCCACGAACACGGTATATTTCTCCATCTATTAGTGTCCTCTTTGATTACTTTCACTAGTGTTTTATAGTTTTCTATGTACAAGTCTTTTGTTTCCTTAGGTAGATATATTCCTAAGTATTTAATTCTTTTCGTTGCAACAGTGAATGGAATAGTTTCCTTAATTTCTCTTTCTATTTTCTCATTATTAGTGTATAGGAATGCAAGGGATTTCTGTGTGTTGATTTTATATCCTGCAGCTTTACTGTAATCATTGATTAGCTCTAGTAGTTTTCTGGTAGAGTCTTTAGGGTTTTCTGTGTAGAGGATCATGTCATCAGCAAACAGTGAAAGCTTTACTTCTTCTTTTCCAATTTGTATTCTTTTTATGTCTTTTTCTGCTCTGATTGCTGTGGCCAAAACTTCCAGAACTATGTTGAAGAGTAGTGGTGAGAGTGGGCACCCTTGTCTTGTTCCTGATTTTAGGGGAAATGCTTTCAGTTTTTCACCATTGAGGATAATGTTTGCTGTGGGTTTGTCATATATAGCATTTATTATGTTGAGGTACGTCCCTTCTATTCCCACTTTCTGGAGGGTTTTTATCATAAATGGATGTTGAATTTTGTCGAAGGCTTTCTCTGCATCTATTGAGATAATCATACGATTTTTATTTTTCAGTTTGTTAATGTGGTGTATTACATTGATTGATTTGCGGATATTGAAGAATCCTTGCATTCCTGAGATAAAGCCCACTTGGTCATGATGTATGATCTTAATGTGTTGTTGGATTCTGACTGCTAGAATTTTGTTAAGGATTTTTGCATCTATGTTCATCAGTGATATTGGCCTGTAGTTTTCTTTTTTTGTGGGGTCTTTACCAGGTTTTGGGATTAGGGTGATGGTGGCCTCATAGAATGAGTTTGGAAGTTTCCCTTCCTCAGCAATTTTCTGGAAGAGTTTCAGTAGAATAGGTGTTAGCTCTTCTCTAAATTTTTGGTAGAATTCAGCTGTGAAGCCGTCTGGACCTGGGCTTTTGTTTGCTGGGAGATTTTTGATTAGTTTCAATTTCCGTGCTTGTGATGGGTCTGTTCAGATTTTCTATTTCTTCTTGGTTCAGTTTTGGAAAGTTGTACTTTTCTAGGAATTTGTCCATTTCTTCCAATTTTATTGCCATATAATTGCTGATAGTATTCTCTAATAATCCTTTGTATTTCTGTGTTGTCAGTTGTGATCTCTCCATTTTCATTTCTAATTTTATTGATTTGGTTCTTCTCCCTTTGTTTCTTGATGAGTCTGGCTAGTGGTTTGTCAACTTTATTTACCTTCTCAAAGAACCAGCTTTTGGCTTTGTTGATTTTTGCTATGGTCTCTTTTGTTTCTTTTGCATTTATCTCTGCCCTAATTTTTACAATTTCTTTCCTTCTACTGACCCTGGGGTTCTTCATTTCTTCCTTTTCTAGTTGCTTTAGATGTAGAGTTAGGTTATTTAGTTGACTTTTTTCTTGTTTCTTGAGGTGTGCCTGTATTGCTATGAACTTCCCCCTTAGCACTGCTTTTACAGTGTCCCAGAGGTTTGGGGTTGTTGTGTTTTCATTTTCATTCATTTCTATGCATATTTTGATGTCTCTTTTGATTTCTTCTATAATTTTTTCATTATTCAGCAGCGTGTTGTTCAGTCTCCATATGTTGGCATTTTTAATAGTTATTCTCCTATAATTGAGATCTAATCTTACTGCATTGTGGTCAGAAAAGATGCTTGGAATGATTTCAAATTTTTGAATTTACCTGGGCTAGATTTATGACCCAGGATGTGATCTATCCTGGAAAAAGTTCCGTGTGCGCTTGAGAAGAAGGTGAAATTCATTGTTTTGGGGTGAAATGTCCTATAGATATCTATTAGGTCTAACTGGTCTATTGTATCATTTAAAGATTGTGTTTCCTTGTTAATTTTCTGTTTAGTTGATCTATCCATAGATGTAAGTGGGGTGTTAAAATCTCCCACTATTATTGTGTTATTGTTAATTTCCCCTTTCATACTTGTTAGTAATTGTCTTACATATTGCGGTGCTCCTATGTTGGGTGCATAAATATTTATAATTGTTATATCTTCTTCTTGGATTGATCCTTTGATCATTATGTAGTTTCCTTCTTTGTCTCTTTTCACAGCCTTTGTTTTAAAGTCTATTTTATCTGATATGAGTATTGCTACTCCTGCTTTCTTTTGGTATCTATTTGCATGGAATATCTTTTTCCAGCCCTTCACTTAAGTCTGTATGCGTCCCTCGTTTTGAGGTGGGTCTCTTGTAGACAACATATATGGGGGTTTTGTTTTTGTATCCATTCAGCCAGCCTTTGTCTTTTGGTTGGGGCATTCAACCCATTTACGTTTAAGTTAATTATTGATAAGTACGATCCCGTAGCCATTTTCTTTATTGCTTTGGGTTCAAGTTTATACACTCTTTCTGTGTTTCCTGTCTAGAGAAGATCCTTTAGCATTTGTTGGAGAGCTGGTTTGGTGATGCTGAATTCCCTCAGCTTTTGCTTGTCTGTAAAGCTTTTGATTTCTCCTTCATATTTGAATGAGATCCTTGCTGGGTATAGTAATCTGGGCTGTAGGGTATTTTCTTTCATCACTTTAAGTATGTCTTGCCACTCCCTCCTGGCCTGAAGAGTTTCTGTTGAAAGATCAGCTGTTATCCTTATGGGAATCCCCTTATGTGTTATTTGCTGCTTTTCCCTTGCTGCTTTTAATATTTGTTCTTTGTGTTTGATCTTTGTTAATTTGATTAATATGTGTCTTGGAGTATTTCGCCTTGGGTTTATCCTGTTGGGGACTCTCTGGGTTTCTTGGACTTGGGTGATTATTTCTTTCCCTATTTTAGGGAAGTTTTCAACTATTATCTCCTCAAGTATTCTCTCATGGTCTTTCTTTTTGTCTTCTTCTTCTGGGACTCCTATGATTCGAATGTTGGAGCGTTTAACATTGTCCCAGAGGTCTCTAATATTGTCCTCATTTCTTTTAATTCGTTTTTCTTTTTTCCTCTCTGTTTCATTTATTTCTACAATTCTATCTTCTAGTTCGCTTATCCTGTCTTCTGCCTCTGTTATTCTACTGTTTGTTCCCTCCAGAGTGTTTCTGATCTCATCTATTGCATTATTCATTGTATATTGACTCTTTTTTATTTCTTCTAAGTCCTTATTAAATCTTTCTTCCATCTTCTCAATCCTTTTCTCCAGGTTATTTATCTGTAACTCCATTTTGCTTTCAAGATTTTGAATCATTTTCACCATCAAAATTCGAAATTCTTTATCAGGTAAATTCCCTATATCTTCTTCTTTTGTTTGTGTTGGTGGGCAATTATCTTGTTCCTTTACTTTCTGGGTATTTCTCTGCCTCTTCATCTTGCTTATATTGCTTTGCTTGGGGTGGCCTTTCCCTCTTCTTGCAGTTTGTGGAGTTCTCTTTATTATGTAGTTTCTTCACTGTGTGTGCGGTTGGACGGGTGACTTGTCCGGGTTCCCTGGTTAGGGAAGCATGTGTCGGTGTTCTGGTGGGTGGAGCTGGATTTCTTCTCTCTCCTTTAGAAGACAATGGGCTGCTTTTCTGGGTGCCTGATGTCCTCTGCCAGTATTCAGAAGTTGTTTTGTGGACTTTACTCCGCGTTCAAATGTTCTTTTGATGAATTTGTGGGGGAGAGAGTGGTCTCGCCGTCTTATCCCTCCGCCATCTTGTTCCTTCCTCCCCAGAACACTGGATTCTTATATTCCACTTGGTCGTGGAGTATCTCTTCCCAGCTGCTCCAGCAAGGTGCAGCCGCTGTACCTTACCTTGGACGAGGGGTATCTCCTCAAGGCCGCCCCTCCTGCTTTGAATGTGGATCAGCTCCTCTCGGCCCTCTGGTGCCCAAGCAGCCACTGCCTCCTGGACGTGGTACAGCTCCTCTCGGCCACCGCCCTAACCCTGGGCACGGGGCAGCTCCTCTCAGCCACGATTCTGCACGTGGTCGGTTGCGCCAGAGCCGGGCGTCTCTCGCGTCTGCCTAATGTCCTCTTTTCTGGAACTTTTCATAAGGAATCTCAGATAAGAATTTTCTAATCCTCTCCCCAGGCTAGGAAGACAAACCAAGGATTGCCATCAGACTTTATGTAAAATTCCCATAGATTTCAGTTAATTTCTTTCTTCTTTAGGTCCCCCAAATATCCTGAGATTTCTGCACCTGCCAGGAAGTGACTTTCCTTACCCACTTGGTAAAGCTGCTGGGGATCCTGTAAGAAAGGTACCAGGCCACTTTCTCCAAGGGACTTCATTGGCTCCATAAAGTCAACCTTAGTTCCTTAAAGTTGTCTGGTCATATATAATTCCATGCATATTCTCCAATACGACATTCTAGTCAAAGCCTTGGTAATATAACCAATGTTTCCAATTGTGTCATGTTAAAGAAGAGAAGATTCTTATTGAACTTATGCAAATAATTATATTGCCAGAAAAATAAAAATAATCACTAAGAGTTTTCAAATTTTGGAGGGATCAGGTACGAAGATAAAGTAATTATTTCATCTTTGTTCATAAAGGTATACTTTACAAAATTGCTCTAAGATATAGATAGTTGAAGAGAAAAGAGAAAACAGTTTCCTTACATATGGAAAGCAAAATATTAAGGAACCAGCAGTGTTTTAAAGAGAAAGTAATAAAGAATTATAACTCATCAGCTCCATGTACTCAATTTTTCTTCTGCATGATATTGTGTTAACCATTTTATGAATCCATCAGTTTCTCTATAAAAGTTTTGGAAAGTTTTACTCAGTTCAGTGATTTGCTGTTAAAGTTATCATAAACCTGTACTTGTTAGCATTCTTCTATGAATCTCCTGCAAAAGCATCAGAATAAAACAATGACTCTGTTAATGACAAAAGACTTTAAAATGGCCACGGTTAAAGACTTGATGAGAGTTTCTGTGTGCTTAGTTACTCGGTCATGTCTGACTCTTTGGGACCCTTTGGCCTGTAGCCCACCAGGCTCCTTTGTCTGTGGAACTTTTCGGGCAAGAATACTGGAGTGGGTTCTCATTTTCTCCTTCAGGGAATCTTTCTGACCAAGGATTGAGCCCACGTCTCCTGTGTCTCCTGCATTGCAGATGAATTCTTTACCCATTGAGCCATCAGGGAAGCCCTAATGAGAGTTTAATATAATATAAAAGACAATAAACTTTGATTATTTCTGAGACATACAACATTTTAAGATAAAAACTAGAATTATGACTGATAATATTATATTGGGGCTTCCCAGGTGGCACTAGTGGTATAAGAAGTTGCCTGGCAATGCAGGAGATTCAGGTCTGATCCCTGGGTTGGGAAGATCCCTTGGAGGAGGAAATGGTTATCCACTGTAGTATTCTTGCCTGGGAAATCCCATGGACAGAGGAGCCTGGCAGGCTAGAGTCCACGGGATCACAAAGAGTCAGACATGACTGAGCACACATATACATAACATTATATTAGGACATACTTTTCTAGGAATGCCATATAATTTGTGGAAGATTTATATTAGTAACATGCACCCTATGAATATAACTTAAAAAGGTTAAAAATCACATCTTATTTGACAAAGCTTCCCATGTAATTTAATATATCAAGTAAACATAATTATTTTCTCCCTTTCCTTCTCTCTCTCTTTTTAAGGAAAGAGAAAATATTATAGAGATGTTTCACTGGTCCTCTGGAAAATCCCAAATTTAGAAAGAGGTCAAAAAGACTTTAGAATTTGATTTGGGGGTAAATTTGTCAAAAATATCAAATATTAATATGATCACAAGTCACTGTGAAACAATATTTGTGATCCATTTCACTAAAGATAAACAATTTCAAAAGTAAATACAGAAAGTTACATAATTGTAAGACAAAATAGACAAACAAGCAAAAACCTTTGACTCTAAGTAATGAAGACTCTATTGTCTTAAATAATCAAAGATGTGGTGAAAACAACATGAAGACCAGGAAATTATTTTGATAAAACACAAAATCTTTGCTTCTGGGTAGATTACACAAAAGGTTAAACACCTTTCATGATTTCTTATCACGAGGAGACCAACAGTCCAATATAATTTGTGATAAGACCCCATTCTAGCTTTTCATCCATGTACTTTTGACATTGGGGGCTTCCCAGGTGGCTCATTGGTGAAGAATCTGTCTGCCAAGCAGGAGACACAGGTTCCTGATCTGTGGCTTGGGAAGACCCTTTGGAGAAGGAAATGGCAACCCACTTCAGTATTCTTGCCTGGGATATCCCATGGACAGGGGAGCCTTGTGGGCTACAGTTTGTGGGGTTGCAAAGAGTCAGACACGACTTAGTGAAACAACAACAACTTTTCATGTTAAAGCCAGATTGACCGCATAAGATTTCTTCTCTCTCTCCTTTTTCAACTCTCTATATTCAGCCAATTTGTCCTTTTTTCTCCTCTTCCGCTTTCTGAAACAACCAATTATTTTATTTGGAATTACTCTTTGCCCTTAACGAAAACTCATCTCTATAGCTCATACCTTTAATCAAAAGCATATCCTACTTTCCTTCCACACAGTCATTCCTTTATTACTCCTAGTAACTTTGACTGAGTAGGCTCTGGGAGTTGGTGAAGGACAGGGAAGCCTGGCATGCAGCAGTCCATGGGGTCGCAAAGAGTCAGACACAACTCAGTGACTGAACCGAACTTTAATTATATGTGTTAATTAGAATTCTTAACCTTTAGAAATTTTAATTTCTAGTGTAAACTAAGAAGTAAGCAATTATGAACTGTTACATATCAACATTCTATTGATTTGAAAGTTTATGAATATATCATATTATTTCATAATTTCTGGAAATATACATTTCCTCATAATACAGTTTTTCAACGTGGCACAAGACATGTTCACTAACAAGCTCAAGTGATTTGCCTATTATCAGAGGACTGGGGTAACCCTGCTTAAATTTTTTCTTCTTTTTCTTAAGTGCAGAACTGTTCTATTTCCAATCTTTTATAATGTCTTTTATAACTGTTTCTTATTTTTTTATAATTTCTGCCAACATTTTGTGTTAGAAGAGATTTGGGGAAGGACTGATGCTAAAGCTGAAACTGCAATACTTTGGCCACCTCATGCGACGAGTTGACTCACTGGAAAAGACTCTGATGCTGGGAAAGGTTGGGGGCGGGAGGAGAAGGGGACAACCGAGAATGAGATGGCTGGATGGCATCACCGACTCTGTGGACATGAGTTTGAGGGAACTCTGGGAGTTGGTGATGGACAGGGAAGCCTGGCGTGCTGTGATTCATGGGGTCGCGGAGATTTGGACATGACTGAGCGACTGAACTGAACTGAAAGTTTGGTGAACTTTTGGTTTTACAGCTGCATTTCTGGTTTTGTAAAGACTCAGTTTGTAAGACAAGGACAATTGTATTTTCATTCCTTGAAGAACTGAGTTGTAGCCTGAATGTTAGCAAGAGGCTGACCTGCCCATTAGACTACATTATCCTCAAGTTGTTTCCTTATATCAGATTTCCAGCTATGATGCAAATGGAAATATCTCTCTGTTCTAGATTTAGATCTGTGTGTGTTTGGAACATTTTCATAAATCATTCTACAAAGCCTTCCGCATGTTTTCTTTTCCTGTGAGTACAGAGCGTAATTGCCACTTAGGAGAGAAAGCTTTTTTTAAAAAGTTTCTATCAATCTCTGAATATCAACCTCCAATTCAGCCAACTTCTAACCACACAGCTCTTTAAAAAAATGTTTCAAGTATTTAAACCAAAGGTATTTTATCAAGTGACTCAAAATCAGCACTTAACCATAGGCACAAATGTGAAAGTTGCTCAGTCGTGTCCGACTCTTTGCGACCCCATGAACTACAGCCTACCAGGCTCCTCAGTCCATGCAATTCTCCAGGTCAGAATACTGCAGTGGGTAACCATTCCCTTGTCCAGGGGATCTTTCCAACCCAGGGATCGAACCCCAGTCTCAAGCATTGCAGGCAGATTCTTTATCGTCTGAGCCACCAGGGAAGCCCACAGGTACAAAAGATGTCCCTAAATAGGGTATAAAAGATACAGCCTTCTTAAAATCCAAAACCTCTAGCGAAGATATCTGTTGGGTTACACCCCACAGGCCTACAAGCTTCAAGACAGAGGAGAGCTCCTGGAGTCAGCAACTGAGACATTAGAGATTTAATGGGTGGGGCCCCTTACACACTTGAAGCAAGGTCCTGGAGTGACAACCCCCACCCCCATCCATGTGCAGTGGATGGCAGACAGGATATGGTGGCAGTCTTCACTCCCTGGGGTGGTGGTGGAGGGAGATTGACAGCTAAAGTGGGATATACGTCCGTTGGCTCATTAGTTACCAGGGAAACCAACAGAAGGGCACACCTCTCACTGGTCCTTTAATAAGAACAATCATTAACTGAGGCCTGAGGCAAGTACATAGGAAGGTCAGTCTTGTGAGTAAGGTGTAGGTGAAGCAGGCACTGGTTGAACAAGGGTATGTACAAACAGCAAAAGAGTGACCATCTTGAGGGGCCTGACTATACAATAGCCAAAAGAAAAAAGACTTCGACAGTCTCTCCAAAGAGCAGTTGGGAGGATGCTAGCCACAAATGGGGCACAACCACATTTCTGTATAGTCATCCTTACAGGGCTTACAATCTGACATTTGGCTGTCTGCTAAAGCAAGAACTGACATTTGCATGCCCTGATGGGCAGAAAGCCAAGCCAAGTTTTGAGGACACAAAACAAGAGACAATCAGGAAAGCAATACCTATTTTTGGGAGGGAAAGGATCAATAACTAATTCAGGGACTTCCCTGTTAGTACAGTGGCTAAGACTTCGAGGTCCCAGTGCAGGGAGCCTGGGTTTCATCCCTGGTCGGGAAACTAGATGCCACATGCTGCGATGAAGAGCAAGGATCCCGTGTGCCACAACTAATATCAAGCATGGCTAAATAAATAAATAAAAATAAATAAATATTTTTAAAAAATAACCAAAGAGTACCCCAAAACCAAATTGTAATCAGAGTCACAATCTCAAAAACGAATTCTTACAAATGCTTTTCTCCTGCCAGTCTGAATCTGGAAAGGAATGGATCTTTACCACCTTCGTCCAACTGGCCCACCCAGGTAGAGGGTTAAGAAACTAACTCAGCAAGAATTCTTCTGCCAGCTTATGTCAGAGGTCTAGGGTCTCTGACAGCAACCTCAGGATTGAGCAGGGTGTCCTCAGGAAATGGCGCTCCAAGGTGGGTGACAGAAACTGTAAGAAAGAAAAGTTTTCCTCCACCTTTTTAGGGTCCCTAACCAGGTCTGAAAATGAAACTGACAAAGACAAGTTGAGAAAAGTATACAGATTTTATAGAATATTTCCGTTTTGGTGAGACCTCCACAGAAGTCTCGGAGAAGGCGATGGCACCCCACTCCAGTACTCTTGCCTGGAAAATCCCATGGACGGAGGAGCCTGGTAGGCTGAAGCCCATGGGGGTGCGAAGAGACGGACACGACTGAGTGACTTCACTTTCACTTTTCACTTTCATGCATTGGAGAAGGAAATGGCAACCCACTCCAGTGTTCTTGCCTGGAGAGTCCCAGGGACGGGGGAGCCTGGAGGGTTGCTGTCTATGGGGTCACACAGAGTCAGACACGGCTGAAGCGACTTAGCAGCAGCAGCCACAGGAGTCTACACAAAAGAATGAAGACCCAAAGATAAGACCAGAGTAGGAATCTTCTGTACCTTTTAGACAAAGAAACAACAATCAACTTGCAAAGAATTGTCAAGTCAGAGGGGTATGGGCTAGGAGTACTAAATGGTGAAAAAGTAACTCGGAAGGTAAGGTTTAGTTTAACAAGGTTTACGCAGATTTCTTGGCCCCAAATTTCCAGTTTGGTGGTAGGGATGTCTTCCTTCCTCCTGGTGCAGGGAGGGTAATTTTCACATGGGAGTTTTATGACCCGTTTCAAGGAAGAAGGGTGAAAAGGTGGCGGAGGTCAGATAGAGTGAACTTCCTGCTTTTGCCATTTCCTCAAACTCCTTCAGCTTAAGATATTAATATGCCAAGATGCCGTATATTGGAAAACCATGACTTGAACCCCATGAACCTTTTGGTTGCTATCATTTCCTCTGTGGAGTGTCATTTTCTGCCAACATTCTGTGGGTCATTATCTTTGGAAAACAAATCTTGGCCAAATAAGAGCACTTGAAATAATAGATAATATTTTGATTATATTGTTCACTTTTCAAATGACTTTTATATGCATTTTATTCTTTAATTCTTGAACTAGCCCTAGGTGCTATAACCATCTGCATCCTCTACATTTTATAGAAAATGAAACTGTTACTCAGAGAGAGTCTTATTCCCACTTTATTTTGATGCTACTTTGTTTGATTGTGCAGTTGTATCTTCTCATTAGAGTGTAATCTATATGTGTATACATATATATGTATTATGCTATGGCTGCAACTTCCCCAAATGAGAAAATTCTCCACTTATCCTTTCAGCAAACTGCTTAAGGTTACATTTGGTAAATAAGGAATTCAGTCTTTTGAAAACATCCTTATTCCTTTTTCAAAGATGGCTCTGATGAATAGGTAATATATTTTACAAAGTATAACAGAAATCTACTGCAAAAATACCTTTATTTCATCCTATGAGGAGGCAGAACTCTATTATAATCAATATGAGAAACATAATTTAAATGAGCTTTCATCCTATGTGAAGCTACCAAGGAGATCACTAATATCAAATAGGAAAACAAAACACAATTGTTTTTTCTTTCTTTCATTTTTAAAATACTTTTTTCTGATTTTCCATAATTATCATGTACCAATGTTCAGTTCAGTTCAGTTTATTTCAGTCACTCAGTCGTGTCCGACTCTGCAACCCCATGGACCGCAGCACACCAGGCCTCCCTGTCCATCACCAACTCCCAGAGTTTACTCAAACTCATGTCCATTGAGTCGGTGATGCCATCCAGCCATCTCATACTCTGTCGTCCCCTTTTCCTCCTGCCCTCAATCTTTCCCAGCATCAGGGTCTTTTCCAATGAGTCAGCTCTTTGCATCAGGTGGCCAAAGTATTGAAGTTTCAGCTTCAACATCAGTCTTTCCAATGAACACTCAGGACTGATCTCCTTTAGGATGGACTGGTTGGATCTCCTTGCAGTCCAAGGGACTCTCAAGAGTCTTCTCCAACACCACAGTTCAAAAGCATCAATTCTTTGGTGCTTAGCTTTCTTTATAGTCTAACTGTCACATCCACACATGACTACTGAAAAACCATAGCCTTGACTAGATGGACCTTTGTTGGCAAAGGAATGTCTCTGCTTTTTAATATGCTGTCTAACTTTCCTTCCAAAGAGTAAGTGTCTTTTAATTTCATGGTTACAGTCACCATCTGTAGTGATTTTGGAGTCCAAAAAAATTAAGTCAGCCACTGTTTCCCCATCTATTTGCCATGAAGTGATGGGACCGGATGTCATGATCTTAGTTTTCTGAATGTTGAGCTTTAAGCCAACTTTTTCACTCTCCTCTTTCACTTTCATCAAGAGGCTCTTCAGTTCTTCTTCACATTCTGCCATAAGGGTGGTGTCATCTGCATATCTGAGGTTATTGATATCAATGTTACACTCATCAAATAATTCTAAACAAAGAAATATTTGAGATAAATTTTGTTCCACAAATCACAGGTTTTTTCTTCTCATTTTTAATGATCTCAGCTTTTGAATTTATCAACTGGCTTCTGCATGTTTTCGTTTGGCCATCCTACTCTCACTTGAAATCAGCATTTTTAAAACTAAATTAAATTTTCTCCCTAACCAAACTACATTTGTTGGCATCCCAGTTTCTGTCTCTTTTTCATTCAAGTCCCAAAGTTTGAAATTTTTTTCAGCCCATCTCTAGTCACTCATTGCCTCTTTAATGTCTTTCCATCCAGTGCATGCCTTTGTCAACATGACTTGAAGTTTTCTCTACTTGGAATTCTTCTTTGGGGCTCACTCACTTCTGGTTGTTAGGCCACCTTTGTTATAAGAAGTTTCCAAAATAACTTCTTGGCTCATGTCACTTCCTTGCCCAAAAGCTAATCCTATGTCTTGTTGGGAAAAGGGCTATTTGAGGTCTACATTCTAAGTTGCTTCAGTTGTGTCTGACACTTTGTGACCCCATGATCTATAGCCCACCAGGTTCCTCTGTCCATGGGATTCTCCAGGCACAAATACTGGAGTGGTTAGCCATTCCCTTCTCCAGGGAATCTTCCAAACCCAGGGATCAAACTCACATCTCCTGCACTGGCAGGTGGATTCTTTACCACCTAGGGATACCTTGTGCCAGAAAGCAAGGATGGGCTCAAGAATGACAGGCATATGTCCAAGGGCACAGGGATTGACTTGAAGGGATGTTCTCACTGGTCATATTTGGGCCATTTGAGCACCTAAAATAATAACAATTTTGAGTTACAACACAATGAATTTGAAAATCCATGAGTCCACAATAAAGCAGAAAGAGAGAGGCAGAGAAGAAAAACAAGAAATAGAAGTTCTTCTGTGCAGAAAAATAACTTACAAATGTAGGAAAAATGATAGAATTAGAAAACAGCATTGGGCTTCCCTGGTGGCTCAGATGATAAAGAATCTGTCTGCAATGTGGGAGACCTGGGTTTGATTCCTGGGTTGGTAAGGTCCCCTGGAGGAGGGCATGGCAACCCACTTCAGGATTCTTGCCTGGAAAATCCCCATGGACAGAGAAGCCTGGCAGGCTATAGTCCATGGGGGTCACAAAGAGTCAGACACAACTGAGCGACAAAGCACAGCCCATAATACAACCACTGATTATGATCATTGGCGATCAGTGAGTATGAGGATCAGTAGATGCCAAATCCATCCATTGAAATTTCTTTTGGGAACAAGATATGACACTATCTAAGTACTAGCTTGCAAATTACTTTCTAACTGCAAAGTAGAAAATATCCATTTATAGATCCAAAGGACATCACTTTAATCAAGAGATCAAATTTAGCATCATCAGTAGCAGTGAGAGGCCCATAATGGACACACACAGATCAAGTGTTCTTGCCAAAATGTTTCATCCAAGTCCAATTGTGGGAAACAATCAGAAAATCCCTAAATGTGAGACTTTCTACAAGAAAACTGTCTGGGACTCTTAAAAAATAATTGAATATCCTAAAAGAAAAAAAGTCAGTATGAATAGTATAGATTAAAGGAAATTAAGAGAGGTAGCCTTGTGCATAAGCCTTCATTGGCTCCTGTACAAAAAAGTGAAAACCAATTGCAGAGTAATAGAATATATTTATTCTTGGAAGATAAGTACTGGTGTTTAGGGATGAGATATCCCAATACCTGCAAGCTATTTTCAAATGGTTAAGCAACAAAAATGTAATAAATGTATATTTAGAGAAATAAATTGGTGTGTGTATAGATGTACATATACATATAGAGAAGGAGGGAGGAAGAGAAAGCAAAAGTGGTAGATGTCACAAGAGTTGAGTCTAAGTAAAGGGTAGTATACTTTCAACATCTGTGTAAACTTGAACATTTTTTAATGAAAGGTTGTGGGAGGAGAGAAGCCACTTGCCCAGAAGGATGAAGTCTGATCTCCTTAATCCAGAATCCAAGGCTATCTTTTGCCTGGATCTCCTAAGCTGCATTCACTTTATAAGCTGGATCATGTCCTATCGACCCTGTTTTCTCAGTATCAGCACCATGCCCATCTGGTCTTCATAAACTCCCCTCTACTCCTCGGCAGGAATTCCTTCTTATTCTTTTTACTTGAGTATAATTGCTTTACAATGTTGTGTTGGTTTCTGCTATACAATGAAGTGAATCAGCTGTATGTATATATATATACATATATCCCCTCCCTCTTGAACCTCCCTCAGCACCCCCATCATACCCTCTAGGTGGACACCATCACAAAGTACCAAGCTGAGCTCCCTGTGCTTTATAGCAAGTTCCCACTAGCTATCTATTTTACATATGGAATATTCAGTTCAGTTCAGTTCAGTCGCTCAGTTGTGTCTGACTCTTTGTGACCCCATGAATCACAGCATGCCAGGCCTCCCTGTCCATCACCAGCTCCCAGAATTCACCCAGACTCATATGCATCGAGTCGGTGATGCCATCCAGCCATCTCATCCTCTGTCGTCCACTTCTCCTCCTGCCCCCAATCCCTCCCAGCATCAGAGTCTTTTCCAATGAGTCAACTCTTTGCATGAGATGGCCAAAGTATATGGAATATTACTCAGCCATAAAAAGGAACAAAATTAGGTCATTTGTAGAGATATGGAGTTCCCTTTTAGATCAGACCAATCTACTTAATCTCACAACTTAGCTTGTATATATCTGTCAGTGAACATTGCTCATTCTTTCTACTCAAATGAAAACACCCTGCTCCCCATCAATCCATTCTCACTTGAGTATAAATATGACCATATAGGCTAACACCTGCAATTTCCCTGCATAGTACCATGTGTGAAGATATTCAATTATGATCTTAAGAGAAACACAAGGATCATAACTTCTGATTCTTAGAGAATCCACCCTACCTAGGAAATAGCATCTTCAATAAAGAAGTATAGATTGATTGATCACATCTCTTCATTGTATTCATGTATGAATTGATCATTATTTTGATACCAAACTTCCGGAAAAAAAAGGAAAAAATTTAGTAAATTAACTAATTTTCTCTGTGACATGCCAAGGAAGAAAATCATTTTAAAACTTATTTTTCAGATCAAGTGGGTTTGGATTAAATGTTTCTATTTTTCTGTGGACATTGGTATTGCACAGACTGCAATAGGCTTGGATGAGTAGGGGAAGGTTACCTATCTGATCATTTGCTTACAATATCCTCTTATCTCATTCTATGGCTCTAACCTCCTTCTATGTTTAATTTAGACACTGCTGTCGATGATCTTTTCTGCTCTTGGAATTGCTTTCTCTGGATACTGCCTGGTCATATCTGCTCTGGGCCTTCTTCAAGGTCCGTATTGCCGTACTCTTGATGGCTGGGAGTATGCCTTTGAAGGCACTGCAGGACGGTAAGGAATAATTCCCTGATTTGGGAGGATATCTGAAAGTCAGAAACACCTGACTTCATGCTCATACTCACTTTCCGTGATCACTTTGTGGTTCTGTGTGTCTACCTTAGTCCAGAATTTTCTTAATAGTTTACTGATATTCTGACCAATTTGTTCCTACATAGTCATTGTTTATATATATTTTTTTCCTCCAGTCTTTTAATGCCACATGCATGACAGCATGTTGAGGCTGTCATGAGCATTTCCAGATGAAAGCCATGTTTCTGCTCTACTGCAGAACAACTTCGTGGTTATTGTGGTCTGGCAATTGATGGAGCTTTGGGGATCTAAGTTGTTTTGAGAAGTCAGTCTTGTTTTGTGGCCAAAGCACATTGGACATGTAGACTCTTACAGATGTAAAATGGCTTGGCTGGGATAGCATCACAGTGCCCTCAAATGGTGCCGTCTGGGGCTATACCATCAGGAGCTACACAGAGATAGAACCAGGCAGGATGGGCAACGAAGTGCGGTCTGAGATCCAAGGACAGAGTAGGTGCAAGAGTTTGTGGAAGCAGCCAGGAGCTTACTGAGTGTGTCCCAAAGAAGACTCCAAGGGGTGGTCTTGCTCTGAAGGATGGTAGCTCAGTCAGGTGCTGAGGGACCCAAGCCTGGATTACAGAATGCCTCACACTGGCATTGTACTGGACTCATAGGCCCTTCAGCTTGAGAAGAAGAAGGGCCTGGACAGAGATCCAGGAGAGATCCACTGACTCTCTCCCTGTCTCTTTCTGTGCTCAGAATTCTAACGGAATAAATGAGGGAGGGTCTGTACCTTTCCTTGGGGAAGTTACACCTTCTTCTCAATTCCCCATGACTGGCTCTATTGTTCAGTCTCATCCATGGGACTGCCCTGGTGGTCCAGTGATTAAGAATCCACCTTCCAAAGCAGGAAGAGCCTTCCAATGGCAAGAACTAAAGAGCCTCTTGATGAAAGTGAAAGAGGAGAGTGAAAAAGCTGACATAAAACTCAACATTCATAAAATGAAGATCATGGCATCTGGTCCCAGCAAACAGATGGGGAAACAATGCAAACAGTGACAGACTTTATTTTCTTGGGCTCCAAAATCACTGCAGTTGGTGACTGCAGCCATGAAATTAAAAGATGCTTGCCCCTTGGAAGAAAAGCTATGACCAACCTAGACAGCATATTAAAAAGCAGAGACATTACTTTGCTGACAAAGGTCTGTCTAGTCAAAGCTATGGTTTGTCCAGTAGTTATGTATGGATGTTACAGATGGACCAAAAAGAAAGCTGAGTGCTGAAGAATTTATGCTTTTGAACTGTGGTATTGGAGAAGACTCTTGAGAGTCCCTTGGACTGCAAGGAGATCAAACCAGTAGATCCTAAAGGAAATCAGTCCTGAATATTCACTGGAAGGACTGATGCAGAAGCTGAAACTCCAATATTTTTGCCACCTGATGCAAAGAACTGACTCATTGCAAAAGACCCTGATGCTGGGAAAGATTGAAGGCAGGAAGAGAAGGGGACAACAGAGGATGAGATGATTGGATGGCATCACTGATTCGGCAGACATGAGTTTGAACAAGCTCCAGGAGTTGGTGATGGACAGGGAGGCCTGGAGTGCTGTAGTCTATGCGGTCACAAACAGTTGGACACAACTGAGCGACTGAACTGAACTTTCAATGCAGGGGACATAGGTTGGATACCTGGTCTAGGAACTAAGATCCCACATGGATACATGCTGAGTCATGTCCGATTCTCTGCAATCTCATGGACTGTAGCCCACCAGTCTCCTCTGTCCATGAGATTCTCCAGTCAAGAATACTGGAGTGTGTTGCCATGCCCTTCTTCAGGGGATCTTCCTGATCCAGGTATCAAACCCAAGTTTTTTGCATCTCCTGCATTGGCAGGTGGATTCTTTACCACTGAGCCATCTGGGAAGCCCAAGATCACACATGTCCTGGGGCAACTAACTGACCAACTACTGAGCCAATGCAGCCAGAAATAAAAGTAGATAAATATTTTTAAAAGGAAAACAAAGCTCAGAGCCATTTCAGGCCTTACATACTCGCCTTATCCTGCTGGACAGCACAACTGCTTCTAAACCCATAGTTGCTTTAATTCTAAAGCTTCCACAAGATGCCACATGCTGTGAGCAGAGCTCTCCTTCAGGTCCGAGAACCTAGAAAATTATTTCAGGTTTTTTCTGAACACTTGAAGGAGACACTCCTTTGGGACTGAAGGGGTCACGAAAGGGGGCCTTAATGTAGAAAGTCCCACTGGGTAAAAAGAGTCATTTTTTATGCCGTCAATCCTTAAATTTTCCCCACCACCAAACCAAATAAGGCTCCAATTTCAATGCGAAAGTTGCCCAAATCAGTTCTTTTTTTAACATTTATTTTTATTTTATGTATTTTTTGGTTGTGCCAGGTCTTAGCTGTGCCTCGCAGGATCCTTGATCTTTGTTGTAGCATGTGGCATCACAACTGGGCCCCCTGAATTAGGAGCTCAGAGTCTTAGCCACAGGACCACGAGGGAAGTACCCCCCAGATTGGCTAGTCTTATGTACATTTATTCAACAAATATTTATTAAGCACCTACTATGTCCAGGCCTTGGATTAGGTGCTAGAGAATCAAAAATAAATCACACAGGTTCACTACCCTCTAGAAA
Organism: Moschus berezovskii; assembly: GCF_049115385.1. Classification (NCBI taxonomy): domain Eukaryota; kingdom Metazoa; phylum Chordata; class Mammalia; order Artiodactyla; family Moschidae; genus Moschus; species Moschus berezovskii. The sequence continues at coordinate 142,343,341 of NC_142460.1, forward strand.
CTCACACAAACCTAAGAGAACATTCTGCTGAGTTGACAGCCTTAAAACATGCATTTCCCTTGGAGCACAGGGCTTCTGTGCTTGTGAATCTGGGTTCAAGTCTCCCCATCTCCTACTTACAAACTGTATGGCCTTAGATAAATGTTTGAATATCTCCGAGACTCTGTAAACTGGAGGTAATAATCATTTCGCATAATTGAAAATTAAACAGAAGTAAAGCACAAATTAAATGTAATAATCTCTCAACACGCCAAGTTTTATTATTAAAAGCATGGCTTTGCATAACCTTCTTTACCATGTGTTGTCTTGCATCTCCTTAGTGGCGGGCAAGTTCAGCCATTGGTTCAGCCTCTGGCATCCTGACCAGTGAGGATCCGGAATCAGGCTCATTCAACAAGCATTTGTTGATCTTTGCAATGTGCCAAGCACTGCCTTAGGCCTTAGATGTGCCTGCTCAGAGATGGATAAATCACTACAGTGTTCTCACAGTACACTATTTAGTGAGGAACTAGATACACAGATATAGCTATGGATATATTTATAACATAATGAAGTAACTGCTGTGTTAAACTGTGTATAGAGATTGTAGAGAGAATGAACATCAGGGCAAACTTTTCTGTTGCTTCCCAGACCCTGCTAGTGCACTCATGCCTCATTCTATTTACACAAGGAAAATAAATAGAACCATATCCTAGGATAAAAATAGAAATCTTTCAAGCCATCTTCCTTTAAGGTGTTGGATGATCTGTGCAAAGGAAAGACTGGGAACAGTCTAGAGAAAAGATCTTGAAGTGATTATCTTTCCTGGTGGCTGAGATTGAACTAGGATTCAGTTCAGTTCAGTCGCTCAGTCGTGTCCGACTCTTTGCGACCCCATGAATCACAGCACGCCAGGCCTCCCTGTCCATCACCAACTCCCGGAGTTCACTCAAACTCATGTCCATCGAGTCAGTGATGCCATCCAGCCATCTCATTCTCTGTTGTCCCCGTCTCCTCCCGCCCCCAATCCCTCCCAGCATCAGAGTCTTTTCTGGTGAGTCAACTCGTCGCATGAGGTGGCCAAAGTATTGGAGTTTCAGCTTTAGCATCAGTCCTTCCAATGACCCAGGATTGATCTCCTCTAGAATGGACTGAACTAGGATTAGGAGGGTGTAAAACTGGCTCTTGGGAAATGATCACAGGAAATTACATCTGCATCGTGCTTTATAGATTCCAAAGCATTTCTACATTCTTCTCATCAAATATTCACAATAATCCTAGGGTTAGGTATTTTACACCCATTGTCCAGATCAAAGAGGTAAAGTTCCTAGCCCTAGATCCTACAGATCCAGGAGTTCTGAGTCCATATTCAATACTGTTTACCACTTGAGACATCCATTAGCAATATTAAGAAATTTTCAAGAGTGCCTCTGAATGTCCCAGAACACAGAGAAAAGGAAATGAAGAAAGGGACCACTTTGTACCACTTGGCTGGTACCAAGGTTGCTTGAATGGCTGCTTTGGGAAAAATCATCTTGCTATTAACACGATATTTACAAACAACTCTGCCCTGTAATTGGTCTTGATTGTTTTCCTTCAGGGGATATTTTTTTGACGAGATCAGTTTTTATTTCAATTTAGTTCAACAGAGCGTCACATTTGGAGAAATGCTAATGGCCTTAATTGACCTGGAAGTGGGCAAAAGTCAGTCAGGATAATTCAGCATGGTTCTAAGATTATCTTAAAGTGAAGGTGGTTTAATTCTCAGAATCCTGTGCTTAGCTAGACGAATCAAACTGTTGGGTCTTTTGCATTTTCCCATCATAATCTCAATTTTCTTAAAAGCTGCAGAACATACAGTGGACCCCAGACCCGCAGCATCACCTGAGAACTTAGAAACACAAAGTCTCCAGTCTGAATCTGAAGTTCTGGGCTGGGGCCCAGGAATCTGCATTTTCACAAGCCTTCCAGATAATCGATGTATGCTCAAATTTGCGCTTTTCCAGTGGCTCAGCAAGAACCTGCCTGTAAAGCAGGAGACGCAAGAGACTCGGGTTCAGTCCCTGGGTTGGAAAGATCCCCTGAAGAAGGAAATAGCATCCACTCCAGTATTTTTGCCTGGGAAATCCCATGGACAGAGGAGCCTGGCAGGATACAGTCCATGGGGTTGCGAAGAGTCTGACACAACTGAGCACTCATGCATGCATGCTCAAATTTAAGAACCACTGTTATAAAGGGCTTTGGGACAGAGTATAGGAATACCTAGCATCATTTCTCTTTGATGTTTTACCACCTGTTATTTTATATCCAGTGCTAGCTCAGCCCTGTCCCTGAGAGCCCAGGCTAACTTCGGGCTCCTAGGAAATGGTCAATCTCTGCCTCTCTTGGTGTTGACATGTGCAGCTTCTCATTGCTACTGAATTCTTAAGTATGCATCTTGCCTCCTAAGTGAATTAGAATTGTCTGAGGCAAGCATGTTCACAATAAACATAGCCCAGTTCTGTGCATACCACATGTTCAATGTTTATATTTGAATAATTTGATAAATTAATTAATATTGAATAATATTATGTTTTTAATCATATTATTAATTTCCCAAACATATGGAAACTTAACATCCTTCTTCCTTGGACCAAGTCTTTAAGCTTGGCCACACGTCATGTTGACCAACTCCTTCTTCTCTGTCAGTTTCCTTACAGATTCCAGAGAATGGATTCAGTGCCTGGAACCCGCGCATGTAGTGGAATGGAACATCATCTTATTTTCTATTCTCATAGCTCTCAGTGGACTTCAAGTGATTGTCTGCCTCATCAGAGTGGTCATTCAGTTGTCCAAGACTCTCTGTGGAACCTATTCTGTCATCATCCAGGTAACAGACCCCCACTGGCACCTGTACCTCTTTCTTTACCTCCACTGTCCAGGATTCAATATGTCTTGCTGGAAGACTTTTTGGAATTGCATCATTTTCCTTCCATTCCTACTGCCCTCATCTTTACTCAGCCTCTAATATGTGTGTCTGCTGGCTTGTCTAAATGGACTGACCCAAAGGAATAATTGTAAAATCATCTTCTGTGTTCCATGGTGAAAACAACATACAAGTGTTTTGAATGAGCAACATTTCTATGTAGAAATAACTCAAAGCTCAAAGAAATCTGACCATTCATTGAGAATGTCCCTGTTCATAAAATCGCCGAAGGCTCACAACCTAATCCCAGTGAAATAATTTCTCTTTTGAATGCTGCTACATTCAGCTATTCATAATAATCTTTCTTTATTATGGAGTTATTAGTGAGTGGTTTTGAAGAAGGGAAATGTCTTTATCCTATTGAAATGACAGTCCTTCTGTTTCATCTGCTAAAATATTAATGTTCATTTAATTAAGGTTGAAACTGTTAAAACTATTCAGCAAGTTCAGACTAAAGAGAAATCAAGAATGAGACATCTTGCATCTTGTTTAACAACATATAATGGTTAATACCTTTTGTAGAAATTTCAAATAGATGTTTTCCTGTTCTATCACATTTAGAATGTAAACTATAAGCTTAAGTTGCTACCTGTATTATGGATCATTAATCAAGTCAAGTTTACTCACTTTGTTTTTCTTTACTTTTTATAGCCTGGAATCATTTGAATAAGGACAAGAATGTTTTTCTTTATCAAGATATGGCCATCTACCAGTGTCTTCTGAATGGACTTGAGGGTCATATTCAAATGACGTTTTTTTTTCCTCTGGAGGGGGTTTGCTGTCCTCACTGGAATGTTGTCCTTCCTTTTAAAAATTTTTTCAAAGCTGTATGTGCAGGATCTTCAGAAATGTTCATACCTTTTTGATCAAATAAAATCAAATAAATTCAACTTCAATGAACTTCACTCTGAAAATAAGAATACAAGATAAAACTTTATGCAAAAACATATATTTGAACATTATTTAATATTCTGGAAAATTAGAAATACCCAGAAAATCGAACTTTATGGAAAGGATTAAATAAAGTATGGTACATTCTTTGTAATATGATATAAAATGATGTTTTAAAGATAATGAGCACTGGGGCCTTCCCTGGTGGTCCAGTGGTTAAGACTCCAAGCTCCCAGTGCAGGGGGCAGGGGTTTGATGCCTGTTGGAGAACTAAGATCCTACACATTGCATGGGGCAGCCAAAAAAATTTAAAAAAATAAAGATTATGAGTTGTACTAGTGAAAAAGCAGGTTACAAATTTATATTTGCAGTATAAGCATAAGTATCTAAAAACAAAACCAAACGATCAAAATATAGGATAAAAACTAAATATAGCTGTATTTACACAAAAATGTCAGCTGTGGTTGATTTGGGTCACAGGTGACCCTTCCTACTCTTCCGTATTTTTCATGTTTTCTTTATTACTTTTTACTATTCAAATACTTTTTGAAAAACATATTTTTACTGTAAAAATTTTGCTATTTTTCCAAACTTTAAAGGAATATGCTTTTTCTAAATGTTTTCCAACCCTGACTATCTGTAAACATCACAGAATAACACTTCAGTCAGTGTTCAGTGGGGAAAGCAGTGAGATAGATTAGCCAAAAAAAAAAAAAAAGTTGTATATAAACTTATACAATCTAACTGAGCCCTTGGCCTTATTTTCTCACTCCTGGCGGTGACTCTGGTGGGCTACTAGAGGTAGACTTGAAATGAATGAGCAGTTGAGGACACGCTCAGTGATTTACAGAAAGTGACAACTGACTAGTTGATACCTGTGTCATGGGAAGCTACCAGTACTGTATTTTTTTTAAGTTTTTTAAAAAGTAAAACACTTATGAACTTTCTACCTATATTTGGTATAACCTCCTGGAGGACAGCAGTCATGTCTTACATTTTCCCATCATCCATAAGGCCTAGCACAAAGTGAGCATAGGAGATACTTGACATTGCACAGTCATGCCAGGTTCTTCTGCTCTCTGGCTGCTCCACTGAGTATCTGTCTCCATCACAGGCCCACTGGGCCTTAACATTTCTGTCACTTCCCCATTGCCTTTCTCCACTGACACTGTCAATGTTGCTCTACCAACACCTGCTGCTGCTGCTGCTAAGTCGCTTCAGTTGTGTCCGACCCTGTGCGACCCCACAGACGGCAGCCCAGCAGGCTCCCCTGTCCCTGGGATTCTCCAGGCAAGAACACTACTCTGTGCCAAAGCTGTGCAATGGTAACCAGCAGTCTGGAGAATGGCTCTTTCCTTGGTGCCTGTTCAACCTATTGTTCATTGTTCAGTCACATATTCATGTCTGACTCTTTGAGACACCATGGAAATATCTATAGCTCAACCTATAGCTTCTTTTAAAGAAACTGCCCTGTCTACAGCCTTTGCTGAAGCTAGTGAGCATCCTAAAGCAAGCTCTGTTGGCTACTACATGATCCCCATGCCTGGGACCTACCTAACTAACAGAGCTGGGACCAGCACCCAAGTCATAGGCAACCTATTGTTACTCTAAGTGGCAGATGATTTAGACTAAAGGCAAACACTGTTCAAATGAGATTAGTGGTTATTCTTCCTTGAAAATTTGAATTGCAAAACCAGAAATGAAGCAATGCAAACAATGCCATCAGGAAAATAATTAAAGATGAGGAAGGAAGCCAACATCAGAGTTTCTCTGATTACTTTATCATGCCCACAAGCTAGTCATATCCAGTCTCGTTTTACAGGTCTCTGAAAGACTCCTCTTATAAGTGAACTTCTAGCAGGTCAGCACCACCATTTTTGTCATTAAGACTCTCTCAGTCGTGTTTAGATTCAGTATGGTATCACACGTTGAGTGGACCGTGAATCGATGTCAGCTGAATGACTTCCCCATATTCCCAATTGGGAATATTCTCTAACAACAAGAAAGAAAGTAGAAAGTGTTAGTTGCTCAGTTGTGTCCAACCCTTTGCGACTCATGGACTGTAGCCCACTAGGTTCCTCTGTCCATGGGATTTTCCAGGCAAGAATACTGGAGTGGATTGCCATTTCCTCCTCTAGGAGATCTTCCCAACCTAGGGATCAAACCCATGTCTCCTGTGTCTCCTGCATTGCAGGCAGATTCTTTACCCACTGAGCTATCAGGTAAGCCACAAGAAGGGCAGAGTCAGTACAGTGTATCTATCAGTTCAGTTCAGTTCAGTCGCTCAGTCGTGTCAGACTCTCCGCGACCCCATGAATCACAGCACACCAGGCCTCCCTGTCCATCACCAACTCCCAGAGTTCACTCAAACTCACGTCCATTGAGTCGGTGATGCCATCCAGCCATCTCATTCTCTGTCGTCCCCTTCTCCTCCTGCCCCCAACCTTTCCCTGCATCAGACTCTTTTCCAGTGAGTCAACTCGTCGCATCAGGTGGCCAAAGTATTGGAGTTTCAGCTTCAGCATCAGTCCTTCCAATGAACACCCAGGATTGATCTCCTTTAGAATGGACTGGTTGGACCTCCTTGCAGTACAAGGGACTCTCAAGAGTCTTCTCCAACACCACAGTTCAAAAGCATCAATTCTTCGGCGCTCAGCTTTCTTCACAGTCCAACTCTCACATCCATACATGACCACAGGAAAAACCACAGCCTTGACTAGACGGACCTTTGTTGGCAAAGTAATGTCTCTGCTTTTTAATATACTATCAAGGTTGGTCATAACTTTCCTTCCAAGGAGAAAGTGTCTTTTAATTTCCTGGCTGCAATCAGCATCTGCAGTGATTTTGGAGCCCCCAAAAATAAAGTCTGACACTGTTTCCACTGTTTTTCCATCCATTTCCCATGAAGTGATGGGACCAGATGCCATGATCTTCGTTTTCTGAATGTTGAGTTTCAAGCCAACCTTTTCACTCTCCTCTTTCACTTTCATCAAGAGGCTTTTGAGTTCCTCTTCACTTTCTGCCATAAGGGTAGTGTCATCTGCATATCTGAGGTTATTGATATTTCTCCCGGCAATCTTGACTCCAGCTTGTGCTTCTTCCAGCCCAGCGTTCCTCATGATGTACTCTGCATATAAGTTAAATAAGCAAGGTGACAATATACAGCCTTGACGTACTACTTTTCCTATTTGGAACCAGTCTGTTGTTCCATGTACAGTTCTGACTGTTGCTTCCTGACCTGCATACAGGTTTCTCAAGAGGCAGGTCAGGTGGTCTGGGATTCCCATCTCTTTCAGAATTTTCCATAGTTTATTGTGATCGACACAGTCAAAGGCTTTGGCATAGTCAATGAAGCAGAAATAGATGTTTTTCTGGAACTCTCTTGCTTTCTCCATGATCCAGCGGATATTGGCAATTTGATCTCTGGTTCCTCTGCCTTTTCTAAAACCTGCTTGAACATCTGGGAGTTCACGGTTCACATATTGCTGAAGCCTGGCTTGGAGAATTTTGAGCATGACTTTACTAGCGTGTGAGATGAGTACAATTGTGTGGTAGTTTGAGCATTCTTTGGCATTGCCTTTCTTTGGGATTGGAATGAAGACTGACCTTTTCCAGTCCTGTGGCCACTGCTGAGTTTTCCAAATCTGATGGCATATTGAGTGCAGCACTTTCACAGCATCATCTTTCAAGACTTGAAATAGCTCAACTGGAATTCGATCACCTCCACTAGCTTTGTTCGTAGTGAGGCTTTCTAAGGCCCACTTGACTTCACATTCCAAGATGTCTGGCTCTAGGTCAGTGATCACGTTATCGTGACTATCTTGGTCGGGAAGATCTTTTTTGTACAGTTCTTCTGTGTATTCTTGCCACCTCTTCTTAATATCTTCTGCTTCTGTTAGGTCCATACCATTTCTGTCCTTTATCGAGCCCATCTTTGCATGAAATGTTCCCTTGGAATCTCTAATTTTCTTGAAGAGGTCTCTTGTTTTTCCTCTTCTGTTGTTTTCCTCTATTTCTTTGCATTGATCACTGAGGAAGGCTTTCTTATCTCTCCTTGCTATTCTTTGGAACTCTGCATTCATATGCTTATATCTTTCCTTTTCTCCTTTGCTTTTCGCTTCTCTTCTTTTCACAGCTATTTGTAAGGCCTCCTCAGACAGCCATTTCGCTTTTTTGCATTTCTTTTCCATGGGGATGGTCTTGGTCCCTGTCTCCTGTACAATGTTACGAACCTCTGTCCAGAGTTCATCAGGCACTCTATCTATCAGATCTAGTCCCTTAAATCTATTTCTCACTTCCACTGTATAATCATAAGAGATTTGATTTAGGTCATATCTGAATGGTCTAGTGGTTTTCCCTACTTTCTTCAATTTAAGTCTGAATTTGGCAATAAGGAGTTCATGATCTGAGCCACAGTCAGCTCCTGGTCTTGTTTTTGCTAACTGTATACAGCTTCTCCATCTTTGGTTGCAAAGAATATAATCAATCTGATTTCGGTGTTGACCATCTGGTGATGTCCATGTGTAGAGTGTTCTCTTGTGTTGTTGGAAGAGGGTGTTTGCTATGACCAGTGCGTTCTCTTGGCAAAACTCTGTTAGCCTTTGCCCTGCTTCATTCCGTGCTCCAAGGCCAAATTTGCCTGTTATTCCAAGTGTTTCTTGACTTCCTACTTTTGCATTCCAGTCCCCTGTAATGAAAAGGACATCTTTTTTGGGTGTTAGTTCTATCTATCAGTAAATCCAATATTAACCAGCCATCCAAATTCTTTTTTATATTTAAAGAGTATATGCTAGGAATTCCCTAGTGGTCCAGTGACTAGGACTCCACAGTTTCACTGCCTAGCCTGAGTTCAATCCCTGGTCAGAGAACTAAGATCCCACAAGCCAGGCAGTATGGCCAAAAAAGAGTATATGCTGATGATGCAATTTTAAGTAAAATATCTGTATACAAATCTTTCTATACAGTTTGAACCCAAATTTTCAAATCACCATGTAACTACATGTGGACATGTACAAACATTCCAACACATAGAAAGAATACTTAAATGTTAATAATTAATAATTATCACCTAATGACAAGACTATGGGTTGTATTTCTTTTCTTCATATTGCTCATTACTTGAAGAATTAGAAAAAATAAATGTCATTTAAAAAACAACTATCCTCTAATCTTTTCTGACAAATCCATTTGAGGACCTTAAAATAGGAAAGAACTGGACATGAAACCGTGTATGATAACTTTTTCCTTACACTTTTAAGAAGGGACCTATTTCATTTTTTAAGTCTCAGAGAGGTTGAGTATCGCCAATTAATCCTAATGGGGAATGATTTCAATTTTGTTCATTTATGCTCTTATATTTATTATCTCTTTCTTATTTTCCTTGCTTCTTTCTCATTGTACTTTCTCTGACTTAAATTTAAAGCCAAGTTTATTAATTTTTAATTTTTCTTCTTTTTTTAAGTATGTAAGTAGTCCCAGGACTTCCCTGATGATCCAGTGGTTAGGAATTCACCTGCCAAAGCAGAGGAAATGGATTCAGTCCCTGGTCCAGGAAGATTTTGTGAGGCAACTAATCCCATGCGCCACAACTATTGAGCCTGTGTGCTACAACTACTGAAGCCCACATGCTTTAGAGCCCATGGTCTGCAACAGGAGAGGCCACTGCAGTGAAAAACCTGCACACTGAAACTAGAGAGTAAGCTCTACTCACCACAACTAGAGAAAGCCTGTGTACAGTAACAAAGACCCAGCACAGTCAAAAATAAGTTAAAAAAAAAAAGACTATAGTGGTCTCCTCTTATCTGCAGGAGATACACTCCAAGGCTCCCACTGGATGCCTGACACCATGGGTAATACTGAACCCTGTACATCCTACCTTTTTTTCCTACACCTATAAATCTGTGATAGCTTAATTTACAAATTACATACAGTAAAAAAAAAAAATTAGCAGCAATACCTAATAATAAAGTAGAACAATTATAACATACTGTAATAAAAGTTTGTGAATGTGATCTCTCTCAAAATATCTTACTGTACTATACTTACCTTCCTGCTGCTGCTGCTTATGAGAAAATAAAATGACTATGTGATGCAATAAGGTGAATGATGAAGGGATTGTGACATAGAGTTAGGCTACTATTGATCTTCTGAAGGAGGATCATCTGTTTCCAGTTATCTGGATCATTGAGCCATGATCAGATGTGGGGAGTGGATGATGTCAATGGTGGGGGATCTCCAGCAGGACAGAGTAGGACCACATAAGATTTCATCACACTGCTCAGAAGGCATGCAATTTAAAGAATATTTAATTAAATTTTTGAATTTTCCATTTAATATTTTCAGACCTCAGTTGAAAATGCAGAAGGTGAAACCATGGGCAAGGATGGGACTAGTTTATTCATTTTTATTTAAGTACTACTTTGGCTGCATCTCACAAGGTTTGAAATGTTGTCTTTAACTTGTTATTAAGTTATAAATATTTTCTTTATAATTTCCTTCTCAAGCTATGAATGTGCTTTAAAATTCCCAAATATATGAGTTTTTGTTATTTTTTGATTTCCACTTCATATGTATTTTGATCATAGAATGTGGCATATATGATTCTGATACTATGAACATTTTAAGGCTTGTTTTCTAGCTGAAATTTATAAATGTTCTATGTACTTAAGTATTTTTTCTTCTTCAAATACTGGGTATAGGATTCTATAAGTGTCCATCAGGTAAGCTGCTAATTTTGTTGTTCATATCTTCAATATCTTTCCTTTTCTTTCCTTGATCTAGAGTTTCATGTTTCTAGAAGCATGAAAGTTTCTAGAGTTTCTATGTGTGTGTGTCTGTGTGTAGTAATTTTATCTATTATATATATATGTTTATATTATATAACATATAAGATGTATTTATATATAAAATTATATCATATACATATATATATATATATATAATGGTGTCTGACACATGGATGAGATTGATAAGTAGCCTAAACATCATGGTTTAAAGATGTACTCTGGAGTCAGATTGCTCAGATTCAAATCTGGGCTCTGCCTTATTTGCTGGGTGACCCTGGTCAAGTTTACTTAACCTCTCTGTGTGTCAGGTTCTGAATCTGTAAAACAGAAATAATAATAGAGTTGTTGCAAAGACTGAGTTCGTACATATAGAGCTCTTAGAACCATGGTGACTTAAACCTGAATCCAAGTGCAGTTAGAGACGATTTGAAATTGTTGGACTTGGAAATGCTACAAATATAGCAGAAGGGACAGAGAGTAGAAGGAAGTCATGTCACAGAGTCATGGGAACAGCACAGGGTGCAGGGTTTCGGGAGAGAATGCAGGCAAAAGTAGAAGAAGGCATTGCTAGGCTGGACAGAGTGCAGGAGAGACCAGCTTTTGTCTCCCTCTCTGAGACTGTGAACACATAATAGCCATCACACTCAGGATCCTAAAACTCCAGTCTCTGGCCAATACACTTCCATCTCACTGAAAAACTGTAAGTTTAGTTCAGTTGCTCAGTCATGTCTGACTCTTTGTGATCCCAGGGACTGCAGCATGCCAAGGCTTCCCTGCCCATCACCAACTCTCAGAGCTTGCTTGAACTCATATCCATCGAGCTGGCAATGCCATCCAACCATCTCATCCTCTGTCGTCCCCTTCTTCTCCTGCCTTCAATCTTTCCCAGCATCAACTTCTTTTCCAATGAGTCAGTTCTCATCCGGTGGCCAAAGTATTGGAGTTTCAGCTTCAGCATCAGTCCATCCAATGAATATTCAGGACTGATTTCCTTTAGGATGGACTGGTTTGATCTCCTTGCAGTCCAAGGGACTCTCAAGAGTTTTATCCAACACCACAGTTCAGAAACATCGATTCTTTGGTGCTCAGCTTTCGTTATGGTCCAACTTTCACATCCATACATGTGATAGCTTATGGTGAACGTTGTTGGATTTGTTGTCTTCAAAGAAGATTTAGCTTCAGGACCAGGGACCCGGCTTGATCACTCAAGAGCTTTTGTGGAGCAGAGTTTTATTAAAGTGACAAAGGGACAGAGAAAACTTCTGACATAGACATCAGAAGGGGGATGGAGAGTGCCCCTCTGCTAGTGTTTAGCCAGATGTTTTATATCTGTTAGAAAGCTATTACTCAGATAAGAGAGACACCTCAAGGCTGACGGAGTTTCACCAGACCCCTTTCCCACAATATGCATTTTTGAGATAGGATGGCATGAGGTTTGTCATCCCCCAACCATAAAACAATTGGTATGAATACTGGTTTGTTGAGCTATTATCAGCCCAAGTTTTGAGAAAAGTTAAGTTCTGGTGGAACCAGGTGTCATCATGGTTCCACAGAACCATGAATTTTAAGAGAAACACAGAAAACACAGAATTTACAGAGACATTTGCAGCCTTATTCCTCCATTTGGAGACCCTTAGCCTTCCTTCCTGTTACCCTCTCACGTGACTACTAGAAAAACAATAGATTTAACTAGACAGAATTTTGTTGGCAAAGTAATGTCTCTGTTTTTGAATATGCTGTCTAGATTGGTCATAGCTTTTCTTCCAAGGAGCAAGCATCTTTTAATTTCATGGCTGCAGTCACCATCTGCAGTGATTTTTGAGCCCAAGAAAATAAAGTCTGTCATTGTTTCCACTGTTTCCCCACCTATTTGCCATGAAGCGATGGAACCAGATGCCATGATCTTAGTTTTCTGAATGTTGAGTTTTATGCCAACTTTTTCACTCTCCTCTTTCACTTTCAACAAGAGGCTCTTTAGTTCTTTGCTTTCTGCCATAAGGGTGGTGTCATCTGTGTATCTGAGGTTATTGATATTTCTCCTGGCAACCTTGATTCCAGCTTGTGCTTCATCCAGCCCAACATTTTGCATGATATACTCTGCATATAAGTTAAATAATCAGGGTAACAATATACAACTTTGACCTACTCCTTTTCCGATTTGGAACCAGTCTGTTGTTCCATGTCCAGTTCTAACTGTTGCTTCTTGACCTGCATACAGATTCCTCTGGAGACAGGTAAAGTGGTTTGGTATTCCCATCTCTTAAAGAATTTTCCACAGTTTGTTGTGATCTACACAGTCAAAGGCTTTGGGCTACTAAATAAAGTAGAAGTTTTTCTGGAACTCTCTTGCTTTTTCGATATCCAACAAATGTTGGCAATTTGATCTCTGCCTTTTCTAAATCCAACTTGAACATCTGGAAGTTCATGGTTCACACACTGTTGAAATCTGGCTTGGAGAATTTTGAGCATTACTTTGCTAGCATGTGAGATGAATACAATTGTGCAGTAGTTTGAACATTCTTGGCATTGCCTTTCTTTGGGATTGGAATGAAAACTGACCTTTTCCAGTCCTGTGGTCACTGCTGAATTTCCAAATTTGGTGGCATATTGAGTGCAGCACTTTCACAGCATCATCTTTTAGGATTTGAAATAGCTCAACTGGAATTCCATCACCTCCACTAGCTCTGTTTCTAGTGATGCTTCCTAAGGCCCACTTGACTTTGCATCCCAGGATGGCTGGCTCTAGGTGAGGGATCACACCATTGTGGTTATCTGGATCATGAAGATGTTTTGTTGTACACTTCTTCTGTGTATTCTTGCCATCTCTTCTTAATATCTTCTGCTTCTGTTAGGTCCATATCATTTCTGTCCTTTATTGACCCCACCTTTGCATGAAGTGTTCCCTTGGTAGCTCTAAATTTCTTGAAGAATCTCTTGTCTTTCCCATTCTATTATTTTCCTCTATTTCTTTGCATTGATCACTGAAGAAAGCTTTCTTATCTCTCCTTGCTATTCTTTGGAACTTTGCATTCAAATGAATATGTCTTTCCTTTTCTCCTTTGCCTTTAGCGTCTCTTCTTTTCTCAGCTATCTGTAAGGCCTCCTCAGGCAACCATTTCGCCTTTTTGCATTTCTTTTTCTTGGGGATAGTCTTGATCACTGCCTCCTGTACGATGTCACCAACCGCTGTCCATAGTTCTTTAGGCACTCTATCAGATCTAATCCCTTGAATCTATTTGACACTTCCACTCTATAGTCGTAAGGGATTTGATTCAGGTCATACCTAAATGCTCTAGTGGTTTTTCCTACTTTCTTCAATTTAAGACCGAATTTGTCAATAAGGAATTCATGATCTGAGCCACAGTCAGCTCCCAGTCTTGTTTTTGCTGACTGTATAGAGCTTCTCCATCTTTGGCTACAAAGAATATAATCAATCTAAGTTTTGTATTGACCATCTGGTGATGTCCACGTGTAGAAGACATCTTCTAAAAGATGGCAGAGTAGAAGGATCTGTGCACATCTTCTCTTGCAAGAACTGCAAAATTACAACTCACTGCTGAAAAACCATCCACAGGAGAAAGTTGGATCCCACCAAGAAAAGATACCCACATCCAAGGACAAAGGAGAAGCCCCAACAAGATGGTAAGAGGGGTGAAATCGTGTTTAGAATCAAACCCCATATCCACCAGAGACACTCGGAGGGCTCAAAGAAAACCTTGTGCATATCAGGACCCAGGAGAAAAGAGCAGTGACCCCACAAAAGACTGACCCAGACTTGCCTGTGAGTGTCCAGGAGTCTCCGGCAGAGGTGTGGGCCGGTGGTGGCCTGCTGCAGGGTCAGAGGCAACTGAGTGCAACAGTGCAAAAACGGGACTTTTGAAGGAGGTTGCCATTGTCTTCATTCAGTGCAGTTCAGTCCAGTCGCTCAGTCGTGTCCGACTCTTCGCGACCCCATGAACCACAGCACGCCAGGCCTCCCTGTCCATCACCAACTCCCAGAGTCCACCCAAACCCACGTCCATCAAGTTGGTGATGCCATCCAACCATCTCATCCTCTGTCGTCCCCTTCTCCTCCTGCCCTCAATCCCTCCCAGAATCAGGGTCTTTTCAAATGAGTCAGCTCTTTGCATCAGGTGGCCAAAGTATTGGAGTTTCAGCTTCAACATCAGTCCTTGCAATGAACACCTTTAGGACTGATCTCCTTTAGGAAGGGCTGGTTGGATCTCCTTGCAGTCCAAGGGACTCTCAAGAGTCTTCTCCAATACCACAGTTCAAAAGCATCAATTCTTTGGCGATCAGCTTTCTTTATAGTCCAACTCTCACATCCATACATGACCACGGGAAAAACCATAGCCTTGGTTGGCAAAGTGATGTCTCTGCTTTTTAACATGCTGTCTAGGTTGGTCATAACTTTCCTTCCAAGGAATAAGTGTCTTTTAATTTCATGGCTGCAATCACCATCTGCAGTGATTTTGGAGCCCCCCAAAATAAAGTGTGACACTGTTTCCACTGTTTCCCCATCTATTTGCCATGAAGTAATGGGACCGGATGCCATGATCTTAGTTTTCTGAATGTTGAGCTTTAAGCCAACTTTTTCACTCTCCTCTTTCACTTTCATCAAGAAGCTCTTTAGTTCTTCTTCACTTTCTGCCATAAGGGTGATTGTCTTCATTACCTCCACCATAGTTTGGTCTCAGGGCAAACAACAGGGAGGGAAAACAGACCCACCCATCAACAGAAAATTGGATTAAAGATTTACTGAGAATGGCCCCACTCATCAGAACAAGACCCAGCTTCCTCCACAGTCAGTCTCTCCCTTCAGGAAGCTTCCATAAGCCTTTTATCCTTATCAGAGGCAGACAGAAGACAACCACAATCACAGAAAACTAATCAAACTGATCACATGGACCACAACCTTGTCTAACTCAATGACACTATGAGCCTGTTGTGTAGGGCCATCTAAGACAGACAGGTCATGGTGGAGAGTTCTGACAAAATGTGCTCCGTTGGAGAAGGGAATGACAAACCA
This sequence comes from Moschus berezovskii, assembly GCF_049115385.1. Classification (NCBI taxonomy): domain Eukaryota; kingdom Metazoa; phylum Chordata; class Mammalia; order Artiodactyla; family Moschidae; genus Moschus; species Moschus berezovskii. Next base: position 142,358,990 of record NC_142460.1, read on the forward strand.
CTTCAGTATTCTTGCCTTGAGAACCCCATAAACAGTATGAAAAGACAAAAAGATATAATACTGAAAGATGAATTCCCCAGGTCACTAGGAGCCCAATATGCTACTGGACAAGAGTGGAGAGATAACTCCAGAAAGAATGAAGAGAGAGCCAAAGAAAAATAATGCCTAGTTGCAGATGTGACTGGTGATGAAAGTAAGGTCCAATGCTGTAAAGAACAATATTGCATAGGAACCTGGAATGTTAGGTCCATGAATCAAGGCAAGTTGGAAGTGGTCAAACAGGAGATGGCAAGAGTGAACGTTGACATTTTAGGAATCAGTAAACTAAAATGGACTGGAATGGGTGAATTTAACACTTTTGCTTTTCACTTATTCAGTCTATCACAGTAAGTATCTACATTTTCCTCTTGTACTGACCAGACTCCTAGGAAAGAGACTCCAGCTTGGAAAGTAAAATAATGGCTGCTGCTGTTGTGAGATCTTAGTGGGATGATAGACTGAATAAGTGAAAAGCGAAAGTGTTAGTGTTTCAATCATGTCCAATTCTTTGCCACCCCTTGGACTGCAGCCCACCAAGCTCTTCTGTCCATGGGATTCTCCAGGCAAGAATACTGGAGTGGATAGCCATTCTCTTCTCCAGGGGATCTTCCCAATCCAGGGATAGAACTCAGGTCTCCTGCAATGCAGGAATATTCTTTACCGTCTGAGCCACCAGAGGAGCCTGATAGCTGAATAATACCCACCACCCCTGCAAACGTCCACCTCCTAATCCTTATGCTTGTAAATATGGCAATTTGGGCCTTCCCATGGAAACCTACTCCAGTATTCTTGCCTGGAGAATCCCCATGGACAGAGAAGCCTGGTGGGCTACAGTCCATGGGGGTCGCAAAGAGTCGGACATGACTGAGCGGCTACGCATGCATTTGAATATGTTACCTTGAAATGGACTTTGTGGATGTGATCAAATTAAGAATATTAAAATGGGGAGATTATCCTGGATTATGCAGATGTGTCCAATGTAGCCAGAAGGGAGGCAAGAGTGGCAGATTCAGAAAGAACAGAAATGAGAATCAGAGAGGAGAGAAGCTGCTGCACTGCTGGCTTTGAGGATGGAAGGGGGTCAATCAAGGAATGCAGCCAGCCTAGAGAAGTTGGAAAAGTCAAGGAAATGACTTCTTGCCTAGAGATCCCAGAAGGAATCCAGGCCTGCCGAAGTCTTGATTTTAGTCCAGAGACACTGATTTTGGACTTTCTACTCTCCAAAACTGTAAGACAGAAAATGTATGTTTTATGTCACTAAGCTCATGGTTATTTGTCACAGTAGCCATAGGACAGTATTTTGTTGGTCCAAAAGTTCATTTGGGTTTTTCCATAAGCTGGTATGGGAAAACCGGAAATAATTTTTGGCGAACTCAGTGTTATAATGATGCTTGAATTTGTCAATAAAGGGCTCAACCAGTTCATCCAGAAATGAAGTTCAGAGCCCATAACCTCCCCCCCCACCCCGCCACCATACACACACACACACACACACACACACACACACACTCAATTCCAGTCAGCTCTTTCCTCCATTCATTGCCATCAGCAGACAGACAAGGATCCCCTGACATCTGATGAAAGCCTCCTACAGGAAAGACAGAGATCAAAACAAATTTAAATAAACACCAATTTGGAGGCAACCAACTTGCAGAAAAGAAAGCTTAAAAAAAAAGTAAAACAAATTATCATTCATTCCTCAGAAAGATAAGAGAAAATTCTAGGCATGAAAAAAAAAGAAAGCTATTTTAGCAGGAATATTCATAGTACAAAAGAAGAGCTCTGAGGAATTAAAAATAAGATAGCATAAACAAAATCTCAGTAGAAGACTGGGAAAATTAAGTCAAGGTATGACTCAGACATTAGAGCAGAAAGAAAAATATATTTTTTTAATGGTATGAAAACTAAGAAAAATAAAGAACCAGTCAGTCTGAGAAGTTGAATACTAAATAACAGGAATTTCTACAACAGAAAAAATGAGGGCAGAAATCATTATAATTCAAGAAAATTCCATGAAACTGAAGAGCATGAGTATCCAGATGGAAATAGACCAAATGAAGTTTAAACTACCCTCTTCCCAACCGAAAGAGGATAGTTTATATGCTTCCAGAAAGAAAAGAACAGGTTACATAGAAACATAGACAATATAGGGAATCATGTTGGTTTTAAGCTTCTGAAGCTCTATTAGATAAAGGCTGTGGAGCAGTGCCTTTTAAATTCTGAAGGAATTTATTTCTATGATGTGTGTGTGTTAGTAGTTCAGTTGTGTCTGACTCTGCAACCACACAGACTGTAGCCTGCCAGGCTCCTCCATCTATAGAATTCTCCAGGCAAGAATACTGGGGTGGATAGCCATTTCCTTTCCAGGGAATCTTCCCTGACACAAGGATCAAACCAGGGTCTCCTGTATTGCAGGCAGATTCTTTACCATCTGAGCCACAGGGAAGCCCTCCCCGCCCCGCCCACCGTGCCCAGGAGACAATGCACTTCACCAAAATAATAGAATTATTCTTCCTCCAAGAAGAGGAAGAAATAGGGTTCAGGAAATAAAAGACAAATCATAGGAGAGAGGTCAGGGGAAGCCCCTGAAAGAAGGGAAAGAATGTTCTGGAATAAAACCTGTTCACCACATGTAGAGGAACCAGCCCACTGCAGTGGTATGCCTTGAGAGACAGAAATGCCCAGGACAGTCATCACCAAGAACCCTGATGCCAATATCCTATCCTTTTGACCTCAGGCCAGTAAGCCTGGCTGCAATTTCTATCTGCATTTGGTTTGGCTTAACCATGTGCTGCTGATGTTCCTGCTCTTTCTATTCTCCATGGTTTGGATCTCCTAAAGGCACTCCACTCCTGAGAGCTGGAGTGGACCCAGACTGTGACCCAGAGACTTTCAGTTCATCTTCTCTCAGGAAAAATAGTGGCACTGTTACCCTTTCCGAATACAAACAGGTTTATGCTTGCTATTATTTTTTCTTCAAAAATAAGCAACATATTGTTTAGGGATAGATATCCTAATAAAAGGGATTCCCAAGTGGTGTTATCAGTAAAGAACCCATCCACAAATGCAGGAGATGTAAGAGATGTGGGTTCAAACCCTGGGTTGGGACGATATCCTAGAGGAGGGCTTGGCAACCCACTCTAGTATTCTTGCCTGGAGAATAACATGGGCTACAGTCCATTGGGCCACACAGATTTGGACACGACGTTAAACTGTGGAAAATTATGAAAGAGTTGGGAATACCAGACCACCTGAACTGCCTCTTGAGAAACCTGTATGCAGGTCAGGAAGCAACAGTCAGAACTGGACATGGAACAACAGACTGGTTCCAAATAGGAAAAGGAGTACGTCAAGGCTGTATATTATCACCCTGCTTATTTAACTTCTATGCAGAGTACATCATGAGGAACGCTGGGCTGGAAGAATCACAAGCTGGAATCAAGATTGCTGGGAGAAATATCAATAGCCTCAGATATGCAGATGACACCACCCTTATGGCAGAAGGTGAAGAAGAACTAAAGAGCCTCTTGATGAAAGTGAAGGAGGAGAGTGAAAAAGTTGGCTTAAAGCTCAACATTCAGAAAACTAAGATCATGGCATCTGGTCCCATCACTTCATGGGAAATAGATGGGGAAACAGTGGAATCAGTGTCAGACTTTTTTGGGGGTGGCTCCAAAATCACTGCAGATGGTGATTGCAGCCATGAAATTAAAAGACACTTACTCCTTGGAAGGAAAGTTATGACCAACCTAGATAGTATATTAAAAAGCAGAGACATTACTTTGCCAACCAAGGTCCGTCTACTCAAGGCTATGGTTTTTCCCGTGGTCATGTATGGATGTGAGAGTTGGACTGTGACGAAAGCTGATCGCCAAAGAATTGATGCTTTTGAACTGTGGTGTTGGAGAAGACCCTTGAGAGTCCTTTGGACTACAAGGAGATCCAACCAGTCCATCCTAGAGATCAGTCCTGGGTTTTCACTGGAAGGACTGATGCTAAAGCTGAAACTCCAATACTTTGGCCACCTCATGCGAAGAGTTGACTCACTGGAAAAGACTCTGATGCTAGGAGGGATTGGGGGCGGGAGGAGAAAGGGACAACAGAGGATGAGATGGCTGGATGGCATCACCCACTCGATGGACATAGGTTTGAGTGAACTCCAGGAGTTGGTGATGGACAGGAAGGCCTTATGTGCTGTGATTCATGGGGTCGCAAAGAGTCGGACACAACTGAACGACTGAACTGAACTGAAGCGACTTATTATGCATGCAGGAAATTGAAAGTGAAGTCACTCAGTTGTGTCCAACTCTTTGCGACCCCATGGACTGTAGCCTGCCAGGCTCTTCCATCCATGGGATTTTCCAGGCAAGAATACTGGAGCATCCTGGTAAAATCTTAAAATGATACAGAACAGAAAAATTTAATTTCCAGGGTATGAGCTGTGTTCACCAAGGTAGATTCTAGTGTCACCTTGGCAATTTCTGGATCTTTAACTATCATTTGTAGCTTTCATACAAAATGTTTCATTGACGGAACTTTCCAGAACGCTTGTTGAGAGGCGGAGGAGCAGCAACTGCCTAAGCTGCGCACAACAACACGCTCCTTCCCGCTCCCCAACACTGGCATCGGCCCGCACACCAGTTGTATAAAATGGTGAAAGAAACCACTTACTCTGGTGTTTTGGGGGTCAAACTCAATGCCACCCAAGAACTGAAAAAGGCTTACAGGAAGCTGGCCTTGAAGTACCATCCTGATAAGAATCCAAATGAAGGCGAGAAGTTTAAACAGATTTCTCAAGCTTATGAAGTGCTCTCTGATGCAAAGAAAAGGGAATCATATGACAAAGGAGAAGAACAGGCAATTAAAGAAGGTGGAGCAGGTGGTGGTTTTGGCTCTCCCATGGACATCTTTGATATGTTTTTTGGAGGAGGAGGCAGGTTGCAGAGAGAGAGGAGAGGTAAAAACGTTGTTCATCAACTTATAGTAACCTTAGAAAATTTATATAATGGTGCTACAAGAAAACTAGCCTTGCAAAAGAATGTGATTTGTGACAAATGTGAAGGCCAAGGTGGTAAGAAAGGAGCAGTAGAATGCTTCCCAATTGTCAAGGTTCAGTTCAGTTCAGTCGCTCAGTCGTGTCCGACTCTCCGCGACCCCATGAATCACAGCACGCCAGGCCTCCCTGTCCATTGACTATGCCAAAGCTTTTGACTTTGTGGATCACAATAAACTGTGGAAAATTGTCAAGGTACTGGAATGCAAATAAGTATTCATCAGATAGGACCTAGAACGGTTCAGCAAATTCAGTTTGTCTGCATGTAGTGCCGGGGCCATGGGGAGCGGATCAGTCCTAAAGATAGACATAAAAGTTGCAACGGAAGGAAGATAGTTTGAGAAAAGAAAATGCTAGAAGTTCATATTGACAAAGGCATGAATGATGGCCAGAAGATAACATTCCATGGTGAAAGAGACCAAGAACCAGGACTGGAGCCAGGAGATATTACCATTGTTTTAGATAAGAAGGACCATGCTGTTTTTACTAGAGGAGGAGAAGACCTTTTCATGTGTATGGACATACAGCTGGTTGAGGCATTGCGTGGCTTCCAGAAGCCAATATCTACTCTTGACAACCGAACCATAGTCATCACTTCTCATCCAGGTCAGATTGTCAAGCATGGAGATATCGAGTGTGTGCTAAATGAAGGCATGCCAGTTTATCGTAGGCCATATGAAAAGGGTCGCCTAATCATTGAATTTAAGGTAAACTTTCCTGAGGAAGGCTTTTTCTCTCCTGATAAACTCTCTTTGCTGGAAAAACTTCTGCCTGAGAGGAAGGAAGTAGAAGATATTGATGAAATTGACCAGGTAGAATTAGAGGACTTTGATCCAAATCAGGAAAGACGGCGCCATTACAATGGAGAAGCATATGAGGATGATGAACATCATCCCTGGGGTGGTGTTCAGCGTCAGACCTCTTAGTAGGGCCTGTGAATAACACTCACTGCTGGTGTTTTATTTGCAGTAGTGATTGAGTGAAGGACTATAATCATAACATGCTCACTACTTGCTTTTGTTTTAATATTCAACTATAGTAGTGTTTAAAAGTTAAATGAAGAATAAACTCGAATATAAAAGCTCTGACTTTGCCCTGTATGTATGATGACTTCAGTGTGCAAGATAAGTTTAATACTTGTAAAAGCAACTTTAAAAAATTTTCCCTAGCATTTGTCAGGCCATACTTTGTAATTGATTTCAGCCAGACATCATGGAATGTGAAGTCAAGTGGGCCTTAGAGAGCATCACTACCAACAAAGCTAGTGGAGGTGATGGGATTCCAATTGAGCTATTTCAAATCCTGAAAGATGATGCTGTGAAAGTGCTGCACTCAATATGCCAGCAAACTTGGAAAACTCACCAGTGGTCACAAGACTGGAAAAGGTCAGTCTTCATTCCAGTCCCAAAGAAAGGCAATGCCAAAGAATGCTCAAACTACTGCACAGTCGCAATCATCTCACACGCTAGTAAAGTCATGCTCAAAATTCTCCAAGCCACGCTTCAGCAATATGTGAGCCGTGAACTTCCAGATGTTCAAGCTGGTTTTAGAAAAGGCAGAGGAACCAGAGATCAAATTGCCAACATCTGCTGGATCATGGAGAAAGCAAGAGAGTTCCAGAAAAACACCTATTTCTGCTTCATTGACTATGCCAAAGCCTTTGACTGTGTGGATCACAATAAACTGTGGAAAATTCTGAAAGAGATGGGAATACCAGACCACCTGACCTGCCTCTTGAGAAACCTGTATGCAGTTCAGGAAGCAACAGTCAGAACTGGACATGGAACAACAGACTGGTTCCAAATGGGAAAAGGAGTACGTCAAGGTTGTATATTGTCACCCTGCTTATTTAACTTCTATGCAGAGTACATCATGAGGAACGCTGGGCTGGAAGAAGCACAAGCTGGAATCAAGATTGCTGGGAGAAATATCAATAGCCTCAGATACGCAGATGACACCACCCTTATGGCAGAAAGTGAAGAGGAACTCAAAAGCCTCTTGATGAAAGTGAAAGAGGAAAGTGAGAAGGTTGGCTTGAAGCTCGACATTCAGAAAACTAAGATCATGGCATCTGGTCCCATCACTTCATGGGAAATAGATGGGGAAACAGTGGAATCAGTGTCAGACTTTGTTTTTTTGGGCTCCAAAATCACTGCAGATGCTGATTGCAGCCATGAAATTAAAAGACACTTACTCCTTGGAAGGAAAGTTATGACCAACCTAGATAGCATATTAAAAAGCAGAGACATTACTTTGCCAACCAAGGTCTGTCTACTCAAGGCTATGGTTTTTCCAGTGGTCATGTATGGATGTGAGAGTTGGACTGTGAAGAAAGCTGATCGCCAAAGAATTGATGCTTTTGAACTGTGGTGTTGGAGAAGACCCTTGAGAGTCCCTTGGACTGCAAGGAGATCCAACCAGTCCATTCTAAAGGAGATCAATCCTGGGTGTTCATTGGAAGGACTGATGCTGAAGCTGAAGCTCTAATACTTTGGCCACCTCATGCGACGAGTTGACTCACTGGAAAAGACTCTGATGCTGGGAGGGATTGGGGGCGGGAGGAGACCGGGACGACAGAGAATGAGATGGCTGGATGGCATCACCGACTCTGTGGACATGAGTTTGAGTGAACTCCAGGAGTTGGTGATGGACAGGAAGGCCTTGCATGCTGTGATTCATGGGGTCGCAAAGAGTCGGACATGACTGAGTGACTGAACTGAACTGATGTACATGAAATAACTTAGACTGAAATGCCAGGTGTATGTATTGACTTCAGTGTATGATCCTTAATTATTAAGCTATGAAATTAAAACTGTATTTAACTGGCAGTGAGACAAAGAACTTAATTTGTAGAGAAGTGTTGGTCTGTATAGTTGTATTAAGTGGGATATGTTATAATACTTCTGCATTTATTCTATTGCCTCAACTGTTACTTGAAGATGGCCTGCTGTATAATTTAATTTAGCCTGTGGTATCAGTGATAGAAATGATACCTTTCTAAAGAAGGGGTTTATCATAATATGCTGCTTCTTGAGGGCTTGCACTTGTAAATTGCATTCCCTTCTGCTGTGCCATCTTTTATTACTATATATAGCTATTGGTCCTGGTTACTTCCCACCCCCACTTCCCCCCACCTTTGGACCACAGTGAGCCTTAGAGTAATGACTTCTGAAGCAGGGAAACTTAGAGGTTAGAGTGACGAGAACTTTACATGGAGAAGTAATTTGCATATATGAGATAGGAAGGTGTTTTTGTACGTATGTTACAGGCTTACTTTAAACCATTTAACTTATGCTCCAGAGTAACTGTAACTTAATGTTGGTAGTATAGCAAATTATGGGGCTTCCCTCATAGTTCAGTTGGTAAAGAATCTGCCTGCAGTGCAGGAGACCCAGGTTCAATTCCTGAGTTGGGAAGATCCTCTGGAGAAGGAAATGGCAACCCACTCCAGTATTCCCACCTGGAGAATCCCATGGACAGAGAATCCCTGACAGGCTACAGTCCATGGGATTGCAAGAGTCGGACACTACTTAGTGACTAAACCACCACCATAGCAAATTATGATGAATAGCTTTAATTGTATGTTTAAAGTCATATGTTCACAAGCTTAAATATGGTATCAGAATTTAAGCAATTCTTGAAATGTATGAATGTCTTTTTAATATACTGATTACAAAACAAACAAAAAAATAAGTTTCACTGAAAGTCTTGGGAAATTCTAGTTCAAGGAAACCCCCAAGTACCGCATCCAGAGATTCACATTAATATTGAGATCTTTATCTCATATTCTCCAAAATTTGTCAGCCAGCTTCTGTGCAACCCAGATCTAGTCCTATAGTTCTCTCCATGTGGCTTCAGATATTTGAGCTCTGGTGGGAGTAGAGTTTATAACTTGTCACTCTAGGCACTGCTGCTGCTGCTGCTAAGTCACTTCAGTCGTGTCCGACTCTGTGTGACCCCATCCCTGGGAGCCCACCAGGCTCCCCCGTCCCTGGGATTCTCCAGGCAAGAACACTGGAGTGGGTTGCCATTTCCTTCTCCAATGTGTGAAAGTGAAAAGGGAAAGTGAAGTCGCTCAGTCGTGTCCGACCCTTAGCGACCCCACGGACTGCAGCCTACCAGGCTCCTCCATTCATGGGATTTTCTAGGCAAGAGTACTGGAGTGGCTTGCCATTGCCTTCTCCGCTCTAGGCACTAGGGTTTCTGTATTTGAGCAATGTTCTTCCCCCATGGCTCAGTGGGTAAACAGTCTGCCTGGAAAGCAGGAGACACAGCAGACATGGGTTCAGTCCCTGAGGTGAGAAGGTCCTCTGGAGAAGGAAACAGCAATCCACTCCAGTATTCTTGCCTGAAAACTCCCATGGACAGAGGAACCTGGCGGGTCTTCAGTCCATGGGGTTGCACAGAGTCAGACACAACTGAAGCAACTAAATCCACACAGAGACATGTTTGGAGAAATTTGTTTTTATCTGTAGACCAACTTGGGGGCCTGAGAGCTTCAGAAAGCAACTTCTGAACTCTCCCTCCACCCTTTTATTTTCATGAGACTCTGGTTTTCCACTTGCAGAACTACGGCATCTAACGTAGGGTACAGTAGAAGGTACTCATTGAAGTAGGAGATCTTTAAGGCTGGGAGCTGAGGTCTTTTCTGTGGATGAAGAATACAGAAACCTACTTGTTAAGTACTACTGAGTTCTCTTGGCCTAGGGGCACATAAAGTTATTATCGAAAGATCCAGTTCAGTTAAGTTCAGTCACTCAGTCGTGTCCAACTATTTGCGACCCCATGAATCACAGCACGCAAGGCCTCCCTGTCCATCACCAACTCCTGAAGTTTACCCAAACTCACATCCATTGAGTCGGTGATGCCATCCGGTCATCTCATCCTCTGTTGTCACCTTCTACTCCTGCCCTCAATCCCTCCCAGCATCAGAGTCTTTTCCAGTGAGTCAACTCTTAGCATGAGGTGGCTAAAGTGTTGGAGTTTCAACTTTAGCATCAGTCCTTCCAGTGAAAACCCAGGACTGACCTCCTTGAGAATGGACTGGTTGGATCTCCTTGCAGTCCAAGGGACTCTCAAGAGTCTTCTCCAGCACCACAGTTCAAAAGCATCAATTCTTCGGCGATCAGCTTTCTTCACAGTCCAACTCTCACATCCATACATGACCACGGGAAAAACCATAGCCTTGAGTAGATGGACCTTTGTTGGCAAAGTAATGTCTCTGCTTTTTAATATGCTGTCTAGGTTGGTCATAACTTTCCTTCCAAGGAGTAAGCGTCTTTGAATTTCATGGCTGCAATCACCATCTGCAGTGATTGTGGAGCCCCCCAAAATAAAGTCTGACACTGTTTCCACTGTTTCCCTATCTATTTCCCATGAAGTGATGGGACCAGATGCCATGATCTTAGTTTTCTGAATGTTGAGCTTCAAGCCAACCTTCTCACTCTCCTCTTTTACTTTCATCAAGAGGCTCTTTAGTTCTTCTTCACTTTCTGCCATAAGGGTGGTGTCATCTGCATATCTGAGGTTATTGATATTTCTCCCAGCAATCTTGATTCCAGCTTGTGCTTCTTCCAGCCCAGCGTTCCTCATGATGTACTCTGCATATAAGTTAAATAAGCAGGGTGACAATATACAGCCTTGACGTACTCCTTTTCCTATTTGGAACCAGTCTGTTGTTCCTTGTCCAGTTCTCATTGTTGCTTCCTGACCTGCATACAGGTTTCTCAAGAGGCAGGTCAGGTGGTCTGGTATTCCCATCTCTTTCAGAATTTTCCACAGTTTATTGTGATCCACACAGTCAAAGGCTTTGGCATAGTCAACGAAGCAGAAATAGATGCTTTTCTGGAACTCTCCTGCTTTTTCCATGATCCAACGGATGTTGGCAATTTGATCTCTGGTGCCTCTGCCTTTTCTAAAACCAGCTTGAACGTCTGGAAGTTCACGGTTCATGTATTGCTGAAGCCTGGCTTGGAGAATTTTGAGCATGACTTTACTAGCATGTGAGATGAGTGCAATTGTGCGGTAGTTTGAGCATTCTTTGGCATTGCTGTTCTTAGGGGTTGGAATGAAGATTGACCTTTTCCAATTCTGTGGCCACTGGTGAGTTTTCCAAGTTTGCTGGCATACTGAGTGCAGTACTTTCACAGCATCATCTGTGAGGATTTGAAATAGCTCAACTGGAATTCCATCACCTCCACTAGCTTTGTTCGTAGTGATGCTTTCTAAGGCCCACTTGACTTCACATTCCAAAATGTCTGGCTCTAGGTGAGTGATCACACCATTGTGATTATCTTGGTTGTGAAGATTTTTTTTGTAGAGTTCTTCTGTGTATTCTTGCCACCTCTTCTTAATATCTTCTGCTTCTGTTAGATCCATACCATTTCTGTCCTTTATTGAGCACATCTTTGCATGAAATGTTACCTTGGTGTCTCTAATTTTCTTCAAGAGACCTCTAGTCTTTCCTATTCTGCTGTTTTCCTCTATATCTTTTCATTGATCACTGAGGAAGGCTTTCTTATCTCTCCCTGCTATTCTTTGGAACTCTGCATTCATATGCTTATATCTTTCTTTTTCTCCTTTGCTTTTCGCTTCTCTTCTTTTCACAGCTATTTGTAAGAATGTGGTCCACTGCAGAAGGGAATGGCAAACCACTTCAGTATTCTTGCCTTGAGAACCCCATGAACAGTATGAGAAGGCAAAATGATAGGATACTGAAAGAGGAACTCCCCGGGTTAGTAGGTGCCCAATATGCTACTGGAGATCTGGAAAAATAACTCCAGAAAGAATGAAGGGATGGAGCCAAAGCAAAAACAATACCCAGTTGTGGATGTGACTCGTGAGAGAAGCAAGGTCCAATGCTGTAAAGAACAATATTGCATAGGAACCTGGAATGTTAGGTCCATGAATCAAGGCAAATTGGAAGCGGTCAAACAGGAGATGGCAAGAGTGAACATAGACATTCTAGGAATCAGTGAACTAAAATGGACTGGAATGGGTGAATTTAACTCAGATGACCATTATATCTACTACTGTGGGCAGGAATCCCTTAGAAGAAATGGAATAGCCATCATGGTCAACAAAAGAAGCCGAAATGCAGTACTTGGATGCAATTTCAAAAATGACAGAATGATCTCTGTTCATTCTCAAGGCAAACCATTGAATATCACAGTAATCCAAGCCTATGCCCCAACCATTAATGCTGAAGAAGCCGAAGTTGAATGGTTCTATGAAGACCTACAAGACCTTTTAGAACTAACACCTAAAAAAGATGTCCTTTTCATTATAGGGGACTGGAATGCAAAAGTAGGAAGTCAAGAAACACCTGGAGTAACAGGCAAATTTGGCCTTGGAGCACAAAATGAAGCAGGGCAAAGGCTAATAGAGTTTTGCCAAGAGAACGCACTGGTCATAGCAAACACCCTCTTCCAACAACACAAGAGAAGACTCTACACATGGACATCACCAGGTGGTCAACACTGAAATCAGCTTGATTATATTCTTTGCAGCCAAAGATGGAGAAGCTCTATACAGTTAGCAAAAACAAGACCGGGAGCTGACTGTGGCTCAGATCATGAACTCTTTATTGCTAAATTCAGACTGAAATTGAAGAAAGTAGGGAAAACCACTAGACCATTCAGATATGACCTAAATCAAATCAAAAGATCCGGGGGTGACGGGGGAACAAAACTAGAAATAAGCCTGGGAAATAAGCAAGATAGGACTCTTTGCCCTCAAGAGGTTACACTTGCATTAAGTGATTTAAGAGGGTGTGGAAGGAAACAAGGTTACACTTGCATTAAGTGATTTAAGAGGGTGTGGAAGGAAACAAAGTCTTGCTCTGGATTGAATGCAGTAAGGAAGTAGGGATAATTCTACCATTGGATGTCTTCATAAATCTTGTCTATGAGGCAAGAGGGTTAAAACCAAAGGTGTAATTGGTAAAGAGGTAGCCATCAGTTCTGGCCAGAATAGGGGAATGCTTGATTACTCTAAAGGTTTGGACAATGTTCATGCTCCCTCGTGTGTGTTCAGACATGATTATGGAATGGCCCTGTTTTCATCTTGATCTATCCTGGTCACCAGTAGTGTTGTCTGATGTTGGTATTCTAGAAATTATGTTCAACAGAACACCAGGCTTGCCTGTGAATGCCAGGCCAATTCTGGATGTCAGGGGCTGTTTTTCTCTTTCTCATCGGCCCCCCATATCTTCCCTCTATGCCCTTCTATGCCTTGTTTTGTGGACATCTGGTCCTTCATGGAGTCTAGACCATATTGTAAAAGCTGGCAATTTATATAGTCTTAACCCAAAAACAACACAGGGCTTTATCTCAAGTGCACCCATTTGTCCTGGCTCCTAGCTCTTCTACTTATTGAATTTCATCTAATATCGATATCCTAGTTGATAGTTTTCCACAGAGTAATCTAGATTACAAGGCAGAACATTTAGTAGTAAGACCATCCACCAGCCTTTAAGGCCTTCATTTAAATTCTAGCTTTAATATTGAGTTGGCCAAAAAGTTTGTCCAGAAACTTCTTATGGAAAAACCCAAATGAGCTTTTTGGCTAACCCAAAACCTACTTGGGGCTTCCCTGGTGGCTCAGAGGTTAACGCGTCTGCCTCCAATGCGGGAGACCCGGGTTCGATCCCTGGGTCGGGAAGATCCTCTGGAGAAGGAAATGGTAACCCACTCCAGTATTCTTGCCTGGAGAATCCCATGGATGGAGAAGCCTGGTAGGCTACAGTCCACGGCGTCGCAAAGAGTTGGACACGACTGAGCAACTGAACAGAACAGAACAGAAAACCTACTTGCTTTGGCAAGTTGTTTAAAGCACTCAAGTTTCAGTTTCCTGCTCGAGAAAAACAAGTTAGTAAACTTCCCTTTCCGGATTGACCGACACAATTAGAACCAGTGTTTAGAAGGCAGCTAAGGGAGGCCTGGCGTGCTGTGATTCATGGAGTCGCGGAGAGTCGGACACGACTGAGCAACTGAACTGAACTGAACTGAAAAGGAAAATCTGATGGCCATTTCAACGAACAGTGGTTATTGGTAAACGTAATAGAAAAAATAGAAATGGGTGTGAAAGTTGCTGGCACATTCCTCTTGTTTTTAAACTCCTCATCTTGCCCCTACACCATTTATATTCCATTAGTTTGCCTTGTTGGAAGATATGGTTAGCATCATACATTCTGAGCAAAACTTAACATCTGTTGATATTAATAATATAGAAGTATATGAAAGTGAAAGTCACTCAGTCGTATCAGACTCTTTGATACCCCATGGACTTAAATAGTCCATGGAATTCTCCAGGCCAGAATATTGGAGTGGGTAGCCTTTCCCTTCCCCAAGAGATCTTCCCAAACCAGGTCTCCCGCATTGCAGGCCAATTCTTTACCAGCTGAACCACAAGGGAAGCCCAAGAATACTGGAGTGAGTAGCCTATCCCTTCTCCAGCAGATCTTCCCAACCCAGGACTTGAGCTGGGGTCTTCTGCATTGCAGGCAGATTCCTTACCAACTGAGCTAAATTATGGGGACGAGTAAGGTCACTTGAAAGAAACATTTGACTTGGAGTCCGGTGATTTATATTTGAATCCTGGCTCCATAACTGGGGAGTTTACATCCTACAACTACTTACCTGACCTTTTGAGCTGTCCATACCTCAACTGTGAAACAAGTATGAGGGGTGGAAGTTACGGGACAGTATTTTGAAGATTACATTGAGTAATTTCTTTTTCTGTAAGGTATTTTAAATATTGTAAAGCTTTTTACAAACATAAAGTTCCATTATCATTGGGTTTTTGTGCATGGTTTTATGTGTTCAGTTTATTCCTTTAACTTATTTTCAGCTACGAAAGAGGAAAACAAGAGGCAAATTCAAATTCTGTCCAAGGTGTTTGTGCTTACATCTTGGGACAAAATTCAGTGAAACTTCTCTAAATCAGTCACATTATGTTCCTGGGCTACCAACCAAGAATATAGTCAAATAATGATGACCAACATAAAATCCTGCTGTACCAAAAAATTGACCTACTGAGGGCTAAGCAGGAAGAGAAGGACAGGACTGCAAACATAATTTGCCTATGGGTGCGTGTGTGCTAAGTCACTTTAGTCATGTCCGACTCTTTGTGACCCTGTGGACTATAGCCGGCCAGGCTCCTTAGTCCATGGGATTCTGCAGTCAAGAATACTGGAGTGGGTTGCCATGCTCACCTCCAGAGGATCTTCCCGACCCAGGGATTGAACCCACGTCTCTTATTTCTCCTGCATTGGCAGGTGGGTTCTTTACTACTAGCGCCATCTGGGAAGCCCAATTTCCCTATGGATGCTGCTGCTGCTAAGTCGCTTCAGTCGTGTCCGACTCTTTTTGACCCCATAGACAGCAGTCCACAAGGCTCCCCCATCCCTGGGATTCTCCAGGCAAGAACACTGGAGTGGGCTGCCATTTCCTTCTCCAATGCATGAAAGGAAAAGTGAAAGTGAAGTTGCTCAGTCGTGTCCGACTCTTAGTGACCCCAAGGACTGCAGCCTACCAGACTCCTCTGTCCATGGAATTTTCTAGGTGAGAGTACTAGAGTGGGGTGCCATTGCCTTCTCCCTCTATGGATGAGCCATAAAGTATAATATTACCCAAGACAAAGTGTTCCCTACCCCAACTCCCAAAATGGAAGTCAGTTCTAGTCATTTGTTGAGAAGAAAACAAAGAAACAATGGACATTTACTAACACCATTTTCATTGTCTCAGGGGAGGCTGCTGCTGCTGCTGCTGCTGCTAAGTCACTTCAGTCGTGTCCGACTCTGTGTGACCCTATAGACGGCAGCCCACCAGGCTCCTCCGTCCATGGGATTTTCTAGGCAAGAGTACTGGAGTGGCTTGCCATTGCCTTCTCTGGGGGAGGATGCTAACTTTCTTTAAATGCGTACATTGTGTCAGGCTGGAAGAGGAGCCCTGAAATTTAATTATTATAACCTTCATATTACAAGTAGGAAGGGAATGGAGTTCAGAAAGATTGTGCAACTCATTCCCAATCACACATCTAGTGAATGGCAGAGTGGGAACTGGAGATAGATCTGTTTGAAGTGAATACAGTAGATGTCTTTGAACTTACTGGGGTAACTTACTGAGGGAAAAATATGCCAGCTCAATGGCTCTTCTATTATCTACATTCCAGACTAAAATTAATGTGTCTAAAAGAGAAAAGAAGTTATAGAAGATAAAGGAACATCTGAAAGTCCTTTTAAGGGCATCTTGCCACCTGTCTGATGGGTGGACCCTTCTACAGCAGCTAGTCTAAGACACAGTTGCAGGGAACGTTGTAAGGTTTTTCCATACACAGAGGAAAATGAGTGACTGCAGCATCCAATTGCTCCAACCAAGTTATATCTCCTTACTGAAGCCAGAGAGCCCATCCCTTGCTCCTCTTTCATGAAACCCATCGGACATGACCTGGGCCTTCCCCAAACCTGTTCAACTGCTTCCCAAAGGGTGCTTGCTCTCCTGGGGCTGATTTCTCCACCCACCATGGTCCCTCCAGGCCTAACTTTTCTGAATTTCTTCCAGTATCTGCTGATGACATATAAATCTCCCAAAGCAGTGGTCTGTTTTCCTAGCTTCCTCTTAAAGCTAACCAGAGCATTCACAAATGTGAAAAACTTAGCAATATGACAGCCTAGATGTCTTAGCCTTTGTAGAATTTAGTTAATTGTTGCTTATAAGGAAGATACTTATATTTTCATTATTTTTCAATGAAAAAAGGATTAAAAATTGCAAGTATTTTGTTGACTTTTAAAATCAAGTAATATGGAAATGTACTTTTCTCATAAAAAATGTTTTAATATAATAATCCTCTCTCTTCCTCTCAGAGCTGTATTTAGTTTGTTATGTCCTTAAGTATGCATATTTATCTATATAAACAGCCAGAAAAAAATACTTTGATCTTGTGTGTTATTAGAGGTTAAGAATCTACCTGTCAACATACAGGACACTGGGCCAGGAAGATCCCACATGACTAGGGACAACTAAGCCCAAGAAACACAGCTACTGAGCCCACATTCCTCAGCAAGAAAAGCCACTGCAATGAGAAGCCCATGTGCAGCAAAGACCCAGCACAGCCAAAAATAAATTAATTAATTTTAAAAAAAGACTCCCTTCACCACCTCCTATAAATAGTATCTCCAACATAGGCACCATAATATGTGTGTTCAAGTTGTGTTTCAGGAACTCAGAGTCACGTCTCATCCAGTTCAAATCCACTGACACCACTGAACCCTCTACTGGGCCTGTTCAAGTAACTGATAGATGACCTTTTGAGATCAGCGGGCCAAAAACCTCAGCCTCAGAACGTACTAATGCCACCATTTTCAGAACTTGTGTCCCATGAGGAAACACGGTCATTTGCACCTGTGCAGAACAGCAGTTACTTCATCATTACACCCAATCGCCTTTCCCCATGTCTCAGACCACTCTGCTTCTTTAACTCATAGATATACCAGCTTTGAGGAGACAGATGTGAGACTTTTTCTCTTCTTTGTGTAAAAATCTATTCTTTGCCACAAACTTTGGCATCTCCATGTTTGACTTGCTGCCCATTGGACAAATAAACCCGATTTAGCAACACAGTAAATTGAGAAAGAGTGGGATATCTGTAGACTAGACTAAACTGGAGGTGATTCCTATCATGCGGAAATAGATAACAATCTTAAGGGGCTGATGAATAATCTGTGTAGCCCATCTACTCAGTAATTCAAGCAAGCTCTGAATTGGTAAGGTGTCCTGGGTCAAGAAACAGCATTCTCCATGTGTTGTGCAACATTTCACCTGAGCTGGCTAGTGAAAACTAAATGCATTTGGAATGGAAATGACATATATGTAAATGAAGCACTTGATGAGCTCTTATGCAACCCTGACTTATGTAAATGAACACAAATAAAGGAAGAATGTGTGTATTATAAAAGGAAGGGAAATATAACTCAGTTAGCCTCTCCAGGTGCAGGGTTTGAAAATGAAGATCCTTTTTTCACTGACCTATCTGGTTTTTATTAGTTCTCCAGGTTGGACAATAGATAGGTACTATTACATAAGCATTGAAGAAACTACTTGGAACTATGCTCCTACTGGTAAAAACATGCTCAATGGAATGCCTTTTTCAGATGATCAGTAAGTAATACCTTTGCATTAAAAATTTGCTATCAGATGCAAATGTTGGTAATTGTTATTCACTGATAAAATGCTGCTGAAGAAATTTCCATGATAGACTCTTTAAGGGCACATTTTGCTTTTAGAACTGCTTCCTTTGAGTTTTTTTAGTATAAGCATAAGCTGTTAATATAAATCAGAAATTGCTCCTTCCTGGGATTCCAGCCACTCTTGTCTTCACGATACATTTTTCAGGGATCATCTCTAATCCTGTATTTATCATCGATCTTGTATAAGTGGTTCTTGTGGTGGTTGTTCAGTCATGTTTGACTCTTTGTGACCTCATGGACTGCAGCACACCAGGCCTCTCTGTCCCTCATCACCTCCTGAAGTTGACTCAAGTTCCATTGCATTGGTGATGCCATCCAACTGCCTCATGCCCTGATACCCTCTTCTCCTTTGGACTTCAGCCTTTCCAGCATCAGGGATGAGTATGAATGGTACTCAAGAGCTAACACAACCATTTTCCTTCTGGTATGGAGTCTATGCCAGAGATTGTAAAATTGCAACTCTCTTCTTGATTTTTCTGTTCAGATGACTAGGACAAAGAAATCTAAAGGTTATATGTGGGGTACTGATTCCCTATGTTTGTCTGCCAAAATGCCCCAGTTATACCAACAAATCCCTGAATCACTGAAACGTGTAAAGAATCTTAAATTGTAACATTGATCTAATGTTTGAGAGCTAACGTAACCTCGAATTAGGGTTAGAAACCTTCCATACACGGTTCAGTACAAAGAATTTCTAAGTCATTTGAACCAAAATGCCATGCATATGACTTGGTACATTTGCATTTCATCTCTTCACCAGGCTTCCCAGTCTTCTGGCCTGCTGTATTGTTTCTGAGTCATTCTAGATTTTCACCAGTGTCTGGGTTTTCTCTGCAAAATTAGACTGTAAAGATTCTTACTTCTAGTTTCAGCTGATTTGACATTGCTTTCTTTTCAGTCAAAATTTGTTAAAGTTCTTGTCTGTTTGTTTGTTTACAGAGAGTTTCAATCTGAAATATATCTCCAACCAAGCCAAGATAGGATAGGATCTGTTTATAAAAAGGCTTTGTATTTTGGGTACACGGATGATACATTTCAAACCACCATCGAAAAACCATCCTGGTTGGGATTTTTAGGTCCAATCTTAAAAGCAGAGACTGGAGACCTTATTCATGTACATGTGAAAAATAATGCTTCCAGAATGTATAGTTTCCATCCTCATGGACTTACCTACACTAAAGATAATGAAGGTAAGTGAGTTCCTGTTCCATAGGTTCCTGAGCTTTTGTTAATGAAGAGTACAAACCTCCGGAAATGCAAGGCAATCATGCACTAAAGCAGTAGTTTTGGTGAATACAGACTTTTACTTCAGATGTCTCTAATTTTTATATCCCAGATTGTTCTTCTTCAATTTCTCATCTGAAATGAATGAATGACAATCCCCCTCCCCCATTCAACTTCTGGGAAAGAAAACACACTTTTCTCTCATGTAAATAAATAAATACATAAGTTTGGAGGGTAGGAGACACTCATGAGCTAAGTGTTATGTTGGCAGAAATATTGTCCTGCCGTTTCATATCCATGTCCTGTCATCTCATTTTCTAGTGAATGAGGATTAGCCTCTTAGAAAACATCAATGTCAGGTGAAGTCACTATTTTCCAGACAGTATCTTCTCTCCTAAACATCCATACTCACAGCTGCTTGATGGTGTTGGGAAAAGGAAGGGAAGAGAATGCTAACACAAAATAGGGTTTTGTGTTCTACGTGGAGCAGGTTGGTCTCAAAAGATGATAAAGTGTGAGAAGTTGGCCATGCTTCAAAGTCTCCTATTGAATGAGAGAACGTTATCCATAGTTATTAGATTCCAGCCTCAAATGGTGGAGATCTGAGGCAAAATTCTAGGATAATAAAAAAGAAGAGGAAAGGGCCCAGATTCAGAACAAAGGTAGTAGCTCAGGGTAATGTCATCCCTGTTGA
Organism: Moschus berezovskii; assembly: GCF_049115385.1. Taxonomy (NCBI): domain Eukaryota; kingdom Metazoa; phylum Chordata; class Mammalia; order Artiodactyla; family Moschidae; genus Moschus; species Moschus berezovskii. Next base: position 142,379,246 of record NC_142460.1, read on the forward strand.
AGACCACTTCCTGACATCAGTGGGCAGTTTGTAGGTAATATAGATGCTCTTTTTTCTTTTTTAAAAACTTATTATTTTGTGTTGGGGCATAGCCGGTTAACACGTTGTGATAGTTTTAGGTGAACAGCGAAAGGACTCAGCCATACGTATACATGTATCCATCCTCCCCTAAATTCCCCTCCCATCCAGACTGCCACATAATATTGAGCAGAGGTCCCTGTGCTATGCAGTACATCCTTGTTGGTGATCCATTTTAAATATAGCAGTGTGTACAGTAACATGGATGCTCTTGATGCCCTCTGGAAGATGTTGTTCAGGTAAAGCCCTGTCATGGGGCTTGCCAGGTGGCTCAGTGGTAAAGAATCTGCCTGCCAAGCAGGAGACGTTGATCCCTGGGTCAGGAAGATCCCCTGGAGGAGGATTTGGCAACCCATTCCAGTATTCTTGCCTGAAAAATCCCATGGACAGAGGAGCCTGGCAGGCTGCAGTCCATGGGGTGGCAAAGAGTTGGACTCAACTGAGCAACTAAACAACAACAGTAGCTTGGATGCTCTTGATGCCCTCATTCCCAAATCTGATTTGCAATGAAGATGATACAGAGTGCAACTCAGGAACTTTCTGTATCTGAGACCTACACAGAGAGTAGGTGCACAATGAATATTCATGGAATCTATCGATAAAGGTGATGATAGTCCATTCATATGCTGCCTGATTCATTTCAATTTAAGTCTGGAAACTGGCCAAGCTGGGCATTCAGGCAGAAACCAACTAAGGGGAATCTAGGGAGACAGGAGGCAGGAGACAGGAAGCGGAAAACACACACTTTCTAAAAATACAAATTAACATACTTTCATGGCTTAATGCAGAAAGCATGAGTCACATTAAGAAAAATGTTGTCCACTGGTTCCTGTGACCACAGTGCAAGTTCCATTTTCTAGGCGCTCTCTATCCAGACAACACTACAGGCCCGCAGAAGGAAGACGACCATCTAGAGCCAGGGGCAGAATACACTTACAGGTGGTTTGTAGAAGAAAAGCAGGGGCCTGGCCCCAATGACAGTAACTGCGTGATACGGATGTACCACTCCCATGTAGACACTCTAAGAGATGTGTCTTCAGGACTTCTCGGACCAATTCTGACTTGTAAAAGAGGTAACATTTTAAAAAATCTCACTGTAGCAAATAGAGCCAACTAGAATGTGTGGGGTCTCCTTCACTCTCCTAGTGGAATTCTGCTAACAAACTCTCTTCCGGTCTTGACCTTGATTCTCCAGTCAGAAAAGTAACATTGCCATTTGGCCTCTGAGCACCAGATGGCGATCTTGAGTCCAATGTCTCCATTCAAGTCCAACAGAGCAGGTTGGACACTAGACGGTAGTCAAACCCAGTAATCTTCATCCTAGTCGCCCTCACACAAAATTCTGCCACCTTTCTCCTATAGATAAGTGCTGAATCCACAGGGTGGGAGGGAATAGGGAGAAGAGAAACTGCCTGTTCCTTACATGCTTAGTTCCTTGGGGTTCTGTCTATGGAGGTGAAAGATTTTCCTTTTATATTTTGAATATCAGAATCAGAATCACTAGCTTATTTCATAGCAAAAATAATTTTCGCAAAGAGTAAGTTTTGCCGTTCTTTTTGTTTTAGGAACCCTGGATGGAGATATGAAAAAATATATCGATGAGTATTTCATTCTGGTGTTTTCTATAACTGATGAAAATCGTAGCTGGTATATCGATGACAACATTCATACATACACTGAGGCTGGTCAAGTTAATGCTAATGATCCTGACTTCGAGGAGAGCAATGTCATGCGCTGTAAGATTATGAAGAAATTTCTCATTCCTTATATCCTATAGTTCCAACTTCTATGACTTTATTTTGTGATTTCCTTTCGTTTAAGTTTGCGTCGATGAGTTTCCGTTTCCCAGTTCTTCATTCTGGGTCTGGTGGGCTGTGTATGTTTCATGGGGTCACAAAGAGTCAGACAGGAACATTCCGTTTTTTGCTGTGAAAGAAAGTGAAACTGAAAGTCTCTCAGTCGTGTCCAACTCTTTGCGACCTCATGGACTATACAGTCCATGGAATTCTCCAGGCCAGAATACTGGAGTGTGTAGCCTTTCCCTTCTCCAGGGGATCTTCCCAACCCAGGGATGAACCCAAGTCTCCTCCATTGTGGGCAGTTTCTTTACCTGCTGAACCACAAGGGAAGCCCAAGAATACTGGAGTAGGTAGCCTATCCCTTCTCCAGCGGATCTTCCTGACCCAGGAATCCAACTGGGGTCTCCCTCATTGCAGGCAGATTCCTTACCAACTGAGCTATCAAGGAAGCTCAGCGTTGCTATGATGGCATCTAGAAAATCCTGCTGGTTTCCAAAGTGTCATAGCAAGTGAAGTTAGATGCATTTTTTTTCTAACATCTGATATTGATAAAAATAGATGGTGACAACAGAGAGATGTAATTTTTTAAATATTCATTAGGCTGTGTCAGATCTTAGTTGCGGCAGGTGGGATCTTTCGCTGTGGTGCGTGGGACTCAGTAGTTGTGGCACCAGGGTTTAGTTGCTTCATGGCCTGTGGGATCTTATTTCTGACCAGGGACCAAACCTACGTTGCCTACATTGAAAGGTGGATTCTTAACCACTGGCCCGCCAGGGAAGTCCTCAAATATTTATTTATTTATTTTTTTTTTCAAAATGTTAAGATTTTATTTACAAAGCTTCTTTGTTGTACAGAAAGTAAAAATGCTGTTACAATCTTGGTGTAACTGGTAGCCACGGACAGTTGACTCACCAATCACAGCTATCCACGCTACAGCAAGTCTTACACAAAAACCTAACAACGCTTACAATTTTGTTGGGGTGAAGTCCCCAAGCTCGGTGGTGGATTTCCAAGAGGGACTAAATGGAGGAAGGTGGAATGTCACAGGAACTATTCTTTGGCTCTTTGGGTGGGTGGGTGTCCTGGGGTTTGTATCACAGCTACCTTTTTTTTTTTTTCCCTTAAAAAAAAAAAAAACAGCTACCAAATCCATGTCAGCAGTCCAACCAACACTGAACAGTTCTTTTTTGCAGGTTATTGGGGTCTTATTAATCATCTTCTCCTTCATCATCTGTTTCTCTCTTCCTCTTCTCACCTTTCCCGCTTTCTTCCTCTTCTTCATCCTCATCTTCGTCTTCATCCTCATCTTCATCATCTTCATCAACTTTTCCATCATGTCCAAACTCTTCTTCCTCCCCACTGACTTCATCTTCATCTTCCTCCCCTTCTACATCTTCGTCTTCATCGTCATCCTCTTCATCGTCATCCTCTTCATCATCAAATTCTTCCTCACCATCTTCATCCTCCTCCTTATCCTCATCTTCTTCTTCATCCTCTTCTTCATCCACACCATCCACCTCGGCATCTGAATCTGGGGCTTCACGATCCTCTCGGTCATAGCCATCCAGATAGGTCAGCTGGGGCAGGAGCTTGAAGACACTCTCTCGGTAGTCATTCAGGTTAGTAACCTCACAGTTAAACAGATCCAGGCTCTTCAGACATTCCAACGTTTTCAAAGGTTCCAGGGTGCTGATATCTTTCAGTTTATTTCCACTTAAGTTTAGATGTGTAAGATTTGGAAGTTTTTCTGCTAACATATCCAGACCTCCACAGATTCTATTGTCACTGAGCTCAAGCTTTTTCAATTTAGGTAGTTTGGGAAGATTTGAAACTGAAATCAAGCCTACATTTATTAAACTGAGGAACTCGAAGTTCACAAATTCAGCTGTTAAGCCCTCAATTTTCCCATCATTTGATTTGCAATTGTCCAGGACAAGTTCTCGAACAGCTGCCGGGGTCCGGTTCCTCAGCTCCAGGTGGATCCTCCTCTTCATGTCCATGTTTCTCTCTCTTCCCCCCTCTTCAAACTTAACTTTCCGCGGCGGGGGCGGAGAGGGGAGAGGCGTCCCAGCCTGCGCAGCGAGGGCCGTCCGAAGGGGTCGGCTCGAGGCAGAGGCCGACGGCGCGGTCCTGGGCGGCGGGCGGCGTGCGGAGCCCCCGGAGCCAAGTTACTCGCGGGAGCGGAGAGAAACCATGGAGGGAAAAGGGGGCTGGAGCGCAGCTCTGGTCTCACTACCGCCGCCCCCGGCCGCGGCCCCGCACTGCGCTTAAACCGGCGACGCGGCGCGGGTGGCTGCTCGGCTCGACTCGGCCCCGCGCGGCGCCGCTCGGCTCGGCAGCCGCTCGTCCCCAAATATTTAATTTTAGGGTAATAAAAGATTATGGATGAACAAAGACATAACTGAGCAGATCTTTATGGAAATGTGTTTCTACATAGAACTTTTCAGAAAAGGTGTTCTTGTTATCTCAGTCACCCTCACCTTTGTTTCCTTCTTCCACAGCTTAGCTTCTTTCTATTCTTTTCCCCTTTTCACTGCTTCCTACCTTGCAGCTTAGTTTTCTTCCTCTTGCCTTTAAATCTGTGTTGTCCTCAGTTTTAATCGAGATAATGTTTATAGCCTCCTTTTGGGGGGAAACAAACCAAATCCTGTTGCAGATTATTCATGAGAACAATGATGCACTTCTAGATTTATGTGATAAAGAAATGCATAGAATATATACCATGTAGCCTTGAGGTAACATGCTTGCTCCATAGGTTAATTTACATCTGCTTTCAGCAATAAATGGATACGTGTATGGAAATCTACCTGATCTCACCATGTGTGCAGAAGACAGGGTCATGTGGTATTTTATCAGCATGGGTAGCCTGTTGGACATACACCCCATCTACTTCCATGGACAAACTCTGATATCTCAGAATCATAGAAAAGACACCATTACCGTCTTCCCTGCCTCTATGCGTGATGCCTTCATGGTGGCCAAAGGTGTTGGAGAATGGCTGCTGGACTGTCGGATACACGGTAGGGATTTATTCCTTTTACATAATACAGGGTCAGGGGACTCTAAATGTTATGACCCATTACATACCCAACATCTTCCAAATGGGGAAAGATGTCACCATCAGGCAGGTGATAGGATTGCCTTTTGGAAAGTCAGTAATACAGTCAGAACCAGAACTCAGGTCTCTGACACTTTTAACTTTATGATAAAAAACCCTTTTAGTCACATAGGGATTATTTTTGTTGCTATTTTTTAAAAAAGTATATGTTTATTAGCCAGTGAGCCTTACAAGAGCCTTGAGTGTCTGACAAAGCACATATAATTACTCTTCTTCATTAAATTGAGAAGACAACTTCCAAGAGGTTGAAACACTAACCCAAAACCCTGTGAGAGTCAGAAATTATATAGGCCAGTTCAGTTCAGTCACTCAGTCATGTCCGACTCTTTGCGACCCCATGAATCACAGCACGCCAGGCCTCCCTGTCCATCACCAACTCCCAGAGTTCACTCAAACTCATGTCCATCAAGTTGGTGATGCCATCCAGCCATCTCATTCTCTGTCGTCCCTGTCTCCTCCCACCCCCAATCCCTCCCAGCATCAGACTCTTTTCCAGTGAGTCAACTCTTCGCATGAAATGGCCAAAGTGTTGGAGTTTCAGCTTGAGCATCAGTCCTTCCAATGAACATCCAGGATTGATCTTTAGAATGGACTGGTTGGATCTCCTTGCAGTCCAAGGGACTCTCAAGAGTCTTCTCCAGCACCACAATTCAAAAGCATCAGTTCTTCAGCGATCAGCTTTCTTCACAGTCCAACTCTCACATCCATACATGACCACGGGAAAAACCATAGCCTTGACTAGACGGACCTTTGTTGGCAAAGTAATGTCTCTGCTTTTTAATATGCTATTTAGGTTGGTCGTAACTTTCCTTCCAAGGAGTAAGCGTCTTTTAATTTCATGGCTGCAATCACCATCTGCAGTGATTTTGGAGCCCCCCCCAAAAAAGTCTGACACTGATTCCACTGTTTCCCCATCTATTTCCCATGAAGTGATGGGACCAGATGCCATGATCTTCGTTTTCTGAATGTTGAGCTTCAAGCCAACATTTTCACTCTCCTCTTTCACTTTCATCAAGAGGCCTTTGAGTTCCTCTTCACTTTCTGCCATAAGGGTGGTGTCATCTGCATATCTGAGGTTATTGATATTTCTCCCGGCAATCTTGATTCCAGCTTGTGCTTCTTCCAGCCCAGCATTCCTCATGTGTTACGTAAATTCTGAACCAGTACCCAGTAATGGTTTCCTGGTTTATTTCCCTCTTCAATCACACTTCATATTTAATGATAGAAAGGCCCATTATGAAATTACTGATCTTCTCTACTCTTAAATCTGACTAAACTCTACATGCAATCATGTAAATGTTTTGTATTATTTTTCAGTCAGAAAACACAACTGTTACTGGAACTGAAGAGTTTAACTTTTCTCCCTTTTTTACAAAAATGGGATTTACTTCTCTGATCAAAACTGTTCTTATTTCTAAGTCCCATGCTTTGGTTAGCATCATACTTCAGTTAATTATTTAAACAACTAGACAACATGTACTTATTGGGATTTCCTGTGTGCTGTGTGCCTCCCTCGCAGGGTTGTGAGAAAAGGGAGACCCACACACGGCTATTGTAACTCAAGGACATAATTTAATGATATTAATACAAAAGTTCTCACAGAGGAATATTGTTTTAAAATATGTCTTAAAGGTTAAAATGTACACCAGGCCTACTCCTCCTCTTGACCTCATTTATAGATGTTGCCTTTAAGCCAGGTCTTTCCTCTTCAACTCTGCAGGAAAGATAGGTTCAACCCTGGACACAATCAAAAAAGCTTGGCTGGTGGACTACATAGCTTTTCCCTGTGTTTCTTCTCTTCCCATGGTGTAGTTTGGGGGTATTTTTTTTGTTTGTTTGTTTGTTTTGGCTTTTTTGTGTTTGTTTGTTTTTGTGTTTTTTGTTTTTAGTAATTATAAGAATGCATGAATAGACTTGCTGGAAAGAAAGGAAGAAAGCAAAGAGGAAGGAGTGGAGGGAGGGGAGAATTTGGTGAAGGCAGCAAGGCAGAAAGAGTGAAAGTCTAATGTGGTATATGAGGGCCACCTCTTAGGAGCTCCAGAGAGTTGAGAATTAAAGGAGCCAGGTGATAAACTTGTGGTAGCTTCAAATTTGGCCACAGGAAAGTGTTTATACCACCAAAATTAGAACACACACACACACAAATCAGATTTAGCATTCATCTTTGGAGAAATAGTTTAAAAATGTGCCATTAGTCCAACCCTACCCCACCACCATCCCAGTTCCCTCTCCAGTGAATAATCCCTGTAAGCCATTTGTGTTTACACAAATGTGTATTTGTGAATACTCGCAAAGCTGTTTACTGTGCATTTTCATACAATATACATGAACACTTAGAAATAAAAATACACAGGTACTGTTTTAAATAAGTAGATCACACCCCATATAATAGGTTTTATTTAACTATTAACTTTAAAAAAATAGGTTATTATTTGTGTATAATAGGTTTTTCTATCTTCTGCTGCTTGCTTTCTTCATTCATCCTTATATCTCGAAACCTTTTCCATGACATTCCCTATCCTTCTAAGCTACTCTTTTATTTTTTAAGTTTTATTTTAAAAATTTTTATCATATAGTTGCTTTACAATGCTGTGTTAGTTCTACTGTACAGCAAAGTGATTCAGCTATACATATACATGCTGCTGCTGCTGCTAAGTCACTTCAGTCGTGTCCGACTCTGTGTGACCCCATAGACGGCAGCCCATCAGGCTCCCCTGTCCCTGGGATTCTCCAGGCAAGAACACTGGAGTGGGTTGCCATTTCCTTCTCCAATGTGTGAAAGTGAAAAGGGAAAGTGAAGTCGCTCAGTCATGTCTGACTCGTAGCGACCCCACGGACTGCAGCCTACCAGGCTCCTCCGTCCATGGGATTTTCTAGGCAAGAGTACTGGAGTGGCTTGCCATTGCCTTCTCCGATACATATACATATATGTATACATATATTCCTTCTTTTTTGGATTCCCTTCCCACTGAGTAGAGTTCCCCATGCTATACAGTAGGTTCTCATTAGTCATCTATTTTATACATAGCGTCAATAGTGTATATATGTCAATCCCAATCTTCCAATACCTCCCCTTCCCCTTCTTCCCCACTTAGTATCCATAAGTTTGTCTAGCTTACTTTTCTAAATAGCTGTATAGTTTTCTGTATTTGTTTGAGATGTAGCCTAATTTATTTAACCATTCAGTTATTGATAGATATCTAAGTTGCTTTCACTTTCTTGGTTCACTATTTGTGTACGTGTGTGTTAGTCGCTCAGTCGTGTCCGACTCTTTTGCCCAGTAAGTTCCTCTGTCCATGGAATTCTGCTGGCAAGAATCTTTTCCATGACATTCCCAAAATAAAGCTACTCCTTTATTTTTTGTTTTATTTTTTAAATTTTTATTGTATAGTTTATTTACAATGTTGTGTTAGGTTTTACTGTACAGCAAAGTGATTCAGCTATCAGTTCAGTTCAGTTCAGTTCAGTTCAGTCGCTCAGTCGTGTCCGACTCTCCGCGACCCCATGAATCACAGCACGCCAGGCCTCCCTGTCCATCACCAACTCCCGGAGTACACTCAAACTCATGTCCACAGAGTCGGTGATGCCATCCAGCCATCTCATTCTCGGTCTTCCCCTTCTCCTCCCGCCCCCAACCTTTCCCAGCATCAGAGTCTTTTCCAGTGAGTCAACTCGTCTCATGAGGTGGCCAAAGTATTGGAGTTTCAGCTTTAGCATCAGTCCCTCCAATGAACATCCAGGATTGATCTCCTTTAGAATGGACTGGTTGGATCTCCTTGCAGTATAAGGGACTCTCAAGAGTCTTCTCCAACACCACAGTTCAAAAGCATCGATTCTTCGGCGATCAGCTTTCTTCACAGTCCAACTCTCACATCCATACATGACCACGGGAAAAACCATTGCCTTGACTAGACGGACCTTGGTCGGCAAAGTAATGTCTCTGCTTTTTAATATACTATCAAGGTTGGTCATAACTTTCCTGCCAAGGAGCAAGCGTCTTTTAATTTCATGGCTGCAATCAGCATCTGCAGTGATTTTGGAGCCCAAAAAAACAAAGTCTGACACTGTTTCCATTGTTTTTCCATCTATTTCCCATGAAGTGATGGGACCAGATGCCATGATCTTTGTTTTCTGAATGTTGAGCTTCAAGCCAACCTTTTCACTCTCCTCTTTCACTTTCATCAAGAGGCTTTTGAGTTCCTCTTCACTTTCTGCCATAAGGGTAGTGTCATCTGCATATCTAAGGTTATTGATATTTCTCCCAGCAATCTTGATTCCAGCTTGTGCTTCTTCCAGCCCAGCGTTCCTCATGATGTACTCTGCATATAAGTTAAATAAGCAAGGTGACAATATACAACCTTGACGTACACCTTTTCCTATTTGGAACCAGTCTGTTGTTCCATGACCGGTTCTAACTGTTGCTTCCTGACCTGCATACAGGTTTCTCAAGAGGCAGGTCAGGTGGTCTGGGATTCCCATCTCTTTCAGAATGTTCCACAGTTTATTGTGATCCACACAGTCAAAGGCTTTGGCATAGTCAATGAAGCAGAAATAGATGTTTTTCTGGAACTCTCTTGCTTTCTCCATGATCCAGCGGATGTTGGCAATTTGATCTCTGGTGCCTCTGCCTTTTCTAAAACCTGCTTGAACCTCTGGGAGTTCACGGTTTACATACTGCTGAAGCCTGGTTTGGAGAATTTTGAGCATGACTTTACTAGCGTGTGAGATGAGTGCAATTGTGCGGTAGTTTGAGCATTCTTTGGCATTGCCTTTCTTTGGGATTGGAATGAAGACTGACCTCTTCCAGTCCTGTGGCCACTGCTGAGTTTTCCAAATCTGCTGGCATATTGAGTGCAGCACTTTCACAGCATCATCTTTCAAGACTTGAAATAGCTCAACTGGAATTCCATCACCTCCACTAGCTTTGTTCGTAGTGATGCTTTCTAAGGCCCACTTGACTTCACATTCCAAGATGTCTGGCTCTAGGTCAGTGATCACATTATCGTGACTATCTTGGTCGGGAAGATCTTTTTTGTACAGTTCTTCTGTGTATTCCTGCCACCTCTTCTTAATATCTTCTGCTTCTGTTAGGTCCATACCATTTCTGTCCTTTATCGAGCCCATCTTTGCATGAAAAGTTCCCTTGGAATCTCTAATTTTCTTGAAGAGGTCTCTTGTTTTTCCTATTCTGTTGTTTTCCTCTATTTCTTTGCATTGATCACTGAGGAAGGCTTTCTTATCTCTCCTTGCTATTCTTTGGAACTCTGCATTCAGATGCTTATATCTTTCCTTTTCTCCTTTGCTTTTCGCCTCTCTTCTTTTTACAGCTATTTGTAAGGCCTCCTCAGACAGCCATTTCGCTCTTTTGCATTTCTTTTCCATGGGGATGGTCTTGGTCCCTGTCTCCTGTACAATGTCACGAACCTCCGTCCAGAGTTCATCAGGCACTCTATCAATCAGATCTAGTCCCTTAAATCTATTTCTCACTTCCACTGCATAATCATAAGGGATTTGATTGAGGTCATATCTGAATGGTCTAGTGGTTTTCCCTACTTTCTTCAATTTAAGTCTGAACTTCGCAATAAGCAGTTCATGATCTGAGCCACAGTCAGCTCCTGGTCTTGTTTTCGCTAACTGTATACAGCTTCTCCATCTTTGGTTGCAAAGAATATAATCAATCTGATTTCGGTGTTGACCATCTGGTGATGTCCATGTGTAGAGTCTTCTCTTGTGTTGTTGGAAGAGGGTGTTTGCTATGACCAGTGCATTCTCTTGACAAAACTCTATTAGCCTTTGCCCTGCTTCATTCCGTGCTCCAAGGCCAAATTTGCCAGTTACTCCAGGTGTTTCTTGACTTCCTACTTTTGCATTCCAGTCCCCTAGAATGAAAAGGACATCTTTTTTGGGTGTTAGTTCTAAAAGGTCTTGTAGGTCTTCATAGAACCGATTAACTTCGGCTTCTTCAGCAGTACTGGTTGGGGCATAGGCCTGGATTACTGTAATATTGAATGGTTTGCCTTGGAAACGAACAGAAATCATCCTGTCATTTTTAAGATTGCATCCAAGTACTGCATTTCGGACTCTTTTGTTGACCATGATGGCTACTCCATTTCTTCTAAGGGATTCCTGCCCACAGTAGTAGATATAATGGTCATCCGAGTTAAATTCACCCATTCCAGTCCATTTTAATTCACTGATTCCTAGAATGTCGACGTTCACTCTTGCCATCTCCTGTTTGACCACATCCAATTTGCCTTGATTCATGGACCTAACATTCCAGGTTCCTATGCAATATTGCTCTTTACAGCACCGGACCTTGTTTCCATCATTGGTCACATCCACAACTGTGGATTCAGCTATACATATACATATATGTATGTCCCCTCTTTTTTGGATTTCCTTCCCTTTTAAGCCACTAACAGTGTAATAGCTAGCCACTTTTTATTTGTATCTTTTTATGTATGTGCAAATTTTTGTCTTGCCTAACTGAAAGAACTGAAAGTTTTTAATGGAAGAATTCTTAATTTTAACAAAGGTTGCCTAATCACCTTCCAAAAAGTCTGTATGAATTTACACTCCCATCAATGTTGCTCTTAAATCAAAACACAGGACTGATGCTCTCATGGAATTGTACCTGCCTTGGTTTTCTTCCTGCCTGCCAACTAGTTAATCTAGTAATTAATGGTAACAACTTCAGAACCATAAGGGAAGATACTTTTGAAAACAGACTCAAATTCGTCTCAGTAGGCAGATACCATATTCCTTAGGAATTGGTCCAGTGATGGTTATTAATCTCCACTAGTATACACTCCTCAACATTCACTTTGGCATCCTGAGTCTTGTACTTGCTTCATACATTTCAGGATTTTAACAGATTCTGTGAATAAAATACCTCAAATTTCTCAAAAGAAAGGGAAGTTGCAATGTTGTTGGCTACAGTTTTAAAATATATATATATTTGGACTAAAAAAAATGTTTTAATGTTTTCATAACATTCTCTACTTGGATTTCATAACATAAATATTTTAATGTTTTCATAATATTCTCTACTTGGATTTACTATTTTTCAGAGAGTATGATGGCTTTCTTCAGTGTAAAGGATTGCCAAAAATCTTCAGCAGACGTTATGGGGACACAAGTTGTTTATTACTACATTGCCGCGAAAGAAATTTTTTGGGACTATGGGCCATCTGGCATAGATTTCTTCAGTGGAAATAGTTTAACAGAAGCTGGAAGGTAATGATTCAGTGATTAAAATATTAATGGTTAAATAAAGCTGAAACTCCAATACTTTGGCCACCTCATGCAACGAGTTGACTCACTGGAAAAGACTCTGATGTTGGGCAAGGTTGGGGGCGGGAGGAGAAGGGGACGACAGAGAATGAGATGGCTGGATGGCATCACCGACTCTGTGGACATGAGTTTGAGTGAACTCTGGGAGTTGATGATGGACAGGGAGGCCTGGCATGCTGTGATTCGTGGGGTCGCGGAGAGTCGGACACGACTGAGCGACTGAACTGAACTGAAAGATAATTGAAATTTTTCATAACCTAGCTATTCCTACAAGGACTTAGGCATTTTATAATAAAAAGATATTGATAAAATAAAGATGGGAAAATAATTATAACAATAATTGGAAAATATTCAGCCGAAGGATCATTGCTGTATAACATTTTTCTCTAAATGCCTTGGAAGCCACTGCAAAGCAAAACATACTTCTCATCTTTTTCTTAGCATTAAATTTTAAAATGGATTTGTTTATAATTATGAGATATTTAAAAACATAGTGAATTATATTGTCAATAGCAGTTTTACAAAAATTCAAAAATATTCCTCACATGTAATTTGTACCTTCCTGGAGAAGGAAATGGCAACCCACTCCAGTGTTCTTGCCTGGAGAATCCCAGGGACGGGGGAGACTGGTGGGCTGCCATCTCTGGGGTCACACAGAGTCAGACACGACTGAAGCGACGCAGCAGCAGCAGCTAAGATCTGAGGGTATAGTCAATCATTTCTTGTGTCATCCTTAAATCCTATTATATATATATATATTTACTTAATAACACCTAAGAATATATTACCAATTATTTCTTTGATAATCCAAAACTAAAACTAAAATACATTACTGTGGTATTAGCATTTAGAAGTGCACAAAAAGTTTTTCTATAGTCTGACTGCTAAATTTATTTACCAACTTGAAGATTACAGGAGTTGTAATTCTTTTAGTCTATTGAATGAAAGTTTTATGTCAGAAAATATCAAGTTCTATAACCACCAAAAAATAATATCCCCCATAGTATTTATTTTTTTAATTTACTCATAGCAAAGAAAACTGAGAATGTTCTATCAAATGAATATTTTCTTTTCTTACTTTAAAGCTTATCAACAAATTATTCAATCTGTGTAATGGAAATTTTGTGAACAAAAATTAGATTCAACTCTCATTTTATATTGACTAAAATAAGTATGAATAATAGATTCTTTCAGCTCACGTGATTCTCCTGCTTATGAAATTTGATGCTGTCTCAGCGTTGCAAGCCATTATTTCCTCCTAGGAAACACTTGTCCTCATTTTATGTTATTACAATAGAATTAAAAAGTTAAGAATGACATCTCTCATCTCAGTACTCTAGCATCTCAGCACAGATGTTTTAAAAGCACTACTACCTGACTTAAAAAAAATCAGACTTAATGTTTTTAAAATTTTATTCCAAAAGAAAAATGTATAGATAAACTAATAGGTAGTCTACAGACAGAGACTTGTATACATGTACAGACAAAAGACTGAAAAGATATCCATCAGTTCAGTTCAGTCGCTCAGTCGTGTCCGACTCTTTGCGACCCCATGAATCACAGCACGCCAGGCCTCCCTGTCCATCACCAACTCCCAGAGTTCACTCAAACTCATGTCCATCAAGTCGGTGATAACATCCAGCCATCTCACTCTCTGTCGTCCCCTTATCCTCCTGCCCCCAATCTTTCCCAGCATCAGAGTCTTTTCCAGTGAGTCAACTCTTCGCATGAGGTGGCCAAAGTATTGGAGTTTCAGCTTTAGCATCAGTCCCTCCAATGAACACCCAGGATTGATCTCCTTTAGAATGAACTGGTTGGATCTCCTTGCAGTCCAAGGGACTCTCAAGAGTCTTCTCCAGCACCACAGTTGAAAAGCATGCATTCTTCGGCGATCAGCTTTCTTCACAGTCCAACTCTCACATCCATACATGACCACAGGGAAAACCATAGCCTTGACTAGACGGACCTTGGTCTGCTTTTTAATATAGGTTGGTCATAACTTTCCTTCCAAGGAGTAAGTGTCTTAATTTCATGGCTGCAATCAGCATCCACAGTGATTTTGGAGCCCAAAAAAATAAAGTCTGACACTGTTTCCCCATCTATTTCCCACGAAGTGATGGGACCAGATGCCATGATCTTCGTTTTCTGAATGTTGAGCTTCAAGTCAACCTTTTCACTTTCCTCTTTCACGTTCATCAAGAGGCTTTTTAGTTCCTCTTCACTCTCTTCCATAAGGGTGGTGTCATCTGCAAATCTGAGGTTATTGATATTTCTCCCAGCAATCTTGATTCCAGCTTGTGCTTCTTCCAGCCCAGCGTTCCTCATGATGTACTCTACATATAAGTTAAATAAGCAGGGTGACAATATACAACCTTGACGTACTCCTTTTCCTATTTGGAACCAGTCTGTTGGTCCATGTCCAGTTCTCACTGTTGCTTCCTGACCTGAATACAGGTTTCTCAAGAGGCAGGTCAGGTAGTCTGGTATTCCCATCTCTCTCAAAATTTTCCACAGTTTATTGTGATCCACACAGTCAAAGATATCCATGGAAAATGTTGATAGTGATTATATAGAGATGGTGGAATTATGAGAATCTTAAATTGTTATATATATTTTTTTATTTTCCAAGTTCTCTACAATGAGCATGCATTATTTTTATAAATACATTGCTATTGTTCAGCCTCTGTCATGTCTGACTCTTTGCAATACATGGACTGCAGTGCACCAGACTCCTCTGTCCTTCACTATCTCCCAGAGTTTGCTGAAATTAAGGTCCATCAAGCCGGTGATGCCATACAACCATCTCATCCTCTGTTATCCCTTTCTCCTCCTGCCTTCAATCTTTCCCAGCATCAGGGTCATTTCCAATGAGTCAGCTCTTCACTTCAGATGACCAAGTGGAGCTCCATCATCAATCCTTCCAATGAATATTCAGGGTTGATTTCCTTTAGGACTGAAGGGTTTGATCTCCTTGCAGTCCAAAAGTGAAAGTAGAAGTCACTCAGTCATATCCGACTTTTTGCGACCCCATGGACTGTAGTCCATGGAATTCTCCAGGCCAGAATACTGAAGTGAATAGCCTTTCCCTTCTCCAAAGGATCTTACCAACCCAGGGATCGAACCCATGTCTCCCACATTGCAGGCAGATTCTTTACCAGCTGAGCCACAAAGCTCTAAAAAGTCTTTCAAGCACCATGATTCGAAAGCGTCAATTCTTTTGTGCTCAGCCTTCTTTAGTCCAACTCTCACACCCATATATGACTACTGGAAAAACCATAGCTTTGACTATATGGACCTTTGTCAACAAAGCAATGTCTTCGCTTTTTAATATGCTGTCTAGGTGTGTCATAGCTTTCTTTCCAAGGAGCAAGCATCTTTTAATTTCATGGCTGCAGTCGCTGTCCGTGATGATTTGGGAGCCCAATAAAAGAAAATCTGTCACTGCTTCCATTTTTTCCCCTTTATTTGCCATGAAGTGATGCCATGATCTTAGTTTTTGAATGTTGAGTTTTAAGCCGGCTTTTTCACTCTCCTCTTTCACACTCGTCAAGGGGCTCTTTAGTTCCTCTTCACTTTCTGCCATTAGAATGGTATCATCTACATATCTGAGGTTGTTGATATTTCTTCTAGCAATCTTGATACCAGCTTGTGATTCATCCAGCCTGGCATTTCACATGATGTATTCTGCATAGAAGTTAAATAAGGGTGACAATATACAGCCTTGATGTACTTCTTTCCCAATTTTGAACCTGTCAGTTGTTCCCTGTATGGTTCTAACCGTTGTTTCTTGACATGCCTACAGGTTTCTCAAGAGCCAAGTAAGATGTCTAGTACTCACATCTCTTTAAGAATTTTCCAGTTTGTTGTTATCCACACAGTCAAAGGCATTACAGTAGTCAATGAAGCACATGTTTTTTTTATGGAATTCTCTTGCTTTCTCTATTATCCAACTAATGTTGGCAATTTGATCTCTGGTTCCTCTGCCTCTTCAAACCCCAGCTTGTACATCTGGAAGTTCTCAATTCAGGTACTGCTGAAACCTAGCTTGAAGGATTTTGAGCATAACCTTGCTAGAATGTGGAACGAGTGCAATTGTATGGTAGTTTGAACATTCTTTGGCATTGTCCCTTTTTGAGATTGGAACAAAAACACCTTTGCCTGTCCTGTGGCCACTGCTGAGTTTTCCACAAATAGATTACAAGTATCTTAAAACAGATGCATGTAGGTTCTTGCTTTCTTTTCACGTGGTCATTGTAAATTTAAAAGTTCTCTGTTTCTATTTTCTCTGCACAGTGAATCCCACATCTATTTTGAAGAAGGCCCAACCAGAATCGGAGGAACTTACAAAAAAATAGTTTACTTTGAATACACAGATGCTTCCTTCCAAACCCAGAAGGCAAAAGCAGCACACCTCGGACTCCTTGGTAAAATTATTTCATAGCTTGTGGGGTTATAAACACAACTTATACATATTCTGTGCCATCAAAAGAGTATTCACCAACTCACAGTTTTTGGGATTCTCTGGTGGTTCAAATGGTAATGAGCCTGCCTACAATGCAGGAGACCAGTATCAAACCCTGGGCTGGTAAGATCCTCTGGAGAAAGAAATGGCAACCTACTCCCATATTCTTGCCTGGAGAGTCCCATGGACAGAGGAGTCTGGTGGGATTCACCCAATTTGAAACTACACTTCTTTTGTCCCTGCAAATCCACGTGAGTTTCTAAGATACTGAATCACCTAGACTTCTTTTCATTGGACACATTTCTGGTTCATGGCATCATCCCTTTAATTTGTTCCTAGAAGAACCTCACCCAAGTAACACAACCTGACAATGATCTTTATGAACACCAAGGACAACTCCTAACTCTGTTGGTTTCCAGGCCCTGTCATTAAGGCAGAAGTGGGGCAGATCATCCAGGTCACTTTCTATAACAATGCTTCCCTGCCGCTCAGCATTCATCCCCATGGATTGCTTTACAACAAGAACAATGAGGGCTCCTTCTACAGAACACCGGGAAGAGGCAAGTACCACAGCTCAACGGCGCAAGCAAGGCAGACAGCAATACAGTGTCAGCAAAAAAATCAGACTCCTCCTAAAATCCTTGGGCAGCCTACTTTTCACATCATCACAGATCTGTGTACTTACGGTGGCAGAGGGCTTTTTGGCCCTGTTCAGCTGTCACCCAAGGTACCACAGTGTAAGCAGGACACAGTTCTTGATCTCAGAGGTCTCACAGGCTAGACTAGGGTGCTTTGGGTCGTGGGTCCTATTTCACAAATGTTTCTTTCTTACTAGGTACCCCGTCGCCCTCCTCGTTTGTAAGTCCTGGTACAACTTTCGTTTATACGTGGGAAGTTCCAAGAGATGTGGGACCCACTTCCACAGATCCCAACTGCCTGACCTGGTCATACTTCTCCTCGGTAGATTTTAAAACAGACATCAACAGCGGCCTTATAGGGCCTCTTCTCGTGTGCAGAAATGGAAGTCTTGGAGAGGATGGCAAACAGGTTAAGTGATGGGACCTATGTCCGGGTATGCCTTGGTGAGAGGTTGCCTGAAACAGATCTTCAGGGGAAAGGCAGTGTGCAGTGGGCACCTTCAACTTCTGGGTGCCAGGGTCTCACAGTTTTACTCTCCTCAGCTTCAGACCTGTGTTTTCTCGTGCCCAGTGAACTCTGGGCATGTTCCAGACACAGGTTTGACCCCTGGATTGGGAAGATCCCCTGGAGAAGGAAATAGCAACCCACTCCAGTTTTTCTGCCTGGGAAATTCTATAGACAGAGCAGCCTGGTGGGCAACAATCTGTGGGGTCACAAGAGAGTCAGACACAATTTAGCAACTGAAGAACAACAACAAAAAGACTTATAAATCCCCAGTGTGAATATATAAAATTGAATGTATATTTTATTTTAAAACATAGCTATATATTTATAGTCATCTATATAATGAAAATCATATAGCCTCATAATTTTTATAGTACATATAATTTTTCTACTTTATCCAAAAATATAAATATATACATATATTTCTTCATAAACCCTAAAATACAGACTTTCTAGAATTGAAAACATTTTATTTAATTTACTTTTTACAAAGCTTCCAAGAGAAACCACTACAAACATCTGTGATTATAGTGTTTAGATTTATGGAGTTAAGATATAGGGGGTCCCTAGAGTAAGAGCTTTACATGAAAACAGTGGTAGAGATTTCTCCCAACTTCTTAGTTCTGTGATAAATCTATTCATTGGGATTCATACATTTGTGTAAAAAGTCCATAAGTGGGGAAGTTAACTGATCAGTTTTTCCAGGAACATACAAATCCCATTGCATGGGAAATCCTTTACGAGGGCCAACCATTTGACTAGATTTTGAATATGTACTATGCATATTTTGTGTCTGTTTATTTTTTCTATTCTCATCCACAGAAAGGAATAGACAAAGAATTTTACCTACTTGCCACAATATTTGATGAAAATCGAAGTCATCTCTTAGATAAAAATATCAGGATATTTACCACAGAGCCTGAAAATGTGGATAAAGAGGATCCAAACTTCCAAGAGTCTAACAAGATGTATTGTAAGAGAACAGTTAACTTAAAAGATAAATGTATTAAGCAGTTTAATTTCACTAGGCTTAAAGAATTACAGATTTTTTTAAGAGAAACATATTTTCTCCTCAATGGTTGGCTAATATGTTTCATGTTTTCTTTAAATATAATTCCTCAATAAAAATAGTGCCTACTAGGTATTTACCAGTGCCTTTTTGGTACAATACATTATTTTAGCTGTTGCTAAATATGATACAGAAAGTCACATATTTCTCTATTGCCAAAGTAATGGAGTGGATATGTGGGGTGTTTTTTGAGTTGGTTGGTTGATTTCTGAAGACTTTTAAGTGTGGTGGGAAAAAAGAATGGTCTAGAATCTGGAGACTTGGACTCTGGTCTCAACAGTTTCATTCATTAGCTTCATGACACTGAACAAGTCTCTCTGACCTTAGTTTCATCAAATCTAATGAACTCCGGGAGTTGGTGATGGACAGGGAGGCCTGGCGTGCTGTGATTCATGGGGTCGCAAAGAGTCGGACATGACTGAGCGACTGAACTAAACTGAACTGAAAAAGAAGGAGTTGGCTTGGGTAATCCTGATAGCTTACATGAGTGAACTGCTTAATGAGTAGTCCTTGGTTGAGTTCCAAGAGATGTTAAGTACCAATAAATTAAACAATCTTTTCTTTGTCATGTCTTGCAGCGATAAATGGATACATGTATGGAAATCTGCCTGGACTAGACATGTGCTTAGGAGACAATGTTTCATGGCATGTTCTTAGTGTGGGATCAAGTCAAGACTTACATGGGATATATTTTTCAGGAAATACCTTCACTTCCTTAGGATCAAGGGATGACACCGTAGTTGTGAATCCCCATATCTCCCAAACACTTCTTATGACACTTGATTCCACAGGTAAGTTGTGGATCTTCTCCATCAGCCTGAAATATGCCCAGGCTATGAAAAAGCAATGTCTTCATACGCACTGAATATTGCTTGTACAAGAAAAAAGGAAGTTATCCAAATAATGTTTAAAAATACTTTTGCCCTGCTCCATTTAATTTATAGGAGTGTTAGTATATCATTTTCCTCTACACAAAAATCCTCTCAGCCCTTTCCATTTTTCTCTTCCCAGGTATCAGGCTCTAAATCAACCCATGCTTTTCAAAAGCAATGAAGATGCTCTGAAGCATTTTAATTTGCTTTCATTCTATTATCTGCTGCATTTCTTACTCTTCTGTCCATTTGTTTCCCAGGCCTTCCTCCTTCATCAACCTTACCCTTCTCTTTTTCGCCTTCCTCTCTTATCCCTCTCCTTGCTAGTTTTGTTCCCTTGGGAAATGTTTTTACTTCAGTGAGGTTGACTACTTCTGGCAGTTTTTTAACGGCACCTTGTACCAGAAAATTGTTAAGGGAATCAGAGGAGCCTCCCCTCTCCTCTGAATCTAATACCCTCATTTATAAAATAGGCATTGTAATAATTTACAATCCATAAAAAGCAATAAACACAATCATATGAGATAGATGCACTGTAGTAAAGGGTCTGGTATATGTTAGACTTAATCATCCTGCAGATATACCATAACAAAAAATAAAATAAACAAGCAAAAAAAACTCAGTACTCACACCAGTTGAATACTGGCTATACAATAAACAAGTAAAAGTTGTCAGTCATGTCTGACTCTTTGCGACCCCATGGACTATACTATACAGTCCATGGAATTCTCTAGGCCTTTCCCTTCTGCAGGGGCTCTTCCCAACCCAGGGATCGAACCCAGGTCTCCTGCATTGCAGGTGGATTTTTTACCAGCTGAGCCACAAGGGAAGCCCAAGAATATTGGAGTGGGTAGCCTATCCCTTCTCCAGTGTATCTTCCCGAACCAGGAATCGAACTGGGGTCTCCTGCACTGCAGGCTGATTCTTTATCAACTGAGCTATGCGGGAAGCCCTACAATAAACAAATTACTCTGTAAATACCATGGATTTGTATCTTAACTCTTTGTGATATCACAAATTCATCTGACTATATATTTCAAAAATTTTTATTCTGCTTTCCAAACAAACAATGCTGGTGATTATGAGTAATCAGAAGATTACTCAGCCATTTTTTAAAAAAAGAAATATTGCCATTTGCAGCAACAATGATGGACTTCATTATACTAAGTCAAGTAAGTCGGACAGAGAAAGACAAATATCATGTGATATCACTTATACATGGAATCTAAAAAAATGATACAAGTGAACTTCTTTACAAAATAGAAGTAGACTCATAGACATAGAAAACCAACTTATGTTTATCAAAGAGGAAAGGGGGATAAATATACAGTACTATGTATAAAATAGATAAAACAAAAAGGACCTACTTTCAGCACAGGGAACTATGTGCAATATCTTGTAATAACCTATAATGGAAAAGATTCTGAAATATATATATATGAATATATATACATATTACTGAATCACTTTGTTGTATGCCAGAAACATTGCAAATAAACTACACTTTAAAAAATAATAAATAATATTTTTATTTATTTTTTTAAATTTTTATTTAATAAGTGGTACAAAGCACAATGCCATAAACATTAACAGTTAAAATTTCACCAAATGAAAAAAATACTATAGAATACACAGTTGCAAAAAGCTACATTAAGTTATTTTACAACTGCCTCAAGCTGCAAAAAGAAAAAATACCCAATGCCATACCTAAGTTATCCCTCTCTCAAAAGAATGTCATTTATATTATAAACCACAAGCTCCCCATCAAAAGACGGGAACTGCTTTTGTTAATTCATATATATATATATATATATATATATATGACTGTATCACTTTGCTATACACCTGAAACAAACACAACACTGTAAATAAAATATAGTACAATATAAAATAAAAATAAGTAACAGACCTTTGGGGCTTTACACAGTTAGAGTTCCTATCAGAGGGATAACAGCACCACAGCCGCACTGGATCCTCATGAAGGAGGCACACGAATGACTGGGTCACAAGAGTTACAGGAATGAGAGCTGCTCACTTCCCAGAAACTACAGCTCACAGAAAACCAACAAAGGCACGAGGTACAGACCATTCACTTATGAATGTGTAAAACTCAAGAAAGTCACATCACTCCTACAACATGTCGAAAGTGCCTCAGAATTCACACAATACCAACTTTCTCATGGTTCTGGTTAAATTGCATATACCAGTTTATAACAAATGGCAAAATCTGTAACTCTGTTCAAAGTTTTAAAAGATTACTTAAGAATAGTTTCTTGGTTTCTATGCCACCTTTATAGTTCTGGTTTCTCATTTCTTAATTAGTAAATTCAGCGTGCAGGTTCTATCCTAGGCTAATTTATCCACTTCCGGAAGGAACAGCCTCTTAAATCCACAGAGTGTTGAGGTCGGGAGCCTCCAACCACGTCAGATTCGTTTCACATATGATAATATACATGTTTCAATCCATTCTCCCAAATTATCCCACCCTTGCCCTCTCCCACAGAGTCCAAAAGACTGCTCCACACATCCAAGTCTCTCCTGTTGTCTCGTATACAGGGTTATCGTTATCCTCTTGCTATATTCCATATATATGTGTTAATATGCTGTATTGGTGTTTTTGTTTCTGGCTTACTTCGCTTTGTATAATAGGCTCCAGTTTCCTTCACCTCATTAGAACTAATTCAAATGTATTCTTTTTAATCGCTGAGTAGTACTCCATTGTGTAAATGTACCACAGCTTTCTTATCCATTCGTCTGCGGATGGACATCTAGGTTGCTTCCATGTCCTGGCTATTATAAACAGTGCTGCGATAAACATTGGGGTACATGTGTCTCTTTCAATTCTGGTTTCCTCGGTGTGTATGCCCAGGAGTGGGGTTGCTGGGTCATATGGCAG
Source organism: Moschus berezovskii (assembly GCF_049115385.1). Classification (NCBI taxonomy): domain Eukaryota; kingdom Metazoa; phylum Chordata; class Mammalia; order Artiodactyla; family Moschidae; genus Moschus; species Moschus berezovskii. The sequence goes on from NC_142460.1 coordinate 142,401,976, forward strand.
TTCTATTTCTAGTTTTTTAAGGAATCTCCACACTGTTCTCCACAGTGGCTGTACTAGTTTGCATTCCCACCAACAGTGTAAGAGGGTTCCCTTTTCTCCACACCCTCTCCAGCATTTATTGCTTGTAGACTTTTGGATAGCAGCCATTTTGACTGGCATGAAATGGTGTCTCATTGTGGTTTTAATTTGCATTTCTCTGATTATGAGGGATGTTGAGCATCTTTTCATGTGTTTGTTAGCCATCTGTATGTCTTCTTTGGAGAAATGTCTGTTTAGTTCTTTAGCTCATTTTTTGATTGGGTCGTTTATTTTTCTGGAATTGAGCTGCAGGAGTTACTTGTATATTTTTAAAATAACATTTTTAAAAGATCATCCAAAAAGAAGTAATCACAAGAAAAAAAGAAAGGTCTTTCTTCACCACTTTCTCTTCTCTGCTGTACTCACTCCCCTAGTGGCAAGCTATCACCCATTCCCCTCCCACTTCTTCCTCTCCTTTCCCCTGTAGATGTTTCCCTGGTCTTAAAAAAAAAAAGTAGTCTGCTTTTTTTCCTCTTTCCTAAACAGTATCCGCCACAGTAAACAAATGGTAGTGTCTCAAAAAGTAACAATAACCACAGAAATATGTACAGAATTGAAAGAGAATGCTAGTGTTGATGAAGGTGATATCAATATTATTAGAAACAAAGTCAGAACATGAAGGGCATAAAATTACCAAAATAAAAGACAGCTGGAATTTAAGGGAAATTTTCTGGCCTGACCCATGCTGGAGTTTGTCACTGTTGCTGTTGAGGTGATTTGTTTCCATTGTGGTCATTGTTTGGGTTCTTATTAGTAATATTATTCTGATTTCCTTTCAGTGCCTCCACACTGCCTCTCTGCTCCAACCATCGTCACCCCTTGTGGGTTACTGTAATAGCCTTCTGACAAGTCTCCTTCCTTCCTCCCTTGCCCACTCTAGTCTATTCTCAGCACAACTGCCAGAATGTTCCTATGTCACTCACAGACTCAGAGTTAAAGCTACAGACTGTTCAGTGGCCCACAAGGGCCTATGTGACTTTGTCCTTCATTCCCACCAATCCTGTCTCCTAGTACCCTCAACCTTGCTCACTCTACTCCAGACCCCCCGGCTTCTTAGATGGCCCTCAAACACACCAAGCAGACCCTCAGGCAGGGAATTTTGCTATCTATTTCCTCTTGCTGGATTGCCCTTCCTCTGGATCCACCATCTACCTCTTGTGAATCTTTGCCCAAATGTCACTCACCCATAAAGACCTACCCTGATCATCCTATAAAATATTGTTTATTGCCCTCTCTCTCCACACTTTCATCCAGAATTCTCAATACTCCTTACACTGTCACATTTTCCTTAATCCATAGCACTTATCACCTTCCAACCCACATCAACTTTACTTACTAGGTTAGTTGTCTGTCTCTACAACACCCTGCAATATAAACCCCAAGGGCAAGAATGTTTATCTATTTTATTCGTTAATGTTTCCCAAGTGCTCAGAAATATGCCTGGCATAAAGATACTCAATAAATGCTTGTCAAACTAGTGAAAGAATGAATGAACTATCTTATAGTATTTCTCTGGGGGATTTATAGCTTATAGATGACTTAGAGAAATGAAATCTGAATGCAATGCCTTAAGTATTCTTTTCTTATTCCCCTCTAGGCATTTTTGATGTGGTTTGTATAACCTCAGAGCACTATGCTGGAGGCATGAAACATAAATACCAAGTGAGGGAGTGTTCACAGCCAAACCCCGATCAAACACAGTACCAGGAGGCGAAGGTTATTTATATCGCAGCTGAGGAAATTGTGTGGGACTATTCTCCTAGCAGGGAGTGGGAGAGAGAACTGCATCATCTCCAAGGACAGAAGTATGGCCGTGACTTCCATCTCTAATTGGGCAGCATTTATTCTGTAGTCCTCCACCCTTTCCTTTCAGTCTCGTGTGTATGTGTGTGTTTGTGGTGTGTGTATTTATTTGTGTGTGGTATGTGTGTGGCATGTGTAGTTCAGGACACATTTAATTACAAATAACTTCAAAATGTGTGTGTGATGTCTTCAGTTATAAATACTTCTAATCTTTCCAAATATTAACATAACTTAATTCTTCTTTGCTGTTTCTGTTTGTCTCTCTTTTCATTTCTTGTCTTCTCACTTCCTTATGTGTTTTACCATCCAATCTCACCACTTTAAGGTATAATAAGTATAATTTCAGCTACATTTAACATTTGGAATCAGTCAGAATTTTTTTGTCTTTTTTTTCCGGCTATTGCTATTCTTCTTTGAACCTCAAATTGAAGACACTAATTTTTATTTTTGTGTAAAATTTGATATCTTTCTCTGATTTTTCTCTCTTACTGTTTATTCATTTGATCAAAACTGAATTTCATCCTAAAAACACGTTTTAAGGTACAGGATGAATATTCAACAATCTTACCAAAATAAATATATATATTTTTTTAATGAAATGAATTTCTAAGGTAAAATAGACTCTCAGTTCAGTTCAGTTCAGTCGCTCAGTCATGTCCGACTCTTTGTGACCCCATGAATCACAGCTCGCCAGGCCTCCCTGTCCATCACCAACTCCAGGAGTTCACTCAAACTCATGTCCATCGAGTCGGTGACGCCATCCAGCCATCTCATCCTCTGTTGTCACCTTCTCCTCCTGCCCTCAATCCCTCCCAGAATCAGTCTTTTCCAGTGAGTCAACTTGTTGCATGAGGTGGCCAAAGTATTGGAGTTTCAGCTTTAGCATCAGTCCTTCCAATGAACACCCAGGACTGATCTCCTTTAGAATGGACTGGTTGGATCTCCTTGCAGTCCAAGGGACTCTCAAGAGTCTTCTCCAACACCACAGTCCAAAAGCATCAATTCTTTGGCGATCAGCTTTCTTCACAGTCCAACTCTTACATCCATACATGCATGACCACTGGAAAAACCATAGCCTTGACTAGATGGACTAGATATTAATAAATTGCATTATTCCAATAAGTTCTTCCATATGAGAATTTGTTTAATTTAATGGTTAAATTAATTAACTTTGTGATTTTTTGTTTTTATTTTCTCAAAGCGAAACAAACATATACTTGGATAGAGTTGAGACATATCTTGGGTCCAAATACAAGAAGGTCGTATACCGCCAATATGATGACATCACATTCACAAATCAAACAGTACGAAATGAAGATGAAATACATCTGGACATACTAGGTATTGATACACTAGAAGATTGGTTTGGGGTTTGTCATCTTGTCTTCAACCACTGGAAATTGTTGTCTCCATAAGGATATTGTCAATTTCTACCTCAATGGAGAAAAGTGACTAAAATTCTAACTTTAATTTGTTTGCTGGTAGACACTTTTATTGGGAAAAGAAAACTGATTCAAATATTTTTAAATGGAAAACAAAGATATCATAGACAATGAATATGGTTAGTTTCAGATTATCTGGCTTCTTGCACAGAGAATCCCAAGATTCTGGGAGGGACCTTAGAAATAACATTTAAAGAAAATTTCTTTGAAATTAAAACAAATCCCCCAAACCCTCATATAGTTAGAAGGGGGCCTTCCTTGTTTAAATTTAAGTGTTTAAACAGTTAATTGCTCAAGATTTAATTTCATCTTCTGTCTAAGAGTGAGAAAAATATAGCCCATACCTCCACCTTTGACAGATCAGCTAAAAAACTTGTAAGTGCCTCCCAGGCACCCACATGTAACATTTCTCTAAGTCACACAGCATTTCATAGGTCACACAAGGTATTCATTTGTTATGTCAAATGGCATGTCCATACATTGCATAGTATTTCCAGAGGTTACAAGGCATATCCATACACCCAGATATTATTTCTGTCATGATATCTGTGTGTCTATTTGAGGCCATATTCTGGCATGGCACCCTGAGAAGATGGGTGTGCATGCTGACAAGGAGAAATTTTTACTTTTCTTGGCTCCACATTGGCCTCTTGAGCTTTGCAACCCCTGGAGGGAGGTCTGTGGTATTCAGTTTCCGGTGCTTTTGAATGGACCCTTCAAAAAAAGTAACAGTATTATATTTGTTTTCTCTAGGATCCTGGCCAAATGCACTAAGATAAATAACACAATATGACCCTCTAGATTCCTTGATTTACACACACACACCAAAAAAAAAAAACAAACCCACTTTTTAGAAAAGGAAAAGCAAGCAAAGTGTTTGAGATGGGAGAATTGCCATGGGAGGCAAAGAGGTGGTTTACTTCATTAGTATCTAGTATCTAACTGGTCTCTTTGGGGTTCTGATATTAAATAGTTATAGCACGCGTTTAAGGAGAGTTCTATCTGCTTTATTGTTGTTGTTTAGTCACTAACTGGTGTCAGACTCTTGGCAACCCCATGGACTGTGGCCCCCCAGGCTCCTCTGTCCATGAGATTTCCCAGGCATGAATACTGTAGTGGGTTGCCATTTCCCCCTCCAGGGGATCATCCCAATCCAGGGATCAAATCTGCATCTCCTTCACTGGCAGGTGGATTCTTTACTACTGAGCCATCAGGGAAGCTTTAGTTCATCTCAAAACCATCTCTGTTTCAGAATTTTTAGAGCCACAAATTCTATCTGCCTTCAAATAGAAAGAAGTTTTATAATAAATTATATACCTCCAGCTCTTGCTGCTGCTGCTAAGTCACTTCAGTCGTGTCCGACTCTGTGTGACCCCATAGACGGAAGCCCACCAGGCTCCCCCGTCCCTGGGATTCTCCAGGCAAGAACACTGGAGTGGGTTGCCATTTCCTTCTCCAATGTGTGAAAGGGAAAATTGAAAGTGAAGTCGCTCAGTCGTGTCTGACCCTTAGCGACTCCATGGACTGCAGCCTACCAGGCTCCTCCATCCATGGGATTAGCATGGGATAAAAAAGAGAGTAAAACAAAGGGTCAATTTGTGAGAGATAATAGCCCTGGGTCAATGAAAACACCTTGCAGTTTCTCCCAATCTTCCCCTAGGGTAAAGGGGGAAAGAATAAAAGGTTTAAATGGCGAGGCTGGTCAAGAAAGAAAATGTTCCATTTCTAAATTGAATATTTTCATAGGCATTAACTAATGCTCATTGAAGTAAGTTTTCTAGAACTGGAGCTTATAAAAATTCTAGATTATTTCAATTTTCCAGGCAAAAACCATGTGTCATAAACCAGCAATGGTCCATTTGTTAAATGTGTTTGTGTTTCATTTGGCTGCATGTTAAGGAATAAAATAAGTCACTGTGTATATACTTAAGGGGGCAGATGACTCATAATTTAAAATAAATAACTATTCATCCATTTTTCTTTTTGTATTTCCTAGGTCCTATAATATTTCTCAGCCCTGGTGAGAAAATCTATGTTGTCTTTAAAAATAAAGCCTCAAGACCATATTCTATTCATGCTCATGGAGTGAAAACAGACAACCCCACTGTTGTTACAACACAGCCAGGTACCTGCTTTGGGAGAAAGAAAAGTCCCAAAGCTTTTGTGCAGGACTGTGAGGATAATGTCTGCTCTTTTTTTCCCCTTTTTTTGTTTGTTTCTTTCTTTTGTGAAATACCTGCTATATGCCATGCCTTTTTCTTTATTGAGGTATAGTAACTGATTTACCAGAGAAGGCAATGGCAAGCCACTCCAGTACTCTTGCCTAGAAAATCCCATGGACGGAGGAGCCTGGTAGGCTGCAGTCCATGGGGTCACTACAAGTCAGATATGACTTAGCGACTTCACTTTCACTTTTCCCTTTCACACATTGGAGAAGGAAATGGCAACCCACTCCAGTGTTCTTGCCTGGAGAATCCCAGGGACGGGGGAGCATGGTGGGCTTCCGTCAATGGGGTCACACAGAGTCGGACACGACTGAAGTGACTCAGCAGCAGCAGCAGCAGCAACTGATTTACAATATTATACTAGTTTCAGGTGTACAACATAGTGATTCAAAATTTTTATAAATTATACTCCATTTATTATAAAATATTGGCTTTATTCCCTGTGCTGCACAATATATCCTTATAGTTTATTTATTTTATACATAGTGGTTTGTACCTCTGAATCCCCTGCTTCTGTCTTGCCTTTCCCCACTTTTCTCTCCCCAGTGGTAATGAGTTTGTCCTCTATGACTTTCTTTTTTGTTATATTCACTAGTGTTTTATTTTTAGATTCTACATATATGTGATAGTATAGTATTTGTCTTTCTCTAGTTGACATTCCATTAAACATAATACCCTCCAGGTCCATCTGTGTAGTTGCAAATGGCAAAATTTCATTCTTTGTAATGGCTGAGTAGTATTCTATTGTATGAATATATATATATATTCATCTCCTTCATCTGTTCATCTGTTGAAGGACACTTAGGTTGCTTCCATATCTTGGCTATTATAAATGATGCTGCTATGAACGTTGGGGTCCATGCATCTTTTCAAATTAGTGTTTTCATTTTCTTTGGATGTATATCCATAAGTGGAATTGCTGGATCATATAGTAGTTCTATTTTTAGTTTTTTGAGGAACCTTCATACTGTTTTCCATAATGGGTTGTTCCAACTTACAAACAAAATCAAAGTTAGTAGAAGAAAAGGAAACATTAAGATCAGAGCAGAGATAAATGAAATAGAGATTTTAAGAGCAATAGAAAAGATCAATGAAGCTAAGAGTTAGCTCTTCAAAAAGATAACAAAATTGATCAATGTTTAGTCAGATTCATCAAGAAAAAAGAGAGAGAGTGTAAATAAAATAAAAAATGAAACAACTTACAACTGACACCACAGCAATACAAATTATCATAAGAGGTTACTACAAACAATTATATGCTAATAAAATGGACATCCTAGAATAAATAGATAAATTCCTAGAAATATGCAGTCTTCTGAGATTGAATCAGGAAGAAAAATTGAAAGCATTAAATGAAACTGAATCAGTTGAAAAAACAACAACACAGTCCAGCAGAGATGGCTTCATGGGTGAATTCTACCTAACTTTTAGAAAAGAGTTAACACCTATCCTTCTCAAACTCTTTCAAAAAACTGCAGATGAAAGAATGCTTCCAAACTTATTCTGTGAGGCCAGCATCACACTGATACCAAGACCAAACAAAGATACCACAAAAAAAGAAAATTACAGGCCAATGTCACTGATAAACACAGATACAAAAATCCTCAACAAAATACTAGCAAACTAAATCCAATGATACAATAAAAGGATCATATACCATGATTAAGTGGGATTTATCAATAACCTCAGATATGCAGATGACACCACCCTTTTGGCAGAAAGTGAAGAGGAACTAAAAAGCCTCTTGATGAAAGTGAAAGAGGAGAGTGAAAAGGTTGGCTTGAAGCTCAACATTCAGAAAACTAAGATCATGGCATCTGGTCCCATCACTTCATGGCAAATAGATGGGGAAACAGTGGAAACAGTGTCAGACTTTATTTTTTTGGGTTCCAAAATCACTGCAGATGCTGATTGCAGCCATGAAATTAAAAGACACTTACTCCTTGGAAGGAAAGTTACGACCAACCTAGATAGCATATTAAAAAGCAGAGACATTACTTTGCCAACCAAGGTCCGTCTAGTCAAGGCTATGGTTTTTTCAGTGGTCATGTATGGATGTGAGAGTTGGACTGTGAAGAAAGCTGATCGCCGAAGAATGGATGCTTTTGAACTGTGGTGCTGGAGAAGACTCTTGAGAGTCCCTTGGACTGCAAGGAGATCCAACCAGTCCATTCTAAAGGAGATCGATCCTGGGTGTTCATTGGAAGGACTGATGCTAAAGCTGAAACTCCAATACTTTGGCCACCTCATGTGACAAGTTGACTCACTGGAAAAGACTCTGATGCTGGAAGGGATTGGGGGTGGGAGGAGACGGGGACGACAGAGAATGAGATGGCTGGATGGCATCATCGACTCGATGGACATGAGTTTGAGTGAACTCCTGGAGTTGGTGATGGACAGGGAGACCTGGTGTGCTGTGACTCATGGGTTCGCAAAGAGTTGGACACGACTGAGTGACTAAAATGAATTGATCCCAGGGATGCGTGCTAAGTCACTTCAGTTGTGTCCAACACTTTGAGACCCCATGGACCGTAGCCTGCCAGCCTCTTCCATCCATGGGATTCTCCAGGCAAGAATGCTGGAGTGGGTTGCCATTTCCATCTCCAAAGGATCTTCCTGACCCAGGGATGAAACCTGCATCTCTTATGTCTCCTACATTGGCAGGTGGGTTCTTTACCACTACCATATATGGATGTGAGAGTTGGACTGTGAAGAAAGCTGATCGCCAAAGAATGGATGCTTTTGAACTATGGTGTTGGAGAATACTCTTGAGAGTCCCTTGGACTGCAAGGAGATCCAACCAGTCCATTCTAAAGGAGATCAATCCTGGGTGTTCATTGGAAGGACTGATGCTAAAGCTGAAACTCCAATACTTTGGCCACCTCATGTGACGAGTTGACTCACTGGAAAAGACTCTGATGCTGGGAAAGGTTGGGGGCGGGAGGAGAAGGGGATGGCCGAGAATGAGATGGCTGGATGGCATCACCGACTCTGTGGACATGAGTTTGAGTGAACTCCGGGAGTTGGTGATGGACAGGGCGGCCTGGCATGCTGTGATTCATGGGGTCGCGGAGAGTCGGACACGACTGAGCGACTGAACTGAACTGAACTGAACCGAACTGAACCGAACCGCCACCTGGGATAGTTCAATATCCACAAGTCAATCAATGTGATACATCACATCAACAAATCATCAACAAATTGAAGACTAAAAGGATATGATCATCTCAATAGATGCAGAAAAAGCTTTTGAAAAATTAAACAACTATTTATGATAAAAACTCTCAACAAAGTGAGTTCAGAGGGAACATACCTCAACATAATAAAGGCCATATATGACAAGCCCACAGCTAACATCATACTCAACAGTGAAAAGCTGAAAGTGTTTCCTCTATGATCAGAAGCAGGACAAGGATGCCCACTCTCACCAGTTTTATTCAACATAGTATTCAAAGTCCTAGTCACAGCAATAAAACTAGAAAAAGAAATAAAAGGAATCCAAAACTGGAAAAGAAGAAGTGAAACCCTTACTGTTTGCAGATGACATGATACTGTACATGAAAATCCTAAAGCCACCACCAAAAAACTCCTTGGGCTCATCAATGAATCTGATAAAGTTGAAGGATACAAAATTAAGGTATAGAAATTTATTGGATTTCTATACACTAAGATATCAGAAAAAGAAATTAATGAATAAAGAAATTAATCCCATTCACAATCACATCAAAAAGAATAAACTACCTAAGAACAAACCAACCAAAAGAGGTAGAAGACCTGCACTCAGAAAAGTGTAAGACGCTGAGAAACAAATTTGAAGACAGTACAAAGAGATGGAAGGATATTCCACTCCTGGAGTGAAAACAAACTATCCCACTGAAAATAAACAAACACAGCCAAGTAACTGCTTTGGGGAAAAGTAAAGCCCCAAAGCTTTTATCAAGACTGTGGGGCTAATGTTCTTTCTTAAATAGGGGCATAGTTCCAGGTGAGAGACATTAGTGGACTAATAAGGAGAAGGGGGCGACAGAAGATGAGACGGTTGGATGACAACACTGACTCGCTGGACATGAGTTTGAGCAAATTCTGGGAGATGGTGAAGGACAGGGAAGCCTGGTGTGCTGCAGTTCATGGGGTCACAAAGAGTTGGACCTGACTTAGCAATTGAACAATAGCAAGAAGGGCCTGAAGAACAAGTTTGAGAGAGAAGTTCCTTTTGCAAATTAAGTTTGCTTCCAGGATAGGGCACCATGTGTATACAATTTGTGTGCAGCTCTCCCACCTCCTTACCTGTCCAGCTGTCAGGTATTTATGCTGTGTTCAATGTCTCCAACTCAAGTGCAAAAGTAGGAGTTGAGTACAAGATGCAGTGTGTGAGGGAGGAGGCAAGAGTTGAGCAGCTAAGAAAAAGGGAGAAACCTCATGTGCTAATCATCATGACATCACCCTGTACAGCATGCCACTCAGCATTCTAAACTCAAAGGAAATGAATACTTTTTAATATAAATGCCAAGGAGGCAGACCCCAAAATGAAGATTTGTGTGCAGACAGTGGTCTTGGGATAAACAACTTCGGGGGAATAAAAAAAGAAAGAAGCAAAATTGGACAGGGAAATATGGTTTAACAGAGATGCAACCTCAACAGAAGTCACAGCCACAACTCTGAGAAATTTCAAAGATTGGGTAGCCCTCAGCTCTCCTGAGTTGGGGTAAGAGAACTGGCACCTTTGTGTCCCTGCCCAGTCATTGGATGCAGGCATGGGGGACATGGCTGTTGACACCTGGTGGAGTATTTTTCAAGGGGGCTATAAAAGGGCATCCAGAATGTCCCCTTGGAGAAGGAAATGGCAACTCACTCCAGTATTCTTGCCTGGAGAATCCCAGGGACAGGGGAGCCTGGTGGGCTGCCGTCTATGGGGTCGCACAGAGTCAGACACGACTGAAGCAACTTAGCAGCAGCAGCAGCAGAATGTCCTCTAAAGATGCCTGTCAAAATAAGTAGTTCTGGGAATCAAGGATATCAAGGAAAGAGACAAATTCAGGAGAAAAGAAAAAGATTTGTGGGTCAGAAAGACTGAAGACAGACTTTGATGATAGGTGGAACATTCCCTTTTTATTTTAAAAGCAGACAGTCCTACCATGGCACCAAGATGAATCTTCTGCCAAGGGAGTTTGCAAGTCAGCACTTCTTTCTGATTAGCCAGGAAAGGATCACATTACATGCATTTCACGAACACTTCTGAGTACCTGCTGTGTCCCTGGACCTGTGCAGTGTGCTGGAAGGAGAGGGCTAGTACTAAGATTTGGAACTGGGGAGGCTGAGGATGGGGTTGGTTAGTGGAGAAGGAAGACTGTGTCACAGGTGCTTGGGAACACCTCTGGAAGAGAGAGATGTAGAATGATACAGCAAGGGGTGAGGGTGGGGACCAAAAGAACTTTCCTGCAGGAGTAAAGATTCAGTTTAATGCAAACAGCCTTGGGGGTGGGGAGGGGAAGGAGGTGCATGTGATCCTCAGATTGGAAGGTTCAGAGCTGTGATTCAAAACAATTCTGTCACATTTCAAAGACTGAGTTATCTTCACTACAATAAGTATTTGTTGAACAAATGAATTAGATTTAACAATTGATATTTTTCAAAGGCAGAATCACTATAAAGGTTTTTTTTTTTAAGATTTATTTATTTATTTTTGGCTGTGCTGGGCTTTCTCTAGTTTCAGTGAACAGGGGCTACTCTCTAGGTGCGGTGCACGGGCTTATTGCGGTGGTTTCTCTTGTTGCTCTAGAGCTCTAGAGCACTGGCTCAGTATTTGTGGCCTTTGGCACGTGGGATCTTCCTAGACCAGGGATTGAACCCATGTTCCCTGAATTGGCAGGCAAATTCTTTACTGCCGAGTCATCAGAGAAGCCCCCATTATAAAGTTTTGATCCTGTAATGCTGAGAACGTAACAACCAACATTGACAGTGACATCAACCTTGCCCTGTGGGTCAGATAATGTAACACCAAGGGCTTCCTTTGCACCATCTTGTCTAATCCCTAAATTCCCATTTTATGTGCATGAGGAAAAGCAAAGTGAAGTAAAAGCGTTAGTCGCTTAGTCATGTTCAACTCTTTGTGACCCCATGGACTGTAGCCTTCCAAGCTCCTCTGTCCATGGGATCATCTAGGCAAGAACACTGGAGTCGGTTGCATGCCCTCCTCCAGGGGATCTTCCTGATTGAGCATGAAGAAACAGAAGTCTAAAACATGTAAACACGTTGACTAAGATCACAAAGCAAGAAGCTGTGGACCCGGAGTGAAAATGAGGACTATGCTATTTAATATCTGTATAGCTTTAGGGTTTGTTCATTTTCTGGTTTTCCATAAAGAAATGTGATTTAAAAGATTCTGTTTAAACAGAATTGCATTTACCTATTTCAGGAGAGATCCGAACATACGTTTGGCAGGTTCCTGAAAGATCTGGTCCTACCTCAAATGACTTTGAGTGCATACCTTGGTTTTACTATTCGACCGTGGACATGGTTAAGGTAAACTTCAAATTCCGGTTTTTATACTATCTCCTCTTAGAAATTATGATGAAAGAAAGGTTTTATTTTTCTTTAAAATAAAATCTCAGTTTTATGTAAACTTTCTAAATACTGCTTAGTTTTTAATTCTACACAAGTTTGCATTTTTCAAGAGCAAAATAAATTATTACATTATGATTACTTAGATTTAGGATATTTTCCAACATGTTACTGTGGATTGAAGTACATATATATATGTATGGAATATATATATATGGGATACACACACGTATATATATATGTATAATTATATGATAATACCCTCTTCTTTGTTTCATTGAATAAGATTTAGTTTCCAGAAATTGAAGGATGAAGTTTTAAAATTCTGTAGTTAGTTACAAATTAATGGATACACAGTATTTATCTTTTAAAAACTCTCAAGGTCCAGTTCATTTGTATTAAAAAACAAAAAGAGCTCCTTTTTTGGCCTTTTAGTTATTTTTGGCCTACTCTCCACCAAAGTCAAGAGCAGACACAGACATTCAACCCCCAAAAAAAATAAACACAAACAAACCAGGGATCCCAACTGAAAGTGTCTGTAGGAACAAATGTATCATGAATGGGGGAGGATCCAAGACCTTTAGTCAAGTCTGTCAACCAACTCCAACGCAAGGGAGTTCTAATTAAAACCAAAGTTCTGTTTTTTAATTAAAATTTCGGAGATAAAGCTAAATCCACTCAGGAATGTATCTAAAATCCCTTTCAGGAGTTTGTTGTTCACTTTAGACCTCAACTCTAATGAGTGAGATGATCTTTTTTTTTTTTTTTCTAATCAAGAATTTAGCAAGTTATTTGTGGAAATGCTGATTTGAAAAAAAAGAAACAAGGAAGAGAATTTAGCAAGTCAAATATTGTTCCTTATGCTCAGAGTTAGAATCCTAATCATTCAAAACTCAGGATCTAACCTCACTCAAACTGAAACTTGTTCTCATTCTTTTCCTTGTCTGGGGGAGATTTTTAGTTGTGGACACAGTTCATCATCTTGCTTTGTCTCTCCAGGATCTTAATAGCGGACTGGTAGGTCCTTTGATTGTATGTCGAAAAGACACCAAAGAAAACATAGTTCACCGTGTTCTTTTCTTCATGACTTTTGATGAGAATGAATCCTGGTACATTGAAGAAAACATCAATACCTATGCTCAAGAACCAAACCAAGTAAACAGGAATGATACTACTTTTAAACATAGCAACAAAATGCATGGTAATGTCCACTCACTAACTCACTGACTGGCGCCCACAGGGGGTTCTACCCAAAGGGAACAGATAAAGGTTTGCATCCGTCACTCTCAGCACAGTCTAAAAAGCACAATCTATAGAGCTGGGGTGCCGATCACATAGGCCAGCAAACTTTTTCCATCAGGGACTGGATAGTAAAGAGTTTAGACTTGTAGACCATAGGGTTTCTGCCTTGAACCCTTCTACTCAACCCTTGTGACACAAAAACACTCAGATGTAAGCGAGTTCTGCTGCTGCTGCTAAGATGCTTCAGTCGTGTCCGACTCTGTGCGACCCCATAGACGGCAGCCCACCAGGCTCTCCCGTCTCTGGAATTCTCCAGGCGAGAACAGTGGAGTGGGTTGCCATTTCCTTCTGCTTACACGCAAATGTAAGTGGCTTCAAGTCAGTAAAACTGCACTGGAAATAGAATTTCACACAATTTTCGCATCAGGAAATATTATTTTTTTGATTTTGTTCCAACTGTTTAGAAGTTTGAAAACCAATCTTTGCTCATGAGCTGTAGAGAAAAGGACAGTGAACGAGCTGGAGTTGGCCCTCAGGCTGTAGACCACTGTCCTAGCAGCATGGTGAATTCTAATGTCCCTGGAGTCCTGTTCAGTTCAGTTCAGTTCAGTCACTCAGTCGTGTCTGACTGTTTGCGACCCCATGAATCACAGCATGCCAGGCCTCCCTGTCCAACTGAGGACAATGTAAAACTGAGGCTATCAGCTAACATTTCTTGAAGGTCTGACTACACACTCTAAGCACTGTCCAAGGCCTTGAGGAGATACAAAAGCCATAAGGTGGATCATCTCTCAAGTTGTTCAGTGTGTTGCCACAGTAAAAGGCTGACTCAAAGGGATGCTGTGACAGGATTATAAATAGTGCTGTGTTTTAAATTCTTATTTGGGAGGTCAAGAAAGGTTTCATGACAGTGAGGAGAACTTTGAGTATTTAAAGATGCCTAGGAGCCTCTCTTCCAGTCCTGTGGCCACTGCTGAGTTTTCCAAATCTGCTGGCATATTGAGTGCAGCACTTTCACAGCATCATCTTTCAAGACTTGAAATAGCTCAACTGGAATTCCATCACCTCCACTAGCTTTGTTCCTAGTGATGCTTTCTAAGGCCCACTTGACTTCACATTCCAAGATGTCTGGCTCTAGGTCAGTGATCACGTTATCGTGACTATCGTGGTCGTGAAGATCTTTTTTGTACAGTTCTTCTGTGTATTCCTGCCACCTCTTCTTAATATCTTCTGCTTCTGTTAGGTCCATACCATTTCTGTCCTTTATCGCGCCCATCTTTGCATGAAAAGTTCCCTTGGAATCTCTAATTTTCTTGAAGAGGTCTCTTGTTTTTCCTATTCTGTTGTTTTCCTCTATTTCTTTGCATTGATCACTGAGGAAGGCTTTCTTATCTCTCCTTGCTATTCTTTGGAACTCTGCATTCAGATGCTTATATCTTTCCTTTTCTCCTTTGCTTTTCGCCTCTCTTCTTTTTACAGCTATTTGTAAGGCCTCCTCAGACAGCCATTTCGCTCTTTTGCATTTCTTTTCCATGGGGATGGTCTTGGTCCCTGTCTCCTGTACAATGTCACGAACCTCCGTCCAGAGTTCATCAGGCACTCTATCAATCAGATCTAGTCCCTTAAATCTATTTCTCACTTCCACTGCACAATCATAAGGGATTTGATTGAGGTCATATCTGAATGGTCTAGTGGTTTTCCCTACTTTCTTCAATTTAAGTCTGAACTTCGCAATAAGGAGTTCATGATCTGAGCCACAGTCAGCTCCTGGTCTTGTTTTCCAAGCCAGGCTTCAGCAGTATGTAAACCGTGAACTCCCAGATGTTCAAGCAGGTTTTAGAAAAGGCAGAGGCACCAGAGATCGAATTGCCAACATCCGCTGGATCATGGAGAAAGCAAGAGAGTTTCAGAAAAACATCTATTTCTGCTTCATTGACTATGCCAAAGCCTTTGACTGTGTGGATCACAATAAACTGTGGAACATTCTGAAAGAGATGGGAATCCCAGACCACCTGACCTGCCTCTTGAGAAACCTGTATGCAGGTCAGGAAGCAACAGTTAGAACCAGTCATGGAACAACAGACTGGTTCCAAATAGGAAAAGGTGTACGTCAAGGTTGTATATTGTCACCTTGCTTATTTAACTTATATGCAGAGTACATCATGAGGAACGCTGGGCTGGAAGAAGCACAAGCTGGAATCAAGATTGCTGGGAGAAATATCAATAACCTCAGATATGCAGATGACACTACCCTTATGGCAGAAAGTGAAGAGGAACTCAAAAGCCTCTTGATGAAAGTGAAAGAGGAGAGTGAAAAGGTTGGCTTGAAGCTCAACATTCAGAAAACAAAGATCATGGCATCTGGTCCCATCACTTCATGGGAAATAGATGGAAAAACAGTGGAAACAGTGTCAGACTTTGTTTTTTTGGGCTCCAAAATCACTGCAGATGCTGATTGCAGCCATGAAATTAAAAGACGCTTGCTCCTTGGAAGGAAAGTTATGACCAACCTTGATAGTATATTGAAAAGCAGAGACATTACTTTGCCGACCAAGGTCCGTCTAGTCAAGGCAATGGTTTTTCCCGTGGTCATGTATGGATGTGAGAGTTGGACTGTGAAGAAAGCTGATCGCCGAAGAATCGATGCTTTTGAACTGTGGTGTTGGAGAAGACTCTTGAGAGTCCCTTATACTGCAAGGAGATCCAACCAGTCCATTCTAAAGGAGATCAATCCTGGATGTTCATTGGAGGGACTGATGCTAAAGCTGAAACTCCAATACTTTGGCCACCTCATGAGACGAGTTGACTCACTGGAAAAGACTCTGATGCTGGGAAAGGTTGGGGGCGGGAGGAGAAGGGGACGACGGAGAATGAGATGGCTGGATGGCATCACCGATTCTGTGGACATGGGTTTGAGTGTACTCCGGGAGTTGGTGATGGACAGGGAGGCCTGGCGTGCTGTGATTCATGGGGTCGCGGAGAGTCGGACACGACTGAGCGACTGAACTGAACTGAACTGAGGAGCCTCTCTTCGGAGAAGGCAATGGCAAGCCACTCCAGTTCTCTTGCCTAGAAAATCCCATGGATGGAGGAGCCTGGTAGGCTGCAGTCCGTGGGGTTGCTAGGGTCGGACACAACTGAGTGACTTCACTTTCACTTTTCACTTTCACACATTGGAGAAGGAAATAGCAACCCACGCCAGTGTTCTTGCCTGGAGAATCCCAGGGACAGCAGAGCCTGGTGGGCTGCCATCTATGGGGTTGTACAGAGGCAGACACGACTGAAGTGACTTAGCAGCAGCAGCAGGAGCCTCTCTAGCAGAAAATGACGGGAATGACCTTCCAGGTGGATGGAAGAAGGTAAGCTAGGTCACAGAGCACCTGGAAAGGAAAAGCCAGCAGTGTGGGGAGTGAATACCCTGTTAAGAATTTACACTTGATCTAAACCAGGGTTTCTCAAACTTGACGCTATTGACATTTTTGGTTGGATAACTCCTCATCGGGGAACTATCCTGTGCACTGTAGGATGTTTAGCAGGAGCCATACTCCCAACCCCCTAGATGCCAGTAGCCCTTCTCCTCAAGTTGAGAGAACTAAAAAAATATCTCCAGACACTGCCTCCCTTGGAGGAGAAAATCCTGTTGAGAACCACTATGCTGAAGGTTTCAAGAGCACTGAGCTAGAGAACAATAGAAATAGATGTGTGTTTTCGGAACAATTCTGGCACTTGTGCTCCAAGTGTGGTCTGTGAACCAGTGGTAGTGGCATCCCTTCAGAGTTTGTTAGAAATGCAGTATTTCAGCCTTCACACACCCAGTGGATCACAATCTGCATTTTAACAAGATTCCCAGCCATGCACACACTGAAGTTTGAGAAGCACTGATCTAAAGCAGTGTCTCAGTGTCTCTAGTTTTTTCCTATTACTTCCCTCCATGAGCCTAAAGCATTAGAGCCCAACCTCCACAGATAAATTACATATGATATGTGTGTGCCTGTGTGCTCAGTCGTGTCTGACTCTTTGTGACCCCATGGACTATAGCCCACCAGGCTCTTCTCTCCATGGACTTTCCCAGGCAAGACTTCTTAAGTGGGTTGCCGTTTCCTCTTCCAGGGGATCTTCTTGACCCAGGGATGGAACCCATGTCTCTTGTGTTTTCTGCACTGGAAGGAGGATTCTTTTACCACTGAGCCACCTGGGAAGCCCAAAGAAAGGACTTCCTGAATTAATTATATATGTCCCTGTAATAATATATTCCATGTATTTCCAGAGACAGACACAAAATAGAAAAGGAAAAAGCAGGATATATAGTTTTTTATCTTAATATTTTCTTCCTGTTACCCATTGGAAGCTATATCTGGTGAGGATTAAAGAGGGAGCAAGATAAGACCTCAGGCAAATGGCCATTCTTAGAGAAGAAAATGTCAACCCACTCCAGTATTCTTGCCTGGAGAATCCCATGGACAGAGGAGCCTGGCGGGCTACAGTCCACAGGGTCGCAAAGAGTCAGACAAGACAACTTAGTGACTAAACAACAAACGGCCATTCCAGTCATACTCATGACAGGTCATGAAGGAAATGGGATCACACTGCTAATGTTCTAAGCCTACTGAGATAATTTCAAGTATGCTTTAAATTTATAGACCTATTCAAGTATCCACCAACTTAAGTATCCTTAGTTGTGAATTATTCTAGAACAACCCAATTATGTTAAAGTCAGTGCCTCATTTCCTCGGGCAAAGAAAAACTCTCCAGCATCAGACACACCCATGAAAGGGTGGCTTGGTCATGTTTAACAGTGTCCTTAAGCTAGCTTGAAAACCCTCATGG
Source organism: Moschus berezovskii (assembly GCF_049115385.1). Lineage (NCBI taxonomy): Eukaryota > Metazoa > Chordata > Mammalia > Artiodactyla > Moschidae > Moschus > Moschus berezovskii. The sequence continues at coordinate 142,420,154 of NC_142460.1, forward strand.
TCTCTGAAAACATCATGGTGCTTTCTATAAGGTGTTTTTTTAAAAACATTATTTCAAATCCTTGTCAAATATAACAAACTGTGTCCCCTTCTCCCCCTACAGCAATTAACGGAAGAATGTTTGCAAATAACCAAGGCCTGGTATTTCACGTGGGGAGTGAAGTGAATTGGTATCTGATTGGCATAGGGGATGAGTCTGGTCTGCACACAGTTCACTTTCACGGCCACAGCTTTGTCTTCACGGTAAGAGCCCTGGGCAGCTCCTTTTAATTACTAAAGTACCTTGTTATTGGGGCAGCATAGAAAGATAACAGGATGAGAAAGGAAATGACCACGCCAGAACACAAGTTCATTACATGCAATCTGCAGAATGTCTGATGCAATAGTTATACATTTAGCTCTTTATATCCCTCAGACATTTGATAAATGCTTCTGAATACATGAATTGCATTTCTTACTTTATTCTGGTGATTTTCAATAAGTAAATAAAACATCTATAATCATCTTAATTTTACCCCTCTTTCCCAACTTATCTTTTTAATTTTCAAACTCTTCAGTCACATAAAAGAAAAATACCTTAAACACTCCTATACATTTTGCTGCATTTGCTTTCTCTTTTTTTTTCCTGAATTCAACTGAAAATAAATTGCAAACATCATGACTCTTCACTCCTAAATACTAAAGCATGTGTATCCTAAGAATTAGGATACACATGAATTAGACAATCCTGCCTCAACCACAATAATATTATCATCAGTTCAGTTCAGTTCAATTGCTCAGTCATGTCTGACTCTTTGCGACCCCATGAATCACAGCACGCCAGGCCTCCCTGTCCATCACCAACTCCCGGAGTTCACTCAGACTCATGTCCATCGAGTTGGTGATGCCATCCAGCCATCTCATTCTCTGTCGTCCCCGTCTCCTCCCACCCCCAATCCCTCCCAGCATCAGCATACTGGGCACCTACCGACCTGGGGAATTCCTCATTCAATATCCTATTATTTTGCCTTTTGATACTTGTTCAAGGCAAGTATACTGAAGTGGTTTGCCATTCCCTTCTCCAGTGAATATTATCATACCCTTCAAATTAATTCATTGAATAATATAATCTAAGGCTATGATTTCCTTCGTATATATTTCCAGGTATATATGGTACATTTCCCAGTACCTTGTGCATGCTTTGGACTTTGTCAATTCATTTAAATTGTTTCATATTGTTCCTTAAATTTTTTGACATCTTAGAAATGTATCCATGTCATCCTTATTATTGTCACCTTTGATGCAAAATTAATTTCCCTAAATAGCAATGACTTAAGGCCCCACTCTGCCTCCAGTGGGAGATGGCTCAGCCTTCCTCCTCTCTGCCTTCCAGTTTCTCCAGTCTTAAGAGCCTGAATTTCTTCTAGCCATTTGCAACTCTCACTTCCTGCATCTGCTCGGCTTCCTGCCTTCTCCCCTAACTCCTGTGGCTGGTATTTTCTCATCTCTCTGAGCAGCTCCAAATTGGAATACACCCCCATTACTTAAGAGTTACCTGTGCAAGCATGAAATCAAGGACATTGTGGGTCATAGATTTCAAGTGAAATTTTGGGAGTAAGTTCGAGTGGTTTTATTATTATTATTACACAGTGAAAATGTTACTGTTGTTATCAGTTGACATTAAATGTCCCTGTTTTTAATTATCCTTCCACCATGAACCTCTGGCTTTCTTGCTTTTTACTGTCACTCTCAAT